>NC_138988.1:8659729-10042229 GCF_964341445.2 Mesoplodon mirus
TTTTATCTCCATAGTATCTCCATCCTGGGCACACGTTTGTGAAATAAACACGTACTCAAAATCCAGATGCAGCCCCCTTCTGGGAGCTGACAGGGAGATTGTTGGACATCAGCAAGAGGTTTGTACCCTGACAGAGCAGGGGTTTTAATCTTAGCAGCTATACAAGGAAACCAAAGCCAAAACCGAGGTGAAGACACTAAAACCAGCATAGCTGATGTGCAGGTGCACTCTGGGGGCACATGGAGGCCTAGAGAGTTTTGTCCCCCAGCCTCAGTTCAGGCAGCACCCAGAAGAGGGACTGAGGTCATGGGCAGTCTACTGTCCTGGTCAGGATGGTGGCTCTGGTGCCAGATGGGGCCAGCTGGCTGAGGGAGGGCACGGGGGTTTCTAGTTTGGGAGAACTGACTCGGCTGGTGTGTGTCTGTTGTGTCGCCAAGAGCCCGTGCTTTGGGTTGTGTTGACTTGTGTCTTTGCGTATCACCCTCCTTGTTCAGAGCCCACCCTTTTGTACCCCTGATTCTGATGCTGAGTGTAGGACTCAGCACATGTTTGCTGAACTGTATGGAATTGATCAGGTGGCTTTGAAAGGAAAGTTGAAAGCTTCCCTGGGATTCCAGATCAGCAGCAAGTGAATGTCTTCTTAGGATCCCTCGAAGGACCCATTTCCTCCCATTTTTGGTTACATCTTCCAGTTCTAGAAGAAAGCCTAGAACCCCACATCTAGACCTTAAAAGGAAGGAATATCCCACAGCATTGGTTTTCGGGTGTCAGTGTGCCATCAGGATAATCTGAAGCACTGGGTCCCACTCCCAGAGAATCTTATTCAGCACACCAGGAATGGACCCCAAATGAGTGCCTTTTTCATAAGCACCCAGGTGATCAGAGGTAAGCCATCTGGGAACCACACCTGGAATGCTCAGCACCCAGTTACCTGGGGATCCTGGTAAAGTGTAGGTCTGGGGAGGGAGGCTGAGATTCTGCATTTCTTGCAAGCTGCCAGAAGGGAGATGCAGCTGGTCCACACACCGCACTCTGAGCAGCAAGGACACAGAAAAGTCACTAACGTGACGGTTGAGTTAGGGCTCTGGAGTCACACAGTCACGGGTTTGAATGCAGCTTACCCACTTCCTCATGTGACCAACCTCTCCCAGTCCCTGAATCCTTGTGTCTCAAATGGGAATAGGTGCAGGGCTTAAATGGGACAGTAATATACATAAAACATTCATTACATTGCCTGACATGCCATTCATTCTCCATGAATGTAAGCTACCCCATTATGTTATTATTACTACTAAATCCTGCTATTTCAATGCAAATTAGTCAGAGACATTCGTTTTATAATCTCTGTCATCTCCCCCCACTCATTTCACCTCTGTGAGGATTTGAGATAATGTTTCCGTTCCTATCGTACAAGACACCTGGAAGATAAGAAAAATGAATCTGTCCCCTGCTGGATAGCCAGCCCATGCAGTGCCGTGAACACAACACATCCTTGATAAGATGTCACATTAATGAACATCACAACATCTGGATGAGGGGCAGCTGATCTCATCTGTCTCCAGATGTTGGCCATTATGTTTACAGAGCTGGTGACCCAGAGCTGGGTTGATGTGATTCAAAACTGAAAATCCCCACAGTGAAAGTTTCAGCCCCCGCAGGTAGGCTGTTTGACATCTTGGGAAATAGCAGCCTAGGGATTGGACAAATGGCTTGGAGTTCAGCTACTTGCTACATGCATTCCGAGCGCACCTAGTGATGTAGGAGCCCATTATTCTATCCCAAGTTTGTTCAGAGCATCTTTAAGGTTCTTCTTGGAACTACAAAGGCCCCAAGGGCAGGGTGGTGTTTACTTGATGGGCAAATATTGTAGCATAATGGTTAAGCCCTTAGTCTTTGTCTTCATAAAGAGCTGGACTACACGTACCCTTTACGCCTGTGTGACCTGGGTTCACTGCCTAACCTCTCTAAGTCCCATTTTCCTCAGAGCACCACTGCTGGGACCACTGCTGTTGGTGACCTTAATGTCATGTGCCCCATTCTTATAGGTGAAGCCATAGTTAAGAACTATTCCGTGCAGGTGAACTGCACGGAATAGTTTGAGCCATAATTTGGTAATGGGCCATAATTTGGCCATAATTATGGATTTGAGCCATAATTTCACGTCATTGGGACTTGTTTGACTCACAGCCTAAATTCACATTTAAAATTTAATTTTCACCATAGACTGCAAGCGTTAGAGTGAAAAGAACTGATGATTTTTATTTTCTTTTAAGACTGGTGTACGTGGGCTCCCCCACTCATATGTAGTAACTGGGAAGAAAGGTGTTTTGGAGATGATAGAGGCTATTTCAACTCTCAGATACCAGGAAAACTCAGGATGCCTTCATGCATGCCGTTACATCTGATCATTGGCTTTATTCTGCCTTTTTTTTTTCAGATGAGAAACTGAGGCACAGGGATAGCAAATGTCTTTTCCAAAGATAGGTAGTGAGTGGAATTTGAATCCATTTAATCTGATCCCAAAGAACATGCCTTGAAATGGCCCTGTTACCAATTATCACACAATTCCTTCTCACAAGACATTAATTTTTTGAACTCATAGAAGAGTCAGAGTCCAGTTAATTCCAGGAGCAGGAATCTATCTTTCTGCCTACCGTAACTGGATGAATTAGATGTTATGTGTGAAAAATGCTATTTATGTTATATGTACATGATATTGACATTACAAACAACGTCTAATTACAATTAATGTCTGTTGTCCCGATTATTTTGCAAACACCATGATCTACATGAAAAGCCTTTGTCACTGTAATAGTAAGAGCCAGTTTCTATGATTTATAATCCCCAAATGGTGTGTCTGATGAGCCAATCAAAGAGCGAAACTACCAAGTGTTTCAGCTTATAAGGTCTAGGACCTGCAGACATACCAGCAGAATCCCATATAGCATACCTCGATTGGTTAATTAATTGATTCATTCACATTCATTTTTTTCTCTGTTGGCAAATCTCATTTTCATTTTTTGCATTTTCCGTAAATATCTTAAGCTTGACTGAGTGGCCGACTACCTCCTTCTAGACTCTGGAAACTTCCATCTTTACTGCTCTGGGGCTGTTTTCTCACTCCATATGGTACACAGCTGCTCACAATGATTGCTAGCTGGTGGGTGCAGTGAAATGGGATTCATTTAGTAAATGCTCACTGGCGTTTCTACGCTGTGTCAGGGCTGTACTGACACTGGAAATACAGACATGAGTAAGACGATAGTGGAAATAGATGACAGCTGTTATGGACTGAGTTGTGTCTCATCAAAATTCACATGTTGAAGTTCTGACCCCCCAATGTGACTGCATAGAGATAGAGCCTTTAAGGAGGTAACTGAGGTTAAATGAGGTTATGAGGGCAGGGCCCTCATCCAATAAGAACGTATCTTATAAGAAGAGGAAGAGACCCCAGAGATCTCTGTTCCCACGCACGCGCAGAGGAAAGGCCATATGGAGACACAGTGAAAGCCAGGAAGAGAGGGCTCACCAGTAACCAACCCTGCTGGCATCTTGATCTTGGACAGCCTCCAGAACTGTGAAAAGATACATGTCTGTTGTTTAAGCCCCCTAGCCTGTCCTGGCGGCCTGAGCCGACTCTGACGGTAGCCACTTACTTTCACGTGGGCTCTGGGTGAGCCATGGGACTGGGTGCTGAGGATCGTAGTGATGAATGAGCCATGGTCTCTGCTCCTGACGATTATGCCAGGTGTCCAGGGAGGTGAGTACACGGATGTATTCACATCCCAGAGTGCGGAACAGGTGCCTGCAGGGGGAGAGGAGAGTTGGGACGAATTCACACAGGTGAATCTGGGGTGGGCCGGAGCAGAAGACGGTGAAAAGCTTTCCCCAGTGCATTGTTCAAGGTCTGCTCTTGGTCTTGTCTGCCTGATCTTGTGAGTATTTTAAACTTCCTTCCTGGTTGTATTCTTCCAGGCCAAGTCCTGCTTCAGTAAATCCTTTCTGAGGGGTTTAGTGATGGCAAGGAATCTAAACGCCAAATGCATTTAGCAATTCTATGTACATAGACATCATCTAAAAAGCTGGATTTCTCCCATTAGAGTTTTATAACTGAAGGTGTTCTGCTTGGCAAGTGAAATTCACCCCCCCTTTTTTTTCTTGCCTGAGCAGAAGGGTGACTATTTTGCTCTTTCATGAGTGCTCAGGAGTTACGATAGGCTGAAGCAAGGTTTTCCTGTGGATGATTTCCTGTATGAACCAAGCCTTCTGAGTCCTCTAGGCCTGTCTGTTTGGTGCCCAGGGTTGTCTGTGTGTCCAGGAACCTGACCTTTGAAGTCGGACAGGCGTGGATAAAGAGTCGTGCCTCAGTACAGGAGCTGTGTGACTCTGGGCAAGTTACGGGATCTCTTAGAGCGCCGGTACACCCATCCGGGAAGGATAATAGTGGCACCTGGAATTAAGTCAGTGATGCAGCTATATAAAATACTGGGCGTAGAGCCTGGTACATGGTAATGGCTCCAAAACTATTTTTGTTGCTTTGTAATTTGGAGGAGACTGGCAGAAATTTAATTGTGACTAGTAAGCAACCTCTGTGACTGAAGGCCTCAAATGTCAGTTTATCAATCAGTTGAATTTGGCCATATCCATTTCACGTGAAATATATGAGGACGAAACGCAGTAGCATGAACCTCTGTCTGGATCATAGTAGGTGCTCAATAAATGTCACTTTCCAATTCCTTCTCACTAGGGGCAGATATGGTCGATACCTTAGCTGCATGGTTTAGCAGTTAGTATTCTTTACTTCCTCCAACCCCAGTGGTTATTCGTGACTCTCCATGCATTAACCTCTCACAGTGGGTAAGGAGGGGTTCGTACTATCAAAGCTCTTTCAATGTGACATCTGTGAGCTACATTTGGACATTAAATTTTCAGTGTTATTAACGTTCCAGTTACTTCCAAGTCAAAGGTGATATTGCTGAAAATACAGCCAACACAGGTTTCTGGTATAATTCCTTAGTTCAGTGTGGAGACTTGAAATCACCTGGTATCCTCTAGTTAAATAAATAATTCAGGTTAAGGGCTCCCAGGTGGACCTCAAAGCACTCAGTCTGTTCAGGAGCCGGTGAGCAAAAACCATTAAATAAACTGAAACAGAAATGATGGGCTATGTCGCTTAGTCAGAAAACTTTTATAAACAGTGAGCACCTACTCTGTGCCTCATGAAATCCATTTGCCCTTCAGACATCGGCTCAGGAAAACCATCTTTTTCTTGGAGACCTTCCTGGACCACTCTCCCCATAGCTGTAGACACACAGGCGTGTGTGCTCATAGGATGCTGTGCTTCTTCTTAGCGCTGGTCTGTCTACTTGTTCACCATTGGATCCTCAGTGCCAAGCAGCTGGGCACATAGTAGGTGTTCAGTACAGACAGGTTATTCGACTGGCCGCATACAGTGAAATGGGTGTGGATTTACTGTAGGTAAGAACGCTTGATTCTTTGAGGGAAGAAAATTGGTAGCCATAGAGGCTACACCAGGGGATTCTGACGCTTCTGACAATGTCACTTTCCCACAGTGGAATCTTCATATCAGGGGATGAATACTGAGCAGTGGCTTCTTTCAGTCCAGCAGGCGGTGGTGAGAAGCCTTGCTCCTGCCTCCAGTTCCAAGAGCTGATTAAGTGGCAAAATGCAGAGTTGAAAAGGTTTCTGTCCAGTAGGGGGAGCTCTGGCACTTAGTCACATCGATCCCTGTTTAAAACTTAGGGGTAGATCTTCGTAAACTTCTTTTTTACAATCACAGAATAGAGATAGGAGGGACCAAAAGTCATCTAGTCCAGCCACTCTGAGAGCAAGAACTCCCTCAAGAACCAAGGTTGCTCTCTCTCTTATATCCCCTTCCCTTCCTTTCTCAGACATATTTATTGAGCACCTACTGTGTGCTGGGCAGTGAGGTTATAAAGATGAACAAAGTGATCATGAACTCCCCCCTTTTTCTGCTTACAGCCTCACTTGATTACCTCCCCCAACCGGGCAGCTCCTTACTCCTTGAGGATTCTCCGCTCTTGGGCTACTCTGAAGGCTCACATGTTCTTTGCATTGAATCAGAAACTCTTCCCTGATACCTTCTATCTTTGATTCCTGTTTGTGTCTCAGAATTGTACCTGGAACATTATAACTATGAGAGCTGGCTCTGGGCCTTCTGTCGCCTGAGTTCCCTTCAGATATTTGAAGAAAAGGGATTGAACCTCTTTGAGTCATTAAGTTTCATCCTTCTTTAGTCCCGACTTTGGATTATTGTTGCAGGAAGGGGGACCCCTTGCAGGGCCCAAGAGTGGGCTCTTGTCTGACTCTCAGAAATGAATTGTCTGAGGAGATACGTGCTGACAAAGCAAGAGACTTTATGTGAAAGGGGCCCCCGGCACGAGAGCAGCAGGGTAGGGGAACCCAGGAGAACTTCTCTGCCACGTGACTCGCAGTCTCGGGTCTTATGGGAATGGGGTTAGTTTCCGGGCTGTCTCTGGACAATCACTGTGACTCAGGGTCCTTCCTGCTGGCACGTGCATCGCTCAGCCAAGATGGATTCTGGTGAGAAGGATTCTGGGAGGTTGGTAGGACATATGCACTGGCGTCTCCTCTCTCCTTTTGACCTTTCCCGAATTCTTCGGGGTGGCGGTAGCTTGTTGGTTCCGCGTTCCTTACCAGGACTGCTGTTGTAAGAGAACTCACGCAAGTGGTTACTATGGTGTCTGGCCAGGGCGGGCGGTTTCCGTCATGGTTCCCCTGACGTTATGAACCCTCCTTTTGGTGAGTGAGGTGGGCAGGGAATAGGCGGGTAAGGGGCCTTCATACTGACAAAATGTAAAAGGCAGCAAAATTAGACTTAAGCTTCTCCTGTAGCACTCTGAGTCCTCTTCCCTCTGCCAAGATTTCTATCTTGAGTTCAGAGTTCTCTGATCTTGCTGGGGCTGGGCATAGCCAAATCCCATCTAATCCATTTGTTTCCTCTGAGGAATTGGGGACTAAGTGGGGACATTGCCCTGGGAGATGAGCAGCTTAAAAGGATAGGGTAGGGGATAACCAGCTGGACCAGGCAGTGCTGTGTCTTCTGTTTGGTAAAAATGTTCTTCACTGGAAAGAAAAGAACCAAACCAGAGTAGGGAATCCCCACCCAAGCAGGTAAGGAATCAACAAGAGAACACCTGGCTGGGCCATGCCTGTGGCTGCTACTCAAAAAATTTGTGAGTTTGAATGAATAAATGAATCAATAAATCAATTAACGTATTCCAAACTTCCTGATCCTGACAGACTACCTTTTTTAGGTTCTGCGGCTATATGTAGACAAATCTTTTGGTACCCTCTGAGGAGCTATGGAAAATGAGAAGAGTGCCAGAGATGAGATAAGCAAATATGTTGTGATTAAAAACAAACAAACAAACTATTGACTAGCCGTCCTTGATATCAGCTTAATACGGAGCAGATTTATGAATGGGGAAGATCTTAAGTATTAGCAGATTTGGGGGTGGCAAAGAGGTTTAAGCTGGCCTGCCAGTTCTGGCCTAGGATGATGCTTGTCCATCGAGAAGAATTGTGACACTTAATTTTGGCTCAGTGGAAAATGATTGATTAGTGATGTCTGCCTCTGTTCTGGGAATGGAGCTTGGTGGCCCACATGGCAGGGATTCACTATCCCTGAGGCTTCCAATGGTCCCTCTTCTCATAGGAGGGAAGAGTCTTACTTAAAGTCACACAGCAGGTTAGTGGCGAGGACTAGCCAGAGGGAGTATCTAAGTGTCTTGACTCAATTCAAGTGCTTATTTCTGTCACATTGCCCACTTCCTCTATGTGACTGTTAGTTGAAGATCCCTCTTGTTGGGGGAGACAGAAGCAGTGGGAAGAGAACTTTGTCTAAGAGGTGGAGACAGTGACATAGTCACTGATGGGGTGATCGTGTGTAGTCAGCTTGACCCATTTGATGGGCCTGTGGGTCCACCCCACAGACACTGCTCTGACTGCCTGGACCCTCGGGGAGGTGGGGGTACCAGGTAGAGTAGGTTGGGGGTGCAGGCTCTGCAGAGGCAAGCGGAAGGTAGATCAGTGGACATAGGTTGAGATTAGCTCATAGATAAGAAGTACGTGAATCAGCCAGGCACTGATTTTGGGGGGATGGGAGGAAGGGGGGTATCTAGGGCAGTCTTGAGACTAGAGAGAAGACACTTCAAAACAATTTCACAGGGACGTGAATTCTAACCACAGGCTCTCCATACAAACTGAGGTGGTAGCAGATGAGATGAACAAATAGAAAATCTCACAGCCCATACATAGCATTATGAAGGGTTACCCTGGTAGAAGGTCCGTATACATAAGATTAAGTTACATATGCAGTTGTTGGATTAGCAAGCAGTGATGTAGAACCATGTTCTTTTCTAAATTGTTAATCAATGTAATCCTTAAAAGAACCATATGAAGTAGGAACAATTATTGTCCCCATTTTACAGATGGAACCGACTCTCCCAAGGTCAGTAAGTGGTGGAGCCACAATTTGAACCCAACCAATATGGCCTCAGAGGCCTTGTTCACAGCCTCTACCACAACCCTGAAGTAGGTGCTGTATTGATGTTGGCCAGCAGTGTCGTGGAGTTTCTAAGGAGTGCAGTGCCCTGTGTTTTTTTACTCACTGATTTTTATTTTTTTTGTGGTGAGAAGTCTTAGGGCTTCCTCTCTTAGCAGCTTTCATATGTACCATACAGCAGTGGTAATTGTATTTATCAAGTTGTATCTGACCTCCATAGTACTTATTTCTCTTATAACTGGAAGTTTGTCCCTTTTTGATGGCCTTCATCCAGTCCACCCTCCCGCCACCTCCTCTGGAAAACTCAAATCTTATCTTTTTCTATGAGTTTGTTTGTTTTGCTTGTGAAGTATAATCAACCTCCAACACTGTTAGTTCCTATTTCACAAATAGTGATTTGAAATTTCTATACATTTCAAATGAATCACTGTAATAAGTTTAGTGACGATGTCACCATACAAAGATATTACTTAGTTATTGACTGTGTTCTGCACACTGTACATTTCATACCTGCGACTCACTTACTTTACAACTGGACGTCTGTACCTCTAGATCTTCCTCACCTATTTTTTTTCCTCCCCGACCACCCTCCCTTCTGGCAACCACCTGTTTGTTCTCTGTATCTGACTCAGTTTCTGTTTTGTTATATTTGTTGTGTTTTTTAGATCCCACATGTAAGTGAAATCATACAGTATTTAGAGGACATCTTGTTTTCTTTCTGTCTCAACAGAAGCCATGTCTCTGGGAGGGGCTTTGCGGAGACTACAGTGGTCTAGAAACAGCACTGGGAGTCTTCCCTCCTTTTCCTTCCTTCTACCAGCTTTCATTAATATCTACTTTGTGTAAGGACACCGGATAACCAGGGCACTTACACAGAATAGGTGGGGAATGGGGGTCGCTATTGTACGTCCATAAGATCACCAAGAATTTCAGAGATACTATGTTCAGTTGTTTGTTTATTTTTTTGAGGGGCAGTTGCTTTTATCCCCCCCACCCCCAAATTATTTGTTAAGTTAAATGGGCTAAACAACAAGGACCTACTGTATAGCACAGGGAGCTATACTCAATATGTTATAGTAACCTATAGTGGAAAAGAATCTGAAAAAGAATATATATATATGTGTGTGTGTGTGTGGGGGGGTGTGTATATAAACTGAATGACTTTGCTGTACACTTGAAACTAACACAACATTGCAAATTAAGTTTACTTCAATAAAAAAGCATACATTAAAAAAATGTAGAACAAGCAAATAAAACTTCCTATACTTAAGATGATTAACAAACTGTGTGAATTTACAATCATAAAAGGGAAAGTTAAATGGGGGCTGGCATTTGGGTTAAAACTAATCAGAAGCTTCCTTGGCAGGTATGCCCCAGCTCTTTTTACTTCGTACAAGTTACTTTCTCTGTGCCTCAGTTTCCTCATCTGTAAAAATGGTACCCACCTCCTACATTGCTGTGAGCATGAAATGAGTGGTTATATGTAAAGCATTTAGATCGATGCCTGTTACATAGTAAGGGTGACTACAAGGTAGCTATTATTGCTCTGCAGGTTTGGCTTATCTACTCTTGTGACTTGTTTTTGGCCTTCTTATTTCCTATTTTTAAAACAATTTGTGCCATGGCATGCCCCAAGGATAGCATGTACAGCTGCAAGTCAAAACGGGCCCACTGGGAAGCAAAAGACTTCACCTGTCCCTGACGCTGAAGATTCAAAACCCTCGAGATACACCTTCTAAATCAGGAATCAAAATATTGAATTTCTTGGTAGTGCAGCCACAGATTGCAGTAAGTACTTAGTAAATAGAGTCAATAGAAGAACGTTGGAATTCTAAGGGTCTCAAACCTCGGTTCGAATGACTCTGTGTATACTTTGAAGCACCAACTGTACCGAGAGAGGCTTCTCTACCCGGCAGGTAATGCAGTGATGAGAGGTCTTTCCGACTCTGCCAAGCACAGGCTGTCATGAGGGCGCAGGTTACCGGACGGGAGCGTGGCCGCGTCTGCTGCAGGCACATCCTGGGTCAATGTTGTATTGTGTAGGAGGGTGGCACGTTGCCAGTTGATTCTCAGGGTGTCGAGATGGCCTGGCTGACGGTATATTGATCTCAGGCCTGTCGGTTTCAATGGAATTCAGGAGTGAGTTGCAGTAAAACAAGTTCGTATTTAGTTTTCTAGATAGTTGCCATCCTGTTAATTTCTCTTTGTGTGTAACTTTCCCTTCCATTCTCAGAAAACTACACTGTTAGCTTTCTTATAAGAGGGACCTTTATGGAACTAGGGGAAAATGTGTTAAGAGAAATACATCAGGCCTCCAGTATTCGATCTGTGAGCCCTGCTAGGAATAGAAAGACTCCAGGGCAGTGAGGATTTTCAAGCCAGGTTGTAACCAAGGCAGTGTGTCCACTAGATGGGCTCATAACTGCAGTGAGATATTTCAAATGTTAGGTAATCAAATCTGTTGCAGGAAGAAGAGTTTAAACTTCCAAATTAGGTGTAATACACCCTCCCGGTGTCTTTGAGACCCCTGAGGTGGGACCAAGCTGAGTGAATTAAGAAGCAAGCTTCGCTTTGTTTTCTGGTATACAATCAATTAAGCAATTTCCAGAAGCAATGGCACAGTGGCATTTTACTTAGTTTTTTTTTTTTTTAAACATTTTTATTGGAGTATAATTGCTTTACAGTGGCATGTTAGTTTCTGCTTTATAACAAAGTGAATCAGTTATACATATACATATATCCCCATATCTCTTCCCTCCTGTGTCTGCCTCCCTCCCACCCTCCCTATTGCACCCTTCTAGCTGGTCACAAAGCACCGAGCTGATCTCCCTGTGCTATGCGACTGCTTCCCCCTAGCTATCTATTTTACATTTGGTAGTGTATATATGTCCATATATACACGACCACTCTCTCACTTTGTCCCAGCTTACCCTTCCCCCTCCCCGTGTCCTCAAGTCCATTCTCTAGTAGGTCTGTGTCTTTATTCCCATCTTGCCCCTAGGTTCTTCATGACCATTTTTAAATTTTAGATTCCATATATATGTGTTAGCACACGATATTTGTTTTTCTCTTTCTGTATGACAGACTCTAGGTCCATCCACCTCACTACAAATAACTCAATTTGTTTCTTTTTATGGCTGAGTAATATTCCATTGTATATATGTGCCACATCTTCTTTATCCATTCATCTGTCGATGGACACTTAGGTTGCTTCCATGTCCTGGCTATTGTAAATAGAGCTGCAATAAACATTGTGGTACATGACTCTGTTTGAATTATGGTTTTCTCAGGATGTGTGCCCAGTAGTGGGATTGCTGGGTCGTATGGTAGTTCTATTTTTAGTTTTTTAAGGAACCTCCATACTGTTCTCCATAATGGCTATATCAATTTACATTCCCACCAACAGTGTATGAGGGTTCCCCTTTCTCCACACCTTCTCCAGCATTTATTGTTTGTAGATTTTTTGATGATGGCCATTCTGACCGGTGTGAGATGATACCGCATTGTAGTTTTGATTTGCATTGCTTGAATGATTAATGATGAGCATTCTTTCATCTGTTTGTTGGCAGTCTTTATGTCTTCTTTGGAGAAATGTCTGTTTAGGTCTTCTGCCCATTTTTGGATTGGGTTGTTTGTTTTTTGATGTTGAGCTGCATGAGCTGCTTGTACAATTTTGAGATTAATCCTTTGTCAGTTGCCTCATTTGCAAATATTTTCTCCCCTGCTGAGGCTGAATAATAGTGGTGAGAGTGGGCAACCTTGGCTTGTTCCTGATTAGTGGAAATGGTTACAGTTTTTCACCATTGAGAATGATGTTTGCTGTGGGTTTGTCATATATGGCCTTTATTATGTTGAGGTAAGTTCTCTCTATGCCTACTTTCTGGAGGTTTATTTTCATACATGGGTGTTGAATTTTGTCGAAAGCTTTCTCTGCATCCGTTGAGATGATCATATGGTTCTTCTCCTTCCATTTGTTAATATGGTGTATCACATTGAATGATTTGCGTATATTGAAGAATGCTTGCATTCCTGGGATAAACCCCACTTGATCATGCTGTATGATCCTTTTAATGTGCTACTGGATTCTGTTTACTAGTATTTTGTTGAAGATCTTTGCATCTATGTTCATCAGTGATATTGGCCTGTAGTTTTCTTCTTTTGTGACATCTTTGTCTGGTTTTGGTATCGGGGTGATGGTGGCCTCGTAGAACGAGTTTGGGAGTGTTCCTCCCTCTGCTATATTTTGGAAGAGTTTGAGAAGGATAGGTGTTAGCTCTTCTCTAAATGTTTGATAGAATTCGCCTGTGAAGCCATCTGGTCCTGGGCTTTTGTTTGTTGGAAGATTTTTAATCACAGTTTCAGTTTCAGTGCTTGTGATTGGTCTATTCATATTTTCTATTTCTTCCTGGTTCAGTCTCGGAAGGTTGTGCATTTCTAAGAATTTGTCCATTTCTTCCAGGTTGTCCATTTTCTTGGCGTATAGTTGCTTGTAGTAATCTCTCACGATCCATTGTATTTCTGCAGTGTCAGTTGTTACTTCTCCTTTTTCATTTCTAATTCTATTGATTTGAGTCTTCTCCCTTTTATTCTTGATGAGTCTGGCTAATGGTTTATCAATTTTGTTCATCTTCTCAAGGAGCCAGCTTTTAGTTTTACTGATCTTTGCTGTCCTTTCCTTCATTTCTTTTTCATTTATTTCTCATCTGATCTTTATGATTTCTTTCCTTCTGCTAACTCTGGGGGCATTTTTGTTCTTCTTTCTCTAATTGCTTTAGGTGTAAGGTTAGGTTGTTTATTTGAAATGTTTCTTGTTTCTTGAGGTAGGATCGTATTGCTATAAAGTTCCCTCTTAGAACTGCTTTTGCTGCATCCCATAGGTTTTGGGTCATTGTGTTTTCATTGTCATTTGTTTCTAGATATTTTTTTATTTCCTCTTTGATCCCTTCAGTGAGATCACTGTCACCTCCCACTGGTGCAGGGCCCGTCCCTATTCTTTTGTCTCTGTTTTTTCTTTTTTCTTTTTCCCTACTCAGGTACGTGAGGAGTTTCTTGCCATTTGGGAGGTCTGAGGTCTTCTGCCAGTGTTCAGTAGGTGTTCTGTAGGAGTTGTTCCACATGTAGATGTATTTCTGATGTATTTGTGGGGAAGAAGATGATCTCCACATCTTACTCGTCCGCCATCTTGAAGCTCTCTCCCATTTTACTTAGTTTTATAGGGTAGTTTTCTACCCTTTGATACAAGGGGAAACGAGAGCAGCAGCAGTAAGACTTGATTATTGATACTCTCTTTGTACTTTCTTAATGAGCCTTCTTGGCTTCTACTCTGTATCTTCCCAGGTTCAGAGGGCCACAGCATTTGCTCCTGCCAGGTTCCATACTCAACACACGATCTATACTCATTCCTGATTAAAGGTTTGACACAGAACCATGTGGAGTGTTCTTTAAGAGTTAGCCCTTTAAAGTAGATCCACATCTACAAGGTGAATGTGCCTCATGGGATCAAATATTCATCTCAGTAGCTTAAGATGCATCTTAACGTATATGCATCAGCTATGGACTGAATTGTGTCCCCCTAAATGTCGTATGTTGAAGCCCTAACCCACAAATGATGTTACTTGGAGGTGAGGCCTTTGAGAGGTAATCAGGGTTAGATGAGGTGATGAGGGTGGGGCCCTGATCAGATAGGATTCATGTCCTTATAAGAAGAGATATCAGAAAGCTTGCTTTCTCTGCCCATCATGTAAGGACACAGTGCTAGGAAGGGACTGCCAGCCGGGAAGGGAGCTCTCCCATGGAACTGACCATGCTGGCTCCTTGATCTTGGACTTCCAGCCTCTAGAACTGCAAGAAAATAAATTTCTGTTGTTAAAGTCACCCGTTTTGTTTTGTTTTGTTTTGTCATGGCATCCTGAGATAAGATAGCATCTTACGTATCTGTGAACCAAAACATAGCATAATAAAGGCAGCTTGCCAGCCCTAGGTGAGACTATTTGTAATAGACACAGGGTGTAAGCAAGTCTCACTTCAGGCCCTCTGAGCCCTCAAATAATTTTCCCACGCTGTGCCTTTGTGTCTTCACTTCAGCCTTTGTAGTTCGTTCCTTTGGGATTCTAGCAACTGTCTTTTCGGTCAGCTTGTTTTCTTTTTATATTTAAAATTGAAAAATAATACATGTACGGTCATACTTCCGTGTCCTGGGGGATTGGTCCTAAGAGCCCCATGGATACCAGAATCCACAGATGCTCAAGCCCCATATATGAAATGGCATAATGTTTGCATATAACCTACACATATCCTCCTGTGCACTTTAAATTCTCTCTAGATTACTTACAATATCTAATACAATGTAAATGTTATGTGAATAGTCATAAATACGATGTAGATGCTATGTAAATAGTTGCTTGTGTTAGGCAAGTTTTACTTTTTGGAAGTTTCTGGAATTTTTTCCCCCAAATATTTTCAATCTGTGGTTGGTTGAATTCTCAGATGTACACCCCTTGGATATGGAACCATTGGATACAGAGGGCCGACTTTACATGTTTATCAAACAAACAACAATAACCACACATCACATAGGGTAGCTGGTGGAAAAGTCTCCTCTCTCTGTACAGATCCTAAGACCTCCAGTTTCCTCTACAGAATTAATCATGGATGTCAGTGTCTTTGGATATTTTTTCAGATATTATATGCATACATAAGCATATTTGTATATACCCTCCTTTTTTTAAACACACAAGTATGCATACTATTTATATTCACTTTTCTGTGTCTTGCTGGTAGTGTTAAGACATGCAGAAACTCCTGGTTGATTAATCCATTGAGTCTCCAACATTTATCAGGAGAGTCGCTCCTCTTATTAGAGGGTCACCTCAATCTAAGGAGGTACAAGGGGACAAAAGAAAGCTGAAAATGAAGGTAACGGATGTCAAATAAAACATTCAGAGGCTTCCTGAGGTTTGGCCGACTTGACCCAAGTAAATACTTAGAAATTCTATGGTAATCTTATCACATTCACATGACTGATGCTTTCTTATCTCTCAATTCTCACTTTTGATATCACGTTCTCCGAGAAGCCTCCTGTGATTACTCTTCCTAAAATAGCTTCTCCCACTGCTCCTAACCAGAGGATTAGGACAGCTTTCCGTGTAGCCTCATTCATAATTTCCTTCCATTTTGAGGTTGAGAAACAAGAATGATTTTTGCATCTTACAAATGTAAAATTAGTTTATATTGGAATATACTCTTTCAAACTATCACCTTTCCTCAGCAGCAGAGATTTTAGTATTTGTAACCTTCTAAGTTCAGTATCATGCCAACTAGACCCTGAGATCAGTAGAGATGGTGGCTCGCTCTTACATGTATTTATATCTCCAGTGCCTAGCCAGGGTCTCAGTAAATCTCTTTCGAATAAAGAATAATGTCAATCCCTGCTGAATCTACAAGGTTTGAATCAAGCCAGAGTGGCCTTACCACAGTTTTTGTTTTGTATCCAAAGCAAGAACATCTGTGAGTTCTTCCGTGGCTTTCACTAGGGTCAGGAGTGTCCTCCAGTGCGTTGTTGTGCTGTAAGAACCTTGCTGGGGCCTCCATCTGTCCCTCTCTGGACAGACCTCAGAGTCCCAGGCATGCTTGCATTTTTATTTTATTCATATGGGAGAGAGAATCACTCTCTGCATCTTCCTCCTTCCAGAAGCCGACTACACTGAAGAGAAATTATGACTTTTATTTTTCCCTATCACAGTATTTTTCTAGTCATGATTTACCCCCTCCATCTAACATCTCTTTTAACTGATTTCAAATTCTTTGAAACCTAGAAGCAATGAAAAAATGATTTTGCATCACATATTTAATATGACCAATTATTACCTCAGGGGACCCAAAATTCAGATTAAAAAGGGGTATGACTTCTACCTCACCCAAGTTATATTTTGACTGTATTTAAAGAGAAGGCTTTTCAGAAAGTTTTAATTTTTCCTTACTTTTACTGAGCCCTTTAGTAGCTTTGTATACCTTTGAAGTTCTTTATTGACCTTTCACACTATCCATGATTGAGATGATTAAGGACCACCTCTCCCACCACTGAGAAAAGAACTTGAATTTGGACTGTCTCCAAACCTGGCCATCATCTTTGGCATGTGGCCTCTGAGATGGAAAGAGACATATCACAGAATACTTTATCATCTTCCCAAAAAGTCCTGTCTTTAATTTTGGAGGAGTAAACAAATTGAGTGACATGAATTCTGAACTGCTCATCCTATGATATGATCTTAAATTATTCTAACCCTCACTGCTGGAGAGAGACAGTGTATTATTTTAATGATAAAGAGGGCAATAATTGGGAGTCTTAATCCTTGCAAGAAATGAAGCTATTAAGAAATCACACAATCAGGGCTTCCCTGGTGGCGCAGTGGTTGAGAATCTGCCTGCCAGTGCAGGGGTCACGGGTTCGAGCCCTGGTCCAGGAAGATCCCACAGGCCGTGGAGCAACTAAGCCAGCAAGCCACAGCTACTGAGCCTGCAAGCCACAACCACTGAAGCCCGCATGCCTAGAGTCCATGCTCTGCAACAGAAGCCACCGCATTGAGAAGCCCGTGCACTGCAATGAAGAGTAGACCCCGTCCCTGCAACTAGAGAAAGCCCGCGCAGCACCGAAGACCCAACAAAGCCAAAAAAATAAAATAAATAAATTAAAAAAGAAAAAAGAGACATGATGGAAGAAGAATAAAGAGGAGGGGGAAAGGAGGAAGAGGGGGAGGAGGAAGGAGATGGAGGGAGGGGAGAGAAGCATGACAGTTGACGTTGTATCTCTATCTGAACACACATTAGACAGAACACTGCTAGCTACTGGAGTAAAGACACCTTATCGTTTTACTCGTTCATACATTGTTCTTTTTTTCATTCACATTTTTTGAAAGAGTTTTTTGAATGAGATCAAAAGGTATGGTGACTCGTGGCTCCCTCCTGTGGCATCTGTTCTTTGACTTCTCATCCTACCAGTTGCCTCTGGCTTTTAAGTCCTGTGATTTATCGTTTCTTGAACAAAGGTTTATGGCGAGCTTACCCTGTGCCAGGTGCTGTTCTGGAGGCTGGGGATGGAACAGTGAACAAAACAAATAAAATTCCCTGGCCTCATGGGGTGGCCTCTCTTTGGCCTTTTTTTTTTTTTAATTATTTATTTGTTTTTGGCTGTGTTGGGTCTTCGTTGCTGTGCGTGGGCTTTTCTCTAGTTGCGGTGAGCAGGGGCTACTCTTTGTTGCAGTGCATGGGCTTCTCATTGTGGTGGCTTCTCTTGTTGCGGAGTGCAGGCTCAGTAGTTGTGGCACACGGGCTTAGTTGCTCCACAGCATGTGGGATCTTCCTGGACCAGGGCTCAAACTCGTGTCCCCTGCATTGGCAGGCAGATTCTTAACCACTGCGCCACTAGGGAGGTCTCTCTGAGCTCTTTGAATCTTAGATTTTCAATGTATTTTGGCATCAGAGTCGCGTTTCAGCATCTCTGACTATTGCTCTATTTTCCTAAGAAGCAATTAAGCCCTAAAAAGTGCTGAAGAATAAATTTACATCTAAGTCACTCTGATTTTGGTTTTCTCCCAAAAAGCCTCATTTATGATCTTCAAGACTCAGAGCCTCCCTGTGGCCTTGGATGTTGATAATAAGCAGGAAATAGCCCTGAGTCCCAAGGCAGAGCCCACAGCTAGCTTAGTGGCTGGTTATTTCTCTAGTGTGAGGTGGGAGTTCTGCTATAATTGGGATGAGGTCCGAGCTTTCTCTTATCTCTTCTGCTCAAGTAGAAAAGAATTTTGTTTTAATTTAAAACGTGCTCAGTTTTCAAAAGACCTTTGAAGATGGGGGCTGAACTAGGACCTGGAGGCCCGTTGTTGTCAATGTTGGAGGATCACTGGAGTTGGCGGAGGGAAGGCAGGAGAAGGGTGTGTGTAGGGTAGAAGGCATGTCTCTTAATAAGGAGCAGGATCAGGCCCGTGGACACTTCGTAAATATGAGGGAAGCAAACTGCAAGGACCTGAGGTGCCCACCGAAGTCCCTGGCACACCATGAATTTAGAGAACATTTTTCTATTTCCCTTAATGTTTCTCTGCAAATTCCATCTCATTTCTTGCTTTAATGAGGACATCCTTCACGCCTAAACAGAACCCTTACTGTTAAAACCCAAGCCCCTTACCTCCATCACTCTCCTCTGCCAGGACCTCCATAGGAGGGAGTGAAGAGGAGCTTCCAAGTGCTTGGGCTCCAGGGACCGTCAGCCTCCTGCAGGGGACCTCCTTGTTGCTCTGATGGACGGCTCCTGGTCGCCCACATGATGGAGAACATGACTCCCCCCCCCCTCTCCTATATCTCCACACTCCCAGATTGTGCCAATATGATGGGCGCACTGACAAAGCAGCTGGATTTATTTCGGCTCCTGGCTATTCTGTACACTTCTGCCGGGCAGTGTGCTGGCCACTGACCTAGGTGAATAAAGCGGCATCTAGTCTGTGGCTTAGTGAAAGACAGAAACCTGCCTCGCCATATGGTAACTATTACCCCAGAAGAGCGTATAAGTTGCAACGGCAGGATGGAAGGAAGAGCAGTTAATCCCCCTGGAAGATGCAGAGCGAGGTCTAGCAAGGAGATGGCATTTGAATTAGGAAACTAAGGATGCGTGGGTTTGCCAGGGATACAGGGAAGGTGCTGTTCCAGATCGAGACAACATGGACAGATGCTCAGAGGTGCCTGACATCCAGGAGTAGCCATGAGTCCAGGAGCCAGTGTAGCATCTCCGTATGGTTGGGGCCAGTAAGGGAGAGTTTGAAGTGTAGATTTGAGTGCCATGCTGTGGAGTGGCATTGGATTTGGTATTTAATGGGAAATCAGAGGTTTTTAAGCAGGTGAGATTCCAGTTTTAGAAACACCTCTCTGTTAGGAATGTGGAGGGCAACTGTAAAAGACAGAAAATTAGAGACAGGGACCCCAGCTGTGAGATCATTGCAACAATGCAGGTGAGCAGTGATGTGGACCTGGGCTAAGGTTGTATCTCTACTCTGAACCTCTCTCCTGAATTCTGGCCTTTTATCCAACTGCCTATTTGATGTCTTTGCTCAAATATCTAATAAACATCTCAAACTCTGCATGTCCAAGACAGAACTACTGATCTTCCCTTCTCCAAGCCTGCTCCATTTCTAGCCTTCCCCATCTCCATCGATGGGTGCTCCATCCTTCCAGTCGCACAAGAAAAAACCTAGGAGTTGCCCTTGATTTTTCTGTTTCATACCCCCGTTTAACCAATCATAAAATCCCGTCACCTTTACCTTCATTGCCATCTCTACTGCTATGATCCTGGTCTAAGCCCCCATAATATTTTGCTTGCATTATTGCAATAATGTCTCCCTCCTTAAGTCTTTGTTCTTTCAAATCCTTGCTCAGACTTCATCTTCTCAGGGAGGTCTACCCTGCCCCCCATAACTAACACTGAAATCTGGCTTTACTCAGTGCAGCCCATCCGTTTACCCACTTACTGTCCATTTACTGTGTTTTTCATAGCACTCATCCCAATTATATAGAATGTTACTTAATTTCCTTTGGTTATTTATTGTCTCTTTCTGTAGTCAAAGGTAGCATCACAAGGGTAGGGTTCTTGGTCTGTTTGCTCACTACTGGATCTCACATCACCTAGGAAAAAGCCTGGCACAAAATAGGGACACAAGACATATTAGGTGATTGAATGGATGGGGAGTTTGCTGGAAAGAATGGAAGATGTAGCTTAGCAGAATAGAAATTAGAGCTCATGGCATTGTATTGCCCTTGAGGGTGGAGAGAGGAAAAGAGTCAAGAGTGATTCTGGGTTCCTTAACTTGGGCTGATGCCTTTACCTGATAAGGGGAAGGCAGGAGAAGAAAAGTATCTGGGGGAAATTAATGAGTTCTACTTGGGTCATGCTGAGTCTGAATGCTTGTGAAATAGCCCAGTTCAGATACTTGGCATATGGGTTTTGCTCAACAGAGAGGTCAGGCTGGAATTAAAGTTTTTTTTATAGGCATCAGCTATAGAGTGGATGAGATTCCCTGGGGAGAGGGAACCAAATGAAAGGGGGAAAATATCAATAGGTGGAAAGGTGCTAGGAGACAAATACTTTTATTTTTGGGATGCATCCAGGGTGAGCCAGCATGTAGTAGTCGATATTCTTGGGTGCAAATTTGGTGTCCTTGGCATACTTGGACACCTCTTAGGAAGCTGGAGAAAGAGGTAGATGTATGAAGAGGCAAAGAGTGAGCTGATCACAGCACCTTTTGTCACACAGTCTTGGGTGAGTCTGTGTGATGCTTAGGTTGTTTCCTAGGCTCCTGTGTCCTCCACCCATCCTTGCCCCAACTTCCTGAATCCTGTCTACGGCATCTATCCCATGTTGGGGTGATGTTCGCATCAAGATGACAGACAGCAGAGCCCTAGCTTAGGGCATTAAGAGCTCCAGCAATTGTTTTCTTCACTGAGTTGTCAGAAAGGCAATCCTGCCTATATATGCCTCTCACATTCCATGATCCATTAGAGACAATTTGCTACAAGACTTCAGATTCCAATTTTGCAGAACAGTCAGAGATCACTTAACTGAATTTTGCCTGTGTGTGTACAAGAGCTGATGATGCTTGCTTCGCCAAATGACTCTTTAAGGAAATTCAAACAAAAAGCCATTTTCTTTTCTCTGCTCTTTTCATTTTCAGAAACTTCTCAGGGAAAGGCAACAAATGGATATGCAAGAATCTATATGAGCCTGAAAACCAATGCTGATTGGAAGGACGGGGAGTTTGGGCTTACATTGAATAGTCAGAAATGCTGAAAGTCAAGGACCCTGATAAATGACGGCATTTGCATCTTAATGCTGTCCATCCATCGGGGCAGCTATTGTTAAACTGGTCATGCCCACACAAATCTGTGAGGACCTTTAGAAAAGGAGGTTAACATGTGAAAGTCAAAGAAAATATGGGGTGTGTTTCCTTTCAGCTGAGAGAGGCTTTTCTCCACTGGATAGCTTTTACCTTCAGGGCAGGTCCTCCCAACCTTTGTGGGCTAAATGAGCCATGTCTTTGGGTCTTCCTCTTCTCTAGTGTCTCCTTTAGGCACTAGGGCTGCCAGGGTGCCCTTTGTCTTCCCGGCATAAGCACAGCTGCTGCAGATGGACAGTGTCACGTTCTTGGGGTCTTTCTTGTGATGATAGTGATGATACATGACAGTGCTGTTCTTCTTGCTGGAGGTAGTGGGTGTATCTGTTACTTAGTACTACAATAATGCTGCATAACAAAACACTCCAAACTCAGTGGCTTAAAATAACAATCCTGTTGACTTAAAAAATACACAACCTAGCAGTTGAGAATTATGTTTTATTCGGTGGACGTACTAAGGACATAAGCCCCGAAGACAGCCTCTCAGGTAGCTCTGAGAGACAGCTCCGAAGAGGTCAGGGAGGAGCCAGGATATATAGGAGTTAAACAAACAAACAAACAAAACAGATAATAGGAACATCAAAAGATTACTGTTAATTAAAGAAAACCAGGCATCTCAGGTTAATGAATGTAGCACTTTTCTAGTTGGGAAGACACAAGAGTCTGGGCCTATTGATATCATTCCTTTGATATGCAGCTTAACTCTCTTGGCCCAGTATCCTGTTCTTTTCCATCTGGAGTCCCTTAGGGTGCACCTACGCGGGGGTGGGGCTGCAGTGGCTTATGGCCTGGTGACTACAGCATCCTTTGTTCACTGATACGGTAGGTGGCATTCTTTGTCCACAGTCTTTTTTTTTTTTTTTTTTTTCTTTTTGCGGTACGCGAGCCTCTCACTGTTGTGACCTCTCCCGTTGTGGAGCACAGGCTCCAGACGCGCAGGCTCAGCGGCCATGGCTCACGGGCCTAGCCGCTCCGTGGCATGTGGGATCTTCCCGGACCGGGGCACGAACCCGTGTCCCCTGCATCGGCAGGCAGACTCTCAACCACTGCGCCACCAGGGAAGCCCAGCAGCTAAGTTTTATGAACACTTGAGGTTTCATATGTTTGAATCCACAAATGAAGCGAATGAAAGGGACATTGTGTAATCACCTCGTAATCTGTTATGTCATTTGTCAGCCACTGCAGCAAAATCAAAGCTTTTTCACCATGGCAGTGACTTTTAGAGCCATCCCTGTAAAGTTTTCTCCTTGAGGAATTTTCTGAAGCACAAATTCAGTGGCCATTTCTGAAACTGACCATCCAAGGTTTCTGTAGAGCCGGGGTCAGCAAGCTACAAGCTGAGAGCAAAATCTGTCCTGCCGACCTGTTTCTGTAAATAGAGTTTTGCTGGAACACAGCTCTGCTCATTCACTCACATACTGTCCATGGCTGTTTCTCTGCTCCAACAGCAGAGTCGAGTAGTTGCAACAAAGACTTGACAGCCCACAGAGCCTGAAACACTTACTATTTGGCCATTTACAGAAAAAGTTTGCTGACTCCTACTGTAGAGAGTAGACTGGATACATTGGCATGCACATAAACTGGGGGTACAGGGCAGGAACTCTTCTGGTTGTGATAGGATCCTTCCTGGAGTCTGGGTCTGGAGACCCCAGGTGTGGATGGGGCTTCAGTTATGGCTAGATTCATGGGCTCCAGGATGTCACCAGGACTCTCATTCTCAGCCTCTTGCCTCTGCTTTCTTCTGTATTGGCTTTATTCTTAGGGAGGCTTTCTTTAAGGCATAAAAGATAGCCAACAGCAGATCTGGGCTTACATGGTCTTTAGTTTTTATAACTGCTGACGGAAACAGATTGTCTTTCTCCCAGCATCCGTTGTAACCCACATCCCAATTCCATAGGACTCTGATTGAGCTGGGTGCCCAACCTGGACCAGTTTCTGTGCTCAGGAGGATAGAAGGATCTGTACTGAGTGAGCATTTGTGTTGTAGATCCATCTTCTACTCATGGAATGGGAAAACAAGGACCATGCATTTGCAGCCCTACCAGCTGGGGGAAGAGGGGTTTCCGATAGGAATCAAAGGGAAACGAAGAACTGTTGGAAAATTTGGAGAGAGCCTAGAATCTAAGAATTCTTGAGAGGCCTATATTTGTCCTCTTTTACCTCTCAGTATGATTTCTTCCAGATGCTGAATTTTCCACCTCTACAACCTGTCCTGCACCTTGCAACCCCTATCTTCTTCTATAACTACTTGGTCTGTGCTGCTCATAATGTCTGTTCTTTCATTGCCTCCAAGTTCAATTAAAGAAGGTTTTTGTATGGTGCAGACTCTACCGTGAGCATGCAGTATTTGAGGGCAAAAATAACTCAGCACAGTATGGCAGAGACAACTTAAAATTTAACGTCAGTCATTACTCCCAAGAAAACATAACCATTCCTCACCATAGTGAATTTTTTTCTAACCCTGTGCCCCTCTAATGCCCCAGCTCACCACCATATTCTTGGTCAATTCTTCCCCTTAAGACTTTTCTTCTCACTAAACTCCAGACTCCAGCATCTCAAAGTTTGTGACGTATTTTGCTCCGACTGGTTTTACTGTCTCTGTCCTGCCTCAAAGTAGGCTCCAGAACAATTTCTACCCCCAAAACTTGTTAAGGATCTGTGAGAAACAAAATGTATCCTTCCAAGGTCATCAACTTAACAATAGTAACAAAAGTTTTGAAAGTTCTGTGCCATTGTCACGATGATTGTAGCAGAAGGGAGAAAGGAAAGGGAGGGGACTGGGAAGGATATGATTTGCTTTCACATGCTTATTATTAATGAAAATGCATATTAAAAAGCATTATTATTTGCTTTTAATATGCATTAAAAGCATTTTTAATAAAAATATGCATATTAAAAATGAAAATAGGAATGCATATTATTCTTACATTTAGAAATTGCAGTCTTCATAAATGGCCTTTCCTATAAAGAAAACTTCACTACATTATCAGTAAAGTATATAAGGCTCATGTGGCCAAAATCAGGCATCATTTGCCTTTCTTTTTCATTGAGAAGAACGTCTTAGGCAGTCACTGGTCCAAGAAGGTGGAGAAGATCTGAATCCAGCTTACAATCCAGAGGAGTGTAGGAGGAGCCCATTCTAGATCAGTTGAAGCTCAGGTATCCTGCAGAATGAGAAAAATGTTTATTGTAATAAGCTATTAAACTTTCATGGATGCTTGTTACACATTATTATTGCAGTAGTAGCTGACTGATACATTGAGGCTGAGGGTCAAACCCAGTCTGTGCCCACAGCCCTTGCTTTTGTCTGTGCCCACCCTCTTCTTGCCTCTAAGGACACTTATTTTTGTCTGAGCATACTGATGCCTTTTTTCTCTTCCTCCTGTGAGACCTTCAGTTCCTGAAGGACAGAAAATTCATTTCTGCCATCTCCCCGCCCATACCTAGCATAAATCTCTGTACCTTATTGCTGTTCAAGACAGATTTTGGATAAATAGTAAATTTGAGGTTCATGGTGGTGATAGCCACAGATGGAAATTATGTCCTAATTATCTGCTGGTAACTAGAAATCACTGGTCTCATGTGGAACCAGATGAGATTTAGAAATGGATTGGCACAAACTCATCTCCCTAATAATGACAGGGCTTAGACCTGCCAGCAGAAATAGTGAGGTGAACCACAGTAATTTTCTTCTAACACTAATGGTCTCCCCATTATCTCACCTTAGTGCATGGTGAAAGGTATTTCTGGGTTCATCTGAAAGGGTTTGTGATTAGAGTAAAAGACTGTATCACAATGAAAATAGTTTATAGGTAGTGTCCTCTGCTTGCCCAAGAAAGCCATCCTGTCTACTGAGAAAATTGGGGAGTGTTCTTTTCTGTAACGTAACTCTTTTCACTTCCTGGTTTTAGTCAAATAGGTTTCCTTAAAATGGCCAAAAGCATGACATATTGGTATGTAATATGCTGCCGCACCTGTGTTGCTGTATGACTTCTGGTGGGACTTAACTGTTCTAACAAAAATGTTTATCAAACTATAAAAATGGAAATAAAATACAAAAGAGCACCATGGTACCTTGCTTATTCTTGGAGTAACACACAAAGTATTGAGCAGATCAAGGCAGGAATCTTACAGGTCAAAGAAACTTGGGGGTGGAGTGGCTAAAAAAAAGTCAGCTCACCCAGAACATAGTGTGATGATTCTTAGTTTGATCCTGAAATAACTTTGGCTGTTTTTAGTCAAATGGTAGTAAAAATAGGAAAGGCTATCACAGAACAAAAAGGCTCAAAGTAGGGCTGTGATCATCTCTTGTCAGGTGATACCAAGGAGAACAGATATGGAACTCTCCAGTATGTTCAAACCATCTCTGCCTTGGCAAAACTGAAGGACGTGGCAGGACCTCAGAAAAGAGAGAGGATGAGAAAGTTTTAGCATCTGGCTGAGGTCAAAGAGGAGATTAAATGTGTCTTGGTTATGCCTAGGCTCCTTAGAAAACTTTTGCAGTGACTTCATTTGCAAGAGAACAGGAATGAGGTTTAAAAAATGTCACTTGTGACCCTTTATTGTGACATAAAGCCCTCTCAATCCCCTCAGAGCCTTCCGGCATAGAGCTTGGTTCAAGGTATGAGTTTCTGAGGTAGAGACTGAAGGCGTTTCAAAAAAGCCTACTAGAGCGTTAGAACATCTCAGTGCTGGTCAGCTGGTCTCCCTCCTTGCTGTACTACGGGACAGTTCATCCAGTGATTCCACGGGAGTCCAGCTTGCGACCTTCAGCCTTGCAGGACCGGAAGTTCACTCCTGTTGCTGATTTATGGGGACATGAATAACAGAGAAATTGAGCCATTCAAATATTACTGCAAATGTACAGACTTATATGGGGAATTGGAGCAGTCAAGGAGAATACTCATGTTTGCCTAAACCAGGATATCTTAAAATCTCTGACCCATCCGCATTATTCTTTCAACAAATACTCCCTGGGTGCCTGCTGAGTGCTGGCCATGCAGGAGACCATGCTAGAGGCTGTAATTTGTGGTTAACAAAACAGACTGCCCTGTGTCCTTGGGACTCATATCCTAGGAGGTCAGACAAGTCAGTACATAAGATGATTTCAGATAGTGGAAAGACTGTCCAAGTAATTTTAAAAGGATTATAAGAGTGAACAGAGGTGCTACCTGTGATTTTTCGTGGTGTTCCGGTCCCTGGTTCCATTTGTTCCTGAGGACCAGCTGTAACTATTCGTTTGATTACGAGCAGGACCTCTGAATCCCTTTGTTTGCATATGACAGTGCCAGTTGGGTTTCTGTCATTTCCAGTCCGAGTCCTGACTCATGTACTTCATGACTAATAAAGGAAAGTCTGGACTCCTGAGCCTGGCATTGGAGGCCCCTCTCAAGCTGGTCCCTGTTGGCATTTGCGGCCCTAATTCTCACTGTATCCCCCAGAGCACCTTCTACTCCCCCTGACACAGCTAGTCCCCTTCTGCCACGCCAGCCTTATACAGGAGGACAGAGAAGGTGCTTTGGAACCTTCTACCGGGACCTTTAGTGCTTCCCATTGTCTAGATTTACCCCTTCCCCAATCCCCTGGCCAATGTGTCCATCTGCGAAATATAAATGGTGTTCACGGCCCCGTTTATAACTTCCCTCCTCCAGGAATACGTCAAACGCTTCAGCTAAAATGAATCTTCTTGTTGCGCGTTGAGCCTCTGTCAAAGCATTTAATAAAATTTGCCTTGCGAAGTAATTACGTACATTATGGGTCTAATTGCACATAGGAATCCCTGAAGAATGGAATCTCTGCATTTAAAAACTTTGTACTGTCTTCAGTGCTTGGCAACACAAATTGAATTTGCACCTCTGATATAGAAATACCCTAGAGGTATAAAGTGCTATAAAGAGTTCAGGGTAGTAAAAACAAGAGCCACCCTATTTTTTGTGTTCTCTGTGTCAGGCATTGCATAATGCTTGAGATACAGCATGCAATTCTTGTTTTGGCTACCATAGGGTTAACTTCTCTAACAGGCAAATCCTGGAGTGTCAATGGCTTAATATAGTGGTTTATTTCTTGCATTTTTGCAAGTCCAGGATTTGAATTTGATGGACAGTTCTCCTCTCCAGAATGACTGAAAGACCAGGTGGCTTGCACTTTCTGGTATGGCAGCAGGTAGAGCCTAATGCCATTTGCTGGGTCCTCTGCATCAAGAGGCTTGCTGTGCCTGTGAGTGTGGAGAGCTGCCTGCAGACTCTGGTGGGCCAGGCCTTGAGGTGGTGGGAGTCCTTTCTGCTCAGTGTATTGGTTAGAACTTGATCACATGATCCCATCTCGGTGCAGAGAGGCCCGGGAAGCAGGGTCCCTGGCTGAGCAGTGCTCCCAGCCTGGCTGTAGTCTGTGGGGAGGGAGCGTGATCCTTGGTGCCCAGCCAGCCGTTTGTGCTGTAATCATTATAACAACCCTATGAGACACGTTCTGTTTTTATTCTCCTCTTATAGGTCAGGAGCTTGGAGAAGAGAGATGAAGTGACTTGTTGAAACTGCCCTGCTAGAAGGTTCAGAACCAGGTTTAGAACCCAGGTCTCTCTGCCTTTCAGAAGCTGCCTTGGCACTGATACATAAGGCAGCATTTCTCTTTGCTGCATCTCCCAGGTTGCGAAAAATGGTTCTCACATCAGTCTCCCGCTATTGAGCATGCTCAGTAAACCTTCCGGCGTCTCTGTCAAAGCATCCCCTTCTGTGTAGGTATTTGTGGTCTCTGAGCGTGGCAGGACTCGTTATCCCCTTTGTGGCCAGACCCTGTACCCTTTCTCATCCACCTCTCTGGGTCTGCTGCATCCAGGCCCACAGTGTATGCTCTTGTGGTTTATGCTTGATGGACTGTGATGTCCGACAGCTGTGGATCCACCGCTCAGCAGATGGAGACACGGCTCTGGGGGGAGGTGTGTGTCTCATCTCGGGGGAGGATTTGGTAGAGGGTGTGCAGGGGAAGAGAATGGGAGAAGGAGTCGGTCTTTTTTTTTCTCAGGATGACATGTGTTTCAATCAATATTGAAGAGTAAACATGCATGAAAAAAAATAGACACAGTTCAGCCCATAGCTTGTAATTGCTATTCCAAGAAGGAATGCTGGAACTAGGCTTCACTGTTGGCTCTGAAGTTTCATATAATAAACCATCCGTGGATTTATTATTTTTTCTGAGACTCTCCTCTGGGTCCCCATGTTCCAGTGTTTATTAGTTAAGGTCTAGGCTGACAGTCTCTTTTGGGGAGGTGAAGCATCGGTACACAATGACAGTAGGTGGCTGCTTTTCGCCTAAAGGCTCCGCAGCTGTGGGTGGCGCTGGTGACCAGGGAAGGGAAGGGTCTGTGTGCACTGAAGCGGCCAGCAAAGGCTTCCTGGAGGAGGAAGGGCTTGCTTTTCTTTTCTTTTCTTTTCTTTTTTTGTCTAAAAGACAATTCACTGTACACATTCTATTTACTGTTTTCTACAGTGTCTTAATATGAATGAGACCGCTTTTCTATTTGAGCCATTTTTTAACCAAAGCAAAATAACCTAAGTATAACACAGCGTTAAAATACAGCATAAAGATACAAAAATAGGCATACTGATTCTAATTAGGAATGTAATTATGATGGTACATTTTTTATAATCCACATTATATTTAGGAAATCACACAAACATAGATCACTGATTTGAATGAAATGCATAAGTTTGTAGTAAATCTTTGTATTTACAAAAAAACCCCCAAAAAACTACCAAAAAATGCACAAAATTAATCTTTTTTCCTCCTTTGTGTCATATTCCTGGATCCTTCACCAGTATTACATGAGGAAAAAAACAAAAGCAAAACAAATGAAAAACTGAAATCAGAATCACTGATGTTATCAAGTAGGGAAACAAATAAATTAAAATCTAGCAGCCATCAGCAAGAGTACAGCACAGACAATGCTGTAAAAAGAAACAAAGACAATTGTTAGAAAACTGCATGCATCATACTCTTTCAAACCAGCAAAATATGCTCCTGCATACAATGGAACATAAACAGAATCGTTCTCTTGTAAGGTATAGAAATGCAAATTCTTTGCTTTAATATTGTAGATGGGCCAAATGTGTTTGTAATGTTTAATTCTATTAAGCTATTACACAGTGGGCCAGGAACACATTAATGGATTCTGGGGACGATGTGTGCTATACTTCTTTGATTGGGATAGTGGACACTCTAGCCAAAATTAAAAAAATATATATATATATATATATATATGTATGTATGAACACAGAAGTACAAGACAAAGGCGAATGAGACTTCTCTTATATCTTAGCAACATTTCGATGGAAATCAAGTTTAAATGCAGTCCCCTCTGCTTTTGAAGAGGCTTTGGTTCAGCTCCCAAATCTCGATTGCTTGACGCATTCTCATACCAGAACACTCAGAAGGTGTCTTCTTAAACAACAAACCTAGTTTTAGTGGTGGAGCCGCTCTTAGTAGGTGTGTCCACATGGGACTGATAACCAGTCACTATCTTTGGAGGAAGTCCTAACCTTTCCTTGTATACCCTCCCTGTATGTGTAACAGCCTCTCAGTTTTCACATTCAGTAGTCCACATTGCTATTTTTTCACCTTTAGCTCTAACATTAACAACAGCTCCACATATATCATCACTGTAGTCATCAAAAGATTCTCCAATAAGGCACAGCAGCGTCTCTAGCCAAAAGCAATCGAGGTCACTTGGTCTCTGCTGTTGGTTCAATGTAATTAGCCATAGTCCTCCTCGTTTGTTTTTCTCATCTTCCCACATAGGCTCAATACCATCCTTAAAAAGTGAGTAGTCACAGCCAGGCATTAAACTGCTAGACAACTGGATATGGTTGTACAGAGCCCCAAAGTCTTCAACAGTTTCACACTTAGAGATCAGCCGAAGGTTTGCTTGCCAAGTTTTGCTTTTATCATTTTTAAAAATCCAGAGTGTCCATCTGTTCTGTAAAGGATGTTTAATATAGTGTTCTGGGTTAGCAACCTCCTGATGAGATTCTGTTTTCTCTTCTTCTGTAGGTGGGGCATTAGGTGTAGGGGTGGTTTCCAGTTCCACAATCACCATCTTAGATGGATCTCGAAGAGCTTGCTTTGAAGCCAGAGAGGTGGGATGGATTTAAATAGACGGACAAGAAGTGGCAGAGCATTTCTGGCCAAGAGGAAAGAGACAGACGTGTTGGGGCTGAATGAATAGAGGTGCAGTCAGCGTGGGGATGAGACCTGCCCCGTTGCATCAGAGGCTGTGGCTGGGGAAGCAGCAGGGGATGGGGGTGGGTTGGGGAGATTGAGAGGGTAAAAGGGGTCAGAGGGCAAAGTATCATTAGAAGATGACTGGAGAAGTTTCAGTAACCAAGCCAAGCGTCCCACTTGCTACTGTTTCTTCCCAGGAGGGCTTGTTCTTCCTTGACAGGTTAGAGGTAGGACCAGGGCACCAGTTAGAAAGCTTGGCTTGGTCAGGCCCTGGTGCACATGGAAGGGGAAGAACTTAAGAAGAGTCATTCATCGTGGGCCCCTGTAACCGTTGTCCTTCTGTGCTTCTCTGCCCTGAACCATCACCACCACCATCACCTCTGCAGATAACGCATCCCTCCAGTTCCCACTCCTGGGAATGTCCGTGCCTGAGACCAGGTGGGTCAGAGAACATCATTCTTTCATGCTTTGCCAGATTTTTCATGCTGTCCTAGGGACAGGTTCTCGAAAAGTGACTAAGCTTGAACCTACGTCAAATGAGTTGGGTGAGTGTAGAGCTTGATTAAATTTGGTTTCACAAAGTGAAAAAATACGCCATGTCTTGCCTTTTAGCATTTTAAGGTTATTGGTGCTGCTTTGATCCTGAGCCAGGGTGGCCAATGCTGGGAGTGCATCCCCTTTGTCATCCCTTCAGAGCCCTTTGCTGTTTTGACCACACTGGCTTCCAGGGTGCCTTCCCTCCTGACCCAAGTTTGTTTTCATAGGAAACAGACTCTGAAGCAGGAATTGAGAGCAGGAGGTTCCCTGGGAGGGGTGCATAACCTTGGGCAAGGATTCTTCCCTGGCCAAGGGCAATTCCTGGGCAGGATTGCAGCTGGGGAATGAGATCTTTGAACTTGAAATGGGGGATGGGGAGTGGGGGGGGTTGTCTGGGCAGGACAGTGCAGCAGCCACTATAGCTCCCAGCAGCCAGCACTTGAGTTCTCTCAGCAGAGAGACAAGAGACCCTCAGGCTGCTGGACCCCCTTTGCCATTTCCTTCAGAAAGCCTGGAAGTACCTGGGAATCTACATACCCCAGGGCAGCCCCTAACCAATGACGAACACAAACACCCGGCTTCCTTTACTACCATGGTGACCGTTCTGAAGTGTGACCCAAGTTGTCTCCAGAGCTCCCCCACTGGGACTGAGCCATGGTCCCCTCCATGGGATGGATACTTGCCTGATGTCCCCGTCTTGTTTCGTCCCCTTACCTCTGGGTCCCATGTCCCCATTCAGATAGTGCCTTTTTTTTTTTTTTTTTTTTTTTTTCCTGGAAATGCTTCATAACAACTCACTTTCTCCTGAGTTCGGCGATCAGCTTTGTCTGTTCCGGGGAAATTGATCCAAGACAACCGCTTTGTGACCCTTGAGTATGTTGTTGAACCTCTCTAAGCCTCAGTTTCCTCATCTGCAGAGTAAGCACAACAGTGAAAATGAATGTGTGGGATTGTTCTTTAAGCTATGAGAACACACCCAGGACAAAGTAAGTCCTGAGTAAAGACAGCTGTTATTAACTGAACAGTAATACTCTCTGGCTTTGGCTAGAAGAGCCAGATACTGCCTCATTTTGGCTGAAAAGGGTGAGCTTTGCATCCTCTGTGTTCGGACTTGAAACTCCTACACCTGAGGTCCTGTTTCCTCATTGTTTCAGCTTCAGTCGCAAGTATCGGCTGCACTTTTTTTTTTCTTTCTTTCAGTGTGAAAGGAGGAAATCCCTGAAGGAAAGGTCCTGAGTGTTCTTTTAATTAATTATTTATTTATTTATGGCTGTGTTGGGTCTTCGTTTCTGTGCGAGGGCTTTCTCTAGTTGCGGCAAGGGGGGCCACTCTTCATCGTGATGCGCGGGCCTCTCACTATTGCGGCCTCTCGTTGCGGAGCACAGGCTCCAGACACGCAGGCTCAGTAGTTGTGGCTCACGGGCCTAGTTGCTCCACGGCACGTGGGATCTTCCCAGACCAGGGCTCGAACCCCTGTCCCCTGCATTGGCAGGCAGATTCTCAACCACTGCGCCACCAGGGAAGCCCCTGAGTGTTCTTTTGAGTTTCTGTATATTGAGTTTCCTGATAGCCTCTCCTTATAAAGAACCTCTTGAACTAATTAAGCTAATTGGAGACGAAGCTGGCTCATTTTCACATGCTGCTCCAGCGAAAGTGCCTGATATTTAAGAATGTAAATTTCACTGAGTTTTTAAACTGTGTCTTGCAGTGGGGATCTTGGTGGTTGGGGTCTTCACTTGGAATCGGTGGGGAAAAGCAAGGGCTCGTCATCCCTGGGGTCACCTTTGCCCTGGATCCAGCTCTCCTGTCCCATACTTGTTGACAAGGCCCGTGGCTCCGCCACCATGGCTGGTGTGGTGACCAGAAACAACATGGGTTAACCTTGAGGACTGATGGCTCCGCAGGACCACCTTGGCTGCATTCCTCAGTCTCAGCTGCCTAGGGTGAGTCTGGCATATCATTTTGAATTTGTCAAGGTGGCTCTGCTTGGTTGACTGTGGCTGCCTGAAGAGCTGTGTTAAAGAGGATTCCGAGTTCTTCTTTGGCTTCCGTGAAGAAGAGAGCAGAGATTATCAGTAACATCTGTTCTGAATATTGAGTAGGCAATGATGGTGTGTGTTTGCGAGACTGGTGTAGAGTTCCATGTTTCTGCAGAGATTCCAAGTTATCTATGGGTAATAAAAGTTTCCTATTATTTTATATAATACTATATTATATTTTATATTGCATTTTATTATAACGTGGAATATATTCAGATATATTCATATTTGTCATATTTGTCATTATAACATATAAAGTAAAAATATATATAATATAAAATGTATAATAACATACAAAGGAATGTATCCCATATTTATATACATATATATACATATATACATATATATATGAATCCCAAAAGGTGAGGAATATGAGTATTAGCATTCATCCCTTCTAACCTTCTTCCAAACCCTCATTCTCTAATGAATTCAGTTGTCAGCTAAAATTACCTCTGCTTACAGACTGTTTTACCCTTGACAAGTTATTCAGTTTTTCTCTGACTTGGTTTCCTCAGCTGTTAAATGGATGCGAGGGTCTGCCCCCAGGGTTGCCATGGGAACTAAATGAGTGCTACATCTGCAGTACTCAGGGCAGCGCCTGGTATATAAGTAGACTGAGATGCATTAGCTCTTATAATATTCAAATCACGTTACTGTGTATCAAGCACCCACTGTTTGCCACCAGCTGATGTTCTGTGGAGGCTGCTCTTTAATCTCCAAGGCTGTCCACTTATCTCCCTTTTCAATCAAGAGGAGAAGAAAGTAATTTTCATTTTTATGTCAGCACTGCTGATTTTCTGATGAAGTTTCCAGAACACTAGAAACCCCAGAGAGAAGGCTTCTTCTTTAATAGTGCTGAGACCGAGGGAAAGAATACACATGACAAAGAGTCTGTGTCTTTCCCTGTAAGACCTGGAAGATGAAATTAAAGCTTAATTTCTTTTCCCCTCTTTACTGTAATGTTGATGGAATTTAGCTATTAAAAATAACTCTTCATGTAACTTAGCTCATTGGGTCTTCTCATGTTTAGATACAGAGGACATTGTTACCTTTGCCTTTGCAAAGCAGGGTGGGCTTATGGAAAGAGCCAGGGTTTTGGTGTCAGATAGAGTTGGACTCAGCCCCACCATGAGCTGTCTGACACTGTAAGCAAAGTGACTTGACCTCACTAAGCCTGCTGTCCTCAGCTGTAGAATGGAAGACTAGCAGCCCCTGCCATTCATTGGGTCTCTGCAAATTCATGCTTCAGAGCCCCCTGTTCGGCGAGGGTTATAGGTTATAACGAGAGTCCCGAGGTCCTGCAAACTTCTAAAGTGCCTTCTGAATCTTCAGAGAAGAAATTAAATTATATCTAGCTGGTCTCAAATATAGCGTATCATTGTTATAAGCCTTTGAGTGTTTGAGCATCAATAAACCTGTGTAGGGCCTCCCTGGTGGCGCAGTGGTTGAGAGTCCGCCTGCCGATGCAGGGGATACGGGTTCGTGCCCCGGTCTGGGAGGATCCCATATGCCGCGGAGCGGCTGGGCCCGTGAGCCATGGCCGCTGGGCCTGCGCGTCCGGAGCCTGTGCTCCGCAACAGGAGAGGCCACAACAGTGAGAGGCCCGCATACCGCAAAAAGAAAAAAAAATAAATAAATAAACCTGTGTAGGCTCATCTGGTAATTTTGTTCAGATTATGGGGTCATTCCCAACAAAGGGAAGGTACCATAGCCCGTGGCAGCTAGCTGCTGGATAACAGAATTCTTTTTCCGATAGAACCACTGTGAGGCCTGGATTAGTGGCGCAGCATAGGCCATAAATGCCCACTCAACACATAAGGCCCTTGGAATGTACAGTGTAAAATTCACCTGCACTGGGCTTATATAATTGTCCGTGTACTTAAGTTAAGTTCTAGCTCTGTCACTTGCTAGCTTTGGGATCTCAGCTTCTCTAAACCTCAGTTTCCTCATCTGCAAGATCAAAATGAGAATGTCTTCTTTGTGAGGTTGTTGGAGAGATGAAGTGATGTTGGGCCCACAGTAACTGTTCCGTCAGTCGTGCTTGGGCCTACTCTTCTCTCATTGTTACGCTTATTTGGACCAAATATATCAACATTTCTGTGGAAAATGTATAAGGTGAACTTCAACTCCAGATTTTAGGAACACATTGTCCTGCACGGTGTTGCTCTGAAAGCAGTGATCTCCCGGATCTCAGTCTCGGATGGTGGCTCCCCCTGTCTGGGGAACATGTTCCAGGGGAACTAAGTTTGGGGGAGTAAAAGAACAGGGTGGGGATTTCAGGATGTAGACGTTTTAGGTGGCCTGGCCAGTTAGGGGGAGTACCGTTGGGTTGAATCTGAGTGTCACTTCAGTCACTGCTTTTCTCCTTCACTAGCCAGGATGGTAGTTGGGCTCCTCCCCAATCCTCCATGAGAATTCTTCTCCGCTGGAGCCTAAGAAAGCCGATCTCAGGGTTTCCTGCTGCTCTCCTGCCCCTCATACAAGCACGAGGCTCACTCGAGATTTCCTTAAATGGTTTTATTTTATAGTAAAAAAAGTTTTCAGGTGATATCACTCACGTAGAATCTTAAAAACTCGGAAATGAACTTATTTACAAAACAGAAATAGACTCACAGACATAGAAAACAAACTTATGCTTACCAAAGGGGAAGGGGTGGGGGGAGAGATAAATTAGGAGCTTGGTATTAACACATACACACTACTGTATATAAAACAGATAGACTACAAGGACCTACTGTATAGCACAGAGAACTATATTCAATACCTTGTAATAACCTATAATGGAAAAGAATCTGAAAAAAATTATAAATATATATATATTTATGAATAAATAAATATAGCTGTTACTTTACTGTGCACCTGAAACTAATACATTTTAAATCAACTCTGCTTCAATTAAAAAATGTTTATGTTTATTTTAAAATTTACATATGGTAAAATTCACCCTTTTAGTGCATAGTTGTATGTGTTTTGACAAATGCATACAGTCTTGTCACCATCATCAAAATCAAGGTACAGAACATCACCCCCCCCCCAAATTCCCTCTGGCAGTCCCCTTGGTGTTTTACACTCCTGATGAAACACAAAATAACAGGCAGAGGGGAGTAAATAACTTTTTTTGCAACTTGCCCTTTACTCTTTTCTCACACAGACTCTTTTGAGGAAGACGGAGTTCCCTCTAGGAGGCTGATGGACCACAGAGGACTGTCCTGTGGGAGCCCAGTGCTTCCTAGGCTCTCTGAGATCTCTCATGGCAACCAGAGCGGGGGTGGGGGTTCTGAAGCATGGGGCTCCCAGGGCCTGGGGACCAGCTTGATCAAGGAGACCACTGGGGCTTAGATTAAGGGAGCTAGGGATACCAAAGGAAAGCTCTCATGAGAATTTTTCTTCCCTTGCTCTGTCTGCCATGAAAAATCCTGGGCTGCAGGGTAACGAGCTGAAAAGCAAAGACTAGCTCAGAGCAGAGGATACAGGAGTAAATTGGGAAGAGGGAGTAGGATGGGAGAGGAATATTAGGTGTCTGAACAGGAGAGCAGAGAGGAGTTCCAAGGTTGTTTTCGGAAAGGTTTCTGTCAGGACCCTGCTGGCCCAGAGTCCTCTTTTTGTGAATGAGAATGCGTAGCCCTCTTATCCTTCTGCAGCTCTGCTCCCACAGATAGCTGAGGGGTTTGTGCCCCCAGGCACCCTTCAGTAGGGCATCCTTGAGCAGGACACAACCTGCACATCCTTTTGGGGAGAACATCCATTGCAGTTCTCACACGAATCAGGCATCTGTGTTCAATGACTCCTTCCCCGATAACCCAGGATAGCAGAAATGTTGCTGAATAAAAAATGATTTGTGGAAAATGCACTGGCTTCAGCCATCAAACTTTTTGGTAGAAATATTAAAAATGCAGGTAAAAATGTTCTGTTAGGACCCTGGCTGTCCGTATGTCTTGGTGAGATCTTATTATGGAATGTGTGGTAAACGCTTGGGCTTCCGTAGCTAGGAGCAGTTCGCTGCCTTTGTGTTTCACGTTTCAGTAAAAAATATCAAATGTCAAAATGCACGTCACTGTCTAAATAAAATTTTACACCAAAGAATGGGAGGAATGTTGCTGTTGAGTCATGAGATGTCACGCCTGACAGGAATGCTGATGTCTTGAATGGGTGGCTGATAAGGACAAAGGAGGGAAGTGGGAATATTTTGCTGGGCATGAGATTGGAGATCTGTGTCTGGCAGTGTTGAGTTTTCCTCACCTGTGATAAAATCACAGCCTGGATCAGAGTTTCTTGTGTAAGTCATCTCCATCCTGGGTCTGGGTGCAGCATCCCATAGGCTGGGAATATGGACTAGTGTTTTATTTCTTCATCTGGAAGCCTTAAGAGAGTTTTAAGGTTTTTTTTATGGTCACATAATTTTATTATTTTTAAAAATTAAAATTTTTAATTTTCTTATACAATTTTTAAATGTGACCTTCCATTTACAGTTATTACAAAATACTGGCTCTATTCCCTGTGTTGTACAATATATCCTTGTAGTTTATTTTATACCTAATAGTTTGTACCTCTTAATCCCCTACCCCTGGATTGCCCCTCCCCACTTCCCTCTCCCTACTGGTAACCACTAGTTCGTTCTCTGTGTCAGTGAGTCTGCTTCCTTTTTGTATATTACCTAGTTTGTTATATTTTTTAGATTCCACATATAAGGATATGATACAGTATTTGTCTTTGTCTGACTTATTTCACTTAGCATAATACCCTCCAAATCTACCCATGTTGCAAACGGCAAAATTTCATTCTTTTTTATGGCTGAATAGTATTCCGTTGTATATGTATATACCACATCTTCTTTATCCAATCATCTGTTGATGGACATCAACAGATGCTAAGCTAAGCTTTTTTTAAAGATGATGATTTCCCTACCTGGGCTCTTTGGCGGACTCTGGGAGGGTTCACGCCAAGGAGTACTTCCCAGAATTTCTGCAGCCACTGTCCTTCTCCTCACTGTGAGACACAGCCACCCCCTGCCTCTGCAGGAGACCCTCCAACACTAGCAGGAAAACAGGAAACTTCCACGAGCCTGTTAGGTAGCTTCATCCACCAGAGGACAGACAGCAGAAGCAAGAAGAACTACGGTCCTGCAGCCTATGGAACAAAAACCCCATTCACAGAAAGATAGACAATATGAAAAGGCAGAGGGCTATGTACCAGATGAAGGAACAATTGATAAAACCCCAGAAAAACAACTAAGTGAAGTAGAGATAGGCAACCTTCCAGAAAAAGAATTCAGAATAATGATAGTGAAGATGATCCAGGACCTTGGAAAAAGAATGGAGGCAGAGATTGAGAAGATGCAAAAAATGTTTAACAAAGATCTAGAAGAATTAAAGAACAAACAGACATGAACAACAAAATAACTGAAATGAAAACTACACTAGAAGGAATCAATAGTAGAATAACTGAGGCAGAAGAACGGATAAGTGACCTGGAAGACAGAATGGTGGAATTCACTGCTGCAGAACAGACTAAAGAAAAAAGAATGAAAAGAAATGTACACAGCCTAAGAGACCTCTGGGACAACATTAAACCCAACAACATTCACATGATAGGGGTCCCAGAAGGAGAAGAGAGAGAGGAAGGACCCGTGAAAATTTTTGAAAAGATTATAGTTGAAAACTTCCCTAACATGGGGAAGGAAATAGCCGCCCAAGTCCAGGAAGCGCAGAGAGTCCCATACAGGATAAACCCAAGGAGAAACACACCAAGACACATAGTAATCAACTTGGTAAAAATTAAAGACAAAGAAAAATTATTGAAAGCAGCAAGGGAAAAATGACAAATAACATACAAGGGAACTCCCATAAGGTTAACAGCTGATTTCTAAGCAGAAACTCTACAAGCCAGAAGGGAGTGGCAGGATATATTTAAAGGGATGAAAGGGAAGAGCCTGCAACCAAGATAACTCTACCCAGCAAGGATCTCATTCAGATTCGATGGAGAAATCAAAAGCTTTACAGACAAGCAAAAGCTAAGAGAATTCAGCACCACCAAACCAGCTCTACAACAAATGCTAAAGGAACTTCTCTAAGTGGGAAACACAAGGGAAGAAAAGGACCTACAAAAACAAACCCAAAACAATTAAGAAAATGGTAATAGGAACATACATATCGATAATTACCTTAAACGTGAATGGATTAAATGCTCCAAACAAAAGACACAGGCTCACTGAGTGGATACAAAAACAAGACCCATATATATGCTGTCTACAAGAGACCCACTTCAGACCCAGGTACACATACAGACTGAAAGTGAGGGGATGGAAAAAGATATTCCATGCACATGGAAATCAAAAGAAAGCTGGAGTAGCAATCCTTATATCAGAGAAAATAGACTTTAAAATAAAGACTATTACAGGAGACAAAGAAGGACACTACATAATGATCAAGGGATCAATCCAAGAAGATATAACAATGATAAATATATATGCACCCGACATAGAAGCACTTCAATATATAAGGCAACTGCTAACAGCTATAAAAGAGGAAATCAACAGTAACACAATCATAGTGGGGGACTTTACCACCTCACTTTCACCAGTGGACAGATCACCCAAACAGAAAATTAATAAGGAAACACAAGCTTTAAATGACACAACAGACCAGATAGATCTAATTGATATTTATAGGACATTCCATCCAAAAACAGCAGATTACATTTTATTCTCAAGTGCACACGGAACATTCTTGAGGATAGATCACATCTTGGGTCACAGATCAATCCTCAGTAAATTGAAGAAAATTGAAATTATATCAAGCATCTTTTCTGACCACAATGCTATGAGATTAGAAATCAATTACAGGGAAGAAAACGTAAGAAACACAAACACATGGAGGTTAAACAATACGTTACTAAATAACCAAGAGATCACTGAAGAAACCAAAGAAGAAATAAAAAAACACCTAGAGAGAAATGACAATGAAAACACGATGATCCAAAACCTATGGGATGCAGCAAAAGCAGTTCTAAGAGGGAAGTTTATAGCTATACAAGCCTACCTCAAGAAACAAGAAACATCTCAAACAATCTAATGTTACACCTAAAGGAACTAGAGAAAGCAGAACAAACAAAACGCAAAGTTAGCAAAAGGAAAGAAATCATAAAGATCAGAGCAGAAATAAATGAAATAGAAACAAAACAATAGCAAAGGTCAATAAAATAAAACTGGTTCTTTGAGAAGGTAAACAAAATTGATAAACCTTTAGCCAGATTCATCAAGAAAATGAGGGAGAGGACTCAAATCAGTAAAATTAGAAATGAAAAAGGAGAAATTACAACAGACACAGCAGAAATACAAAGCATCCTAAGAGACTACTATCAGCAACTCTATGCCAATAAAATGGACAAGCTGGAAGAAATGGACAAATTCTTAAAAAGGTATGGCCTTCCAAGACTGAACCAGGAAGAAATAGAAAATATGAACAGACCAGTCACAAGTAATGAAATTGAAACTGTGATTAAAAATCTTCCAACAAACAAAAGTCCAGGACTAGATGGCTTCAGAGATGAATTCTATCAAACATTTAGAGAAGACCTAACACCCATGCTTCTCAAACGCTTCCAAAAAATTGCAGAGGAAGGAAAACTCCCAAACTCACTCTATGAGGCCACCATCACCCTGATACCAAAACCAGACAAGGATACTACAAAAAAAGAAAATTACAGACCAATATCACTCATGAATATAGATGCAAAAATCCTCAACAAAATACTAGCAAACAGAATCCAGCAACACATTAAAAGGATTATACACCATGATTAAGTTGGATTTATCCCAGAGATGCAAGGATTCTTCAATATATGCAAATCAATCAATGTGGTACACCATATTAACAAATTGAAGGAGAAAAACCATATGATCATCTCAATAGATGCAGAGAAAGCTTTCGACAAAATTCAACACCCATTTATGATAAAAACCCTGCAGAAAGTAGGCATAGAGGGAACTTTCCTCAACATAATAAAGGCCATATATGACAAACCCACAGCCAACATCGTCCTCAATGGTGAAAAACTGAAACCATTTCCACTAAGATCAGGAACAAGACAAGGCTGCCCACTCTCACCACTCTTATTCAACTTAGTTTTGGAAGTTTTAGCCACAGCAATCAGAGAAGAAAAGGAAATGAAAGGAATCCAAATTGGAAAAGAAGAAGTAAAGCTGTCACTGTTTGCAGATGACATGATACTATACATAGAGAATCCTAAAGATGCTACCAGAAAACTACTAGAGCTAATCAATGAATTTGGTAAAGTAGCAGGATACAAAATTAATGAACAGAAATCTCTTGCATTCCTCTACACAAATGATGAAAAATCTGAAAGACAAATTAAGGGAACACTCCCATTTATCATTGCAACAAAAAGAATAAAGTACCTAGGAATAAACCTAGCTAGGGAGACAAAAGACCTGTATGCAGAAAACTATAAGACACTGATGAAAGAAATTAAAGATGATACCAGCAGTTGAAGAGATATACCATGTTTTTGGATTGGGAGAATCAATATTGTGAAAATGACTATACTACCTAAAGCAATCTACAGATTCAGTGCAATCCCTATCAAATTACCAATGGCATTTTTTACAGAACTAGAACAAAAAGTCTTAAAATTTGTATGGAAACACAAAAGACCCCCAATAGCCAAAGCAGTCTTGAGGAAAAAAAAACAGAGCTGGAGGAATCAGACTCCCTGACTTCAGACTATACTACAAAGCTACAGTAATCAAGACAATATGGTACTGGCACAAAAATAGAAATATAGATCAATGGAACAGGATAGGAAGCCCAGAGATAAACCCACACACCTATGGTCAACTAATCTGTGACAAAGGAGGCAAGGATATACAATGGAGAAAAGGCAGTCTCTTCAATAAGTGGTGCTGGGAAAACTGGACAGCTACATGGAAAAGAATGAAATTAGAACACTCCCTAACACCATGCACAAAAATAAACTCAAAATGGATTAGAGACCTAAATGTAAGACTGGACACTATAAAACTCTTAGAGGAAAACATAGGAAGAACACTCTTTGACATAAATCACAGCAAGATCTTTTTTGATCCACCTCCTAGAGTAATGGAAATAAAAACAAAACTAAACAAATGGGACCTAATGAAACTTCAAAGCTTTTGCACAGCAAAGGAAAACATAAACAAGATGAAAAGACAACCCTCTGAATGGGAGAAAATATTTGCAAACGAATCAACGGACAAAGGATTAATCTCCAAAATATACAAGCAGCTCATGCAGCTCAATATTAAAAAAACAAACAACCCAATCCATAAAACTGGCAGAAGATCTAAATAGAGATTTCTCCAAGGAAGACATACAGATGGCCAAGAAGCACATGAAAAGCTGTTCAACATCGCTCATTATTAGAGAAATGCAAATCAAAACTACAATGAGGTATCACCTCACACCAGTTAGACTGGGCATCATCAGAAAATCTACAAACAACAAATGCTGGAGAGGGTGTGGAGAAAGGGGAACACTCTTGCACTGTTGGTGGGAATGTAAATTGATACAGCCACTATGGAGTACAGTATGGAGGCTCCTTAAAAAACTAGAATTACCATATGACCCAGCAATCCCACTACTGGGCATATACCCAGAGAAAACCATCATTCAAAAAGACACATGCACCCCAGTGTTCATTGCAGCACTATTTGCAATAACCAGATCATGGAAGCAACCTAAATGCCCATCAACAGACGAATGGATAAAGAAGATATGGTACATATATACAATGGAATATTACTCAGCCACAAAAAGGAATGAAATTGGGTCATTTGTAGAGATGTGGATGCATCTAGAGACTGTCATACAGAGTGAAGTAAGTCAGAAAGAGAAAACCAAATATCATATATTAACGCATATGTGTGGAATCTAGAAAATGGTACAGATGAACCGGTTTGCAGGGCAGAAATTGAGACACAGAAGTAGAGAAAAAACGTATAGACACCAAGGGGGGAAAGTGGCGGGGGTTGGTGGTGGTGGTGTGATGAATTGGAGATTGGGATTGACATATATACACTCATGTGTATAAACAACCATCTTGTTTATGATTTCCTTTGCTGTGTATAAAAAAATAAACAAAAAAATAAAGATGATGATTTCCTTTTTTTTTAATACTCCATGACAGCTAAATTTTCGGGTACATAACAGTTTCTCAATATCTACGTCTATTGGGTTGATGAATATGTATGGCGATAACATATAAGAAATATTTTTATTTTTATAAGTATTCCATAGCAATGCTAATTCTTCATCACTGTGTTGGTAGATAGTGTGGCTTGGAGGAAAGAGACCACACTTTGGACTTGGATTCAAATCTTTACCTTTTCTGCTTCTTACTATTTGTGCAACCTTAGCAAAAGAAAAAGTTTATGAGTCTTTTTTTTTATATCAGAGTTTACAAGGCCTGTAGGCTGAATGATCCTTTCCCCAGACAAAACTGAGTAGGATAATAACCTCTCTCAGTTAACATTAAACTTGGGGGTTGGATGTGGGTATATGAGTCAGGATATCCCAAGTGATGCTGCTGTAACAAACAGCCCCATGGTCTCAGTGCCTAGATTAACAAAACCCCATTTCTCTTTGATGCAGGTTCTCTCAGGGTCCTGGTGGCATCCCGAGTGGTTCTGCACTTTGTGTAATCGAGGCTGCCTTCTATTTCCACATGAAGTCTCTTCCCTGATTACTGCAGCAAGAAAAGAGTGCTAGAACATTCCACATCATCAAGTAAGTGCTCCAGCATGAAAGTGACAAATGCTGCTGCTTCTCGCAACCCCTAGGCTGGCAGGCAGGTGGGAGTCAGGGAAGTGTAATCCATCCATCCAGAAGGGAAGGATAACGAGATATAAAAGGACATAAGATGCCTCTACCACAGTGCAGGAAGTAGATGTTTAACCAGATACATTAGATGTGTAGATCTCCAGAGAGCCAAATGGCTGATGTTTTCCAGAAGAATATTGGACTGTTGGTAATGGGATCAGGCTTCCGTAATTGCAGAAATACTCTGCCAGCTCATGAGATAAGTAAGAGTTAAATTCTGTGCTTTTATGAACCTGGATTTTCACTTCTGTATCAGGCTTCCATTTTTTTGCCAGATTCTTTGGGGCAACTAGAAGAAAGTGCCGTAGCTGTAACTTTAAGGAGGTTATTTAATTTTTCTCAGGGGTTGTCACATGAGATGGCAGGATTCGACTATTCTTTGTCCCTCTGCCACACTGTGTGGTTTCTATAGATCTTCATGGTCACTGTTAGCAGTCCTGAGAGATAGCCCTTCTGAATATACGGAGGACTCTTACGTGCTAGTGTGGACTTGAGCCTTTTCTGTGTTCTGCACCACTCGTAAGCACAAACCCTCTCTTCCTGTCTTTTTTTTTCCTCAGAAATTTGGAGTTAGTGCTCTTGACAATAGAGAGCATCCATTTTTTAAAAGTCAAGTGTATTGAGGTATAATTTCCATACAGTAACTTTCCCTATTGAGGTATACAGTTCTATACATTTTGACAAATATATGTAGATGCATAACCACCACTGCAGTTGAGATGCAGGATCTCTCTCCCTTTATCCCACTGTAGTCAGTCTCCATCTCTCACCCCAGTTTCTGGCTACATTGATTTGATTTCTGTCTTTAGAGTTTTATCTTTTCCAGAATGTTGTAGGAATGGAACCATAGAGTTGGTCGCCTTTTTTTTTTTCTTAAAGAAGATGTTGGGAGTAGGAGTTTATTAGTTACTTTATTTATTTTTGCTGTGTTGGGTCTTCGTTTCTGTGCGAGGGCTTTCTCTAGTTGCGGCAAGCAGGGGCCACTCTTTGTCACCGTGCACGGGCCTCTCACCGTCACGGCCTCTCTTGTTGCGGAGCACAGGCTCCAGACGCGCAGGCTCAGTAGTTGTGGCTCACGGGCCTAGTTGCTCCGCGGCACGTGGGATCCTCCCAGACCAGCGCTCGAACCCGTGTCCCCTGCATTAGCAGGCAGATTCTCAACCACTGCACCACCAGGGAAGCCCGTGAGTTGGTCGCCTTTGAGTCTGGCTTCTTTTACTCAACAAATTGCCTTTGAGAGTTATCCATGTTGTCGCAGCATCAGTAGTCTTTTATTGTTGAGCGGTACTTCATTGTATCTCTCTTGGTTTATTCAGCGTTCATAGTCATTTGGCCTGTTTCCAGTTCGGGAGCATCAGAGGTTTTTAAGAGGAGAATTGAACTATTTTATCATTTGAAGGGTGACTGGGTTAGGGAGTGCCCAGTTAGGAAAAGGACCATATATAAGGCAGTGGCTATGGATTTGAGGAGTTGTATATTGACAGTCTTTATCTTAGGTACGTGAAGGCTTTTACACACAGGGAACTAGAGGCTTACGTGGCCACTGGGAGAGGAGGGGCGGGGATACAGGTCTGGCTGGAGACCTGATGATCTCAGCTTGCAGCTCTGATCCAGGTAGCTCTCAGGTGTTCCTCTGGAAGCTACTTGTGGATGCTCCTCCAGGTGTCTCAGTCTGCAGAAGTAGTTCTCACTATGTGGTCTCCCAACCTGCAGCATCAGTGTCATCTGGACACTTGTTAGAAATTCATATTCTCAGGCCCCACCCCATGTCGCCTAAGTCAGAGACCCTGGGGCTGGGGCCCAGCCATCTGCGTGTTACCAAGCCTTTCAGAAGATTCTGATGCATGCTAAAGTTAGAGAACCATAGGTCTGTAGCATAAGTACAAGGGGTCCCCATGAAGCTCACCTAAGAGTGGCTTCCAATCCAGTGTTGACCCATGTGTCTCCATGTCCATGCTCTGCCTTCCAGATCTCACTCAAGTGGCTCTCATTGACTAAGTCTAATCAGAAACCTTATGGGGGAGGAGATTATGGGAAATGTAGTTATCAGCTTTCTTCTGAAATACACACAGGAAGCTCAGAGAGAGTGGACATGATCGTAGGTTGATGAGGAACGATCTAGCACAATATGGGGGAAGGTATGGAGTTAGCAAAACGTTTGAGTAATGGTCAGAGGTGGTGAATAACCGTGGGGCTTCTGCAGATGCTTTTAGCTTTAAAACCAGGTCCTCACTCCAACTGTTCTTTCTTCTGCCTGGTTAGGTGGCACCTCACGGAACTTGCATTTAAGTGAGCCTCAGTTCACACGTAGTGAATTTAGTGGCTACATGTGGGTATGTGCTATTTCCAGTCTCTGAGGCAATTACATCAAGTTATACCCGCACACACTGGCGAGGTTGCTATTTCCAGTAGGCTAAGGTGGTTTCTTCCTGCTGTGTGTCTCATCAGTCACAGTATGTCTGTGGTTTTTCTGCTTGATATTTTAAGTCAAGGAGAAAGGTAGATAATATTTAAGGAACTTGTAAGCCAAGTGTGTAACCATTTTGCACAATTCATGGTTTTATTTAATGAGCTTTAGTACCACAGGATGAGAGTTGTTCCCAAAGGGCCTCAGTCAACTAGACTATTGAACAGAAATGCAGAATGTAAATTGGGTTTTGACTAAAATCATCCTGCTGTTACTTTTTATGGAACCCATAATTTCTGGTCGAGATCAGGCATGTAGAAAACTGGCATTATAGAAATGCCTTACGGGATTTGACCAACTGCATTTGGAGTGCGAATGAATACTTGGCAGCTTGATTCGTGTGCCACTTCCAGTTGTGTAGGGCTAAATATATATCACATGGTTCTTAGTAATGCTGCTCTCATGGCTTTGTGGCTTCCACATACTACCTGTTAGATCCAGTATGCCTCATAATTATTTATTTATAATTTTAAAGCCAGAGGGAAGATGTGTTTTCTTTTATTTCCATTCTCAGGGCAGATTTTTCTTTGAGGATAATGGTGAGATGTTTGGAAAACATGGAGAAAAGGAAGACAAACCATATGATATTTTCCTCCTGGTAACTGAATGTAAACAATTGCTCGAGATTGAATTTCTTTCTTCCTTTGTACTTCCTCCGGGGCTGCTCTGGACTTGGGAATTCAGAGTGAGGTTGGTAACCAGGTCAATACTTGCACAACTGATTTCAAATATTACCTGCATGCTGATGATTCCAAAATTCCAAAGCTGCAAGTATGGATTTCTGTGTGTCTGCTGGATGTCTTCATCTGAGGGTCTCATACACAGTGTGTGCTGGACTAAACTGAGGAGACTGGCTTCTGCTGTACAGGTGCTAGTTCTCCCTTGCCAGCAATAGTTGACATTTCTTGAGGACAGCATGCCTTCATCATCATTCCCTTACAAGGCTTGGAGTGTAGTACACACTTAACAAATTCCTGTTGATTGGAAAACAGTGGTGGCAACAGCAAGTGGTGTATCCAGGCGGGGCGCTGATGAGAATATTCACATTGTGTAGATTTATAATGTCTCCTGCAGCACACCTCTAATTGCCAGAATCCACTTTTAGCCAACAGCATCTTGGCCATTCCAGTGCCTAGTAATAAGAGTAGAAGGCAGTCTGGTACGTTGGAAAGAGCACATGTTTTAGCAGCTGTGTGTTCGCATTCTGACTCTGCCCATTAGAATTTATTTAACGACTGACTCTCTCAGCTGTGAAATGAAGCTAGCAACATTCACCATAAGAGAGTGTCTTGGAGTTGCTAAAGTATATAAAATGCTTAAATGATGCCTAGTACTTAGTAGATGCTAAATAAACGATGACTTTGCTTGTGCTACTTCAAATCTGTGTGCTCTCTTGTGGTTAATAAGGGATCCTCCCAATCACTGCAAGAGCTGAGGGATGACTGTGATCTCTGTCTTGTAAATGGAGCCCTCAGCTGGTCAGTGGGGAGCTGGAACTAGGAACTGGACTTTTTTCTGACACCAAATCCTTTGCTCATTCCCTTGTTTTAAACTGTCAGCACTTTGCAAAAGCATCCTTATTCTACATCCAACGCAGAATCAATTCCTGTTTTCTCCTCTCCTTGTAAAGTGCTCCGTATGTACTGTTTCTGTGATATTTACCATATTACCTTGTGATTAGACATGGGTCTGAATTCTTGAAGGCATGCGAGATCTTGAAAGCAGGACCTGGTCTGATTTTTCCAGGTGGGCACAGTGTCTGGCACATAGTAGGTACTCAATGCAGGTTTGTTGAATTAGGGAGGGGAAGAGTCAGCAGGCAGCAGAGTTAAAAGGTTCCCTTAATTAAAGAAAAAGGAACTAAGAGCATTGCTGGGTACCGCAAAAAAAAAAAAAAAAGAGCATTGCTTGGGGTATTATTCCAAAGCCAGTGTGAGCTAACAAGACAGGAAGCAGCCATGTGCAAGTAATGTGCACAGCCCACCCCACTGAGAATGTTAATTATGTTTTTAAAGGGAGACAGGGAGCCCTGGTTGCTTTTAGCACAAAGCAGTGGGGAGAGGGACGGCCCAGGGAAGGAATGCTAAATACTTTCCCTGATTTGAGTTGCCAGCTCTCTGTGTAACTCTGGGAAGGGAGAGGATTCATGAAAGGTAATTGTGATGTTTTTTCATCTGGAGAGAGATTTCATCCCTGTTGTTCTGATGATGATTCCACAGGTACCCTTCTTGCCCAAGTATCTTTTGTAGTACCTCTCCTTATGACCTTGTCCGAATCCCCTCCTGGTCTAAAGTACTCCGTATCCTCTAGAACTTGGCTCTGTCCATGGTTCCTCTCCACTGTCATATGTTCAAACTGATTCGACCTGTTTTCAAGGAGAATTTTAAGATGCACTGTCAGCATCTTAATGAGCTTAGTCTTTGACTTACTAATTCCACTTTTAGGAATCTCTCCTATAGAAATTCTGCTTCAAGAAAGTGCAACGTATAGTACATGCATAGGCTTATGTATAATAATAGAAATTAGAAATATCTGCAATGCTCATCAGTAAAAGATTACGTAGATAAATCTTGCCATAGCCATTTTATGTAACTGTTAAGATGAATAAGGTAGATCTCTATGCAGGGATATAGTTCTATTATGTTGAAAAAGGAAGTTGTAGAATAATGTATATTGTGTGGCCTATTTTCATCTACAGAAAAACCCAGAAACACATGCCCCATTCATTTACCCAATGAATATTTATTGGTGTATACTGTGTGCCAGACAGCACACAGAAAAAAAAAAATCTGCCTTTCTGGAGCTTACATTTTCATCCAGGGAAATTAATAGTAAACACAATCAATAGGAGTACATAGTATGGTAAAATTTATGATAAACATTAAGGAGAAGTATAGAGTGAATAGGTAAACCTCTGAGGCTGAAAGTGGTGGGTCCTGGGGGAATGGGCAGGGCTTTCATTTTCTACTTTACTTCTGTATTGCTCAAATGAATGTGTGTTAGTTTCATTATTATTATTATTATTATTATTATTTTATTTATTTATTTATTTATTTATTTTTTGCGGTACATGGGCCTCTCAGTGTTGTGGCCTCTCCTGCTGCGGAGCACAGGCTCCGGACACACAGGCCCAGCGGCCATGGCTCACGGGCCCAGCCACTCCGCAGCATATGGGATCTTCCCGGACCGGGGCACGAAGCCGTGTCCCCTGCATCAGCAGGTGGACTCTCAACCACTGTGCCACCAGGGAAGCCCAGTTTCGTTATTTTTTAAAGGGAAGGGAAAGAGTTTCCTCTCTCTCCTACCTTCAACTTTTCTTATTCAGTGAGATGTTTCTGTTCCACTTTAAACACAGCAGTTTCTCTTCTGACTTTAAAATAAATGAAAATCCTCCTTTATCCTTAAGACCCTCTGGTTACAGACCTATTCTTCTATCTTTCCCTTCATCGTAAGGTTTTGGGGAGAGTCATGGACATTCAGAATCTCTGATTTTTTACCTCCCATTTGGTCCTGTACCCAAGCCCATCTGGCCTTTTAGCCTCTGTGCTGCTGAAACTGCTCTGATTTCATCCATGCATTCTGAGGACATCCATCTCCTCCTATTTCTCTGGGTGGCTCTGCTCAGAGCCATCTGGTGTCCCCCCCCGCCACCCCTTCCATGAGCTTCTTCATGGTTCTGTCCTGAGGTCACTACTTTTCTCCCCTCTACCTGCCACATGGTCTCTGGGTGACCTCATCAACCCTCATCCTTCAATGGCCTGTTTTCTAATGTCTCCCAAGTTTCGAGCTCTGTTTGAACTTTCCTTCCTAGCTTTAGGTACCATGTGGCTGTCCCTTTGGGACTTCAAACTGAGCATGTTTTTAAAACTGAATTTACATCCTTCCTCTTAAACTGCTCCTTCTCCCTTATTTTGTTCCATGGTTGGGGGTAGTATCATTCAACAGTCAACTAAGGTTGAAAGCTGGGAGTCACCCAACGTGGAAATGTGTCCTACTAATTATAGCCCTTAGCACCAGGCACCATATCCAGCAGGTAGGGGGCACTCAATAAATGTTTGAAAGTAGGAAGGAGGGATTAACTGGAGCTTTGCAACAGAGATAACACCATGAATTTACCCCACTGTTTCATTTTCTTACTGGGAAGAAAGGAATTGGGTATTTCTCAGTCCCTTTGTGTCTACATGAGTTCGCATCTCTAATTCTAGACAGCGGGATGTGGGTGGTAGTGATGTTCATTAGTTTCAGGTCTAGTCATAAGACATCCCATGTAACCTTCCACATGCTCTCTTACTGTCCCCGTCTGCATGGCTGGAAGCAAAGGGCTCCAAAGCTTAGAAGACAGTAGCATGTAAACGGGAGGAACTGGATCTGCTCCTCATCCTTGCTTGGAAGAAAGCCAGGCAAGAGAGCCACTCATCCAGGAGTGTTGACATTAGACTTTGCATGATCAAGAGAGAAATTCTTACTGGGTTAAGACACCAAGGTCATAAGGTTGTTTGTTGTAGCAGGTAGCATTAATTAGAATAGGCTTCAAAATGCAGTTCTTCCTTTGGCACTTGACAATACAAAATTATGTTGTTTAGCAAATATGTGTCATTTAGACACAAGTACAGTCACTTATCAGCATTGTATTTGACAGTTTGTGACACAGCCCTCTGTCTTAGGAATAAGTCTTCCATTTCTTTCAGATCTCAAGTTCTCACATGCCTTGCGTGGTGGGTTCATCCTCCTACTCTGTATACAGTGGTTGGCCCATCCTGCAGGCTGAAGTTAGGTTCACATTGACCTTCAAAATGCCCAGTGGCTGCCACTATTCCCTAACAGCTTACCAGATCTTTAGCCTCTGTTTCCTTGACCATTTCCTGAAAGACCCTTTGAGTTGTCCTACATTTTCATACCCATACATTAGATATTGGTTTCCTTACGGTAAGTCCAGTGCTACTATTATACAACTTTTTGTCAGCCATTAGGGGGAAAAACTGTGCACCAGCTAGAAAGTAAATTGAAGATGTGTCTGTGGTGTAGGGCACACCATGCACTACGAACTTGCTTACTCAGGACAGCATGTCACAGTGCTCATTGGCTGAGAGTGTGTAGGGCAGTCTTGCAGGCTAGCTTTCCATTGGCTAAGGGCATAAAGCTGTGGTCAGAGCATCAGAAGAATACATATCAATAGTGTACTATTATGAAGTGCTGTGTATGCAAATGATATGTATTAGGGTTCTCCAGAGAACAGCCATATACGAGGAGATTTATTACAGGAATTGGCTCAGGCAATTATGGAGGCTGAGAAGTCCCACAATTTGCTGTCTGAAAGCAGGAGAACCAGGAAAGCTGGTGGTATAATTTAGTCCAAGTCTGAAGGCCTGAGGACCATGAGCTGTCAGTACCTGAAGGCAGGAGCTCAAGCAAAGAGTAAATTTCCCTGCCTCCACCTTTTTGTTCTATTCAGATCCTCAACAGGTTGGATGATGCCCATGGGATTAGTGAAGGCAATCTTTACTTAATCTACCAATTTAGATGTTAACCTCTTTTAGAAATACTCTCACAGACATATCTAGAAATAATGTTTTACCAGCTATCTGGGAATTTCCTAGCGCATTCGAGTTGATATATAAAATCAGCCATCACACAATATTTAGAAAATTATTTCAGAGACAAACAGATGTTAGTTGGAGATAGAAGTTTATGTGCCTGGTCTGCTCTAGCGTCACAGCCAGGAAAGCTGAACTTGGCTGTGAATCTGTATTGTAAGGGGTTACATCTGGTCATGAATAGACTTGGAACGGGTCCTCAGTAGTCTGAAAAAGCATTGGCACTTGAAACCAGGGATGCCCTGTAGAGGGAGAGGTTGTCCGATTCCTAGACTACTTGTCTACTCTTGAAGAATTTTGCCTTTGGTTAGCGTGGGAGCCCCAATGTGAGTTTGACTTGGAAGCATGAATTCTTAAAAAAGTGCATTTGTGTCGGCTTTGTGACAAAGATTTCTTAGGTCAACGCCATGGCTTTAATGACTGAGTCTCTCTCCTTCCTAAATATCTCTTCCCATGGTGGGGATGTGAGAGCTGTTATCACACATATACTTTGAGTTTTATTGGGGTCATGAACGAATTTTGTTGATCATGGCTATTAGCAGACAGAAGGGAGATTTCTGAGCCTGACACCTTGCTGGATTTAACTGGTGCTCCATGTTCTGTGCAGAAGGCTGAAGAGATCTAAGGTGATAAAGACTCTCCCTGCCTCTTTTCTCATCATTTTCTCCTATGGATTGCCCAGCACCTCTCTGTATTTAATCCCAAACTATACATGATGACTCCTTACATCCATAATTTACAGCTTTATCTACCCATTTCCCTCTCTCCTTTAGTTTCCGTTTTAAAGTCTGTTGGATCAGTGGGACTCTAGGCAAGCACTTATAACTCTACATGACAGTATTCTTTAAGAAAAAAGGCCACCTTTTTGGGTGATTTATATCATCATCTTTTTGCTTAAGCATACCTTTTGAATTTTCTAAATTAAATATGCATTTTTTGTACTATAAAAGCTGGTTTTTTATAAAAAAAGATTACTTAAATAGAATTTAAAAATGCTTAAGAAATAAGTAGAGCTGTCTGTCTGTATCTTGGTTACAAATACCAAGAATGGACGTTATTCTAACTATTTGAGAAAAGAATCGGGTATCTTGGTGCTGAGGAGATGAAGAGATACCGCGGTTGATGTGTAGCTCATGGGAGAAGGCATGCATAGTGAACTTTGAAATGAGTCAGTCCCTAGTTATCACTCCTAGGGCTGGATTTCCTCTTATGTATAATAAGAACAGTAAATGTTTCATAAGAGAAATATGAGGATTAAATTAGAATGACATTTAGTGTCCATCCCTAATCCATACTAGTCAAGTGATAGCAGTCAGGTGGCATGTGTGCCATGCTACCCAGCTCTCATTCTGATGCTCATGGCAGGCACAAGTAATTGATCACAACATCTGTCCCAGTGAGCTAGTATTCAGGCTCAAAAGCCTCCAGGCATAAAACTACACATCAAATAAAGTTGGATTTTGATGTCTTGGTAGTAAACACTCAATCTCTAGTAGCCATGATAATGGTGGTGATGGTAGTTGTAGAAGTATTAGACCCAGGTATAACTAAGTAAGCTCTTTTTGAAATAATCCTCACACAGATAACAACCATAAAATGTAGACAAAATACAAGATGTGACTACCTGAAGGCATTGGAGAAAGAGCAAAAACAAGCAGATTCTAGATGGGAGTTTACACTTAGAACAGAGAACAGCATTGGGTGAGTTACCTTTTTTCATAGCTTCTAGGCTGAGGGAAGGCTCCAGCCTGCATCAGGCAGGATAGAAAACTCAGTTTTTCTTGCTGGAAGAACCAGAGGATAAAAGCAATGGCAGGCATTTGAACATGAGGAAATAATCCTGGAAAGAGAGATGCGGAAAAAGGGAGGTACTGATAGTGTGTATAAACTTCAAACTACCAAACTAAGGATAAAATAATTAAACTGAAATTTGAATTATGTCTAAGACATAGTGTTTGCAGTTTGAACTCAAATAGTCAAAAAAAAATCCAACACTCTTCAGAGAAATAAAACACAATATAAGCTTTCCATAACATAACAAATATAGACTCTCTGCCTGATTTCAAATACCCAGGATAAATCCAAAGTTACTCAGGATATTAAAAAACTGAAAAGTATGACCCATTTTAAAAAGATAAGACAATTGTAGACAAACAGATCAATGCAACAGAACAGAGAGTCCAGGACTAGATCCACACAAATACAGTCAACTGATTTTTGACAAAAGAACAAAGGCAACTCAACAGAGTTGAGTTAAAATCAGGTAGATTATAGCCATAAGTGTAAAATGCAAAACTATAAAACTCTTAGGGCTTCCCTGGTGGTGCAGTGGTTGAGAGTCCACCTGCCGATGCAGGGGACACGGGTTCGTGCCCCGGTCCGGGAAGATCCCACATGCCGCGGAGCGGCTGGGCCCGTGAGCCATGGCCGCTGAGCCTGCGCATCCGGAGCCTATGCTCCGCAATGGGAGACGCCACAGCAGTGAGAGGCCTGCGTACCGCAAAAAAAAAAAACAACTATAAAACTCCTAGAAGATAGCGTAGAAGAAAATCTAGATGACCTTGGGTTTGATGATGACTTTTTAGATGTAACACTAAAAGCATGAACCATGAAAGAGAAATTAAGTCAGACTACATTAAAATTAAAAACTGCCAAATGGCTTCCCTGGTACATGTAATATATAAATATGTAATCTGTGACAATAGCAATATATGGGAAGAGGAACAAAGATATGTAGGAGTAGAGTTTTTGTATATTATCAAACCTAAATTGGTATCAGTTCAAAAAAGTTACATAAGTTTAAGATGTTAATTACAAGTCCAAAGGTAACCACTAAGAAGATACTTTTAAAAAATTCAGGAAAGGAAATGAGAAGACAATCAAAATGGTATACTATAAAAATCAATTAAAGGCAGTAATGGAGGAATTAAGAAGCAAATAAAAATATATAACATATGGAAAAGAAACAGCAAAATGTCAGAATTTCTTCCATAATTATTTAAATGTAAATGGATTAAACTTTTAATTAAAAGGCAGAGGTTGGTAGAAAAGATAAAAAATATGATTCATCTATACATTGTCTACAACAGAATCACTTTAGTTCCAAAGAAAAAGGAAATTAAAATTAAAATGATGGAAAAGATATTCTATGCAAAGAGTCCATACAGTGGAACATTATTCAGCTATATACAGAAATGAAATAATGGGACTTCCCTGTGGCACAGTGGTTAAGAATCCGCCTGCCAATGCAGGGGACACAGGTTCGAGCCCTGGTCCGGGAAGATCCCACATGCTGCAGAGCAATTAAGGCCGTGCACCACAACTACTGAGCCTGCGCTCTAGAGCCTGCGAGCCACAGCTACTGAGCCTAAGCGCCACAACCACTGAAGCCCACATGCCCTAGAGCCCGCATGCTGCCACGAAGGAGCCCACACACTGCAACTACTGAAGCCCGCACACTCAAGGATGCGCGTGCTGCAACTACTGAGGCCTCTGCGCCTAGAGCTCGTGCTCTGCAACAAGAGAAGCCACCACAATGAGAAGCCCACGCACTGCAACGAAGAGTAGCCCCTGCTCACTGCAACTAGAGAAAGCCCACACACAGCAATGAAGACCCAATGCAGCCAAAAAAAAGAGAAAGAAATGAAGTACTGACACATGCTGCAACATGGATGAACCTTGAACACATTATGCTAAGTGAAAGAAGCCAAACCCCAAAGGCCAGATACTGTATGTTCCATTAATTTGAAATATCCAGAATAAGCAAATCCATGGTGATAGAAAGTGGATTAGTGGTTGTTATGGCTGTCAGGAAGGGGTAATGGGGATTGGCTGCTTAAATGATGCAAGATTTTCACTAGGGGTGATGAAAAATTCTGAAACTAGGTAAGTGGTGATGGTTGCACAACATTGTGAAAGTACTAATGCCACTGAGTGGTACAGTTTGAAATGGTTACATTGGTAAATTCTAACATACAATCAGTGGAGACTGACCCAAAGATAATGGAAGTAGCAGAAAAGGATTTCAAAGTAGCTTTTATAACTATGTCCAGTGTCTTAATAAAAATATGTTAATAATAAATGAAAAGGTAGTGCTAAAGCCAGATGGCCAGTCAGAAAACTAGACCTCATGACAATTCAATATCAAGAGGGTTCAGATAATGAGAAATTAAATAATCCATAGCATGAGTCTAAGAGATTACAGAATTACAGAACTCTCTGAAGGAAAGGGTGCTTCTTTTCTCTGCTGCAGCCCGCAAAAGGCCTTACAGCTGGTCTTGAGCCTCTCTTCCAAACTAGTAAATTTAATGCATTAACATCTTTTACTTTAGACTGCTTGAAACTTAAAATTAGAATGGAATAATATCAAAGAGAGTCTTCAGTATCCTCATCTGGGTTTCCAGGGTTGAGCCTTCAAAAACTAGTGTCATTTCTTGAGATTACCTCCTGTGCCATAAATGTTGCCTTAGATTCCTAAACACAGATCATGCACTCACATGCTGGGCTTAAAGGAAAAGCAGAATTTGAGGCTGAAGAGTCTCAAAGCATCCCTGAGTCCCTTCTTGCTTAGGCAACTACCAAATTTCTTTCAGGTGTCTAGTCAAAAAGTTTGTCATTGGATCAAACAACATTTGTTATTTTGAAGTTGAACATTTAGTTCACACAGATGCTATGTACATTCTTTTATTTTCTCACCAGAAGCCATATGTTACATTCTGACTGGTGATAGAAAATATTGAACAATGAGATGCAGAGCTGCTGTTATCAAAGCAAGAATAACACATTTAAAATATGCACTATTGAATTCTGTAGCAGACTGAAATTAATTACTCGTAGGCATGAAATCTCTAAATGAGGTTATTAACTTTTTCTTCAGAACAAAAAATAGAAAAATCTGACTCCTTCATACATTGTCCCCCACAAAGTAGTAATTTTTCCAGTTGCTTTCTTTTGTTCCAAAAGCTGAAAGGCATCTCAATTGAAAATCCAACCTTCAAAAAGTATTATTCACTTACTTCATATATAATGATGTGTAAAGTTAAAAAAAAACTATACCTGGTTATGAATCTTGTTATTTGGCAAATGAATATGACATAGGACAATGACTATATAACTAGATGTAGTTCCTGGAGGGTTAGGTTATAGTTTGTGATCTATATTATTTCATAGTTGGCCACTAGGGTAAGACGGTTGTGCTCAAGTGGTGACATGTAATTCCTCCTTTTAAACTTGAAAGGAATCTATTTTAAGAGTGTGTCTCTTACAACCAGAATTTTAACTGGGAAAAGCAGCAAACACACTTATACTTCAAAACCCTATTTTCTAACCTGTTCCATGCTTCACAAAAGGAGCCACATAGTCTTAGGATAGTTTGTCTCTAGAATACTACAGATTCTGTAAGTGAAAGCCTCTAGTTACTTAGTAATACCCCTTATGTTTTTTTTTTCTTCCATTTCCTTTTCTTAATTTTAACAGCTTACCACCATTTCTCATTGTAGGTGTGGTAAATTGTGTTATTCACAGTTATTTGTTTGTGCTCCCTTTTTGACCCACATCTATACAGCCTTAGTATATTTCCGCACCCATTGACATTAAGCTTGGCCATATAATCTTCTTTAGCCAAAGGAACCTATCTGAACAGAAGCTTTAAGTTATTTGGCTTTGTACCTCTTGTTCTTGCTCTTTCATGAGATTCGCATGCTCTAGAACTTGGCTTTTCTTTCAGGCTGGAGTCTGTTATGAGAAGACAACTGGAGCTAAGCCTAACAGAGGCACAATTGTAGCCCTTTTGTAACATGAGCAAAAAATAAATGTGTATTTTTGTAAATTATTGTGACATTGGGATATTTGTTACTTGGCAAAAACTGACTTATATACCAAAGAATACTAACAAATAAAACTACTTTTTCCTTTGTCCCGTTCTCTCCATAGTAGACACATTGTCCATCAAGATCAGTATGAGGGACAGACTTTCCCAGAAATTTTGAGTTTCTTGACAGCAAGGCTGGGAACCTCTCTAGTCATTTTGGTATCCTCAGTACTTAGCATAGGGTAAGATACAATGAATATTTGATGAATGAATAGTTAGCTTGATCTGCACATTCAATCTTTGTGCCCCAAAGAGGACCTTTTAAACTCTCAACTGGTTCTTCCCAATCTGTCACCCTCGGGTCTCTTGAGTTTATTCTCTACAGTCTCAAATTAACCTGTACAAAAGAGGTAAGGGGAAGAAAATGTTATAAAGAAATAATACTGTTAAAAATAACAGTTGTATATATAGACTTAGTCCCTACTATGTGCTAAATGCTGGGATAAGTAGTTTAATCCATTTTATTATTTAAATCTCACAAACAAACCAATGAAGTAAATTCAAGTAGTATTTCTCTTTTTTTTCTTTTTTGAACAGAGGAGAAAGTAACTTTCAGTCTGCAGCTGGTTAGTGATTAACTTTAGGATTTTGAGCCCAGATACTCTGATCACAGAATTGTGTTCTTATGCCGTTGTATCATCGTCACATACTGTATTTCAAAGACAATTGAATCTAAAGTTTGCATGATTTGATATTTTGTATTGCCCTCAGAATAGCTTTCTACAAATTGACCAAGTAGCAAGTTTCAATCACGTCAGAATTCCCTAGGTTGGCAGTGTCTTGGGTTGTTGAGACAGAGAACATCAGAAATCTTTTTCTTTGCCCTTCTTGGGTTCACCCTGACTAGCAGGTGATCTTTGAGGAAAACTTCTGTTTTCGACAGTTTTTTTTTTTATTCTGTGAAGTGCACAAGGATTAATGAGACAATTGCCTGCAAAATGCTTTGAACTCTGGGGAGCCAAGAGGAGATTTAAGTGCAAGGAATTATTCCCCGACATAAATCAGTACTGAGTTTTTAAATAGAAATCCTCTTTAAAGAGTAACACAAAGGTTGTGATAAAAATCAACAAGTGCCAAACAATTTAATAAGGTTAAATGTCTCCCAGTGAAAGTGAGATGTGAGAGGCTGTCAGAAAAGAAATGTAGAACCAAAATCTAAGCCAGGGAGGCCCTCAGAGCTGTCCAGTTTAAACCATTTATTTAAAAAAAAAAATCAGGAAACATGCCCAAAATGCAAAACTAGTTGGGTTAAGTGTCTTGCCCAAGGTCACACAGCTGGTTAGGATTAATGAGGAAGGGAATATTGATGTATGGTGGATACCAATGACATGTATCATAAGATTCTATCATCAAGGAGAAGGAAGCACAGGGGGCTGGGTTGCTGGGTGGAACTTGTACTGAGCCGAAGGACTGGTGAGATTTGAGTAAGTGAAGGAGTGAGGGAGATACATTCCATGTCATTAAAACGGTGTGACCTCAAGTTTAGAGGGTGAAAAAAAATCACACCACCTTAATACTATAATTTGATGTCGGCTCAATAGAAGACGCAAACCTATTATTTACTGCTGTTTTCTCAGCCTCTCACTCCAAACCTCTCTTCCTCTTATTGCAAACACAAATGGTATCTTGCATGTGTGAGGCACTGGACTGAGTCCTAGGTTCTTGGAAGGAAAGTACAAGTACAAATGGATAAACTATGCTCTATATTAAGGAGATAATGTATCTATTGATTGATCATTCAATCGTCCGTCTATACATCCATCTATCCGTCCATCCATCAACATATACTCCCTTGTTACTGAATAGATAATGAGAACATAAGAGGTGGAGAGAGAATACCGTGTTTGTTCAAAGGAGGCAGAGATTGATTGCAGTAGGACAGGCAGTAGTGGCAAAACGATAACCAACATTTATTTTGGGCTTATTACAAGCGGGTCTATGTTTAAGGGCTTTACATGCATACTTTACTTAATCCTCACCGCTATTCCATGTGGTAGTTTCTATGTCAGTAGGAGTCTGTCTCTCCACATCTCTTGGCTCTGTTTTCCTCTGCCTTGGCTAGATCCTCGGCAGAGCCTCCAGAGTGGTGGCAGAGTTACAGTGGAGTATGAAGCCTCATTGGAGTCTGAGGCAAAGGGAATAATCAGTATAATACTAATCCTGCCTTCCTGGTAAGATCTGATATATTTTTTATTATTTTTGGCATTATTTTTGATTTTTAAAAATAAAGTATTGTGATTACTGAGTTTTTTAAAGGATTTTAAAAAGGTTTTTGTGAAAGGATTCCCCCCTCTAGTTAATTAACATACCTGTCATTTCACATATTTATCTTTTATTCTGAGGGTGGAGAACTTTTCAATTCTACTCTCTTAGCAAATTTCAGTTACATAATACAGTGTTATTAATTATAGTCATCGTGTTTTGCATCAGATCCTCGGACCTTATTGATTTTATACTGGAATGTTTGTCACTTTTACCAGCCTCACCCCATTTCCCCCAGTTCCTCCCAGTACCTGGCAACATCTCAACCACTTTTCTATTCTCTTTCTTTGAGGTTTTTTTTTTTTTTTTTTTTTTTGGTTCCACGTATAAGTGATCCCATAGAATATTTGTCTTTGTCTAGTTTATTTAGGTCAGCATAATGCCCTCAGGGTCCATCCATGTTATCACAAATGGCAAGATTTCTTAGTTTCTCCTAGCTGAATAATGTGTATCCCGTAATATATGTGTGTATATGTATTCAGTTAGGTAGGATATATATATATTCATTAATGGACACACTTAGGTTGCTTCCACATCTTGGTGATTGTGAACAGTGCTGCAGTAAACATGGGAGTGCAGATCTCTCTTTATATCCTGTTTTCATTTCCTTTGGATATACACCCAGAAGTGGGATTGGGTAGTTCTCCACCTTGTTTTCCATAGTGGTTGCACCAGTTTACATTCCGCGATTAAGAGCTTTCTGGTAACCCTCCTCAGGTCTTGCAGCTGAAGCAAGTGCCACGCTCCCCTCTCCTCACCCTAGTCCCGGTCCTGAAGAATGACCTTCCCCAGTTCCAAAGAGTTTCCTTCACAGTAGTCCTACCAGGCAGCGCTGTCATTGGCCTGACATGGGCCCCGCACGCATCCCTGAACCATTGCAGTGCTTAAGAGCAGTGCGGTGCTTTCACTGGACTCTGGAACGGGGAGTGGGATCAGGTCCCTTTCCAGCCGCTGAGAGCAGAGCGTGGTGGAGGGACGCCTTACTTACAGCTTCCCAGAAGCAGAGCCTGAAATAGGGATTTGTGTTCAGGTGATTTCGGGGAGAGGGCAGGAGTTGTGCCCCGGAGATGGGGGGTGAGGAGGTGGAAGATGGCTAAGTGAACGTGTGGTTTCAGGGTAAGACCGCCTTCAGTGTCATGTCCCTCCGTGGCAGCGGGGAGCCCACCTTTGTGCCCTCCTGCTCGCCAGTCCCTGGCTGAGGCCTGGCGGTCGGGGAGGGAGGCAGCTCGGTCCGGCTGAGGACACTTAGCAAATTGGGCAGCTGTGAATTATTATCAGCCAAGAAACGGGAGCCAGGGCTGGCTGCAAGGGCCAGTCAGGGGTCTGGCCAGGGCCCCACCAGTGTCCAGTACAGGGGTGGTCCTGAAAGATACTGTTCCCAGAAAGGGAAATGGATCCATTCAGCACTTACGGGATGTCCTCTCCACTTAGCTCCTCAGCAAAGGACACGGAATTAATTGTCCCTTAATGACAACTGTTTTAGCGAAAAAAAGATATCTCACACACACATGCACACAAACACTTTCATATATCCTCATCTGGAATATTGGAAAGCAGAAGCAGCTGCCTTCTTGCTGCCTGGTTCAGAAGTAAAAGCTTTCAGCTGAGAGTCGTGGACAAGCTCACCTGGGTGCACTCCCGCACGACCCACCTGGGTCCCGGGACGCCAGTGAATCACGCTGACAGTCCGTGTGCAGGCCCCGGAGTGGCTCTACAAGATAGCATTACATTGAGCAAAATGGACTTCCTCCTTGAAAATTCCATTAGGGGAAGTGTCGTGGCATTTAGAGTTTCCATATACCGGGGGAATTGTACTGGCGGAGTGAACTGCAGTCAGGAGAGGAGAGAAGCCGGCTGTCAGCTGCACGCCAGGCCAGGCAGCCTGCAGACGGCTCCTGTGTCACCTGGGGGGAGCCCTGTCACCCTTTCATTAGCAGTAATTGAGTGCCTACAGAGGCGGTAGTTACCAACACCAGCCGGGCCTTCCAGGCTCATCTGTCTTTATCATCTCAGTAAGAGTATTGATCATTCCCAGGGCCCTCCGTTCCTTTGGAGAGGGACGGGGAAATGGGATTAAGAAGGCCTGAAGTGTATTGTGTAACACACGCCGGCAGGGAAGACAAAGCAGAAGTACTGAGAAATGGTGAGCCCTTGACTTCCTGGGGTGTCCAGGCTGCTAATACTCCTGGGTGCTGCCTTTTCAGGGACTTATGCTCAGATTCTCTAGCACCCTAACATGCTTGATTTTGTAGGAGCCAACACAACTCCACAGATACAAAATAAACTCAATAGTTCCCCTCCAAAGGCATCTTTCTACTGGTACCATCAAAGTAAACAAAGTAAATAAAATAAATAAAATAAGGTTGGCTGGGGAACCAAATCATTATTCTGAAAGCTGGTATGTAAAGGGAAAGAATCAAGCATCTAACTGGTTTGGCTGTATGAACTGTGTCAGGGTAACCAAAGAGTTGGTGATGGGAAGTTTCAATAAAAAAGGAGTGGTGAAATTAGAACAGTGGTACTCAAATACCAGTGCGCATCAGAATCCCCTGGAGGGCTTATTAAAGCACTGATGCTGGACCCTACTCTGGAACTTCCGATTCAGAGGTCTGGGATAGGGCTGGAGAATTGCATTTCTAAGAAGTTCCCAGGTGATGATGCTACTGCTGGTCCTAGGACCACACTTGGAGGATCACTGGATCAGAGCATCACTGGTTTGCAAACCTTCATGAAATAACAGATGTAGGCAGTGATCATCAGTGAAGTAATGTCACAAAATAAGAGGCAGCTAAACAGTGTATACCGCCCGATGGAAGTAGGTAAAACCACCTGTGAGTACTGTCGAAATATTGATCCTGAATCAGTCAAGCCAGATCTAGCTGCCAGTTTATAGGAGGTACAGGGGACAGAGAAACAAGTTAAACAACGTCGCCACGTGGATGCAAACAGCAAAATCCCAGCTGTGGGGAACCCTTGAAGACAAACAAGTCATTTATCACTGGGAGGAAAAGAGAGGAAGGAAGGCAATGTGTGGATTCTAAGAGACTTAAGAGACACGTGATCCTGGTGATGGGACCCTTTTGGATGCTGAAATGATCCGATGAACTATGAAAAAGAGAACTGTGAGGCAGGCACAGAAACTTGAAAGCTGACCAGATATTTGATGACATTGGGGAATTATTATCACCACCCTCACTCTCTGCACGCCCGGTTTCCTTCTCAACACTGAATTCTCAGCTTAACTATCATCTTTTCAAAGAGATTTTCACCGACCCTCTTTCCTAGATAGCTCCCCCTTCTCTTAGCATCCTCTTCTTTTACTGCATACAACTGACAACTCGTAATTATTTGTTTGCTTTTTCTGTCCGTCTCTCCTAGAGTGAAACCTCCGTGAAACCCGTGGCTCTCTCAGCTCTCATCTCCCCGGTGCTCACATAGCTAGAAGCACAGTAAATGCACAGTATTGATTTCCTGAATGAATGATCAATAAATCTTAGGGAATTCTGGTGTTTCACAATCCTTTCCCCATCCCTGCTTTTAACTTTTGTCTGAAATTCACAGAGCCCTGTAAGGTGGGAAGTTATATTTTGCCATTTTTTCTTAGTGAGGTCAAATGTGAGCGTTGTCCCCAGGATCACAGATTGTTCTGAATCAGCAAAGCCGGGTCAAAACGCAGTCTTTCCGACTTGAAACCTGATGATCTTTCTGTTCCAACAAGTTTTCATTCAGAAGTGTCTGAACATCTAGAAATAGTCATTTTAATAGTTAAACTTATACTTGAGTAATTGGTGGGAGAGAGGGAGCTCTGTTTAAGGATATATTCATTTTCTCTGTTCATAGAGGGCAGGGTAGGGAGCACCTAAAATGTTGCATATCTGGGTGAGAGCAGTAGTATATCGTACATGGAAAGTGAGTATCTTTGAAGTGTATGTTTGCGGTTTGCTCTCCTAGCTGGAGGTGGTCTCCTGGGGTGGATTTGGCAGCTCATTTCTGTCAGCGTGGTAACATATTTAGGATTTCCCGTGTGTGTGTGTGTCTTTCCCTACCTCTGTCTTTTATTTTTTGGCTGCTTTGGGTCTTTGTTGCTGTGTGCAGGGGCTACTCTTCATTGCCATGCATGGGCTTCTCGCTGTGGTGGCTTCTCTTGTTGTGGAGCACAGGCTCTAGGCTCGTGGGCTCAGTAGCTGTGGCTCGAAGGCTTTAGAGCGCAGGCTCAGTAGTTGTGGCACACGGGCTTAGTTGCTTCGCTGCATGTGGGTTCCTCCTGAACTAGGGCTCCAACCCGTGTCCCCTGCATTGGCAGGTGGATTCTTAACCACTGTACCACCAGGGAAGTCCCATACCTCTGTCTTTTTCTTTGTCGTTTTCTCTCTTTCTTCATCTCTCTATCTCTATCACTTTCTCTGTCTCTCTATCTCTTTTTCTCTTTCTCCAACTCTATACCTTGATCTCTGTTTTAGTTTCTATTTCACTATCTCTATTTCTTTCTATCTCTTTCTCTTTCTCTGTCTCTGTCTCTCTATCTCTTTCTATCTCAATTTCCATCTCTCTACCCTTAACCTCCTGCCTCTTCCCAGCTTCCGCCACATTGTTTTCGGCTCCGCATTCACTGAAAACCTTATTAAGAGAACTGTCTACAACTGTTGCTTTCCATTTCACCTCCTCTTTTTCCTCCATCCAGTCTACACTGGTTTCTCTTCTTTCCATTCTGCTCAAACTGTCTTTGACAAAGAACTGGACATTTTCCATATTTCCAGATCTGATGCGCTATTCCCATGTTACTTGCCCTCATAAGCACTGGACACCTACTATTCCTTCTTCAGTGAATGATTACTCTCTCGGGGTGTTAGGATCGATTAACTGCCACAAGAAGTGATCACAAAATCTCAGTGGCTTAACAGTATCATAGTTATAGTAAAGGGGAAAGAGTAGGGAGGATCGTGTGGGAGACTTTTATGGGCGAGGCTTGGAGTAACATACATCACTTCCACCCATATTCCGTTTGCCATTTGTTACTCCCTTGGTCCTTCCTGGATGCAAGGGGTGCTAAGAAATGTTGCCCCTTGCTGGGCACGTACTTCCCAGCAATAATCCTACACTTTGGACAGTGAGTTTGAGTCTGTGGGGGGCAGTTAACCCATCTTGCCCATAGGTGGAGAGACACGCAGGTGCCAGGTCATGTATGTATGGCTCAGGTCTGCAAAGCAGTGCTCAGCATACTGTCTCCCCAAATCTTTGGCCAGCAGAGGTCACTTTTCCCAGGTCACCCTGTTTTTCCCCTAGTGTGGGTCTTAACTCCTTATGAAGACACCCCACAGATAAAGATTTCACGGGGCACCCAGATCACTTTCGCACCTAGATCTTTTCTGGAAAGTGGACTGTTTGATCCAGGATGCTCTCTTCTAGGTCCCCAGTGGAAGCTAAATTGTCCTGATACAGAGGAACTGGATTTCTTGGTGGGAGGCACATTTTAATCATTTCTCATTTAACGTGTTCCCTGTGCTCTTTGGGCTCTCGTCTGTACTCTGGGGTCATTTGGGTCATAGAAGGAACACAGTTACCCAGCACCACCCCACAATTCTGCAATCCTTTCTATGTCACATTAGAAAAAACAAAAAGCATATATCACGGGTACAACATGTGTAGACAGTTACTGGCTTTAGTCCATGTGGATGCTTAAGGCTTTTTATTTTAATATGCCCACAGAAATCATAGGAGCTCTCAACATGTTCCTCCTTTATCTGGAGGAAGATTTATTATATGGTGGGTCTCTTAATGGTGTCCCCATTTGATCACAGAGGCTGGCTCAGAATCAAACACGTTCTGGGGTTTGCATGGGGAAGGAAGAACTGGACACTCAAGCCAGGCAGTCCGTTTGCATGAGGAGCCATCCAGCTGGGTGGCAGGTTGGAGAGTATCCAGCTCTGCTTGACTGTGACCCTCCCAGCCCTCGGAGAGTCTCCGTATAGGCTGTGCAGATCTTCTCTCTTGCGAACATACCTTACTCTCTAAGATTTAGTCGATAGGGCACACCATCAACATAAGATCTGTGTCTGGGGGCTTCCCTGGTGGCGCAGTGGTTGAGAGTCCGCCTGCCGATGCACGGGACACAGGTTCGTGCCCCTGTCCGGGAAGATCCCACGTGCCGCGGAGCAACTGGGCCCGTGAGCCATGGCCGCTGAGCCTGCGCGTCCGGAGCCTGTGCTCCGCAATGGGAGAGGCCACAACAGTGAGAGGCCTGCGTACCGCAAAAAAGAAAAAAAAAAAAGATCTGTGTCTGTTCCTGATGATTAGCATTCTTGGGGCACTCCACGGCCTCTCAGAATTGCTGAAAAGGTATTAGCCCAGGTCATTTATAACCACTGCACTGTAATACCTGAGAAATTGTAGGCACAAGAAGCAGGGTACCTGAGGCTGGAGCGTCCCAAGGCCCATCTCTGGCCATCTTCACTTCGGTGCAGAATAATTCATTTGAACAAATATTCATTGAACAGTTAATATTCTATGCCCAGTACTAGGTAATTAGGGATATAAACAATAAACAAAATAACAGTGGATGCTCTGACCCCCCTTGAGGACTTAAGGACTTAACTTCCAGCTGTTGTTGAGTGCTGTTGGCTGACAGACTTCAATTGTCAACCCTCTTCCAGAGCTGACTCAGCTAGAGCAGGTTGCATCACCCAAGGTCACATCCCCATCCCATGGCAGCCCATATGTAGTGACTGATCTGAAGGTCTAACCATGAAGGGCCATCCCAGCTTCAGAGTTCCCCACAGGGTTGGCTGAGGCCCTGTTGAGACTGCATTGCAGCCCAGCTGTTCCCTTTGCCCAGTTCTGCTCCCCCCGCTTCCTTCCTCAGGGGGTGCTCTCAGGGGTCCTCATCAGTAGCCTTCCTGCATGCTAGTGTCTGTGTCAGGGTCTGCTTCCTGGGGAACCCAAACTGAAACAGTGGGACGTTGAGGGACCTTCTGATTTGAGGAGCTCACAGTCGAGCCCTAGAAATAGATGTGCAAGTGACCGTAATCCATCGTGTAAGTGCTGTGCTCCAACTGGAGTGGGAGCTGGTGCTATAAGGACACTGAGGAAGAAGTGACAGAAAACTCTTCCCCTCTTATCCTTCCTTTCCATCACAAGAAGAGCACAGGGGCCCTGTCCTATAAATGGGAGCAAGGATGTGGGATCCTTATCACTTGGCATAGCCAGGATGTGAAAGGATGTCCATGAGCCATTCATTCTTACTTCTCTTGCACAACTTCTTCCTCTCTACACTTGCATAACACCTTGATTTTCATTTCAAGTGGTGGGTGGGGCTTTCAGCAGCTCCCAGGTAGGCACTGCGTATTCTGCCATGGATCTAAGAGGCCAGCTCCCAGCTGATGTGTTTCGGAAGATCAGTAACCCAAGTTGTTCCCAGACTTGCTAAAGCAGATTTAACATCTATAATGTAAAAAATAAAAGGCTCAGAGGAAGAAGAGAGCTCATCAAAAGTGAGCTAGATTACATCATTAGACCTTTAATTAACCTGATGGCTTGGACTTGAGAAAAATCAACAGAGCTTTCTCACTTGTAGGAAAGAAAAAATCTAATATTTTATGTGCAAATATTTATCTTTTTGTTCTATTTCAGCATGCAGTTTCCTTGGTGGGTGCCTGTTGGGCTCATTTTCCTTTTGAAAGTTTAAATATGAAAACTTTTTTTTTTTTTTTTTACTGGAAATGTAATAACTATATTTGGAATAAGATTTTAAAAGATCTTGAAAGTTAAAAAAAAACTTGGCAGGAAGTAAGTAGTGTTTTGATTTGAAAAGCTTTGTGGTGTGTATGGAGGGGTGTAAAGGGGCGTGAAAGCATTTTTACATGCTAAATAAATTTAGGTTTAAATTTGTTCCTAAGACTTTTGAATTGTTTATTTCACCAGGTGAATTGTTTATTTCACCAGGAGTTCACTGGGCAACAAAGTACTGCATTAGGTACTTTGAAGAGACCTCAAAGAAGTTCTAATTTAATTAATCTAAATCTATGTAATGCACAGCTGCAGCTATACTGTTCTGTTCAGTGTTCATGTGTAAAGACAATTCTCTTAGCATCACAAGTTACTTGTGAACAGCACGCATTCAACCTGGCAATGCCCGGGACACCTTATGATTCTTTCTTTCCCCATTGATTAGTCGAGGCTTGATAGTTACCTTCAGGGTCTGCATATCTATACATAGATTTTCCCTTTGTTCCTTCCTTTATGATTCCAGCACTTAGTATTCATAAAAAAAAATTCAGATCAGGATTGAATAAGTCAAGCTGAGTTTTAGGAAATACAGACTGTTCTGGCTTTATATGGCAGAAATTCAGGGAATTAGCTATTAACAGCCTCACTGGAGGGCCTGGAGGGTCAGATTCAAGGTTGAGCCTGGAGGTTTAACTCCCAGGACCATAGTGTCGTAAGCACACAGTTTTGGTGTCCTGCCACTGATTGGAAGGGCAGGAGAGGACACCAAATGCACAGGCAAGGGCTTACCTTCTTCAGTGGGTAAGAGAAAGGAAAAAGGAACTGGAGACACATATATCAATGGTTGATTTTTTTCCCCAAAACATATTAACACAGAAAATGAATAATCCAGCTGAGTGTACTTTCCACCATTCTTTTGTGACTAAATTGCAGTAATGGGAGTCGAATGACCCTTTGGCCTGGGAATGTGATAACTTGGCTACAGGGTCATCATTTTCACAAAGTGGCGAGAAGGCAGAAGAGCAGGAGTTCATCGTGTTAGCTGGGGCAGGGACTTTCTAGTGACATTTTGGAGAGAAGAGTGCAGGACTAGTAACGATGTGTGAGGGAAGGTAATGAAACGAAATGGTACTAATAGATATTTTTTAATGGTATTTAAGAAACACAGATAAAGATGTTGCAATTATTGTGAAATCATGCTTTGATTGTTGAACAGTTTTTAAAACCTTCCTATTACTCTGAGCTCGGCCGCATGGATGATGGCTTTGATATGGTTCCAAAAATTGACCACAAATATTCATCCTTAAGGATTTTTATGTCTGTTCCTTAACATCTCAGTGGTGCCCCTGTTTTTTTTTAAATAGGTAATTCGTGTTTATGTGAATGTTCATATCACACAGGGTAACCTGAACACGTGGCTTCTGAGGCAAGTGAATCGGAGGAAGTAAAGCCCTAAAAAGCCACATCTTTGGGGAAGTTTCTCCTCCCTGAGTTCTCTATGATATCATCGCTCTGATGTCAAACTCAACTGTATTATTTTCAGCTCTACATTCCAGGCATTGTGGTAGATGCTGGGGAGACAAAATGGTTAAAGCAACTGTGAGTGTTCACAGCAGCTACTAGTTCACTGGAAGAGCTAACAAAACTTCCACGTACATAGTTGTTCAACTAGTGTTGACTCAGTGCCGTAGACCAGGCCTGAGGCTGTCAGGATAAGTAAGACAGACATGGTTTCTGCCTTAGTGGAGCTTGTGGTTTAGTGGGAGAAGTGATTACCACTGAATGTGTTATGTGCTGTCAGAGCGTATGAGCAGGTGTAATGAGAGTACAAAAGAGGGCAACTCCCCTAGTCAATAAGCTTTTAGGGTCCTAGGTCATAAGGTCGATCGAGGCTTTCCAGAAGAATTGATGTGTATGGTGAGAGCAGAATAATGAGTAAAATTGGTCTAGGAAAAAGAGGGATGGAGACGACAGAGATGCGCATTAAACAGAGGAACAGTATTTACTAAGCTCCTGACCAGCGTTGGCTGTAAGGAATAGTATCTCTTAGTGGACCATGACTGGTTCCCCTCTGTGTCAGGGACTGCTCGTTCCTTAATACATGTTTTTTCCTTCTTCTCTGTTAATAGAACCCTAGATTTTTAGACCAGCACATGGCCACATGGAATAAAGATGATATATCCTACCCTGTCTTATAGCCAGAAGTGATCACGTCACATGGTATTAACCAATACAATATAGTGTGTATAGTAAGTCTCACTTCTAGGATAATTCCATGGAGAGGATGTGCTTCTCCTTCACCTCCCATTTTTTCCCCTCCATGTTGACTGGGGCTGGAGGAACCATCTTGGGCCATGAGTATATGCCATTTGCCAAGGATGACTGAGTTACAAGATGCAAGGAATCTGGGTTCTTGATGGTAGTAATAGAGCAGCCCTGTCCGTCTTGGACTTCCTGTCTTTACATTGGAGAGATAAAAAAAAAAAACTGTACCTTTTAAAAAACAAATTTATTCATTTATTTGTTATTTTTGGCTGCGTTGGGTCTTCGTTGCTGCGCATGGGCTTTCTCTAGCTGCAGCGAGTGGGGGCTACTCTTCATTGTGGTGTGTGGGCTTCTCATTGTGGTGGCTTCTCTTGTTGTGGAGCACGGGCTCTAGGCACGCGGGCTTCAGTAGTTGTAGCACACGGTTCTCAGTAGTTGTGGCTCACGGGCTCTAGAGCTCAGGCTCAGTAGTTGTGGTGCACGGGCTTAGTTGCCCCGCAGCATGTGGGATCTTCCTGGACGAGGGATGGAAGCTGTGTCCCCTGCATTGGCAGGCGGATTCTTAACCACTACGCCACCAGGGACATCCCCAAACTTGTACCATTTTAAAGTCCCTGTTGTTTTGGGTTTTCTATCATAGCCCAAAATAAACCTAACAAATCCATCTTTTGTTGCCCTATCCACCTCTGACTGGCTCGTGAAAAAGCAATAATTAAAATTTTGACTCTTATTTATAAGCTGGTTTGATCCACTTGGTAATGTTACCGAGTCCAAGCTCGTCCTGCTTGCCACATGACAGGCCAATAAATCAAGAGACAAGGCACTGGGGCAAGGAATAGTGACTTTATTTGGAAAGCCAGCAGAGTGAGAAGATGGTGGACTAGTGTCCCAAAGAACCATCTTCCCTGAGATAGAATTCAGGCTTCTTTTATACTAAAAGGGCAGGGGGTGTCTGGCTGGTTGTTACAGACTTGGTTCCAGAATTTTTTGTTCTTGCAGTTGTCCATGTGCGTCTGGTCACAGTGTTCCTATAAACCTCCCACAAGACAAATGTTATTCTCTGTTCTGCAACTTTTAATCTCTGTATGAATGGAAAAGTATTATACCTTTAAAGGTCAGAGCCTTGAGAATGGGCTATCCTGTATATTTCAGGCCGTAGGCAACATTCTTTACAGAAGTGCAGAGCCCACATGACTAAGCACAGGCAACAGAACACAAGGGTTAGAACTAAAGGAATAGATCCAGTGTGGAGTCAGGTTTGTTCTTCTCTGTCACAGTAATGCGCTAAGATGTCTTTCCTAGGTGAATCCTTGAGCTGTTGAGAGCAGGGATATGGTCTTTCGGCTTTTTCTCTTAGATTAAATTGTATTTTATTTCAGGCCCTTGACCAACTCAACATACATACTCAGTGCATTTGTGCTTCCATTGTCTCACATTTCTTCTTCCTTTCTCTGGGGTAAAGAAAGAAAGAAGTAGGCAGTGGGGGTGGTGGTTCTGCTGGAGTGTGTGTGTTAGTGAGTAAGCAGACAATTTAGAAAATGAAGGAGGAAGGAGAGGCTGGGAGAGCTGATTGGTATCATTAAATTAAGTAGGCAAATGGCACCATTTACAGGGAACGCTTCCACTGATCACCTTTTTTTTTTTTAAACCTTTTATATTAGAGGAGTTTTGTATTTAGAGAAAAATGTGGAGATAGTAAAGAGTTTTCCTATATACCGCACATGCAGTTTTCCCTCTTACTAGCATCTTACATTAGTATGGTGCATGTTATAATTAATGGACCAATATTCACACATTCTGATTAACTAAAGTCTATACTCTATTCACGTTTCCTTGGTCTTTAATGAATGTCCATCTTCTGGGCCAGGATCCCATCCAAGATAACCACACTACAGTTAGTCTTCATGTCTCCTTTTGTTCCCATTGGCTGTGACAGTTTCTCAGACCTTTCTTGTTTTCGATGACCTTGACAGATTTGAGGCATATTGGTCAATTATTTTGAAGAATGTCCCTCAGTTGGGATTTTTCTGTTATTTTTCTCATGATTAGACTGAGGTTTTGGGATTTGGGGAAGTAGACCACAGAGATAAAGCGCCATCTTCATCACATCATTATCTAGTGTAAGTACTATCAACATTTATTACTGTTGACGTTGACCTTGATCGTGGCTGGGGTAGTGTCTTTCAGGTTTCAACAGTGTAAAGTTACTCCTATTTTCCCCATTTTCATACTGTCCTCTCTTTAAGGAGGTCACTGTGTGCACCTTAAGGTGTGGGCAGTTAAGCTCCACCCCTTTGAGGGTAGAGTATCTGTGTTATTTAGAATTCTGCACAGAGATTTGCCTCTTCTCCCCCATGTGTTATTTATTTGTGTATCCAGCCATTGCTTTCTATCCGTATGGACTCATGGATATTTATTTTATACTTTGGGTTCTGATCCAATATTACTTAATTTTCTTGTTCAGATTCTTCCATCAGGAGCTCTTTCAGTTGATTCCTGAATTCCTTTGACTTTCCATCATCAGTGTGGCTGTTTTTTTAAGCAACTCCTTGCATTTTATCACTATTTTTTTGCTACAAGATGTTGCTACGGGCTCAACTTTTGCTTATTTCCTGCTCCAGTCCCTGAATTAGCCATTGCTCCAATGAGCCATGGTTCCTTTCCTTGGAGAATGGTGTAAGAAACCAAGATCTGGATGCTAGGAGTGCCCTAACTCTTGGGTGTTTTCACATCTAGGCCCTGTCAGATGACAGTAAGGACTTACGTGTGTGTATGCTAACCTGTGTCTATGTGCATATCTATAAATATTTCTCTATGTCACTATATCTATATTAATCTAAATATGAGCTCATACTGATGTCTCCAAATCTAATCCATTACCACGTGGTTAATTCTAGCCTTCTCCCCACATTTATCTGCAGACTCCCACTCCAGCAGTGAGACACCTGCCCCCACCATCTGCCATCTGAATTAAACACTTCACTAAATTGTTTAATTCCAGTATAACATGTGTAGCAATGTCAGAATTGTTAACCTGTACTTGTGGGAAAGAAGTTTGTCAACAGGAGTACAGAGCTCACGTACACTTTACTTTGTCTTTAGTCTTATAGATTCCACTCATTTCCAAAGTTACTTAGATTAACACCTTTCTCCTCCTCTACCCTAGGTTGTTTCATACTAAATGATTCTTTAAAAATTTGTACCCATGAAGGTTTATTCCTCGTTCTCTATAGTTTCCTGGTTTTGACAAATTCATAGAGTCATGTACCCACCGTTACAGTATCTTACAGAATAGTTTCACCATCTTAAACGATCCCTATGCTTTACCTATTAACCCTTCTCCCCACCTTCTGGACCCCTGGCAACCAGTGATCTTTTTTTTTTTTTTAATGTTGTATGGCTTTGCTTTTTCCAAAATGTGATATAATTCTAATCATGTAGTATGGAGGATTTTTGCAGTGGCTACTTTTACTTAGCATTATGTATTTAACGTTCACCTATGTCTTTCTATGGTTTGAGAGCTCATTTCTTTTTTATGTTGAATACTGCTCTGCTATATGGATAAACCATAGTTTGTTTATCCATTCACCTATTGAAGGACATCTTGGTTACTTTCTGTTGTTGGCAACTATGAATAAGGATACTATGCATTTCACAGTGCCGAGATAAGTTTTCAACTCAGTTGGGTAAGTACCTAGGAGCACAGTTGTTTGCTGGTATGGTTAGAGTATGTTTGGTTTTTGTAAGAAACTGCCAAACTGTCTTCCAAAGTGGCTGTACCGTTTTGCATTCCCACCAGCAATGAGTGAGAGAGAGTTTCTGTTGCTCCACACCCTTGCCAACAGTCAATATTGTCAGGTTTTAAAAAAAAGCTATCCTGATTGGTGTGTAGTGGCAACTCATTCAATTCACAATTTCCTAATGACGAATGATACTGAGCATATTTTCATATGCTCACTTGCCGCCTGTATATCTTCTTTGGTGAGATGTGTATTAAGGTTTTTCAACTACTTGATCAACTTTTCAGAATCTGTAAATCCCACCTGTGCTTGTTACTGTGGCCCTTGTCTGACTTTATTATTGGAAAAAAACACCCAATTCTTAGAGATGTTCAAGGGTATTAAACACTTAATTGGAATGAATGAGTATAGAAAGAGCCTGTTTGTAACCTGATGATCTGAAAGGAAGAATAGGTGCTGAGCTTTAGATTTTGGACCCAACAGTAAAAAAGGACATGGATCTAATAGGTAAGACTTAGATCTCTTGGTGATCCTAACATCTTCTTTCCTCAATCTCTATCATTTTTGTTTTCCATGGCATTTGTGTTCCAATCTGTCAGTTTGGGATCACTTGGAAATCCATTAGGATGGTCACGAGAACCATTCTGGTGCATGTAATCCTGACTCAGAATTTGAACAGTCCTAGGATTTGAACCATCTCCCATGAGAAGATGTCCAGCATTGAGAAAACCATTTCAAATTACCCAAGTACAGGCATACCTTGAAGATATTAAGGTTTCGGTCCCAGACCACCACAGTAAAGTGAATATTGTAATGAAGTGAGTCACACAAATTTTTTGGTTTCCCAGTGCATATAAAAGCTATACTTGGGCTTCCCTGGTGGCGCAGTGGTTGAGAGTCTGCCTGCTGATGTAGGGGACGCGGGTTCATGCCCCGGTCCGGGAATATCCCACATGCCACGGAGTGGCTGGGCCCGTGAGCCATGGCCGCTGAGCCTGTGTGTCCAGAGCCTGTGCTCCGCAACAGGAGAGGCCACAACAGTGAGAGGCCCGTGTACCGCAAAAAAAAAAAAAAAGCTATACTTAATACTTTAGTCTATTAAGTATGCGATAGCATTACGTCTAATAAAAAAGGTACATACGTTAATTAAAAAACAGTTTATTGCTAAAAAATGTTAACCATCGCCTGAACCTTCAGTGAGTTGTAATCTTCTTGCTGGTAGAGGTCCTTGCCTCGGTGTTGATGGTTGCTGACTGATCAGGGTGGTGGGTACTGAAGGTTGGTGACAGTTTCTTAAAATAAGACAGCTATGAAGTTTGCTGCATCGATTGACTTTTTCTTTCATGAATGATTTCTCCGTAGCATGCAGTGCTGTTTGATAGCATTTTACCCACAGTAGAACTTCTTTCAAATTGAAGTCAGTGTTCTCAAAGCCTGCTGCTGTTTCATCAACTAAGTTTATGTAATTTTTCTAAATTCTTTGTTGTCATTTCAACAATCTTCATAGCATCTTCACCAGGAGTAGGTTCCATCTTAGGAAACCACTTTCTTTGCTCGTCTGTAGGAAAGCACTTCTCACCTGTTTAAAGTTTTATCATGAGATTGAAACAATTCAGTCACATCCTCAGGCTCCACTTCTAATTCTAGTTCTCTTGCTCTTTCCACCACATCTGCAGTTACTTCCTCCACCAAAATCTTGAACCCCTCCAAGACATCCCCGAGGGTTGGAATCAACTTCTTTTAAACTTCTATTAATGTTGATATTTTGATCACTTCCCATGAATCGTGAGTGTTCTTAATGTCATCTAGAATGGTGAATCCTTTCCAGACAGTCTCAATTTACTTTGCCTGGAACCATCAGAGGAATCACTATTGCAGCTATGACCTTACAAAACGTATTTCTTAAATAATAAGGTTTGAAAGTCGAAATTACTCCTTGATCCACGGGCTGCAGAATGGATGCTGTGCTAGAAAGCATGAAAACAACTTTAATCCCATTGCACCTCTCCATCAAAGCTCTTGTGTGACCAGGTACATTGTTAACGAGCGGCAGTATTTCAAAAGAAATCTTATTTTCTGAACAGTAGCTCGCAACACTGGACTTAAAATTTTCAGTAAACCATGGTGTAAAAAGGTGTGCTGTCATTCAGGCTTTGTTGTTCTATTTCTGGAGCACAGGAAAAGGAGATTGAGCATATATTTTAAGGGCCCTAGGGTTTTTGGAATAGTAAGTGAGCATTGTCTGCAACTGAAGTCACCAGCTGCATTAGTCCCTAACAAGAGAGTCAATCTCTCCTTTGAAGCTTTGAAGCCAGGCATTGACTTCTCTCTGGCTATGAAAGTCCTAGATGGTGTCTACTTAGATCAGAAGGTTGTTTTGGCTACGTTGAAAATCTTTGTTTAGTGTAACCACCTTCATTTAATTACCTTAGCTAGATCTTCTGGATAACTTGCTGCTTTACCTTGCACTGTTGTATTATAGAGACTGCTTCCTTCCTTAAACCTCATGAAGTGACCTCTGCTAGCTTCAAACTTCTCTTCTGTAGTTTCCTTGCCTCTCTCAGCCTTCACAGAATTGAAGACAGTTAGGGCCTTGCTCTGGGTTAGGCTTTGGCCTAAGGGAACATTGTGGCCGGTTTGATCCTCTTTCCAGACCACTGAAACTTTTTCCATAGCAGCAATAAGGTTGTTTTGCTTTCTTATTATTCACGTATTCACTGGAGTAGCACTTTTTTTTTTGTGGTATGCAGGCCTCTCACTGTTGTGGCCTCTCCCGTTGCGGAGCACAGGCTCCGGATGCACAGGCTCAGCGGCCATGGCTCACGGGCCCAGCCGCCCCGCGGCATGTGGGATCTTCCTGGACCAGGGCACGAACCCATGTCCCCTGCATCGGCAGGCGGACTCTCAACCACTGCGCCACCAGGGAAGCCCTGGAGTAGCACTTTTAACTTCCCTCAAGAACATTTCCTTTGTATTCACAACTTGGCTAACTGTTTGGTGCAAGACCTTTCGGCTTGTCTTGGCTTTCGACATGGCTTCTGCACAAAGCTTAATCATTTCTAGGTTTTGATTTAAAGTGGGGGACTTGCGGTTCTTCTTTCCCTTGAACACTTAGAAGCCATTATAGAGTTATTAATTGGCCTAATTTCAACATCGTTGTGTCTCAGAGAATAGGGAGGCCTGAGGAGAGGGAGGGAAACCAGGGGATGGCCGGTCTGTGGAACAGTCAGAAAAAAACATTTATCCGTTCAGTTTGCTGTCTTATGCAGGTGCAGTTCATGGCATCCCCAGACAATGATGGTAATGACATCAGAGATCACAGATCACCAGAACAAACATAATACTAATGAAAAGATTTGAAATACTGTGAGAATTACCAAAATGTGACACAGAGACACAAAGTGAGCAAATGCTGTTGGGAAAATGGTGCCCACAGACGTGCTGGATGCAGGGCTGTCACAGCGCTTCAATTTGAAAAAAAAAATGCAGTGAAGTGAAGCGCGATAAAATGAGGTCTGCCTCTGTCATCCTTCCTTTGTATTTGTAGAGACTGTAGTGTTCGGCGCATTCTCCGTTCTCGTTTGACGGATTGACTTGCTGAAAACCTGGCAGGACTGTCCAGCATCCTTGGCAGTGATGAGGCTGTGGCTCCGTGTCTGGAACACAGGCTGGTGGCCAAAGAAGCACTTGGCACGCCGTCCCGCTGAGACTTGTAAACAGTAATTAAATGGACTTACGCATCCTCATTCTGCTGTTTCATTTCCTTCTTTCAAAACACACGAAGGAGTTTTAGTTCTGGATAATAAATGACAAGGATCGTAGCATTCTGCATTTAAACCAAATGAGCTCAATGAGGGTGTACAATTCTTGCAATTTCGCTGTTTTGTATGTTTTCACAATAGAAGAAGAAAGCAAGGAAGCACAGGCTTCTTGGTGTGCTGAGAGCTGGGAGTCCTTAAAACACTCCGTGGGACCTTTGGTTGTCAGGCTCCCAAATGGTTCGCGCTCAGCCTGCGACCGGTTCTGTGATCCTGGGCAGAACTCTCGAGGCTTTTGCCATTAGTCCCATGGTTCAAAATAAGTAAGTGGAGGTGAATGATACCTAATTTAGCCTCAGATGCACTCTGTGATGATATCCGGTCTTAAGACGGGCTGGGGCTGCAGCTTTGTGCCAAGAGGGAAGCAGCAGAGCTGGTGGTGGGACTTGTGTTCTCATAAAGCTTGCGTTGGCTCCAGCTGGCCGCCAGGGGACGACCAAGAGCATGTTCAGAAAGTGGTTGCGTGCAATATGTATCTCAGAGTTGTTTGTAAAGCAGTTTTTTGTAAATTGAACCTTTCTTTCCTCTTGACAAGGTTTCAGAGATGTGTTCCCTCAGGAAAACAGTGGCCCCTAGAGCAATAAAAACGATGCTCAAGGGTATAAACAGTTTTAACAGCAGTATGTAAAGGGAACATATTGAATACATCTTTGATATTCGTGCGCCTTGCATTAAGTTGGAGTTGTGGTAAGGCGGGGATTTCCTACGTTTGTAGAAAGAATTCTGTTTCTTTGGGCTATGGATATTTTAATGTCTGCCTTGTTTTTTAATGCACATATGGAACTTTTACCTCAATAATACATGGTCATCATATCACGGTTACCTACTCCATCTCTCTATGTTTAGTGCTCATAATGGAGAAAGGAGAAGGAGTACATGTAGTCACAGAAGGACGGGATGGGAGCGCTTTCAGGTCACTGAGTTTAGTCCTCTTATTGTACTGATGAGGAAACCAAAGTGAGACAGATGAAATTATTCGCACAGTAATCCACAATAATTGGATTGAGTTGAAATGACTACATATGCATATTCCTGAGGTCAGTAGAGTACCCGCCTTCTCAGAGTCAACCTAAAATATGTGCAGCGTGGATGAATTTATTTATCTGAGGGAGTAGACCAAAAAGTGATACACAGGTGACTAGGAAGTTTGCAGAAATACAATCGAGGTAGCCTGCATTTCTCAGGGGACAGGACAAAACAAGGACTGTAAAACAGTAAGCGGAAATAGAAGCAATTATATCCGGGCGGAAAAAGATCGTAAGAAGGGCATGGTTAGAACAGAGCTAGTCTAGAAAGCCAAGAGCTAGATGTTGGCAGTGCGTGTCCAGCACCTTCCATTGGCAAAAATCAATTCTTACTGCAGGTCGGGCATAATCCGTGAGTTTTTACCATGGCCTTAATGAAATTTCCCTTAAAAATGCCCACCCTTTTTTTCTTGAATCATACCCCTCAATGTCTCTGTCTATGGCTCTACTGCTGAGGAATCTGGACCAATTACCTCCATTCTAGACCATATGAGTCCCCATTTTCCATTTATGGTGTTGCCAAAAGCAAGCGCAACAAAACCACACTCTTAAAGGAGACGTTAATGATTGAACCAAAGGGATCTTTATCTTTTTGGGAATACGCTATCAGCAGAAATAGGGCCCAGGTTTTAGTGCCTTCAGAGGCCAGGATCCAGCCTACAATTGGCCTTATTTGATATTTGATGTATATCTGTCAGTGGTTCATCATGAAATCTTCAGAGTGCAGCCAGAAGGGCAGGCTGCAGGCTGGTGCTCTGATGATGAAGTGACATGAGGATTTATTATCCATGACCCTGATGAGATCAGCAGATTTCTTTGTATAGCCCAGAGTTATGGTTTCTGCAGAAGTCATTTAAAATGGCAGGTCCTTATGCATTGGCCAGTCCGTTCTTGTAAACAGAAATATTCCACCAATTGCTCGTGGATGAGTGGGTGGGATGAAGATTAAACCAGCTCCTGATGAGTCCTCAGGCAGTTGAAAAATTCAGGTATTTTGAGCATTACTAAGCATCTCAGGTGTTGTAGGAAGCAAGAAATTAAGGTGGCTGAAGGCAAAGAAAACATATGTGTATTTTAAAGGAAAAAACATATTTCTGTTTTCTGTCTTTACTGAGTCTCCACTGCATCCTTGGACTGGGACGAGGTGCTTTCCTGAATGCTGGGACCAAGGTGGCTTTTCCTCATTGTTGAGCATGGGGCATGCTATCCCACGCATGTAGAATTGTAGTTGCCAAGTTCTGTGGGCACTTAGCATTGGAAATGTAACTTTCAGTCTGTGACATAGCCACCTTTTGATGTCTCGGTCTTCTGAATTGGGAAGGAGGGGCCCCAGATGGGGGACTGAGATGTCTAGGCATTAGAATATGGTGACCCCCCAGTGGTCCACGTGCTCCATGCCTTCCATTCGATCGGCACAAGTCAGCTTTCCCATGTCGGGGAACTCTGCCACTTTGGCCAGGCTGAGGCTCAGACCCTGGATCGTGGTCCATGAGCTCAGCGTGGCCTCTTAGGAGAGAGCTCTCTTCTGCTCTCCTCCTGGACTTTGCATTTCTTTTGCTTAGTTCTCTTGATTTCTCACTCATGCTTCCCTTTTCACAGCCACGTTGCCAACCCTCTCACACGGGCGAAGGCATGAATATGTCAGCATCTCACTTTGGATGGTGACCATTCTAGTGGCTTACCCAGTCCGTCTCCACTACCGGAAATTCTTCCAAGACTCCATATGTGTATTTACAAGTTTCCTCTTGTGGTTTGGCACTTTGTATCTTGTTGATCTTCAGTAATTGTTAATTGGACAAAGTAATTAAAATCAAGCAAAGAAAAAAATTAAACAGACAAAAGTTAGACTAAATAGCTGGTGGATGTATACCTACCATAGAAGTCAAAGCTTTAACGTCTTGAAGAGATTTTTTTTAAAAAGGAGGAAAAATACGGATGACAAGGAGGAGGTGGAGAGAGGAGAGGGGAAAGAGGGAGAGGGGGAACTTAGTACAAGAGAATACTAACAATAGAATTTAGAAATAGGCCCACATCCTGGGCTTCCAGTTAGAAGAGAAATAACAAATATCTGCATGGCATAATATGACACTACAGTTCATTTATTGCTAAACACTTAAAATTCAGCCTTTATGTAGAGATAGGTTCTTTAATGGTGTTTGCTTTTCTTGTCACAGAAACAAATAAAAAATAGCAAACTCTTCTGTTTGAAGTAGTCCACAGTAATGAGGACAGGATGGTTGGGTCGGCATTAGAAATCAGTCACTGGTAGTTTCAAGCACAGCTGAGAATCAGACAGTCTGACCTGGCAAAGTCCTGGTGAAATTTTTCATGGTGGAATCTGTTTGGATGGGTTGTGATATCTATCTGATTGGACAGTGCCTGTACTGGCTTGTCTATTACATGTTTTCAATCTCATCCCTAGTTTTGAGTAAAATGTACTTCATCTGCACTTTCTCTTAGCGAAGGCAGCTAACGTTTGTTTGTTGATAACCTACTGTGTGCAGTCATTTCATCCTTATAGCTTTCCTGTAAAGTAGAGAGTATTAGCCTCAGGATATCATGAGCAGTTAAGGGTTCTGTCAAGTCCAGTATGGCCCGAAGTCACACCCTGAAGAGGTTAAGAGCTGAAACCAGGCCTGGTCGGCTTATGTTCTTTTCACTCCTTTCCTGAATAATCACCTCCCTAATCTTTCCCTACCTTCTCAAGAGGGTCCAGAGTTATGAAGTCTTATAAAAGTACGTACCTCAGCTTAACACCTTCAATTCCTGCTGACCCAAGCAAGGCAGAGGCAAAAAGGCAGTAAGCAAAATCATAGTCCTAAAGCTTTATGGGTAAAAATCACTGTATCACTAGTCTTTTGGGGGTTGTTGCTTCTAAACATTATTATCTCTCTAGTTATAAAAACCAGGAAGAAAATAAAAGCACAACCTCACCAGACAAATCAAGTGACTGTTGCTTTCTTCATTTCCTTTCTTTCCTGGTCTTTTCCTCAAATGCTTTTCTGAATTATTTCATGACTTACTCCTTGAGTCATGAGTTGACTTTGCGGTGGCAGCTGTAATTCTGCAATTTAATCTTTTGCGTTACTCTTTCAACTTGTCACAGTCTGCTTGCAGGTGGACTTACGGGGCCTGAAGTGAAGGAATCTTAAACTCCTCCCTCCCATCTGTAGTGCTCTTGTCATTATACATGGACTTTGTTAGAAACACTGCACAGCAATGTCATGAACTTGGCTCTAGACGGTGAAGTTTGTTTAAGAGCCTTAGAGGTAAGAAAAAAAATTACGCTTACCTTAATTTGGATCATATCCAGATCTCTTGTTTTCTTTCTGTAAATGCAGGTTTCTGTCTGGGACCATATTCCTTCTGCCCAAAGAGGACCTTTGCCATTTCTTAGAGCACATGTGTGCTGGCAGTAAAAATGTCTGTTTATTTGTTAGTCTGACCGATCCTTTATGTTGACCTTACTTCTTAATAAACTTTTAGTTTTAGAACAATTTTAGATAAATAGTCAAAATGCAAAGACGATACAGATAGTTCCTATATACTTTATACCCTGCTTCACTTATTAATATCTCACATCAGTAGGGTACATTTTGGTACAATATTGAAACAGTGTTATTATCATTATTTGCATATAAAGTTACCTGTAAAATGTAGAATATAAAGAATTCAAAAAGTTTTACTATCATTATTACATCTCTGTGGTACATTTATTAAAATTAATGGACCAGTATTAATTACATTATTATTCTGGACTAATTTCCTTCCTGGGATCCTGTCCAGAACCACATTACGTTTGGTTGACATGTCTCTGGGTTCCTGTGGGTTGTGGCAGTTGCTCAGACTTTTCCCGATTTTCATGACATTGACAGTTTTGAGAAATATTGGTCAGTTATTTTGTCAAATGTCCCACAACTGAGATTTCTCTGATTTTTTTTTTCTCATGATTAGACTGGAGTGGTGGGTTCTTGGGAGGAACAGCACAGAGGTGAAGTGCCATTCTCATCGTATCATGTCCCACCAAGGGTACATGCTGTCGATATGACTTATTGTGGTTGCTTTGACCTTGATCATGGCTGAGATCGTGCTTACCAGGTTTCAACACTGTAAGCTACTTCTTTTTCCCTATTTACATTCTGTACTTCCCATGGGCAGCCCACAGTTAAGGAGTGGGGAATTATGCTCCACCCTCTGAGGGTAAAGTATCCACATAATGGGTTTAGAATTCTGCACTGGAACTTCTTTCTTCTCCCCCATGTATTATTATTATTATTATTATTTTAAACTGAAGTATAGTTGATTTACAATATCATTTAGTTTCAGGTATACAGCACCGTGATTCAGTTACACATGTATATGTATATCTATTCTTTTTATATATACTGTGTGTCTGTGTGTGTGTGTGTGTATTCTTTTTCAGATTCTTTTCCCTTGTAGGCTATTACAAAATATTGAGTAGAGTTCCCTGTGCTATACAGTAGGTCCTTGTTGGTTATTTATTTTATATATAGTAGTGTGTATATGTTAATCCCAACCTCCTAACTTATCCCTCCCCCTCCCCCATGTGTTAGTTATTTGTGTATTTAACCATGGATTTCTACCAGTATGGACCCACGGGTATGTATTTTATATATCCCTCCTCAGCTCTTGCCTGTTCCCACACACTGGTAGCAGAGATGGCATCCCCAGACTCTGCCCCTCCTCCAGGGTCAGACTGCTGTTGCTCTGTACTCAGTTTTAGCCTCCTGGGGGGTGGGGTAAGGAGGGTTCTCTGTTGTCCTGGCCCAGCCTCAGATTTCCATAGGCCCCAAGCACTTGGGTCTCAGGAATGATGCTTTCTTCACATTCCTCCTTTCTTTTCATGAGAACAGAACTCTGACTTGGACTCTTGCTGCACTTAGACGTGGGAGTTTCTTGCCTCATCTTCATTCACAGCAGACCTCCCCTTGCTCTAGGATTTTTGGTCCAGGACAGTTTTCAGCCCTTCCCTAGGGGTGGGGTTTCCTCTACCCGTACCCCAGTTGCACTGGTTCTTTGTCTGAGGCCTAGCAGTGACAAAGTTTGTTGTCTCACCCCCAGCAGCTTAAGACTTTTGCTTTGTAGGAAAGAGGGGTCTGGGAAAATGGGCAGAGCTTTGTTCCTTTCTGCCAGCAGCCACTGATCATCCCCTGCTTTGGGATTCTGTACCAAGTGGGAGTGTCTCTGGGATCCTTTTTTATCCCCAGTATTTCTTGTGAGTCCCCAGTGGAGGGCTGTGAGAAATAGCTTGTGAGAAAGTGTGGATTCCCCTTGTGTTTGGGACCCCTAGGTATCGCAGACGAGGCTCTAGTCTACAATTAACCTTTAACGAGTTAATTAAAATTTTAGCTGATTTATTTTTAATTACGTGTATGGTGGCTGCCTCTTCTGCCCAGCGTCTGGCGCAGCTGAGATAGTTTATGTGACCCATTTCCCCTGGGCGGGGCCTGTCTCTCTTTGCTCGCTTATTGGCCTATGTCTCACCCTTGAAGATGGAGACAAAAGTATGCAGACACAGGTCTTGGTTTTTAATTTTCACGTTCAGGTCTTTATATTGAATCTAATTGTATTATCAAATGTGATGTTTCCCTATGGTATTATGATTGGCCTTCCACACTCATTACTTCTTGACCAGCTTTGTGGAGGGATTTCTTTTATTTATGTATTTATTTATTTTTACACCTTTATTGGAGTATAATTGCTTTACAATGGTGTGTTAGTTTCTGCTGTGTAACAAAGTGAATCAGCTATACATATACATATATCCCCATATCCCCTCCCTTTTGCGTCTCCCTCCCACCCTCCCTATCCCACCCCTCTAGGTGGTCACACAGCACCGAGCTGATCTCCCTGTGCTATGCAGCTGCTTCCCACTAGCTATCTACCTTACGTTTGGTAGTGTATATATGTCCATGCCACTCTCTCAGTTCGTCCCAGCTCACAGTTCCCCCTCCCCGTGTCCTCAAGTCCATTCTCTACATCTGCATCTTTATTCCTGTCCTGCCCCTAGGTTCTTGAGAACCTTTTTTGTTTTTTTAGATTCCATATATATGTGTTAGCATACGGTATTTATTTTTCTCTTTCTGACTTACTTCACTCTGTATGACAGTCTTTAGGTCCATCCACCTCATTACAGATAACTCAATTTCGTTTCATTTTATGGCTGAGTAATATTCCATTGCATATATGTGCCACATCTTCTTTATCCATTCATCTGTCGATGGACACTTAGGTTGCTTCCATGTCCTGGCTATTGTGAATAGAGCTGCAGTGAACATTGTGGCACATGACTCTTTTTGAATTATGGTTTTCTCAGGGTATAAGCCCAGTAGTGGGATTGCTGGGTCGTATGGTAGTTCTATTTTTAGTTTTTTAAGGAACCTCCATACTGTTCTCTGTAGTGGCTGAATCAATTTACATTCCCACCAGCAGTGCAGCAGGGTTCCCTTTTGGGATTTCTTGACTATTAATGCATTAGCCTTCATGAGGCAAAGTCCTCCTGCCCTGTATAGACTCACCCACAAAGCAAAGAAGGAAATGCTCATGGGCTATGCAGGGCCCAGTGCGGTGTCTCCTCTGCGGAGAGACACAAGGTATGGAGCAGAGTGAGCACCATGTCAGACTCAGATGTAAGGTGTCTGTTTCCTCTAATTGTTGTTGCAACAAAACTACCTGCTAAATGCAGGCTGGATATGAATTGTTCTACTAGAGTATTGCATTTTCATGCAGAGTCAGCTCATAACTGCATCAAAATGAGACAAGGACTGGTATATATGACGTAAGCAGTTTTATATGTAGACACATACGGGTGTAAGAAGAATGCATGTAAAGCTGATAACTGATCTGGGGGAGCGGATGTAGGTGGGGAAGGAAAGGAATAGGGATCAAAATATTGGGTTGGCCAGAAAATTCGTTTGGGTTTTTCAGTAAGATGTTACGGAGAAACCCAAACGGACTTTTTGGCCAACCCAATATGATTTGTCCTGGTTTCTACAGGTGGGTGGTAGCTACGGATGTTTTATCTTTTCAGCCTCCTTTCCCCCATTCCTATCCATCTTGACTTCTGAAATTCACCCGGGGGTGACACCACCTGCTGTCTCAAAATTAAGGCTCAGATGTAAGTAGGTGTGATGGAAACATCATGGAATATAGGCTCCGTGGGCTTGGATCTGAGTCCGAACTCCATCACTTGGTAGCTTGTAACTCAGGTCAAGTTCTTTCATTTTTCTGAGCCTCTGTTTCCCCATCCGGAAAAAGAAAATCCCAACCCTGCAAGAGAAATGAATCAAATGATGGAGGTGAGGAAACGCTCTTTAACTCTGAAGTTCTGTAAAAATGTTCATTTCCGTATGGCATTACATCCTGCTCCCCTGGAATAGGTGGGCCAGGATAATAGACACATTCAATTTTGAGAACAAATTTTTTTTCAGTGTTCACATGTGCTCCTTCCCGCAATAAGTGTATAAATTTGAGCAGTAGCTTACTGTGTTAATCTGTTTCTTGAGATACTTGCCTAAGTTGATTTTCTTTTCTTGCAAGCTGAGAAATGGTAAATTAGAAAGCTGTAGGATCACAGACTTAAAACAGTAGTCAGTGTTTTAAAAAGAAACGTGAACTTAATATGGATACAACAGAGGTGTAGCAAAAGCCAGAATGTTGGAAAGCAAGGGAATTATTACCTGAGAAAAAATATATTTGTATAATTTCAGGAGACTTACTAGCCCCAAATTTACCTTCTGGCTGAGTGATTTTACGGTGTGAAGATGAATTTTCTCTGCTGTATTAAAGTAACTCTCTGGTTTTAATCTTCAACCCAGCTCCATTCTGGTTGAGATGAAAGCTTCCAGCATGCAAACAAAAAATGAGAACTGTGGCCACAAATGAAATAACTGTGCTTGAGGTGACAATGATGTGATGAACTTTTTCGCACAGCTTGTGTTGACTGTTTCTGTTGGTCATAATTTTCATGGTTTCATGTTGATGTTTGTATACTTCTCTCTGTCCTTCCTTTTGATCAGGAGAGTATTAAAATTGAGATGCGTGTGCACGTGCTTGCAGGAGGGTGATACACAACATGCATGAACATCTACATTGGGAGACAAAATTGTCATCAGTCAAGCCCTGGGATTTTTTTCTTTTCCCCTTCAATTCAGTTCCAAAGAACTGCATTCATGCCTCACTGTGTCATTGCTTAAGCTTACCTGTCTATCTGTCTAGAAAATACATATAAGGTTAGAGAAGACCTCATCTTTTCAGTATACCATCAGAGACCCAGAAGATTGTTTTGTATATAACAAGTGCTAATTAAATTGTGTGGCCATATAATTTATTATCCAAACTGAGACACCTTTATCCATTATAAATTTCAGAAAACCAGATTAGACAAAGACTATAGAGGGAAAATCAGAGTGTATGGTTACCCCTCAACAAACATTTGTTGATTTGAACCAGATTAAACGATACACGGTCTCTGTAATGGTTTCATGATTGTAAGGGAACAGTTTTCTTTGGGTGAGTGTAGACAGTCATTCTGAAGACCTGTTTTAGTTAAACTCCTTTCAAATGATAGAGATAGAAAGTCATCTTTACCTAGCTTAAGCATAAAAGGTAATTTATTAGTTGAGGTACCAAGGAGTCCATGGGCGTAATTAATTTCTTGCATAGTTGGAACCAGAGTTTCATTTAATGTCAGTCGTCCTCTCTCCCACTCTCCATCTCCCTGTCTGTCTCTCTTTCTCATTTCTTAACTTGTTGTTATTTATCTTTGTATGTAGCCGAATTCTCAAATGTCACAGACAGGCCTTTCTCATGTGATTGCAAGATGACTATCCTGTGGTATCAAGGACTGTCCTAAGTTCTAACACCTTTTGAGTCTCCATAAAGAGAGAGAGTCTTTTCTGATAAGTTTTCTGCCCTCCTCTGGATTTAATGGAACACTCAACCTCCCCCCGCCACCACCACACACACACACAAAGTCTGTGCTTGATTGGAATAATGTGAACCAAGTTTTTTTTTTTTTTACAATTTTAAAGGTTACTATACATTTACAGTTATTACAAAATATTGGCTATATTCCCCCTGTTGTATCCCCCCCATCCTTGAACCTATCTTACACCCAATAGTTTGGACCTCCCACTCCCTCACCCCTATATAGCCCCCACTGGTAACTGCTGGTAACTACTAGTAACTACTGGTTTGTTCTGGTAACTACTAGTTTGTTCTCTATATCTATGAGTCTGCTTCTTTTTTGTTATAGTCACAAGTTTATTGTATTTTTTAGAGTCCACATATAAGTGAGATCATACTGTATTTGTCTGTGTGACTGGCTTATTTCACTTAGCGTAATGTTCTCCAAGTCCATCCATGTTGCTGCAGATGGCAAAATTTCTGAACCAAGATTGATTGAGCCCTTGTGTGCCAGGTTTATCTAATTTACTCCTCATCACAGTACTCTGAGATAGGTGTGCCCATTTTCCTCCATCTTATAGATGAAGAAACTGTGGCTATTGAGTAGCTTTCCCAAGGTTACACAGCTAGGTTCAGAGTGCTGGCTCTGGATTCAAACCACCCAGATTTGAATCTCAAATCCAAAATGGGCATGAAAACATAATTCAAAAATATCACGAGCATCAATGAGACAATGTACTTGAACACTTTTGCAAATGGTAAATTACTCTGTAAATGGGAATTGTCTACCAATGTGTGGTCCATTACAAGATACAGTGCTAGAGCAGTGGTTCCCAGTAGGAGGTGATTTTGTCTCCAGGCCACTTTCACAATCTCTGGAGACATTTTCACTTGTCATAACTGGAAGAAGGATTGCTATGGGCATCTAGTGTGTAGAGGCCAGGGGTGCCTGTTATACATCCTACAATGCACAGAACAGCCACCCACAGTAAAGAATAAAGAATTATCCAGTCAATAGTGTTGCAGTTGAGAAATCCTGTCCTAGATGAGTGGAGGGAACATGTGAACCTTGACTTTTTGAAGCTCGTAGTTTAGTTGGGAAGAGAGACATATAGGCAGATATTAAAAATACAGGGCAGTGGTTCAGGAGGGTTGGAGACACTTAGACTAAAAAGATAAGAAGGAAAGTGTCACCATCGTGAGCTATGTGTTGAAAGGCGGTCATGTGAAAGAGGGAGAGGATTCCTTCAGTGTGACCCTAAGTAGCAGACAGACTTCAGCTCCAGAGAAGATGATCAGAGAAGATTTACAGAATGGGCTGTGTGTCTCCTCCACTGTTACATCTTCATGTCTAGAACTGTGCCTGTCAGCAGGGTAAGGATTAACAAATGCTTGGTGAATGGATAAATAAATGAACTCAAGCATCTGAGGACAGGTAAAAATAGTGAGGATCCTGTCCTATTTGGAGATTCCTTGATTTTATGACAGTAATTCCTAGGAGTTGGTGGAGAGGGCTCTTCTTGGTGGCTGGAGTGATCAGGAAGGCTTTGAGGAAGGGGAGAATATGGAGCCTCTCTTCTTCATCAGATGACATCATGAGCAAACGTGTGGGTCTTAAAAGTCAGAGATGCAGGTTTCTTCTAGCAAGATAAGACTTAAAGAGAATTCTGGAAAAAAAAAAAAGATGATGTTGGACGTAGCCTGCTTGGGTTGGGTATAATAGCAGCTGTTTCTCTCCTGCCACTTAGTTTTCTGCGGACACAGCAGTGTAGCTGGAATGAGCAATGTGGAGTAAGAACTACATGTATGTCTATAGTAAGGGAATTACTTCTGTTATTATCACTGTGGATTAGTCATCATCACCAAGTGGGGTAATTGGAAACCCTAGAAGCTTCTTTCAGAATTCACCTTTTAGGGGCTTCCCTGGTGGCGCAGTGGTTGGGAGTCCGCCTGCTGATGCAGGGGACACGGGTTCGTGCCCCGGTCCGGGAGGATCCCGCATGCCGCGGGGCGGCTGGGCCTGTGAGCCATGGCCGCTGAGTCTGCGCGTCCGGAGCCTGTGCTCCGCAACGGGAGAGGCCACAACAGAGAGAGGCCCACACACCGCAAAAAAAAAAAAAAAAAGAATTCACCTTTTACCTTTTCTCAAGTAATTATTATCAAACACAAAAATAAAATGGTAGATTTAATGAGTATTTCATGGCAAAAAAGTCATAGCCTGTGGTTATAAAATCCACCTGCTGAAATGACAGTATCTGTATTTTTAGAAGAGCAGTTGGACATGGTGTAATATCTTTGTTCTATGCAGTGGGTCTGGATGTTTTCCATTGTGCAGCGTGGCACTTTATGACGCATGTTGCTGACCCACTCAACATCCCCAAACCCCCTGGGTTTCCATTAACTTGTGTCTTTGATTTTGTTGTGAACGTGTAGGGCTCTACAGTATCGTATTTACAATGTGCAAGGATGACTTGCTGGTAGTCGTGTTGAGCAGTAGCCTAGGGGCATACCAAACTTTGCTTGATGTGAGCTGGTGTTCTCTATAGTGTCCAAGTTTTTGTAGTATCTCAGTGATCAAGGGTGGTTTTTGTCTTGCTCGACATGCACCAGAAGAGAGTTCTTTGTTAAAAGATCAGAAATAAATGAAGACAAAAATATCTAGATGTTGACATGTTTCAAAGAACAGTGTGATATGTGATTAGTGACTCCCGTACCAGAGAAGGTGTCATTACCAGCATTTTACTTTTTATTCCACATAATATTAAAATAAAAGTGCTAAGAGTAGCATTGTAATTTATTTATTTATTTTTAAGTTTTATTTATTTTATTTTTGGCTGCGTTGGGTCTTCGTTGCTGCACGCGGGCTTTCTCTCTTGTTGCCGCGAGCGGGGGCTACTCTGTGTTGCAGTGCACGGGCTTCTTACTGCGGTGGCTTCTCTTGTTGCGGAGCACGGGCTCTAGGCACGTGGGCTTCAGTAGTTGTGGCACACGGGCTCAGTAGCTGTGGTGCTCGGGCTTAGTTGCTCCGCGGCATTTGGCATCTTCCCAGACCAAGGCTTGAACCCTTGTCCCCTGCATTGGCAGGCAGATTCTTAACCACTGAGCCACCAGGGAAGCCCTAGCATTGTAACTTAAATGGTTTAGAATTCATAAATTTAATAAGTAAGGGAAATTAAAAATTGAATAGTTTCGAAGCAGAAATTTATAAACACTTCAAAACATAAGTATAATGTGAAATTTTGAAACTATAAATGTAAAATATTTATACTTCTAATATTAAATATTATCCATATTGGCACTGAGCATCCTTCAGCTTTAGTCCTCAGGGACGGGTGTGATGACATGGGTGAGAAGGTGGCGATAGAGCTTGAGATAATAATAAATGAAGGACTGCTTATAGAGACTCCCATATGCTCTGCAGAGGATGCTAGATTTTGACTGTTAGGCAATAAATAGCCTACAGAAGTCTTAATGGAAGGGAGAAGGTGAATGCAGGGAGGAGGACTCTCTTTTTGTGTAGATAAGTATCTTGATGGTAGTTGAAAGGACATCCATCCAACTTGGATTTCAGTAATGCACTTTGACTTTGCAGCTGCACGATCTTGGGCAAGTCATTTAATCAGTTTTACACTTTGTTTTCCCAGCTGTAAATTGGCCGAGACTATGTATTAGGTATTATGTCTAGTCATGGACCATCGTGTGTACAAAAGTCTTTTGTCAGCTGCAGTGTGCATTTCTCATATAATGGGTGGGTGTTGTCTTGTTGGTACATGTTTCCGTGATTCAGTGAAGATTCTATTATGTATGTCAGACCTGACATCATACATAATGTGGTCATTAATAAACGATTGGATGAGTATCTAATACATGAAGTGGTTTCATTTAATTTGTAAAGAAGTGTACAATGCCAGTACACAGCCAGTTTTGTTTCCCTCTTGCCATGCTGGCCATATGTAAGGGAACATTTGAGTTTAAAGAAAATTAAAAGAATTCATCACATTTCTCCCTCTTGGCTGGAAAAGTTTCTCTGCTCAGATTTTTCACTTTGATGCAGTGAAGTTTCATAAGCGTTGCCCCATCACAGCAGATGTATGTTGCTTATTTCCACACATGAGAGATTATGTTTTCATTAACACTCCAGCTGTTACATTTCTCTTCTAGCATTTTAACATCTGTAAATTCATATTTTTACCTGTAGTGGTATAGATTACGTTCTACAAAGCAACAGAAATGCCATCTGTTTTTAAAATTCCAAAGTAATTTTAATGTGGACAAAGGCATATCTCAGAGAATTATATTGAGAGGGTTGCTTCCTAGGTACTATTATCTGCAGTTTGCTTGTTTGTTTGTTTAAATGCAGTCGTGTCACTAGCCTTGTGTCACAATATTTCTTCATCCACTCCTTCCCCGTTTCCCCCTTTTTGTAAAATTAAATCACTTCCTTGGGAGCCTCAACTACTTCTTCCTGTGGGTGCCCCTCAGTTCTGCATATCCAGATCTGGCCTTTCTTCCAGGTGTTAATCAGACCTTGCCAACTTCCAGATGTTTCTACTTGGCTGTTCCACATTTACATTAAATATACCATAAGGACCCCACGTCATACACAACCCTCTCTTCTTTTCACATCTTCCAAATTAGCTCCACTTCTTTAAATGACCAGTGCCACCCAGAGCTCTGCTCATCCAAACCAGAGGCATCAGAATCATCTTTGACTTGTCTTCTAGCCTCTCCTGTCTGTCATCATCATTTTCAGCCATTAACGTCCTCTTCGCCCTTCAGACACCACCCCCCTTCATTCTCCTCAGTTACATTGTTACATTAGAGTTACAGTTGCACTAGCTTCCCACATCTTCAGACCTCTAATCGCTGCCCAGCTAAAACGTTTCCACTTCCTGCCACTCTGATGTGCAGAGACCTCAGTGGACCCTAAAGTTAAAATTCTCTGACTGGCTGGAATAGGTTGGGCTCCTGTTTCCATTTCTTCACAGTAGGACCGTGAACCTCAGCCTCTGCTGGGTAACTTTGCCTTACCTCTCATGTGAGCAGAGTATACTCTCCCACCCGACTGACATTGAACTTGACCATGTGACCTGCCTTGGCTGAGAGAAGAGTAGTGAGAATGATGCCACCAGAGATTTGTTTGCATGACTTTCCCTGTCTGTGATCTACCCTGAGAAGAGCATGTCCCAGGTAGCCACCATCCCTTTAGCCTTGGCCCCAGAGAGAGACACATGAGTGAACCTGAGCCCAGCCCACAGTCTGAGGAAGAGCTGCCTCAGCTGAACTGAAGACTGAAGAGCAGGAAAAAATAAATTAGTCGTAAAGTCCCTGGGAACTGGGCGTTGTTTGTTACACAGAATTAGTGTAGCAATAGTAAACTAATACGCAGATGTTCAAGACCTTCTCAAACACCCTTTCTCATCATTTAAATACTCCCCTATATAAAGACTGGAAGTTGGTGAAGTGGTCTCTAGAGCGTTTCTCCTTCACTTTTTTGGCTACTTTGCTCACCTATTGTCCTTTTCCCTCACCTTCAAGGCCCCATCTCTTTTCTCTCCAGTAGATTCTTCTCTGTTGACCACAACTCATTGGGAAATCTCCCTTCTTCAGAGTACTCAGTGTCCATGTCTTTTGTTTCTCACCTCAGATTTGGTCTGGTATTGTTAGTTATCCAGAAGCATATACTTGATCATAACATGTTATTTCCCTCTTCAGAATCCTCCCAAGAAACCTCACTGCCTTCAGGACAGGGTCCAGGCTCCTTACCAGGAAGCTCTAGCCTCCTTTGTCACTATCCCCCTGCTACAGACTCTGCTATAGCCAAATCGAGTAATTTGCATTCTCTCAAACACAGTATGCTCTCTCTTGCCTCTGGGCCTTTGTACATTCTGTTCCCTCTGCCTGGACCACATTTTCCTCCACTCCTCTCTCCTAAACACACCCCTGAATGCATATATATTTGAAATTAAGTCATAGAAACTCTTCCTTACACCCTGTGGCCGGATGATGTTTCTTGTCTCAGTAAAGGTGAGCTATGCTGTGTTGCAGAAACATCCCAACACCAGAGTCTCAGTGGCTTTACCAGCAAAGGTGTATTTCCCATATTCATGTCTATGATGCTGACTGCAGTCCTTATGGGCTTCACAGTCCTTATGGGCCCAGGCTGAGAGGAGCTCTGCCATCTTGGATTTGCATCATCTAGACATACAGCCTTGTACCCTTCTCCTCACAGCTCCAACTAGCCCCAAGATCTCAACCTAACTGCCAGCAAGGCTGTGAAGTTTAGTGGGGCACAAGGAATATTTGGGGGACCGTTAGCTCCCTCTGCTCTTATGTTTCTTAGGTGTGTTTCTGTGAACCTCTGGGGCTTATCTTTTACCACACATAGTATCATGCCACTATCTGTATACATGTATACATACATGTATACATGTCTGTATCCACATGAACTTGAAGATCCTGAGGGCAGATGTTGTATCTGACTTCATGTCATCTGTCCAGAGGCAAATGCAAGACCTGGCACATAGTTACTGGTGTAGAAATATATGTTGAAGAGATGCTGAATCTTTGTATCTATCTGCTCTCCAAGAAGACTCCATGCTCCCTGAAGACAAGAACCACCTGTTCTCTCCCACAACGTCTAGTTAGCATCTTCCAGAGATTAGACAACTGATACATGTTTGTGGCACTTCTTGTGATGGCTTAATGTAATTTTCCAACAGCTAATAGTACATGATTACTCCTCTTTACATAGACACTTCTGTAACATAGATTTAGATACCTTTCCTATCATTCCATGTGGCACACTTGGAAGATCTTTAAACAAGTTGATCTTGTATGTAGTATGTGCACCAGGAAAAAAAAGACAAGTTCCCTTTGCTACCTTTTGGGAACCTCTCCAGCTTCTTTCCAGATGAAGATCCAGGAAGGCTCTTTCCTTTCAGATTAGGTCTTTGAGCCATGCTTCAAGAATCAACGAAGCCTCCAGAATCATCCAGCTTTCCTTCACTCTTTAAAGCTGCCTTTCTCTTCTCTGAATAGTTAAATCTCTCCATATTATTTATCTATAGCTATGTAACAAATTATCCCAAAATTTAGCCCCTTAAGACAACAAGCAGTTATTACGTTACAGAGTTTCTGAGGTCAGGAATCTGGGAGTGGCTTATCAGGGTGGCCTGGCTCAGGCTCTCTCACAGGGCTGCAATCAAGCCATCAACTTGACCGGAGCTGGAGGATTCACTTCCAAACGTACTCATGTGACTGTCGTCAGGAGACCTGAGTTTCTTGCTACACGAGTCTTTCCATCTGGCTACTTACCCCATGCAAGCTGGCTTCCCCCAAGTAAGTGATTCAAGGGAGAGAGCCACTAAAGCGGAGGTCGCGGTACCTTTTTATGACCTGGTCTCTGAAGTCACACATTGTGACTTCTGCTTTATTCTACCAGTCCTTAGAGGTGAGTCATTAAGCCCAGCTGACTGGGCACTTGGAGGAAAGGACAGTAGGCTCTACCTCTTGGAGGAAGAGTATCAATTTGTAGACATACTTTTAAGCTGCCTCACCTTCCCCTGAGTGGGCTGTAGGGCTGGGGGGTAAATGCCACTTCATGGCCCTCCCTCCCCTGGTTGCTCAGGCAAGCATGTGCCTGTGCCTCCTCTCCCCTCCCCCCCCATTTCAGGATATTTATTTCTAATCTTTGAGATGCAGTGAACAGCATAGATTTAATATAAATAAGATGCAAAGGGAAAGGGCAATTTCTGTAGGTTCTCAGCATCCTCAGAGCCACTGACCATGGTCTGTTAAGTCCACGACTTTCTTTCTTAGATGGATGTCTCATCACCCTTGGAATCTCTGCTTATATTCTTGAGGGTGGGTCCAGAGGAAGCTTTGGTGGTCCCTTCAGACCTACCCTTTGCTGGGTACTGATGTGTCTTCTGCAGGAAGACCCCTCTCTCCTTTCCATGGTCCTAGATGCAGACAGTGATGAACATATGATGATCAGAGGTCCTGGAATAGCCCTTGGTCTCACCTGAGTCTTCTTCATCCTGGCACGCTACAGTGTAGCTAGCATCATCCTCATGAATCCCTAGCACCAGGGTAGGAAGTTAAAGTTTTCTGGTTTGTTTCCATATACGGCATCATGGTGCACTGGAAATATGTGAGCTTTGGAATCAGACAGACACTGGTTCAAAACCCAGTTCTACCACTGTCTGGATTTCTGAACTTGAAAAAGTTATTTAACCTCTCTGATCCCCCAGTTTTTTCATTATTAAAATGAGAATAAAGTGAGGAGTGGATGAAATAACATATAGAGGTAAATAGCACAGCGTCTGGCACATAATAGGCATCAAGCAATGCTCCTTCAGCAAATGAGTGAATAAGCTTCAGAACTCCTTGCAGTGCCTGTGGAAAACTGTGGTCCTGAACGTCAGTCTCGCGCTTGTAGAAACTGACAGAGAACTGGAATGTGTATTTCTGGGGCAGCCTCTCTCTTGTCTATCTGTATTACATGATTTGCTGAGTTCCTTGAATACCTTCTCTTGGAAGATTTTCATTCTGCTTTGCCTTTTGTGACAAAAAGAATTGCAATTCATTTTGTACTTGAAAGCCATGACAACACACTATGAGGACGCCTGGAAAGAGCGCTTTTTGTTTTTTGTAAAAAAATTCTCTCATATTTTAAGTAAGCTTCAAAGGAATCAGACCTTGGTTTCAACAAAGAAGCATATTTTTCTAATGACTCCTCTCTCTTAGCTATTTTGTTTAGAGGTTTTCTTAGGCCAGGGGGATGGGGAGTGTGGGTCGACAGAGGTGGGACTAATTAGAGAAAACAAAATGCCACTCTTGATACTATCTTCCTGCTTAGGGACTTTCCCATAGGTATATATTTTCTTCTCCTGTACTTTCTATGCCGAGAATTGCCCCAGCCTAATGGATGACACGATGCAATTTGCTTCTCTTGCTTTCTTCCCCTCCAGAGATGTGTGGTTTTGCCTTAATATATTCAAGGGCAGCCCCTGCTGTGTCTGGATTGGCATTTGTAATTATACACTGTGAAAATATAATGGAGAGAGAAAGTCTAACTCTTCTCCTAGTTCTAAAAAAAGTTTCACGTGTTAGTGTGTTCAGATACCCCCACCTGAGGTGCGAGAGACCAAGCTCCATTTGACTTCTTTCTTCTGTATGATAATCACGTTCTCCTGACTTAAAAGAAAAAATGAGTGTGTGATGCTTTGTCGTGTGCTGCACAGAACCTCTGCGATGCTCACAACCATTCCTCCTTAGTTATTTTCCAAATGATTTGATGTTTTCAACAGCATTGATTGCACCGAGGTCTAACAGTTTGTAATTAATGTGTTGCGACCTTCCTCTGTGAGGCTTGAGTGAGTGAGGGGTGGACATCTCACAATACAGAGGCACAGAGGGTAACCAGACGGGTGCAAATGAATGACGAATAGCTCTTTACATAATAAGCAAGACAGTAGTCTCTTGACTGTGTGGACAGGTCATTTTATCTTCCTCAATGTATATTCTTCATCATCTTCCTTCAGTTGTTTGAAAAATATAAGATTAGCTCACCTACAATAACTAGAATTACTCCGATTAGGCAGACCACCACTACAAAGGGTCAGAGGCTCTTCTCCATTGTCATAATGAGGCTTTTTGCTTACTGATATGTACTTGACACCACCACTGATCAAAACAAAAGGGAATTGATTAAAACCTTAGCACAAGAAGCTTAGGTGAGACAAAAAGTAGGACTTTCAGAACTAAAAGTTATTAACTGTAGGGAACATTTATTACTTTTGTAATCCTTCTCCCTTCTTTTGTAAAAACAAACAAACAAGCCAAAAACATTCCCTTCTTTCACTGGAAAAGTGAGGGAACTACCCCTCACTCACTCTTAAGTCATGTGATTATTCTCCATCAGTCCCCTCCACTCCAGGTGTGGGCCCAGATTGGCTTAAGCCAATGATCATATCCCATTCTCATGCTTGACCATTGTGGGGAGAGCAGTGCTTTATCCCACTGGTGCAAAGCTGAAAGGGTGTAAGGTCTGGAACTGCAACAGCCACTTTGAGACCAGGAGGAGAGAGTCTGAGCGAGAAAGAAATCACATGAGGGAGAAAGCAGAGCTGATGTCAGAAACAGAGAGAGCAGAGGTCTAGGGAAACCATTAGAGCTTCTGTCTTAAGCTGAGTTTAAATATACTGCTAGCCCTAGAACTTCCCAGCCTGGAAGTTGAGCATTTTCATTTTTCCTCCAAGGAGAGTTCAATTATTTTGTAACTGGCAAATCAGTAGACTTCTAATTGAGTCAGACACCAAGAAAACTAGCACACACCCTCTGCATTGGTGGCACCCATGTATGAATGGACAGGTGTTCTTCATCTGGCATCACTTATTTGGTTTGGACTAACTAGCATTGCAAGATCTCTTTCCATGCAGTGATTTCTACCTCCTTCTCTCCTACTAATTGTAGTTTTGGATTTAATTCATTCTCTCAACATCTTTTTCTAGTTGATCTTTTCCTTTTTTTTTTTTTTTTTTGTAAAAGTAAATTCTGGTCACTGATTGTCAATATTCAGCACCCTGCTTGAATTTAAAGATTCCACCCTTTAAATCTTATCCAAGTCTCCAGTGAAATGGGAAATTTTAACAACTTCTGCCATATCGTCTTTTTATCTTCTTCTTTCCATATCTAAGTTGCCCTGCCAGATTTAATAATCGGTTTTGTGACTCTATTGTAAATCTCCTTTAATATTCTTTATTGTAACAAATTTTAATCTCTTCGCTTCAGGATTCTTTCACCTCCTGGACAAATGAGATTTCCCAGGTATTTAAATGATTCAACTGTTTGACTAGTTTATTATCCACCACTCTGTATTTTCCCATCCCCACAAAGCTCTTTATAGATATTGCCACATTCATATATGGGTGCTTTTTACATTTGCCATGGTTTCAGTTCCTCTGAAAGTTGTTTCCAGGTTTACACAGTGTTGTAACATGGGCATATACATTTGTGAACAACTCAAGGCTACTCCCAGCATACCCACACACATGCCACTCTGTCGTGGCAGTTTTACAATTGTGAAAAGAAGATTCCTTAGAAAACTGCTCGCTGCCTTCACCTCTCCTCCCTGTGTCTGGAAACCCAAATGGTTCTTTCATTACTTATCTTACAACTTCCAGTCTGCAAATGGGTCAGCAAGAGCTAGAAATGTCATTTTCTTGGCCCTCTGCAAAATCAAAACTTAAATAAACCCCAAAGCAGCTTACTCCTATCTGCCTTAAGGAGCCTCCGGACAATAAAACTTAAACTATTTCTGGGGTTCTATTTCAGTGTTTTATTATTCTTTAATTTTCTGTTGTCTCCACTACCTCCCTGCACTCATAAGAGCAATTTCCCCCCTTGCCTTTTACATCCCTTACCTGTCTATCCATTTCTTAGCTCTTCTGTTGACTCCACCATTTTGGTCTAGTTCTGAAATGTAGGAGCATCCCCAGGACATAAATGACATCTCAATTGTAGAGGACCACACCCAAGCTTTCCGCTTTCAATTGAATATATCCACCAGGGTATTTCATGGGTACCTCAAACTCAATATATTCAAGGAAGAACTCATTGACTTTTACTGTCCCTGCCCCTCAAAAGTAAGTTTGCTTTTCCTTCTCTGTTCCTTGCTTCATTTATTGGTCCCAGCGTAATCACTCTAGCTGGACACACCTGGGTGGTATGTTTGACATCCTCACTTCCTCACATTAGCTCCCCTGTGATCTCGGATATGTACCAGATCCCATTCTTTCCCCAAATGTCTTTCCTGTCTGTCCTCACCTTTATCTCAACTTCTCCTAGGACAGGTTCTCCAGTGGCTGCTTAACTGGTCCCATTGCCTCTGACTTTTTGCTCCTCTGATTTATCTTCCATATTGTTGCCATGATGATCTGCCTGAAATATAGATCATGCAATGTTTGTTCCCTGCTCACAAGCCATCAGTAACTCCCCATGACCACAGAGTTAAATCACATGTGGGATGGGGGATCTTAGTTCCCCGACCAGAGATCACACCCACACCCCCTGCATTGCAAGCACGGGATCTTAACCACTGGACTGCCAGGGAAGTCCCTGAGATGATGACTTCTTAACTTGAACTCCACGAACCTTTGAGTGGAGTCTTTGAACTTGAATGGAAAGAACAAAAACAAAAGACCTTTATTTTCACCCATCTCTACCTGACATTTAGCACTTCCTACAATTACTAATATAAGCCTCCCACACAAGAGTACCAGTAGAACCTGTCACTGGCAGAAATCACAGGTATTTCCATGGCATGTTACTGCACTACAGATAATTGAAATGTTATTTATGATCCCTCGTTTGAAATTGCAGTAACTATTAGACTAATCGTTAGATCTTGTTATGCATGAGTCCATTAGAAAAGCAGACATTGCTATATCACAATTTAAGTTTTTAAAAAAATAGTTAAAACTATTTTAAAGACTATTTTAATAGTTAAATTGATTCATTGGTTTTCTTTGTAAATTTATGGATTTTATGTTATGAATTTTAAAATGTTGTTCTGACAAGAGGTGAATAGACTTCTCCAGATGCCAGATGGATCATAGCACAAAGGAAACTAAGACCCCATGACAGACAGAATATGGAGACTGGACAGCAATCTGACTTCATGATTAGTTTGAGAATAACAAGAATAAGGTCTGATGTCTTTACAGTGCTTTACGATGGGTCAGACGCTAGAAAATTTGATTGTCCCAACAACTCTATGAGGCAGTTATGATGATTTTCCCCATTTTAGAGATGACAAAACTGAGGCAAAGAGAGGTTAAGTGACCTGCCCGTGGTCACAGTAAGAGGTGGAAGTGGGTGACTATTTGAAGAGGCCAAGCTGATTCCAACTACATTATTACACTGCTGCACAGCAGTCAGATAATGAATAAGTGGTTGAGGGAGAGTCTGAACTCAGGTCAATACAATGCCAAGCCTGGACTCTTGATACTTGCCCCAAACTGTGTGACAGCTGAGGTCAGAATTCCTATAGTACAAAGTTGAGGCCAGAGTATAGGTGACCTTGAATGCCATGCCAAGAAATCTGATTAAACTTTTTTCAAAGTTAAAAAAAAAAAAGTCATTACCCAGATCCTACTCATATTTTAAAGCCTAGTTCAAATATGCTTTGTCAAAGTCCTCCTTAATTTCACCCAGTTGGAATTAACCTACCGCTTTTATCCCCACATGGAACTATGTTCGTTTTTGTTTTTTTTCCTCAAAGGTCCATGTTTTTTTCCCCGGCCATATTTTTATCAGTTATATGCACGTGTTCCTCTCCATCAAGGACATAAGACCCATGGTCAGTTTTCACAGTGGTACACAGTGCCTGTGATTGAGGAGGCCATGGCTGGGTAGAAATGTGAGAATGCAGCAGGCAGTCATTACTTATCTCCTTTTCCCTAACTGTCCATTGCAACATAAAGTACAGCATTTCTGAGAACGTAGCTCATTTCGTTTTAGCGTTATTTACTATGGTTCTGGTTCTGCCACTTAGGCTGACAAATCACCCCTCCAAAAGGCAGGTTCTAATCCCATATGTGGTCCCTGCTCAGTGGCAATTTATAGGATAGGCTCTCCAAGTTTAGGCAAATATCCTGATGGTTTAGGTCAGTTATTCTGACAACAACAGTTTCTGCTTTGTGGAGTGCATATGTCACTGGAGAGAATCAGCTTCTGGAGCTTCCTGCCTTGTGCAGGAGCATAAATTTTCATGGTGAACGTGAGATGCAAATTATGTGCCTTGACCGTCTCTGCAAATCTTTGCTTGCAGCTGACAGCCATCTTTATAGAGCTTGGGAAAAGGAAAGAGAGGGGAAAGAGGGAAAGACAGAGGCAAAGAAGAAAGAAAAGAAGGGATGGAGGGAAGGAGGGAGGGAAGATAGGCTTTTTTTTTTCTGTCTTACCTAGTACCCAGCACTAAGCAGAAAATAAATTTTCTTAAGTTTTGTGTATCATAATTTTAAGAAAATAAAATAGGAATACTTAGTTTGAAAAGGTAGCAAGAATTAATGACTTACATTCAAAACTTGCTTCAGCATTTGTCTTAGCACTAATACAGAACAGGATTTCTCAACCTTGACGCTATTGACATTTTCGGCTGGAGAATTCTTTCTGTGAGAGGTTGTCCTGTGCATTGTAGGCTGTTCAGCAGCATCCTCGGGTTATACTCAGCACATGCCAGGAATGTGCCTCCCCAAGTTGTAGCAACGAAAAATGTCTCCAAATACTGCCATATATCCCCTAGGGGGTGGCATAGCCCTATTGCTGCCCAATAGGGAACCACTGATTTAAAGGATAATGGACAATGTTGGGTGTCAGATTCTGTGTTTATTGTTTTACATACATCATCTAACTTAATCTTCACAAGGTCTCATAAAATGAGTGCTATTATTATCTCCATCATGTAGTTGAGAGAGAAGGTTCAAGGAGGTGAAGCCTAGTGACTAAGGAGGAAACTGATGCAAAGAGATGGGAAACCAATGCAAAAAGGCAGTCACTACCTTATGTGGTAATAATGCATTAGAGTAGGGATAGCAAGTCTCTGACATTTGTACCATGGAATCACTGGTATGCATAGCAGGCATGACCTGTAAATCTCAGCACTGTATTCTGAAGAGACAAAACAATTTTTCAGGTGAGCATTACCAATGGAATGATTAACAAGGGAGATAATTTTTTAACCAACTTTGGTTAGGCTAAGTCTTCTTCAGAAATTAGTTTTTCATGAGACTATCTGTATTCCTAGGGCAGTAGTCACTTACCTCTGTATCACTAACACATAAGGAGAGCCCTAAATATGGACCCTCAATAAATGTTTGTATAATAAACATGTGGTGCGCAAAATATCACCACTTTTGTATCTTAAGGTGAGTCCTGCCTTAAGATACAACATTTCCATTTTTCTGTATTCTCCTTTAAATGCATATACTCTTAAAAATGTAGTGCCCAGGGGTGATGACTTAATAGTAATAGACTTACGGGACATTCAAAGTAAAACCATGGAGATCAGCATTTTCATTTGGTAGATGAGGAAACTGAGGAACAAAGCGGGAGAAGAAAACTTTTCCAACATAAATTATGGATCAAGTCTGGACAGAAAAGTGATTTCTGGAAACCAAGTCCCAGTGTTTCTTTTTACTGTATCACCCATCACTTAACACTTTATCATGAGCACATTACAGGCTGTTTCCTGTGGGAAAGGAAGGTCCTTATTTAACTTGAATGATATAGAAGGAAGTGATGGAATAAGGAGTGGGAAGAAGCTAAATCAATGGGGCAGAGGTACAGTAATACAGAGAAGATCATGGAAACCCATGGAAATGCTTCATTAGCAACTTCACTGGCTTGGATTGAATTCCGTAACAGGTATTTTTGAAATTATTTCTTATGTCTGTATTGAATTTCCATTTTGAATCTTCCTGGATCAGATTTTAAAAGAAAGAGTTAAAGATTTAGAAAAATAGGTCAGAAACAGATTACTGTTTTAAAGCTTCAGTAGCACAGGACAAAGAGAGGTGGGCTGGAAATGAGGTACGGATTTGTGTTCAGAATGGCAGTCAGCTCCAGACTCTCTGCTTTCAGTGCCTTCATGTTGAAGCCCTAGCCACCAATGTTACTGTATGTGGAGATAGGGCCTTTAGGAGATAATTAGGGTTAGATGCTGTTGTGAGGATGAGGCCCTCAGTGCCCTCATAAGAAGAGGTACCAGAGAGATTACTCTCCCTCTGTCTCCACCGTGTGGGGACATGGGGAGAAGGTGGCCACCTGTAAGACAGGAAGAGAGCTCTCATCAGAACGTGACCATGCTGGCACAGTGATCTTAGACTTCCAGCCTTCAGAACTGTGAGCAAACAAATTTCTGTTGTTGAAATCACACAGTCTATGGTATTTTGTTATGGCAGCCTGAGCTGATTACGACAGTGTCTCACCAAATAGAGAATATCAGTAAAGGAATATAAATTATTTAAAACAAAGAGTCAAACAGAAATTTTCAAACAGTATAATAACTGAAAGGAGATATTTACTAGAGTGACTCAACAACAGATTTCAGCAGGAAGAGGAAAGAATCAATGAACTTGAAGATGGATTAATTGAAATTATTCTGTCTGAAAAACAGAAAGATAAAAGAGTAGAGAAAAATAGAGCCTAAGAGACCTGTTGGATACTATGAAGCATATCAACATACTACTCTCAATGTGAGTTTGAGAAAGAGAGAAGAGAGAGAAAGTGAAAGAATATTTGAAGAAATAATAGCTGAAATTTGATGAAAAACAGTTATCTACACAACAAAGAAACAATGATTTCAAGTAGGATAAGCTCAAAGAGTTAATATCTAGACACATCATAATTAAACTGTTAGCCAGAAGCAAAGAGACAATCTTGAAAGCAGCAAAAAAATAAATAAATAAATAAAGCATATCATCATGTACAAGGGATCCTCTAGAAGAGAGCCTGTCATACAGAGTGAAGTAAGTCAGAAAGAGAAAAACAAATACCATATAATATCACTTTATGTGGAATCTAGAAATATGGTACAGATGAACTCATTCGCGCAGTAGAAACAAGAGTCACAGATGTGGAGAACAAACTTACGGTTACCAAGGGGGGAAGCAGGGGTGGGGGAGTGGGATGAAGTGGGAGATTGGGATTGACATATACACACTACTATATATAAGATAGATAACTAATGAGAACCTACTGTATAGCACAGGGAACTCTACTTAGTGCTCTGTGGTGACCTAAATGGGAAGGAAATCTAAAAAAGAGTGGAGATATGTATACATATAACTGATTCACTTTGCTGAGCAGCAGAAACTAACACAACATTGTAAAGCAACTATACCCCAATAAAAATTAATAATAAAAAAGAAGAAAATAGGGACTTCCTTGTTGGCACAGGGGTTAAGAATCTGCCTGCCAGTGCAGGGGACAGGGGTTCAATCCCTGGTCCAGGAAGATCCCACATGCCGCGGAGCAACTAAGCCCGTGTGCCACAACTACTGAAGCCCGCACACCCTAGAGCCTGTGCGCCACAACTACTGAGCCCATGTGCTGCAACTGCTGAAGCCCGCGCATGCCTAGAGCCCATGCTCTGCAACAAGAGAAGGCACCACGATGAGAAGCCCACGCGCCCCAACAAAAAGTAGACCCCGCTCGCCACAACTGAGGAAAACCTGCATGCAGCAACGAAGACCCACCGCAGCCAAACAAATAAAAAATAAAAAAAGAAGAAGAAAATATAATTAAAAGCAAACAAAATAAATTAAATTAAAATGGTTTCCCTGTTGCACCAGTACATTTTAGATGCTCAGTAGTCACATCTGGCTACCATATTGGATGGCACAGAGCAGTCCCATTGTCACAGAAAGTTCTTTTGGACATGCTGGCTTAGGGAGAGATGACTAGAGAACACAAAGGAAGGGGAACAGTAAAGGTGTCTATAAAAACCTTCCAAAATTTAAAAACTCTTCTAAATTCTGCAACCTTCTAAAAGTTACCTAATAATCTTTACTGAGAGTCTATCTGAATACTATGGGTCAGGCTGGACAATAGGGATTGATTATTCCGTTGCTTCATTTATTTATTCAGTGTTTATGGAGTAGTAACCTTCATGATTGAGAAACTGTGCCAGGGACACAATGTAAAATGATCAGCAAAACTGGCATATTGTCTCCTCTCAAGCAGCTGCCATTCCAGTGGAGGCGGTAGATATTGATCAGGAATGAGACAAGCAAATGTAAAATTATAACTGTGATAATCACTCTGATGGAGAGGTATTTGGAGCAGTGAGAATGGGAAAGGGGTGTCCTTGACCTGATCTGGAGCATCTTTTCTCAAGAAGGCATCCTGAGATGAGACTTAAGTGAGTAGATTAAGGAAAAGGAGGGAGAGCAAGCCAGCCCCAACATACGGCATGCACAAAGGCCCTGGGGCAGGAGGAAACATGACAGGAAGGAGGAACTGACTGGGCCAGTGTGGACCATCACAGAAAGTGAGGGGAAATTGGGTATAAGCTGAGGCCAGCAGGGTAGAGCGCCTGCAGCACCAGTACCACCTACAAACTTGTTAACGATGTAGGGTCTGTATTTAACAAGCCCCCCCAGGTGATAATCGGGCACCAAGTTGAGATGCATAGTCTATACCAAAGGTCCGTATATTCCAGCCTGCAGTCCAAATCATGCGACCGTCTGTTTTTGTACATACTTTATTGGACCACAGCTATGCCTGTTCATTTACCGATTGTCTGTGGCTGCTTTCATTGCTGCAGTGACAAAACGGAGAGGTTGCCATGGAGATTGTTTGGCCCACACAGCCGAAAATATTTACTATCTGGCCCTTTACACAAAACTTTTCCAGTTCCTAGTTTGTACTGTGCTGTGCCTCAAAAACAGCATCAAGGTTCTGGGATTTATTCACACAGATGGTACATGCCCCACAGGAGCTTAGGATCCAGTGGGAACTCACTCTGATCTCCCACATTGGTTGTTTGCTCCTTTCATGAGGGGGATTGCTATATTATTACCTCATGTTTTGTTGTTGTTAACTCCCTCCGTGCCCGGCAGAGTGCTAAGTGTTTAGCCAGTGTTTGGTGCTATTTACTGATTCAGTAACTGGCTTGAGCTTATGACAGTTACCATTTACCCTCCTTAGACACTTATTTTGTGGACACTGCAGGAGTCAAAATATTATGGTGCCTGATGTGCTTTCAACAGCTTCCTTGACATCTCAACCTGACTTTGACATGGACTCTAGACCAGTATGGTAGAAGCCAAGCCCTTGGCCACTTTGTGAGCTTCAGGAGAGTGGGGAGAGATGGGAATCTGATTCCATTTCTGGTGCAGATAGAACTGCAGGAAGAAGCCTCTCGGAGCTTCAGATTCTCCCTCTCTGACATGAGGAAGCTGGCACAGTTGATCATGAAGGTCCCCCGGATATTTTTGTCCTTCGAGTTTTACCAGGTGACAAAATAGGGACACCAGACAAGTCCCTGACTCAGCTCCATGCATCTTTACTTTGTGTACATGGAATCCTTCACACATAAACACAAATCATAGTTGTTGAGAACACTGGGGGGAAAAGAACCCCACAGCCACCCCACAGTTACAAAGGAGATTTTTGAATTGTGTGTTGTTTCATATTCCACATACTTCCTTTTCATTTGTACAGATATTTGAACATCACTGGCTCAGCCGTAATGAGACCAACCTTATCTACCGATTAGACATGATTATGTAGATTCTGGCCTTACTGGCTGCTTCGCTTGCTTTTCTGGTCATGAGTTAGCCGTGCTGGAAAAAGTTGAATATTCACTGGAAGTGAAGTTGGATATCTATAAACTCACCATGACAAATGGACATGCATCCCATCTGCAACGCGACCAAAAGAAAGTGTTTTGAGAAAGGGGTGGGTGATAGATTCTGAAAGGGGTTACAACTTGGTGCATAGAAAGAGGGGAACAGCTTTGAGGATAATCAGTTGCTTTGAGCACACATAGGTTTTTAGCCGTGTTGCCATCTCCTGGGCAATATGCCTGCTACAGAAGTGTTGCTTCAAGGCATAAAAAAGCAAGTGAAGCAGACTGTTTAATGGATAGTACTAAAGTGGGGAGGAATATTGTGAAGTCAGCTCTCTCACGTTTTGTGGATGTTATTGCTTGGCATTACCTCCCATTCTTTGTTGTTGATGGCATTCAATTAAAGCCATACTTCATCAAGTCATGCTGTACTAGGTGCTGCGGAAATAGAGATGCAGTGCTGGCTTCATGGGCATGCGACTTGTACAGTCAAGCAGGACCTCACACTTAAATGATCCTGTGTTTGGTTTAATGCTCTGATGTTGCCATTTTGAAATTCTGAATACATTTTGGACAAGGGGCTGTGAACCTTACTTACATGGGTCTCTGCAAATTATGCCGCTTGTTTTGAATAGAAGGTGCCGGAGTCTGTTTCTTGTCTCAAGTTGCTTACAACATTGTGTCTTAGAATCATGTTGGGACAGTAGTATAAGAACTTGATTAACTTTTCTGAGCCTTGATTTCTTCCTGTTCAGTATAAAGAGATGGAATGGGATGCAGTGTAAGGAGAGATATTGGAGGCTTAAACTATTAAGTTGATTTTCCCAAAGTAAGCAATAGAGTCAGGACATTGAGACCCTCTCCTGACTTTCAAGTCAGTGAGAACGGACTTCATGAACAAGGCTTAATGCTGAGTTCAAGATATGATTCAGCCAAGGGCTGGTGGCATCCAATCCCCAGTTGCTAGGGAACTCAAGAGTATCTGGGTTTTGTTGAAAAAGTGTCCAGTGGAATGTACTTGGAGATCTGCGAAAGGATGCCCAGGCAAAGCAAAGATCAGTTCCACAATAGTATATTAAAAACTTCTGGGACCAGACGTGTTTCAGACTTGAGAATTTTTCTTATTTTTGGGAGGTAACATAATGCACAATCCACTGAATACGTAAAATCCCCCAGCATGTCTGGGCAGGACTTCATAATCAAGTGTGTTAATTTCTCTGCAGTGAAGTGTATAACTGTTCATACCAAATAAGAAAAATTTAAAGACTGTGAATCGTTTTAACTCAGCTTACATCAGGCATTGCTGCCAAATGTAATCAGGTCAAGTTCCACCATAAATGAGTTACAAACTCTAAGGCGTTGTGAACCTTTATCAAACAGGATGCAGGTAAATGGGTCATCAGAACTCAGGAGGCGGGAGACCGGTGAGGCATTTGTCAAGTGAAGCCAGGCTAGATTTAGAGACTGGCTCCCATGACTGCTCGGGAAGCCCCAGACCTTTGCATGGTAACCCAGGGTGCAGACATTCTTCCTGCTGGAGCAGATGGAAGACCTGAGGTGCAAGGCTGTGAACATCCTTTCTCAACATCTCTTTTAAGAACACCACTGCCCTCTTTTTCCTGTTGCTCCAGCTTGGCGGCTTCCTGAACACATGGTCTCTCTGACCATATTTTCACAGTGGAAAATAGCATTTTCAGAACTGGCTGTCCCTAGCTTTCATCTGTCATTTTTTCCTCTCTGTTGTTTCTATGGCAGTTGGCAAATGTGTCTCACTCTTCACTTCTGAGATGGGTTTTAAAAAACCTCGGCCAAAGAGCCAGCCTCTTCTTTAGCATCCTCTTCCATTTGTTTGCCTGAAAGCCCATAGCAGCCAGGAGAAAATAAAAATAGCTTTGAGATTCCCAGAACATGCCTGAAATCTTGTTCTCTGGTACTTTGCTATATTAATTTTTCATGTAGGAGGGATGCAGACACTAGAAAATGATTATTCTTGACAATAGAGGTTAAAATAGAGGCTGATTTCCTGTAAAGATAAGTGCCCTTCATTTTCGCGGACCCCCCCTCCCAAGGCCCTGGGAGGATCTTAACAATATTCTAATCATAATATCCTCTAATTTGTCTTCAAGAGGGGCCTTGAAATTGTATAGCTTTCAGACTTGTCAAAACTTGCATCTGTCCCTACTTTACCCCAGTGTAAAAGTATGTCTCAAGGCTTTAGAGAGAGTTAACTCTGGCTTTGCCATTTACCAGACGTGAGAGTAACTTATTTATCTTTTGGAACTTCTATTTCTACGTCTATTAAGTGGATATATACACTCGACGTCATAGGGTGCTTGGGCGGAGAAGAGTTGTCACACTCATGTAGCAAAGAAGAAATGTTAATAAATGTTGATTCATCTCTTTGTTTCCTTGAGGATTGTTTTCACCTGCAGGAACAACACCTCAAGAAAGAGTGTCCATTTTTCTCATTTAACAAATCTGGAAGAGTCTCAGAGATGTCATGGGAACCTGGACTTATTATGTCTTTCTCTTCAGCCTTTTTTAGTGTGGACTCCATCTTCAGGATCCTAGAATGGCTGTTTTACTCCAGAGATTGTGTTTGCATTCCAGGAAGAAGAAAAGGGGAAAGGAACAGGAATATACCGGCTGAATCAATCTCTTTGTATAAGGAAAATAATAGTAATTCCAGAAATGCCATCGCATAGGGATAATTTGCTGCTGATCTGTGTATCTTGGGGATACCTGGAACCATGCCTAGAACCAAGGTAGTTACCCTTGACCAAGAAAGGGATAAAATGCACTCACTAGTGATTTCTAATGTTATGCTTAAAGATCAAAACTCCTCAGGAGGCTTGCAACCCCAGCTTGTCTACATTGTTCACTGAAAATGTAAAGGTTGATAACCTGCCCCTGGTTTATCTGATTATAGCCTTGTTGGGTTACTTGAACACTGGGTTAGAAGAGACCCCTCAGCAAACTTGTGCCTTAGTCACAGGCTGTTTCTATTTTGTTCATATCTGTTTACCTAGTCCATAGCATAATGTTTGGCACACAGCAGCTATTCAGTAAATATTTGTCGAGTGAATGAATGTTTGCAAATATTTAGCTTCTTAAGAATTAGATTCCGGGCTTCCCTGGTGGTGCAGTGGTTGAGAGTCCACCTGCTGATGCAGGGGACACGGGTTCGTGCCTGGTCCGGGAAGATCCCACATGCCGCGGAGCGGCTGGGCCCGTGAGCCATGGCCGCTGAGCCTGTGCGTCCAGAGCCTGTGCTCCGCAATGGGAGAGGCCACAGCAGTGAGAGGCCCGCGTACCGCAAAAAAAAAAAAAAAGAATTAGATTCCATGGCTTATCCACGCAAAAAGCCATACAGCTGAAGTTGTAAGCTAACATTTCTTGGGAGAATATGGCCACAGTAAAGGAGAGGACTCAGCCCTGCTGTGCCAGAGATTGGAAGGCTGGGGTGGCCTTAGTTCAGGGCGTTCTCTGGTGGGGATGATCTGAACACCGCCAATTCTCAGCAGGAATCCAAGGGCAAAGTGTTGGGGACTTTGGGAAAAAACAGTGTCAAAAGCTATTATGTTTCCTGTTCACGTTTTACTTTATAACACACAGCCTCATGACTTTGTGAAAATGTCAGACCTATTTTCATTTACTCATGGTTCCTATTGGCTTTAATTCCAACTTCAAGTTTCCCTTGCAGTTTGTCTGTGACGAAGGGCTTCCTCTGATATCTGTTACCCTACAAATGGTCAAGATTCATTCAGCTAAGATAGTCGACTAGGCTGACGTTCTCTGTCTCCTTCTCTGCTGTAGATGCTGTGGCTTTTACTAAAGATGGTGACTTTTCAAAGAAAAGAGACCCATTCTCTAGTTGGCAAGTAGTAAAGTTATCCTTAAAACCTTAAAAAAGGTCCTGTGGGCCCCTTGCCATTTCTAGGACGTTCCATGTGTCTGAACTTACAGAGCAGTTCAGAGACAGAAGCAAAGACAAATCTATGGTGTGTCCCCAGTTGACACCAGTATCAGTAGACTACAAGGGCTACGAAAGAGTGTCTAAATTGCCAGTCATATAATATGTGGAAGGCTTTTTATCTCTGAGAAGCAGATAGCCTAAACTCATCAATAAAATTTCATGGCCAATCTTATTTTCACACTGGGAAAAATATTGACATCGTCATGATAAGCCCCAGAGAGGCCTGGTTGTATCAAGGACAGATAGCTAGGTACTGTGAGGTATGTCATGGAAGTAACAATATCCACCCACAGAGATCAAGCAGGATGCAGATCTCCCCGTTTCACCTCTGGAAAAAAGACCATGAAAGTAATGAGGTGGAAACAGACCCATGTGACACCGTCTCTCCTCCTCTCACCACCTGTCCTTGTCTGGATCTCCACTAGAAACAAACTCCCATTTGCCTTCATGATTATTTACTTAACATTTTAAACAGGAATCTGATCCTGCACCATCCTGCCTAACACCTCCAGTGGTTTCCCACTCCCTTAACATAAAATGTAAACTTTTTTGCATGGTCTTCATGCATAGATAAGCCAGAGTCTAATTCTTAAGAAGCTCTATATTTGCAAACATTCACTTATTCAACAAATACTTTCTGAAAGGCTCTGTGTGCTAGGCAGTATGCTCTGGACTGGGTAAACAACTATGAACAACACCATGCTGGTGTTTAAAGAATTGAAAAAATAATCTACCTTTTCCTGCCAAGTGGCAAGCAGGCCATTGAGGAATCAGAAAGCACTGTTAGATGTATGGAATCTTTACTGTGAACCCCAGAATACTGTAAACGTTTCTACCTGAAGACAATGCTGTATCAAGACAGCCCACACCCCTCCTACCTAGGAGCCTGCCCCTGTATAACACACAGGAGGAGACCAGAAATGTCATGTTAGGAGAAAAGAAAGGTAGAGGCCAGGCCACACATGCCCTGTTGGTCAGAGTTTCCAGAGAAGGAGCAAGGAGGGTGATGTGTGGAGAGAGGCTGGATAGTCACATGGAAGGACCTCATCAGAGGGAGCGTATAACCGAGCAGGACCTGTGGGGCCTTCACAGCACAGACCCCCTCCCTCCACGTCCTCTACCTGCCTCTTACCGTAGAAAAGTTTTCATCTCCCAGGCTTCCCCTGAGTCGCAAAAGGCTGGCTCAAAATGAATGATATAAAGGATGTGACCATGTAGTGACAAAAAATAGAAGTTGGGCCAGGAAAACTGGTAAGAGTTTTTTTTTTTTTTTTTTTTTTTTTTTTTTTTTTTGCGGTATGTGGGCCTCTCACTGTTGTGGCCTCTCCCGTTGCGGAGCACAGGCTCCGGATGCGCAGGCCCAGCGGCCATGGCTCACGGGCCCAGCCGCTCCGCGGCATATGGGATCCTCCCAGACCGGGGCACGAACCCGCATCCCCTGCATCGGCAGGCGGACTCTCAACCACTGCGCCACCAGGGAGGCCCTGGTAAGAGTTTTAACAGTAATCAGCCATAGGGCAGAGTCTTTAGTTCCACGGTGAAGGATATAGATGGTGCACATTCCTGTGTTGTTTTGTAGATACTTAAACCCTCACCCAATGGAAGAAGCTAACTGAACTGTAAGATGACTCTGAGCATGTAGCCCGCAGACCAGCTGGAGCCTGAGGATTGGTGATGTTAATTCCTGTGACACCACCCTGTTACCTCACCAGCAGCCAGTCGGAGAAATGAGTTCGGGTCTTTTGAGCTGACTGCTGCCAGCACTTCTTGTTTGGCTCCTGCAATAAATGCTGCACTTTCCTTCACCACAGCCAGCTGTGAGTGGACCCAAGTTCAGTAACAAAATCTGTTTCCCTCAATAACACTGAGTCATGGAAACACACAGCAGCTCAATATTTGAACCAAGCTAGTATGATCCAAATTGCTCTATTGGTTTTAACTGAGACACATTTTAGGTCATGTGATCTTTACCACACTGGCTTTCCCTCTTATTTGAGTAAATGTCCACCAACTGCTTGGAATCAGTCCATTTTCTTTCAGTTGATGTATTTTGGTTCTTTCTAGTAATGGAAAAGAAAACAGTTGGACCATTATTAGGTCGAACTGCATGAAATTGATGGTATTCAGCCATTTTTGACCCACCATGAATGGCAGTATGAAATGGTTCAATCTAAGAAATACATGAACACATTGCAGAATACTTATAAGAAAAAGAAGGAGATAATGAGAATGAGTGTTTGAATACTAATCAGTTAATTAATGCTAATAGATGATAGGTCTAGATAACAGATTAAGCAGGCAGCGGAAAATTCATAAGGTCTAAACATGGAATCAGACCCAGGGCTCCAGGTTTAGCTTCCTGAATGCTCTGCTTGATTGGAAATTTTTGTTTGCAAATGACAGAGTCAAGTCAACTAGGAAGAGCAGGGAGAAATGAGGGTGTACCACTGAGAGATGAGGCCACCAGGGAAGCAGCTGGGGTCTGTGGGGAGAGGAGGCTTGCTGTATTTATCCGTGGTTGCCCATTAGTATTTGGCTCCAAGCCTCCACCTGCTTTGTTCACAGTCAGAGGGAAGAAGGAAATGATTTGAGACAGTGGTCATCAAGATTTGGTTAGTAGCCCCCTGGAGGTCCCTGAGATCCTTTCAGGGGTTCTGAGAGGTCAAAAGTATTTTCACGGTAATACTAAGATGGGATATGCCTTTTCCACTGACATTTGCATTGACGATGCAAAAATAATGGGACTGAAACTACTGCTACTTTAGAATGAATCAAGACAGCAGCATCAGATTGTTTGAGCTGCCATTGTATTCCTCACCCACGCATTTACAGTATTAAGAAAAAAATGCCAGTTTCACTTAGGAATGTTCTTGATGAAGCAGTAAAATCATTAATTTCATTGAATTTTGGCCCTTGAATATTATTCTGTGTGAAGAGAAAGAAACACACATGAAATACTTCTGTTGCAAACTAACGGCCCTTCGAGCCGTGAGCAGAATTAACTGCTTTTTTCCCCGAACGCCATTTTTACTTGAAAGAACAACTGACAGACAAACGATGGTTATTGAGTCGAGGGCATTTGGCAGACATTTTCTCTAACATGAATGAAGTGAGCTTGTCACTTCGAGAAAAACAACTGACAGCATTTGTTGCTAATGACAAATTTGAGCGTCCATGCAAACACTTCTAGAATTTTGGAAAACATGTCTGCCGACCTGAGCTTGACAGCTTTCCAATACACACAGCTTTTTTATTCATAGAAATATGCTATGAATGTTAACATGTAATGAGGTCTTTTTGTAATTTTAAAATAAATTAGTAAATATCCTTTAATGTCTCAATTTTAATTTCAAATATGGTAAATAGTGAAAGATAGAGCTCTGATAAACATTTGGTTTTGGGGGTCTTTGATAATTTTTAAGATGTATTTATGTAATATAAGTAAAGATGTATTGAGACCAAAAGAGTTTGAGAATGACTCATGTAAGAGCTTTTTTTTTTTTTTTTCCCCATTTTAATGAACTCTAAGACTCAGAGAGAGAGGCCTTTTGCTAACCAACTTTTCTCCATTATTTCTGAACTTTTCCCTTTGTGATCTCTTTCTCAGTATGTGTCTCTCTCTGTTTCTTTGTCTGTTTGTCTCTTTCCATTATAAGTATTTAGGTCTGGAAGATAGGTTTTCATGGTTATATTAATGGCAGTTTTTCTCAAGAGAAAGTCCATTGTGCTGGAAGATTTTCTATATTCCCTGCCTTATAGCTCCCCAAATAATCTCCTTCTCTTCTGCTGGTTTAATTTTATGTTTTCAGTGAATCCCCATGTAGGACTGTGAAATGGAAAAACAGTATTATAAATTTGTATGCAATGGAAAAGCCAAAAAGAATAAATGAGAAAGAAAGCAACGTCGATGAAAATAGAAACCACATGCACAAAATGACAAATGCAAATGCTAGAGATCGTTCTATTTTTGTAAAGTCTTGAATGTGTCCATTTTCCCCAAAATATCTCTTCTGCGTCATGCCGGTTATAAATGTTGCAGTGATTACTGCTGACAAGTGTGGCTATACACAGACTTAATGACAGGATGATTACTTGTAAGGAAGAGACACCTAAGCCCACTCTCGTGAAGAGAGTGACATGGGCCCACACATTGAGTTTCTCAGCAAGTCACTATTGATGACTATTAAATTACACTTGTGAAGTGATGTTATTAATAATGCTGCCAAATCAGCCTAACTGTAGACTCTGTGATACGCAGAGGACCTTGGGGGCTGTGGTTTTAATAGAAAGTGAGGCTTAGGTCACATAGAAACTTGGAAACTATTCCAGCTGGAGGAGATTATTATTTTATTCTTCTCATGTGTAGAATTCCACTGTGAGTTTTCAGCAGCCAGTTCCCTCCCCTGTCTTAGTTCTCTCCTATGTACAATGATAAGATTGGGCTAGAGCAGTTGTTTTCAACCAGTGAAGTCTTAACCTGAAACCTCAATAAACAAAACAGAGAAGAGCTGCCTGGCTTAAAGGAAAGGTGAGGAAACTTAGAAACTCTCTTTGGGCTCTCCACTGAGCTTTCATGTCTGCTCAGCTCTTGAGATACTGCAGTGAACCCTGGGGCTCTGAGGTACACGGTTTGAGAACCGTTGGACCAAGGACTCTGTAGCTCCATGTGCTTGGGGAGGCCTTGTCAGAAAACCTGAGTAATTTTTTTTTTTTTTAATTAGAGAACGAGTTGGCATCAAGTTTAGAGCTAAATCCCCTGGGTGGAGGTGACAAGGATGATAGAGGTAGTGGTGACTCCCCTGGTAGGACTCATGAGCCCACTAAGAGCCACAGTGTACTTACTGACACCAGTTGTGAATTGATCCTCATCCTAGGTCTTGTGGGGTAAACAAAATATAGACAAACCAACATTCATATTTAAGGAACTGATAGTCAGTTTGGAGAGGGACAACATAAGCCCAGCAACCCAGCGTAAGTCCAGATATAATAAAGATTCAGAATTCAAGGGTAGGTGGTAGATAGCATGATGGGGCAGATGAGGAAAAGCAGATGGAGGAGGATGTCCCCAGCTCAGGCTGCTACTTCTGACTCCGGTAGGGTTGTGGGTGAGGGGGAAGGAGGGCAGTAAGGAAGCCAGTTGAAGCTATAGATGATGTTGTTTGCTTGAATTCCAATAATAATATGAGTATATATGTGTGTGTGTGTGTGTATTATCTATATGTTAATGCATATACTGGGTTCAATTATAAGAAGGGTGACCTTCTTATAATTGAATTCAGACACATGCTATCTAGTCAGAGTGACTAGTTCATCCTAGTTTGCCCAGGACTTTCCCAGTATTAGCATTGAAACTCCTACAGCTTGGAAAACCTCTTTCTTGGACACATTAGTCACCCCAAGTTAGAGCAACCTAGCAGACCCCTAAGAATGCATCTTGGGACCCCTGGTGATCTGCAGGCCCCAATTAAAATTATACTCACTTAGCAAGCAGACTCTTGACCTGAAAATCAAGAGAACTAGCTCGTCTGTTGACTAGCAGTGGGACCTTCGGGAAAGGGTTTAAGTGAAGTCAGTAATTCTTTGCAAAGAAAAATAGGTGTATGTTCACATGTACAGTTGTCCATGGCACCTGTATTCATGCTGCTTCCTAAGGTGGAAAGGCTAGCCCAATATAGGCGTTGGTTGTTGTTGTTTTTTTAAACAAAATCAGTTGCTTTGAGTTTCACCAATGGTAATTATGTCAGTAGAAGATTATTTTAAAATATTTAAAGTTTAAAAGAAATTATTAATTAATCAATAATTCATTCAAATAATGAATACAGAGCTTATTAGCATTATGCAGTGTTCACTTAAGAATAAAAATGTGTTTTTAGCCTTTCCATGTTTTATTTAGGAATGTTGATCATTTTTATGAAACTTAGAATTGATATGAAAGATATCATGACTATTAAGAATTAAGAAACAGGGCTTCCCTGGTGGTGCAGTGCTTGAGAGTCCGCCTGCCGATGCAGGAGATGCGGATTCGTGGGAGGATATTCATGTGGGAGGATCCCACATGCCACGGAGCGGCTGGGCCCGGAGCCATGGCCACTGAGCCTGCGCATCCGGAGCCTGGGCTCCGCAATGAGAGGCCGTGACAGTGAGAGGCCTGTGTACCGAAAAAAAAAAAAAGAAAAAGAATTAAGGAACAAAATCAAATAAGCAGGAATAAGGGAAACTATGCTAATCCAGACAACCTACTCAGAAGAACTGGGTCATAATTTAAGTTTTCCAGCATGTGCAATGAATTACTTATAGAACTATGTAATAAGAGCATTGAGACAAATGGGGTGAAATCAGACTTAATTGGGAAGAGCATGGGCTTAAGAGTCAGAAGACTTGGGTTCTAGTCTTGGCTTTGCTATTTCCCTGCTATGTGACCTGGGACAAGTTATCCTCGTGCCTCAGTTTCTTCATCTGTCTTCTTGTCTCATAGTGATTTTGGAAAGATTTTAAGTAAGATACCAAATGTATGACTAAATGGAGACAGTGCAGTGACCCATGGGGACCAAGAGCAGCCCTTCGGGAGTGAGGAGAGTGAAGGCACGTGGCTGGACACAAGGAGTTGACGTGCTGGGGGATGCGGCCACTGTGCAGCCAGCAGGGAGGGGGCAGCAAGTCAATCCTCAGACGTCCTTTTTCTCTTCACAGTCCCTCCCACAAGCCAAACCCAACTGGAAGCAAGAGGACAAGGGAACCTGCTGATATAGCCCATGCATGTCAGTCTTCTGAAGCCTGGAGAAGAGTAGAGAAGGGCCAAGAGTGGAATTGGAGGAGCAAACAGCCCTCATGAGGACTGTGACAGAATCTGCGTACTCTATGAAATGGCATGCTGGTAAATATCAAAACTGGCTACAACGCTGGAGAATAGTGTGGCTTTCTTATAAAGTTAAGCATATGCTTATATCACCCAGCAATCCACTCTTGGATATTTATCCTAGAGTAAGAAAAGCTTATGTTCATACAACAATCTGTGTGTGAATGTTTAGAGCAGCTCTATTCAGAATAATTCTAAACTGGAAAGAAGCCAAATATCCTTCAACAGGTGAATGGATGAACAGACTCTGGTACATCCATGCAGTGGAGTACCACTCAGCCATAAGAGGGAGTCAACTGTTGATGTTATAGCAACTTGGGTGCATCTCAGAGGCATCGTGCTGAGTGAAAGAAGCCATTCTCAAAAGGTTACGTACTGTATGATTCCATTTATACGACATTCTTTTTTTTTATTTTTTAAATTTATTTATTTTTTGGCTGTGTTGGGTCTTTGTTTCTGTGCGAGGGCTTTCTCTAGTTGCGGCGAGTGGGGGTCACTCTTCATCGCTGTACGTGGGCCTCTCACTGTCGCGGCCTCTTGTTGCGGAGCGCAGGCTCAGTAGTTGTGGCTCATGGGCCCAGTTGCTCCGCAGCATGTGGGATCTTCCCAGACCAGGGCTCGAACCCGTGTCCCCTGCATTGGCAGGCGGACTCTCAACCACTGCGCCACCAGGGAAGCCCCCTATACGACACTCTTGAAAGCACACAACTGTAGTGATGGGGAGCTGATCAGTGGTTATCAGTTATTAGGGGTGGAGGAAGGTGTGACTACACAGGGATGGCAGGAGGGAGTTTTGGGCGGGGTGATGGGATGATTCTGTGCAGTGATTATACTAATAGTTACACAAATCTATATATGTGTTAAAACTCATAGAACTGTACACCTCAAAACTGTACATTTTACAGTATGTTAATTTAAATATGTGAGACATATTGTGGATAAATGCTTCAGTGATAGATTTATGCTTGTAGATATTGACAACCTGTTTTCCCAAAGTTGAAATTGGAACAGCTTCAATCCAAACTGAAAAAAAGGAGTTGTAAATGCAGAATTGCCTGAAAATAGGACATTATGCAAAAGCGGCAGCCTTGGCAAGGGACAGCAGAGAAGAAGGGGGATTTCTGTGTGGCGGGATGAGAGGTAACAGACACTGGGACTTTGCCGGTGGGCCTGAGGGTCAGAAAACAACTATTCCCAGATGGATACGATGACAGGGTGGGGTACCAGGATCCCAGAAGAGGAAGCAAAAGTGAGATTCAGGCGTGGAGCCAAGGCCAGAGCCGGGAGAAGAGGAACCATGGTTGGGCTGCATCACAGGGTTCAAGGCCAGAGATCGTCCAGCTCTTGACAACTGACTACTGAGGAGGTGGACAAGGATAAAAGAAAAGAAACAGGCTGGTGCAGGGTTTAGGGGCGTAGGCATTGCAGCGACACAGAGCTGGGTTGGACTCTGGCTCTGCCACCTCTGAGCTTACAAGCTGGGAAAGTTGTTTTAACGTCTCATGTACAAAAAGGGATAAGAGGGCTTCCCTGGTGGTGCAGTGGTTGAGAGTCCGCCTGCCGATGCAGGGGACACGGGTTCGTGCCCTGGTCCGGGAAGATCCCACATGCCGCGGAGCGGCTGGGCCCGTGAGCCATGGCCGCTGAGCCTGTGCTCCACAACGGGAGAGGCCACAACAGTGAGAGGTCCACGTACCGAAAAAACAAAAACAAACAAACAAAAAAAAACAAAAAAAAAAAGGATAAGAACATGTCCCCCACTGCACTGATGTGAAAATTAAATAAAATTTCATCTGTAGCAGTCCCTGCAAGTTGCCTGGCCCAGCGGAAATGCTCGGTGAACAGTAGAAGTACATCAGACAAAAGGTTGCAGGTCACATCAGAACTATGAAGCTCGTGAGCTGTGTATTTAGCGAGTCATTTCATCTTGCTGAGCCTCAACTTCTAAATCTGTAAAATAGCTTTAATAATGTCTACTCCATGGAATTTGGGTGAGAGGGTTCTTTTGAGAAAAGATGTATAAAAAATGTTTTGTGAACTGAAAATGGCTATTCAAATGTACTTTTTATAAGGTCAGAGCAGGGCCAGGAGGAAGTCGTTTCTTCTTGCTTAGCTGCTGGCTTAAAGATATAGAAAGTAATCATCCAGGTTTTGGTTGGTCCCAGAGCTATGTGAAGCCAGTCATATAGAACAGGATCAAGAGGGTTCAGCCAGCAGGTGCCAAGCAACTTTGGTCAGAGGAAGGAGTGCCATAACACCAACATGAACGTGAGAACTCACATTTGAGTATTGGGGGCAGTTTCACGGAAGTACAGTGGGGTCGTTAACAGCATGGTCTCTGGAGCCAGCACTTGGCTGTGGGCATTTGAGCCAGTGGAGCAGATAGGGCTATTGCTGAAGGTTCTTAACTGTCACCTTCACTGGCTTCCTACGCCTGTTATAAAAATTTCCATCCCTACTTTGAGTCACGTAACTTTTCAGTGCCTCCCAGCAGAGTAGACAGATTCTACATCTTTATCCCATTGATGCTGTGTTTATCCAGTGACTCATTTTGGACAGTGACCGCTTAGTGGATCTGACATGAGCGTAGCCTCGGGCACTATTGCCATTAGTCACGAGGAGATCTTGCCCAGGTGAGTACTGCACCTGCAGGTTGGGAGCAGACCGGAACGTGACCCACAGTCTGAACCAGAGTCCACTCAGCCCTCCAACGGATCCTTTGAGTGAGAAATAAATGTTGGCCGTTGGAAGCCATTGAGATTTTGGGGTAGTTTGTTATGCAGCGTTATTGTGGCAATAAATGACTTAACACAGCAAGTTCCTTCACTTTAATTACCTTCAGTTTTGTTCTTGAAAAAGTGCAGTGAAGAGTGCTTAGTTATAATCGCCCGGTAGTCCAGTTATCAGGAATAAACAGGTTGTGATATATGTACTTAGTGTACTACTCAATATCAAATAAGAGAGCAATGAATGAAAGTTACTGCTGTGAAGACACTGAGTTAGAAAAGAAGTCGAAAAAAATGTCCACCTTGTTGAGTCTCAGTTTCCTCATCTCTGAAATCCTTGCCCCACGTCTCTCTGTGGGATGCTGTTAGGATCACACCAGGTGATGGATGTGAGGCTAGCGTGCCCTCTGTGAAGAGCTATCGGGGACTTAGGAGTTATTATTCTTTCTACTACAGAGAGTCCTCTTATCCCAGCATGAATTATCATCATCCCCCAAGTTGCAGTTGTATAGGAGAGCAAGATGAAAGGCATTGTGGCATGACAGCACGTGCCAATAAACTGTCCACTCATTAAAATTAGTTTCCATTGGAGTATCCATCTTCACTTAACACACTCTCTCTCTGTCCACATCAGCACCTTCTCTGACAACACAGCACAAGTGTCTTGCGACCTGATGGCAAAAGGAAACTGTGAATCTTGGAAAAAGATGTAGGATTTTGTAAAGTTGAAAGGGATGATGGAGAATTTCTCTAATCACCTGCAAAATAATTGACAAACGAGGATCTGACAGAGTTAGACCAGTTAATAATGGAAGAAGAGCACCGTCGACAAGGATGATGACACGATAGGCTTCAAAAGAGAATAATTTGATGTATGTGAATATCAGAAGATGTAGGGAGGCCTTTGGGAAACTGATGAAACTTCAACTTTTTTTTTTTTGGCAAAAATGAGTCTCTTTATAGCTGTGCATTGAAGGGTATCATATCATACCATTATGTAATTTCTTTGGAAAGTGATCTAAAAAATTCTTTGTTAATTTTAATAATTGTCAAATAATTGCAGTATAGTCTATCTTCTATTAAATATAAAATTAACTTATTTTAATATATTTTAGTTTTATTGTTTCAAAATAAAGTCCCAAACCTTTTCTTAACCCATTTTCTAGGAAATTTTGGTTCCCATTTTTAGTGCTCTTTTCTACCATCACTTTTTTCGTGTGTCATTGAGATCTTTTCTACTTATTATTTCTTTCTCCCTTTTTGGCCCAGAGAGCCCTTGGAATCACTCTATCTAGAGATTTCGGGAACTGAAGCTTCCAGTGGGTCAGTGAAGGCAGGAAAACATCAGTACACAATGTAGATGGCTGCTCTGGCCACTTTGGGGTGGGTTGTATTTTTGTGACCCCCGCAAGTGAACTTCTAAAATACTGAGAGTGGGAGAGGGGAGTCTAAGGTACAGCCTATCACAGACTCATTCTCCATCCATAACTTACTTCTGTGTGACTTCAGCCAGGAGGCATCACTTTGAGCCTTTTTCTCCTCTGTAAAGGGGAAACAATAATATTCACCCTGAAGGAGCTTTATGAGGGCTGAATGAGATTATAGATATTAAAGTATGTTGAACAATACAGATCCAATAAACGTAGCTGTGACTTTGTTTTTTTGGCTGCGTTGGGTCTTGATTCACTTGGTTGAGAATCAGCCCCCGTGTCCCAGTGTTTATTTATTTTATTTTATTTATTTTTGGCTGCATTGGGTCTTCATTGCTGTGCCTGGGCTTTCTCTAGTTGCGGCAAGCGGGAGCTGCTCTCCGTTGCGGTGTGCAGGCTTCTCATTGCAGTGGCTTCTCGTTGCAGAGAACGGGCTCTAGGCACACAGGCTTCAGTAGTCGTAGCACGTGGGCTCACTAGTTGCAGCACATGGGTTCACTAGTTGAGGCACGCAGGCCCTAGAGCACGTGGGCTTCAGTAGTTGTGGCACGTGGGCTCAGTAGTTGTGGCGCACGGGCTTAGTTGCCCTGCGGCATGTGGGATCTTCCAGACCAGGGCTTGAACCTGTGTCCCCTGCATTGGCAGGCAGGTTCTTAACCACTGGGCCACCAGGGAAGTCCCAGCTGTGATTATTTCTAAGACAGCCGCAGTGATCACTACTCCAGCTGGCTATTTCTCTTGCTTCCTCATCGTTGACTTCTTTCATCTTGAGCGTATTTATGTACACAGCAGAATTTTCCCCCTTGATTTCCTGGTGTCCTCTTCTTGGCCCCATGAGATGCACATGCTGGAAGACAGCATCCTGCATCTAAGGTTTATACTTCTGTTGGGCAGTGTGAGGGAAGATGCTGCTGTATAAACGCACGACACTTCGAGCTCACTGAAGGGATGGTAGGAGGAGGAAGGCGGGTCTGGCAGTGAATGCTGGCCCAGGGGTGCAGAAAGGAACTTTGCCTCCTTTCTGCTTTATCGTGTTAACATTCCACAAGTTGACTTCTTTTGAAACTTTTAAACAAACACTGTATCACATGGAATCAGCATGTCCAGAATTAACAGAATGTCCAGAACCAGAACCAACCTAGCTGTGTTAATGCTGTCATCTATGGAACTGACCTGACAGTAACTTTGTGAGTTCATTATTTTGTAGGTAAGGGAAAGCAATTTAAAGCTGAGTTACAGTAACTTGCCTGAGGTCACACATCCAGCCAGAGTTGGAGGGGAGATTTAAGCCCAGCTGGTCGCTTCCAACACCCTTCCTGTGTGTGACCTCAAGGCTCTACTACTGTGGGCCCACTGGGGGCGCCCTAGGGAGCATCTTGAGTTTTTATCCCTCAAGGACTGTGTATGATAATATTTATCAAAAAAGCTGCATTCCTAGTATCATTTTCACCATTTGCTTGTTCCCTGTGATAGGTGAGACAGAAAGGATCCCATTTTACCAAAGTGTTAATGTGATTTACCCAAGGTTGCCTCTTCAGCTAGTAGCTGAGCTGGGACTATAATGCAATACTCCGACCCCTTTTACTGTACTTTGCATTTTGCAGTTCTCTTTCTGAAAGCATTTTGTTGTGTCTCAGGATCTCTGTGTTGTGTTTCTGTGACCACCAGGTGTGAGATGGTATACATTCCGAGCAGCTAGATGAGAGAAGAAGCTTGTCCTATAGGAATCCATCTCCTGTCTACCCTGGAGAGCCTCATCCATCACTTGTCATTGCAGAGACCCAGCTGATGCATGCACAGCAAGGGTAAGTATGTAAAAATATAATGGAAATCAGTCAGGGGCCAATTTTCCCTTTTGAAAAGGGAATTGCATTTCTCAGGCATGTGGGCAAAGTGAGGTTGATTAAGCATAAAACACTTCCACCAAGGGGGCAGCACAAAGGAGAACTCAACCTCTGTGTTTTGAGAAGGACTTCTCCCACGATAAACACAATTGAGTGCCATCTGTGCTTTTGATAATTTCACCTGACTGCCTATCTTGTTACGGGATTGCTGATTGGAGCAACCTCTTGGCACTTACTTGACCCATGTTCCAATTATCTGACGTGTCACAGGATTTCAGAGTTTCCAGAACAGGATGTGAAATGTGAAATCATGCAGGAGGTGATGCGGTGGTTCACCCTACGTTTGGTCATGTCACTGGATGTTGACAGAGATCGATAATTTCTTTTAAAGACGTCACCCTTGAGTACTGAATGCTACGATGTCTGCATTACTGACAAGCTTTTGTTTTGGGGGGAATAGTGGGTAAGGAGAAAAATCAACCAATTAGTACCTGATGTTAGTATAATAACTAACCTATCACTAGATAATACATGGGTAATCGAGAGGGGGAACACAATGAGGGATGGTATAAAGCCATTCTGTGCAAGAATCACCCGAGGATGGAGAGCTAATTGTCTGGCCAAGGGTTATATGGGAGAGTGAGGGACGGTGTTATGATTTGAATGCAGACTTCGAGTTCTCCAATCCAGCATTCTTCATATTCTATCATGCTACCTCTCATTCTTCTCATACTTCCTCCCATCGTATTTACTTTTCATCATTACTTTCTTATGACAGGTTTTATATCTGTTTTCATCATTGCTCCTTTGGATCCAGCATTTTCTGATTGCATTTATTTCTTTTGACCTTAAATGCCAGCATTGCAATTATTTTTCCAAGTTTCTGTAAACCTCCATTACCCATCAGTTCTCAGCACAGTGTTACATATATGATTATCCCCCAAAGATATGCTTTTACTGATGGATTTGTTGGTTAACGGGGTTTGTGTTTGGCTCTCGGAAATTACCACTCATTTCTCCACCTAATAATTCAACAGACATCAGTTGAGTGTGTATTGAGGGTAGAGAGATTAACCTCAAAGCTTCTGATAAAGTACAGACAGTAGGTAAAGAAGATAAGGCGTGGCTCAGGGTAGAAAGTACAAGTTTTGGTGAATTAGAAAAGACTACTCTAAGCAACATGTCTCCTTCATTTTTGCTCCCTGCCTGTTTGAAACTCTTGCCTTTTGTGGTAAGTTTCTTTACCTCCAAAGACCAAAGGGCCACAAATGAAAACCAGTGCAAGTTGTATTTTGACATTATATTAGTCAGGGTTTTCCAGGGAAACAACAGTGTGTGTGTGTGTGTGTGTGTGTGTGCGCGCATGCGTGAGAGTGTACATATATAGGAGAGAGATTTATTTTAAGGAATTGACTCATGGGTTTGTGGAGGCTTGATAAGCCAGACATCTATAGCATAGGCTGGCTGTCTGCAGAATCAGAAAAGACTTACATTTCATGTCCAAAGGTGGTCAGCTGACAGAATTCCTTGTTTCTCAGGAGACCTGAGTCTCTTTTCCTTTAAGGCCTTCAACTGATTGAATGAGGCCCACTCACGTTCTGAAGGGCAATCTGATTCACTCACATTCCACCCATTTAAATAAGCATCTCATCCATAAAACACCCTCACAGAAACATCCAGAACAATGTTAGACCAAATATCTAGGCATCATGGTTCAGCCGGGTTGACATAAAGTTAGCCAGATCCTCTTGCAGAGGACAGAGCTGAATTGCCAGGAAGAAAAAGCAGCTCTTTACCCTCCCCTCACTCCTGCCACCAGCACCCCTGCCCCACCAGGAAAAAGGAAACATCGTAAACACCCACGACCATAAGAATGAGTATATCAACTGTGGATTTAAATGCTGTATTGCAATTCAGCAGCTTAAAGTGAATGAAATAGAATGTTATTTTTTCATGTTTTAGCATGGATACATCTTAGAAATTGTGAGCCAGAGAGAGAGAGAGAGAGAGAGAGAGAGAAAGAAAGAGAGTGTGCGTGCGTGCATGTGTGCACAACTTGCAGAAGGAGACAGAATATAACACTATGGAAATTTTTTAACGACTAAAAAATGAGTTGATGAGCGACGAGAATAAAAGCGTTATGTCCATGTAAACCACATCGTCCAGGGAGTAAACGCCTCTGAGAAGGAAGGCTGGTCATGAATGGTATAGATGGGGTCCTCAGGGGGCTTCAACCACATTCTGATGTTTCCTTCCTATTTCTAGTGGATTTGATATAAGGTGAAATATAGTAAGATTTGACGAAGTTTGGTGGTGGGTGCCAGTGTGTTCATTTTATTATTTTGCGTACATTTTTATATGCTTAAAATATTTGGTAGTAAAATTGTTAAGCGTCTCCTTTTTCCCTCAAGAGTCACTGGCAAAGGTAAGATGTCCAGCCCTCTCCCTTTACCACTGCTGTATTTACCAAAGCCTCAGACACACACAAGAGTTATAGTGTCTGCTGAGAGTGGGGTGGGAAGGAGAGGTGGAGCCCTTCGTCAGAGGAAAATTCCATCAGGTCACTGTGTACTAATCTATTCCTGCGGCTGGGCCCAGTCTATTTAGGGCTCAGCAGTCAATCTCGAACAGCCCAACAGGGACATGCTATGTAAATGTTCTGAGCAGAAAGCTAGGAATATATAAGTAGTTAACCCACGTCTCTTCATTCTGAACGTTCTGAAGGCCAAGACAAAAATGGCTGTTGTGTATTAAGAAGGAAGCTCTATTTAGATTTAGTGAGCAGAGTATTATACGAATACTTTGCTGTGTTAAATAACTGATGCAGCCAACTAAACCAGGATAGATGATGTTAGCCCTGATTCAATTAGTCATAATTCTATGTGCATGGAATTATGGGAGTTACATAGTTATTAGAAGATCAGAAATATACCATCATCTTCGTAATGGACTTATTATATTAATCTTTCTAACAGTGCTTTATCTTGGATTGATCTCTCGTAAAGTAGATTAGAAACAAAACACTTCTTATTGGAAAGGTTAAAAAACAGGTTTTTGGGGGTGTAATCTGCAAATTTCAGTTTGTCACTCACATAAAATAAAAATGTTTGCATGTCTTTAAAATGGAAATCAGAGGGCCTGCTTCAGATGTGAACAAATAATACTGAGGTAAAATCGAATAAAAGATAGGTAGGTCACTTGGTACAATCCTTTAGTCCCATAATGTAGAAAGCAGTGTATCTATAGGAGCCTTGCAGATAACCCTGGTCTATTTGGGGGCAAGTAACAGTTATTCAAGTGGCAAATAAAGGAGTTGATTTTAATCATGCTAATTGTGTATGTGCTCGGGGGCCATTAGTAGGTGAAAGAATGTTAACTCCTTACAGTAATATAAATCACTATCTAATATTCATTTATGAAATAATTATTTATTGAATGCCTACTATATGCAGATACTCTCAGGTGTTAGTGATAAGATGGTAAGTAAAAGCAGAGTTTTCCGTGTTTTGATAGAGCTTGGGTAGTCACAAGGCAAATATAAAATTGAATCTCTTGGGCTTCCCTGGTGGCGCAGTGGTTGAGAGTCCGCCTGCCGATGCAGGGGACACGGGTTCGTGCCCCGGTCCGGGAAGATCCCACATGCCGTGGAGCGGCTAGGCCCGTGAGCCATGGCCACTGAGCCTATGCGTCTGGAGCCTGTGCTCTTCAATGGGAGAGGCCACAACAGTGAGAGGCCCGTGTACAGCAAAAAAAAAAAAAAAAAAAATGAATCTCTTGAAAGTTCTATGAAGGAGAGAGACACTGGGTCTATAATTGAGGAAATTGGTTAGTGAGATCAGGGAAGGCTTCTCTGAGGGAGTGACATAGGAGCTACGACCTCAAGTTGTGAGAGGATGGAAGAAGACCAGCATGGCAAGACCATATACTTAGTTAACTACTTAATGGGCATCTATTACCTGCCATGCATTTTTCTGGTTGATTAGGGTACGTGAGCAAAAGTGACAAAGATACCAGTCCTTGAAAAGCTTATATATTTGAAAACCGGGTGGGGGAGGCAGTCATCAATGAGGAATAAACATAATAATTAAGTTATATAGTACATTAGAAGGTGACGTGGGAAAGAGTGGAGAGCAAAGAGAATCAACAGTATCTCCAGGTTGGGGGCAACTCACACATGTGAACAGAATGATCAAGGTGGGCCTCGTTACCAAGGTGAAGAAGGTGATGGTTGGGTGATGGCCTGAAGGTGAGGGAGTGAGCTCTACAGGTAACTGGCCGAACTGTGTTTCAGGCAGAGGGAAGATCCAGTTCCAAAGGAAGGTGGGAGTGTGCATGACAGGTTCAGGAAAGAGAGGAGGCCACTGTGGCTGAAGCAGAGTGAACAAGGGGAGAGTCGCAGGAAACAAGGCCAGAAAGGTCTGCTGGGGACATCATGGAGGGTCTTAGAGCCTTTGTTGGGCGTTGGCTTCTGCTCTCCGTGAGTGGGCATCTGCAGAGAGTTCTGAGCAGAGTCAGGATATGATCTGACCTCTGTTTTGAAAGGATTTCTCTTACTACCATACTGGAAATAAAGGGGTAGACGGCAAGGGTAGAAGCCAAAGTCGGAGGAGACGGTTGCCGTGATTTCGATGAAAGAGCTGTGGCCTGGGCCCTTTGGAGGCAGCGCAGGCAGTGAGACACGGTCACCTTTCAGTTTCACTCCGAAGGCGAGGCGGCAGGATTAGCTGGTGGGTTTGGAGGCTGGGTGAGAGCAGTCAGGCATTTCTGCGAGATTCCCATCCTGAGCCATCAGAAGGTTGGAGTTGCCACGACCTGATGTGAGAAAGGGTCCCGGGGGAGCCGGCTGGGGAAGGAGGAGGCCAGGAGGGTTCCTGAGAACCCTTTTATATCCGAGTGGAGGTGCCAGCAGGCAGTGGGAGAGAGGCGTTGAGGGCCGGGAACATGGGCAAAGCTTTCAAGAAGGTTTATTGCAAAGGAGAACAGAGCAGTGGGCTGAGGCTCGCAGGGGAAGCAAGACCCAGAGAAGAAACGAATGCGTGGTGATGTGGGGAGAATAGGAAGTGGCAGGAGGTTGTGTAAAGATGGGAGTGAGCACGGTGAGTAATAATACTGGGCAGCCAGAGCGGAGGCCAGGCGGCATTGGGTCCTAGTAGGACCTCTTCAGGAATTGGGTTTTTATTACAGCAGTGGGAAACCATTGAGAGTTTGAGGGGAATGGTTGGACAACATAGAATTTCCATTCTGAGTGGATCCGTCTGCTGCAGAGGACACGTGGATTGAAACGAGTCACAGTAGATGCAGGCAGAATACTTAGTATGTTCCTAGCAGTGTGCTACGCATTTTATATGTCTTCAGTCGTTTAATCCTCACAGCAAACCTTTGAGGTGGGTGACGTTCTTGTACACCTTTTACAGGTGAGGGCACCGAGGCTCAGAGGGGTTCAGTGACTTAATAAAAGTGATCACACTGCTGGTAAATCAACGACAGTGCCAGAGGTAGAACCCATGTCACTCCGTTCCAGTATCCTGGTCTTTTTTTTTTTTTTTTTTTCCATATGTGCCATAGACTCATGTAATTTTGAAGTTGGAAAGGCTCTTAGAAACTGCCTAGCCCTCAAACTGAATTTGAGGTATTCAGAAGCAGTAGCTTGCAAATGGAATTACAGTGTAAATGCACTGAGGGGTGCTTGCTATTTAAAGTCCTATTCTGGGAAATCCTCTGTAAAGTTGAGAATCCTTTGGTAAAGCAAATAATCCACTCTCCAATTTAACTGCGGAGAAAATGCTTTTCTTCAAACATCAGGTAAATCTAGAAAACTAAAAAGCCCCAGAGAATGTTCTTCTTGTTCAGGGGGAGGGGCTTTGGTGAGGTGGCCTGGTGACATGTAGGAAAAGAAAGCAGCCAGGGGACCAGCAGACCAGGGTTCTCAGCTTTGCTGGCTAGAGGGCGCACCAGCTTCTAGACGGACTTGGTGTTATAGTTCAGAGGTTTTCAAGTCACTTCACCGCTAAGGAGTCCTGAAATCCACTCTCTGGATCTGTGAGCCATGGTGGAGGACATACTGCTCCTGTCTGCCCAACAGTCCCCTGTCCATCCCAGAACTGATGATCCTCCCGCCCATTCCCACCAGGTGCTTCTGATGGGACTGTCAATCACAAGGCTTTGCCCCCCCACCCCCGGTCCCTGAATAGGGCACATGATTAGGTCAAGCCAATCAGAGGCTCCCTAGGCTTCATCTGAGCTTTTTTTCTTTGGATCATGAGCAATAAGGATCAAGTAAACTTACGGCTGCAGAGAGCCAGCCTGTGTCCACATGGAGAGAAGCCATATGAGAACAAATCCAGGGACAAGTGGAGCCAAAAAAATGGAGGATAATGAAAGCAGAGCCCTGGTGATACTGCCTAAAGTTCTAGAGCAGTCATACCTGAATTCAGCAAGATCATCCCCTTGGGATACTCCCGTTACATTAAGCAGTGAATTCGCTTTGTTGTCCTATGCCTCAGGTTCTCACCTCTGAAGTGGGAATAATACTACTGCCTGCCTCACGGCATGTAGCAAGGATGACATTCAGTAACGTGTGTAAGATACTTAAACCTGGCGCTTATCGGTTAATTCTTGGTGCATAACAAACTACTCTGAAGTTAGTGACTTAGACAACTGTTAATGGAGCTCACAATTCTATGGGTTGGCCGTTTGGGCTGGGTCCTGCTGGGTGGTGATTCTGACCTCAGCTCTGCTCACACGTGTTATCTGTGGTCAGCCTGCAGGGTGGCTGCGTTTGCCTGCCAGTGGTCCAGTATGGTCCAGCAGCCTTGCTCACACCCTTCTTCCCATGGTGGCTGAACAGAGCACCGAGAGGAAGCACGTGAGGCCTCTAGAACTGGCACATTCTCTCTTCTGCTGCGTTCTGTTGAGCAAAGCAAGTCATGAAGCCAGCCTAGATCCAGGAAGCGGGGAATGTAGGACTCTACTTCATGGGGAGAGCTTCAGTCCCATTGCAGAAAGTCTAAATGGAGGGAGAGCCACGGATAATTATGGCCACTTTTTCAATCTACTACAGTGAGTGTTTAATAAATCTTATTATGTGTTGCTCCTATTATTATTGCCTAAACAAGTTTAACTTATTTCCTGTCACTTGCTGTAGGCATGATCGTCCATGCTATTAGACTTTAGAAAAGATTATTAATAATAGCTCATCAATCAGCTTAGCTTTTTTTTTTCTTGAACTTCTCATTGAAATCCAGATCTAGTTTACTTCTAGACATACGTAGTTTGCCTTCTAGAAATATCCCAAATGACACAGTTTGTCATTAGCAGAGTACTGCAACAGTGAAGGACCATAATTCCTCATATTATAAGTGATATTTTATCTGTTTAGCAAGCAAGACCTTGGAAATGACCAGTCATCAATGATCTAGTTTACACAATCCATTATTTGTGAGTTTCTCTTCGGTGTATATACTTTTAAATTATTTATATTTCTTCCTCATTGGTTCATCTTTAATTGCTGTAGGTGTGAGGGGGGTAACTATTGAGATCATTCAGTTCTTATGAGGCCATAATGCTTATACTTATCAGGAATAAATACATTGTAGGTTTCATGCTTATTAATTTTTGATTGTAGTGAATATCATGTTAAGTAAGGTGTGCAGTGAATTCATTTCAATTTATTACTTAAACACATTCTATCAGGTATTAATAACAATTTGATGATTTTCATTATTATGTCACTAAAGATACTGCCAAATTTCAGTTCTGCTTTTAAATCCAGCTGAGGATTGTCATAAGCTCTTCCCTCTGTTACTATAAAGACAAGTAATGTGAAAAAGATATGGATGTTTTTAAGGAGGTAGTAGGAGTTAGAGGGACCTATCTATGCTTATATCAATATATCAAGAGAAAATAGAAGTATTGCAATTTCCCACAGTAACCAGAAGAGAATAAACATGATTATCAGCAAATGGTAAAAGCATGTTACTATATGTCTGTAAGTTAGGGCACCATTATTATCCAGTATTAGTAGACTCACCCCACTTTTTTTTTTTTTTTACTAGATTAGTTGTTACCTTTTGTTTACATTGGATTGAATATCGTACAGTCAGGCCACTCAAGATGGCTATTCTCTTGCTCTCTGTACATCCCTTGCTCGACCAGTGCCTGCTTCACCTACACCCAATTCACCTGCCTGACCTTCCTACATACTTGCCCCAGGTCCCAGCTAGTGATGGTTCTTATCAAAGGGTTAGTGAGGGGCGTGCCTCTCTGCTAGTTTCCCTGGTAACCGATGAGCCAACTTGATGTCAGTTTCCCGTATAGCTGGCAATCTCCCCTTCTGCTTGGGAGGGAAGAGTGCTGCTATATCCTGCCCACAGTCTGCCACACGTGGTGGGGTGTTGCTCCAGGACCTTGCTTCAGACGTGTAAGATCCCCCCCGCCATCTATTAAACCACTGATGTCCCTGTTGCTGACTGCGGGCTCTTTCTTCGGTCTTGAAACTGGGCAGGTGTAAACCTTGTAGGCCTGCGGGGTACAGCCCAACAGGTACCAATGTTAGTAATTAATAGTTGAGCACCAACTCTGCACATTGGCCTATGTGTTAACTAGCTAAATACTGGACAACAAGTTACTCCAAAATTCAGTGGCTTAAAGAATAATAATTTATTATCTCTTACAAGGTATGTGGGCCAGGTGTCCTGGAGCAGCGTGCCTGTGCAGCTCTGGCTTGCGTACCTCATGAGGTTGCGGTCAGATGTCAGCCAGGATTGCCATCATCCAAAGGTTCAACTGGGGCTGGAGGGTTTGGTTCCAGTTTGGCTCATTCGCGTGACTCATGAGTCGATGCTGGCTCTTGATGGGAGGCCTCTGTTCCTCTCCACATGGACTTTCTGCAGGGCAGCCTGAGTGCCGTCTTGCCACGGTGGCTAGCTTTTTCAGAGTGAGTAATCCACAATGCCTTTGGGGACCTAACCTCAGTAGCTTCTACTGTGTTCTGTTGGTCACGCAGGCCATCCCTGATTTGGTGTGGAAGGAGAGTACAAAAGGGTGTGAAAACCAGAAAGCAAGCATCATTGGTTGCCATGTTGGAGGCTGCCATGAACTGACATTAAGGGTTCATTGCATCACTATTTACAATAGCCAGGACATGGAAGCAACCTAAGTGTCCATCAACAGATGAGTGGATAAAGAAGGTGTGGCACATATATACAATGGAATATTACTCAGCCATAAAAAGAAACGAAATTGAGTTATTTGTAGTAAGGTGGATGGACCTAGAGTATGTCATACAGAGTGAAGTAAGTTAGAAAGAGAAAAACAAATACCGTATGCTAACACATATATATGGAATCTAAAAAAAATGTTTCTGAAGAGCCTAGGGGCAGGACAGGAATAAAAACGCAGAAGTAACGAATGGACTTGAGGACACAGGGAGGGGGAAGGGTAAGCTGGGAAGAAGTGAGAGAGTGGCATTGACATGTATACACTACCAAATGGAAAATAGATAGCTAGTGGGAAGCAGCTGCATAGCACAGGGAGATCAGCTCGGTGCTTTGTGACCACCTAGAGGGGTGGGATAGGGAGGATGGGAGGGAGACGCAAGAGGGAGGGGAGATGGGCATACATGTATACATGTAGCTGATTCACTTTGTCATACAGCAGAAACTAACACAACACTGTAAGGCAACTATACTCCAATAAAGATGTTAAAAAAATTTTTTTTAAAAAGGGACAATAGAATGTCTATTAAGGCCAGCTTTTTTAATCATCAGAGATTGGATACATTTTTATGATGTATCGGCTAGGTATGTCATGTCGCATGTGACTGTGAAGCTGGTGACAAGTCTTCAGGGATCTGTATGCCTGTGATTGTCTGAGTCCTTTACTATAAAAATAACCCTCTGGTTGTCTTCTTCAGAGGAATGTGGGACTTCTCTGATGATCTTTCCATAGTCATGGTACCCCTCCCATGATATTTTTGGAATCAAATTATCTTTTCAGAATCTTAGGAAAGTTATGGAATACTTTTCAATAAAAGTATGTTCACACACAATTTCACTTATAGTTTCCACAGATTTAAGAGCACTTATTTATAGTGAGTTAAGGTGTTTTTCTCAAAGAGGTTAAAATACAGAGTATACATTATTTAGGGGAAAAATTCATGTAAGACCCAGATAGAATCTGTATGGTATGATCTCCAAATAGCCAAGAGTAATTATTGTCCTAAAGAATTCTAACCTGTAATGCTAATCTCTCAGTTGGAACTCTCAAATGAAATTCCTCATATATTTTATATTTTCCTTCCTCATTCTTCTTATTCCCTGTTCTCTGGAGTATCTCATTTTCTAAGCACCCCCCACCCCATTTTCAACTTTCAGTTTGCATACATTTTTCTCTCTTATCTCTCCTTTCTCTGCCACCTTTTAATTCTGTAGTTGGACTTAGTCTTTCTTATAAAGCACCGTCGTACCTCTTCCTCCCTCTCAGCCTTATGTCTTTCTGCCTATTCTTTAATTATGCACTGACAAATCCAAACAACCAGTTTGGTAATGAGGGTCTCTCTGGAGAGTGGGAGGTCTCCCAGGCGTAGGGTGAGAGGAAGGAGAACTGAGGATGGATATGGCATTTTCTTTAATATATATAAATATATAAATATAAATATATATATATACACACATATATATATATATATTCTTTTTCAGATTCTTTTCTCTTCCAGGTTTTCACAAAATATTGAGTATAGTTCCTTGCGCTATGTGGTAGGTCCTTGTTGGTTATCTGTTTTCTAATAGTAGTGTGTATATGTTAACACCAAGCTCCTAATTTATCCCGCCGCCCCTCCTTCCCCTTTGGTAACCATATGTTTGTTTTCTGTGGGTCTATTTGTATTTTGTAAATAAGTTCATTTCTATCATTTTCTTTAGATTCCACAGATAAGCAATATCATATGATACTGGTCTTTCTCTGGCTTACTTTACTTAGTGTGATAATCTCTAGGTCCATCCATGTTTCTGCAAATGGCATTATTTCATTCTTTTTTATGGCTGAGTAGTATTCCATTGTGTGTATACACACAATGTGTGTATATATATATACACACATACACACACACCACCGTATGTATATATACCACTTCTTTATCCACTCCTCTGCCGATGGACACTTAGGTTGCGTCCATGTGATGGCTACTGTGAATAGTGCCGCAGTGAACATTGGGGTGCATGCATCTTTTTGAATTACAGTTTTCTTCTCATTGCTTTTAAACTTTTAATTTTCAAATAATTATAGACTCACAAGAAGTTGTAAAACTAATACAGAGGGGTCCCATGTACCCTTCACCCAGCTTCTTGTAGTATCGTACATAACTACAGTCCAATATCAAAACCAGGAAAGTGACAATGATACAAGGCTACTAACTAGACTGCAAATCGAATTCAGATCTCACCATCGGTAACTTCATTTTGTAGATGAGAAAACTGAGGCTTATTTCACTTGCTGATTTCAAGTTCCCTTTGAAAGTTGTGGTTAGATTAAATGGGCATATGTACATCAATTTGTCTTTATCATTTATTTGCACACAGTGGCACACTAGGGAAAAAAATGCAGCATTTACTTGACCATTCCCACTGGTTAAGATTTAATGGTACTTTTAATTGCAGAGTTTTGTTTTTGACTAGAAACTTTTATTTTTCAGCAGAGACAGAAAGATGCCATTGCAGATTTTGACTGTTGGAAGACCAGTTGACACAATCGTAACACTGCAGATATATGCACAACAGTGGTGCCCCTGGAACCAAATGCCAGTGGCCATAAAGATCTGAGAAATAGTCTCAACTTGCCTTTCACCTAACCACCAAAGGCAGGGATTGCCACATGAAACAAAGCAGAAAGTAACCTAGAAGTCAGCAGCCCCTCAAGATCTAGGTAAAATTGGCTTGGCTCCCTATGGCTAAAGGGTCTATGGGGGTTCTCAAGACTCCAGCTAATTCTTTGCAAGGATTATGTCTCCTTGCCCTTGTTTGCCTCCAGGGATTCCATTCTCACACCTATTTTTTCTGTGCTCCTCTGTGTAATCGGATATAAAACTCCTTGAATTCCATGAAAACTCCAGCAGTGTAAAGTCTTTTAGAGGGACGGTGGAGAGATCTGCATTCCGTGCTTTCACATGAAACAACTTTAATATTGAATATTAGAATTTCTTTCTCCTCAAATTCTTTGGAGCCAGGTTTCTGCCAGGTGGCTCTTGGGGCCCACCAGCTCTTGCCCGATCTCACCGCTCCCTTCCCCATTTTCTGTTCTTCTCACTCATCTTTTCTGCCCTTGGGAGAAACATGAGCTCCTTCCTGTTTCTCTTGCCCTTCTCGGACATCCTGGTCCTACATCCTTAGGCTTGCATCACCCACTCAAGTCCTTATAAAACATTTGTGCAACAATTTTAATTCTCTCCGCAGCATGACATCTAGTACCAAGTGTAAGGATGAAATGTCACTTTGCTATTAATCACTATTAATTTTATCACACATTATTTATTCATGTACCTTTCCAGCTTCTCTCATTACTGTGAAATCTCTGAAGCTCCTAAAGGTCCTTCATAACCTTTCCATTCCTCCTAGTTTTCTTACCAGACTAGTCTAGATCAGTGCTACTGAGGATGCCGTATCTTTCATTAACGAATGAACCAATTGTTGCATCTTGGGTAAAGATCTCTGCTTGTAACCAGGAGCTGCTCCTACCTGCCTCTCAGGAAAGACAGAACATGAACTTGGCACATCCTGTCCGAAATGTTGCAAGCCCAGTTTGCAGCCACAGAGTTCAAGGGAACACTCCTAAAGAACTGCCAAAGAAGAGTTTATCTAAGGATCCTGCTGGCTTCCATTTTAGATGTCAGGTCACCCTCCCAGTCCTGTCTTCCCCTTTACCTCTTGACTCCATGGTGCCCCCAATGCCTCCACCGTGTTTTGCGAGGATGGACACAGCAAATATCTGTTCAATATATGAACAACAAAAAAGTAGGCATTATGGCAAATAGGCTGAACGGACAAGCTTTTGAGGAGCCATAGGATAGATGTTTTTCAGTTTCCTGTAGCCCCCATTTTGACTGCCGGGTGGTCCAGTAAGGGATCAGCTAGTCTTTGGAAAGCAAGGTCGTAATGTGAACTGCGCGTTTGTGACACACGGTTATCATGTCAGGGAGGAAAGAGTGGTGGGTTCAGTGACCGAAGAAGAACACGACAGGACTTCAAAACGTCTGTTATCACACTGTTGTCTGGAGTGCAGTGTGCACCTACCCTTCCCATTCCAGCCATAAATCCTGGGAAAGAACCCTCCTCTCCTTTGCTCCTGTAATGCTTTTAAGCTAAATCTCATGCGTTGCCCAGAGTGGGTGGCGTGTGTCTGCTAGCCATGTCTCATGTCACTTCTTATCAGTGCAGTGTTATCAGTTTGATGTGGAGCGGAGGCTGGCATGGGCATAGCTTCACCGCTGGTGTTGACTGAAGTGACAAACAGTCGTGATTTGTGTTTGACTGAGCACTGGGGACCTTTCCATATTGAAAGAGATTAAAAAAAGAAATGTAACTTTAAGTCCAGGAAAACAAAATAAACTGGATTGTACTCAGGCCCAGATAGGGCAGGTGCCCCTGTGTGTAGTAGGACGGCTGGTGCAATAACCCCAGAAGACTTAGTCTTACGGGTTTACTGTCTATAGTCACCTGGGTCCTTTCCTTTCTCTGGGTGGGGCTGGTTGGAGTGGGTATTAGTTGGTCTCTAAGTTATGGTTGTCCTGCCTTTCCCGCTTCCCATGTCTGAGGCACACATGCATTATTCAGTCATTCCTCATTCATTTATCCATTCACTCAGTAACCCATTTCTACCCTCTCTGCACCAAGCACAGTGCTAGGCATAAGAGCTACAACACTGAAAGGCACAGGAGTGGTCCGTGTCCTCCAGTTGATTTATAGTCTAGACTGGAAGACAGATTCACAAATGGACAGTCAGAAAGCAGGACGGTAAGTGCAGTGACAGAGCTTATGCTCAATAATTTATAGGGCTCTTGGGAAGAGCCTGGAACACAGCTTCTGGGAGGCTCCCTGACGTTACTGAGTTTTAAAAGACAAGGGATCAAGCAGAAAGATTGGAGGCTGTTGGAAAAGGGGGAGCGAAGGAGTTCCAGTTAGAGGGCACAGCATGAGCAGAGGCCCAGGGAAGAGTAACACCATGGCATGCGCGGAGTTACAAGCAGTGCGGAGCTGCCGTAAGAGGCTGAGAGTTGTAAGAGAGAAGACTCCAGAAAGTGAAGGAATCGTGACCTTGTAGGTCACGCGTAGAAGTGCGGACTTCATCTTAAAGACTATGGGAGCCAGTAAATTGGCCTCCAGAGCTCCTTCCCTAAAGTGCCTATCTGATGGCAACAAGTCTCTCATGTCTTGATCTACCTGGCTTGCTCCAAAGTCATTGGTCTCCTCTGTAGTGCTGGAGGATTTTCATTGGTTGAAAACTGCTGGCATCATCTGTTGCCCAAGGATTTCAGTCTTGCCGTGCTGTAGCCCACGGAGAGCCAGTCCTGCAGGCTTCCTGCTTCTCTTCTCCTTTCAGAGTGTCAACAATGCTCCAGGCAGAGTTCTGCGGGCTCTGAATTCCAGTTGTTGTTCTAGGAAAACAAGAGACTCGTCTTCTTCTTTTCTCGGGTTTTTCCCAGCATAGCTTATGTAAGTCAAGGCGTGCCAAAGATTCTAACCTGCATCTCTTAGTCTCTTAACTTCGATGGAGAAAATGCAGAAACTTTTAACATCATTTTAGCAGTGTATGAGACCCTTTGCCTTCTACCAACTTTCTCGGCCAACGTTTTTGGGAACTGGGCTCTTATGATTTATAACAAATATATGTTTGGTCTTCCTCCCCCTTTTTGGCACAGAGCTCCTTAAAACCCTTGGAATTTCCTAAGCGATCATAGCAATAATGATCTGTTATGTTAATGGGGTGACTTGTGGAAAGCACCTAAGGATGGGGGCTGGTCACCGGAGGAGCCAACCATGTGATTACAGGGTTGGAATTTTCAGTCCCACCCCCTGACCTCCAGGGAGGAAGAGAGGCTGGAGGTTGAATCAATTGCCAATTGACAGTGATTTAATCAACCACGACTGTGTAGTGGATGTATGTGTCTATGTCTGGAAGCCTCCACAAAACCCCAAAAGGACAAGGTTCAGAGAGCTTCCTGGTTGGTGAACACACAGAGATTCAGGGAGAGTGATGTGCCCAAAGACGAGAAGAAAGCTCCACATGCCTTCCCATATACCTTGTCCTATACATCTCTTCCATCTGGCTGTTCCTGAGTTATATCCTTTTATAATAAACCAGTAATCTAGTAAGATGCTTCTCTGAGTTCTGTGAGCTTCTCTAGCAAATTAATTGATCTCAAGGAGGAGGCCATGGGAACCTCTGGTTTATAGCCAGTTGGTCAGGGCCAGACGCGCAGCTAACAGCCTAGACTTGCAACTGGCTGCTGACCTCAGGGGCGGGGGAGCAGTATTGTAGGACTGAACCTTTAACCTCTGCAATCTGATGCTACCTCTGTGTAGACAGTGTCAGAACTGAGTTGAATTGAGTGAATAATGAAGGTGGATTGACTTCCTGTGGGCAGACTAGGGGGAGATCCTGCAGGTGGGGAGAGAGATGGAGGCTAGTGGGCTAGCTTCAAGCAGTTATTAGAAGAAAAAGAAATACAGTATCTAGTATCTGAATGAACAATTGGTTTCATCTCTTTTATTAACCTTGGCCAATTAGAAGTAGCCATCTGAAGAACTTGGTTGAGAAACGGTGCTGAGTTTGATTCGCTATATCTGATGTAGGGAAGATAGGGTGGCTGCGCAAATGCCATATATTTGACATCCTTAGTTTATTGATAAGAAGGGTGTGACCACAGTGGGACCACGTAAGGGGATGGGGAAAGCCAGCAGGCTGCTGTCAGAAGACCTGGCTTGATTCTCCCCTGAGGGTGCAGGGACTAGCAGAGGCAGCCTTTTCAGAATGCACCTGCTGATTTGTCAGTACTGACGGATATACTAAGGGACAAAATGCTTACCAATTATTGAGAAAATATCTTCCTGTGGATATTTTCTAAGGGAACATATTTAAGAGAGCATATGTTTTTTGATGTTCTGTGTACGATAGAATTAGGTAACAATCATCCAGCCCCTGCAGGCTTAAGGTAGGAAGCATAGCAGTAGTGACTCTCCCTGTATAACACCCCCAATCCTATAAGTTATCACCATTTGTAAGCCCTGTTGCTGTTACCTACAGGCACCTTTTTCTCTTCCTTAACCGAGTATTTGGAGGAGAGATTTTTGCAAACATTACACGCTTTGAAGGCACAGTCAGAATACTAATAGAGTGATCAAACCTCAGATGCTGCCTTCTTGAAATGTGACTGATCCAGGTGAGAAGCGCAACTCCTACCCTATACCTCCTCCTACACGGTTGCAATTAACATGTTATCTGCCCTGTGTCTCAAGTCAAAGCTTTGGCACCGTTCGCTGGAGGGTGGGGAAGTACCTTAATTACAGAGCAGATGCACTTACCGCTGCTTGCTGTGTTCTGATGTCACCACCTCTGAGCTCCAGAGAGAGGTCAGGCGGATCCTGGGGCTGTCATGTGGCTCCAATCGAATATTTTAATTTAGAGACTCACTAAGTTGCTCCATCAATTAAGACTGGCTGTACTTGCAGCCGACTTGCTGGGGCACAGCCAGAAGCTTTGATTCATTTCATTTCCTACTGACCCCTTCACACAGTGGAAGGACGGCCAACGTTTCAATGGGCGGTGGCGACCTGCCAGGAGTAAAACGAAGACTAACGATTGAGGTAGATTTTAAAGGGTAGGACTGGCATTTGAAATGACAGCATATCTGCACGCTGGCTAAGTGACGGTGCTTGGTGGGGGTCCAGGGAACGGGGGGTGTTCTCTTTTATCACTTGTTAGCAACTAATAAATCCCCCTTCTCAGTGAATTATCACAGGACAGGTTTGCTTTTGGCTCAGGTAAGTTTCAGTGCAAGTACATGGAAATTCTTCTTCATTTGGTTTTTCAGGAGTTCAGGCTCTTTGCATCTCACGATGGTATCAGTTCACCATTCAGACCAGGGGTGAAAGAGAGTAGGGCGAGAATGGGGGAAGGTGCTGCGTTGCAGAGGATAAGGTCGGGGCCGACTGCTTCCTCCTTTTATCCTCAAATCAGGATTCATGCAGAAGTGTCTATATGGGGGGAAGAGGGCTGAGTGAGAAGGGGCTGCAAGAGGTGAGGCTGATCCCCGCGTGGAGACACGTGTGCACAGGGACGATCAGGCAGCATCAAACCGCCCCTCCCTTCTTTCTCAAACTCATAAGACCCTGCCCTCAGCCAGTATGCGACGAGGTTACAATGGGCTCATTTCCTGTTCCTAAATGTGCAAACCTTGCTTTTCAGTGGGTGCCCACTCCTTGGAGGCACCTAACACCAGGTCTGTGGGGACTGTTCTTTTGGACAAGGTGAGCATCCTGATGGCTTCAGAGGGCAGCTCATGGCTTTAACTACAGGTAGGTCTTTAGAATACATATCAGACAGTCAGCTCTTCTCAAAGGGGAACAGAGGCTCATGACCCAGTCCCCATATATTGGTCTCAGATGAAACATAATTTAAAGTATTGTTTTAGCAGTGACACCATAGCTGCTTAAAATATGCAGTGGCTATATCGTCTGCATTTGCTGCCCCGGTCATTATCTTGCTTATTTACAAAGAAAGTGTCTAACTGTCACCCTGGCTTTCTTCCATAGTAAACCATGAATAATTTTTGTTAAAGTTTGTACTTGGAATTTAAACATAACTGGACCATTCGGTTCCGCCGCAAACGCATGTCTGGACAAGCAAATCAGAGCTGCAAAGAAGGGGGGTTACACGGCAGTACATTACCTTTCCTCCACCGCACACTGCTAACTACTGCCAGGGAAATCGATTCATAACTAAGTGTCTCATCAAAGAGTGAGGACAGGATAATACACAGTTGCCAAAGTGAAGTTGGGTATGGAATTAAATCTTGTCTCTGGCTCCAGACACTGTGGTTGGAAATGCAAATTGTTCCTTTTAAAACTCACTTGCAAATGGAAGGAACAGTTCCTGAGTTTTGATGGATACGATGGGAATTTCACCCTCCCACCGGCAGTTTGAGGAGCGTATTTATTATGAAGTTATTGGGCCCGTGACTCCTCCTCTCTTGGCCACTGCTGCCGCCCCCAGCGAGGAAGCTGTGTTTGGATTCCATCAGGTTCTTAAACTTAGACTTGTATTAACTTTGAACGATTCTATGGAGCGTGTCACTAGTTGTGACAGGATTATTCATGAGCTGAATGATTCTGACTCAGTTAGAAGAGCACCTGGGCTTCTGGCCCTGGTGGCAGGAACCGGAAGCCACAGCATGGCACCTCAGGGAAGCTCACTGTTTGTTGTGCTTCTTCATGGAAGGTTTCGTCAGAGAGCAGACAGCAGACCCCTGCAGGGATCTGGGTCTGAGGTGGCACTGGTGTGGCAGAGGCCCTGCCATGGGCACTGGTTATTTGTAGGTGAGGAGAAGTGTGTACTTGTATTCTTTGCCGTTCACTTCCAAGTGGCTGATTTTGATGCCCCCGTGGGCTCATGCGTAGGGTATCCACAAAGCAGGGGCACCCCTCCAAAGTATTCTTGGAAAAGTTTTAATATGTGAAAGAAAGCATCCAAGTAGCCATTGTAGGAAAACCAAGAACCATATTGGAATGTTCTCATGCTTCTTTTCTGGTTTAGTATTTGGATTGTCATCGGGTTGGGTTGAAGTGTGTACAGGAACCTTGGCATTGCCTCAGACTCTAAGCATCCTACTCAGATCTGGCCAAGGGCCCAGCTCCAGAGTGTGAGTCAGATGGCTGATGGGGTGATACCAGGGAAGAGAAAAGGTCGGGGTGATCGGTTGACGGAGAGGACCGAGTCAGAGCCCGGAAACTTAGCTCCTGTGCCCTGTGTAACGTCCACCCTATTTTGAGTAAAATCATGGCCCTGTTGAAGATAGTTAGCAGTGCTCGGTCTGACTTCTGTCTCTATCATTGACAGGCTGACTTAAGACTACATACACACTGTTCCCTATGGACCCTATGTGTCCTCTATAAATATTGCATTTTCCTCGTTTGCAAGTGTTCCATTTACCTCCTTGCATTGTGGTGAGGGTCTGTTGAGATCAAAAGCATGAGAACATTTTGAAAAGTAAAGAATACTTGACAGGGTAAGCAATCAGCCTTCTCAGAGGTACAAGCTAGACCTTCTGAAGCCAGATCTTTACACGACAGCAGATACATAAGAGACAAGTTTTCATTCTTAAGCATTTATTGGAAAAATATTTTAACTTTTCTTGTTATATACAAATGGATGTGATATCAGAATTGTACTAGTTCAGAGCAATTTCTTCTGAAATGATTGAGATGAGGACCAGATAGAGACTAGACTATGTCTGGTTTTTGTGTGTGTGTGTGGGGGGAGGTTGTCTCAAAGGCTGATTGCAATCAATAAGGATCTGATCTCTTTTCCATTTAAACTACTGATTTATGTAACAGGACAAGTACAAACCTGGGCATTAACATGGTGACTAAGAGAAATAAATGATTTCAAGCCAGCAGCGTGACAAATGGTCAGAACCAGCACGCACTCTGGCTATTACAACCCTTTATTACGATATATCATTAAGCAACCCAGTGTTTCATATAGTGTAGAAGTTGTTAACCCACCAGAAATAGGTGAGGATGCCAGGTCTTTCAACCTCTCTGCAAATACAAATGGGAATTGATTAGGCAAACTTTTTGATGATGATCTGAGTAACTTGTCTCTTCCTCCTTTTTGCTGTATATTGAAGACAAACTACAGGGTTGGTCCCAGCTAGAAAGAAACCTGAGAGAAAATGTAGTCCATCCCTCCATTTGCACAGATGAGGGATATGGTGGCCTTCTCGGATAGGGCAAGTCAAAGACAAGAAGAGATCTTGACGTGTACAGCTAAACTAAGTGTTTGCCTCATCCTCAATGCTCAATACATGTTTAATGATAAATCTTTGGGGCGAGGAACTTTGACAAGAGAAGTGGGAAAATAACAGACTTGGCCAGGGCTTGCAGGAGATCCAGAGATCAAACTTCTAGATCCACTTCTACCATCACTAGTTTACACAAAACATGTCACTTCCTTTACTCTAAGCTTCCTCTGTTTCCAGTTTGAATATTGTTTTCTGTTCTAGCTCCCTTAGAATAGTGCTTTAGAGTAAGTGGGGAAAAAGAAGTATAAGTGCACTTTGGAAAATATCAGCTAGTCTCCTCTATAGCTAATAAACTTGTTTTCTAGCTGTACTAGCAAGATCAGCTGTCTTGAAGTTAACCTAGGAAGCAACAGAAGGCAGCTGAATGAGATATTCCACTGACAGTTGAAGTGGATGCTTGTTTTGTTTTTCCTCCAATCCCCTGGTATAGGGGTATAAGCTTACTTGTCTAGGTCACAACTGTAGAAAGGAGATCTGTCTGGGGTATTTTGATCATTAGTGCAAATTTCTTGTGACCCTTTTAAGATAAAATACAAGGCTACAGTGTAATTTCAGTTCTCTAGGAGTTCAGAATTTAAGACTGTCAGAATAACACTGCCTGGAGCGTAGGGCAACAATAATGAATCTATCAAAGAGAGAGAGGGATAATCCCTTGTGTATAAAAAGCTCTCAATTTTAAAAAGTGTCCTTACACATTTTTCTGTTTCTTCTCGGTGCTTCAGAAGTCAGAAAGTTAAGCTCTGTTATATGCAAAGCCAGATTTAACAAAGCAGGTCAGGGCTGGATACTCACATTTTGCAGAAAAAATCAGCCAGATCACAACTCTCCTGGAGTAGTTAGAAATAGGAACATGTGAATTAAAATCTTATTGACTTTCTATAATTTGATACTTGCATACCTTTCTCTGTTTTAATGGTGTAAAAGTTCCTTTTTTTTCCTACTTGAAACATACCAGATATCCACAGATTTCCTTAAAGCAATTAAAATAGAAGTCAAATAGTTGCAAAGACAATTCCCTATCATTGATAACAGAGTGAAACCTATTATTGCATCTCTTGTCTTTCCAGCAGTAAGATATTCTCCTTGTTTCTACTGGCCATGCCATGATCATAACAGGATGCCCTAGTTTAGAATTCAGACCCAGCCCCATGGATGATTTCTTGATACGCAAAGGAAGAGAGTCTACGTGGCCACTGTGTATGTAAACCCTTTCTACTAGGAATGGTTTGCTTACCAAGGAGGGGTTTCTTAAGATCAAGCATGATTCCCGAAGTCCCATTCATGTCCACCGCCATTTTATCAGATCAAGACCTCTCGTGGACAATTACCATGACTAATTATAGGAGGTGGTCAGTTTTTCTAGGATAAGCTTGAAGTGTTCATAATAGCAGGGCTTAAATTTTAACCCTTATTCCATGTATTAACTACCTTTTATTAACGAAAGCACAGGTTTGCCTTTCTCCCTTGTTCCCTCTACAAAGTCTGGAAGAAGTAGATTCTGTCTGATATGATCTGCATTTTCCAAGGGTGCATCTTTCCAAGAAGGAAGAATGGTTTCCTTATGCCAGTGTTTGCCAAACTGAGGTCCAAGGATTCCCTGCAGTTAAAAATGTAGGTTCTTGGGTTCTACCTCAGACCTAGTAAATTAGAACCACTGGGGTTGAGACTCAAGGATCTAAATATATAACTGACTTCCCAGGTCATTCTTAGACATGCTAATGTTTAAAAACCACGGCTCTTGGCTGTGATAGAGTCTCATACGTGTAGGGTCCCATGTTGCAGAGGAATTTGATGATGGAGAGGGGGAGAGCATGCTCTGACGAGCTGGAAGAAGATGCCAGAGGACAGTTGTATGCTTTTACATACTTAGAGGAATCCTGTTCTCTGTAGATGGATCTCTTTGGTGTGCTGGTCACCTCCTGGTCATTCTCCCATTTAGGCAGCCATCATCCTGATTGGATGGATTGTCCCAGTGATGCAGGTGCCTAAGGTATATACGTTGGGTGAAAGACCAGGTACAAGGATACTAGTGCTCACCTTCTCTCTGGTTTCAATAGAGCATCCCCTTTGCCAAGCATTACTTTTCTCTCATTCTCATCGAGGCTTTACAGTTTGAACATCCTCCTCTTGTTTGAAGGAACACAGCCCATGTGACTCTGTGCCTTACATGGGTGGGTGAGCATGTGCTGCCTAACATACTGACGTCCTACATTAGCTTTGTCGCACTGCTTTTGACTCTCCTATCCAACACAAATTCATCCAAACTTAACGTTCTCCATCATCGCTCACCCACAGTGAGCTAGGAAAGAATTCCGCCTCCTACCCCAACCCTGCCTTTGTAATTTTGGGATCTTCCTTATTCCCAGCTCAGAAAATGTGCTGCTTGATTACACTGGTTGCCGTGGCTGTAGGTCTGATTCCCTCCAGATCTGCCTTTTGTTGTCACGTTTGCTATATGTTCGATCTGTAAGGAAGCTTTTCAGAAATTCATCTACTTGAGGTGTCATGAGGAAATAGGACATTAGGACGTCAAAGTGGGTCATTCGTAAGCACAGTTTGAGAGAGTAATCACTAGCATCCCTGACAGTATATTTAGAAAAGGAGTACTGAAAAATTGGTCTTCCTGAATTCTCTCATCGATTCTCCACATTTTCCTGCCTTTTTAGCCTGAATATTTTCAGGTTTTTCTCACAGCCCTTATGGTCAACTTTTATCTAATAAATCTCAGTGCACCTCTTAGATACTTCCCAAAGCTTCTCATCTCCATTGGCAGGTAAACAGTCTTCATTCTGATTTCTCCTCTTCACTGAGAATTTTGTTAATGTGAAAATGCAGATCATCCTTGCAGTACTCTGTGATGTCCACCGTTGACAAAATCTCAGCTCTTTTTAAAAAGTCATCTTTAGGCTTCCCTGGTGGCACAGTAGTTGAGAGTCCGCCTGCCAATGCAGGGGACACGGGTTCGTGCCCCGGTCCGGGAAGATCCCACATGCCGCGGAGCGGCTGGGCCCGTGAGTCATGGCCGCTGAGCCTGTGCGTCCGGAGCCTGTGCTCCGCAACGGGAGAGGCCGCAACGGTGAGAGGCCCGCGTACTGCAAAAAAAAAAAAAAAAAAAAAAAAAAAAAGTCATCTTTAGTCTCCACTTACTAGGGCAGTCAAGTGGCCTACCTTGTTCAGAGGGTTCCCCAGAAATTCCATTAGAGACAGTGATAGTTCAGTGTTCTTCTATATTTGATGCAATCTGGCCCTAATATGCTGTTTTGAAAACATCTCAGGTGCCTAAGAGAATTTTTGCCTTACAGGGTTCCAACCCACTCAACAAATCAAATTTAGAAATAAAAATGAATCGACACTGTATGTGTCAACCTTTCTACAAGGCAAAAATGTCTCAGTGATTTAGATACCTGTTTTGAAAAATGACTGCCCTTAATTTTTGGCCCTCTTTTGAGTGGCTCGTTTTAAAGAAATCATCCACGGATTTGAAAAGAAGAGACAAAGTGAATGGCAAACTTATGGGTAATTTGAACTTGATGTGGAAGGAGAATTTGTTGTTATTTTGGACAGGGTGGACATGAGATTCTGGAGTTCTTTAAGGAGAAGATGTTTCAGCAGAAGCACAATTGGAATGATTAGCGCAGTCATTTGAAAACGACTAGGGTTTTATTTTAGCTCACCTTGTGTCTTTACAGATTTACCTGTTGATTCTCATGCCTAGAGCCAGGCTTACAGATTTGTCAAAGTGTGAAAGGCCTGTGGTAGAAGGCTTCTTAATGCTTGATGAAGCATGACTCCAAATGGGACAACATGAATAAATTCATTTTTGGGGTTTGTAAATAAATGCATTAAGTGCCTTGAATATTTAATTTACATGTTCCTAATAATATTTGTTGACATAGAAGATAATAAAGCATAATGATTCCTAACCTCCTAAATGGGAGTAATCCCTAGGAACTGTCATTAATAAGGAAAATTTTAAGAAAAGGGTTGGATTCAGTGGCTAATTATAAATGCGCTGCCCTGCTTGAGATAGTGTTTGATGGGTCTTACAGCCTTCTCTTAGGAAAAAAATAAAAATAACTTAGCAGTTGTTTACTCAGACACTGTATTTTTTTCACTTTATGGAATATCTTTTGCCCATTTTATCCACTATGGATTTTTTAGCATCAGAATATTAATTTTAAAGACAACCACAAAGATGTGATAAAGGAACTGTATTTGAGAAAATATCTAAAAATTTCAACACACTTAAAAGCACCAACCGACTTTCTCTGAATTAATTGATCTAACAACTTTACAAATTGTCTTCTGAATCTGATTTTCTAACAACTCCATTAAGAAATTTAACAACGGTAAAAGACCTTAGCACTATTTACATAGAAAAAAATAACTGTGGTTGCAGAAACCAATAACTGGGTTCTTCCTGTATCAGTATAACTTTCTAGCCAAGAGAATATATTATTTATTGAGTTAAAACTGGGAGAGACACCAACCCCCCATCACTGTCATTTTTTAAATGGCAATGGCAGCAGGGAGGCCCAGTGTAGTTGACTTTCTGAGGTTCCTGGTGGCGGAACTCTTGTGGAAGCTTGATCTTAGGGGGAAAGAATGGTAAGAATGGATGGATAATCTGTCCTGTTGGATTTCTCTGAGTTCTTGCCATGTCCTGAAGCCCCAGAGGAAGTAAATGAGTTTAAGTATATCTAATTTTGTTGCGTCTTTTTGAAAGCTAGACATCTGAATAAGTGATAAATTTTTAATTAAGCAACACATGGGTTGACCAGCAGACCTGCTTAGGGGCCAGGGTGGATGACAGAGAATTTCCCTTTGTGCTTTTGTTGTTTTGCCGTGTGTCTTCCTCCAGCAGGGACTTCTCTGCGTTTTCTCATTTGTTAACATTTACAGTGCTATTCAGCTGTTTGGGTGGAGGTGTTTCTCTTTTTTCTTTTTTTTTTTTTCAGTGTGAGGAGTTGTTGACCTTTTGAGTATACAGCATGTAATGAGGTCCCCATGCGGCTAAATGAACCAAGATTCAAACTGGTCATTCGGGTGACTGGGGAGAGAACTGTGCAGCTAAGCTATCTGACTCAGCCACCAAAGAAATTTTCCTCTTAAGCAATTGGAGTTAGTCCTGTGTAAATAGCCATGTACTTTAATATAGGCCTCCAGTCTGAACTGTTACAGTATCCTTTCTCTTAATAGTCCCTGAGATGGTAGGAATGATTGTATCTTAGAGAAATTCTTCATAACTTATTTGAGAAGGTAAACAGAAATAGAAAAAAAAAAAAGCCCATACTTTGTTTGTGGTCTTTGAAATCCATACCCAAGAAATAGTCTTTGAAATCTGTATCGTTTTGTGGCCCTATTATAAATTTAGTTGAGTCCCACATTACTCTGAAAGTACAGACCTGTTGTAATGTTACATATTATCACAAGGATTCACATATACTCTGGGTCAAATTATGGCTGCTAAACTTGATGGAAAATTCTTGGGTATTAACTTGGAAAGAAATTTGTTCTTTTTCTTATTTTCAGAATGAGAAATGGATTTCATTGTGCCTTATCCAAGGGAAAGAAAGAAGGTCTCTATTTTAAAGATAGAAGACTACTTACACCTTACAGTATTTATCTAAATGGATGGGGTTAGTGGCTTCAGGGCTTCATACCTTTCCAGGAAGCATGAGACTAAATTGTGTCTATCCTTTCACGATAATTTATTTTTCATGTAATGTTCTAACTGGGCTGCCATCTTGGATATTAAATATACCAAAGACCTTTGGCTGATTAAAGGCAAACAGTTCAATAAAGATTTCATGAGTGCCAAACATCTGCCAGTTCTTGAACCATATAAGCAGGATCACAGAATGCATAGTTCCTTTCCTTAAATAGCTTGTGTGGAGAGTAAAATAAGCCAATGGTCACAACAAAGTGTGATGAGTGACAGTGGGAAGCATGGGGGCCATAGAAAAGGTGCGTCATGTTCTCGTGGTGAGAGTTGAAAGTGTCAGCAAAGGCTTCCTGGGTGAAATGACACCGAGGTTGGACACTGAAGGGGAAATAGAAAGAGGTTGACAAAAGAGCGAAATATGGGGAAGGTGTATGAACAGGAATCCCTGCTAGGGAATATATAGAAAGGATATAGTGGTTCAGTAAAATGGGAGAGTGAGTTGTTTTGAGGGAAACAGGACTCAAACTGGACTGTATTCTTGGGACAGTGGGAGGCTCCTGACAAAGATCACTCTTTTTAGAATGGATTGGGGTGGAGCAGGGTTCGAGGCAGTGAGATCTTTAGGAGGTAAGAGATGACGGTGGCCTAGATTGGAATAGGAATAGATTGGACGTGAGAGAGGTGTGGAGGAGGATGCCTCGGTGTTGACTAGGGCCTCTGGGTACATACTAGGGCTGGAATCAGTTTGGAAAGGCAGTCATCATGCGTTTTGAGTTTTAAGTTTGGATTGGATTTTGAAGGTATTGTATGATATTCTTTGAAGAGAGGGGACTAATGGAAAGGCTCTTGCCTAATTAGATGATGCTTACTAGAGTGTGTGCCTGTTTGTATGTGTGTGTGTCTTAGTTGCTGATGATACCCCAGAACATACACCTTGTGGGCAAAAGATAGAGGAGTCCAGGCCCACACTCTGGACGGTGAGGAAGGCTTCTAGGAGAAGCAAGTGGAAGTTGAGGATCGGGTTCTGAAGATTTGGTGCAAAGCACACGGCTGTGAGGATCACACTGACCTCCAAGATGGCCTGATCCATTCCCTGGCTCCTTTGGCTCCATCTCCTGGGCAAAGAGCCAAAGGAGAGGCTGATCAGGGTCCATGATTTTTAGCCCAGACACTGAAAGTCTGGGGACGTGTGCACTGTCATTGAAGGTAACGTTATATTCCCCACATTAAGGCTCTGGCATGCTAATTAATAGGGACAGAGTGTTATTAAGACTCCCTGGATGGAATGGCATCTACGTGGGGCCTTGGAGGACAAAAGCAATGATGGTTAAGAACAGGGAAGGAGGTATTCCAGGCAGAGGAACAACATTTGCAGAGAACCTTTTTTAATGGTAAAAGAATTCTCCCTGTCAGTTGTTTTAAAATATGTTTAAGACGTCACAAACAAAGTAGAGCCTTCGGAAATCACTTCAAAAGCTGTAAAACTTCGAGTAAAATCAAAGCTTTGAGTAAACTCAAAGCTCGTAATAAATTTGGAAAAGATCATTTACATCACCTAACACAGTGATTCCCAGGTATCGTCAAGTGTGGTGATGAGGAGCTGGACCTCCAAGGATGGACTAGCTACACTGGGACCCCAGCTCCCTTCTGACTGGCTGTGTGCCCTCAAGCAAGTTTCGTAACATCTCTGGGCCTCAGTTTCCTTAGCTGTGAAAGCAAGATAACCACAGTCTGCGAATCTATGATTCGCTCCACACGTGTTAGCCATTCTTGTTAGGTTTTTAATGTTTCCTGAACACACATCCGTGGATCAATTTGTTCACAACCATTAAGAGAGGCTTTGGAAAATAGACTTTCCTGATTCCCCAGCCCCCGAATTTTTGCTTCAGCAGATCAGGGGTAAAATATAGAAATAGAAACTTTCAAAAACTATGCCTGGTTTGGGGTCTAGTGCACGTTACAAATGAAGAAACTTGACCTGGAGAGGTTAAGTTACTGACCCAAGGTCAAAGGGAAATTCCAGACGGAGGCAGGTCCAGGAACTAGATCTTCCTGCTGCAAGATCTGAAACTCCCACCTCCTTGCCCGCTCCAGTCTCTCTAAGCTTCAGGGGACATTTTAAGTTAAACAAAATTATTACATGTAATACATAAGGACTGGGTTAAAGCAGCCACAGTTAAAAAGAGAAATCAGTTTACTCCCATCAGAAAAAATATGGAGCTAGAAGGAATTTAATCCCAGGCGGTGGAAACATAGGTGTATCTAAATGAGGTATAGCACTTTCAGAAAAGGCCTCCAGAGAGCACAAGAAGCCGAGACCGCCGGGATGAACGTTAGTCCCGGGGCTGAATGCGGAGAGGTGGGAACATCTGGTTTGCTGAGAAATACTCCGGACGAAGGTGCTTTCAGTCACACATACCTAAGTAGAAACTGGAAGCCTAACCATGTCTGTTATAGTATTTATTTCAGACACTGTTTGTAAAAGGGAGTATGTGTTTGGTTTAAATTTATATTTTATAAATATAAGTATATATAAAAGCTGAAGTTAAAGCAAATGTTAGGTGAGTTCTTTCTTTTTGGGGAGGTGGGGGAGTACTTTGCCTTCAAAGGAGATTGGACTTGAAGGAACATTTGTGACAGTGTCTGTTGATAACTCTCTGCATAAAATGGTACATACGTATCACATGCTGCTAGTATGCAGTGCATCTGAAGCTGTTTGAACAGCTCTTCCCAAGAAATGTTTCTGGCTTGGAAGGGGTCTCTGGTTTCTGGTACTTAGTGGGGACCTACTGACGGGTGTTCGGGTGAATGGTTGAATGAATGAGTAATTCAGTGAGTAAAGAAATGAAAAATGCCATCGCTTTTTGCCATTTTTGGCCTCTTTTTAGCAATGTAGTCTGTGGCTTATTTGGCAATTGTATTGTCTTGGGTTCTTTATTTTTTAAGAAACAGAAGCTGAGACTGGCTGCAGAGATGTATCAGCTGGGAGGACATGAGTGCTAGGAACGAGGGGAGACAGGAGCTCCAAGGACCGGGAGTCAAGGCACAAATGGAAAAAGCCAGCGCTGGTCCCCCCACTGGGCTGTCTCAGCCCCTCCCAGCCACCGTCTCTGTGCTCAAGGCTCACATTCCCAGGAGAGAGGTCTTGACACCCATCCCCAAGGTGACCGCCTTGAGGAACAGTCCCACCAAGACCATACTCAACTGGGGGGCGGGGAGAGCAATTCTCCAAAACACAGTCGGGTGCTTTCCCGGAAGAAGAGGGAAGAGGCGCTGGGCAGGCAAAATCCACACAGTTCCACTACATCAGTGAGCATAAAACCCGCCTTTAGGCTCCACGGAAAATCAGATTACCAGAGTGATGCAAGTTAGATATATTGCTTTTGTTACAGTCACTTTTTAAACATATTTGGAAACTTAACATTATCCACACAGGGTTAGTTAAGGGCTTGCTGAAAGAAGGCATGAAAACAAATGAATAGTCCTGCATCCCCTGAGTGGTCACATTTCATCCGCTCTATTCAGGACAGATGCTGGCTTCTCCAAAAGGCATGATGACTTAGAACGTCTGGGGAACAGAGGCCAGAGGAGTGGCGTACCCAGAAAATGTCTCACTTGAGAAGCTTTTGAGAAGGCCAGACTACAGGGATGCGCTGATGCTTGGGTGGGAGATGTAAGAGGTCTGTCCAGGCAGCTGATCACAAATCAGGCCTTTGAAGTTAGAAGGATTCTAACAGAGTTTGGATATGTCCCTCTGTCAGAGACTCAAACAGGGATGTGTGCATGTGACAAGTGTTGAATTTCATACTGCCTGAGGTCTTCTTCATGACTCTTTGGTAGAGATACAGGGAAGTGAATTAAAAAAAAAAAAAACTTAGTGTAAACTTTTTGATATTACTAATTGATTATTTTGAAAACTTCTATGGGATATGGTCCATGAGAGGAAAAGAAATACCTTCTGCAATTGCTTGCCTATATCATGTTTACTGATCATTCTACAATGAAGAGGAACCAAGTCAAGGATGCAAGATTTCATTGGTTTAACCAATTTGTAATGGTTAATAACCATGCAGTGAAAAAAGTTTTCTATGATGAAAGCAACAAATAATTTTGAATTTCTCAGGTATGCTTTTTGGTGACATTTACAAGGTGTACGTGACATGTGTTAATTATCATTTCTACCCCTTTACCCCTGATTATAGATGTTAGGAAGGCCCCATCTGAGTCTGGGGAGCTCTTGTAATTCTCTAGGCTCAACTTTGCAGGCAGCTGAAGGCTTAATTGGAGCCTTGCCTCGGTCCCGCAGTGCACGGACGGCACTCGTGCTGCTCAGGTGTCTCTCGGTGTGTTGCTGTTGAAACTCTCATTCCATCCACTCCCAGGGGCCCCCGGGCATCAGACTGGGAGTTGAGTTGAGAAGCATCTTCAATTTTTCCTCTTCCTTTTGTTTGATGGCATTTTAAACATTCAGAAAATTGCAGGGGATAATAAGCTCCCATGTATTCATCACCCAGATTTAACATTTCATTATACTTATTTTAACTCCCCCTTTTAATTTCTTGAAATGCGTACAGGTTTACAGATAGAGTTGTGGCCCACTTTGAGGAACACATGTTGGTAACCAGAAATGAAAAGTAAAACAGTGAAAAGGGTAGCTTTTTCAACGCCAACTTCAAATTCAATGGAAGAAAAAATACACACATTTTTCGAGCATGTCTTACATGACTAACATTCTGCCATTTCACATTCGTTCAGTACTGTGCTGAAAAACTGGCTTTCCAAGGCAAAAAAGGAAAACCAAAAGCCCATTTGCAGTGTTTGCTGACTTTGTCATGTGTAAAGACACCCAGCATGGCTGGTTTCGAGCTACCAACAGTTTAACAACTGACTTGCAAAATTCCTGAGCATTTAACCGTCTGCTTTTGTGATCCCGGACAGGCTGGCTCCAGCGTACAACTGCATGGGTTCATCCATCCAGCAGATGTTTACGGGCACCATTTGTATGCTGAAATGTTAGGGAAATAGCAGCCTTTCTTACAAAGCAGGCTTTCAACTGGACTCTTCAGTCCTTAGAGATTTGGGTGGAATTGTGTTCCTTCTGTGGATGTGGAAACTGAGGCCCCGAGAGACAATATAGAAGCTGCTGTTGATAACATGCCCACATCCCCTTAGCATTTACCTTGTCTGTGCATGTGGCGTGATTTACATCTGTCTGTACCTGTGACTCTATCTGTAGCTCTCTCTGCCCACCTGAGCTTTCTTCATCAGCAGGGCAGGTAGGAGGGTCTGGGGAATTAGCATTCCCTGGGAGATGCCTTCATCCAATGACGGATGGGAGTTAGTAGATAAATACCCTATCTGCTTCACCCACCGGATGAAGTAATCCTGCATTGCATGTTCACACTGATTGTCCAGCAGGATTCAGCTCACAGGATTCGGTTCCCCTCAGTTGTAACGGACTTGAAACCTGCCCTTTGTTGAATCCTCATGCTTCTACCTGTGTTTCCTGCCATCACCTCCCAGATATATTACTGGCACTGAAGTCTTGCCTCAAACTCCGCTTCTGGGGGGACCCAAACTAAGACAGGTTGGTCAGAGTCCAGAGCTCTGCTTGCTTTTTCCACCCACCACCCTGCTTCCTAGAGCTCATTCCTTGCCTTCCTCTTCCTCGTTCAGTGCTGAGATGCCAACATCTCAGTGACGGGTGACAGCTCTGGGAGAGCTGACCTCCTTCTTCCCAAGGGGCCTCCTCGTCTGTCCCGCTGGAGAAGAAGCAGATTCACCAGAGCCAGGGTCCACAGGGCACCGCAGCCAAATGCCAGATTTAATCCTGGTCCAATTATTCTGAATCTGGCCTTCCTGTCTGCTGGACTGGGCTGACCTGGAAAAGTCAGGAATGGTGATTAAAGATAAAATTTATTTCTCACCTGTATGTAAATCTAGAGCCCAGAGTCACCTTGAGCCACCTGGCGTGTCAGCATGCTAACCATCCCTCCCTTACCCAGCCCTCCTCGTTCCCAGCCCCGCTCAGCAATCCAGAGCAAGAAGCACCTCCTCAACAAGGGATAATCTCCCAAGTGGATAATCCTTCTCCAGTTTTACTATTTCATAGTGGCCTTGCCTGTCATCTGCTCTTGAAACATCACTTGCCTGTCCCCTACAATACTTACTGCTGTTTTAATTTCATATTATTTCTATACTTTTTAAATATATGTGTTCCACCACCCCCAACAGACAGAAACTCCACAAAGGGGAATCTCTGTCTGATTTTGCTCTCTTGTCTGATTTAGATCTGTAACATCTAACATGGGGTCTGGAACATAGTAGATGCTCAATAAATACTTTTTGAATGAATCCACAGGAGAGGGATAAAGTGAAAAAAAAAGCTCTACTTGTTTTGTTCAGGATGAACGTAGATGCTAACCCTGCCCATGTTCTTTCTCTTCACGTCTCCCTGTGACTTCCTGCCCTTGGTTGTCTTTGACTTGGGAGTCAAAGGCAGGTTCAAATTCTGGCTAAGCTATTTATGAGCTGTGTGACCTTTGGCAACTTGCTGGACCTCTCTGTTCTTTATTTTTCTGATATGCAAAATGAGGAAAGGATTAGCTAGCTTAAAGAGCTGCTTTGAGGAGGAAAAGCTTTAACATAAGTGAAGTGCTTACAACAGTTAATGGCACCCAGTAAAAACAACAGAGACATATTTGCTCAAGATCAAGTCCTCAGTTAACATTTAACTATTATTACTTTTTAAAAATAAAAAAGAGTGACTTGTGCTTTTCCTCTCAAGAAAACCCTTATATGCTTTAGGATAAATTCCATGCTCTGATCGTGGCAACATGAGTTGCCCCGACCAGCCTCAGCTTTATCTACTAGGCATCTCCACTCTGCTGGCAGAGCTCCAAGGCCCTTGTCTGACATCCTTTACCTCAAACAGGGCATCATTTTCCCTGGTTCTGGGCTTTTGTCCACAGTCTTCTCTCTGCCTCGAGTGCTCTCACCTCTCCTTTGCGAGTTGGTTCTTTCAGGAGTCACCTCTTCACTGGGACCTTCTCTGATCTAAAGCAGCTCAGCATCCAGCCGCTCTATCTCAGAGCACTTAGTCTAAAGTGTAATTATTTCATTTAGTTGTTTAATTTCTCTCTCCAACTAGAAAAGCAACTCTCTCAGTGCACTAAATCCCTGCACCCAGACCGAGTGTCAAAACGGATGCTGAATCAGTGACCAGGAAGGCACGGCATTCGGTTATAGGTTCCAGAGCCTGACCCTGAGATCCCTTGGGTTTCTTCCATGTGGCCACTGAGCCTTCTGCCTCCCCCCTCCCCCCCCTGAAGTGTTGTTCCCACCAAGCCCTGACCTCACACTCTCACGCCAGCTTCCTGTGACCTACATCTCAGCACCGGCCAGTGCTCTGGTTGGAATTAAGGGCAGCAGCCCTTAATTCCTCCCAGCCTCCAGGCCCCATTGAAATCCTGCTAGTCTCCTACTTTGAACCTTCCGGTGGCTTCTTATCACACTTACCATTAGAAGACAAGATCTTTTTTATCGTATCTTCTCTCTTTCTGCCTCCCTGTTAATTATTGTGCTCCAAGCAGACTGACTTTCTTTTGCTCCTCAAATATGCCAAGCCTGTCCCCACCTCAGGGCCTTTGCACATCCCACTCCTGCTTGGAATGCACATCCCTTACCTTGTACCCTAGCCTAGCTGGCTCTTTCTATGATCTTTTAGCTCAACGAAACCTTCTCTTACCGCCATTTCAATAGTACCCTAAGAAATCTATATTAATCTATGTTATGACTTTTTTCGTTTTCTTTAAAGCTTTTACAGCTATTTGAAATCGTCTATCTATCTACAAACCTCCCTACATATCTCCTACACTAGAACGTACCCTTGTTGTAGCAGGAAACTTTACCACTCCTCTTATCACTATGTATCTAGTACCTGGTGCACAGTAGGTGCTTAATATTTGTTGAATGAATGGATGGCAGGTTGAATGAATGAACTAACACCCGGATCTGTCCTTTCCTGGGGACACAGTGGCCCTCCACAGAATCCCTGTTTGCTGAGTGGAGTTTGAGACCCCATCTGGACTCGGACCCTGATGCTACAGATAAAGCCACTGTCGCCATGTTGCTGGCTCAGGACTCCTCACGGGGCTGTGCTTCCTTCCCTTCCTCTCCTTTCCTGGTTAGGGTCCCGCTGTCTCAGCATCTCTCCCTCACGCTCTGAGCCGGGTTTAGAAGGCAGCCCAGTGTAGCTTTAGATGCTGGCAAATCCAGGCTCAAATCCCAGCTCTTCTACCTAAGGATCCTGACCTTGAGCAAGTCGCCTTGCCTTTCTGATCCTAAGCTTCCTCAACCATAAATAGATACCATAGAGAGAAACAACAAGTAGTCATGTCTTACAGGGGCCCCGTGAGGATTAAATGAGATATTACATCAGAAGGGTTTGATATAACAGGAAATGCACAGTAACAATTTTGACACTGACAGTCGGCTACACTTTCAGTTTGACTTGTCTTCAAGTTTCTCGATCTTTTCAGCTCCATGAATTTTCACCCTCCTTCCTGCATAGCCTTGTCCCAGCCAAACCTCCATGCTTGGACTGACCAACGAATTAATGGTCATGCATCATTTTGAGTGACAGCCTTGCAGTTCTGCAGAAACTGTAAATGTGACCCAAACAAAGAAGCAGCTGGATCATAGGGCTTAGAGCCATAGCTCTGTGTGTCGTCTCATTAAAGCACCAACCTCAGAATTCCCTTTCCTAGTCTCCCTGGTGGGGAGGGGTTCCGAGGCTGAGCCATCAGCATCATAGATTGCTGATGCCTCATAGCTCAGGTACCATCTCTGGTGATAGATGTAGAGTTTCTGGAGAAATGTTCTGATAGGATTAAAATACATGCTTTCTGCAAATCCATGGAGGGAACAGTAAACCTTTCAAACCTAATGCAAGATCAAAGAGTCAGCATGGGTCTATTTACTTAGCTAGCAGAGCACTAAGGCTGAGCCGTTTCAACGCCTGACCCAGTCTTTTCTAGAATGGAGTGTGAGGATGCCTTCACCTGGGACACTGGGTCTCGCTTGCTGCCTTGGCATTGTGCTAGTGAATTCTAAGTCCTAACCCCTCCCACCTTCTCTGTTTTCATGTAAGTTAAATACTCAACAGTTCAGGTCCTTGCCTTTCTGATATAGACTGCTGTCCCTTAAACAGTTCAGCCCTCACACTGTTCAAAGTGAATTTCTCACCACTCACTTTTCTGGCAAGACCTTGAACATAAGTTAGAAAGCCCTCTTAAAAGATGGAAGCAAGTACAGGAAAACAGAGGAATAAAATGCTCAGACATAATCACTAGGATTTGTGGAGGATGGTAAGCAATCATTGCCTCGTGCATCTCTCTAGATTCATTAAGTTGGAATAAAAGCCAGTGGTGTAAAGTAAGCTGTTGTTTAGGAATCAACCCTGACTCATCTTCTCTGCAGGCTAAGATCTTTGGAAAAGCTTGAAAGCATTTAGTAAAGCCATTTACCCGTCATTGGCCTCTCTCTATTCCTTGATTATGAAGTGTTGTCTTTCCAAATATCCCATGAAAAGAAATCAGGAGGAGACAAAGATGCATTGCATCAACAGGTAAGAAACCATACACATTCTGGAAACCCAACTTCATTAAGAATATCACTGCTCCATGCTCATTGCGTTATTATGGATAAAAGCTTTATGATTGAATCTGTAGGACCGTCCTAAGTCATAATTGAATGTGAAAGTCTACTTCTGCCTCTAACTACTTAAAAAGACTTTCCTAGAATGATGGAAAACCTTGTTTGTGGCAAGAACTTCAGCCAAATGCGTCATCTAACAAAAAAAGTGTATAAATTTCATGTTTCAAAAATGGGTTGCTGCAAAAAAAATTTGACTGCCTGCCCCTCTCTTGTGGAAAGCCTTTCTTCAAAACCATAACCTCCACAGTTGCGTTGTTTTTTTCCGTGTGGATTTCCCAAGCTCTGCAGATGTGCACACGTAGGAACATTGCTGTATTAGTTATCTGCTGGTGTTTAACAAATCCACCCCCAAATTAGTGACTTAAACAAAGCCACATTTTTTAATCTCACAGCTTCGTGGCTCAGAGCTTTGGGCATGACTTAGCTGAGTCCTGTGTGTTCCTAACGAGGCTTTAATCAGGGTACTTCCTGAGACCGCTGTCGCATCTTAGGTCTCGGCTGAGGGTGGATCCACTTCCAAGCTTACTGAAGTGATGGTTGTCAGGATTCCCTTCCTCCTGGGCTGCTGGACTAAAGGCTTCAGTTCCTTACCGTCTGTTGGTCAGAGGCTTCCTTTAGTTCTCTGTCACATGGGGCTCTCCATAGGATAGCTTGCAGCATGGTAGCCTGCATCGTCAGAGAGAGGAAGCAAGATAGCAAGATGGAAGACAGCCGTTTGTTACCTAATCTTGGCAGTGACATTTCATCACTTTTGCCATATTCTCTTTTTTAGAAACAAGTACCAGGTCCACTTACACACAAAGGGAAGGGGTTTCCCACGGGCATGAATACCAGGATCCAGGGCTCACTGAGGGCCATTGCCTGGCACAAATGCCAAGAACAAAAATCTAAAATTGTTTTGACTCTATGGTGACTCTCCAGATGCAGAGCAACAGCACTGAATCACGTAGAGAAAGATGATATATCATGGTGTTTAAATACATAGACGTAGATGACAGGCTGGAGTTCAAATTCTAACTCTGCAGTGCCCAAATTTATAAGAATTTGGGCAAGATATTCAATATCTATCTGAAAAATGGAGATAATTTCTACCTCACAGGGTAGGACAATATAACATTTTTAGCATGTTGCTCACTACATAGTAGATAGTAACAGTCACAGTATTTTGTGTGACCTATGTAGATCAAGTTCCATTTTTGCCTTTGACTTGCAGGTTGTGTGAACGAGGACAAGTCACTTAATCTCACAGTGTCTGTTTTAGATTGGAATGCATTTTACTATTAATACAAGTAACAGAAAACTACAGTGGCTCAAAAAAAAAAAAGATTATTCCTCTCAAACAGCAAAGCATCTGGGGAAGATAGACTAGAGTTGAAAGGGTAGGTTAACCATGTGATTGGAAACCCAAGCTCGCTCTTTCTTTTAGTTTTGCCCTCCTTGGCATGTTGGCCCTTGTGCTCATGCTTATTGCTTCATGCTTGTAGCAGAGCTGCTCCATCCCCTTCCTCATCTCCATGTCTCAGCAGGAAGAAGTAAGAAGGAAATTCCCAAGATAATGGTAAGGTGAAGTGTTAGAACAAAGGGTATGTAGTAGCCTAGAAAGCAGCCAGTCCAAGGTTAAGGAGGACAGAAGGAAGGATCCAGAATGTTTCCAAGAATAAAAGAAGACTGATAGGCTACTTAATAAGATAAAAGTGTATTGAGAGGAGATTTATGGTTATGCTGCAAGATCAAGCAGTGGCTTGTTAACAGGAAGATCGAAAGCTAGATGGATGAATAAAAAGTGAGGCAATGATTAATTCCAGGGAAAGCAAAAAGCTATATAGAGAAGGCAGTGAAATCATAGAATGCTACAGGATTAACTGTGAACAGTATTTACAAAGCCATACCACTGACTATTGGTTTAATATCCAAGAAGTGGGGGGGGGGTGTTTGTTTTGTGGGGTAAGGTAAAAGAGTCGAATTTTCATTTTTAAAAATACTAAGTTAGGGCTTCCCTGGTGGCGCAGTGGTTGAGAGTCTGCTTGCCGATGCAGGGGACACGGGTGTGTGCCCCGGTCTGGGAAGATCCCACATGCCGTGGAGTGGCTGGGCCCGTGAGCCATGGCCGCTGAGCCTGCGTGTCTGGAGCCTGTGCTCCGCAACGGGAGAGGCCGCAGCAGTGAGAGGCCCGCGTACCGCAAAAAAAAAAAACAACAAAAAAGACTAAGTTAACAACTACTAGAACAACTATAATATTAACATATAGCAGATAAATGTTATATAGAATGTGGAGGTAAATCTTAAAAGGTGGGAGGAGCGGTTTCCTCTGGGGAGTGGGCATCAGAGGTAAGACGAGTTGAGCAGAGAATGCTTACTCATCCTTGCTGCATCCCTATCACAAGGCAAGGAAAGTCCATGAAGTGTGGTATAAATAGATGTGGCAAGGGATGAGAATTGAGAAATTAAGTATGCTTTAATTTCTGTACTCTTATCATGAAAGAATGAGAGCCATATTTCCTCGCTTCTTCCCAGGGGCTTCCCGTGGGAAAGTTAATTTAAGTGTTTCTTTGTGTGAGAAAGGGAGAGCTAGAAGAAGTTCAGCCTCATTTGAAGGAGAGATTTTGAGTTTCTAAGACTCGGGCAGGAGAGTAAAGGTGACCCGTTCTGAGACTGCTGTAGCCCAGTGTTTCACTCCCATGCAGCACCCACGGACGGTGCAGGTCCTCTAAGGTGGGGACCGATCATAAACTCCTCAGTGTCAAAACCCAGTCGCTAATCTGAACATGAAAGGTCTGAATCCTGGGGAATTTGGGACCTACAACTATGAACGAATTAATGACCTTGATCAGTGAATACTTTAGTGTAAATCGAAAAGCCCTTCATCAAATTTCTTGTGTGTGTGTGTGTGTGTGTGTGTGTGTTTAAGATTTATTTATTATTTATTTTTGGCTGAATCGGGCCTTAGTTGCGGCACGCAGGATTTCCATTGAGACACGCGGGATCTTTCGTTGCGGCGTGCAGGCTTCTCTCTAGTTGTGGAGTGCAGTTTTTTCTTCTCTAGTTGTGGTGCATGGGCTCCAGGATGGGTGGGCTCTGGTAGTTTTGGCACACGGGTTCCAGAGCGCATGGGCTCTGTAGCTTGTGGCACGTGAGCTCTCTCGTTGAGGCAGGGGAGCTCAGTAGTTGTGGCGTGAAGGCTTAGTTGCCCCGTGGCATGTGGGATCTTAGTTCCCTGACCCAGGGATCAAACCCAGGTCCCCTACATTGGAAGGCAGATTCTTTACCACTGGACCACCAGCGAAGTCCCTCAAATTTCTTATGTTGAATTAACCTCCTTGGGATTCCTGTACCACCTAGCAGAGGGAGGAAGCCCCTCTGATGATGAGTATTGGATCTCTTGTCAACTCCAGCAACTGGTGTTCCAAACTGGCTCATACATATAGAATAACTTCCTATCTGGCATGACAAAAGGTAAAAATTGGACTTATATCTGAAACTTCCTTTGTTCTAAGCTTTTCCAGCCTCATTCCAAGCAATCCAAGCTGCATCTCACTCTGGGCATCTGGTAGACCATTAGTGACAAACAGTTTAAGACCAACCACCACCCAGTGGCAGGTGACAGGCTGCAGTATGTCAGTTTCAAATTGAGTTTGAACGTTTATGTAGAAGACCATCTCCTCTGGCAAAGAGTAGTGAAAGTCTGAGCAATTTTCTAGTGCATTCTTTCATTCCTTATGTTTAATAAGGGTTATTAAAGTCAAATAGCTTGTTTCTTGTGGGTAGTATAGATGGAGTAGTTGTTAAGAGCAGAGCTCTGGAACAAACTGTGTTCAGACCTGAGATGTACCACAAATAATCTATATGATATTGGGCATATCACTAAAGTTCTCTGAGTCTCAGTTTCTACATTTGATTTGGACATAAAATGGTAACTAAACACTTAGCACCTCTTGAAACATGCTAAACTCACAATCCATATTCATGTTATTAATATTCTGCTTCATAAGAACTTATTTCCTTGTTTCTGGCCAGTCATTAGATGGATGTTGGCTCAGCCCTTCTTTTCACTTTGTCTTTGTAGCCCAGTTTTTAAGAGAGAAAACATTTATACAAAAATAGAGTGGAATGGAAAAAAACAAAACAAAACAAGAAAACAAGGTGTAAAGCCACGTGCTATTTGCTAAATGAGAAAATACAGTGTTTCCAGAACCTTCCTACATTTCAGTGTGGTTTGATCACCGCAACTCTAGACATGGGATTCCCCACAGTTTTTGCCCACAGCTCTTGGCTCTAATGGGCTGTTGACTCCAACTTAATTTGGCTTCCAGGATATGGTTTGTGTGTGTGATGTACAGTCTGCAAGAAACACAGAGCTAGTTTTGTTTTAGGAAATGAAGATTAGTAACCAGTAGCTGGCCCATGAATAACCTTGGGTGTGTGGGACAAAAACAAAGTTGTAGATAGATTTGTAATGCCATAAATATTGGTGAAGCAGTAAACTTCTGATTCTAAGTTAGTTACGTTTCTAAGGCTATAAAACACCTACTGCTGCCTTGCTTTTCGAAAATATCCAGCTGGGACCTTCAAAGAATCACGTATCCCATCTTCTTTTCAACCAATCTTATTTATGCAGTATCTGTAGGTGATGAATTTGTATTAATACTCTACTTCTCATTTGAAGGATCAGAGTAAACTGGTAACTCCTGAGGTGGCGCCATCTAATATGAACGTAACACATTTGTGTCACGTTCTTACCCTTTTTCAAGTCGGAGTAATCTCCTGGGGGAGAATGTTTTCATTTTGCATTTTCAGTGTGATTTTCTCCTTTATGTTCAGATGTGGCTTTAGTCTGGAAATGTACTCAAGATTCTTTCGTACTCAAGAATCAGAAATTGTTGCTTTTGCCTAGTGCTTTATTGTTTACAAATCATCTCCCCATCTTTTGTTCTTTATCCTAAAACCACTCTTTACCGAAGGTATCATTATCCCCTGATGAGGAGAAACAAGATTTAAAGATGTTGGGTCACTTCCTGAAAATTAACACTAACAGAAAGTGGTAGAGATGTAAGATCTCGGGGTTCCGAATCTCACGTTATTTTCATTATGACTGAGAAGGGAAGGCTTTGGGTGACAAAGATGAACTCGCTGTCCTAACAGTTGTGCTGCGGGCTGCTCCTCTCAGAATGGCTTCTGAGTGGTGGTGTCTTCTCTCTCTGACTTGTGTTCTGTCTGGGGCCACTCGGTATTCCCTTTCCCCCTCCTCCTGCTGTCCAGAAGCACTTTTCTCTTAATCATTTTCTAAGTTTGAGTCCCCCACCAAACAGACCCTGACACAAGTTTTGAGTGCAGATTGTTTATTTGGGAGATGATCCCAGGTAGCACGGTGAGGGAATGAGGAAGCAAGACAGGAAGGGAGGAGAATCAGTAAAGAGGGCTTCCGTGAGTGAGTTACCACTGTGAGCAACCGGAGCTCTGTTCTACCAGATATGCTTTGTAAAACCCAGCTCAGAACGGTCCCACGAAGGGGTAGCCAGCTCCTATCCATCACCGGTTGACATTTGCTTTTGGGGGCATTAACTTCCCATTTTGCCATATGAATGGGCTGTCAGTCATGCTCCTCTGGTCAGAGAAAGTCCTCAGACAGAAATCTGGGCAATTGAGAAAGGAAGCCATGAGCGTGTATGATTTCTGTGCACTGAAGCTGTGGTTTTCACCTCTGCCTGGGTGGACAGAGGGCCGGGGGTGGGCACCCACTGCATCGGCTGTAGCCATTGTTTAGTGTGAATTTTAATTGTTTGGTAACCCTTCTTTCAAGGCATTTGGTATCCTCTCTTAGGGCGCTTGGTTGTAAGTGACAGAAAACTGAACGCGAATTGGCTCTAAGTCCAAGAGGAATTTTTTGGATCATGTAGAAGCAAAGTCCACAGTGGGGTCTGTTTTAGGTGCTACCTGATGCAGGGGCTCCTGTATCCCATTGTCTCCCATTTCCTCTGTGTGGTAGCATTATTTTCAGAAAGGCTTTCTTCATGGTCAAAGTGGCTGCTAGCAACATGTATTTTTGTATCCTTCTAGGTTCAAATCCAGTGGAAGAGTGAACATTTTGTTTAGTTAGAATGCGTAGCAAAAGTTCTAAACTTCATTCTTACTGGACTCCTCTACGTCACATATCCACCTTTGAACCACCTATTATGGCTCAGGGGATGTGATGCATCAGTTGTCTTAGACCTATATCCCATGCCACACTGTGAGTCCAGATAGGCTCAAGTTGGGGAGAAGTGGATCTTCAAAAGGAAGTTGATACTGTCCCCTGCAGAAGGAATAATAGATGTTGAGATGCCAAACAGTCAGCGTCCAGTACCACCATCCAGGAAAACTAGATACCAATATTTATCCCTAAATGTCATTTCTTGAAAGTGTTTTAGATGTCTGGGAGCAGGCGTGGCACAGGGTATAGTGGGCAGTAGTCACTAATGTAGCCCAGGAGATAGTGGACCCTGCTCCATGCCTGAGTTGCTAGGTTTTCTTGGCCAGTATGTTGGCTCCTAATTTATGTGTTCAGGACATCCCTAAGCCAGTCTGCATCTGTGCAATTCAGACACGATGCAGAGAGAAGTCCTGAGCATGTACTATGTGCAAGGCTTATGTCCTCTGCCAGTGGTTCCTACCACTGGCAACTGCTCTATCCCTAAGTCCGTCTCCCTTCATTCTTTGTCCTGGATGAATCAGATCATGCCCTGTAGTCTTTGTCAGACCCCTGAGAATATTAGCAGGGAATGAATGCAGTGTTCTTCATTCCTTTACTCAGCCATCCTTGCACCAGTCTAGCCAGCCATTCAGTCATCATTGATTGAACGCCTTCTGAGTGCTGTGAAGGTGGCAAAGAGTAATCCGAACAAGTATTTTGACTTCAAAAGGCTGAAAATCTAAAAGAGGATTTTTAGGGGAAAAAAGCAAGATATGTACAAAAATATCTCTAATGTGAGGCAGAAATCGACCAGTGCCATTAGTCAGAGATAGATGAATCCCCACTCGTTTCAGAAAGAGAAATGACTTGCTGGTTTCCCAGGTGGAATCAGGATGGAATCTGGTGGAAAGGGGGGAGTAATTAAATTAAATTAGTGTTTGCATTTTGGGATACTTGAAATGCTTGGCATAACCAAAGTTCTTATTCCAATAAATTAAACATATCTATTTGAAATGGCAGCTCTTGCAATTCAGATTATTCTAGATTATGGCTGATGTTTAACTCATTCTCTAGGAAGGTGCTTTTTCTGTTTTACCAAAGTAAAAAATATCTAATTTAGTTCTTATTTTGCCTGATGTGGTCCCAGTAGGACAAATGTCCGTATTTATTCTCCACTAAGGACTTGACACACTGCATGTGAATGAGTTTGTGGAATGATGTAGCCTATGGTGCCGCTGCCATCATGTCCATTCTGGAATACGTGAGACACAACACTGAGGTGGAGATAAGGTTTAAAGATAAAGACTTAAGAGCCAGAAAGTGAAACATTAAGAACAAATCAGATCATACACCTTTTTGCAGCAGAGACTGTCATTTATTCCTTTCTGTACTTTCCTTTACTCCTGGTTCAAGGTCTGGCACATAGTAGGTGTTCAGTAAAGGCATCCTGAACTAATGCTTTGGCTCTCTTTGGAGATACCACGTTCCATGAGGAATCATGCATGTCACCAACCTCCCCCCACCCTTCTGTAAACTCTTAGAAGGCAGGGACCAGGCCTGACTGCTCTGTTCTTCACGGCCCCTGCGTGCAACCTGGCGTGCATAGAGGCTCCCAGACGTTTACTTATTGTACTTAATGTTGGTAGGTACCAGCAGTGACTTTCAGCATCCTCTAATTATGAACTAGGAGGTCTCAAAGAGCTTCTCAGTTCCTGGTGATTTGGAGCACTTACATCTTACGTTCTGTCTCCCAGGTGAACGTCAGTTGTCCTGAATCATAAAATTAAAAATTGGGTGGAGGGAAGATAACATCTAGTGATTTCATAGGGCGGTTATAAGGATAGCGTGACTTCCCGCGTGGCAGTAACTAGCAGAGGCCTTGGCACACAGTGGGAATTCATTAGGTGTCAGCTGGCCCTATAAACAGAAGCAAACCTTTCTTTTTCGATCTCGCTTTTGCCTGTGAATGGTGGTGTTACCCAGTACGTAGCTAGTGACTTTTGAACTGATTCCCAGTTTCTCTTACTTAAGTTGCTGCTGGTTTTGTAGCTGAAGGCTCTGAGTAGACGAGCAGAGAGTTCGATGCTACACAGGGGGTCAGTGTGAGAAAGATCTGGGTGATGTTATGTTTGTGGGTCAGAAGGGTGATCGTAGGAGAGGCTCTTGGTGCCCGTCCAGATTTCCTTTGCCCAGCTGGGGCATCCTTCCCCCAGTACAGGGAGGGCTGGCTGCTGACAGCTTACAGCTGTACCCTTCCTTGGACAGCTGCCCTTGGCAAACAGGGCTGTCTCACCTGGAAATGCCTGGGACATTATGTCACTCCCACATCCCCTGCAGCCTGTGGCGCATGGAGGGATCCCAGAGTTCCCTTTGCCGCAGTGAAGGTGCCTCGGTGGTGTCACTCACGCTTCAGAGCTCCCTGTGGGGTCAGGCTGAGGCTGGACCATCGCCGAAACCACATCTCGGCTGGGCTTCTCCCCTCGCCCTGTCTCATCTTCCTCCCTGATTAAGGATTCCAGTTTCAGACTCTGCTTTTAGGGATCCCAGCCTAATACAGAGAGGATCTGAAGACACAGCAAAGAGATGCCTTGTCTTGTGTGTGGTTTTCAATACAAAGCAATGCTTTGTTAATAATGGCAGCTGGCATATATATATTTCAGTTTGCATGGTGTTTTCATCTGCCAACTTTCCCCCAAAATAGTTCCACTGGGGGGTTATTATTTTCCCCAGAGTTACAATGAGAAAAACAAGGCCCAGGGCAGTTACAAGACTTGAATAATCTCATGAACCAGGTCCTCTGGCACCATGCTTTGTGCTCTTCATCCTTGTCCACCTCCCGGTCTGACTTCCTCTCCTGATGCACTTTTTTCAGTTGAAATCTTTGTTTTGTGGCTGCAGAATCACTGACCTTGCTTTGCCATCCACTTTTGAGCACTGAAGCTTCTGGATCACTTTGGATTCCTTTAGACCAAAAAACAAAAATGAAACAACCCATTTGAGATATTCGATACCTTCTAAATGTCAGAATGTTATTGCTTTGGGCACAGGCCGTTGCAAAACTGCCTGACCAAAGACAAACAGTTGCAATGTGTTCTGCAGGAAAGGCTATGATACTTCATACAAAACAGAATGAAAGAAAGTCTTTGCATATACAAATAAACAACTTTTCAGAGTTTATTTTTCAGACAAGATAACGCCAAGAGAAATTTAAGTCCTTTCCAAGTCTGTGTCAGAGAAAGAGTAACATTTAAAAATATTAATTGATGCTAGTTAATGTTACCACCAAGCAGTTATTAGTTTGGTTCTAAAAATATGCTATGGTGTAGTTTGCAGGCCTTGGGAATAATAGTTTACTGGGAAAGGGAGAAGTGTAATATGTATCTCAAGAGTAGATGCCTATGAAAATAGTTTTAACTATACTATCATTGATTTCTAGATAACACTGCCTCTGACAAAATCATAGCAAATTTTATCATGTCTTTTGTGTAACAAATCTGACATGGTGGTCAAATCACTGAAAAAGGGGGATAAAAGATTTAGTATTTTAAGTCAGAACACAGCCTTAGAGAGAGCAAGAGAATGAGAGATTGATTGCTTTAGGAAAGATGGTTAAAGATTCTTTACCAAAATGCTGTCCTTTGCAGTTCCTTGGTACTTATCTATTTTTAATTTTTATTTTGTCTGAAATGATTCACTGCATCATAATAGAAGATAATTAGGGTTTCCCTGGTGGCGCAGTGGTTGAGAATCTGCCTGCTAATGCAGGGGACACGGGTTCGAGCCCCGGTCTGGGAAGATTCCACATGTGGAGTAACTAAGCCTGTGCGCCACAACTACTGAGCCTGCGCTCTAGAGCCCGCGAGCCACAACTGCTGAGCCCACGAGCCACAACTAATGAAGCCCGGGTGCCTAGAGCCTTTGCTCCGCAACAAGAGAAGCCGCCGCAATGAGAAGCCTGTGCACCGCAACGAAGAGTAGCCCCCGCTCACTGCAACTAGAGAAAGCCCACGTGCAGCAACGAAGACCCAATGCAGCCAAACATAAACAAACAAATAAATAAATTTATTTTAAAAGAAAGCTATTTAGCCCTTGCTTTAGTGTTTTAGCTCTGAAATGTTATCTGTTACATTGTGTAGCAGGGTAATCATTTGATATGTTAGCTGGTGTGTTTCTATTCCCAGTAAATACTTTTTTAAATCCATTGTCCTGCCAGGCAAGTTAAAGCGTCCATTGTTTGAGGATATGGCAGTGTTGGCACACCTCAGGTAACACAGAAGTCAAGTCTTGGCTTTTGAGTTTTAAAGCAGACTTTTTAAGTACATCGCAGATAGAGAAGTTTTGAGAGGGAAGGGTTTTCAGTTGCCAGACCTTTCGAGCTTCTCAGTTCTGAGAACTCAGGCCCTGCATTTTCAAACATAAACAATCAGGTATAGCAGAACACAGGACTCAGCAGAGCCAGTCCCCTTGCCCACTCAGAATAGATAGTGAGCCCATAAGAGACATCTGGTTTGAACATGGTGGCAGAAAATCACCTGAAGAAACAGAAATACAAACAGTGGAAGGAGGAGATTGTTGAAACCCAAACCATGATGTAGGTGGAAAGAAAGGCAGGCCAAAGAAATCGAAGTTTCATAGGGGTGTGTGTCAGAGGAAGTGGGTGTCTTAAGAAACTGCAGATCTCAGGAAACACCTGGAAAGGACAGTTCTTGAAGCCGAGAAAGCAGACTTTGATGTGAAGAACATCAATTCCTTGGAGGTAGGGTTTGGGAAACAAGAATATGGGCAGACAGATGGAGTCGCCCTGGATTCAGTTTCAATCTGAGAAATCAAGGAGGTGGGTCTAAGTGAAGCATCACAGAGCAACCATGTTTGCAGACCGCAGTGTGTCATTGTGTAGTGGAAGAAAGAGAGAATTTACATTGTGAGCAATCTCATAGCCATTTTTTTTTTCCATTGCCTGGAGAGATTTAAAGGCTAAACAAACCAAAACTTGGGTCAAAGGAAATTCCTGCATGCCTGAAACACACTCTTGACGTCTCCATAGCCAGTTCAGAAGAATTTATCTCCTTCAAAGATGAGTAATTAAGAGGAACTAGCATAAAACTATAAAAACATCCTACAAGGCAAAAAAAAAAAAAAAAAAAAAAGTAGAGAACAGGAGGAACAAATGACAATTAAAGATTGTAGAGAGAGGCTGATGCCTGGTGGGGGAGAGCCGGGGACATTTGCTAACCGGGTCTCTGAGAAAAAGCCCCACTCCCTCCTCCTTTCATGCCTTCTGCAAACTCACTCCCCACCCAGTTCTGGCAAGGGGCTGGGGGAATAGAAATGTAAGTCTGGGGACTCCAAGCTGGAGCGCCCTGGGCTGAGACTGGTGAGGTAGCAAGTGTCGTCAAATTCCTCTGTACTCAGTATGTCACGGGGCTTGTATCATAGAAACAGCTGCCTTGGCGTGCTCAGGTAGAGAAGGCCACACACACCTCAGAGAGATCCTTCTGGTCCCAGAGACACGAGAGAACAGCCAGGTGTGTTTCCATCCCTCCTACAGGGGCACAGAGTACTTGAGTGACAGCTAGACCCATACAGACCTTGTCTTACATCTGTGGGTAAGTGTGAACAGAGGCTGGAAGGAACAGTGATGTTCCCAGGAATTCCTAAGCAAATAGCTGATGATCAGTATTAGGGTTCTGTAGGGAAACAGTACCAATAGGCTGTGTGTGTGTGTGTGTGTGTGTGTGTGTGTGTGTGTCTGCCTGTCTGTTTGTCTGTCTGTGTACGGCGGCGGGGGATGTATTTTAAGGCATTGGTTCACATGACCTGCAAGTCCAAATTCTGCAGGGTGTGCTGGCAGGCTGGAGATCACGGGAAGAGCAGACGTTTCAGCCTCAAGTCTGGAGGCAGAATTCCTTCTTCAGGGGAGGCCAGTCTTTTCTCTCTTACTTCTGATTGGATCCCCAACTGTATTGCGGTGGGCAATCTGCTTTACGCAAAGTCTACTGATTTAAATGTTACTTTCATCTAAAAATTACCTTCACCATGACATCTAGGCTGGTGTTTGACAAAACATCTGGGTCCTGTGTCCTAGGCCAAGTTGAGACATAAAATTAACCATCAGGACCCTAAACCAGAGCCCCAGATGCTTTCATTTCCCATATTCTCTTTGGAGTTCTGTTATGCATCCCTGGCGTGAGAGAGTGAGGGGAGGTGTAAGTAGATTATCTGCCGCCCAGGGGATGGGGGCTCAAAGGAAGCCTTAAATTCAGCTGCTGGAGAAACTGTCACGTGTCTGGAACACCCAGGTGTGTGACCTGACATCTGTGTCAGGAGACCCTTTGTGCTCTGCCCACACTGGCTTCAACGTCTCTGGCTGGCAGGGCCCCTCTTGACCGTCTCCTCCTCTGGATGCTTCCGGAAGCGCTGACAGACCAGCTCGTTTCTACCACACAGACCCCACGCACTGTCCTTTCCAGGAGCCTCTGTCTCCCAGAGTTCCCGGCGCGGCTGAGTCCCTCTTGTCTTCAGTGATAATTTGCTTGTTAAGGCTCCTTTCCTTGGTTTCCTTTCCTTTCTCTCCTGTTGTTTCCAGGCATCACCTCCCCAGTACATTGCGTCCCTCCAATCCTTTTCTCGGGCTGCTCTGAGGAAGCTCGAACCCAAACAGTGTGACTCCTCAGAGCATCTTCTCCTTTAATCACGTCATAGGTGCTTGATGGACAGTTGACATGAGAGACTTAAGTCAGACTCATAGAGGATTACGCAACCTCAGATTGTGAAAACCATCCATTTCAAGGGCTGCATATTCATTGACACCTGTTTCCTCCCTGTCTTATTTGCCTGACAGATGTCATCGCTAACGTTTGAGCTTGAAATTTCACAGACCATCAGTTCTCTCTGCAACGGTCAGAGATCTGCGCTCACTTCCCTACAGTACAAGAGGCCAGTCATAAAGATCTTTACATACTTAAAGTGGGCGATAACCTATCCGTTGCATACATTTGATTCCTTATTGGAATTATTTTCAAGTAAATGTACAACACCCAAACAAACACCCAAGTAAACCAACACCCAAACACTACGTCTAGCCCCCCCATTTTTACTGAGTCTTTTGGTTCAACAAATATTTATTTATTGAGTGTTGTAGAAGCTGGGGATTCAGCGGCACATCAAACAAGCAAATCCTTTCCTGTGTGGAAGCACACAGTAAAGAGGTGATATTTAAACAAAGTCCTAAAGGTTGCATCAGGATAGACATGCACAAAGCTGGGAGAAATTTCCAGCAAAAGAAACAGTAAGTGCAAAGGCCCTGCGCACACACACGTGCACACACACACACAGACACGCATGCACACACACACACACAAGAAACATACACACATTTGATGTGTTTAAAAAGTAGAAGGGAGGCCAGAGAAGCAAGCCACAGCAGGATGAATGAGGAAGGGGGTAGCAGGTGAGGTCTGAGAGGTGAGGAGTGGGCGGGGAGCAGGGCATGTAGGGCCTTGTGGTGATTGTGCTTTTTACTCTGACTGTGATAGGAAGCCACTGGGATCTTTTGGCCAAAGCAGCGTCACAATCTGTCATATGCTTTCAAAGGATCACTCTGTGCCTGCTGTGTGGGGTGGGAGAAAGTGCAAAGATAGAAGCTGAGATTCCTTTGGCATGATTACAAGTGTAATAGTTGGTTATTAATCTGTGACATCATTTTGATAGAAAACAGACTTTAGACAAATAGGCTGATGGATTCTTCCCTGGGGGGAGGAATAAGCCCCTCCAGTATTCTATCATATAATTTCTTTCTCAACCAGAAAGGAGCTTAATTGCACAGTGGCAGCTGAAGACCATTGTTAACCAAATAACAAAACAATTTCAATTAAGAGAGAAGAAGCTCCTGCCAAGGAAAGAGTCCATTCTCGTGGGGAATTTCCTTGGAAGCCAAGACTCGCTGCCGTGCTTTTGTTCAGGGTCCTCCTGTGTTGCATGGGAAATGAGGGTTCATGTTTCTGACCAGCCTCTGGAAATTGAAGGACTTCATGGCGGGAATCCAGAGACCTGGGTTCTCAGTGTGGCTCTGTCACAACCTTGTAGGGTGACCTTGGGGCACCTCACACAGCAGCGCCGGCCTCTGGTCTGCAAGTCTGTAGGATGTGAGGTGGTGTGGCCCCTCTGTCACGTCTCAGCCGTGGGTTTGGGGGCTCCTGAGACTCTGCATCTGAAAGTGACTAGTAGCTGAGAAGCACCACTTGATGCAGGGGCATCACCATTAGCTCCGCCCAGATACTAAAGGAACAAGGCATGTCATGGGAAGGGGGTGTGACAAACGGACAAGTGGAAACAGTGAAGTGATAGCTGTCATTTACCTTGTTTTGTCCAGCAGTGCCAAGCATTGTCCTCTCATTAAGGTTCAGAAACATCACATATGTCTTCATATAAAAGGCCTCACGTGCAAAGGCCCAGGGGTGGTTAGCATCACGTGCACAGTTGCGTGATGAAGGGAGGGGCGGGGATCCTAAGCTGGACGAGTCTCTCCAGCAGCACCAGCTGGTGTGGTCAGAGGAGGGCTCTCTGGAAGAGACCCGTGAGCTGGTGGGAGGAAGACATGTGTAGTCTGGGGGAGGGGTGCTTAAGGGCAAGGGGCAGTTCGTGCACAAGTGCCAGGTCACTTTAGGAGTCACGTCGTTGACGTGAATGTGCACAGCACTCAGTGGTGACGTAGCAGCGCAGTATATTCAGAGACGTTAATACAGGTAATAGAGATTGAGTGCTGCTGCTTGCCCTGTAGCCCCTTCACCCACTTCTGAGTTGCCTGCAGGGAAGGTGGACAGTTTCCCTTAACCTGCTAAGAGCGTCTCACCTCCATCTCCCACTCTGTCTCCTTCTCTGCCTGGGAAACTGGATATGCTCATGGGAACAGCCCTCAGCCAAGAGGGAACCATCCCAAGAGAAGCGCCCGGCCTCCCTGCTCTCTGGCGGCACAATTTTGAGGTGCGTTCCCTGCGGTTTCTCAGAGAATCCCCAGGAGGGCTGAGCTCTGGTTGCCCACAGTGGTGACCCCCTCATTCACACACCTGGTGTTAGTTTTCTGGGGCTGCCATAAAAAAGGACCATGGATTTGGAGGCTTCAACAGCACAAGTGTATCGTCTTGAGTAGTTCTGGAGGCTGAAGTCCAAGACCAAGGCGTCAGCAGGGTTCCTTCTGAGGCTTCTCTCCTTGGTTTGTAGGTGGTGGTCTTCTCCTTGTGTCTTTATGTGAATTTCTCTGTGTGTGTGTGTCTTTGTCCAGATTTCCTCTTCTTATAAGGACACGAGTCATATTGGATGAGGGCCCACCCATATGACCTCATTTTTCCTTCATTACCTCCTGAAAAACCCTACTGCTAATTACAGACACCTTCTGAGGTACTAGGGTTAGGACCCCAACATATAAATTTGGGGGGGACACAATCCATCCCATAACACACCCTTTCTTGGCATTTCTTTCCTTCCCTTCTGTCTCCCTACTCTCCGAGGTCCTCTCCCTAGTATACCAGTTGTAGCCAAGTCCTTATCTTGGGTCTGCTTTGGGGAACGTGAACTGAGAAAATAGGAAGTGAGAAAAACCTGGGGGTAGCCGGAAAGTGCAAATCCACCTGAAAGCATTTACATTCATTTTAGAAAAATAGCACATAAGCAAAAAGCTCTGTGTGGACTCTGCAGAAGCACTTCTACAGTTTCAGTCTCGCCTTATTTCTGTGCAATCTCTGGGTCAGATACTTTTAAAGTTTAGCTGTTACTTTCTATGATTTGTGTGTGTGTATAAGGACCCTATCCCGTGAAATGTAGGAAATATATGTAATTTAAAATAAAAGGGGAAATGTTATAATGTTCATTATAATGAAGATAATTCTGCGCACTGAGGTGTTTTTTTTTTTTTACACCTTTATTGGAGTATAATTGCTTTACAATGGTGTGTTAGTTTCTGCTTTATACCAAAGTGAATCAGTTATACATATACATATTGCGCGCTGAGGTTTTAAGGACACTCTTATACCTGAGGACGTGACCCATTATTTCAATAATGCACACGGCTGAGTTACACCCAGGCGGATTGGAGTTTATGCCTGGGGATTGTTACATCCCCATAAGGAAGGGCTGTGACTGACATCCCCTCATTCAGCGTAACTTTGCAGGGCGTGGTGCCAGCTTTTCCCACTAGAGGGCAATGCAGCTACAGGAACAAGAGAAAAGTGTTTTTTGGCCCCAAACTAGTGAATTAGGAAGCTTGCTGCAGGGAGATTGCATTTCCAGTTGAGATCACAGACACCCCTTTTGTACTTCAGTGTAAATTACACTTATCACAGCCACACGCAGGTTGCTGAAACAGTTGACTGGGTTCATAAGTGATCACCACTGAATCGGGGGTGTCATTTTCAGAGACAACGGGCAGGTTATGGTATTGGTAATATGTCGTCTTTCTTCAAGCCATCTCTCTCCCCAGTATGAGCTGGCTACAGTGAGATGGGAAGGCGACTGAACATCAAGGCTGAAGATCAGAGTTTGAATCGCTCTGGCTTCTTATGGCACCTTGAATTTAAAATAAGTTGTTTACATCTGGTGTCATCCTGTTTCCTAACCTGTAAAGCAGGAATAGTGAAATCAGCCCCTAGAAATATTTTGATAAAGAAAATGCTGAAGGATTTTGTAAATTTTAAGGGACTAACAACCATGAAGGGTGGGGAGGTTATTATCAAGGCTGACCATGTTAGTCTTCGTGTTGTAAAAACCTTCCATGAATGGTATACTTTCCTAAAATTCTACTCTTAGATCTTCATTTCTTTGGATTGAATTGTATCTTTAACGAGTGCATTTCCCTGGAACGGCACATATCCAGTAGACAGTTACAAATCATCAATATTTGATGTGTTAACTTTGGGGACTGGTGCCTCTGGCAGAGAGCAAGAGCTAAGACATCTTGATTTGGGGAAAGGTAGAGACATTTTAATACGGGCCAGTGATTCTCTGCTGGCATAGTGTATCGGGCCCTGATCTTTAGAGTAAATTGTGGCGGAAGAGAGAAAGGGGGAGAGACCGAGCCAGAAGGAGATGGCCCAGCTTCACAAGTTTGCCAGACAGGAGCCAGGTCTTAGAAATTTTCATTTATTTTCTGAATTGCTAAATCCCTATTGCATAACACATATTCGAGATCATGTCTGTATGGTAACAAATTTACCATTACTTCAATAGTAAAGCATTTACTGAGCATACCTTATTATACAGTTATGAAAACAGAGAAGGAAAAGTACAGGTTTCCAGACTAATTGGGTGGATGGAGGGATAAGGAGTTTTACATGATCTGTGCTGTGATTGGGTTTCAACTCCATGAAGGGAAGAGTGAATTCTTTTCAGTCACTTCTATACGTTCATTATTTGATACCTGGTAAATGCTCAACACATAAATGAATGGACGAATGAATGAATGGATGAAACCATCTTAATGTAGGGCAAAGATTCTCAAAATATGTTCCTTACCCACTCCCACCAGTCAGCTAATCCTTTTAAATAAAAAGCACTTACTATGTAGAAGTCACTGTTCTAATTACTTTTCATACATTAATTCATTTAATATTCTCTCAGCCCTATGAGATAGGTTCTGTTATTATTACTCTCACTTTTCAGATAAGGAAACTAAGGTTCATAGTGGGTAAGTCACTTGCCCAGGGTCACACAGTTAGTAGTTGGCAGTGATGAGATTTGAACTCACACAGTCTAGTCCTAGAGTCAGTGCTCAAAATCACTTGATTGTGTTGCTTCCCTGTACGTAAAAAGAATGAGACACATCAATAGGTGCTGGTAAGAAAGAGTCAACAACTTGTATTTTTAAGTTAAAAAAAAAAAAAGGAAAGCAGGATACTGGCCAATGTATTTAATAATATACCATCTATGTCCAGAGACAAAGAGGTTCTGATATGCTTGAATGTGCACAGGCTCTCTTTAGAAGGAAAGAGAGGACAACAGTGCTGATGGGGCAACTCAGAGAGGGACGTTTGAGGAATGGGTGTCAGGAGTGGGAAGGAGACATGCACTCTGTTCCACTCGCTTTGGTGGTGGCTCCAAACACTTCTATTTTCTTTAAAAAAAATTTCCCTTTCTCATATGTAGCTTTAACTTATGTGTGTTTATTAATTATGCACAAGTGCTACCGTCAGCACACGCATTAATCATTAGTAAAGCTCGTTTCTCTGTTAGAGGAAAAGACAGATGACAGTAGTGGGGCAGTGCACGTACCCCACTTCAGGGGCACCTTCAGCAATCGTACTGCTGGTGATTTTCCGATCACTATCCGGCCCCACCCCTGAGACCCAGCCCAGACCCTCTGCCTGAGAACCTCTGGGAGTTGTTCCTGGGTAATCTGCGTGGTCAACAAAGGCTAGGTGATTCTTCTATATCCTCTTGTTTGAGAATCATTACCCCCCCCCTTCCTCCGCTTCCTCCTCCTCTTCTTCCTCCCCCCCCTCCCCCTCCAAGCATTTTGCTGGGCCTTGGGATTTTAAATGTAAATAAGAACCATTTGTCCACTGTCCTCACAGAATTTATAACCTAGAGTAGGAAAAAGAGAAGTGATCAAGCAGATATAAAAGGGCGATGCCCAGGGTTGCTGATGGGTGTCATCCCCTTAGTCATATACTGAGTATTCCTATCAGCCTTCTACCTCAGACTCATGGCCACGTGACTTGCTTTGGCATTCAGTGAAACAGACAAGCTATTTCTTTAGCAACCTCCCACCAAATGTTTGTGACACCTGTAAGACCTGCCTGTCCCCTTCTGGGTATAATCTCAAATTTCCTGAATCTCCCAGGCCTTGTAAATTATATTTCCAACATTCTTGCACACGTACTAGGCTAAAAGTATTTGGAATTTCACAGTAAAGGGCGAGCCAAGGCATGGCCCCTGTAGGAAGAAATGATAAGTGCTCTCTGGGCCACTCATTACATCTCATTTTAGGATGAGTATAGTCTGGTTGTTTTCCAAGCCAGAAGGCACTTGCTTTGCATTTGCTTCAAATCTATGCACTTTAAAAAATACCATGACATTTTGCTTCTGAGACAAAAGTCAAATGCCAAAAAACATTCACCTCTACAAGTGTGGGTATTAAAAACTTAATTTATAAATGCAAACAAGATCAGCTGCTAAGATGCCAACGCGGTTACCTAGTTTGCGGACTTGGAGATTGTGGGCAGTATTCCGCCTGTCTGCTCTACACCTGTGTGTTTGCTGCCTTATCAGGGATTGAGAGAGCTGTTCCAGAAAAAGCCACCATTGGCATTGGCATCCTTTCCTGTCTGAATGCCTAAATACAGCTGGTGGGCTTGAAGTTACAGTTCTGGAATTTATTTAGAGAGAAAATGGGAAGTGAGGCGGCGAATGGTGCATGTGGTGTTCTGTGCGCTCTCCTCGTCGGCGTCGTTGGGAAAGCTACCCCTCCCTCATTCCATGAGGCCTGAGCGGGGCTGTCAATCACAGTGCGCTCTTCCCGCCCCGCGGGGATGAGTATCTGGTCCAGATGATTTCAGGCACAGTACCTCTTGCTCCTGGGACTAGCACAGGCACAGAAATAGATGCTTCGCAAGAGGAAGAGATTTGTCTTTTACTTCAAAGAACTCAGTAAGTACTTACAACATGGATAAGAGTCTCAAATATTAGTTGCAAAACCATTTTTAAATTTGTAAAAGGGTGTTGGGAGACAGGAAAGTTCCTGATTCCCAGAGGAGGGGCTAATCTTGTGGGAGGTAAAGCTGGGAGTGTCGGGAGTCATCTCCCTTCTGGGAAAGGCAGCCTGAGGATACATGGAGGGAGGCAGTGCCAGGCAGGAGGGAGAGACCAAGCCCTACTCCGTCACCTGGATCTTGGTCCTACCTAAACGTGGCTGGTTGGAATTAGGTTTCTGTTACTTGTTTTTTTTTAAAAAAAGGCATATTTGAGACACTCCCAGTGATGTGAGAGGAAGAAACAGAGCCAGAATGTGTGTCTACAAGTTGAGAAGGCAACCAGTGAAGCAAACGTATTTTTCCAGAATGCTGGAGTAAGCTCCGACTTCCAATTACAGCCCGCCACTCCACCTGATGACCACTCCCGGCCAGTCCTCTGGAGTGGACGCTGACTCAATTTAAACATGCCTGTCTCCCTCTACCTTCCTTTCCCTGCTGATAGTAGCATATGACTTTCAGAGCTCAACTTGGGTTGTTAGGACACAAATCCTGTTGATTTACTGAGGTGATAGCTAGTGACCATCCATAACAGAAGGCTAACCAAGGGTTTGGGAATCAAGGACACTGAGATGATAAGGCAATCATTCCATAGCTTCGTCATCCTCAGCCAATTTCTATGGCTTCAGGATAGAGCTTCCCTCCTGCCCTGGCTGGTACTCCCTTCCTGGCTGTCAAGTCTTCTCAGTCTTCCCGGCCAGCCTCTGGGGGACATGGGGCTGTGGCTCTCCTCTCATCTGACCACCCCCGAGGAGCCTCAACTCTCAGACGTCACTACCACCTTTTCAGACTGCTGCCAGCAACCCAGAAATGAAGGACCACACCCGCCCAAATCCTCAGTGCATCCATAGTGGGATGTCCGTGAGATGTGTGTACACAGCTCACCAGGCAGCTCAGGCCCGGGTCCATGCTCTTCTCAAGTTCTCCAGACCTTTGCCAGACCTTGCAGCCTCATGCTTCCTGCTGCTGGTGATTCTGCCCCACTGAGCACTTGCCCTTTCTGCATACTCACCTCCTGTAGCCTTTTCTACGCCTGGATCTCAACCTCTTTACCCTGATTTCATCCCAAACCCACGCACAAGGCTCATATGCATCGCAGACTTGGCTGAGAGTTAGAGGCTCTGAGAGTCCTTATATCAGGGCGACCACAGCTGCATTAAATATGTCAAATAAGTTAAATACCACAAATTTCTGCTTTTAAAACTTTTTTGATTGTCATGCTGCCCACTAGCATCCCCCTCTCCTTTCTCCAGTCTTCTCTCCCCTCTCTCTTTGTCCCACCCTTGTATCTTGCTTATTTCCTCTTCAGAGCGGTTTGGTCCACTTCAGCCATTTCATCATGGCCTCACCCTCCTCTCTTCCAGCAGGAATTTTACAATTATTTATTTATTCATTCATTCATTTATTCACTCATTTTGGCTGTGCTGGGTCTTCGTTATGGCACACGGACTTCTTCGTGGCAGTATGCGTGTGGGATCTAGTTCCCCAACCAGGGATCAAACCTGGGCCCTCTGCATTGGGAGCGTGGAGTCTTACCCACTGGACCGCCAGGGAAATCCCCCAACAGGAATTCTGATACCTGCTGTTTACTTGATTGCTTCTACCACGCCACCAACATATACTTTAATTGATGTACAGATGCACATTCACTCATTCATTCACCCTCCCTCCCTCTCCATATATGTGTGTGTATGTACATATATATATATATATATATATATATATATATGCATGTATGTGTGTCGTGTGTATACATACATACTATACATATACATCCTGTGTATATATCTTGACTTCCCTTGGTCAAAGTCTCTTCACTTGTAAAGTTAGGGATACACACTAGTGTGTTTCTAATACTCCATTCAGCTCTAGTTATTTTTAGTAAATATCCTGTGTTTTTGTGTATACATATGGTATGACATATATTAGGTGGTTAACACTTAGTATTCATTTGCACATTTGACTTAAGATATTACCATTGTTTTTTATGTTAAAACAGGGTGTCTTCACTTAGTCAATGGCTGTGAAATGTTACAGTAATTATAGAATTATCTTGAACTTTAAATTGTAGTAAAGTTTCTATTTTTATCTCAGAGTTCACTAGAAGAATTATTGACACGAGCTGAACTAAACTGGTAGAACCTTGATATCTAAGGTATTAAGCTGGCCTTCTGAGTTCAGATGTCCCATGGCGTTTAAGTGACTCTTTATGTCCATCATGGTCTTGCCCGCAGTGGTCAGCTCAAAATGTACCTAATATCATTGTCAGCTAGGGCTTCACGGGCTGACCGGGTGGCTCTCAATGTCACCTGATGGCGTCATCAAATACGATGAAAGAATAAGACTTCTGGTTGGAACATGATCTTTTAGAGTGTGGAAGTATTGTCTGAAGTTGTATCTGGATGAATCTGATTTGTTTTGCAGAAAATACATCAATTCTTAATTATATGTTAGTGTTAAAAAAAAAACCCAGGCGTGAGGAATTATTTCGAAATCGTGACAGAGTTGAGCAGACTGGTTTTTTTTAACTTGGTTTGATTTTTGTGAATTCTAGTTTTTGCCTTTTAAAGAAATTATCTTCCTTGTCAGTGTGGCAGAGTGAAAAAGACCTATGTAGGTTTCAGTCATAGCGCCAGGTTCACTGGTTACGTGACCTCAGGAACTCAGCTCAACCTTTCAAAGTAACAGTGCCTTGCTGCTTCCCTGGAGGTTGGTCTTCAATCTTTGAGGATGTTAATACTCACCTGAAAGCTCTGATCTAAGGGTTAATTCAAAATCCTAGGCATTCAAGTGATAAACAGATGTTAGTGACATCTATCCCTGTCCTCCTTCCCTAATCCTCTGCCTCCTACCTTATCCCATCAAAATTTAGCATGAGTATAAGCAAGGCTAGGATTTCCTGGGAACACAGAACAGTCTCTTGACCCCTGGCTCTGGTCCTGTCCCCAGGGCTGTGGCAGGCTTTCTGCATTCCCTTTCCTGGAGGGCAGCTTTATTAGTTGGAGGCCAGTGAGGGAAACAGAGCTGGTTGGGCAATTCAGTAGCAAGAATAAGACAGAACAACTAGTTGGAAGGCTTCTGGGAGGGCTCAGAAGCTTATTCGTTGAGGCCCTGCTCTGTGCCCTTGAGTGCCTCCTACATAGAAATGAGCAAATCAGGCTTCCCTCTTGTTGCTCTTATTAATTATTATATTTTTGACAGTGCCATCATATCGCAGGGAAAGGGCATCCAACTCCACCTGGGGTGTGGCCAGTAAAGCTTCACCTGGGGTGTGGCCAGTAAAGCTTCACCTGGTCCATGTCTTAAAGCTGAGAGAACAGCAGCACAAATGCTTGGCGATGTTGTGGGAAGGTTTTACAGCGTGTCACGACTATTCCTGCTTTCCAAAGAGTTGAGGACTTATTAGTGACCCTGATTTTATGAAATGGTAGTAGGGCTGTTACGATAGGTAAGGAAAAATACAGGATATCCGGTTAAATTTGATATTCAAATAAATAATGCTATAGTATAAGTATATTCCATAAAAGATTTAGGACATACTTATACTAAAACATGGTTGTTTATGAGAAATCCAATTTGTATTGGGTGTGCTCTGTTTTATCTGGCAACCCTAAACCATAGGGGTGATCATAGACTACTTTATGCAGACCAAATATCTTAAAAAGAAGAGCAAAATTGCGATTCTTAGCCCCAGGTACTTTTTCAAAAACTGACCAACCAGATGGCGTTTTTAGAAGAGTGGCTGACAAACTTCTTCTGTGAAGGGCCAGGTAGTGAATATGTCAGGCTCTGTGGACCACATTATCCTGAGGATCCCACATGCCGCAGAGCCTGTGCTCCACAACGGGAGAGGCCACAGCAGTGAGAGGCCCGCGTACCACAAAAAAAAAAAAAAAAAAAAAAAAAAAAATATATATATATATATATATATATATTATACACACACAGACTGGAGTATGAATGAAATTCTGATACATGTTATAATACATGTAAACTTTGAAAACAGTATGCGAAGTGAAATAAGCTAGATACAAAAGGACAAATATTATTCCACTTACATGAGGTACTTAGAATAGCCAAACTCATAGACCCAGAAAGTCGAACAGTGGTTATTAGGGACTGGGGGAGGGAGGAATGGGGAGTTAGTATGTAATATGCAAAGTTTCGGTTCAGGGTGATGGAAAATTCTGGAGATGGATGATAGTGATGATTGTACAACGGTGTGAATGTACTAAATGTCACTGAAGTGTACACTTAAGAATGGTTAAAGTGGTAAATTTTATGTTATGTACATTTTACCACAGTAAAAAAAGCCACTTGCAGAAGTTTGCCTGAATAATCATAAATTGCTTTAAGATAACCCGTCAGACCATATTCTGCAAGTTTACCTGAATAACCATAAATTGCTTTAGGATAACCAGTCAGACCATATTCTATTTATTTCTAAACTGGAAACAGTGGCACAGGTTGTAGCTGCTTATAAAATTCCAGCACGTATAGACATATATAAGATGTGATGCAACAAAACTTAAAATGTCTTCCCGGTGCACAGACCCATTATGTCTCAAAGTCTCAGACTTTCTCTCTCAAACGCTATGGGAGGAGATTGTAACTTTGATGAGCCTGGACCGTTAACTCCTGTCTCTGTATTGAGCTGAGAATCCATGTCCATCTAGTCTCATGCCTGGGTCAAGGACCATGGTAGATGCTAGGAATAGAGAAGGTCATCATTAAGCCTGGTCCTAGCTCTCAAGGGTGTTTTAAAAAATTAATTAATTAATTAATCTTTAATTTTTTGGCTGTGCAGCACGGCATGTGGGACCTTAGTTCCCCGACCGGGGATTGAACCTGTGCCCCCTGCAGTGGAAGCTGAGTCTTAACCACTGGACTGCCAGGGAAGTCCCTCAGGGATTTTGATGCAGTGGAGGAAAACATGCCCATGAATACTTCTTGGAGAGGCAGCTTGTAGCTACCTGCTGCCGCGCACCAGCTGCCGTCTCCTTAGAGTGCTATGTCACTCACTTTTCCTTCTCCCTAGCCACCACTCCTCACTTGCTTTCTAGCCATTATCAATCCTTAGAAAAATTTCGTTGATTTATTTCATCCCCTGCGTCTTTCCAGAAGAGCACAGTAAGATGGGAATAGAAGTTGAGGGCTGTAGTAGAGAGAGCCTGAAGGCTCAGTCACGTCACATACCCCCATCCCAAAGCAACTTATTACATCTAACCCCCAAATTCTTATTGTTTCTCTTTAAAAAGCAGCAGTGAGAATGATTCCTTGAGTTCCGGGAAGATTGATTTTCCAGAATGTTGAAATTATTCAGAATCATTTCTTCTGAATCTAGTCTATAGATGAAGCATTGTAGATGGGATTTAAAAGTATCATTATGGGAAAATGAATTTCATTTTGTAGTAAATTGTCAAATAAAATCATCTGCTTTTGAAGTATGCTAGGTTCTTGGGCCATTGGCAGAATTTTATGTGGCTAGAGAAAGGGTATTTTGGACTTACTGATATCTTTGGCCAAAGTGCTTCCTATTATGTGATAACTGATCTAGATATATATTACTGGTGCCAGTAATACACACACACACACACACACACACACACACACACGTGTCTCCTTCTTTTTCATGTGTATGCGTAGTTATGTAATAGATACTTCTCAAATTGTTTGTCCACTTGATTTTACCACTACCTTGAAAAAGAAAGCTTTCCTTTATGAGAGTAATATTCAAAGCTTTAGTTCTTTTTTCAGGCGTGGAAAATAAGAATTGTCCTATGCTTTGCTCACTAGTCACCTCTCTACCCACTTTTGCTTCATTTAGCGACCTCCTTTACCACTGTTGCTCTGCCCAGGGAGTGCCCCCGCCTGTCTTCTCTGGAACCCTGAAGCCATGCCCCCTGAAGCCATCCCTGCAACTCCACATCCCCTCCAGTGGGGTGACAGTGGAGGGACCATTTTAAGATGCTGATTCAATCCGGCCGCCCTCTGGCTCAGTAATGAGTAAAGTGCCAGCCCGTGGGCTGGTCAGGATCTGACGTCAGCTTCTCTCTCCAGTCACACCGCCACACGCACCTCTTTCCATGCACGCTGATCACATTCATTCTGCAAACACTTCCATGCATTCTTCTGCTCCGTGCCTTTGCTGCTGCTGTTCCACCTTCCTGGAATATGTTTCCTTTCTCTGTTTGTCTGGTTAAGTTCTAGGAGCATAGTATAATGGAAAGAGACGAGGCTTTGAGTTTGGCTGAACTATTTACCTTGTTGCTTCTTGAATGTTACGTGCCTCTAGCTCCTTCACCTGCAAAATGACTTAAAAATACCTACCTTCTAGGGTTCTTACAGTAATTAATAAGACAGTGTATGAAAAAGCACTTGGGACTTAGCAGTAAGTACTTCATTAGTAGTTTTTTTCATTATTCATAATATTGCTATTATTCATAAAGTTAACATTAACAGTATGTTTATTGATTATACTGCCCAGGTAGTCAGCATCTGTTTCCTCTTAGCACTCATATCAGGACATTAGGGGAATCTTCATTCACTCTTGTACCTGCCTAATTCCCTAGAGAATAGAGCAAAGTCTTCTGGCCAAGGCGATGGATCAGTGAGAGAAGCTTCTGGCACAGTGTACGTGTCACGTGGATATGAAGGCGGCAGAGCTTTCTAGCTTACGTGGTGTCTGGTAGTACATTCTGTATTCCCTCCATGGATCTTAACGTACCTCTCTTCTATTTGAGTTTTATGTAACCATTCCCATATTTACATGTACTTCTAACACCCGATGGTCAGGGAAAATCAAGTCAGCTAAGTTGCTTCTTAAGTATACTTTTTCTAGCCTTGGATATGTGTGTGTGTGTGTGTGTGTGTGTGAGTGAGAGAGAGAGAGAGAGCGAGAGAGCGAGAGAGAGAGAGAGAGAGATCCTGACATAACAAAGGTTTATTTCAGTTATTACAAGTTATATAGTTTATTTATTTTTACTGTCCTTTTTCGCATAAGAGATTTAAGATGGTTTTATACGCACATTATCCACTCTGCCTCATTACTACAGACAACTGAAAAGTACTGTAATGATATTTTCATGGGATCCTTTAGAATTACGGACACACTCTACATGATACTTATTTTTTCTCATTTTTCTTTTCTTTTTTTTTTTTTTTTTTTTTTTTGGTACGCGGGCCTCTCACTGTTGTGGTCTCTCCCATTGTGGAGCACAGGCTCCGGACGCGCAGGCTCAGCGGCCTTGGCTCACGGGCCCAGCCGCTCCACGGCATGTGGGATCTTTCCGGACCGGGTCACAAACTCGTGTCCCCTGCATCGGCAGGCGGACTCTCAACCACTGCGCCACCAGGGAAGCCCACATTTTTCATTTTAATGTTTATACTTTTACTTTCTCTTAACTAATTTTTAATTTATTTCATACATTACATTTCCTCAGAAAATCAAGGCTCCTTCTACTCAGATGACTCTTCCCTCTAGCCCATTCTGTCTGCCAGAACAATCTCCCTAATTCATAGGCTTGCAGAAGTCATTTAGTAAATTCAGGGCCTTCCGGGGCTCTCAGATACCTATAAGATGGACACCAAGTTCCTTAACCTGGCATTTAGGATCCTCTAACTATACAGTCCCAAGCTCCCGCATTAATTTTTTTACATACATTGATTGAGTGCCAGCTGTATACTGTGTGCTAGGGTGCTGCATGAAATACTGTGACAAACACGACCATGGTTCCAAATAGCTCACAAGTTTATAAGGGGAGATAAGGTAAATATGGTCCAAGGAAGAGGAAGAAGAGGTTATTTCTGATTGTGTGATGTGTGTGGCAAGTGGTGATCAGACAACTCAGATGCACACGTGGAAGATGCCTACTCAGCATAACAGGTGCATGGATAAAAGATGGAGTGACCCAGGTTGTTCTCTTGGGAGGTGAATACAGCAGAATGGATTTCAGTGGGTCCAGGCTGGAGGGAAGGAAATAACATATACTCGATGAAAGGACACGCAGGGGGGTGTGAGTTATGGGTGCCATTAGGGACCGTCACTGAGAATAAGGTGCCGACAACCATGGATGGAGGAACTGGTAGAGAATCAACAGGATTATCTAAGAGGTAGAGTGTGTTAAAGATGCGAGTACAGTTTGCAGTCTGGCACAAAGGTGCTCCCAGTATGAGAAAAAGGAAAATCAAGATGGGATTTAGGAGAAGGACTTTAGACAACTTGACTTTGAGGACCTCTGTGGGATATTCCAAGGAAGATGCCCAGTGGTTGTATGGGGGAGAGTGTAGAAGTTTGTTGGAGTGGAGCTTAAGTGACAGATGGGAGTCTTTGGCATGGAAGGTGCTGTTGCGCCACAGGTGGGGGTGAGATGGCTCAAGGAGAGAGTGTAGAAAGGGAATCATTTTCTTCTCTTCTTCCCCTCGTGGACCTGTGTTCCAGAGCTCACCAGGAGCTGCCACTTCTGCCCTGTTTTTGCCATCCACTCAACTCTGGCATTTTCTTTTTTACTTAGCTAAGTGTACCTGATGTCTGCTGAGTCTCCAGACATTTCTTTAGCATCAACCACATACCAGGCACTTAGCTAGATGCTACAGGTTACAGAAATGGGTCTTGCATCCTCCAGGGATTTGTCTTTAAGATCTTGTCCAAGCCCCAGCCCCATTGACCTTTCCCTTTTGTGAATTTTTGGAGCATATTCTGCTTGATGTCTGACATTTAGCGGAATGAATCCTGGTATTTGTATTTATCTGTTAGAACACCAGGGCATCTCCCCATCTAAACAGTGGGTGCCTTGAGAATGTCATACTCTAGTTTGAATTCCTTAAAGGCCTAACACAATGATTTGCATACTAATCTTCTCTCCCCTCCCCCATCGACAGCCAATTCTTGATCTCTCTTGGCACCAATTCTTACATTTCAAGTTTCTAGTTTGACGACTCAAGAGTCTAGATGAAAATATGACTTGTTACGACTCGCAAATTATAGAGACAGTTTTAATAGGGTGACACTTCTGCTCATCCTGTCATTCAGAAGACCTAAAGTGCTTTCTACATGCTAAATATATGAAGATGCTCTAAACACTGCAGTGAAGAATGAAGTGATAATTAATACTTAAGTAATTAATCACCCAGCTCAGTCCATGGTGGGTAGTTTGGTGCAGTCGCCGATGTTAAAATAATTTTCCTTTTGTTATAGTGACAGCACTTTAAGAGGAATCTGGATTATTTTAAAGATGTCCATGGATCTGGAGCCATGGAGTTATATCAACTTCAGAGCTTGGAGGGTAGCATATACTTGTCCACCAAATGATAAAATGATTCTTTTTAAGGACCAACTGTGAATGACTGATAGGACATCCAAGACCCTGTTTTGAAAAGGGTCTCAGATCGAGTCTGATCAGTGGGAAAGTATGATGGACAGTGTCCAGTGCAGATGAAGGTTATGGTCCATGCTTGCTTTCTTGGGGCATATCCTCATTCTACAGATGATGAAACTCAGTGTTGGAAGAGAGACGTTTTCAATAAATGAATGTTTATTGAGCCCTACAATGCACTAGACCATTTACCATATAACATAATCTTCCCCAGCACCTGCATGCCATATTCAGAAGAAGGAACCCTACTTCAAAGATCCTCAGTACAATACCTTTGGTAGAAAGTGTGTTGACCTTTCTCTATGTTTTCTCATACACTAGAAAGAAAATACACTTATCCATTTATTTTCAGTTTACCCACCCAGCAAAAAATTGAATGTTGATTTCTAAATCTACCAATCTAATGTCATTTCTCTTCGCACCTTCGGATTTTCACAAGTGTTGCGTCTCCCCCAAGGAAGAACTTCACTCACATGTTCAAATAAGATTATCTCTGATCAAGATGGAAGTCCCAAACCTGGATGACTAATACTGAGTCTTTCGAATTTCAGAATAAGCAGAGGCTAATTCATAAATTTGTTCATTTTTCTTTCTCAGCTACAGAGCATTTGGTAGACATTAAGTTCTCAGTTATCTCACACTTTGGCATCCCCCGAGTGTTTTTAGCCTGGAGATTAAATAGTCTGATACAGATGGTAGAAGAATTCTGGCTTTAAATTTAAATTTTAGATACTTTAATAGGCCTGGCCCAGGTATATAGCACTGTGATTAATGGGGCATTTGAAATTATGCATTGTGTTCATGAAATTTAGATGGGCCTGTTTGCTTGGATCTATGCTCATTTATACCCAAGGGAAGGAACTCTGCAGAAGGCCTAAATTTGAGACCAGACTCTGTCTCTTAGCTGCTGTGTAACTTTTGGAAATTTATATTTTATTGTCTGTTTCTTTATCTAGAAAATAGGGACTATAATGAAGCCCGCCTTTTAGGGATAGTATGAAAATTAATTAAATATTTTGATAGAGGTCATGTACCATTGCCTCTTGTTTCTTCTGGTTATCTATTGATACATAACAAGTAACCCTCATAACTCCATAAATTAAGATGGTACCACGTCGTTATCTTCCATGATTCTGGGGGGTGGCTGGGCTTGACTGGGTGATTCTTCTCCCCTTGCTGTTACTGGGGTCATCTGGGGGCTCTGTCAGTGTGACACATCCAAGATGGCGCCCGCACACAGCTGGCAGTTGGTGCTGTCAGCAGAACTGTTCTGGCTGCTGACCTGGGTTCTGCATGTGCCCTCTCCATGAGATGTGGCAGCTGGGTTCTGAGAGAGAGTGTTCCCAGTGCTCAAAGAGGGAGGAAACAAAACCAACCAGTCTCCTTGAGGTCTGGACTTGAAGTCCCTGAATGTCACTTCACCATATTCTACTGACCGAGGGGCCCTCCTATGGCCAGCCCAGATACAAGGCAATGGGAAATAGCTCCACCTCTTAATGCAAGAAGTGAAATGTATGAATGAGGCGGGGAGGAATTGTTGGGGCCACCCTTGGATACTAGCTGTCACCTGATCACATTGAGAATAAAATCGAAAATCTTTGCCCTGGCTTACTAAGATCAGTCCTCATCTCCCACCACCTCCACCCTCTCTTCTTTCTCTTCTGTCCAGCCATACTGATCTCGCTCTCTGTCAGATATGCAAATCTTAGTCCCATGTTAGGGTCCCAGCATTTGCTGTTCCTTCTTCCTGGAATGTTCCTACTCTAGATTTTAGCCTGGCTCACCGGCCTCATTCAGAAATTCACTCAAACGCCACCTCTCAGATCTCTTTCCTGACCACCTCATCAGAAAATGCCATGCACATCTCTCCCGTATCATATTATTTTAGTTTTCTTCGTATTCTTTTAGTTTCTTTAAAAAAAAAACCTGTGGGATGAGAACATATGAGGTAACTGAAAACTTTAGTTTTCTTCCCTTATCAGTCACTATCTGACATTCTATTTCTTTTGGCTTACCGTCTGTCTTTTTCACTAGAAATAAGCTCCATGAAGGTAGGGATATTGTTTTATTTACGAAATATTTCCCATGTGTAGAACTGTATCTAAACCTAGTAGATCTTGTTGTACGTGTGTGGACATACGTATATACATGCACATGCAGGAATGAAATGAATGAACATGAAAGGACTTTGTAACTTGGGCAGAATATTGTTACTATTATTGGTTAAAGACACAGTTCACTCTTTTTCTTTCATTGATTTATTCTTATTATTCATGAAGACATTTACCGAAGGCATGCTATCTGTAAGACTCTGTGCTAATGAGTAATTGTTTCAAGAATTAATATGGATTCATAGCATTTGAATTATAATTTGTTTGTTAGATTGCATTATAAATGATAACAAAGTCTGGATTACAGTCTCACAGAGGGTTTTCACTTAACTGTGCTCCACAGATGTTCCTTTTAAACCCCACATTTCAACCTTGCAATTACGTGCCAAAAAATTACACACCAGCTTTGCAATTAAATCCCTTAGTATGGTTATAACTTACAGATTATCCTGGACTGCGGGAGATAAAACTGCCATTTATTTGAATGTCTGAAGTGTCCCGTGTGTCTCTGTATCTTATGTTATCAGCACCACAACCCTGTGAAACAGAACTTACAACCCCCAATTTACAGATAAGAAAACAGAGGTTCCGAATGCCTTGATTTTCCCACTTCTCTAAGTGCCTAGCTCAGTACCTGGCACTGAGATGCTCAATAAATATTTGTTAAATACTGAACAAAATAAAAGTTAACTAAATTGTTTTTAAAAATATCACCTGGGGCTTCCCTGGTGGCGCAGTGGTTGAGAATCTGCCTGCCAATGCAGGGGACACGGGTTCGAGCCCTGGTCTGGGAAGATCCCACATTCCACAGAGCAACTAGGCCCATGAGCCACAACTACTGAGCCTGCGCACCCGGAGCCTGTGCTTCGACAAGAGAGGCTGTGATAGTGAGAGGCCCGCGCACCGCGATGAAGAGTGGACCCCACTTGCCGCAACTAGAGAAAGCCCTTGCACAGAAACGAAGACCCAACACAGCCAAAAATAAAATAAATAAATAAATAAATAATGATAATAAAAATAAAGGAATTCCTTTAAATATATATACATATATATATATATATATATATATATATATGTATATATATATATATATATATATGTATATATATATATATATATATATATATATATATATGTATATATATATATATATATATCAGCCGGAAGGTGATAGATCTGAATTTGAACAGACCTGAATTGGAACCCAAGGTGACAAGCTCCAGAGCTAAAATTATTTCCACCAGTCGAGAGCAAGTCCTGGTGGTCTTAGTAGCATCAGTGTCAAGTCTAAAAATTAGAGAAGACGAGAGGTCTTAGAGGTGAGAGTTACAGATCCATTTTGTTTTGTGTTTTTTCGTTTTTTTGGGTTTTTTTTTTTGCGGTACGCGGGCCTCTCACTGTTGTGGCCTCTCCCGTTGAGGAGCACAGGCTCTGGACGTGCAGGCTCAGCGGCCATGGCTCACGGGCCCAGCCGCTCTGTGGCATGTGGGATCTTCCCGGACCGGGGCACAAACCTGTGTCCCCTGTATCGGCAGGTGGACTCTCAACCACTGCGCCACCAGGGAAGTCCTATAGATCCATTTTGAATTGGAGTTTGGATTAAGGCAGGAAATAAGATAATTATTTTAACTGACAACATTTTATATTGGATGCTACAGTTGGTTTGATGTGGAACATCTGTTTAACATCATATACAAAATAAAGCTTTCCCTTTGATGTGTTTGGTTCTTGAGTCTCCTAGAAAATGCTGGTGATCTACACGTCCTTTGAATAATAATGAAGCAAATTAGCTCCAAAAATGCCCTACTGTGTCTCAACTCCAGGAACCAACACGACTCATTAGACTCCTGTTGATTAGAAATGTTAAACTGGGTTTTCTTTATATTCATTTTAATTAAATAAAGTTGACAGGCTTTCTTGATTCCCAGTTGGCCAAACCTTCTAAAGTGTGGAATGAGAGCAAAGGGTACCTTCTTCTAAACACCCATTGTAGGGGTTGCGTTGGGTTTTATTCTTTCTTGAAGGACCCCGGGAAGCAATCAGTAAGTTTTAAGACAAAGGGGAGCCAAAGGTTTTAGCCCTTGGGAGAAAAGGTAGAGAGACAGAAAAAAGATACTCCCCGTATGATTGCAGGTGAGTGGGTATAGAGATTACAGTTTGGGTCAGGGTGATTTGCTGAGTGTCACGATACAGTGTAAGCAGTAAGCATGATTTTAATTCTCCACCACCCAGCTGAGCCATACCAGAAGACCACAGTGATTCAGGGATGCTTAATTTTTCCAGTTGGATGGATTGATGAACAGCCATAGAGATACCCTGTGCACGATCACAGCTGAGAACTTATCATCCAAGCTGCACAGACCTAAGGAAGACATACACTTTGATTTGTGTCTTTTATTTCCAGTGTTGCATAAAAGCATCCTAACCTTAAGTTATACCATTTTTTTGGTCAGTTTATAACCATATAAATACCTCGTGAGAGTGCAACTGGCAGTGGCAGGGTATAAAGACCTGGAGCAGGACAGTTTTGAGATTTGCAGGAAAAGGAAAGGAACTTGCTTTCTCCTTGAATTTACTACCTACACCGCATCATCTTCTCTTCTGTTGACAATGAGAAGTGGAGAGCTCTGAGCTAAATTGGAGTATGAAGGACCAGTTGATACAGTCTCGTGCCTTCAAGGCAGAGTTGGCTATTGAGAATAGATAGGAGGCAACTGTACCACATCATTGTAAGGAACCTTAGAACTTGCTTTGTTCCAGACTTTATAGAATTTAACCATCCCTGAGACAGGCTCCCTTGAGGGCAAGGAAAAGGTCTAAAGGGAAACCAGGAAGCCACTTCCTCTCTCTCTCCCTGTAACCCTTCCCCTCTCCTCAAATCAGAGCAGCTGCACTGTAATTTACACATTGGGTGTCTGGGTGAGACACCATTTGAACAAAGCTAGTCAGTTACCCTTTAGGTCAATGTTTACCAATTTGGTGTTCCCCAAAATAAAGGTTCCAAAATGTGTTAATATTTAGCTTATTATCACAAAAGGTCAAAAAAATTTGGGAAAACTGCTTTTTCTATATTGGTCACAGCATGCATTTATATATTAAACCTTCTGAAAAATTCTGCAATAAATAATTCTGTTTCAGTTTTGTTGTAATGCCGTATTTTCCAGACTTCTTTGGGAAATGAATATTTATCATTTTGAACATTCAGCAGAGTGAGATTCCACGTGATCTCTTTTGGGATACCTTCCCTGTATTCCTGGAGTCATCTTGACTCTTGGCTGAAGCCACCACTCTGTAGTTTAGAGGGAGTCCCAGGCCCTTGAGAAGATTTCTAAGAATACCTAGGGCCCTGCCTTCTTGTGTGTGTCTGCAGCTCCAAATTCTTCTCTTAGCTGTATTTTGTTGTTGTTGTTTGTTTTCTTTTGTTCTACTTTGTCCTGTTTTTGATGCTTTCCAAATATCAGTGTTCTCTGGAAGACTTTCTACTTGTCAGCTCCGTCTTAAAATGTACCAGCTACACTTAATATGTGTTACTCTAAGCATGGAACAGGAGGAATAGGACTGTCGGAATTCATAGATTTTAAGATGCACATGCTTTTCACATTTCAGAATCTCTGAAAGTGGGATCCATCTTACAATTAAAATTGTTTAATTGGCAGCAGTTTTTAGTGTGACATAAAATAATGGTGTTATAATTAGTAATCTTAGATTTGATAAAATATGGTATTGTTTATATTTATTCAATAAGTATGTGCTCTAAAAACCTGCGGACCTGAGTCTCATAGAACACACACACACACACACACAAACACACACAAAAACACACAGAGTGCTCTCAGAAATCCACTAACAAATTAAAATGGAATGATAGACTTCAAATAGTTTGTGAACCATTTCTTACACTCAGGTTCCACAGCAGTCCTTCTCTTTCCATGTTTTCTTTTTCTAAAAAAATCGCAATATATCTGACATATAACATTGTGTAATTTAAAGTGTACAGTGTGTTGACTTGGTACATGAATATATTGTGATATGATTGCCATTGTGGTGACAGCACCTGTATCACGTCATATAATTACTGTTTCTTTCTTATGGTGGAAACAATTCAGATCTGGTCTCTTATCAAGTTTGATTATAATATAATACTTCTGTTTATATTCACAGTACTGCGCGTTAGGTCTCTAGGACTTTTTTTTTTTTTTTCAAATCACAACTCTTTATAACATAGCTTTTGAGAAATTGTGACATAATCAGTATTTCCATTGTACATTTCTTTTTTTATTAGTTTCTGCTTTATAACAAAGTAAATCAGTCATACATATACATCTGTTCCCCCATCCCTTCCCTCTTGCATCTGCCTCCCTCCCACCCTCCCTATCCCGCCCCTCCAGGCGGTCACAAAGCACCGAGCTGATCTCCCTGTGCTATGCGGCTGCTTCCCACTAGCTATCTACCTTACGTTTGGTAGTGTATATATGTCCATGCCGCTCTTTCGCTTTGTCACAGCTTACCCTTCCCCCTCCCCATATCCTCAAGTCCATTCTCAAGTAGGTCTGTGTCTTTATTCCTGTTTTACCCCTAGGTTCTTCATGACATTTTTTTCCTTAAATTCCATATATATGTGTTAGCATATGGTATTTGTCTTTCTCTTTCTGAGTTACTTCACTCTGTATGACAGACTCTAGGTCTATCCACCTCATTGCAAATAGCTCAGTTTCATTTCTTTTTATGGCTGAGTAATATTCCATTGTATATATGTACCACATCTTCTTTATCCATTCATCCGATGATGGACACTTAGGTTGTTTCCATCTCCGGGCTATTGTGAATAGAGCTGCAATGAACATTTTGGTACATGACTCTTTTTGAATTATGGTTTTCTCAGGGTATATGCCCAGTAGTGGGATTGCTGGGTCATATGGTAGTTCTATTTGTAGTTTTTTAAGGAACCTCCATACTGTTCTCCATAGCAGCTGTACCAATTCACATTCCCACCAGCAGTGCAAGAGTGTTCCCTTTTCTCCACACCCTCTCCAGCATTTTAACTACTTGTTGCAAGATTGTACCCTTAAATAATATCTCTTCTCTCCCCCTACCCTCCCAGCACCTGGTAACCACTGTTTTACTCTCTGTTTTTATGAGTTTGGTTTTTCAGATTCCACATATAACTGATATCATACAGTATTTGTGTTTCTCAGTCTGACTTACCTCACTCAGCGTAATACCCTCATGGTCCATCCATGTTCTTGCAAATGGCAGGCTTTCCTTCTTTCTCATGGCTGAATTAGTTTCAGACACGTACACACCACATCTTCTTTATCCACTCATCTGCTGATGAATGCTTAATTTTCCATATCTTGGCTATTGTGAATAATGCTGCAATAAACCTGGGAATGCATGGATCTCTTTGATATCCTTCTTTCATTTCCTTTAGGTACATACCTAGAAGTAGAATTGCTGAATCATAAGGTAAATCTATTTTTAATTTTTTTGAAGAACTTTCATATTATTTTCCATAGTGACTGGACCAGTTTCCCACCAACAGTGTATCAGTGTACGTTTTTATTCACATCCTCGCCAACACTTGTTATCTCTCCTCTTCGATTTTATTTTCTCCTCTTTTCTCTCTTCTAGATCCATTCCCAGTCAGAACCAAAACCAAATTCTTTTCCCTTTCTCATGCAGAGAAATTTAGTCATCTCAAGCTTTTACAAGCCCAGCTCAAGGTGACATCACCACTCCCGGGGGCTTGACTGTAAGTTTTTGGACTAAGCTTCTTTCTTGTAGGAGGGGAAGAAAGTACAGGGTAGGTGCTGTTCTGTTTTTGTTGGTTTCATACACATCCCCGCCACTATATTCCAGGTGGGTAGTCCTATCACTTAAGTTTTATTTCCTCCAATGGTAGAGTTCCTCCCAAAGAACTCCCATAGCTCGCCATCTCCCAAAGCAAAGGGGCCCATTGGCAGACAGTTCTAACTGTCAGAGTCTTGTCTCATGCACTGACCCAACATTTTCCTCATTGCAAAGCCTGTCCACCTATCTTGAAATTACACACACACACACACACACACACACACACACACACACACACACACATATAGTATATATCTAATCATTTCTTTTCCAGATGAGAGTTGTTGAAGCATTTAAAGACAAGGGTCACATTACCTATAAATCTTCCATTCCACACGTCATCATTTCTTTCTGTCGTTTCTTGAATGTCAAGACTCCCACGTTCTTTATCATCAAGATCTATATTCTCATTTATCAGGTTTAAACTGAGGGTATAAAAGCCAGATCTCACTAATTTACTTCCTCTGTAGCTTAGCAGCGCAGATGACCTTATTTCCTTCATAAAATTTATAAGCTCAGATTATTTTATTTCCTTGTTTATTGTCTTTAGCCTTCATTAGAACGTAATATCTGTAAGGGCGTGCCTCTTTTCTTTTTGTTTGCCTTTTTATCATAGGTCATGACAAATAGTAGATGCTCAATAAATGTGTTGACTGACTGAGTAATGAATGACTGAGCTATCCTTTCTCCAGCATTCCTCACAGATGCCTCTTAGCCATTCATATATTTCATCTGCGAGTTCTCTTGTCCTCGAATGCTGTTCCTCAGAGACCTAAACAAATATGTTTTAAAGACTCCTCACTCAGTTTGAGTTTCACTTTTCTCATATCCATATCTTTTGATATATGATAGGTTGATAATATAGATGTAAAAATTGATAGATCAATATCTATTCATATCTACTCTCTCCAGTCATTCTCGCCCTGACGTAAAAGGCAGAAGCAAAATAGAAATTGAGGGCTTCCCTGGTGGCGCAGTGGTTGAGAGTCTGCCTGCTGATGCAGGGGACGCGGGTTCGTGCCCCGGACCGGGAGGATCTCACATGCCGCGGAACGGCTGGGCCCGTGAGCCATGGCCGCTGAGCCTGCGCGTCTGGAGCCTGTGCTCCGCAGCGGGAGAGGCCACAGCAGTGAGAGGCCCACATACCACAAAAACAAAACAAAACAAAACAAAACAAAACCTCCTATTTGACCAGAAAAAGGGTAAAGAATATTAAATTTACATAAGAGAGGCAGGTAGTGAACTCTGTTGTCTAGACCCTGGAGAACCCCTGCTCTGGTTTATCTATTTCTATGGGAGCTATTGACGGTGCTCTAAATTATAGTTGACTGATAGCAATGCAAAATAATTGTTGTCTATAGAGAAAAAAAAATTCCGCCCCGTCCAAAAACGCTCTTTCCCCCTGTGGCAAGAGGAAGGTCTTTTTCAGTTTGCTCCCTCATTTCTGTGTTCCTGATCTGTAACTGTGTCTGTTCTCTGGATTCTGTTTTGAGGTGGGTAAAAAGCATCTCATTCCCCCATAGATTATGTGTTAAATATTTAACACATGTTCATTTTTATATTTGCTTGAGAATCATGATTTTACCCTACATGTAAAATTACTTTTTCAGAGCTCCCTGGAACGTCGCAGTGGATTGAACACCAGTAGCCTCTGGTGTAACCCACATTTGCGTTAGTTTTTCCCCCTTCTCTGTCATGCTTCCTCTTGTACCCCACTCCTGGTTCCTGAATATCGCACTCCCAAGTAAATTACCCTTATGCACACTTTCATCTTGGTTTCTGCTTTGAGGATTAAAGAGTGGGGTGGGGAGGGGGCTAAGACATTGGAAAATGGAAGTTATATTGTGAAAGTTAGTTCTTATTGGGGTAAATTGGTAAAGTAAATTGGAGTCTTGAAACGAACACTGTAAGCCATATACTGAGGAGGGCGGAGCAACAAGGTACAAGGAGCCTGGATCTCAAACAATCGTGGAGCCATTGTATTAGCCCTAGACTGCGTATGTTTACAAGAAAGAAGAGCGAACAGCTTGGTCTTGCTTGGTCTTGCACCACCGCTTTGACCAAGCTGCATCCTTCCTGATGTCTTACCTCTTGCCCTGAATCAGTTCTTGATACCGAAAGTCGTGTGCATGTAATGAAAGAGGCAGAGCTGACATGAGGAGACCAGCCATGAACGATTAAGTGCTGGGTACCCAGGCTTGATGAACGAAAACAGTACAGAACTCCCCAGTGGGCTAGAATTCTGCAAGAAAGTGTTATGGTTAAGATATGACTTGTGTGGATTCAAGAGGTGTAGTTAGGATTTAAAATAGCAAAAGGGATAGGGCAGGGGATTCAAGGCAGAGAGCAGTCCAAGGACTAACATGAAGGTGGCAAAAGATGACAGAGTGGGCTGTGGGAGGTGAGAGTGAAAAGACAGCTCTAGATGGAACAGCAGGGCTTGGGGGAGGGTGTACATGGTTCTCAGAGCGCCCCTTCACGCCCTGCCCACCACCAGGTACAGCTTCAGGGAGCCCTGAGTAGCCTTTAGGCCCCATGGCATTTCCATTAGTGCCTCTGAATACTCTTTACCCCTTGCCTCTGTCAACTGCACATGGAGTTTTTAGGTGGGTTCATTGAGATGAAATAAGAAAAGGACCTGGCAGGATGTCATCCATCTCCACACAAAGTTCAGTCCTCCACTTGTACCACAGTTTCAACATCTGATTTCTCATGGTGATAATTAAACCATTTAGCTTGTCTATAGAAACCAACTGGCATAGTAAGTCTTCTCTTCCTACGCTTTAAACAAAAGAATGATCCTTTCATCCCAAACACTCATTACAATAGCAGCTCCTAAACCTGGTGTTAACTGTGTCTCTTGTTACACTGTTACAGATCATACTGGCTCTGGATCACACCATGTAATTATTTTTATTCATTAACAGGCAACACTTAAAAAGCAATGGCTTCCCACCTTGTCATTATGGGAGGGGGCTCTTTGATACTGTCAAGGGCACATCATCAGTAAGAGTCGTGATAGACTGGCCAGGTTCTGAAAAGTCATGGACGCTTATATTCTCTAACCTAAAAAAGTTTATATGTTTTTGAGGAAGTTTATTGCAAGGAGTTCAGAAAAGAAGAGGTATAGCCCTATAGCCCAAGGCTTTAAAAGGGAGATTCACTATGGACTAAATGTAGAAAGATCCAGCTAGGTGATTTAAGGGAGGCGTATGAACACCATGTTTTTCAGACATCACATTACAAATGAACGTGTGTGTGTGTGTGTGTGTGTATGTGTGTGTGTGAGGTATTATATAATCGCTTCTGTAGAATCAGGTAACCTAGAGGGGGGTTTCTCCAGGGTCTAGACAATGTGGGGTCTGCCTTTCCAGAAGAACACCCATTCCCCCTGGAGAGCTCTAAGGAATTGCTCAGGACCGCTGTCCCCTCTGGTCAAGGGTGACCCCGCAACTCTAGAGTGTGCATGAGTGAGTCACTTCCTGCAGGGGTCCCACACCACTGTGTCAGGGAGTCCTGGAAAGCTAAAGGGACATGGTATGAGCTTCATGGAGTGAGAAAGGTCACCTTTCCTCAAACCAGTCCCCAGCTCACACGCACATGTCTGCCTCAGCTATGGCTAAAATAAAAGGTGGGGCTGAGAGGATTTGCATGGGTGAACTTTCTGCGTGTGCTGTCAAGCCTCCAAATAACCCAATAGACAGCTGGGAAAACTGAGGCTCACAGGGGGTGAACTCCGTCTCCCTAGGACACACAGCTCGTTTAGTAGGAGATTCAGTTTTCAAATTCATGGTCTCTCTAGACACCATTCCCAACTCTTATATTCTACTTGATCAGTTGCTTTTATTACAGACTAGATTTAAACTTGAGCCATTAAGTAGGGGAGAATTGAGATGCCAAACCCTGATGATTGCCAGAGGAGAGGAGCTGGATATATCTGAAACCAAGAATAAAAATCCCCAGTGGAAAACCTGTTATAATATCAATGGCTCACCCGGGGCAAGACATTATCAATTGTTTGTTTATTGTCTTTAGCATCACTTGATCTCATAACCCTGCAGGCATCTCCCCCTCCACTCCCGCCACCTGTCCGCAACTCACACACTCTTGACCTTTACTAAAATAGCTTTGGAATGTTGTCTCCACTTTTCTTTAAAGCCAGAATGTATGGTAGAAGCGAGTATGGAGTCTTTGGGAAAGGGGAAATTTTTTGCCTTACACAAAATCGCTCTGGAAACTTAGTAATCTCTTGGCGAAAGGGAAACATGTAAGCAACTTGGTCCCCACTGTCATGGGGATACAAATTGTCATCCCCAGTTTGTGCGCAGTTGAGCTGGGATGACGGGGTGGGTGCTTGGAGGACCATTGGACCCTTAGTCATACCTCCCCCGGGGACTTCTAGGCTAGGCCAGGGGACACGTGTATGCCTGGTTACTTATTTCTGTGATGTACCTTTGAGGCAGATTATATATACATATGTTCCTGGGACTTCTGTTCTCTGGTTATATTTCTATGTCTAAAAATCCTTCTCATGCCCCAGTGGAAAGGTCTTATGTGGCTGTCCTCAGCCAGGTTGCTTTGACAATAAGAAATCAAGCAACATTTGTGAGTGCCTCTCACTCCTGCCTTGATTTAAGTAAATATCAGCCAGTTCAGAATTGTCTGAAAGAGGAAAAGAGCCACTTTGGAGTGCTGGGGCAGGAAGAGTTTACAGAAGTTCGTGTTGTTCTCTGTGTTTTTCTCACCTCTTATACGGGCTCTGTGACCTTGGGCAGATTGCTGAGACTAGAAACTCCACTGATTACAAATGTTCAAAAGAGTTGATAATCCGCCTCCCACTGCAGCGGGTTCTGGGAGGGCAGAATGAAGCAAATGCACTGGAAAGTGCCTTGTAAACTTCTAAGTGCCTTGTAAACTATTAAGTGCCATGCCGCCTGAGATTCAGCAAATGCTAATATTTTTCTCTCTGACCTTCAATAAAAGAAAAGCTGAGGCTGTGAATTTCTGTTCTAACTCAGCCAAGGCCATAACGTGGGGGAATGGGCTGATGTCATCCAGGTGTGTGCTCATGTTGTCCACGGCTAAACCTAGGGGAGAGGAGAGGAATGGTGTCTTTTTGCTTGTCTTTGGGAAATAGCACCTGACTGTAAAGGCGGTTGGTCATTTGCTGTGTGCCAGGTTCTACGCTAAGTGTTTTCCATACCTTCCTCATGTATTTTGTCTATCAGCATGAGCACAGGGGGAGGGGGATGGAATGAGGAACCATCCGAAAGCAGACCGCAGTGAAAGAGGACGACACAGCACTCATTTATTCAACTAACACTTGTGGAGTCCCTACTGTGTGCCAGACCCTGCGATGCTCAGCGTGCATCTTGATGTTTATTATTGAGACGGAGGTATGACCACATATGGCCACGCGAAGAGAGGCAGCTGTGAGGATAAATGGTCGTTAAATCCTGGAACAAGCATGTGCTCCTACCCGAGGCTGGGGGCCTGGCCTTCACTTTGCAAGTCAAAACCCAGGCCAAAGGCTTGGAGCTGCTTAAAGATCGATCCTCAGAGGTCACTAAAAGCTGCTAAGTGAATGTTTGCCCTTTCCATCTGTCACTCTGTTCATAGCGCCTGTGCCCCTTTTAGTCACAGCAGGCTCCCACATGGGGGCAGGGTGTGGCGTGGGAGCAGACAGGACCCACCCCTGCCAGCTTTTTGTTAAGCTGTGATTTTCTGAAAGCTCCGGTCCAGACTCACAAGGAACCTGGAGCTGCTGGCTTGGGCTCAAGCTCCCAACAGCAGGAGCTCAGAGCTGTCATGTGGTCTCCAGTAATCAGACCCGCCAAACCCATTACCAAGGAGAGCCAGCGTACTTAGGCAATTAGTGATGATTTGGCTAGTGTCCACCATTACCAGATGGCCTCTGCAAGTCCCCCGCATTCTCAGAGAAATTACACTTGGAGGCAGAAACGATGTTCTTTAAAGGCACGGAGAGAGTAAACCTTCTAGACGTGCAGTGGGAAGAAAAGATAATCATCCTAATCAGAAACATAGGCACTCTTTATTGAGCGTCAATTCTGTGGCAGGCTTGGGGCTAGACATTCCGTATGTTATCATTTCAATCCTCACATCATCCCTATGGAGTAGCTGCTAAGAGTATCCTTGTTTTACTTGCAAGAAAACGGAGGCTTTGAGAGGATGTCCAAAGTCATCCAACAAGAATATTTAAAGCTGGGATTCAAACTCAGTTGTGTCTGGCTGCAAAGCACATTCTGGAATCACATAGACCATTCTCTGCTAACTTGATAGGAAGGTCTCCTTTAAATATGTCACTTCCCCAGCCTGGATTATGCCCCTCTTTTTATACGCTCTTATAACCCATAACGAAACCTTTTATTTATAGCTGTAACTGTCATATGCTTAAGGCCTATGTCCCCCATTATATTCAGTTCAGTAAAGGCAGGATTTTGTCGTTTTCTTCATCACTTTATCCACAACCCCCTGCATTGTGCCTGGTATATAAAAAGTGGTCAGCAACTACTTGTTGAGTGAATTGATGAAAGCAGACAGGCAAGATAAAGAGAGTGAAAGCAAGAAGACACACCTCATGAGAATATGGGAAGATAATTGGGTTTCATATTTACAAATATGGAAAGATAATTGGGTTCCTTATGAGTTTGGAGGGGAGCTTTCAGAGAATCATGTTGTTGGTTGCTGGTAAACCAGTTCTCTGGGGAAGAAATCACTCTGATTTGTAGCATTTGCCAGGTTCCATGGGGTAAATACTCCCACCGTGACCAATTTCAGGCTACCAACATGATACCTTTGAATGCAGAGCTGGGAAGAGATGCACAGAATTGGCTCTTGACAGGTCCAGCAGGACTTTCAAATTTGTTCGAGTCCAGAGAAAGTCAGTCTCCTGTCAGATTTCCATACTCGCCACCTGTAGAATGAAGAGTCTGGACCAGCAGTTTCCACATTCTCTCTATCAGCTATGACACTGTATGAGCCAACATAGGATGCCTTTCATTATTCTGTTCTCCCACTCGGTTGGGGTGAGGGGAGTTGAGGGGACAGGAAGGTGGAGGACCGGACCTCCAGAAGATAGAATAAGGGCTCAGATCAGTGAGCTGTTAGAGCACATTGCTTGCTTTTCTCAGAAATGTCTCCCAGTGCTTTCAAAATAGGTCACTTTTTACATCCAGACGAAGGAATCAACCTGTTTGCCTCCCAAGGAAAATACAACTACATGTCACCGATTTCAGAAGTCAAGCATCAGTGGATTTTGGAAAGCTAGTACTTAGCATTAGAAAACAGCTTAAGATAAAGCATCCTGTTACGAAGTGTTGGATAGGTGTCGTGAGACCTGCACATTCTATATTTGAGAAAGACAAATGGATACAATGAGAGCATGGTGATATCTCTTATTTTACGCCCTCTGCTTACTTAACCATCCCTTCCCCTCTTTCACCGTTTACCTTACAGTACCCAGGGTTTTCATCCTAAGGTGAACTTAAGATGTTGCAGAAGAGTCCGGGGAGAATAGGAAACTGTTACTGTGCCTGTAATCTGTGAGAGCTGTAATTTTGCCTTTGCAATATTTTGAATGGTGGGTGGTCACTTGGCCTTAACATCTCAGTGTCACAGGGCCACTAAGTCACTAGTTCGAGCGTTCATGCTGTAGGAAATTGAAAACCATAGTTTCTAGACACAGAACGTTCTTTCAAGTGAAGTGCCTCTAATTTGGACAGTTCTGCATAGAAAGTCTGTTTCAAGAGGTTTAGAGGGCTAGAGACAGAGGATGAGCTGTAAATGTTCGCCCTCTTCTGGGACTCGGTGGAAAGTGGATCATTCAGAATGCTGGCAGTCACTCGCTCAGTCACGCTGATCAGATCTTTGGCCTTGAAGTTTCTCACCACCCCTTAGTCAATATGTGTAATGCATTCATTTCAGATTCAGATGTAAAAAGCATTTGTTGAACCTCCTGTATTTGTCAGGCATGTTGGAGGGGTGGGAAAGGGGATCGATGAAGAAAACCAACTTCGTTTGCCCCAGGAGTTCTCAGTATCGTACCAGAGGACAGAGGTATGAAGGAATACCTCAAGCAGGAGTGTGATTTGAATAGAAACAGAAATGCGTAGGAGAAACACAGGTCTTTGGACATGTAGTAGGGAGAGGAGGCTCTGGAGTCAGATCGAATTTCTTTACTAGCTATGTGACCTTAAAGAAGTTACTTAATGCTGTAAGCTTCAGGTTTCCGATATACAAAAGGGATAATAATCGTCATGTCTATCTCTCAAGTCATTTTGAGGATTAGATGAGCTGATGTATCTGAAGCACTCAACACAGTCTGTGACATATAGTGAGCACTCGATAAATATCAGCTATTATTAGTTATTTTCCTTGGGAGTGACGTTTGGAGTGAGATAAATGGGAGTGATCATGGGTGGGAGTGGGGATGGGGCCGGGGGTTGTAGGCTGAGTGACCGAGACCTGAAGATGTGAGAGCCCACCATGTATTTAGGTAATGTTTAATAGACCAAACTCATCTGACAGATATTGAGAAACGGGAAGGACTGGAGTTTAAAACAGAAGACTGGGTCAAGCTTGGAAAGGACTGACTGACCTAGTAAAGAAAGTAGCCTTAACCTGAAGGCAGAGGGACCCACTGGCATTTTTAAGGCAGTGGTCACATCTGCTCAAGTGCTGCAGTGAATTGGAGAGGGGAGGAGTTTCGAGGCAGGGAGACCTATTCAGGGGCTTTTGTCTGGAGATACATATTAGGAAACCATTGGTGTTGGACCGTAGTTGACACCATGGGGGTGGGGAAGGACTCCCACAAATAAATGTAAAATGAAGAGAATCAGTGACAAAGGCTTAGGGAATCTCACATTTCAGAAATGCCAGAGAAATAGGTACTGATGCTCATGAAAGAGATAGCAGGGAAGATCTAGGAGCAGAAAGAGAGATCAGGCTTCATGAAGACAAGGAAAAAGGACATTTCTGGGAAGATGGAACATCAAATACCACTGAGATGCCAAGTAACCTGAGACTTGAAAAGAGGCCAAGAATTGAAGCAATTAGTGGTTCATTGTTGGTCTAATTAGAGCAGTTTGAGTGGAGTCCTGGATTACAGGTGAAAAACAAAGGGGGAGTGAGGAAATGGAGTAGTGTGTGTGTACAACTCTTCAAGGAATTGGGAAGTAAGGGATAACGAGACAAAGGTAATAACGTAAGGTTTGGGGCAGCGTAAATTGGAAGATAAATAACTTTAAAAGATTGGGATACTCCAATATTTTGAAAGGGGTTTGGTTAAGAAAGAGGAATTGAAAAGAGAGGAGAGATGCCTTCAGAGCTTAGAGAAGAGCAGATCGAAAACTGCCAGTGGAGAAATTGTTCATTGGTGGGAGAGGAGACCCTCTTCCCTGGGTTAGCAAGGAGTAAAATAAGAATGCATAGGAGGATAGCTAAAATTGGAGGTGGTGGCACTCTGGCCTGAATTTTCTCTGTGGAATAAAGTTGTCTTGTGAGTGGAAGGAGGTAGAGGTGGAGACTGGATACTTGACTAGATTAGCAAACTTTGGAGCATCCCGCGTGGACAATGAGAATGCGAATAAAGGTCGAAGAGAAGACTTGAAAGCATTAATTACTCAGAGCAGAAGACTTTATGTAGCAAAGAGGGCATCGTTGTGATTTTTTTCCAGCACTTTGTGGGCATCCTGGGAGCATTTGCAGAGCAAATACCTGTGTAGGATGGATTCAGGTTGAGGATTGGCAAGAAGCATGCAGCAGAGGCTAAAGGCATGGAAGGTCGCCAAAGGGTTATTATTGACATGGCTGTTAGTGGGGACCAGACTGGCAAGGGAGGAAGGAAGGCTAGGAGGGGCTGAGCGGCTGGTGTACTAGCACAGTGGGGCATGGAGAGGTGGGAGAGTGTTTCCTTTGCCGTCTTCCCATCATTCCCTGACGGTGGCACCATACCATCTGTGTGTATGTTTCCATCAGCAGTGGACTTAAGTTTAACAGAGCAAAGTAATCAATGCTGAAAAACAGCACTCCAGAACATTCTATGGCAGTGGAAGGGACGGTGTTTATTCATTGGATAGCTTCCATGGTGGCCATTAGAGCCTTTTAGAGTGACATAGTATTTCTATCAGAATGGAACAATCCCTGCGTCCAGTAATCTTACGATTTGATTTCTAGCAGCTCTGGAGGGCTCATATCTTTATTTTCCTCTTTAATTCTTCCCCATTTTAGAAGAATATCCACAGATTCGGGAAAGCAAAATGATGCAGTGAGATGTCTTAATGGTCCAAGGAGGAATTTACCAAAGTAACTTGGCAGGTTCCATGGACACTAATTTACCTATCTTACACATGATCTCAGAAATTCCTCCAATGGTAAGTTCCAAAATGAGATTAGGCATTTCCCCCTTGCTCTTCAAAGCTGGATAAGCTTGGGTGAAGTTGTATCATTATGCCTTGGTGTGAATGAGTTCATCAGATAACTTGCGGGAAGCTGACGGTTATAGAGTTTAAATTCTTTGACTGACTTGTTAAAGAATTATAATTGTATTTGTTAGGACAACTTGAGAATAAACTTACTAACGAAATACTCAAGTGCTGCTGAACTTGCCTTTTTGGCAAGAGGGGAAGGAGAAGTACTATGAACAGGCTGTCTAGGAGGTGTAACAGCCCTACTGAAGTTTAAATCTATACATGCTTTGTTTTTCTCTTTAATATTCACTGTTTAGTTACAGTGTTTTGTGCGATCTCCACAAGGCTGACATACACAAACTTTTAAAAACATGTTTGTTATTGGAAGATGTATTCGTTCTTAGAAACTGTGACATACAATTATTTTGGAAAGTTAAATTTGCTCTCTTAGGCTATAAATGATCTCAGAGCCTTGTGGCTAGTAACCCACTACTCTGAGAATAAACAACAAACTCTTGATTGATCTACTACTGTATATTATTGGTTATGTTTTGCTCTAAGGTGGCATTTTATCTCTCACTACTCTTGATAGCCATTATGACAGGTGTGAGGTGATACCTCATTGTGGTTTTGATTTGCATTTCTCTAACAATTAGCAATGTTGGGCATCTTTCCATGTACCTGTTGACCATCTGTATGTCTTCTTTGGAGAAATGTCTCTTTAGGTCTTCCGCCCATTTTGATTGTGTTGTTTGTTTCTTCAATATTGAGTTGTATGAGCTCTTTATATATTTTGGATATTAACCTCTTGTCTGTCACATTTTTTGAAAATATTTTCTCGCATTCTGCAGGTTGTCTTTTCATTTTGTTAATGGTATCCTTTGCTGTACAAAAGCTTTTAAGTTTGATTAGGTTCCATTTGTTTATTTGTGCTTTTGTTTCTTTTGCCTTGGGAGACTGATCTAAGAAAATATTTCTACAGTTTATGCCCAAGAATATTTTTCCTGTGTTCTCTTCTGGTGTCATGTCTTACACTTAGGTCTTTAAACCATCTTGAGTTTATTTTTGTGTATGGTATGAGGGAGTATTCTAATTCCATTGATCTACATGTAGCAGTCCACCTTTCCCAACACCACTTATTGAAGAGGCTATCTTATCTTTTCTCCATTGTCTATTCTTGCCTCCTTTGTCATAGATTAATTGACTGTAGGTGTTACCCATTGACTTATTAAGTGGCAAAGCTGGGGTTTAAATTCTGACTGTTGTGACATAAATTTGTGCTATCAGTCATGAATTTTATTTCTATTTTCAGTTTTTGAATTTTTATTTTATTATTTTTAATGGAAGTATAATTGACTCACAATACTGTGTTGGTTCTAGGTGCACATCATAATGATTTGATATTTCTGTACATTACAAAATGATCACTACCATAAGTCTACTTAACATCTGTCACCATACAAAGACTGTATTCCCCATGCTGTACATTTCATCACTGTGACTCCTTTATTTTGTAACTGGAAGTTTGTACTTAATTTCTCTCATCTATTTCACTCACACCCCACTTCCTTCCCTCTGGCAACTACCTGTTTGTTCACTGTATCTGTGAGTCTGTTTTTTGTTTTGTTTGTTTGTTTTTATTTCTTAGATTCTACATATAGGTAAAATCCTATGGTGTTTGTCTGTTTGTCTTTCTCTTGCTGACTTATTTCACTTTGCATATTACTCTCTAGGTCCATCTGTGTGTGTGTGTGTGTGTGTGTGTGTGTGTGTGACATCTTCTTTATCCATTCATTTATTGATGGACACTTAGGTTCTTCAGTTTCTTTCATAACTTGGCTATTGTGAGTAGTGCTGCAGTGAACATAGGGGTATGTATATCTTTTCAAATTAGCATTTTTGTTTTCTTCGAAAAAATACCCAGAAATGGGATTGCTGGATTATATAATAGTTATATATATATATATATTTTTTTGCGATATGTGGGCCTCTCACTGCTGTGGCCTCTCCCGTTGCGGAGCACAGGCTCCGGACACGCAAGCTCAGCGGCCATCGCTCACGGGCCTAGCCGCTCCGCGGCATGTGGGATCTTCCCGGACCGGGGCACGAACCCGTGTCCCCTGCATCGGCAGGCGGACTCTCAACCACTGCACCACCAGGGAAGCCCAATAGTTCTATTTTTGATTTTTGGGGAAACCTCTATACTGTTTTCCATAGTGGCTGTACCAATTTATAGTCCCCCACAACAGTGTACAAGTGTTTGCTTTTCTCCACATCCTTGCCAACACTTGTTATTTGCTGTCTTTTTGATGATAGCCATTCTGACAGATGTGAGGTGATATCTTATTGTGGTTTTGCTTTGCATTTCCCTGATGATTAGCAATGTTGAGCATCTTGTCATACATCTGTTGAACCTCTGCATGTCTTCTTTGGTAAAAATATCCATTTTTTTAAATCAGGTTGTTCACTTTTTTTGATGTTGAGTTGTATGAGTTCTTTGCATATTTTGGATATTAACCCATTATCAGATATACCATTTGCAAGTATCTTCTCCTATTCAGTAGGTGACTTTTCATTTTGTTGATAGTTTCTTCCTTGTGCAAAAGATTTTTAGTTTGATATAGTCTCATTTGTTTATTTTTGCTTTTGTTTCTCTTACCTAATGAGATATATGCAAAAAAATATTCCTGAGACCGATGTCAAAGACCATACTACCTATGGTTTCTTTTAGGAGTTTTATGGTTTCAGGTTTACATTTGAGTGTTTAATCCACTTTGAGTTTATTAATATTTTTGTATATGGTGTGAGAAAGTAGTCCAGTTTGTTACATTTGCATGTAGCTGTCCAGTTTTCCCAACACTGTTTATTGAAGAGGCTGTCTTTTCCCCACTGTACATTCTTACCTCCTTTTGTCATAGATTAACTGCACAATAAGTAAATGTGGGTTCATTTCTGGGTTCTCTATTCTGTTCCATTGATATATGTGTCTGTTTTTGTGCAAGTACTGTACTGTTTTGATTACTGTAGCTTTGAATATAGTTTGAAATCAGGAAGCACTATTCCTCCAGCTTTGTTCTTCTTTCTCAAGATCGTTTTGCTATCTGGTGTCTTTTGTGTTGCCACACAAATTTTAGAATTATTTTTTCTAGTTCTCTGAAAAATGCCTTTGGTATTTTGATAGGGATTGCATTGAATCTATAGATTGCTGTGGGTACTATGGTCATTTTAACAATATTATTTTTTTCCAACCCATGAGCATGGCATATCTTTCCATTTGTTTGTGTCATCTTCAGCTTCTTTCATCAGTGTTTTATAGTTTTTCAAATATAAGTTTTCTAACTCCTTGGTTAGATTTATTCCTAGGTATTTTATTCTTTTCAGTGCCACTGTAAATGGGGTTGTTTTCTTAATTTCTCTTTCTGACAGTTTGTTGTGAGTGTATTGAAATGCAACAGATCTATGGATTAATTTTTTATCCTGCAACTTTCCTGAATTCATTTATTAATTCTAATTGATTTTTGGTGGTATCTTTAGGATTTTCTATATATAGTATCATGTCATCTGCAAACAATGGCAGTTTTACTTCTTCCTTTCTATTTAGAATCCCTATCATTTCTTTTTTCTTGTCTGATTGCAGTGACTAGGAACTTCCAACACTATGTTGAATAAAGGTGATGAGCGTGGGCATCCTTGTCTTCTTCCTGATCTTAGAGGAAATGCTGTCAGCTTTTTACCATTGAATATGATGTTAGCTATGGGCCTTTCATATATGGCTTTCATTACATTGACGTATGTTCCTTCAGTAATCACTTTGTTGAGAGTTTTTATCATAAGTAGATGTTGAATTTTGTCAAATGCTTTTCCTGCATTTATTAATATGATCATATTATTTTATTCTTTATTAGTTTTTTGCATCACATTTATTGCTTTGCAAATATTGGACCATCCTTGCATCCCTGGGATAAATCCCACTTAAACATGGTGTATGATCCTTTCAATATATTGTTGAATTCAGTTTGATAATATTTCATTGAGAATTTTTGCATCTATCTTCAAACCAGACATTCTTGGGGCTCTTCGTCCCAGTGCAGGACCACTAGGCTGGGGAGTGTGATGTGGGACTCAGACCCCTCACTTCTTAGGCAAAACATCTGCAATTGTGATTATCTTCTAATTTGTGGGTTGCCTACCCTGAGGCATGCGTCTTATCTATACTGCTACTCCTATCTGTCTCATTGTGGTTCCTTCTTTATAGCTTTAGTTGTGGAAAATTTTCTCTGTTAGTCTTCAGGTTGTTCTCATCAATAGTTGCTCTATAAATAGTTGTGATTTTGTTGTACCTGTGGGAGGAGGTGAGGTCAGGGTCTTCTTACTCTGCCATCTTGGCCACTCTGTTTTTCCCATTTTTTTAACAGTAGCAGATTGGGGATCCAAGTTCAAATTTCCCAGAATTCCTATTAAAAACATGATAATCAGTCAAGTTTTTAAAACCCTGCAGTTACTTCTCCAACTTCCCCAAATCTGCACCTCATTTTGGTGGTGCTGAGCTGATCTCAGTGCTGAGTTTAATGATTTAGGAAGTTTCCCGAGGCATCTTTTCCCCTCTGATTCAAATCCCATTGCTCTGTGGCCTCCATCAAAGAGGTGCCGAGATGCAAACAATCACCGTGAAGTATGTATTTTAATAGGTATTTCAACTGCACAGAAGTGTGCAAAATTTTGAGAAAACAGAATCCCACCATCTGCAAAGCTAGTCAAAATGGTATTTCATCAGCCTGGAATTTTTTTTTTTTTTTTTTTTTTTTTGCGGTACGCGGGCCTCTCACTGTTTTGGCCTCTCCCATTGCGGAGCACAGGCTCCGGACGCGCAGGCCAGCGGCCATGGCTCACGGGCCCAGCTGCTCCGCGGCATGTGGGATCCTCCCGGACTGGGGCACGAACCCGTGTCCCCTGCATCGGCAGGCGGACTCTCAACCACTGCACCACCAGGGAAGCCTGTCATCAGCCTGGAATTTTATTCCTCCCCCAAAACTCTTAAGTTCCTGGAGCTGTTTTAATCGTGCCTCATTAAAAGTTAATATAATTTGGATTGGTGTTACTCATTTTGCATCTGGGCACCTCATTTACCCAGCTCAGGCTGGGTTTCTGTGCACCAAGCCTGTGTGAAAGTGTATGTATCCAGCTTACTTTATTCAAGTTGAAGACCCAGATGGGAGTAATAAATAGCTGATCATTGATAAATGGTAATCATTACAGAGAATACAGATTCAGATGTCAGCCACAGAATGGATGGCTGCTATTTGTTGTTGGGTAATTCAGGCATGTCAGGAGGTAACAAAGAGAGATTGCTATGCTGCACTCATTACCCAGTCCAGGGGAGGAGTGTTAAACATTAATACTTGAGCTCTGAAAGTATCATAAACTTGATGGCCAGGAAAGCTTTGTAAAAGGAGTGAGAGGAAGCTGAGTAAGCCCACATTTCTCAAGCATGTACTGCAAAGGACTACTAATGTCCAGAATCCCCATCTTAAGAGTTAAGATTCTTTGTCCCTGAGTCCTGTGTGGTGGGATGGTATAGGGTCAAGAGAAAACTGGAAGAGCCAAAGCAGTATTTTTAGACTGAGGGGTTTTCTACGTGTACTATAGATAGCTTCCTGAGTGGTTACCATCACTTCCTCTGGGACCCACAGTCATATAATTTGTTATTCTTTTGTATCATTCCTTTTTTAAATTTATCTATGGAAAACAGTCCATGGAGCTCCCAGTATATGCAAACACTTGCTGGGACAGGAATGCAAATCTATAACAAACACTAAAATATGAATCTTGCCTCTGGAGTGCTTATATTCTCTATAGATGAAAGGCAGATACCAGCATAATAGTTATTAAAATGTAATGTGGTAACTTCTATGGTAGACGTTCATGGAGTTATCAGAAAATGAATCTGAGAGTATGTTAGGTGAGTGATAAGGGGGTGGAAGAAAGTGTCATATATGAAGAGATTTTCAATATTGATCTTGAATGAAGGAAAGCTTCATCATTCACCAGGTGGAGAAAGTAGACAGGGCAGTCCCGAAAGAGAGAACAACTGTAAAGGCTTTCTGGGTATTAGCAAATAGATTCATTTGCTTGAAAAGTAGTGGTGTGTGAGTTGATATAGTGGGGATTGAAACTGGGATAAGCAAGGGGATAGTACCATGCTGAGAAATGTTATATTTTGGTCTTGTGCCCAGTGGCGCTTACAGGTTTTTTTTAGAAAGGGCGTCACCTGTATGTTTCCACATTGTATTGATACATAGAGCACACTCAGGAAGTATAATACATGGTGAATACAAGGTAGGGTGGAAATATTTAAGACTTTGGAGCTAGGACTTCTGTAATAGTCCAGGTAAGAGATGTTGAGGGCTGAACAGGCAGGTCTAATGTTGGTGTTTTTCACTGAGATGGAGAACATGGATGAAGAGTGGGGGTAAGGATGTAAACAAGGAGTTTGGAAAAAGAACACATCAAATTTGAAAATACTGAAGGAATTCTGTGAGGATGGAAGGAAGGATTAGAAGTATGGGATTAGATCTTAGCAGCGATGTCAGAGAGGAAGCAAGGTCGGGGTTTGAAATAATTCTCTGATGAGTTGATAACATTATGGGATTGTGGTATCATGGGTGAGTGAGAAGAGCCCTAAGAATGAAAGTATGATGAATCTCCACATCTACTTCGATGAGCAGAGGAGAAGCCAGTAAAGGAGATAATGCGAAAGTGGTCAGAAAGGTCAGAGGGCTACTCTGAGGGACACCCAAAGGAAATGCTTTTGTCCTACAACCATAATAACAAAAGTCCCAATGAAGAAGAACTTAAGTTGATCCTTACAATGAATATAATATATTAATTACTTGTTTTTTCAATTTATATGAATAGTCTCCATTGAATTTTAGTTGACCATCTACATGATGCTAATAGGGAATAATGAAACATAATTGTGGCAATGCTTAGTAATTATTTCAGAAGAATGTAGAAGCATATTAGTAGAGCAGAATGGAAAGACCTACATCATCATTATCTGAGAGTTTTATTTGCTCCTCACATGAGGAGAAGACCTCATAGTCATACTTATTAAGGTGATGTGTTTTAATGACAAAAGCTTCTAAAGTAGTGGTTCCTCCATTATATTTTGTCATTAAGCTTGGGCTGAAACCAGAGGGAATACATGTGTCAGTTTTTTTTTAATTTTTATTGAAATATAGTTGATTTACAATGTTGTGTTAGTTTCAGGTGTACAGCAAAATGATAGTTATACATATATATATTATTTTTAAGATTCCTTTCCATTATAGGTTATTACAAGATACTGAGTATAGTTCCCTGTGCTATACAGTAGGTCCTTGTTGGTTACCTATTTTACATATAGTAGTGTGTATATTTTAATCCCAGACTCCTAATTTATCCCTCCACCCCTTTTCCCCTTTGGTCACCCTAAGTTTGTTTTCTATGTCTGTGAGTCTGTTTCTGTTTTGTGAATAAGTTCATCTGTATCATTTTCTAAAATTCCACATATAAGTGCTATCATAATGTTTGTCTTTCTCTCTCAGACTTAATTCACTTAGTATGATCATCTCTAAGTCCATCCATGTTGCTGCACATGGCATTATTTCATTCTTTTTTATGGCTGCATAGTATTCCATTGCATACTTAATACCACATCTTCATGCCTCAGTTTTATAGGTGGTTTCCTGGCACTGAGTTAGACACGTTTGTTGAGTTGTGTTTATAAGTATCTCATAGTTGGACAAGGAGGCTTGTTAAGAAATGTCTCATCTCTCAGTATATTAATTCATTCAGCAAGTATTTATTAAGGCTCTAGGAATTGTTCTAGATTCTGGAAATAATGCAGTGAAAAAATCAACATCTCTGCTCCCTTAGGGTTATGTTTGTATGATGGCAGAAAGAGAGATGAAAAATCAGTCAATAAAACTCAGATACTGGTAACTGCTTTGACAAAGTATGGTAGAATGAGAGATGGAGATAAGAACAGAGGCCTCTGGGCCTCACACCCTGTGTTGTGTCGGTGGAGACTTCAGCCAGTGGGAATTCCCTGTAGATGACATTGTGCTCCTGAGCACTTGCTCTCAGTAGAAGCTTCTCTCCTCTGTGCTGGCTTCTTTGTTTGTGTTCTACGTTGACCCCCATGGTCAGTAGCTGGTAGGTCCCAGAAACTCAGAAAGCCCTGCTGTGTGTCCTCAGGTTCTTTCATCCCTAGAACAACTCTTCTGACACACTGCTGCTGGACGATTTCATCTTTAAACACCCCAGAGAGAGGACAGCTCCCTGTGGGCTTACAGTGATGTTCTGTAGCTCTATATCCTTGGCCGGCCAGCTTTTTTGGGTTTTAGTATTTACATTTTGATTTAAACTAGTTTAAAAATTGTCGTAGTAATTCATAACCTTGGGGAAACATTCAAACAAAAGAGAGGAGTATTGAAATATGTTTTTTCTCTCAGCCACTTCCCCTAGTTTTTCCCAGGTTCAACCTTCTCCCTAGAAGGCATAACCTTTACGTTTCTCTTGTATTTTTTCATACATGTCAGAGTAAGAGGTAGAGGCCCGATCCCCAGCGCTGCAATACTGAAATGTCTTATCAATCTTTTCATATTGGGATGTAAGTTCTACTAAGTTTTGACCTCAGTTACTCTAGAAGTTCTTTGGATATGCCCATAGGGCATCAGGCTGGAAGAGCAAGGACCCCACATAACAGCAGTGCCGTGTGAAATAACAGACTTTGGTAACAGGCCCAAGACTTAAGAGAGGAAACTGAGACGAATGTGTAATCTTGTAGTAGCAAAGTTGATTCTGACGTGGTCCAATTCCAGAACAAATGGTGAACAGTTGTGTCAGTGGTTTGCTCTGTGCTTTTCTCTGCTCCCACACCTCACTGGTAATGCATCTCTTGAGCTGGAATGACTCGCCCATCCTCTTGATTTCCCCTGTGAAGAGTGAGCTCTGTCTCTTCAAATTTGGTCCTTTTCTGTCTCAGGCTAGTGAGGCTTCTAATTTGCATTAAATTAAATAGGCCCACTTGGCACGTTTCAATTAATTGCTTCTTTTTAAAAATAAGTTTTTAGAAAAAAAATTATATAATCACACACAGAAAACCAATATACATTTTATAAGTAGAATACAACTATAAAAACAAATGAAAAACAAACGCAATTAAAAACAAGTAATATTATCAAGCTATAGCTAGATTCCATTGCCTGCCAAGTCTCTGAGCCCGAAATCCACTGTTTCTTTGTGTGCAGGGTGTCAGGAGAAGAAGCATTTCTCCTTGAGTTATATAGAAGAAGAAAAGAGGAATTAAAACTAACAAATAAAGATAATTACGAAATATCTTTCTCAATAAAGGATGCGCCACCCAGATCCTTCAAAGATTTATGGGCTATGCAGCTGCGGGGATTGTGGTCAGCAGACAGACCAGCTTTCAGCTTTGTCAGGGTCTGTCTCAGGGCAGAAAGCCACCCAACCCTAGTTCATGTCCTTTCTAGAACAGCGCACAGGCAGCGGCCGAGCAAGTCGGAGGTTTGCGGCCTATTTTGGCCCAAGGAGAGGTCACTGTGACAGGCATCATTAGGACTAGAGCTTCCTGCCAGGTTGTTGGGGGCTTTCTTGGGTCTTCATCATGGTTTGACTTGTCTCTCTGCTCAGTCTTCCTTCCTTCCCCTTTCTTCCTCAGATGCTGATTCTAATGAACGAACCATACCCCAAATTCCATCTCAGCGTCTGCCTCTGGAATATCCAACCAGAGACAAGGATTTAGTGTTATTTATTATTGGGGCAGTTTGCCACCAAATTGGAGTCTGGTGCAACCAAGAGAACCTGAATCTGGAGTCAGACAAATGTAAAAATCAATGTTCTGATTGCTGTTTATGGGTTTTTTTAGTCTCCAGAAATTCCCAATTTTATTAAATCTAAAATAAGAATAATAATTCCTCATTGAATGTCTTTATACAGTGAGAGAACACACAGGAGGAATTGAGGACAGGGACTGTTTCAGGGACTATTCTGGATCTAGGTTATGCCCTGGATCAGTGCCGCCCAATACAAACAGGAAACAAGCCATACACTTGAGTTACTTATACAGCTTTAAATTTTCCAGTGGCTACATACAAAAAAGCAAAACACAGTTGAAATTAATTTTAATACTGTATTTCACCCAGTGCACCCAACGTATTCTATCATTTCAACTTACAGTCAGTAGAAAAATGATTAATGAGATATTTTACTTTTTCTAGTATTAAGTCTTAGAAAACTGGTGTGTATCTTACACTTGGAACTAGTTTTATTTTGGACAAGCCATGCTTCAGATGCTCAAAAACTCCTTGTGATTAGGGGCTACTGGATTCACAGCATTAGAACAAATCTTGAGTTTTATCTCTAATCCACTGTGAAGTGTCAATGAACGAGAGAATTATAGGGGTTAAAATGCTATACAAAATCTAGGCAAGGCCGGACTGGGATGGAGCCAGTGGGAGGGATTACCTTGGCCAGGCTCACCTTCTCTCATGTATACACTGTATCTACAGAAGCTCCCAGCTAGTGTACTAGACAGATAATGGGAATGCAAGCTCCATTAATTCAGAGTAATTACTTCCCCAACTTTTAGCATCAATGTGATTCAGGGTTATATTCTTAAAATTGCATCTTTCATCAAAGATCTTACAGCAAAATGTGAAGAAGTCTTATTCTCAAGTGATAGGAAGGGAAATACAATATTTCAAAGGAAGTTTGGATGTAAGAAAATAGACTGAAATTTCACCATTCCTTTGGAGGCTGGTGGATTAAAGCAATACGTTTTTGCTACTCAGAGGGAGTTGAGGAGGCATTAAAAGAGTTATTAAAAGTAGAAAAAAATTTTTCCTGATAAGGAAGGAATATTAGCCCGCTGTTATTACCCATACATTCACTGAATCAACAAATAGTTGCCAAGGAACTAACAAGAGTAGGAAAGTTAACATTTATTTTATTTTATTATTATTTTTGGCTTCATTGGGTCTTAGTTGCAGCACACGGGATCTTTTGTTGTGGCACGCGTGGGGTTCTCTCTAGTTGTGGCACTCGTGCTCCAGAGGGTGTGGGCTCTGTAGTTGCGGCACACGGGCTCTTTAGTTGTGGCATGCGGGCCCAGTAGCCCTGCGACATGTGGGATTTTAGTTCCCTGACCAGGGGTCGAACCCACGTCCCCTACATTGGAAGGGGGCTTCTCAACTGCTGGGCCACCAGGGAAGTCCCAAGAGTTAACATTTATTGAGGGGTGAGCACATGTCACTCACTGTTCAAAGTGTAGAGCGTGGATTAAACAAAACATATCATAGGTATGATTATAATCCCAACATGATGTTGGAGGAAACTCAGGTACAAAGTTTAAACAAATGCGCAGCGTCACACAGCCAGTAGGGGACAGAATCAAGACTCCATCTGAGGTAGTCTGTTTCTAGAACTGCACCTGTAACCATCATTAGGCAGTATATGGAAAACCAAGATGAATCAGAGTTAGTTCTTGCTTCTTTTTGTACTAAAGGCTCAGAAGGAGGGATAATATAGGCATATAAATAAGTGGGATAGAAAATAGAGAATGTAAAAAGTATGATGGAAAGAAAGAGTTCAGTGGGGATTCAGTAGAGCATCTGGAATTATTTAGGAAATCCCTCCTTATTTTACAGATGAGGAAGATCAAGTCTAACAATAGTTCAGTAACATATCCAATTATTGAATGACAGAACCCTTTTAGAATTAAGTCTGTGTTACTTGGGAGTGTATCGAACCAATCTTTTTTATTTTTTTAACATCTTTATTGGAGTGTAATTGCTTTACAATGTTATGATAGTTTCTGCTGTATAACAAAGTGAATCAGCTATATGTATACATATATCCCCATATCCCCTCCCTCTTGCGTCTCCCTCCCACCCTCCCTATCCCACCCCTCTAGGTGGTCACAAGGAACGAGCTGACCTCCCTGTGCTATGCGGCTGCTTCCCACTAGCTATCTATTTTACGTTTGGTAGTGTATATATGTCCATGCCACTCTCTCAGTTTGTCCCAGCTTACCCTTCCCCCTCCCCGTGCCCTCAAGTCCATTCTCTACGTCTGCATCTTTATTCTTGTCCTGCCCCTAGTGCAGTCTCTCCAAAGTAGTGGCTATTGTCTTAATAATAGCAGATTTCATTTTGTTTCTTTTTATCTGAGTGCCTCATGCACAAGCTTTCTACATTGTTGAAGTTTCCACTTTGTTGAACACGGTTTGATTAAGATTTTAGGGAACCAAATCATTTGCAAATCCTATCAGTGGTACCCAAAAGTAATAATTCAGGAAGTGAATATGAGGAAAGAAAATTGTCACCCCTACTCATTGCAGTCTATTTACTTGGGAATATGTGTGGATAAGAATTGAGGGATGTTTTAGCTGAAAAATGAGAGGATTTATTGCTCTCAAATTGTCTTCTCATCTATGAGGGTGGATTTTATGTTTTTCAAAATATCTTGCTCATGAAGATAACTCATTTTCAATCCAGGCATAGTTCCTCTCATTATCTTGGGAACTCTATCTGCAGGTGTTGTACTGAAACAAGTGGGGACCCCAAAGCCACCTTTTTCAACACACAAACACTCTGTCATTCCCTAGTGACGTGTCACCTATGACTGTTCTTATTTATGACATGTTTGGATACTGGAAGGCAGTATTTCCCAAAACGTTTCCAGGGTTTCCTGTGGGGGAAATAAGAGTTCCAAAATCCAAGCCATTTGGGAAGCAGAGTTAACAGGTTTGTTTACTCCAGAACCTCTCGGGGACTTTAATATGCTAATGTGGGTGCTTAAATCTACAAGGATTTGCCTAAAATGTTTGATCAAAAAGCTCCTCCTCCCTCACCCCCCCTTCTCATTTTTATTTATTGAGGGGCAGTTCCTAGATCTAGGGTTGGCCTAAACATATTAATTTGAATCATGTGAAGTTGCCAATATTTGACCACTTTTACCCTACAGAAATGGCACCATCATACAGCTTTACTTAAATAGTTAGGGAAGACTGCATTAAAGCTTAGTTCTGAGAGCTGTTTGGGGATTTGTACTATATTTTGGTTCCCGATTCACCATCTTTCCTAACCTTCACCCCTACTTAATCTAGGCCTGTTCTCGGCACATGTGCTAATTCTACTTAACAGAGTGTCTCTGTAGGTATTAGCCCTCTTAAGTGGGCCTCTTGTGAGCAAGTGGGACTTCTTGATTATTACTATCAGATTAACTTCATTCCAGTCTCATACCTCTGATGATCTGCTTTATCGGAAAAATTCCACCTCAAGGCTTGAGACAGTTGAGTGTAAACTCACTAGTCCATTGCTGGGTGCGTTTAATTTGCAGAGATAACGTTCTCAGTGAAAGGGCCGACACAGATGATAATTTACACAACATATACAAAATCTACAAAAAACAGTTGACAAAAAGTAGTTTGAAAATCTAAAGTCAAGTCACATGGTCACACAAAGGACTAATTTAACGGGGTGTCTCCAGGTAAGAAAGAGTCTAGGTTGGATTTTCAAATGTTGGGAAATACGTTGATGGTCTCTGGACAACAGCGCAAAATGCTTGAAATTGGTACTGCTTTGGGAAATCCAACATGTGTGCTCCCCAGAGCTGCCTAAATGCCTGTGTGAGTCCTTGCGAATGACACTGGGGGTCTGAAACAGTTTCCAGCATGACTGTGCATCCTGGGCTTTTTGTTTCTCCATCACTGATTGTAGACTGTCTCCAGAGCCTTACTCTATAGCTGGTACAGAGTGAGCACTCATTAAAAGTTTGTTGACTTGAATCAGATCTTTCTTTCACTATTTACCTTCCTGTAGTTAGGTCATTAAGCAGTAAATTAGTCAGAACAACCCAAATTGGTGGGGGGAAAACAGAAATACATTACCTAGGTAAGGGGAGAGAAGTGTGTCAGTTGCCTGCGTTCCCAAAATTACTTCCCTAATCATCATTTTACTTAGCCTGCATTAGAGAAGGCTTAATTGAACAAACTTCCAATAGCTTGGCTGTAGGAAACATCCATTTTTTTGTCCCGAGTTTTCAGATGGAGACCATACAGCTGTGAGGTCCTGCTCTTGAGAGTTCTATGCAAGGAGTTCTTTTCCTGGTGTCAGATGCATGTGTTAATTGAACAATTTTTCAAGACCTTGATTAAAAACCCCAGGATGCCCTGAATAGATTTGCCTTAGAAACTACCTTGACAAGGTTTACAAATCAATTTCATTTGCAGAGTCTGGGCTTTTGTTTGGAAAGGGGTTTTCATTTTTTGCTCATTTAGTTTCTTCCTGGCACCCATCTGAACAGAGAACAGTGGTACACCTAATTTGCTGCTGCAAATGAGAGCAATTAAAATAACTCGACAAAAATGATGGAGGCCCTCAGATGATTTACAAGAGTGAAGTATAATGACTCTGTTTATTCCTTTCTCCTATGACTTGCCAGTGGCCTTGGAAGTTTAGGTATTAAGTGCTTCCAGCACAGTTTTGACTTGGATGGTCAGTCCTGGGTCCCCACTGAGACAGGCAGATGTTGGTATGACCTCTAATGCGGGACGAAATGGGCTGGACGATGCCAGGTCATCTTTAGCAAAAAACGCATGCATCCAGCCAAACCACAGGGATATGCTTCTAAGCTGCTAGTCTTGGTTCAGGAGGAAGATGTGTGTGTGTGTGTGCACATGTGCACGTGCTCCCTGTCTCTTAGTACAAAAAGAGATAGCATGTATAGCAGAAAAAGCATGATGGACTCTATAGTTTGATAGTCCTGGATTCTAATCCAGTCTTTATCACCACATTTGGGATCCTTGACTCTGTTCTTTAACCTTTTAACCTTTGTGAACCTCTGTTTCCTTGGGCATGGCACTGGCCTCCATGAGGGTTTGCCTTGTGTAAATTTCCTTTCCACCTCCCCTCCCCCCAATCCCTGACTCACTATCTCTGCTATGGCCTTATTTTAGAGCTCCTAACAGGCTGAGGTCTTTGCCCCTCATGGCATTTGCCTGTTCTGTTCCTGTTGCTTACAGCCCAACCTCTCACCTCCCATCCTACCTATACTCTGCCTAACTCACCCAATGATCCTTCAAGTCTCAGCTTGAATGCCACTTACTTACACTGGTCTTTTTTGACACTCTCCCCACAATCTAAATTAAATGGACTCTCATTATCTATTTCCTTATAGTCCCCTCGTATTATATTGTCATAGGATTAATTACAGTTCACCACCACGTTCGTATAGTAATCACCCAACACTATTATATCTCCCTATCTCCCTGTCTTAATTCTCTTCAGAATGCTTACTGATTTCTCATAATTTTTTGTCCAACGAGTCATTGTCTACTCTTCCTCAGACTGTAAGCTTCATGAACGTAGGGACCTTGAGTGTTTTGTTTACAACTGCATCCCCAATGCTCAGCACAGTGGCCCTGGCATGAAGCTGGAATTCAAAAAACATGTAGAATGAATGGAAGTTTGAGTCAGTGGTGGGTGGATATGCCTTTTGCAAGTAGTTGTGAAGATCAGAGAAGGTGGATATCAAGCACCTAACGCAGCGAGAGGCAGTCCGGGCTATTGAACAGAAGGTGGCTGCTGTTACTGACGTTTATGAATGTCACAAAGAAGACAGGAAATGCTTAATCCAAAAAATCTGAGTATATTTCCGGACTGTGAACACATCCGGTGTAATATCATTTACCATCTCCCCGAAGGGTTCTGCAAAATCCCTGCCATAACTCTTCATCTGTACCACCTCACTCCCTTAGCTGCACATCCTCTCCAGCAGAGTGGACCATGCAGAGTTCACTGAGCAGCCACAGAGTTCCATTCTTCTAGGTTTTGCACTCTCCCTGAAGGTTTTATCCCTTTGCATGAAATAGCAAAATAGTGAGGTGGGCTGAGTTAAACCCTGCCCCACAATTAGGGATGTCCTAATTTTACAGGTGAGTTTCAGAGAATCTCCACTTTTAGTCCGGGCCAAGTGAGACATGCCTAAATCAAATTCTTGATAAATTGTCGCAGCTGTTACTGATAACACCAGGTTATTGATCTTTTTCTCCTTAATTTTCAGAGACACCCTCTACTGAGTTTGTGAAAGGTCCCTTTACTAAGATGGAAGAATTGAGTCTACAATCTTGAATCTCTCTAAGATACTGAACTGTAAATTACTGTCTCTTTCCCCTTCTTATTCTCTGAATTGAGATAATAGAGAAAGGACAAGCCAAGAATACAATGAAATACTGTTGCATGAAATGGGGGTTGCATGTTTGAGTTGGATCAAATGAGGAAAAAGCCATGAAATAGAACTTTGGTTTTAATAATGGAAATATTCTGTTCTCAGCCATATTTTTTTCCCAGTAGAAAATAGATGGGTAGTCTTACTACATTTCTACTACGTTACTTAACAAGTTAATATCACAAGATCCTTCTTGTAGAAGGAAACTGAGGTCCAGAATAATTGATGGGTTAGTTAAGGAGAGAGTTTCCATCCCTGGCCCATGCCATGGACTCTCTTTGAACAAAATCATCTTCATGATAAAACACCGAAGTGGTAGCTTGACTTGGTAGTATCGAGATGCCGTGCTACAGCTCCCTAAAGCAGACTAGCAACTCAGGTGCCTACAAGAGTTAGGCTGGTGATGAATGTGGGTGATGCCGATCAGCTTGAAGGGAAAGTTTTATTTTCCAATGAAAAAGAGTGCCCATTCAATGATAAATGGCAATGGACAATTGACCTCAGAGTTTGAGGGTAATAGGGAATGATGGAGATTGTGGCCAGTCTGTGTGCTTGACCTGAAAGAGGCATCTACTGTTAAGGTGTAGCCAGTTGTTGCAAGAGGATGAGCTTGATGTTGTCAGATCTTCATGTGCGTCAGTACTACCCAGAAATCTAGATTTTGCGGTGAGATTTCCCAATTTTATGTACTATTATCAATTAATGACAGTTATTTAAATTGTTTTTATTTGTAAATATTGTGAGTGCTTTCTCATTCCCTGTGTCACTTAACATATGATCAGACCTTGAGTCCAGAACCTCCACTTGTGCGCAGAACACTTGGCACTAAACGTGGGTTCTTGGGAGGGGGCCAACTGTATCAACATGAGAGCCAGTGGATGCATTGTTCTCTTGAGCGCAGGCTGTGTGGACCACTGCTCAGGGGTGATCCAGCGCAGTTCACCCCACATACCCCTTGGCACTGCCCCCGGCACCATCCAGAAGGTTGGACCAAGTCACTGAGATCACTGTCTCAGCAGGCAATCTCAGTGTGCCACCATGAGGCTAGTTGTCCTGAGATGTGGTGTCTACCTACCGCCAAACCATATGACCCCTCCAATTATTTACAAATCTTCGTCAACACTGGTGTTCTGAAGGGCCATGCCAGGGGGTCTGGTGTGGTGCTGTTTTCATTCTTGGTCCTGTGCATTCTGTGGGCCCTGTCAGTGCAGGAACTCGTGTTTTTGGTTTTAGATAGTATTCTTAGGTTCTACGATAATTGTTTTTTCTTCCAGATTCTCTCTTTTAAGACCTCTTGTCAGTTGCATGTTGCTCTTCTTGAATGGATCCTCCCAATATTCTTCTTATTTTTTTTTTTTGCGGTATGCGGGCCTCTCACTGTTGTGGCCTCTCCCGTCGTGGAGCACGGGCTCTGGACACACAGGCCCAGCGGCCATGGCTCACGGGCCCAGCCGCTCTGCGGCATGTGGGATCTTCCTGGACCGGCGCACGAACCCGCGTCCCCCGCATCGGCAGGCGGGCTCTCAACCACTGTGCCACCAGGGAAGACCTATTCTTATTTTTTATTCCAATTTTCCATCTATCTGCCCATTTGTTTTATTTTCTGAGCGGTATTACCGTCTTTAGGGTAAACAGAGTTTTAAAATGTTGACTGTGGTATTTTTAACTTTCAGTTTTTTCTTACTCATTTATTATTCCTTTATAAAATAGAATGATATTCTTGTTTTGTGAGTACGATACCTTTTCTTCTCTCTAACATGGTATCAGTTATCCTTAAGAGTCCCCCCCCCCCCAATATATTACCTTTCTGCCTTAGGAGTCTTTTCCTGCTTTGTTGTCAGTTACTGTTACCCATGTTACAAGGCTTCCTGTAAATGTCTGGTAGTCTTCTGTTTTCTGCCCATATTAAGAGTTAGGCAAAAATCAGTGGGTCTTATACATGCAGGGGAGCAAGGTGGGAGGCTTGTCGAATGGTGGTCTTCTCCATAGAATGGTTCAGCAGAGGACTAGCTGCCTCACTGGAGGACCTCCAAAGTCACTTGGTATTTTCTCTGTCACCGAGAGGGTCCCCATAGAATTGCCCACTACTTTCTTACTTTGCTTTCTTCCAGTGGTGACTAGAGGTGGAAGAAGTGGTCCTGACTGGCAGGGCCCTTGGAGCTGAGCTGCACAGTATTACTGAGAGGGGCATCGTTCGGCATGATTTTACTTAAACCACTTGTTTTCTGCCCCTGGCTTCTTCCCTAGTCTCCACGGAGCTTTCATCTCAAAGTTTAGCGTATTTTCGATTCAGTTTCTCCATAGATAGAACTTCCAGATTTAGTCGAAGAAAAACAAAATAGAGATTGTCTAGTAAAATTGGAACTTCAGATGAATGAGGAATGCTTTTGTAGCGTAAATGTGTCCCACGCGGTCATTTGTTATCTGAAATGCAAATTTCACCGGACCTTTTGTATTTCGTCTGGCGGCCCTATCCGTGGCCCTGGAAGAGGAGGGCAGTGGCCTGGCGGCATCACTGTGTGAGGTGGCAGGGATCTGGGGGAGCTCGTAGTTCTCTTAATGACTTTCCACCTTTTGTCCCTCAGCCCTGCTCTTCACCCCCATGGTACCTGGTGTTCCCAAGCCACCAATCCCTCGTGGAGTTCTTCAAGGTGCATCGTTTTCCTCTCACTGACATGGCCGTCTGCGGACTTTTGGCCTTTGGATTCCTCTGTGCCACTGCTGTATTTCCTTTCATCTAAGATGAGGCTGATTATAGGCTGCACCATCCATTTGTTGAGTCAAAGAAAAATGCACAACATGAGAGTTGTCAGTTTAAGTATTAGTCAGGGTCTTACTGAGGACTATAGCCTGGGAGACAGCTCTGAGGAGCTGCTCCAAAGAGGTAGGGGAGGACCCAGTATATATATGAATTTTGGGGGTTAGGAAATACGTGCAGTCAGGCATACATCTTGGTAAAAGATGACTGCACGTCACAAAGAACGGATTCCCAAGTTAATGACTTTAGTGCTTTTCTATGTGTGGAAAGATGCAAGGATCTGGGGTCATTGAAATCTTCCTGAGATACACATCTGTCTCTCTGGGGGCCGTTTATCCAAAGCACAGGGTGCCTCATCCCGTTTTTTCATCCTGATTTCTCAGGGTGCACTGTCAGTGGACAGCTGAGGGAGTTGTGACTTAACCCTTGTATAACTGGACGATGAGTGGCGCTCTTTGCTCTTTTGTCGTTCACACACTATCTAATGAGTAATGAAGAAGGAAAAAAAAAGAATGCCGTCCCCTACAACTCTAAGATACCACCAGTTGTAAGAGTCATCTTGACATCAGGAATGTCAAAATGGGAAAAAGAAGCACATTTTAAAATTGATGAAACATGGTCGTTCTTCCACTGTTTCTGAGTCTTCCCCAAGTTAGTTACATCTCTTGTTTACTGTTATCTCTTCTTCCATCCTCTTTGTCCTTGCAGATTCATACCTATCCCATAGAGGAATTTGATATGTTTATTCTTCCTTATTTCTCTAGTATTCTTTGAGTCTCTGGAAATATCAGACAAATCTGTTGCCTGGCAGGAAGCGGCACACACTCCGGCTGTGTGTTTCCTTCCGTTCTCACCAGATGTTGGGCAGCATGGTGGAATGGACAGTCAACCAAGAGCCCCTTGGCTCAGGCAAGTCCCACCCTCACCCAGCCCCCTGCCAGATAACATGGCTCTGCCCCAGCTGCTGCAGCCCTTAGAATAATTTACTCCCACCCCTCTGTTCTGCGCAGCTGTAACCCTTTTACACAGAATTTTGAGACACCAGCGGCTCATTTCAAAGGGCAGGAGGTCAGGCAATAAGCCCCGTGCCGGGTGAAACAGCAGGAGCAGCTGGAGCCATTTATCTTGCTCTGTTTTTTTTTTTTTTTTTTTTTGCGGTACGCGGGCCTCTCACTGCTGTGGCCTCTCCCGTTGCGGAGCACAGGCTCCGGACGCGCAGGCTCAGCGGCCATGGCTCACGGACCCATCCGCTCTGCGGCACGTGGAATCCTCCTGGACCGGGGCACGAACCCGTGTCCCCTGCATCGGCAGGCGGACTCTCAACCACTGCGCCACCAGGGAAGCCCTTGCTCTGTTCTTTATGTACATCCTAAAGACCCTTTGCGGCTCTCCTGTCCTCTCACCTTTTGGTGCTTCCTCCCTCTTTTTCTTTGCAGCTGATCCTTCTCATTCCGTTCCAGTGTTCCTTTTCCTTCTTTTCTTTGCCAGCCCTGGACCTTTGTTTTCTTTCTTTCATTCATTCAGTGATGTGCCGGTGACGGTTTGGGGCACAGCAGTGACCCAAACACACAACACTCGCCACTCTGTGGAGCTTATATTCAGGAGGCGTTGCGGGGTAGACAGAATAAAAGAGTAAAACATGTGATGTGTTAGAAAGTAATCGGTGCTAGGGGGAGAAAGAGCATGCAAGGCAGGTGGCCAGGTAGAAGGGCGCGGTCTGCTGTTATAAACAGGGTGGTTTGGTGAACTCTCACTAAGGCAGGGACCTCGAAGGAAAGGCTGGGAGGAGGTAGGGGGTCAGCCAGGCTATTAGCTGGAGGGTGGAGGAAGTGCTCCAGGCAGAGGGAACAGCAGATACAACTGTGCTGAGGCAGGGGCATGCCTGGAAAGTTCAGGAGAGAGCAAGGAGGCCACAGTGGCTGGTTGGAGTAAGCAAGGGGGACAGGGACTACAGGTGGGGAGGGAGCATCCAAATCAGGTAGGGCTTTGTCATCATCATCATGTCTTCTGAGCTTCTACTTGACATGATGTGAGAGGCCTCGTGCCTTACCTGTGCATTCCTCTCCTCCCAAGTGAAGAGTCTTGGGCAGAGAAGGGATGGGATCTACCATGTATTTTCTCCAGATCTTATGAAGGCCACTACACTTTCTAAAAATCCTCCTCATTTTCTAGTTTCCTTTGAAAAATCCAGTTTGATGTCCTCACCACCTTCCTTCAAGATCCTCCCTTTCAAGCCATATCCATTCCTTTCCTCAGCTGTGATTCCCATTTTGGAATCTAAATGTGTGCCTCTCCATTCATTTCAGGATGGAGAATCATATAAAATGCATACAGTGTTCTCAATGTTTAATTTTTAGCTCAGGGATTTAATCTGACAAATTACCCTTTGTCTCATTTATGGTGATGGATATTCACCAACATTCCCTTGAACTAAAAGGTAAGGTAACATATTTCTTTGGGGAGGAGTGAGAAGTTGTATTAGTTACTATAGTGAAATTACTAGCAGCAAAATCTAATGTAATCCTTTAGCAGTTGCCAAGTATAACCCCAGCACTTGGAGAAGAAGTTTATCAATAAATGCAGTAGGGCTTCCCTGGTGGCTCAGTGGTTGAGAGTCCGCCTGCTGATGCAGGGGACACGGGTTCGTGCCCCGGTCTGGGAAGATCCCACGTGCCGCGGAGCGGCTGGGCCCGTGAGCCACGGCCGCTGAGCCTGCGCGTCCGGAGCCCGTGCTCCGCAACGGGAGAGGCCACAACAGTGAGAGGCCTGCGTATCGCAAAAAAATAAAAATAAAAAATAAATGTAGTAAATGTCCTCCACAGCATTGCCAGAATAGGAAGAAAACTTTCTATGGTTCTCTCAAGGTTGAAAGACAGCTCAAGGAATCCCTCTGGATCACATTCATTCAAGGCTGGAATCATAAAATAGAAGAGTGATAAAACAAAGTACCAGCTATCATTTGTTTTTAAGAAGCAGTGTCAAAATGTCTAATTTAATCATTTGTGCTATTAAGTAGAAATTAGGTTTCCACGGATGCATTGGCTTTAAACTTGGCAAGATTCTGGTCCTCATTAGGACCATTAGGATATCCTTAGTTTTTTTTCTCTATAGAAAACAGACTGATAATAACACCCCCTTTCCAATCTGCAAAGCCACAGGACCCTCTAGTTAAGGTACCTAACTCACAAATTTGGGTGATAACCTCTCAGGTCCAGGTCCTTTGGGGAGGGAATTATGTTCTGGACACACTTGGGGTTTGGCCAAGGAAACCTCACCTGAAATCTCCCTACCCCGACCCCACTGCAGTGTTGGAATAAATGGACTTGATCTTGGATTAGCATGACCACTCAGTTCTGGAATTTGATTGGGTGAGAGGTACAAACTACTGGGTGTAAGAGAGTCTCAAGGATGTATTATACAGCATGGAGAATATAGCTAATATTTTGTAATAAATGTAAATAGAAAGTAACCTTTAAAAATTGTATAAAAAGTAAAAGAAACTTTTTTGAAAGAACATAGAAGTCTGCCTCTTTCCACATAATGATGCATACATTTCATAGTCTGCATGTATCATATTTCATTTTTCATTTAACCACTTTCCTGTATGAACCATTCTACATTTTCTTTGTAAAAAGAAGCTCCAAGGGTATGAATTCTAAAATGTTATTTTCCTCCCTTCTGTGTGTGCCAGCATTTTGCATCTAGTAGTCAGGTAGGGTTATCCAGTCTGGGGACTCTATGAAGAGTGGAGGGATTTCTTAACCAAAATTTAATGAAACTTGTCTACAGCACTGGACCTGCATTCTATACTGTGTACTCTGTAGACATCTATACACAGTAAGTCATACATGATAAACTAGTGAGCTAGGATAGTAATCGTTTGTATTAACTTACTAATTATATTTGTTTTATTTGTATTAACAAATGTAATTAATTTTAATTGTTATTTATACATTTATGTAACTAAGTCTGGTTTTCCATACCTTGGCAGTGCTAGGTATATAATTTTTGTCTTATTTTATCTTATTTTGAATTGGGATCTTTGAAAACTCCTTTATGAAAGATCACATCTTGCTGGGAGTCAAACCTGAAAAAAAATCATTTTTCGTTGTGGAGGACTGGGACTCATTTTTATCATCATTAATATTTCTCAGGGATGAAGCCTCTGAAATGCATTGCTATTTCATCTCTTCACACCTGACAGTGTTGGGTACATAGCCACAGGCAGTTGAAGTTGGATATATATATAATTACAAAATACCTCTCTGGGGGCTTCCCTGGTGGCGCAGTGGTTGAGAGTCCACCTGCCAATGCAGGGGACCCGGGTTCGTGCCTCGGTCCGGGAAGATCCCACATGCTGCGGAGCGGCTGACCCTGAGAGCCATGGCCGCTGAGCCTGCGCATCCGGAGCCTGTGCTCCGCAACGGGAGAGGCCACAACAGTGAGAGGCCCGCATACCATTAAAAAACAAAACAAAACAAAAAAAACCTTTCTGTATACTGGCACGATCTCCTTGTTTGTACAAGATATTCAAAATCTGTCGTAATCACCTTTCTATTTCCCAAGAGAGTTCACAAAGTTTAATAGCTTCTACGAAGTGTATCTCAAAAAGGTTTGCTTCAAAATGTTTATACCTGTACTTCCTCACAGTGATCAGTGTGACTTCTTTGAATCTGTACTGCGGTTGAACTATGACTGAAGAGAAGTCAGGACATTCACAATTAAACCAGATAGAAAGGCCCAAAGCTATTTCCTTTTCTTTGTAAAATGAAGCTCCAAGGGCATGAATTGAAAACACATAGTATCTCCACCAAATTAATTGAGAACAAGGCTGGATTTAGCTCAGCAGTGGTTGCCTAGCAACCAAGCTACATGTTGGAAAGAGGATGTGGGTACTTTAGCCCCTGGGTACTACTTAAGGCACTGAGTTTCCTTGAAAGATGTGAGGAAAAAAAAAAAAAAAAAAAACCTCTGTGCTCTTTTGGAAGTTTATATTTAAAGATGCCTATGATCCATACCATATGCTTGGATGGACTTTTACCTTTTAAATCAGATTCAGCATTGAAATTCAGCTCAGTTGTCACCTCTTCCATGAAGCTTTCCCTAACCCTTCCCAAGGACCCTCAGAATTTGGGTCTTGTCTGCTTCCTCTGTGCTCCCCTCAACTCCTCTATTTCATTATCTCTGCACTCATCACAGTGTCCTGGAATCATTAACTTGTTCAGTTATCTGTCTGTCTGCCTGTGTGCCCTACACAATTGTAATTAGGGACTGCCTCTTGTTTTTTTTGTGTGTGTGTGTGTGTGGTTTTTTTTGTATATCCCATTCATAACCCCATGTCCTGTACTTTGTAGATGCTCTGGCTTTGTTCGTTGAGTGAATGGATGGATGGATGAGGAAATGAATAATATTAAAGGGTCAGTCAGGCTTCAGTGAAGATGCTACCTATTTTAGCAGATGTATCAAGGATTCTATAATGTGTACATGGAATGGGATAACTCCAACACATAATGTTGGGAGGAGTTTGTGATAAGCCTGTCTCAAGCCATGTTCGAAAGAGTCTGTTTGAGTCAAGTTCGCTTCCCCCTGTTTTCTGTTCTCTGCCCCAGAGGCTGCCCAAGCAGTTGTGGCTGGTTCTTAAAGTGAGTTCAGATCATCTGCTGATTGGCCCTGACTTCTGGGCGTGAGATGGGCGAGTCTGCCTGCTTCTCCTTGCTTTCTTGGAATTTGCCTGTGGCTTATTGCTGTTTCTTACTACTCAAGTGATGCTTCTCCCTTTTCCTTTTGGTGTGAAGTATTCTTCATCTCAGGTTGGCATAGGGGAGTTTTCTTGAGGAAACTCTTGATTCCTTGTGGCTGTTAACATGTGTATTTATGACTGTAATAACCTGGAACTCCCCCAGATAACCCTTCAGAAGGACATTATACATCGGGCTGTTTCCTGAGCAGGGAGCTATAAAGTGAGCTCATTCCTCATATCTAGGTCTTCACATCCAAGGTTTTAGAGGGACTCTGTTTTGATCAGGGTTATTGCAAGAATCAGATGGCACACACATTGTGTAGTTTGAAGAGAATTTTAGAACAGGACTATTTACAAAGGGTTGGCCAGGGCGTAGGGAAACCAAGAGAACTAGGGTACTACTCTAGGCTAGACGTAGGCTAGGTCTGAAGGGGAAATGGGAAAGAATGGTTACCAAGACATCTTGGGGCATAGAGCATGGTGGGAGACAGTGGAGAGGGATCTGGAAAGGCACGTGGTCAACACAACCACCCCGACAGAGTGCACACATCATGGGCCCTGTCAGTGGAGAACATGCTTCATGCAGCTTGGTCTCCAAAATAGTTTGGGGGAAATATTTTGACCTTTTTTTATGAATCTTCGACTTCTTCTGTAGATTTTTTTTTTTAATCTTGTTCCTCTTTGGCCTTAGCCCTTTACTAGTTTGCTCATTTAAGGGCTATAACACCCTATAAACACAAATAAACACAAAATTTCCTTGGCTTGCTGTTCTCTCCAGGAGAAAGTCCACTTTTAGTGGCATTTGAGGATCTTCAAACTCCGGCTCCAACTTGTCACTGTCTGGGTAGCTCTTATTCATCTTTCAATACTTATTAAAGAATTGACTGGATGAAAGTGAGAGAAAGCTGTGATCTACTGGTTTAGGTAAGCAATGGAGTTCAGTGGACAGATTACTGCTCAGTAAGGCCGGGTCTCTGAGCAGCTTCTGGGATCTCAGTACCCCAAGGTGGGCAGGTGTCTCTCTGGAACACCTCCATTGATGTGACTTAGCTCCCAATCCTAGCTTCTATGTGTTTCACTTCAAGTTCTCTGGGGAGGCAGTCTGATTGACCCAGCTCAGGTTAGGTGTGTACTGCTGGTCCAATTAGGTTTGGTCATTAGAGATACAAAGTAGCCATTGTTGGCTCTGGGAACTTCTTGGTGGGTAGTGGTGATGGAAGAGACAATTCTTGGAGAAGAAAGGACAGACTGTGAGATGGACAGACACCTTAAAAGGTTATGTAATACTAAGAGCTAGCTGAATTGTGATCTCTATTTATTTATTTTATTTAAAAATTTAAAATTTTTATTGAGGTATATTTGATGTAAAATATTACATTTGTTTTAGGTACATAACACAGTGATTTGATATGTGTATATTGCTGTCAAATGGTCACCACAATAAGTCTAGTTAACAAGGTCACCGGACATAGTTATACATTATTTTGTCTGCGTGGGATGAGAACCTTCAAGATGTACTCTCTGAGCAACTTATAAATAAATATGTAACCGAGTATTATTAACTCTAGTCACCATGCTGTACATTACACCTCTAAGACTTATTTATTTTATAGGTGGGAGTTCGTGCCTTTTGACCCCCCTTCACGCATTTCGCCCATCCCCACCTCTCGCAACCAGCAATTGTGATCTTTTTAAATGAGGTCTCCTCAGATTTTCCTGGAAGCTTCCATATCCTTTTGTATTATATACTTGTTATAATCGAAATATTTTTCTGAACATTTGTTGGTGGCTCCCCTAAGATGGTGAACTTAAGGAAAAACATCATCTGTTATTCATTTTTGTATACTCAGTACCTGACACAGGGAACAGAGAGAGGCACTCAATACTTTTGGTAAGAAAATGAGTGCATATCATCGTGAAAAGGTAGTAGGCGCTGAAATCACAAACTTGTGCTGAGTTACTTCATCCACTGCCTAGATCTATTGGATTAAGCCAGTCTTTAAGTTCTTCCAGCCCTGGTTTCTTCACTTCTAATAGTAGTCACCCCATAGAGTAATGAGGACCGAACGGGGTACTCGTGAAACAATAACCCGTACATGAAGGGTTTAATTGATTCGAGGCTGTACACTGTTGGAGTTAGATCTGTTTTTGAACCAGCCATTGCTTCTTGCATGACATCGTGCAAGTCACTTCACCTTTCCGGGCCTTTGTAAGAGGAAAGATAAAAATACCTAGTTTATAAAGTTCTGGTGAAGACTATGCTTCATAATCTGTGTACTCTGCTTGGCGCTTGGTGACTGCTTGTATACATTTCCTATTACTCTCAAGGCCAATCCTAGCCAGTACTGGAAAGGAGAGGAAGTCTAATTCCATGTTCCTTTTAGTTGCCACCCACCTCATCTGCCTACTTCCTGTGGGGCTACCATGTTGTCTTTCATCTAATCATATGAAATGACCTCCCCTTTAAGCAATTCCACTTGAGACCTTCCCTGCTCTCCCCTCCACTTTTACTAAGGTGGGGCCCCTGGTGGCTCTTTTCCTCCTGCAAAGACTGAAGTGAGCTCAACTTATAATCCATTCCTGATAAGATTGTAAAGGATGCTAATGAATTCACATCATCTCTCAGACAGCCATCATATGCATTTTTATGAGCACATTTTAAAGATTCGAAGTGAACTCAACAGAGTGCCTTCTGTGGAGAGATGTGTAGTCATTGGGCTCGGCTGGTGGGTGAGAGGTCTGGAGACGTGTGCCTTTCAGCCTCCCATAGATGCTGGTCCTCAAGGAGGGATGCCCCTGCTTGGAGTAGCCTTTCAAACATTCAGTTCCTTTTCTAAAGCAAAGAGAACTCTGGCGTCATTGAATAGACGTAGAACAAAACACCAGGATGCCTTCCTTTAAGTGACAGTACTGTCAACTCTCACTGCATTGATCACTCCCACTCTCACTAACATGGTCTTTCCATCAGTGAAGTGGGGCTAATCACCATCCCACTTTTCTTATAGGATAGCTGTGGAAACCAGAGGAAGAGTATATGTGAAACATTTTGCAAAGATCCTTGAAAATCAAGGACATGTTTCTAAGAGTCTGAATTTCATGTGGTTCAAAGTTTAGAAGAGTACCTATTAGTCTCCAAAAGATTAGTCTTTGTGTATTTACTCTCTCCTTTAAAAGGAGGCTCTAGACTTTAAATTCCATTGTGTAGTCCATTCCAAAGCATAAGAAATAAACTTCGCAATATGGTTTAGGTGTAAACTTCAGAAACATTTTTTTTCAAATTTGATCCAGACAAAAGGGAGACATCAATATTAAAAAGCCACCCCAAAACTGTTCTGAAGTTTGAATAATACTCAAGAAAAAGGGAGCTTAGTTCTAGATGTTAAAGAAATATGATTTTTACATGTAAGTTTACTATAAATTCATTTATATCAGAAGTAATTAACACAAGATACAACTTATATACTATCATTCTATCCTAAACTAGCCACTTTTTACAATTTGCTACAGTTATCTAAGATGTATTTTATGGACTTTGATGTCTAAACAGCATGGTGCATGTAGGTGCATTTAAACAGGTTCTATTCTAAACTGATTTAGGAGTATTACATCTGTGCATTGAAGGGAAGACAGATACCACTGAGGACCTCTTTTATTTAGGATGGAAAACTTTGTTGAGCTTTCTGCCTTAGCTGGTTTGTCAGCCAACCAAAGCTCTTTGTGTTCACCAGGTTACAAATTATGGATTTTGTGGCTTTTCTGTCAGCACAGGGAAGGAATTTAAAACCAGAATAAACAAAGTACTTTAACATTCTAGAGACTGGCTTCACAATTTCCTTTAGTAAAAGTCAGTTCCTTTATTAAAGAGAGACATATTTCTGATCTCATATTTTCCCTTCTTTTGCCCTCAAAGACGGCACTCATAATGTTCTGTTTCCACAGTTGTAAATATTGGGTGGGTTTCAATTGAATTGCTCTATGTGATTTCTTTGAAATCATTCTTTCCTATGAATACCTCATTCAAAAACTTAACCGTGTCAGTTTCCTGATTTTTACGAGAGATGAGTGATGGTGGGGTTGTTTCGAGAATTCAGTGGGGTGAGTAGATGTATGGGACTTAGAAAGCTGCCTGGCACAGAGGAAGTACTCGGTGCGAGCCCTCCACTGCTGTGGTCACTGCTGTCCATGCTCTTGTCACTATCACCTTTGGCACTGGGACCTTCTTGTATCATATCCTTGCAAGAACATGAAGATCAATGGACTACTTTTGTTTCTTGTGCTCTGGTAGAATCCAAAAAGATTAGACCAACTACTACGATGATCTCCGAAGAGATAAATCGGAAGTTTTATTCCAGAAGCTTCAGTCTTTGAGAGTCCTCCTCTTGGGAGCAGAATGATGAATATTTGGAGTACCCCAAAGCAGAATAATGAATATTTGTTTCTCCTTCCATTTGTTACAGTTTTCCTGAGCCAGAAGCAGTAGTGGATTCTGCTGTCATTTCGGTGTTCCCTAGCTATTCTTGTGGGCACATCGCCTGATTCAGTTATGCTTTATAAATTTTAAAATACGATTGGAGTCTCCATACTACTTTATCTCTTGAGTCTGAGAAATATAAAAATGAAAAATATAGTGGAAGCCTGTATTAGTTAGGATTAAATTCAGCTGTATATGAAAGAAACTCAACGAGCAGTGGCTTAACTAAGAAAGCAGGCTTCTTTTCCTGCTCTCACATAAAAAAAATGACCAGTGGTTGGCAGTTCAGAGCTTGTATGGTAACTTCACATTTATCATCGACCCCAGCCTATTCTCTTTCTGCTCCTCCATCCTTAGTATGACTTCCATCTTCAGGGTTGCCTCATGGTCATGAGATGACCATTGTAGCTCCAGCCATCACGTTCATGTTCCAGGCAACATAATGGAGGAAGGGAGAGGAGAAAAGGTGTGATTCCCCACTGAGTGACATCTCTTTAAAGAGCTTTGTGAGGAGCCCCACGCTGCAACTTTAGCCTAATATCTCAAAGGAAGATGGGAAATAAAGATTTTTATCTAGAATTTGCCGAAAATCATTTACAGTTTGGGGGTGTATCTGTACACCCATAATCTCCATAAACTGACCAGTCTGGAGCTCTACTTGCAGTTGGATTCCTTAGGGGTGGGCACAGTGGACTACGTGGGCTATAGGATCAGACCAATCTGGGATTGAATCTTAAGTCTGCCCCTTACTCCTTGGATGTCCTTGGACAAGTCAGGGAACTTTTTTGAGCCTTAATTTTCTCATCTGTCCAATAGAGATAATAATAGAGCATGCTGTATAGGGATCAAAAGAGATGACATAAATACATACATTTTTATCCAATTAATAATTTTTAAAATGAGTACCAGTAATTTTATTTCTTCTAGTGCCCCTTATGGCTGAAACATTGTGTCAGCTTTTACAAATGTCATATCTCACCCTCACAACAAGTTTGCAAAATATTTTACAAATGAACAAATCAGAAACTCAAAGCCGCTGAGTAACTTGACCAAGATTATACAGAACTGAAATATAAGCCCTCCCTCCCAATTAAAAAAGATTTTTATGAGTCTAATGATTATGCTTTTTCTTCCAAATTAGATTGTCTCTTTCAGATCCAGGTTACAGTTAGATACACAATACATACAAGTTTATGTATTAACAAACTGGGTTCTAGTAACATTTTCCTTTACTGATTGTATTCACTGGGCAAATACCAGGTGCTGGCAGAGATGGTGAATTGGGGCTTTAAGCCTAGACTTGGAACTGGTTATATCCCGGCAAAGGAGTGGGATGCTGCTATACCAGAAAAGTGGGAAAGGTTTTCTGCCTAAGGCATTGTTCCCAAGTCTCCTTGTTTCTGGCTCTTTGTTACCCTACGTAGCCTTTGACTGAAATAACTGATCCTATTGTTCTCTGCCTCTGGCATCTGCTGTGCTAGTTATCAGGTTGAGTTGGACTAATACGATGCATCCTTGGAGGGTATATACAGTGTCTACATGATTTCCGTTGATGGTGATCAGTGGATTCCCATGCTAGAGAAAATCTAGGATGCTGTCCGTGCCACAGAAAGTGTGACTGAATTCCCAAGTGAGGGTCAGGGCAGATAAAGCAGTTTCTAAGCTGGAACCTGAAGGATTAATAGAGTTTTGCCAAAGAAAGAGAAGCTGGAAGAGTATTCCACGCAGAAGGAACAGCATGTGCTTTTGACTCTGAGCTCTGACTTTTGGACATCTGTTCTTGGATTATCCCTACGCTTACCTTTTAACTTTTGCCTTGACTCCACCAGGGCTGGCTTTTAGCCTCAGCTTTTGAAAGCCCATCATCAAACATGGATGCCACCACCTTTAACAATATGCCGTTGGGATTTTGTCCACCTAACACTGTTAACAAGCCATTCTGCTGGATTGTTCCAAAACAGAGATGGCACCTAGGCTTTGCTTCCTGTGTCAATGCTAATAGTTTGTTGGCAGCAGCCTGCACAGATCAAAGAATACTTGAGGTTTAGTGGAAAGAGTCCCACAGTTAATTAGTGATGCTTTCGTAGGTTCAGAAACAGAGTCCTGACGTGTAGGTGTTGGCATTCTTGGGTCCAAAACACTCCTTCTTCCTTTCCATTCTGTTTGAATGGAACTAGGAAAAATGTCAGAGAAGAAGCAGGACACCAGCCAGAAAGCACAGATGATAACACCTCTTGCCTCTTCCTCGTGGCCATTCCAACCTCAGCTTGCAAAATTTGGCTTTTGGTAATAATAAAAAGCTGGCTCCAAGTTCCCTGGGCCATCTCGATGCTCCCTACATTTGCAAGTCCCTCAGACACCCAGCTGCTTCTCCTAACATACCTGCCAACAGTAAAGTGTCTGCTGTAGGGGATGCCCCTTACGGAAATGACCTAGGAGAGGAAAGAACATTATCTCTAGTCACAGAGTTGAGGATGCTACTAGTCGGCAAGGACTTGATCCTATGATCTCATCTTCATAAACGTTTCCTGCTAACTGACTAACAAGCCACAGATAACAGTCTACTTTTCAAAAACGTTAAAAAAATTTTTTAAATACTACTCTAATTATTTCCCTGCTTAAAAATTTTCCTTTGGTTCCGTTGACTGCTTGCAAACTATTCCAACCCCTCCATCTTGTACTCGACTTTCTATCTGCACAGAACTGTTTTACTCTGTGCCTTTGTCCATTCAGACTCTTCCACCTGGAACCCTCTTCAGTTCCACTCTGTCTGTGCAGCTACTCCTGTTCAAACTGCAGACCTTGCTGGAGAACAAGCATCTTTGCAAGCGTCATCCATCCATGCCCTCAGTTCATCTCTCTTTCTCATTAGGGCCATCTCTGTGCTCTTTGTACTTATATATTATTGCCCATGGAACATTGGTTGTAAATGAATCATATGCCTTGGTAGACTGTGAGCTTCCTGAGGGCAGGGGTTGGATCTCCTTCATCTTCTAACAGGCATTTAAAGTAGAGTCTGGCCACCTCAGATGTTGAATTTAACTTAATCATTGGGGAAAGAAAACATACTACAATACTCTTGACATCTACATTTTCTCACTGGGTTCTGTGCATATCTGTAGTAGTGAGGAAACTTCTGGCTAATCAAAGACAGAGATATATGCCCATTTCATTTGTTGTTCTTTGAATTCTCCTATTTCATAGGTTATAGTCAGGGCGAGGAAGAGTAGGACTAAAAAGTAAACATTTTGAGTTACTTCAGTGCAGTTTGGAGGGAGAGAAGGCCATTTCGTTTTCCTTGGAATTTTTACCAAAGAGATTTGTTTTTATTTATCACAGCAGGGTTCCAGGCAACATCTTTCCTGGTTATGTTAACTGAATTATTCAGATTGCTCATGAGTTAATATTGTCTTATCTCATGTTTCCAGCTCATTAAATAATAACCAAAACCCCAAGTAATTAAGGCATTTAGAAAATGGCATTAAGTGCCATTGAATTGAGTCTCCCTCCTGGGTTTGTTGAATAGCTGGGTAGGAAACTCTTAACCCCTGGCTCATATTACCTTCCTAGGGGATGGCCGTCATCCTTCTGGCTTCTTCCCAAATGCACTGGGCTAGTTTTCTACACCGGATTCTCGGGGCCTTTTTTCCTATTAACTGTTGTGCTGTTTAGAAACATGCTGTCAGTTAAAGGAGAAGAAGGAGAGAGATTGTGAGCTCCCACTTGTCCAAACATGCTTGTTTGTTTGCTCGCTTTGACAGCAGCGAACGTTAGTGTATCCCAAGCACTCCAGACTCCATCAGCTTCTGCTAGAGAACGAAGTTAAACTCCTCCTTTTAACACCAGAATTAAGAACTGGGCCCCCAACATGTTTGAATGCAGAAAGCTCTGTCTTTAGCAGGTTTGAGTCCTTGGCTGTCTCTAGATAATCTGCAGTCAATGCCTGAATATCCCACAAATTCATCCCGCTGGCCCCTCCTCCCAGCTCTCGGCTCTAGGTCACTGCTTTCCTCTTCTGTTGGTTGCATCTTACTGTCTCAGGAGGGTCTGCTCTGGGTTGGGATTCCTTCTGTAACTATTCCTGGGGCTGGGTACAGCCTCTTCGTTTAACTCACCATAGAGATAACTAATACAGGGCAGTGAAGGCTTTGAAACAGTGGAAGGCAGTTGGAGCACAAAAACTGGAAATGCCTGGCAGGTGCAGCCGCTCTCAGGGCTCCTGGGCTAATGCTCCCTCTGCAAGACCTACTGGGTGGGTCTGTTATGAGTTGAATTGTGTCCCCCAAAAGAAATGTTCAGGTCCTAACCCCCGGTACTTCCCAATGGACCTTATTTGGGTATAGGGTTTTATAGATATGATCAGTGAAGATGAGGTAATAAGGGAGTGATACGGGCTCCTTAATTCAACACGACTGATGTCTTTATAAGAGAGAGACATGGAGGCGAGAAGGCTATACGCAGACCGAGGCAGAGATGAAAGTGATGCAGCTGTAAGCTGGAGAAGGCCAAGGACTGAGGGCCACCCCAAAAGCAAGGAAGAGGCAAGGAAGGATTCTCCCTACAGATTCTTAGTGGAAACATGGCTCTGCCAACACCTTGATTTTGGACTTCTGGCCTCCAGAGCTGTGAAACAATACATTTCTGTTGTTTTAAGGCACCTAGTTTGTGGTCCTTTGTTACAGCATCCCTAGGAAACTAATCCAAGGTCCCTCTGGCTAGTTTCCAGCCTGTCATCATATTGCAGTAAGTAGCTCATGTTTCCAAACCAGAGCACCCTGACGCTACCCCTGTCCGTTTGAAGCCCAGATCAGCCTGGAACTCCTCCCCGTCTAGCCCCACATCTCCTCTGTTCTAGGATGGCTGATGGTTTGGATGCCCATTTTCTTCAGGAAAATAAATTAAAGCTTTGGCTGGCTCTCTCTCAAGAGCCCTATTTGTGACGACCACCAGCAGCAGGACAGTATAAGAGGACACAGCATTAGCGCAGCAGTTGAGGTGATTTGGGCCCGGTTAATCCAGTTCCTTGTAGAGTCCGTCCAGCTAATTTGCTGACACAGTCCCTCTATCATTCCTCCTTTTCTATGACTTTTGTATAAATAGGAACACACCTATCGTCTAATAATAGACACTCATTTTTAGGGATGCTGCATGAATTAGAAGACTAATGTGTCCATAGAGAAAGCATAATCTGGAAAATGCTGACACAACGAAATAAAATTTTTTATAGTCCATTTGAGAGAAGTTTAGATTGTCTTTGCCTTCTGTTTCTTCATTCTAAAACTCTTTGCTTCACCTTTGCACAATTAAAAGCTACATCAGAGTGATTTTTCCCAAAATAAAGGTGCAGTTTTTCTTTCAAGCTAATTGCAAATTTCCACCTATGTGGTAATTTGACAAAAGTGTTAAAAGTGTTGAAATGCCAGTCCTCATTTACATACCCCATCATCCTGCTTCTAACCATGAAGGTTTTCAGGAAATAGAGATAGAGATCAAGGCAGACAGGGAGATGGGGTGGGGGAGAGGGGAGAGAGAGAGAGAGAGAGAGAGGGAGAGAGAGAGAAAGGGAGAGAGAGAATTCTCAACCTCTTAGGATTGATTGGCTGGTCCTCCCAGTTACCTCAAGTGTTTTATTGTTTGTCTGTTTTTGTCTTTTGTTCTGTTTTCATTTGAGGATTTCAATTCTTTCTGCTCTCTCTTCTTCCATGAGTAGTTGCTCCTTGGATTATACTTCTATAAGGTACTTAGAACTGGAAATTTCATAAATAAAAGGAGAAATAGCTCAAAAGGGGTAAGATATAGAGAGCACAATGATAACACTGCTCTGAGGATGCAGTTTCTCAGCACATTGCCCCATCCCCAGTGCAGTCCTGTGATTGATTGGTGATGTCTGCCATGGGGTGGGAGGAGGCCAAGATGCACTCCTAGGATGGATTTTCTGTTCCTGTCTCGTCCACCCAATCTGAAACTTGTGCTATAGCTACCCTTCTATGAGTTGGCATTTCCTGATCCCTCTGTATCAGGGATCAGGAAATTTGGTCCACCACTGTTTTTGTAAATAAAATTTTATTGAATGCAGCCACACCCATTCATTTGCATACTGTCAGTGGCTGCTTTCACACTACAGAGGAAGAGCTGAGTACTTGCCATAGAGCTTGTAGCCCACAAAGCCAAAAACATTTACTATCTGGCCCTTTACAGAAAAAGTTTGCTGATCTTTGTTCTATATAGTTCCAATCCTGGGCAAATGCCCCTCTTCTTGAATCTGCTAAGTCGACTGGTGCCATCCTTCAAGATAGAGTATTTTATGCTCTAGTCTGAACTATCTCAGTAACGGACAACTGAAATCCAAATCAAACAATCTAGAGTGGAAAAGTAGAATTTTGGCTTGTACCTGGAAGGTCTGGAGATAACTGACTTTAGGTACAGATGGATCTCCAGAGGCAAATTCCTTCGTCAGAAGTAATCTCCCTATCCGTATCTCTGAATCGTGCTTTTCTCTCAGGCACACAGGAGTCCCAGGTTTATAGTTGACCAGTTATCCCAATAGAGCAATGGCATCTCCTTCCCGATTAGTCCAGCAGTAGTCCCAGGATTGCGGGTAGAGGGACCACCATGGATTTTTTAATATTCTCTGACCAATACGGTGGCCAAAGGGGATAAAATTGGATAACTGGCCTGCCTGGGATCATGGGTGTCTCCCTGTAGCTGGACCTGGACTCAGCTCCACCCAAATTAGAAGAAATGATTATGAAGGAGAGCTAGTTCTGCAAAGGAAAATCAGTGTTTCCCCCCAGAGTAAGGGTGAATGAATGTAAAGGATCATCCACTATTCCTAGCTAATGGGATTTCCATAAGGAGGAAGAGAAACAAGAGAAGGAGAGAACCCATCTTTTTATATCCTGGTGCTTCTAGATCTGGTCTGGTCCTTCTAGATCTCTGCCTAGTAGTTCCTGGTCTGCCCTTGTGACTGGCCCAGTCACTACCTGCAAATCTGAGGGAGTATCAGGGCTGCCTGGGACCCAGGTAGTGACCAGGAAGGAAAACTTAGTGGCCTCTGGATGCCTATATACTCTGCCAACTATAAGTACTTGTACAGGCAACATTCTTAGCTCAGTGCATTGTACCTTGTGACCTTACCCTGAGAGTTTCTCCCATAGAGCTGTACCAGTATCCAGCTGTTAATGCTAGTGATGATGCATCATAGCAACAGACCAAACCTTGTCTGACACCTACCCGGGAGATATGATTGGTATCTTTCTTTTCTCCCCCCAAAAAAACTCCAAAAGTTGAAATGATGGTTAATTGAGTAGCTTTGGTTGAGTAGTGATTATTGTTGACCTTGAATAGAGAAAGGAGGCAGTGTGTCCATTTCCAAAGTTTCTATTTCCTTTTCCACCCTTAAGTTCAGCCAATGCTTTCATCTGTAAATACTTTCAGTAGAAACAAAGTCATAATTTCCTGTCCTCTTGCCTCTTTTTTATTTAAAATACTAATGTCTCAAGATAGTGCACCCCTTTCAATTTACAAAACCTTTTTGCCTACAAGTGAACCTGGGGCACCACTCTCCACCTATCTGAACACATTATAGGTGGGGCATCAGGGCATCAGTATTTTTTAAAGTTTCCCAGCTGATTCTAGATACTACTGATCTAGATAATCTTCTGGCTTGGCATCTCTGAATCTTCTAAGCTCTACCCTGATCACAGAGTTGGCTACCATCTTTTCTCTGTTTCCATTGTATATTTGTTATGACTTCCTAAACTGTTTTGCAACAGCTGATTTATTCATTTGCTTCTTTCCATAAACTGTACCCCTTGTGGGCATAGACTCCATCATGTCTTGTTCACTTCCGTATCTTGAGCACTTAACACAGCACGTGGAACAAGGTAGATGTTTAATAAATCTTAGCCAAATGGAGCGATCCTACACAATTCTCTCAAAGATGCTATGTTCTCGGCATTATTGTAATCACTCCTTTCTCATCAGGTCAGAGACGGAAGCTCAGAGATGCTAAGTGCTATGTGCAGAATGTAACTCGAAGCAGAGCTTCTGACCCCAAGGCCATTTTCTTCTCCAGAACATCATTCTTAATGGAAAGTAGATACTATTGCTGTTATTTGTGGCTGAATCATGTGAAACTGTAGGTTAAAAATGATCAAAATTTGGCAGTTTTGTGGGTCTCAACCTAATAATTTTGTTGCGGACTTTATTCATGATTTGACTTTGTGTTAAAAGACAGCAATACCCAGTAGTCAAAGCGAATGGGCTGAAAGTTTCAATGGGCTTAGCCGGTTAGAAAAAATGTACCTAGAAGGCTGGTGAGCAGAAAATCAGACCCAATCGCCCTTCATAGTACAGACTTCAGTAAAGTATTTCATAGGATGAGTTCAGTCTAATGGCGGTGTAGACATCAACTCTCTGGATTGGGGCTTTTCTCTGTCAACTGTTGGAGTCATGAGATGGAAGTCGCTTCCATGAACTCATGGAACCATGGAATTATGGAGTCTCCAATTTCTCATGGAGTCAGATCATTGTATAGGAGTTAAAGACCTGAATTTAAGTCTCAGTTAAGCTCCCACCTTGCTGTATGACATCTCAAAACTCTTTCCTCTCTTTGAACTTCACTTTATCTGCAAAATGGAGAGAATAACTACTATCTTAACAGATTACTCTAAGGTTAGTGTGTGTGTGTGTGTGGATTCCAGTAAAGGCCTTACAAACTGTAAGCTAGTGAACAGTCATAGGATGATTTTATTGGGGTTCTTCCCCACCTAGAAGGGAAAGTCCAGCAGGCTCACTAAACACAGCATTAAAATATAAATACTTGAATGAACAACCTAGATGTCTTCACTGATAATACATGAGCATCCTTTTTTCAATGTAAGGTCCCCTCTGGCATGAATACATTGTTACAGCCAGTTCATATCGCATCTTTCCAGCCGATTAACTGCTTGTCTGAGCTCCTGAAATAGGAATGATGAGCCTCCGAGGAGATGAAGGGACTCCCTGATTAACGCATCTGTTTCATCTCTTGTGATGAGAAGTTGCCGCTGTGCCCAGAGTGCACTGCTTCTCTGAAGGGCTGTAATTCTCCTTTTATACACAGTGGCAGGTGGGCACCCAGGTCAACAGTCTAACTGAAGAATTCACTACCTAAGACCTAGAGGAAGAACGGCATTGGGAGTTAAACCATCTTAAAAATAATACACTGATGGTACCATCTCTCTCTTTGTATATTCGGGCACTTCTGAATGCAACTTTGATAGTATCTCTCAATGGTTCGCAAAGTCGGTACACTGGACCATCACCATCACCATCATCGGGGAACTTGCTAGAAACACAAATTCTTGAGCTCTACCCCAGGCTTACTACATCAGAAACTTTGGAGTTGGGCCTAGCAATCTATGTTCTAACAAACTTTCTAGATGATGCTAACGCACGTTTATTTTTTTTTTAATTTATACAATCAGTTTTTGTATGTCAGTTACATATAACAAATTATAAATACATACAAATACATATATACTGGGGAGGATGAAGAAGCATTAAATTTGTAATTAAGAAACATGATAGTTACTGTCACGATCTTAGATAGTGAAGATGCTAGTTTCCAGGTCTATTAAGCAACGCATTACCTGCCAACCACACATTCCTTGTCATCCCTGGGGGGTCCCATTTGCACTGATGTCCTCTCTGTGTACCTGCCCATTCCTCAGCTGCCCATCTGATGCACATGAATGTTTGAGAAGCATGGTGTACCTTTCCTGGACAAATCCATCCCTCTTTAAGTAGAACAGGGATAAAACAGTAACACGGAGTATTTACAGTTAATCCCTCTTTCCCTAGGTATCTACTTATTTTGCTCAGCTATGTTTGTGAGACTTTATTGAGTGAATAGGTATATGTGTGGAGAAAATTGGGTGAAACTGAGAATCTAAAGTAATAAAACTTTTAAAAGAACTTATTGCCATCTTCAGTTGAAAAGAAAAATTCTGGAAAGTATAGGTGGGGTAAGAAAGGAGGTACAACCAAGACAGCCAAATGAACTGGTTCTTTTAGGAAAAGACACACAAAAAAAGGGGTAAAACTTGCATGCCCCCAAGTATTTAAGCCATCAATTCAGAGTCACTTTTGACTCCTTTTCTTCAATGTCCACTTGCAATCCATTAGCAAATCCTCTCAACTCCATCTCTAAAATATATTGTCACCTCATCCACTTCTCCAGATCAGTTCTGTGACTGCCGAATCAAAGGCATTTTTCTGCTGGGCCATGTCTTGCCTCCTAACGGGTCCCCCAGCTTCCTGTCAGTACTCCTGGCAATACTTTGAACACATTCAGAATCACCTTGAAACATCATTCAGATCAGTCACCCCCCACCCCCACTGCTCAGAATTCTCCGATGGCTGTTCTTTGTATTTAGAATAAAACCTGTTCTTATAACCACGGCCTGTAAGGTTCAGACTAATATGAACATTAATCATCCAATATCATTTTCCATCTCCTCCCCCCAAAATCTGCTCCAATAACAATTTTTTGTCAGTTTCTCGAGTATTTCAGCCACTTTCCTTTCTGCAGACATTTTCCCATGCTGTAACTCTGCTTAGGATGCTTTCCTTCTTCCTCTTTCAAAACCAGTTCCTGGGGCTTCCCTGGTGGCGCAGTGGTTAAGAATCCACCTGCCAATGCAGGGGACAAGGGTTCAAGCCCTGGTCCGGGAAGATCCCACATGCCGCGGAGCAACCAAGCCCGTGCGCAACAACTACTGAGCCTGCACTCTAGAGCCCACGTGCCACAACTGCTGAAGCCTGCGCGCCTAGAGCCCGTGCTCCACAACAAGAGAAGCCACCGCAATGAGAAGCCCGCGTACTGCAACAAAGAGTAGCCCCCGCTAGCCCCAACTAGAGAAAGCCCGTGCGCAGCAACAAAGAGCCAACGCAGACATAAGTTAATTAACTAATTAATTAATTTAAGAAAATTAAAACAGTTCCTCTTTCTGCTTTCGTTATCAGCTTAAATGGCAGATCTTCAGAGAGACCTTTATTGGTTAATCTGTCTCAAGTGAGTTTTCCCAAATTCACTCAGTACTCCATCTTGACTCCTTCTTTGTTCATGCATAGTATTTAATCACAGTTTGAAACTCTTGATTTTTTTTTTGTCTGTTTGTTTCCCTCATAAAACTGTAACTTCTCATAGATTGGGATCGTGTATGTCTTATTCAGTTTTATTTCTGCCCCTGCAACAGTGATGGGCACACAGTGATTGCTCCATAAATGTTTGTTGAATCAATGAATTGGAACATCTTTTGTGGCACATGATTCTTTAGACAGATAGATGGATATTTATGTATTGATCTGTCTATTTATTTATTTGTCTACTTATTTTTAGAGTGGTAAGCTGTTCAGACAATGTTTATTTAGGTGGCAAATGCAAATAATTCAAGTAAACATATGAAAATAGCTGAAACCAATATTAAGAAGGAATTCTGAGTGAAGAAAAAGATGTGTTGGAACTCAGTCTCCTACATAACGCATCTCTCCAGTTTCTTACTACTGTAAGAAGGATACTTAGATGGATATTTAGAAAGTGTTGTTTTGTGTCATGTAATATAATTCTGCTACAGTTCCTCTTCAAGCAACCTTGCTAAAGATGATTGGTTTCAAGCGAGGAGGGCTGTGAACATATGCAGTGGTATTATGAGAGCAGACTGTGGGCATCTCTTCCTAATACCATGACCTCATATTTATAGCTTGAAATCTGTAGTGGCGGGAGTATTTACACCATGGCAACTGACAAAAACTAGAACTCATAACTTTTTTTTTTCCCTCAGAGAACTCATTATTAAACGTCTCCCAGCATGATACTGATAGATATGTATCTTAGGTTGTGATCACCAGAAACAGACCCTTAAGTGAGTATTTGTGAGAAAGCGATTTGTTTGGGATTGCTGGGCCTCAGATTCTGCATTTCTCATAACCTCCCGGGTGATGCCTTTGACACCACTCATGAATCACACTTTGAATGGGCCAAGTGTAACAACATGCTTTACATAATTTTGTAAATTTTGTACCAAAGACCCAGTTTTATTTTGTCTATTCAAGTTAATTTTCATGGGAACGAGCTTTACAAAAGAATTTGAAATGGAACCACTTCGCTGAGAAACACATGATTCCACCATTGAATTTCCTCAGTTTATCAGTGAAGTCATCTCGTTATAGTACTTTAGATTGGGAGGTTTCCGATCCCCCAGTACTTCAGAGAAGCTGAAGACCAGTTAAGTCCCAAACATTTTTTGAGGATGTCATAGTACCAGCAGCCAAATCTATTGTCCAGACACCAAAGGATGGTTCTTTTTCTCTGCATCTTTTGGCTTCAAGTTCATTCATCCGTTTAACAGGCATCTGTTGATACCTTGCTGTTTGCAGGTTCCTATGGAATGTTTTGTTGGGGATGAAGAAAATGAATCAGGTTAAAAAAATAGCCATGTCCCTTGCTCTCTGCGACGTTATGATATAGAGTTGCTGGCTTGTAGAAAGAACTGGAAACTGCTTTCAAACTTATGAAACATCTGCAGTGTTTTACTTTATGGGTGTTTAATGGGTGGCACAGCTTGAATTACCCCCGAGTTGCGTTTGTCTTGTACAACCAGCTTGAGGATGTGAAGTGGGTGCCCGTGACACAAATTCAGCAAAGAAATAAAGTGGAAAATTATTTTTAACCCTCGTCATTGGAGGAGTGATGGCATTAATGCTTTTTTTCATGCCAACTATACTCTATTTTTATATTCCTGAATGAATGCGAATAAGACACACCAGTGCAGACTGCCTCAGGCAGAAATAAATATTATGTACTTGTAGTAATTAATTTATGGCAAAGTGCAGTCAGTAGGGTAAAGTGAATTTGTGAAATTCTCAGAGTACTTGACAGCTTCTCATTGAAGCAGAAATAAAATGTAGTCAGTAAATGGTAAAATGCTGAAGAAAGTATTCTGTTATCACCTCAAGGGTTATATTCAGTAGTTGGGATACTTGGCTTTCCTACGCAGCCCGGAGGTAATGCACTGATATTATTGCGATGTGAGTGCAGTATTTTCTAAACCAAGCAAGTGAGGAACTGAGCAAAAGAACACTTCGTGAATGTCTTCTTTGAAGATACCTTTTCACTAACAGTATGCAGATGAGCTTCTAGATATATTAACCCTTCGGTGAGTCTGCACAGAGACCCCGACTCAAGTATTTTGGTTCAAATACTGTTGAGGTAGCAGTGGTTCATAAAGTATCATTTCATAGACATGCGAGTCAGTTGGCAGCTCCGCATTGTTAGGATGACGATCTTGAGTATTTCCAGAATCCCCTGCCCCTAGGAGTGCAGTTTTGTCGGTGGTAGTCTTGCTGTTTTTTGTTTTTTTTTTTTTTCTTTTTGCGGTATGCGGGCCTCTCACTGTTGTGGCCTCCCCCGTTGCGGAGCACAGGCACCAGACGCGCAGGCCCAGCGGCCATGGCTCACGGGCCCAGCCGCTCCGCGGCATATGGGATCCTCCCAGACCGGGGCACGAACCCGTATCCCCTGCATCGGCAGGCGGACTCTCAACCACTGCGCCACCAGGGAGGCCCAGTCTTGCTGTTTTAGTTTACGAAGCACAGCCTGAGCTAGAGAATCTAGTGCAAGTAGTTTATTGAGGGAATGCACATGAGAGAAGGGAAATGAAGGAAAAAGCGAGGCAAAAATAAGATTTCAGGGTAAGTGTAGCCTCAGCTGGATTGCACAGGGAGCTCTGCATTGTGTATCACTATGCAGACTGCATAGAGTTAACTGCAGAGTTAGCCTACCTTGAGGCAAGGGGCCCAGCCTTTTGTACCTCCATGTCAGGCAATCTGGGAGTGACAGCAAGTGGGGAGAGGGGGACTGTCTTCTAAGTGAGGTGGCTGCATTGGGCAAGGGCAGTTCTTGTTTTCTAGAGATTTGGAGAAGGGGGTGGCTAAGACCCAATACACAGAGCAGCTGTGGGATGGTGCCCGAGCCCAGTGAAGGGAATCTGGGTAGGGCACAGACATCACCCGCTATCCTCACCTGGGAAATTGAGGAAAGGAGAAAAAATGACAAGTTGCTTTCTGAATTAAGTACTATAACTATAATAAAATAGCAAAAATAACAACCTTGCACTGATCAGGCAGTCTTGGCCAGAAGAACATTTTGGTTCTTGGTATTATTACTAAACTCTTCCTTCCTAAGTAAGTTAAAAGTTAATCCAATACCGATCCCACACTTCTCGGATCAAGTCTTGGCAGAAAATATTCCAGTAGGGGAGAAATGGGTTGTTACAACACTGGAAGAAATGGAATTGAAGAATGAGCTCATGTACTGGATGACAGGATTAGGGGGAAACAGTGCAATAAGTAGACTAATCTTTGGTCTTGAGGTGGTACTGCTGTGGTGAACGGATCACTTGCTTTCTCTGTGGAAGTCTTCTGCAAACCCAAGTTGACCCCTCCCCCGTTCCTCAGACTTTGCCTAGGCAGTGGCTAGGACATTTAAAGCCCCGGTCTCAGCCGGGTAACTAACGGGCATCTGTCATCAGCCACAGCCATTCTGAAGAAGAGCCTGAATGATAATTTTCTCGGGCCCAAGCTTAGGGGAGACAAGGATGGATGAGCCTTTTAGCTTTGCCCACTAGCGTATCCTTACATAGGCTTTTCCTGCCTTTTTCAAAATTACCTGGGGTTACAGGTGTCTCTCTTTGCTCAGCCTTCAAGTGCAGGTCAGGAGGACTTGGGTACGTCCCCCCTCCTCTATTCCTCTAGTTAGCTTCGAGAGCTTCTAGAACACTAGATGTGATGCGTTACGTAGACTGATCCTTTCCTTCTTCCGTTTCTTTGTGCTGTCTCTCCTTTCCCTCTTTTTCCTTCTATTTCCTTATTTCCTCCCTCCCTTCTTCATTACTTTTTAAAAAGTTACTTTACCTTCTTCCTTTATTCTTGCCGTCTCTCTGCCTTCCTTATCTCTGCTCTCTTATTTCTTCCCTACTTGCACCCTTTCCTCCTCCCCATTTCGTATGTTAAGTTCACCGTGCCAATTTCCCTCTCCCCTGCACCCCGATCTCTCTTCTTCTTCTCATCCTTTCCCTCTTTTGCTTCACATCTGCCCACTCTCTTCTCTCTCATTCCCTCTTTTCTTCTTTGGTTTTCAGAGCACATCTTTGAGTTTCCAGGTAGCCAGGATGCTTGCCCTATTCAAACAGGCTAATCAGGCTCCAGTCTGACCCAGACGTTCCGCACGGGGACAGGGCTTGTTATATTGAAATCGGTGAAAGTGATGCAAGCAAATGATGGAAATGTTTAATATTTCAGGGGAAGGCACCGAGGATGTGAGAGGCAGGTAATTCGTCAGGGCTCTGGACTTCCTTCCAAACTACTTCACACAGGCTCAGCAGTGTTGGCCCTTAGCCTGCCAGGGCCCTGATGTTGTGGATGGGCAGCTCTACCAGGCTTAAAGATTCTTTTCCAGATCCCCCAATTCTTGGTTCATTGCATTCTTTGAAGAGCTCACATCATGCTGATGTAAGTTCACTATACTCCCCAGCCAGCTTTGAGAAAGATCTGTCTCAGCCGCCCCAATCTCATCACACATCCCATCTGTCTCTCATGCTCCTTTGGCAGTCAGAGAGCTTGATGCATTATGTATCTCAGAATATTAGAGAGATTATATAACCACCAGGCTGTCAAAACCGGGAGACCAGAAATAATGGGAGCATCTTTTTCAAGGACGTTTTCCTCAGTTCTGATGTCAAGGAGAACAGAGGTGTGGGTTGGAGAATTTTAGATGAAAATAAGAATACACAGTCACAGATACAAACATACACTGAAACCTCATACTGTTGTAAGGATTGACTGTCAGTTTGGTTGAGAAGGATGGAAGTAATAAATATCTTTTGACAAGAGCCTCCCACAATCATTACTCAATTTTGTGATTCATCAAAGATCTGTAAGTCGCTAAGGGTGTTGCCAGAGAGATGCAGTTTGTGTGAAGAGTTGAAAGTAGAGGATACTTTATATTTTATGGTTGGTTTAATGGTACCCATAGGGTGATATGTTAGCCACAGAAGTGAGTAGAAAGAGGGAATTGTTACAAATCATGTTTTAACATTGTTGATACACTAACCAGACTAGATGAGTAGTGATTTTTACACCAGAATGTTGGTTGCTTATCCTGGGAAAGCATCACCCATGGTGCACCTTTCTCATTAGATCATTGCACTAATTAAAAAGATTCAAGATAATTAACACACAGAAGCTCTTCTTACCAGTAGGCATAAAAGCATTAACTAACTGTATGGAACATATGCAAATGTAGTGATTTGTGGTCTGAAGACTAGGAGTTGAGAGGAGCGGAGCATCAGAAAACCTAATGGGGAAGGTTGCTGAAGTCAAGGACAGGTGCTTACCAAGACTTGGATACCCCTATACACGACCCTCAGAATTCAGCATAACTACCGTATATTGTTGCAGAAACTTTGTTTATTTGGAAAGTTCCATCCCTTGGGGCTAACATTCAAGTTTTGGCCATGATTCAGGGATTTCTCATAGAATTCAAGCGTAGAAAGTGTATGCACTTTGGTCTCTTGCAACACAGGAAAACCACCAGGAGACAAAGCAGTTTCATTCTTCATCTTCCTCTGGAGCCATCAGTTCTCTGTCGCTTTTCTATGTTCACCATTTGCTTTCAGACATAGAAAGGCAGCTTCTTCTTCATTTGCACACAGACCATCACAACTACCCGCCAGATGGTTCCTCTGGCCATCAAATCCACATCTTTTTACAAGTCCCCTAGGATAGCCACATGTTCCAGTCTGTCCTGACCCAAGTTCCCGATACCAGGAGGAAATACCTGATTGGCTCCACAAGGGTCATCTGACTACCTCTGGTCCAGTCATCTGTGACCAAGAGGTAGAATCACATGGCACACACATGGCTGTGTTCACTTATTTGATGGCAGGGAGATTAGTTTTCAGAAAACATGGACATGGCTGGGTGGGTTCCTCCAAAGATGCCTGCTAAAATTTGAGATGAGGAAAGATGATCATGGATTGGAATTGTATGAGATAAATGGACCTGTAATCATATCCTAATTTAAAAGTAATGTCCTTAGGGGCTGTATCTCTCTAAAAGTAGCAAGGTTATACACAAATTTTAATTTATAGACATTAACCACAGTCTTCAAGATAATGTTCCCAATGACAAAAGCATTTCTATTTGACACTAAAACTGCCAGTTTAAAACAAACAAATCTATATGATGGCTTTAAATGGATGTTAATATATATGTTTTTGGTTCACCGAATTAAATGTGTTTTTAAAAAATTATACTGAAACATAAACACTATTGCCAAGTAATTTATTCTTTTGATAAAAAAGTTCTTTTCTCTCTATATATAAGTTAAATTATCTTCTCATTTACCAGCTCTCTACTTTCTCCTTGAAGGAAATGTGTCTAATTCTCTGCCTTTCAGGTTGACTTCTTGCTGTGCCATTAGCTTACTAAATAACCGAAGTGACATACAATAAACCCTGAGATGTGAGTTTTATAAATAAATTCTATACCTCTGTCATTGCTGCCATTCATTCAAGCATACAAACCCATAATTCCTCCTTCTCCAACCCAAACCAATCAGTCAGCAACTCCTGCCGATTTCTCTTTCTTGATGTCTGTCAAATCCATCTCTTTCAATATGTCTTTCCTTCAATCTTCTGTGTCCACTGCTGCTTCAGGAATATTCCCAAGGCAAAACTTTGCTTTTGTCTGTCCCTTCTGCTAACACACTTTTAAGGATTCACCACTGTTTTCAGAACCAAGTCTGCTTTCACCAGCCTCGTCTTCCTACTGCTTAGCCCTCACTCCCCTTCCTACCCGCAGACCACAGGAAGCTGAAAAAAGAGAATGAAAAAGTAGAGGCAAAATCTGGTGTAGAGTTATGTATCTGGTTCAGGTCATAAAGCTAAATTCCTCTAGCTGAATGAAAAGAAATCCACGTGTCTCTACCTGGTTCTGGTTGTTTCACACTCTTATCATCCTTTCCTTTTTTATCAACATAGTGGTCCCTGAAATGACTGCAGAGCCTCCCAGTGGCTTCTGAACGAGCCTCTGTGCTGCTTTGCCTCCTTATCCATCATATATCACGTTGTCTGTTAGGGGATGAACCAGAGGCAAGAGTGCTGGACTTGATTTAAAAACTTCTCCGCTTCTCTTAAAATTCCTTGTTCTATAATAAATGTTAGCTTGCATTTTCTCATAAAGGTACTTTATGGAGGGAGTGTTTTGCAGTTATTTCATTATTTTTGCAACTGTAGAGGAAGGTGAATTTTGTTATCTCTGTTTTTTTCTCATAGAGTCCTATGTGTGCATTTGAAGTTTTTCTTCAAGAAAGAAAAAGTAAATATACAGAGATAAATTAACATGTTATAGAAACGAATTAAGAGTCAGAAATTGCCCATGGCATGTGGCTCATGGTGGGAAATATGTGTATTTGCTCTGGAGCTATAGCCCCCAGCTGGTTCCTAACCTTTCTCTCTAGGTTTGGGGTGTGTGTAACCACTTTGTAAATAACCCATTTTTGGAAGCCCCATTTCTCCTGCTTTCCTGACTTCTTTTTTTTTTTTTTTTTGCAATTCTTTTAGAGTTCATAGTGTCTGCTATGGATCCATTCAACAAATATCTATTCTGAGCACCTACTTTGTACCTTTGTACCAGGTCGTCTTCCAGGTACCAACATCAAAAGTGAAGATGGTCATGGAAGAGTTAAGTTGAGATTTTACAGACTCATAATCAAATACCAAATCTCTTTCTTATTAAATAGCTAAGTTCTTAACATGTTGTTTAAACATTCTCCATGTTTCTATGAAAATGGGCAGTAGGAATAAAACAGTAGCCTGAAAGAGCCTGACACATAACCTGTAATCGATACATGACCAAGGCCTTTATTTATCCTGGAATTTGTCAGCTAGTGCCAATGCTAGGTGGACACAGTTGTGGCCTAGGTGTTCCTCTAAAATAAAGCAAGCATTTACTGAGCCCCTGCCCTGGACCTAATATGCTAGAGACACAAGTAGGAGCAAGACATAGACCCTTCCTTCAGGATGCTCACGGTTTATTGGATTCATGGATGGAGGAGGAATAGGACGCCTATATTAACAAATAAATGTGTGGTCCAAGGTAGTGTCATCCTCCTTCTGCCTTTCCATTCCTCTCCATCCTTACTCCTTGGTGGAGGTGGAGGATCTTTTAGCATAATAACCCTGGGAAGTTATCATTTGAGAGGTGATCAATCCTTCTACTACTTCTAATATGGCTAATATTTAATACTAATAAAATATTAAAACAAATAAGAACTAACCTTAATTGAGCACTTATGTATCAGGTACTCTTCTAAATGCTCAATATTTGTTACCTCGTTTAGCCCATAACTACTCCATGGAGTAGGACCTTTCATTATTTATAGTTAAGGAAGCTAAGATACAGAAATGTTAAGTAACTTGCTCAATAATTCAAAAGAGAGTTTGTCCTGTAAATGTGAGGCTGAAGCACTGCCAACCTTGGATGACTGAGGCAGAGGTCTTGCTTCTCTCAAACAGAAGGTGAGGGGGTGGTTTGATGGAGCTATAAACTTGGGTAAGGGCACAGGGGTGGAATTGACTTGGGGATGCCCATGTAAAGTGGGCACTGTCTGGTCTGAAGAGGATTCCCATGGGAACAGGAGAGGAATCCTTTGATTTGGATACCAAGTGTATTTGAGTTTTCCTGGAACTAAGAATTATTTCTTCCTGGTATGGACCAGCTGGGTATCGTGGGACATGAGTCATATATATCATCCACCATCATAAGTCCTAAGATAGAGCTTTGGAGGGAAAGGCCTAAAAAGAAATGGTCAGTTTTACTTGATTGGGAGGTCTTGAGATAGGAAAGCTTTCTTGGTGGAGGTTAAGCTGAGTCTTGGAAGGTAAATAGATATTTACCAACTGCCTCCTCACCCCTCCACCCCCAGAAAAAAAATAGGGATAGAAAAGGGCATTCCTGGCAGAGCAGTCAGCATGGGCAATGGCATATAAGTAGGAAGCAGCCTTCGGAGGAATCACAAGAAGTTTAGCTTGGCGAGAGTTAGCCTGTTGGGATCATATGGCTGGAGGGGTTGGCATGGACAACCTTGTCAGCCATATTTTAGAGCAGGATATGGGAGCTATTGAGGATATCTTACCAGAGGAGTACCCTGGTCAGGTTTGGTTTATAAGGCTCACTCTGGCATGATACAGAGGATGGCTGGGAGAATGATGCATGATGCTTCTGCCTTGCTGCCACATCCACTCTCCGTATGGACATGCAAAGTGTAGCTCCTGTGTCCCTTTAAAGAGATCCTGAGCAGATCAAAGGAGAAGACAGATACCTAACCCACTTTTTTGTGCCTTTGAACTTCTCAGGAAAATGACAAACTGAGTATCGCTCATGGAACAGATGGAAGATCACTTGTAGTCGATATTTACATCCGTGAGAAATCTTAAGGATTGAACGGCGTAGCGGTGCTTCTGCGGTGTGTGCTATCAAACTCCATTGGTCAAATCAAGTCTCAATGCCGGCTTTGAAGACAAAATGCGCTGCTGTATTTCACCATTTTATTATTTAATTAACAAATATCAAGTTAGTATTTACTATATATTGAATAGACGTGTACTATGCGCTGTGGGAGATGCCAAGGTTAGTACAGATGCTAATAATACTACTAATCACGTGGCAGTGGTCCACATTTGTTGAGTCGTAACTTGTATCAGGCATTTTGCTAAATGCTTCACATGGACTACCTAACTAAATCCTTCCCAAAAGACTAAAAGTTAAGTGTCCCTATTATTTTTATTTTACTGATGAGGAAACATACCCAGAGAGATGTCGCGTGAGAGCTGGAATTTGAAATTTGTCTGACACCAGCACTTGAGCTTTCAATTTGAACCTCAAGGAATTTAAATTCTCACTGAGGAGATGAGACAATAAAATGCGGAACAATAAAAATGTCACAAGGCAAATACAAAATGAGTGTAACTGGGTTCAGAAAAGTCAGGTGACCACATTTCGTCTGGGCAGATCAGGGAAACCTTTGTGGGGGAGAGATTTCTGTGTCTTAGGTTGGGTTTCTCTAGACACAAGCCTCGAGACGGAAGTATGAGTGGTCATTTGGGAGGTGGTCCCAGAAAGCGTTGTCAGGGTCGTGAAGTAAGGAGGGAAGGGAGCTAGTAACAAACATGTCCTAGAACAAGTCACCACTGTGGACCACCAAGGCCTAATCCCACGGGGGACTCTAGGAGATAATATAGAACATACTTCAGAGTTATACCACCCACCAGGTGAGGAAGCTGAGATATTTATACTCCTACACCACTCTTTTATTGACTGAAAGCTGCTCCTGGCTTTGTAACTCCCCAGTATTTCCAGCCAGCCTCAGGCTCATGCCCTCAAGGCAGCGAGTATTCAGTGCTTGCAATAAGGTGAGGTTGGAATGGACTGGAATAGTGACTACTGAGGAGACATGGACTGGGTACCACCAGCATCTGCTGTAACATTTGAACCTGTGGGCACCCCTAGATGAAAAGGAGGCAGGATATGTCGTCTTTATTTTGGTCAGCTGTGTGCTCTGCTAAATATCTGGAGTTCTACTTTTTTTTTTTTTTTTTTTTTTTTTTGCTGTACGCGGGCCTCTCACTGTTGTGGCCTTTCCCGTTGCGGAGCACAGGCTCCGGACGCACAGGCTCAGCGGCCATGGCTCACGGGCCCAGCCGCTCCGCGGCATATGGGATCCTCCCAGACCGGGGCACGAACCCGTATCCCCTGCATCGGCAGGCGGACTCTCAACCACTGTGCCACCAGGGAGGCCCTGGAGTTCTACTTTTAAGAAGGCAAGAACAGACATAGAGAAACAACTCAGTCTCTGCTACAGTGTTGCCCAGGGATTGGTTCCAGGGAGACCCAATCTACAGGAGAGAGACCAGAGGAGGTTCCCCTGAAGAAACCAAGATTTCCCTGAGAGCAACCAAGGTTGTGTGTGTTTGTGTGTATGTGTGTGCCTGTGTGTATGTGTGCCTGCGTGCGTGCGTGTGTGTACCTGTGTGTATGTGTGCCTGTGTGTATGTGTGCATGTGCGTGTGTGTGTGTAGGGAGGGAACGGTAGCAGCAAAGGGCTTGAGGCAGAAGACAGCATGATAAATTGGAAGACCTGAGAGAGATCAGTATGGCAGGGGTGTAGGGGTGAGGGAGAGAAGGGGTGCAGTGAGGTTGGAGAATAAGGGAGGTGGGGTGCAAGCAGAGCCTGGTTAACATGACCTAGGCTGTGAACCTGATGCGCTTAAATATCCCCCTCAAATAAGGTGTTACTTTGACAAAGCTGACAATCAACATTATTACAGGAGTGACTGTAGTTACAGGAGTTTCAGGTGCCATAGCAGAAGGTGGGTGAGATACATAAAAATGCAGTCGGCCATTCACTGCCCCTGAAATCACACCAAGTGAGTGGCTCTCTGTGTTATGAGGATGCATTTGGCTATAAAGAAAGTATGACTCACATTGAGTTAGGTAGAAAGGAAAGTTATCTCCCAGAAAGAGGTATGTGATCAGGCTTCAGTGATGAGGGATTTGGCTGTTTCCATGCTGTCCTTGGACTCCTCCTTCCTCTTTGTCAGTGTTGGTCTCAGCTTGGCTCTGTTTATGGTCATAAGATGGGCAAGGTGCTGCTTTGTTCTAGTGGGAGAGAGATAATCTATCTCCCTAACTATAGGATGTGCTCTTCTCTTCAGTCTTATTAGAGTGCCTTACTTACCGAGCCCACCCCTGGACCAGTGACGATTACCAGGAGAACTTCCAGAGCAGGTTGGCTCAAGCTTGAAATGCATTCATCATCAAGGAGAGCAGGAGTACCACAGTTTGTTTAGACTAGACAAGGATGACTTCTGGAGATGAAGATGGAGTTACAGTCATGGGGGTAGAGTGGATACCTGAACAAAATAATTATTTTGAAAGGAAGGAGGGGAGGAAAAATGATGCTAGGCTGATGACCAGAAATATCTATTCCATTACTAACTCCATCCATTCTTCAGAAGAGCCACAGAAAATATAGGACTGATAATCAGTGGATTTCAAAACATAGCTTTTCTTGAAAATATGTAGTATTTCAGTTAAAAGACTAGACTCTGAATCTAAACACCTGAGTCCAGACCAAGGCTCTACCATTTAACAGATGGATGATTTAGACAACTTAAATTTTTGGTTATTATTTTCTATATAAGGGAGACGCTAATAATTATCTCTGCCGCAGAGTTGTGCAGATGCTGAGATTAGATGATGTTTGTAGAAATCTTGGAACAGTGCTGGGTTCATGGTAAGAAGCCAATAAATTTAAGGTAATATTATCACCTCTTTGCTCAGTACAAAATGCTTCTCTGCCAGTGATGCTGAAATAGAGTGAGAACTTGTGATGCGACTGGGAATTTCTGGCTTGAAGACATCTTTGGGAATTGGTAAAATTGATACACATTTCAAATGATTCCTTCTGAATGTCCAGTTTATAAATCTTGGCTTTGAAATGTAAGGAAGGCGTTACAAAGAGCTTTCCTGATACGAAAGCATAACCAGGGTATTAGTGTTTCCATGTGTAGACATTACTGAGCCCCTTCAAGGAACAGATGGACTTAAGTATAAATGAATGAAGTGATAACCTAGGTATAATTAGTGGGAAGGAATAATGACACTGTTATTAGACTGGGAATATGTAGAATCGGAGAAGGCTCCAAACACCTATCTTCCACTGCCCCAAAATCATTCTAGGACTTGGGGCTGGGAAGCTAAGAGAACTTGCTTCATAAGGATGATTCCATTGCTTTTGTTAAATACATCCAGCCATTTTGTAGTTGTACAAATCTCTCTCCTGAGAGAATGAGGAGATAATTTTCAAGGCAGCTAAGCCCACAGAACCACTAAAATGGAAATGCACTTAATGGGACAGTTTTTATCTTCCCTTTCACATTCATATATAATAAATGACATGAAGCCACAGCATCTCTGCATTTATCGCACAATGGTCCCTTTCCCCCTAATGGCCTTACTTTTGTCTTTCAAAACTAGAGAAATAGATTCATTGTCTAGAGTCTGGGAAAAGGCATCATTTGCTCATAAATAGCTATCAAAAAGTTGTGCCTGTGCCATCCAACTGACATTTACCTTTGGGGCTGCTGGGCAGTGGAAGAAGTTTCAAACTGGAGAAGTACAGGAGAAGACCCATCCTCCCTTATGTCTTTTGGTCCATCCACTGAATGAAGGTGCACTGTTCTGTTGTCAGCATTTTGAGTGAGGTCAGGTTGAGAGGACAATCCATCTTTTCATCCTTTCTTATGTTGAAAAGTGAAAGCTGATGCGTCAGGGAGTTCAAGGGCTCTTAAATGAAAGTACGTTAGCCCCGAAGGAAACAAATGGAAAACTCTAAAAATGGTAAGTATCCTTTGTGCTGATATACTGCCTCTTTAATTTAAGAGCACTTTGTGTGTAAGAGAGTGTCATGGCCATTTCCCAACTAGCGGGCCAAAGTTAACTCAGACACACAGGATAAAAGGGTTTTCTCTTGTCCCGGTTAGTCTTTGGAGCCTAAACTCCTCCTTTATTGAAACTAAGCAAAGAAAAAGAATTTTGGATTCGAGTGTTAAGAGTGAAATCATTTGACAGTGGTGGTGTTCGCCCAAGGCTATGCTTCTCTAGTCCAGGTGCATGTGTTCCTCGGGTTCTGGCCTGGTGTGCCTGGTGATACATGGAACCTCAGGATAAAGTTGAATGTATTTTGATAAAACGTTTGTTCTGCTTGAGGGTTAGTATATCGATTAGGAATACATTTGGGTGCAAGTAACAAAAACAGTGACTTATATAACAAAAGTACTAGCATTTGACAATTGGTGCTTTCAGGAACTCATATTATTTCTATCTTTTCACCCTTAGCAGCCATCCTTCAGCTGTCCTTTGCATATCAGCTTTTGTTCTCTTTCTTGCCCCGTTGGCGTTGCAGTGTAGCTGCTGTACTTCCAGGGATCAAGGCTGTGTACAAGATAGGCAGTGCCAGCTGCTTCTATTTCCTTTTTAAGGGGAAAAAACAGCTTTCCTGGATCTTCTCCCTAAAGGTTCCACTTCACTCTCAGTTGCCAGAATTGGGCCAGATTTAATTCCTACTTCTAGGGACAATTACACATCAGAAATAAGAATTAGACTAGTTATGATTCTGGCTTTGGGGCTTATCACATTGCCATCTTGAAAAACAATTCCTGTTTTGTTAACAAGGAGAAAGTGCCTGTTTGTTTGTTAGTCACTTAATGAGGTTAACCGTAGTCAATAATTGAGAATATTTTTAAAATTCTAAAACAGACAAGGATATATAGTATGACAAATTGCAAAATTTGTATTACATTTGAAGACAGTATTTGAAGAAATTTCATGCTTCCAGCATGCAGTTCAAGCCTGCTTTAGTAGATAACTGACCTTCCTCCACTCCTGCCCCTGTCTGATCCACTTCCCCCACAGCAATAAGGTGACCTTCGAAAGGTACCATCCAAGTATGCTGCTCCCTCCAGCAGTGTTGGGATAAGGTCTAAAGTTCTTACTATGACTTGAAAATCCCTCGGCGTCTGGTCCCAGGCTCCTCACCAGCCCCTCTTCTTGCCACTCCCCGCACTCACCTTCGAGACCCCATCTTATACCTGCTCAGTTCTTCAGCAGAGCCAGGCAGTCTTGCCACTGAACCTGGTATATGCTGCTTTTTCTCTCTGGGTCCCCCTACTCCCACTTCTTGTACTTTCTTTCTACTAACTCCCAGCCATCCTTACTGCTGTTGCTTCTGGGAAGCCTTCCTTGCTGACCCTTGACAAGAATTTGGTGACTCTGTATGATATCACTTCTATGCGGAATCTAAAAAAATAAAACAAACTAGTGAATATAGCAAAAAAGAATCAGACTCACAGATACAGAGAACAAACTAGAGGTTACCCATGGGGAGAGGGGAGAAGGGAGGGGCAACGTAGGGGTTGGAGATGAAGAGGTACAAACTACTATGTATAAAATAAATAAGCTGGGCTTCCCTGGTGGCTCAGTGGTTGAGAGTCCGCCTGCCGATGCAGGGGACACGGGCTCGTGCCCCGGTCCGGGAAGATCCCACATGCCTCGGAGCGGCTGGGCCCATGAGCCATGGCCGCTGAGCCTGCGCGTCCGGAGCCTGTGCTCCGCAACGGGAGAGGCCCATGTACTGCAATAAATAAATAAATAAGCTACAAAGATATATGGTACGGTACAGGGAATAAAGCCAGTATTTTATAATAACTATAAATGGAGTGTAATCTTCAAAAAGTGTGAATCATTATGTTCATATACCTGAAACTTATATAATATTGTACATCAACTATACGTCCATTTAAAAAAAAATCTGATGACCCTAATTTTTGCTTCTTCAGTACTGTCTCATTGCATTTAGAGGTGTTTTTTTTAAAATTAGAATTGTATGTTTTTTCAGATTATAGAATTTTTCCATCTTATCCACCTTGTCCACCATTGGTTTCCCACTGCCTAGCATATTACTTGGCACTCACTAGGCATTCCATAAGTGTCTTGCAGTTTGTTCCTAGTTACTTGAAGTTTTTTGAAATACAACTCACATATCGACAGCACACTAATTATACAGAGGAAGCTTTATCCTTTCCCAACAAGTTTGATCAACAAAACCAGACATTAAGAAAGGAAACTATGGTATCAGAGGCATTTGGCCGGCTGCCAAATATAACCCCAGTGCCCAGTTGATTGGGGAGATTTCGCAGAAGGTGAGAATTTTATCATAGTCATTCCTAAGAGAACTGTCTTTTTCTTTGATAAATAAGGCTTCTGTTTTGCTTTGACTTGTTTTGTAAAGGTGTCTGTCATCTCATATTTAAGGGTTTGTTGTTTTTATTCCTTCAAGTTTACAGATGAGAGCCTTGGGCCTAGAATACTCATGAAGCTTGTTTTCCTTCTCTGAACTCTCCGATTCTTTTTAGTGGGTCTTGTTACCATCAATCTCAGACAGACAGGAGCCATGCAGCAGGAAAGATAGTGCCTGGGAGAGCCCCAAAGGACCAGCCTTGTTATTGGTACCTCTAGATTCATGGGTCATGTTTCAGAAGGAAGACAGGCAGAGAAAAGAGTCATCTGAGCACCCAGATTCAGCCAAATGTGAACCTAGACACTCCCTTGAACTCCCAGGTTTGTAAGTCAGTAAATGTCCTTTTTGTTTAGGCAATTCTATTTTGTATCTTTCCACTCCAGCGCTACCACGACAGAACTACAGCAATAGCCTCCCAACTGGTCTCCCCAGTATACACCCTTGTTCTTCTCCAGCTCCTCTTTCACCCAGGAGCCAAAGTGACTTTTCAAAAACTGCAGACATGAATAAGCTTCTTTCTGGATTACATCCTTAAATGGCTTCCCATTTCTTTTTTTTTTTTTTTTTTGTGGTACGCGGGCCTCTCACCGTTGTGGCCTCTCCCGTTGCGGAGCACAGGCTCTGGACGTGCAGGCTCAGCGGCCATGGCTCGTAGGCCCAGCCACTCCGTGGCATGTGGGATCTTCCTGGACCGGGGCACAAACCCGTGTCCCCTGCATTGGCAGGCGGACTCCCAACCACTGCGCCACCAGGGAAGCCCCCATTTCATTTTTTAACAGCACCTACAAAGCTCTCTGTGAGCATGGGCAGCTCTTCTGCATAAAACCACATTCTAGTTCTACAGGGACGAGTGAGTCATTCAGTGTTGCTCCCATTTGCTTTCATTGGACTCTGATGTATTTAGCTGAAGTGCCTGGTATACATCTTGGTTGTTGCATGGAGTCTTTCTCCCCTCTTCCAAATGAAATTGCCATTAAAATAAGGTAAACTCAAAGGCTATTCCTGCCACCTCCCCAGGGTGCTCCAAGGGCTCTCACTTACCCAGAGAACAGGGATGGAATCACTTGCTTCCACTTGTCAAAAGCCTTAAAATCTCTAGTGTGTCACACTAACTCAGAGCATTGTAAACCTGAGTGTGATTGCAGACTATGTATCCATTTGAAAACTTTTGTCAGCTTCTCTCTGTTTTCAAGATGGCAGAGAGAACCAGACATAAGTAAAAAATGTTTGTTGTTACACTTGGTTCTGTCAGTCGGCCCCTCTGAATGTGATTCAGAGACACATAGAAGAGACAGGGTTTCTACTCCCAGATGAATCACGTTTGTTACAACATGCAGTTCCATTCTACTTGATAGGTCTGCCAGTATTTGTGACTTTAGGCTCTTCTTTTTCCCAAGGTTAGCATGTTTTTTTAAATCAACATTGTTGAGGCATAATTCACGTTCAAACAAATGTACAAATTTGAATGTGCAGGACAACAAATTTTGACAAATGTTAACACTCAGGTAACCACTACAGTAAAATGTGGGACGTTTCCATTTTCCTCAAATGTTCCCTGAGGTCCTCTGCAGTCATCCCATCCATCATCTGCTGAAGGTAATCACTAATCTGCCGTAGGTTACTAGAAATTAGTTTTTCCTGTTCCAGAAGTTCTCATAAATAGAATCATGCAGTATCTGTTCTTTTGTGTCTGGCCTCCTCTCAACATCATGGTTTTTTTTTTAGATTTATCTATGTTGTATGTATTAGTAATTCATTTTGTCTTCTGCATAGCATTCTTTGAGTATAGTACAATGTTCTTCTCTGTTCTCTTGTTGATGTACATTTGGATTGTTTCCAGTTTGAGCTTTTATGAATACAGCTTCTGTAAACATTTGTGAACTGGTGTCTTCTGTAGATACGTGTTTTTTTTTTTCTCTTGGGTAAACACCTCCTCTAGGTTAGCATAATTTTTAAATTCTCAGTGATTGAAATTTAAAAAACAAAATCAATATTTTCTTTTTTTTTAATTGGGGTATAGTTGTTTTACAATGTTTTGTTAGTTTCTACTGTACAGCAAAGTCAGTATTTTCACCTAGGTATTTTAAATGAAGATATTGTTAGCATGATGCTCCCTTTGAAAACTCCATCAATTTAGAGTAAAATTTAAAGAAATATTAGTACTTTGGCACAATTAGGTTCATCGGGGCATAATTAGACAAATCACATATTTATTAACAGTGACAAGCAGTGTTAATCTTATCAGCAAATATCCAAAACCTACCAAGTGAAATATACAGCATCAACAACAAGTGCGGGATACACATCAGTGAAGTTGTCTCCACCATGAGAGTCGACAGTCTAGATGGGAACAATGTATGAATGTGGCTCAATCAGAGACTTCAACATAAAGATGAAATTCTGAGTCGCATGGTATATACTAGCAGTGGGTCAGGAGGTCAGAGAGGTTGAATGATGGACAGTGATTGCCTGGGAGGCAGGTGTAGATTCCAAAATGAAATCATTGCAGAGGGGGAGGTACTCTAGCCGCTCTCCCCAAAGCAAAGATGATTTACTGATCCATTTGGTCAGAATTAAGCTCACCTGTATAGCCATTTGGACTTGTGGTTACTAAGTGACAAAAAGCAAAAGCCAACGTGTATCTCACTCCCTCTTTATTTATGTAGTCGAAAGGATAAGTAGACATGGGGGTCCTGTGAGATGGGGTCATCTCTCATCATGTGTACCCTGCAGGAATAATTGAGCATTCTTGAATTTGGATTTGCGAGATGATATAACAGGACGTGCTTTTTTCTCAAGGCTAAGCTGGTATTTATCACAGACACTCAATGTGACTTAGATAATAACTGATTTGGGTTTCTGGTTTGCCTCCCTCTTTTGCTTTTGTCTACCTCTGGCTCCTTATTTTGAGGAAAAATGTCTGTGGAATAGAATCCGAGTCCTTTGTCATGATACCATTTATATGTCACCCAAAGATTCACTGCTCAAATCCTGGAATAAGGTAAATGTTTTTAATGCGAAGTTGGAACAAACTGTAGATGTTTTAAACTGTGGAAAGCTTAGTTCCATGTTTACTGTTAGGACTGAGACATAGTTGCAGAAATAACAAATAAGGGAAAAATAAGCAAAGCTTAAAAAATCTTAGGGAATATCTTAATTCCTAGACATTGGTAGCACATTTCAGAGTCCCTGCCTTCCATTTCTATAACTGGTTTTTATTTTTTCTTTAAGAGAAGACGGGGAACAGGTAGAAACTGAGGAGACAGGCCGTTTAGGGAATCGCATCTAACATTTTCTTTCCTTTGGATTTCCTTCTAATTGAGAAAGTCATGTTCTATCTTTCCCAGTGAAGAAATGGTTCAAACAGAACAGCAGGGATATCATTGCCTCTAGTTAGCAGTTTAAATCTAAGAGAAAAAATGGCAAATGTCTTTCACTTCCTACTTCAACTTCAATTCATTGTTAATGGCTGTCCAGAGGACTCAGATGAGAAGGTTAAATGTGGCCTCATGGGGAAAAACAGTGAAACTGATTCGTAATGCCTGCCACTACTCTACGTGTGACAAAGCATTGAGATTGATTTGTGATGTCTGCCACTGGTGAAAGAGTGATGCAGTTTGACTGTTTTTGTCACCCTTATCTGAGCCCTCCAACCTGGATGAAAGCTTTTCTCTGGAGTCCAAGAAATCATCTCCCATTGGAGAACATCCTTTCAAGAAACATTAAAAGGGTAATGACCATTTCTTTTCTGAGAGTGTCGGAAGGTTTAAATGCTGATGGAATCTGAGGGGAGCCTTTGAGGGAAGCACGTCGTAATGCTAGGCAGGTGTGACATTAGTTTCATGTCTCGTGCTCCCTTTCTCTGCTGGAGATACATTTATTTCTCTCTCATGTGCCACAAGAGCAACAACAATATTTGGCTTAAACAGAACCTTTTTATTCAAAGACCTCACACTCTAATGGGTAAAAACTTGGAAAATGCCTGCGGGCAATTAGAAGCACAAGTGGCTTACTCACTTTCAGCCTATTACAATCACCTGAACCTTATAAACGGAAGAATGTTTTCCTCCCAAATGTCTTCATCTACATTGCTTCAGCTTTTAGAAAAAAATCCAAGAAAGTCAACACAGAACCTGGGAAGATTCCAGAAAAGTTTCATCCGAGATAGAACATTCAGTTACCTTCTTTTGTTATTTTGTTTCCTTACAAAGCCCATGGATCATACCACACTGTTCTTTGTGCAAAACAGTTGAGAATTACCAGTAACTGGAACTATTTACGTTCAATGTCATCATGACAGAAGCAGCTTTATTATATTACAGGGGAATGATTAATATATGACACAGATTAAAGATTGCATCTCAGTGGGTAGGCCTCTTGTCTGATCTGTCATTTTGCTGATTACAAAGGCATACAAATTATATAAACAGAAAAATGATTTTCTTGTATGCTAATTTTAGCTCAGCCCACCTGCACGTTAACTCATTTTCATTGAACTGGTGGAACGTGGACTATAATAGGTTCACTAAGGTAGATTTCTACCCCCTCTGACATCACATGCAGTTAGCATTATATCCTTATTTCAACCTTAGTTTCAGTCTTGCACTTGGGGCTTTTTTTAATTTCTGAAAGGAGGAAATTCAAGCAACTAACTTAGATGAAATATAGAGATTTAGGGGGTGTCGTGCCATGGTTTGGTAAGGTAGAAAGTTTATCTTCTCTGACAAACTGAGCAAATGAAAGCAATATGCTTGGCCACTTGACTGTTGTAATATTTTTGTTTCCTAGGCTTGTGTCTGTTCACAAAGAATCTTGATTACCTAACATTGTTAATTGCACAAAATATCAATACCCTGTTTTGCCTTTATCATAGGCCAAATCTAGATGCAGTAAGGATAAACAACTTTAGATTTATTTCGATGGGAGCAAGACTGGAAAATAAATATCATGTCTACTGTCAACTTTAAGCAATTGGTAGTGGTTTCTATGTGACCAAGTCAAGATTCAGTAGAAGGAATATTGGGGTCAGTTAGTGATGTCTTCTGTGGGCAAGTGGAAAGCATTTGTGACTTGTGGTAGGGATTACCATCCTGGCATTAGCATTTGTAGTCTTCTGTTAGACCATAAGCTTCTGAGGGCAAAAACGGTCTGTAATTCCTTTTCATAGACTCATTTCCAAGCACACAGTAGCTGCTCCACCAGGTAGCTAAAGACATTGTTTCTGGAGTTAGAGTATAGCTGTCTCTGTCACCTACTAGCTGAGTGAGCTGGGCAAGATTCTAACCTGCCTATAGTTCGGTTTCCTTTGCTACAGAAAGGCTATAAAATGAGTTTTTAATTCATAGGATTATAATGGGGGTTAAATGACATAATGAAATAATCATGCATATACTAAGCTTAGCATAATGCCTGGGACATAATAAATGCCCAAGTAATGCATGCTTGAATTAATATAGGAGGGAAAAGTGTTGATGTATCTTTAGTTCAGTGTTCATTTTTTATTTAGAGCAAGGAAACTGAGGGAAAGGTCAAAAACAGTCTTGCTGTTTATAATTTGAAAGGTGTTTATAATTCAAAACTCCTCAACCATTAAGATTTGGGTCAGAGCCTTCTTATTCCAGGTTTTGGTAAGTGTGAGGGAATTTCCCAGTTTAGAGTGAGAACAATAAAGGGAGAGGACAAAGGAGCTGGAAATAAACACTGGCTTCTCTGAGAAAAATGCTTTCCATGATCATGCCTGTCTTTTATCCTCCCAGGCATATTCCCTGATGTGGTATCAACGTGACACAGTTATTTTATTTCTCTTTCTTTGACAGCTGTGAGGCAAAGGAAGCACGCCAGGCCAGGCTTAACTACAGTTTCAGGACCCATCGATGCTGCCCAGCCCCTCACAGCTTCCTGCTTCCCTTTCAGCAGTAGAAAAAGACTGCCTCATGCCACTCCCTGAGCTCGCCTGTTACAAGTGTCATCTTGATCCTCTCTGCAGGCCCGTGAAGTGAGCATTTTCATCCTTCTTTTACAAACAGGGAAACTGAGACCCAGGATGAGAAGCCATTTCTCCCATTCAGGGATCTATTATTGCCCAGTTCCAAATGGCTGCTGATTGCTGCTGTAGACATCCCAAACCAGCTGGTACTCAGAGCTCTTGAGCAATCCCAAGCGGGATGCCAGAGTGGTCTCAGATCACCTGGCCATGCCGGCCTCAGCTTCAAAGACAGACAACTCTTAACTTGTTAAAGTTTCCTGTGCATTTTTTTCTTTCATGTAGAGGTAGGGATTCAGTGTGTCAGGTGACATTTTAAATCAAGTTTTGGACATTTTAGTACAGAAAAGATTTCAGAAGATTGTTTCTGTGGTTCAGTGTTGGTCTTTGGTCAGTGTTTTGCAAACTGTAATGTGGATGAGGGTCACCTGGGCCTCTTACTAACAAGTACATCGATGCAAGGGAGGCGGGGCCTAGGATTTCTGCAGTTCAGGAAGCTTCTAGGCGACGCTGGTCCTGGTGAACAAGGACTGCACTGTGAGTGTCAAGGCCTTAAGTGAGGCTTCCTCAAAGTGCTTTCCACTGATAACGTGTGTTGGAATATGCAGACGTGAAGAGAGTCTGTCACTGGGTTTGAGGAGAGACCTGGGGATCAGCCTATTTAACAAACATCCAGGTGATTTGAGTGAAGCTTGGATGTTAACAAGGCAGCCTTTGCCTAGCTTGCCCCATCATTAGAATCACTTGGTGCTTAATTAAAATCCTCAAACTGTGAGGCTCCTCCTCCTAGAGGCTCAGATAATAAAGATCTTGATCCTCACAACTTCCCGATCTGTGGCTCAGGGAGGGAAAGCATCTTTTCCAGAATCAGACGCTTTAGAGCGGAGTCTTGAACATATGTGGAGACTCGTGGAGGAGAGACAGGAGAAGAAACAGACAGTGAATCAGAGGATGGACAAGGAATCGGAGAGGCATTGCCAAAAGGCACCTGTGGGCTGCCTGGGACCCCTGGGCCCTCTGGGCCTGCTGTGGGCAGCTTGATTCCCCCGACGGGACTGCAGTGGCCTGTCCATGATGTGTCCTGGATTCAGGAAGACAAGAAGTCGCTCTCATGTGCAGACAGGTGAGGTGTAAGCTCTAGAGGGACAGTCATACGGCTCTGCTAAGGGCCTCGTTCAGTCTCCTCCGTCTTGCCTACAGTACGCGGATGCATACGTTGCCCGAGATTTGTATTGCATTATGAGAACTGCCGTGCGGTTTCTAGATCAGGTGTATTGTAAAAAGGCAGCAGTAGTCAAGAGTGTTCCGACCTTTGGCTGTGCTGATGGAGTTTTTGCAGCAGACAACGTCAGCGGTATCTGATGGGCACTGAGTGAAAATAGCAGATGGTTTAGCAGACTAATATCTCATCCACTATTAAAATAGGCAGCCTGTCAGTCAACGTAGCTTTTGAGATTGCCTTATTACGGATTTTTCTCTCCATAGCATTCTTGCTTGAGTCTGAATATTTGCAAATACCCCAAACAAAATGGAATTCCTATTTGTTTACATATTCTTTTTAAATTCTTCTTTGGCTTTATTTCCTAAGGCAGTTTAGAGTTACTGTGTTTTCAGGTGTTTTTCGGGTGCTGGAAGGTGGAAGTTTGATGACTCCGGTGGCTTTTTTTTTTTTTTTTTTTTTTTGCGGTACGCGGGCCTCTCACTGCTGTGGTCTCTCCCGTTGCGGAGCACAGGCTCCGGACGTGCAGGCTCAGCGGCCATGGCTCACGGGCCCAGCCGCTCCGCGGCATGTGGGATCTTCCCGGACCGGGGTACGAACCTGCGTCCCCTGCAGCGGCAGGCGAACTCTAAACCACTGCGCCACCAGGGAAGCCCTGGTGGCTATTTTTATTGTTTGTAAGTTCTTAAAACTGACATTAAATGAAGAATGTTTAATCAAGTAATTAAAAAAAAGACGGGGGTGCCGGTGCCTTATGTGTAGTATGTATAATAAGAATTGTTTCAGATTTGTTTTCTAATTGTAGTCTGGGTGAATATCTGCTAGATTCTGGGTCACTGTGCTTTAATTTGCCTGGGGATTTGGTGAGGAGGGGCCAATCATCCCCACTTTGTTATTAATACCCTAAATAAACCGTGGTTTGTCATGCTTAGGGACTGGCTCTAGTAAGATGATGGTTATGGAGTTTAAGAAACTGGTAATAGAACAAAGAAGAGGATTCTAGCACAGATACCTTTCCAGAAGGAGAAGGGATGCTTGAGGTCAAGGTCATGCGTCTTGGCTAGTCTTATCCCCACAGAATCCAAATGTCATTGAAGGCTCTGCATGTTGTCTTCTGGAATCCACAGACCACAGCGTCTGGAAGAAGGCCAGTTGTCAGTTAATATCCGTGCCCTTCATTCTGTTTATTCTCACTCTTCGCATTTACCCCCCAGCCTCATCCCCTCCTACACCCCTGCAGGCCCACCTTGCCATGGTACTCCTACTACATCTGTCTAGTGAACTTGCTTACCCCAAAGGATGACTCAGATGTTTGCACAAATCAAACCCTCTGATTCCTATTCCCTCCATTCTCTTCTGCCTTTGACTCCATCCATGAGGTTCTGGAACTCAGCTCTTTGTATTCTTAAACTTGACATTTTCTGATGTATTCTTATTTTTATGAAATCGAATGTTAATCAAAATCTTTTTCTTGGACAGCACAGAGACCTTAGGATGTTTAAATCCTAATCACTTCTGCTTGGCTTACAAACTTCTATTGTTCAGTATTTGCATTTTACTGTACCTTTTTTTTTTTTTTTTTTTTTTGCGGTACGCGGGCCTCTCACTGCTGTGGCCTCTCCTGCTGCAGAGCACAGGCTCCAGAAGAGCAGGCTCAGCAGCCGTGGCTCACGGGCCCAGCTGCTCTGCAGCACGTGGGATCTTCCCGGACCGGGGCACGAATCCGTGTCCCCTGCATCGGCAGGCGGACTCTCATCCACTGCGCCACCAGGGAAGCCCTTACCGTATCTTTTTAACTCCAAACCACTATTATTAATTTGCACAGTCAAAGCTTGTTTGTATTCACCCACGTATTCATTAGCTCACCATTCATTATTTGCATTTCAGACCTTTCTAGTATAATATTTGTTCTTCCAAAAGTATGCATTTTAGAAATTCCTTTATGGATCGTGTGTTGTGGAAAACTTTATGTTTTGTTTTTTCTGAAAATAGCACTTTATGTTCTTATTGAGAAATATTTTTGCTGGAGACATAATTCTGATTGAAAGCTATTTTCTCTCATACTGTTGAACAAGTTATTCTAGTGTATTTTGGCTTCCATTCTGCCTGTAAAAAAAAAAAAAGTCTTTTGTCTAATTATTACACCTTTTTAGGTGACTTTTTTTTCTTTCTAGCTGCATTTAGTATTTTTTTTTTTTTTAGTATTCTGTAGTCTTACTACAAAATGTCTAGCTGTGGATTTGTCGTTAATTTTTCAGAACTCCTTGTCCTTCCTGAATATACAAATCCATTTTTTTTCCCCTTAATTGTGAAAAATTCTCAGCCATTACCAATCTACCATGGTGAATGGTCCCTGTGCAGTTGGAAAATAAATGTGAGTTCTTCCAAATGTGTGTTATTCTATACAGGTCAATTAGGTTAAGTTGGTTATAGTGTTGTTCAATTCTTATTTTTTAAGTTTTATTTTATTTTAATTTTTGATTTTATGTAAGAGTACAGTTGATTCACAATGTTGTGTTAGTTTTAGGTGTACAGCAAAGTGATTTAGTTATACATATTCACATATCTATTCTTTTTCAGATTATTTTCCCATATATCTTATTACAGAGTATGGAGTACATACAGAGAAAGACGAATATCATATGATATCACTTATATGTGGAATATAAAAAGAAAAATGGGCACTTGTTCAGTTCTGTATTACCACTGCTTTTCCGTGTGCTTTGTCTATCAGTCATTGAGAGAGGAGTGTTAACCTCCAACTGTAATTGTAAATGTATCTTTTTCTCCTTTTAGTACTGTCAGTTTTTGAAATATTTTGAAATTCTGTGATGTGGTGCATACACATTTATTTTTTAATGTCCTTTTAATATACTGATCCTTTTTATCATTATGAAATATCTTTGTATCCACAATTATACCTTAATACAGAGTCTCATATATCTACCTCTCAAGTAGATAATCCAATTTTCTCATCATTAGTGTTTGCATACTTTATCTTTTTCCATGTGTTTACTTTTAACCTATTTGTGTCTTTATATTTAAAGTGCATTTTTGGTAGACAGCATTTCTGGTAGTTGGGACTTGGTACTGATTGGGACAACTTATCTACCACCCAGAGTTGACCCAAAAGGTATAACTGGCCTGATATAATCTCCTTATCTTGGAGATTAGGTACTTGAGACTTGGAGAGAAAAAGTGACTTGGTCGAGATCACATACCTAGAGTCACAGATATGAGCATAGAATTTAGGTACCCAATGCTTAAGGCAACAGTTATCTCATTGCTCCACAGACCTTGTCTCATCATTTGTACTGAAATTGAGGGGTTCCTCAGATATCTTGCTTTTGGCTTGATTTCCAAGGAAGTATTTCAAGTAAAGGTTAGTAGGATGAGAGCCGTTGTTCCAGATGAGTTGAAAGCCTCTGGCTTTGCCTGTTTCTGTGACTTGCTCACAATATCCAGTCCTTAGTGCCAAGAAACCCCTCTTAGAGCTTCAGAGATTTTAGGCAACTCCAAAACCTTTGAGTGTGAGACTGGGCAGTTCCAAAGCCAAACGTTCTTCTAAAGAAGGGGAGAAGAGTCTACCCATGTGCAACTTGGTCTTTGACCCCTTTTGATGTGGGCTCTTTGAGGATGTAGATCCTTTGGCATTTCAGCCTCTTCATACTGATAGGGCTGCAGTAATTTCCCTTGAAGCCTCCATTTTTTCGTCACATCCATTTAAAAGAGCAAAACATTTAAAAAATTCTTCCAAAGACAAATATCATATGATATCACTTATACGTGGAATCTAAAAAAAATGGTACAAATGAACCTCTTTACAAAACAGAAGTAGAGTCACAGATGTAGAAAACATACTTATGGTTACCAAGGGGGAAAAGGGGGAGGAATAAATTGGGAGATTGGGATTGACATATACACACTACTATATATAAAATAGATAGCTAAAAAGAACCTTCTGTTTAGCACAGGGAACTCTACTCAGTACTCTGTAATGGCCTATATAGGAATAGAATCTAAAAAAGAATGGATATATGTATATGTATAACTGATTCACTTTGCTGTACAGCTAACACTGTATATCAACTATACCGCAATAAAAATTAAGTAAAACTAAGTGAAAAATTGTGATGGGAATTAAAAAAACCACCAAAAACAAATCTGTGGAACCTGACAGCAAATCAGAGGACAGGAATGAAGGGAGTGTACCTGTTAACGGAGTATGTGTAACCTTGGGGTAATAGAATTATTCTGTAATTTAATTGTGATGGTTTCTGGAGAGTTTGTTAAAATCCTGTCAAATGGATAAACTTCAAATGGGTTCGTTGTATTGTTTTTGAATTGTCTCATTAATGTTGATTAGAAAATGGAAGCAATGACAGCTAGCTGTATAAAACCCACACTGATAAAATGATTTCTTTTAGATGACTTTTGAATAAATTAATTTGACTACACATCATTAAGGGGATATTTTTTAGTGTCTCTAAACTTGAAAACAGACTAGAACATATGAGCAAATGAGTCTAAATGAGTCTAAAATGGGTAACATATCCACGAAGATAGAATTATTTCAAGTGATTTTTGATAGAGTAGTGACTGTATCCTTCATGAAATGTATTCTACTTTTATTTTTTATTTACTTAGTTATTATTTTTAATTGAGTTATAATTGACTTATAACAGTGTATTAGTTTCAGTTGTATAGCACAGTGATTGGCTGTTTGTATATATTGTGAAATGATCACGGCAATAACACTAGTTAACATCCATCACCACACAGAGTTACAGTTTTTTTTCTTGTGATGAGGTCTTCTAAGATTTACTCTGTTAGTGACTTTCAAATGTGAAATACAGTATTATTAATTCTGGTCACCATGCTGTACATTATATCCCCATGACTTATTTTATAACTGGAATTTTGTACCTTTTGGCCCCCTTAACTCATTTTCACCTATGCCCCACACCCTGCCCCTGGCAACCACCAGTCTGTTCTCTGTATCTGTGAACTTGCTTTTGTTTGTTTTTTTATTTCGTTTTGTTTTTCTGATTCCAAGTACAAGTGAGATGATGGTATTTGTCTGACTTATTTCACTTAGCATAGTGCCCTCCAAGTCCATCCATGTTTTCTCAAATGGTAAAGTTTCCCTCTTTTTTTATGGCTGAATAATGTTGCATTGTTTATTTTATATATATATATATATATATATATATATATATATAATTTCACATCTTCTCTATCCATTTATCCATCAGTGGACATAGGATGCTTCCATGTCTTGGCTATTGTAAATAAAGATGCACTGAACATGGGGGTGCATATATCTTTTTGATTTAGCGTTTTGTGAGATATACGCTAAAGACGAAAAAGTGCACAACAATTTTAAACAGCATAGAATAGTCTTAGTTTTAGGAATAATGTTGGTTTTGCCATCTTGAAACCATAATATTTAAATTACATGTTAAAGTAAATAAACTATAATGCTATTATAATTAGAAACCATGATTTCCAATGCAAGAGAAAAGAAGTACAATTATAAAATTTTAAAAATGTTAAGTAAATCTTTTAGGGCTTAATTTGACTTGGAAGTCTCAGTATGAACTCATAACTTTTTAAAGATAATTTTGCTGTCTCTACATTGAAAAAGTCTGGAGGCAATAATTTTCAGGACCAGTGAGCCCTCCTGGCATTTCTATTTTATTCTCTAATTACCATTTCTCATTAAAGGAATATAGGGTTCTTTGGATAAATGACTGATTTCAGGTCTGGTGCAGTGAATGCCCTGGGTGTTCCTGGGATGTCCTAGATGTCCTAGAAAGCAGAAAATATTTAAAGATTAACATGGTCTTTAAAAAAGACACAGAGCCAGTTTAAGGGGCTCCTACTGTCCACAGTTGTTATAGCTCAAATAACAGTAAGAATAATTTTAATTTTTATAGCATTATTAATATATAAAATTACACAAGTCCATAATCATTCTCAAAAAAAGAGAAATCCACAGTAAAGCCAAGTAATGACAACAATTTAAAAAAATCTCTTTGAGTTTTAAACAAAGAAGTACTTACTCTGCCTTTCCTCTGCAACCTACATGTCAGAGTGATTGAATGAAAGGTCTATTCTCTTTTTTTTTTTAACAAAGGCTTCTCGGGTAATAAACATAAGAGAAATAAAGGAATTTTTAAAAATGACCTTTTGAATTACCTAGTGAAATAGTTGAGTCAGTCAAGGATCATCAATTAAACCATTTCATCAATGAGTGATTGATAAGGAATTAGATAGGCATGTTGTGCCCTGCTATCTCTGTGTCCTATACTACCTGCTGGTAGCAAGTCAGGATATGTCATTCTACAAAGGCAGGATGAAGCCATCACCACCTTAACCTTGGAAGGTTTAAGAGGTGCATCAAGATGTTATGTTCTTTTTGACATTACATATTGTAATAAGAAATGCACAGCATCACCAATCAAGTATTTTTTCCAAAAATGTCTACCTTGAATCTACTCAAGGCTTTACAACTAACTTCCAGTTTATATGAAATATAGGAGAAAGAACAGATTAAATGCCAGCATAAAAATCCTTTAGGCGGGCCTCCCTGGTGGCGCAGTGGTTGAGAGTCCGCCTGCCGATGCAGGGGATACGGGTTCGTGCCCCAGTCTGGGAGGATCCCATATGCCGCGGAGCGGCTGGGCCCGTGAGCCATGGCCGCTGGGCCTGCGCGTCCAGAGCCTGTGCTCCGCAACGGGAGAGGCCACAACAGTGAGAGGCCTGCATACTGCAAAAAAAAAAAAAAAAAGAAAATCCTTTAGGCAAATCCAGAACTAGCCCAGTATCTTTAATTAGTTAATATCATGTAGGAAAAAAAGAGGGAGAAAGGAGTGGCAGGATTTTTATAGATTAAAAAAGATACAAACTGGTGTAAAAATTGGACCATATTTGAATCTTGTTTTGAACAAACCAGTTTTGGGGGACAACTGAATTAATATGGTTTGGAAATTTGACATGAAGAAAATATCTGTTGTGTTCAGTATGTTCATGGTGTTGTGTTTCTGTAAGAAAATACCCTTTTCCAAGATTACTGAAGCTCTGGAAGGATGAAATATGTCTGTAAATTACTTTAAAATATTTAATCAAACACATATTAGAAGCATATATGGCAAGTGCTCTCTGTACTTTGCTGAATCCTTGAAAAGTTTCTTAATAAAAATTTGAAAAGCTCCATTTATAATTTTCCATGATCACCCTAGCCAATCACTTCATCCCACCACCTCATTTTCTCCATGGCACTGACCAAGGTTGTGCAGTATTTTATTTTCTGAGGATTCTGACTTCCTCCCACCAGAATTTTGGTTTGATCAGGGTTGGGAACTTCTTTATTATTACTAACCTGTGTAGTTCTGAGAATGGTGCTGACACATAGTAGCACAGATATTTTTTGAAGTCAATTTAAACAGAAGAACAGACTCTGTATGGATAGTTAAGTTTGAGGAAGATTAGGAAATGTCAGTAAGGATAAGATATAAGAATTAAACTCTAGTAATTAGGCACTGAGATACCTCTGAAGACTTCCCAGCAGGGCAGTGATATGACCCAAATTATATGATTTCTCTGCACAGAGATGTTGTGATCCTTGAAGATTCCTGTGCTTTGCAGAGGAAACTTGGCAGGCGGGCAGTGAGTCTGTACGAATTGTCACCAAGGCTTTGCGACTTACAGGTAATATTTTATGGGACCACTTGGGATTGTGTAGTGATTCATGTACACATAACCTATGTCAATACTAAACTGAAAGGGACTTCTGAATTTCTGATGAAAAGTTGATAGAAGAAACAGATTTCATCTCAACATAAAAAACCCAGGTAGAGTTTCTGAAATTGTTGGCAGGTAATAATAGTCCCTTGAGATGCTTTCTTAATTTTGTACAGTTCTAACATGACACATTTTGTACCTCCCCAAAGGTACCCTCAATTCTCTTTCAATGATTCTTGTGAGCACCTGTAACTAATTCTTCTATTTCTGAGTGAGTGCAAACTGTCTTCTTGCTTTCTCGTCTCTCCCTACCCCACCATATCCACCGTTTTTCCTTGAGATGGTGGATATATTCAGTGTACCACAAGGGAGATGAAAGGTACTCTGTCCTAGAGAGAAATCAACAACAACCTCCTTCATCATGTGAAATTTTAAATTGGGATGAGATAACCTACCTATTCCTGTGTAACAAATCACTCTAATATTTAGTGGCATGAATCAACCATTTAATGATGCTCACAACTGGTGTGCAGGTCAAGAACTTGAACAGATTGCAGTAGGGATGGTGGATCTTTGTTCTACACTGTCTGAGACTCAACTGGGCAGGCTCAATGGCTTGTGTTCAGAACCATATAGAAGTTTTCTCATTCACATATCTGACACTCGTGGGACTATTAGCCATGGTGCCTACATGTGGCCTCCTCAGGTGGCTTGGGCTTCCCCCCAGCATGGCTGAACATGGGTAGTTGGACTTCTGACTTAATAGCTCAAGTCTCCAACAGTTAGTGTTCCAGTGGCCAAGGTAGAAGCTGCAGACCTAGCACTGGACGTCACATGGTGTCACTCCTAGTGTACTTCATTAAAGTGGTTACAGGTCTGCCCAAATTCAAGGAGAGAGGACTTAGACTCCATCTCTCAATGGGAAGAGTGTTAAACGAATTTGCAGTCTTGCTTTAGAAGTGCCATGACTGGAAATATTATACAATCAGAACTACTTCCCTGGAATGACTACTTAAAATCAGCCTGCTTATTCTCAGTCTTACGCAGACTTGCTGTGAAGCAGGGGGAGTTTGAAGCTGGGCTGTCCTTAGCATGTCTTTATCCTTTTAGATCTGCGTTTTTGTGTTCATTCCTCCTCACACAGTAAAGAATAGTATATAAGTGTGTTGTTTTAAATGCCCCAGCTAACAAAATTTTCTAGTTGTGCTTTATAAATATGGATTCCACAAATTCTGTAAAATCAGTGAGTTAAAGAATTAATGGGTCATTCATACAATGATCAATGTATAATGGTTCCTCCAGCTCTAGTGTTCTGTGATTCTGGACTCACTTTCTTCAGGACACATGTCGAGTTTGATTATATCAGACCACATAAGCTGGTACTTGTGTTATACATGGTCCAGTCATGGTACTCCTGGGCTGTTGGCCCCAAGAAGCAAGGACAGCGAACAGGAACTTTTCAAATTGTACCGACAGTTCAGCCTAGTAAATTAATTATTGAAGAGTCACTACCAAATGCTGTTGACATGTGTGCAGTTTGACAAGGCTTCTGTAACATCCAGCCCTTTCAGGAAAGTAATTCTGTAAGGAAATTGCCTGCAGTAGAGGTTGTGGGACTCAGCTGGGTGACAACCATGTCATGACAATCAATATGGGGACAAAAAAATCAAATATTAATGAAAGATAGACTTGTTCATGCACAGGATCAGTATTTTTTGTAGATGCTATTTTACTTCCACTGGCCATTTTCCAGCCGAAGGCTGAGTATAAGCTCACTGAAACTAAACTCAAGGTGACATTTCTCATTTCAGTGATTTCCTAAAGTGTCTTCCTCCTCCTTTTTCCCCACCTCTTGTCAAGAACTGCCAGCAATATATGAAATACTCTGTCAACTACAGAGTCTAGGGTCTGGAGAGGCAGGAGAGAGTTTTACTGAGATTTCTGAGTATAGACTACATCCTACTTTGAAAGCCGGCGTGAGGCTTTGGGGAACATCTTGGCCTCAGAAAAAAACATTATCAAGATAATTTAATATAATTTAACCTTAATTTGCATTTAGCAAATTAGCTGTTAATGAGCTATACATTGGACATTTTCAAGATAAGAATCATAGGGGTGATTATCATAATACCTAATGCTTACTGAGTACTTATGCCAGATATTGTTGAAGAACACTTGATTTCTGAAGAATTGGTGCCCATTTTTTAATCAGTCATGTTTATGGGATATAATAAACTTTTTGCTTTTGATTACTTCTTTTACATAATATGAAAGCAGCCAGGAAAATTCACGGGGGTTGCAGAAAAAGCAATAAGAATAACTATTTGGTGTTTCTTGAACTGGTACCAACTTGTTGAACCGTTTCTGGATTGGCCACTTTGACTGAGTTGAACAAATAATAAGCAACTATCTTGAAGGGCTGTCTAAAGGAATTGAGCTGGTCACATTTATGAAAAGAAATAGATGCCAGCTATCTTCAGAAGCATGGAATAATTGCCAGTTATTGCCATGTTGATCTATTTCCCAGAGACTCCTAACATTCTGATTTTACCTTGATTTGGAATGGATGATAGTTGCTCATTTGGGCATGGAATGCACTGAACGGAATCCATCATTGTTTAAGTCTTTAACAACTAAATATGGTATATTTAATTAATAAGAATGAATACAGTTTTAGACTGGTCGTGGTATGTTGTTAACCTCAATCTGAAGTCACAAAAATGTAGTTGAAGACGAGTGACCAGGAGATACGGGAAGAGACAGTGTTGCAATGGGAAGTTCCTTTGGGGATCCCGGTTCTAGGTAGTGGCCTGGGATTAGGAGGAGAGAATCATCCCTCCTTTCCTCCCCTCCCTCCTCCTCTTCTCCTTGCTCTTTCCTCCTCTCTGGTAGACAGAATAATGACCCATCAAAGATGTTCACATTCTAAGCCCCAGACCTATGAATAAATCACCTTTCATGGCAAAAGGGATGTAGCAGATGCAGGTAAATTAAGGATCTTGAAATGCTGTGGCGAGTCACCTGGACTATCCAGGCGGGCCCAGTAATCACAAGGGTCTTTCTAAGAGGGAGGCAGGAGGGTCAGAGGTGGAGAAGTTGAAGTTACATTGTTGCTGGAAGGAGGCTACAAGCCGAGGAATAGAGGCAGTCTCCAGAAGCTGGAGAAAGCAGGGAACAGGTTCTCCCCTAGAGCTTCGGAAAGGAACACAACCCTGCTGGCCCCTTGATTTTAGCCACATAAGACTCATTTTTGGACTTCTGACTCATGGCTCATGCATTTGTGGGATATACGTGAATGGGTGGAGGGGGTCCAAAAACAGAGACAGAAAACTTTAAATACCTTATGCAGTTGCTTTGAAGGGAATTAGCAGGAGTCGGAGGAAGTGGAGGTTGTGTTTGCATGGTGGTTTGGAAGGTCTTATTAAGGAGGTGACATTTACATGGAGATGCTAAAACTGGAAAGGGGCTCCGTGCAGTGGAGCTGGGCATGGGTTGGGGTGAGTAGGAGGTGGTGACCATCTGTGCAGACAGAAGGGCCAGTAGGAGGCAGGGAAGAGTAGGCAAAGGTGTTCAGGCTGCTTTCTAAGGATAAGACTTGTCAAACTATAATCATTCTTTTAACCTCTTTGAGTAAAAGATCAGTACCTCTCATATGTGGGATTTCAGGCTCTCCTCTTAACATGTAGCTTAAACTGCTAAGATGCTTGTTTTTCAAGAAATGGAGGTTTGAAGGGAGGTTAATTAGTTTGGATCCAAGTTCCATCCTATGCTGGGTATTAATAGTATCTAGGAATGGAATGGGCTAACAGCCGCGGAGGGCTTGGTTTGCTGGCTTGGCACTGAACCCAGTAGTTCAGGGGACTGTAGCTGCTGTGCAGGGCCTCTTATCTCATGCTTGCTGCATAGGGACTCAGTGGATGATGCAGGTGCTTATCTTCCCATCGTCTTTCCACCTTTAAATTTTAGTTCTCATTGTGTTTGGAGCCTTTAATAGCATCATCTCTAGAGGCTTTACCTTCTCTTGATGAAAGCCTTTGTCCCAATTAGGGCAGCAGGAAAGGATACTGATGCCACTTCTCATCCTCTTCTCCCCCTCTGCTCTTGACCTCAGGCTTCGCTAATAGCAAGTGGAAGGTTGAGGGGACGTCTTCAATAATTCAAGCCACTGAATGCTTTCCTTTGTCTTATCCAGGTAACTATGACCAATGGCTACCTTTTGGCTTGATTTACCTGGAAAATTGCCTTTTTAAAAAATACTGTGTTTGAGGTACTGCCTTATTATGACAACAGATAGCAAGATATTGCATTTATAATAATAAAAGGAAGAATGGGGTGACAACAGATAGCAAGATATTGCATTTATAATAATAAAAGGAAGAATGGGGATAATGAAAGTAAATTAGATAAAATAATGAGGAGTTATTTTGTTTCTTTTGTCACTACAGTCTTAAAATTATCCTCTTATTTTTGAAACGTCTTTCTCACCACCTGTTTACTCTTTGACTTTTCCTGTTTATTCCACATGCTTTCTCAAAGGTCCCTGATACCCTCCTGGTAATTAAATTCAGTAACTCTCTGCTCCTCAGTATTTTCTCTTACAGGTGGCATTGTGAAACATCCCTTCCTTCTTAAAATATTTTCCACCAAGAGCTTCTCTGATACTTTACTGGGGTTTTTTGGCTTATTTTTCTGGATTTCCTTCTTCCTCTCAAAATATTCCTCCTCTGGCTCTTAAATACAAGGATTCTACTAGGATCTGCCCTTGATCGTGTTTTTTTTTTTTTTTTTTAATACTCTGTAACCTGATGATATCCTAACATGTCATTTCTCTGTGTGTACTTTCTTCTCTCCAAGGCCGAACTCTCTCCTAAGCTGAATTTCTAGTTGCCTGTAATAGACATTTGAATCCAAGTGTCCTTCTGATGCCTTCTTAGTGTGTTGCAAAAACTCTCAGTAGATACAGCCACCAAAGCATGCTCTTCTGTGGCTCAGGCTTTTAAATTCCCATGTGTAGATCAGGAGTGTCATGTAGCTTAAGTTCTAGGACTGAGCACCATGGCCTAGTAGTTCTGCCAGTGGAAGCTTCTACTACAGCAGTCCTCTCTAGATTGATTCTTGGCAGAATCACTGGAAATGATTCCAGGAGTTATACAGTGTGAGTCAGACAGAGGCATATATTTATTAAAACTCTGTGTCCACTCCCAGTGGATACGTCATTGTACTTTCAAAGAGGGAGTGGTCAACCCTACCCTGTCCATCCTTCCTGGGGTGTGACCTGTTCATTCCCTTTCCCTGCTTCCCCTTCCTGTGCTGCTCCTGGCCGGAGGCTATCTGAGAAGGCACACAAGAAGACATGAATGCTTTTTTCTCCCCTCTTTTCTTGCCCTGTCTCTTACGAATGAAGGACATTGGAATCTGCAGAAAATGGAACACGATAACTTGTACTTTGGGGACATGGTCTCATGGAGAGTGTGGGTCAGCCATCTAGTGAGCCTCCAGATGTGTACTGCTTCACCTGTGCCCCCCACGAGACAAGCTAGCCTTTTTCTTTCCCAGTAGACTCTCTAAGTGCATTCTTCATTTTTACCAATGGAATCACTGACCATCCAATCACGCAAGCTTTGTATTCTGGAGCTGCCTTTTTTTCTGGTTAGGATGCTATTGAAATACAATAGCTACATGGTAATAAGGGTCTGTCTAAATGGAACCGAAGTCATGGCTGTGGGTATGGAGAGGGAGGGACCAGTACAGAAAATAAATTAAATGGCGAATTTAATGAGACTTGAGAGTTAATTATGAAGTCAGGGTGAAGGAGAGGGTGGAATCGGATGGCAATAATAGTTAACATCCACAGAAGCCTTACTTCCGTGCTGGGCATTATTCCAGGTTCTCCCCATATAACCTCCATTAAGGAGTTGTAAATAGGTGAATGCTGAAGTTTAACCTGAACCGTCTAGTGGTATAAGTGAGTGCCACTCAAAGGAGAATCCAGGGATCAGTGTCAGTCCACAAACTGTTGGTACTGATCCATGTCACGCTGAGCATAGAAGCTGAAAGTAAGGATTAGAAACTTTCATGGCAAGATGACAGAGTGACTTTATGTAATAATAAAATGTTGGCTTATATGTTTTATGCCTTGGCTTTTGCATATCATGCAGTTTGTTTTTCAGGAAGAGGACCTCAGGGCTGTTTCAAGTGTTATCCCCCCCACTAAATTCAGTTTGTTTGTTTATTCCATCTAGAAGTAGTTACTTGTGGTAATACTATTGCTTGGGTCTCATTTAAGTAGTTTTTGCCTTTTAAAAAAATTTTATATGTGTTTTATTTTATTTTTTAATTTATTTTATTTATTTTTTTAAAATCTTTATTGGAGTATAATTGCTTTACAATGATGTGTTAGTTTCTGCTTTATAACAAAGTGAATCAGTTGTACATATACATATGTTCCCGTATCTCTTCCCTCTTGCGTCTCCCTCCCTCCCACTCTCCCTATCCCACCCCTCTAGGTGGTCACAAAGCACCGAGCTGATCTCCCTGTGCTATACAGCTGCTTCCCACTAGCTATCTACCTTACATTTGGTAGTGTATATATGTCCATGCCACTCTCTCACTTTGTCCCAGCTTACCCTTCCCCCTCCCCATATCCTCAAGTCCATGCTCTAGTAGGTCTGTGTCTTTATTCCTGTCTTACCCCTAGGTTCTTCATGACATTTTTTTTCTTAAATTCCATATAAATGTGTTAGCATACGGTATTTGTCTTTCTCTTTCTGACTTACTTCATTCTGTATGACAGACTCTAGGTCCATCCAAAGCCTTATCTTCATAGGTACCAAATGGTCCCACGATTTTTAAGATAAATAATCCAAAGAGGTATTATGGACACTCATAGGTGAGCTGGGTAAATGGGAAGAAAATGTTGGAAGTTGGTTCAGTTCGCCTTTGAGGAAAAGGCTCAGTCAGATCTATCCAGAACTGGCAATGGAGGATGCTTTTGTAAAGGTGGCATATGGGGTCTTATCACCACATTTGCATCTGATCACCTGGATTCAGTACAGTTGAGTCCCTGCATGAGGATGCAAGTCCTGTTCCCTGATCAGCTGTGGGTCCAACCCTTCTTGACTTTGTCCTGGATCTGCTGGAAGGGGCTGGGATGACCCTTATGAGAAAGGAGAGAGCCTTGGAGATCAAACCCACAGCCTGCCTGATGACAGTAACAGTTAGGTTCTGTTGAGCACTTAGCAGAGGTGGGCAGTGTTCTGAGTTCTCCACCTGTGTCAACTTCTTGACTCTTCACAACGCACACGTGAGGTTGTTATATCTTGGTCTCTACATCATAGATGAAGAAACCAAGCCACAGAGTTTAAGTTGCTGATGAGTTCACAGATTTGGTAAATGGCTGAACCAGGATTCACACCTGGGCAATCTCACCCACATCCTGGACCATTGTACTTCTGAGGTGTCCTTGCATGATTTTTTTTTTTTGAGATATAGTTGACATATAACATTATATTAGTTTCAGGTATACAACATAATGATTTGGTACTTGTACATATGGCAAAATGACTATCACAATAAGTCTAGTTAACATCCATCACCACACGTAGTTACATTTTTTTCTTGTGATGAGAACTTCTAAGATGTACTCTCTTAGCGTGTAATTTTATTGCATTTCATACATGTACCTGCTATATTTATATACATATGATATTCTTATAGAAAACATGGGGTCTCTGGATCAGAGTATCTTTGCATCAGTTTCCTGAGCCCCAATCCTCTTGGGGTGACACAATATGAGCAGGAGAGGAACCCAGAAATTATGAGACTTGGAGCTTATAGAGGGTGGTTGGCATGTCAGCCCATCTTCCCTCCAGAGGGAGAAAAACCTTTACTCTGGAATATTAATAAATATTCTCCAGGGAGGCAAGGGGAAAGAGATCTGTAGCTTCCCTAGCCTGTGAAATGTAAGCCAATGGCTCTAGGATAGAGAAGTCTCCAAAACTCTACAGAGCAATATTGTATCTTCAGCTTTTAAGGTATGTTTGCTATTAAATTGTCCTCTACCCAAGTTTTCTAGTTCTCAGAAAGCTCAGACCAAAGAGAGATGTGAAAGTATGGATGGAGAATTAGCTCCCAATGATGTCAGTCTGAAATGGAAGGGGGAATTACAAATATGAACTGGCTCCACCCCATCAGCACACACACAGTCGTTTGAGAAGCACTAATGTAAGTGACCCAAATGAGGACATCAACATGTGAAGTGAGATTGGATAGTCAGTGTTCTGGGCGAAGCATTTGGTTTAGATGACGTTTCCTCGAAAGATCATCCTATAGCTTAGAGGAGAGAGAGAATTAAGACATAACTTCTGCAAGTCATCATTAGAATGATATTTGAGGCCAGAAAGAGTGGAAGAAACATCCAGCGGATGGAGAAGAGGGAAGAGAAGAAAAGAGAGAGAATGTTGAGAAGCAAAATTTGGCTAAACGTCAGGATTAGTGGCCAGAAGGGGGTTTTTAAGAGGAGTGTCTGGAGGAGGTTAGGTTGGACAGCTAGGCAGAGCCAAAGAAGAGTGTGGTTCAGCCATTTTTAGGGGCTGCAGGTCAGTGCATGGCTGTGAGAGAATCTCCCCTCTGCCCATCACCAGATACTTCACGATATCAGTGCAATCCCTTAGGCCTATTCCTATGAAATCATCTCTCTTTCAAATACTAATTATTCTGGAAATGGAATGCCTGCCAGAACTAATATTTAAAAATCTGGAGCTTTCTCATAACATTTCGTATTTCGTATTTCTCTCTCACCAAAAAAAAAAAAATAATAATAATAATAATAATAATAATAATAGGTGAACCGTACTAGATTTGCATTTATCCTTAGATAGAGTTATGTAATCCCCAACTCTCTCTCTCCCTGGCCTTGAAGCTGAACAGCAGCGGCCCTTAGCTAGCGTGAGCATCACTCTTTTTGTTTCCGTTGTTTGTTTCCTTTGTTTCCCTTGGCTGGCTTTAATTGTTTACATGATTTGGCCCCTATAATGCACGGTATTTTTCCTCAGAAGTCTTCTTTTAGAAATATACTTTTGTATCTTAAAAAAAAAAAAAAAAAAACAGGGCTTCCCTGGTGGCACAGTGGTTGAGAGTCCGCCTGGCGATGCAGGGAATGCAGGATCGTGCCCCGGTCCAGGAGGATCCCACATGCCGTGGAGCGGCTGGGCCCGTGGGCCGTGGCCACTGAGCCTGCGTGTCCAGAGCCTGTGCTCCGCAACGGGAGAGGCCACAACAGTGAGAGGCCCGTGTACCGCAAACAAAAAACAAAAAACAAAAAACAAAAAAACAAAAAACAGTGCTAGTCCTTAACACAAAATTTGACCCAGCAGAGGGTTTAAAGAGCTGAATTTCAGATCTCAGCTCGGCTGTGTAGTAGCTGTGGCACAGAGGCTGGCTGATCACTAGAGCTGACGGCCTCTGCTCAGAATTGTGAGTGTTGTCCAGCCAGGCATTACATGAGTTCCTTTGCATCTCGGCGGAACCACGTGATTTGTGCTGGGAAATAAAATGTGAGAGGCAATTATGCATGTCACATCCTGACCTAGGAACCTTCTAAGAATAGGATTTGCTTTCTCCACACTTCGGTCCCTCTGTGTTGCTCCCCTGGGCCATGTGTTGAAGCCTTTTGGTTCCTGGATTCCTGAGTCATTGCTGGAAAAAGAGCCTCCCAACAGGGATGGGGCTTACTTGATTTGAATTATTTGAATTGTACTTTATTGGAGGAAGAAATACATGTCTAGTATATTAAGTCACTGAGGTTTTAGGATTGCCTGATATACTACTTAGCCTCTTGACTAAGACGCCGGCTCTGTGATCTTGGGTAGGTTACTTTACCTCTCCATGCCTCAGTTTTCTCATCTGTAGAATGGAGAGGAGAATACAGGCCACCTCATAGAGCTGTGAGATTTAAGTGGGGGTATTTGTGTAAAACATTTAAAAGAGTGCCTGCCACATTGTAGGCATTCAGAAAATCTTAGTTACTGTCATTTGTATCATGTCATTCTGTTTCATTAATAGAGCCAAAGCTAGTCTTTATAGAAATGAGACTTGGCCTATTTCTTCCCAAAACGTGGTCAGACCACAGAGCCAAATTAGGCAAAATGTAAATTCCCCTCCAAAAATCCAAGTAAAAGTAGAAAATCTACCAAAAAAGTATAGATAGAAAATCCTATCATATTTTAATTTGCTATAGTTATCTAGATAATTGGCTAGGACTTTCTTGAAATAGCCATCCTGTCAGTATCTTACTTTACTGGGGCTAAGCCTATCCGGCCACCAAATTGATGGCCAATGGGGAAAAATATGGCAAATTCCACTGAAAATAGATACATCAGGTTATTCTTTTCACTACTGGTCAGGCACAGTGCCATGGTGGGGAGTGGCCATAGGGTTGACCATCTCTGGCGTCTGATACTCCTGTGACAGAGGCTGCATTTATGGGACCCAGAACCTCAGTGCAGAAAACTGTTCTCCTGTGCAGCTTAACTCAGCGGCTGGGGCTCCTTGACTCTGTGTCTCTTCACATTCCACCCTGTCCCCGTCCCCCGAAGCTTCTGTGGTCCCCACTGGTATTGGTGGAGGTGGAGCCAGAGAACAGCCCTTTGGGAAGCATAGCCTGGCTGCCATGCCCTCCTGTGTTGGGGGAAGACACAGGAAGAGGAGAGAGTGGGGAGTTTGGAGCAGTCACACCCACAGAACTCCAGCAGTTTGTAGGAATCTGTCCTGTAGGGCAAAATCTACCAGTCTCTCCCTATTATTTTATTTTATTTTTGGCCACACTGTGTGGCATGCAGGATCTTAGTTCCCCAACCAGGGTTTGAACCTGTGCCCCCTGCATTGAGAGCATGCAGTCTTAACCACTGGACTGCCAGGGAAGTCCCCCAGTTTCTCCCTATTTAAGGTGTGTAAGAACTGTGATTATTTAAACTCTGACCACCCTCCCACACCCCATACCTGACTCACTCTTTCTCTTTTCCCCACAAAGTTGATTTGAACCCATGTCCCTTCTTCATTGAATGTACTTCTCGTTGCCTTCACTTACTTTAATTAAAAAATCAACTCTGGCTTTACTTAAACTCAAAAGGAACCCATGAGTGGCCGGGCCCCTCCGTCTCAATCCATGATTTATTTATTTATTAAAGGAACACTCGGGGACCCGGGCCCTTCATCAGGACCCAAGTCACGTGCCCCGTGTCTCTTCCATCCCGCACACTGATTTCTCTCCCCACAAGGCAGCTCTGAAAGGAGCCTGTCAGCTCTGAGAAGGAAACCAAGCAGATAATCAGGAAATCAAGTATTCACCAGGAATAGGTGTTTGGAGCGCAGCAAGTTCAATTTGCCAGGTAATTTGCTTCCCACACTCAGCTTTACCTGCAGCACAATGAAATACATTTCAATCTAAACTTGCCTCCTAACTCCAATCGGCATTGATTTAATAATACATATTCAACAGATATAAACACTTCAAATGACTGGAAAATGAGTACAGATCCACATGTGTTTGTGCTGATATTGGCGTCTAAATACGATTTCTATCAGTGATGGCAATGGAAATGTTTTTCCTCTTTATTCTCCTCTCCCAAATGTGAAAATGAAATCATTTGCAAGCTGCTAAGGGATTTACATATTGGCAGGGTTGAGAGCTGTGTGGGATACTTTGGTTTTCTATGTGTTCATGAGGACTTTCTCTGCTGGCCCTTACTCTGGTCCGATGAATTTCTTCTCTAGTTGGGAAACAGTTCCACCTCTTCTGGTCAGCCTCAAGAGGCTCAGCTTGATCATCAGTGGTGATTTTATTTCCTTCTTTGTGGAAGAAGAGGGAAAACTGAGCATATTCTTACCACCTAGTCAAGAGGGCTATCCAAAAGCCTTTGGAACCAAGAGAACATCCAGAAATGGGTAGATGCCAAGGAGCCTTGCCCAGAGGTCACACTGACCTCCAGGCCTCAGGACATCCCCAAATGCAGCTCCCCCTCTGGGAAAAATGTAAAAGACTTAAAACTCCCAGGCAACTCAGATGGCTTTTTTGTTGTTGTTCCAAGAAAGAGTTTAGCAACTGAAAAAATAATGAAAAAGAAAGTTGAGGCTTTAATACAAAAGCAAATGGTAATGATCGTGGCCAAAGGAGTTTTATATCCTTATTTCTTGTCAAAGTATCATTTTCACAGGTTAAACATGTGACTTTGATATACATATAATTTACACATGTGTCAGCTTTATTTAACTCATTCATAAGGAAACAGATGAGATGATTACAAGGACCATTGAGAGCTTAGACATTTGTATGAATTTCAGAATGTTAGCCCAAGTTTGCCAGGTTAGATACAAAAACTGGTTAATGTCCTATAGGGCAATAAAACCTTAAAACCTTAATGTTTGGGGGTATCTTTTATACTGGACATAAATCTACAAGTTAACATGTAACTTTACAGTGTCTGAGCTCCAACCGAATGGTAAACAGCAATGTCAAACACAAGTACAGTCTTGCAGAGAACTAAATAATCCCGAGTGGGCTTGTTAGGCAGTGCGTTGGTGTGCCATTGATTCAAAATGCCACTGTTCCCTGCCCCTCACCTTGTTTCCAGCTGTCAGGTAATGATCAAAGCAGATTTCTAAGTGTTGGGCCATAGTCACAACAGAACTTCATAGTCACTCTTTACGTTTCTTTAACTATATCTCTCCCAACGGGAGCTGCCCGTCCCTACCCCCCGCCAATCACTTGCATGACCATCAGTTTCTTCCAACGTCACTGGACTTAAGCCTAGTTGGTCCTGTATCCTGCCTCTCCTCACTCAGTCCTTTCTCTTGCCTCCTCAAACTCCGTGGTCCTTTCCATTCCCAATGTCAATCTTACAAGATCATCAGGCCTTTGTGGTTTCTCCTATCACAGATTGCTCTCATGGTCATTAAAGTCAGCACAGCATAGGGAGATCAGCTTGGTGCTTTGTGACCACCTAGAGGGGTGGGATAGGAAGTGTGGGAGGGAGATGCAAGAGGGAGGGGATATGGGGATATATGTGTATGTATAACTGATTCACTTTGTTATACAGCAGAAACTAACACACCATGGTAAAGCAATTTTATTCCAATAAAAATGTTAAAAAAAGAATAAAAGGTCTTGATAAACAAAATCCCATGGCAAAGATAGAAAGCAAAGACTGAATTTCCCTTGGGGGAGAAAAGAGTGGGGAAAACACTAAGGATACTGAAGCATTAGAGATTGTTTTAGCTCTGCCACTGATACAGTTCCCACCCAGCAACAGTTCTCTCAGAGATTTATGATTCTGGATAAGTTACAAGGATTTGGCTTTTTTAGGCCAATGGATCCATTCAGGTAGCGCCAACCGTTTCCCTTCCCTGTTTATCGGACATATACTTTCTTGAACAATCCTTGGACTAGAAACTGCTTTGAAAGTTCCAGTTTTCAGTGAGAAACTTGGTAAGATGCATTGTTTTTCTTTCACCAAACTGTGTGTGTTTGTTTTCATGGATATATAATTATTATTAACCACTTTGCCTGTTTATTCAGGCACATACCTCAATTGCAGTACCGAGTTCTAATATTCTAAGAAAAAAAATGTGTTCAAAACTGACATTCCATTGGGTTTCTCACAGCATCTAAGATGTGGAATGCCTTTGCTTGGTGTAAATCATTAAGGACATTTCCTGCCTTCAATTGGAGTTAGTAAGTGCAGAATTTGTTTACTTTTAAAATAGATCAGAGACATGGAAAGTATGGGGGGCTTGAGGCTGGAAGACCTGGGCTGTCCTCTGAGGAATGTTGTAGGTCTCTGTGTGGCCTTGGGCAAGCTCTGCAGATCCAGAGTGAGGAAGTCACCCTTGCCTTGAGCCTTGAGTCCTCCTGGGAGCTAGTGATAGTGTGTGTGTGTGTGTGTGTGTGTGTGTGTGTTGGGGGCGGGGACGGTGGGTAGATGGAGGGCTGGGGCAGCATGGAAACTCATTCTCCTGTTTCTTAGTACATGGCTTGTTTGAGTATTTGCACATTATACCTAGAACAATGTAATCAAGGGTCATCCTGAACTTTGGTTTTTTTGCCACATGCCTGAAGGATACAGTAGTTTTCACCATTGACAGAGCTGCATTTTGCTGACAGATTTGCAAAGGCTCTGGGAGTGGGCATTGGGTCTTCCCTCAGCCCATGAATACTCACTTCATTGTGGACAGTCTGCTGGAGGGAACTACCCTACACCCCTCCCTGTGAATTCTGATAGCCCCCAACCCCATGAATAAGGGGGCTAGGAAGAGGCCTGTGGACTCATTTCAGAGAGCCCCCTAGGGTCCTGGACTAGATGCATATTTGTGTTAGTGATCAGGAGCTCCGACACTCGGGATGCCCAGTTCCCACAGTGAACTTGTTTCCCTCTAGAGAAGTGGCCGGCAGGGGATGTTGATGTGCTCACAGAGTTACCCACAGTCTGTGTAACCCACATTTCCTGTCCTACGCAGCACTCACCACCGATGGCCTCTGATGCAGGTGTTACAACACAGGAGGCTTCTCCCTTTGAGTGCATTGCATGTATTTCATTAGAGGGCCTAGTGCATCCCCCAGAGGTGTGAATCTGTCACCCAGGTCATGGTTTCTTAGCACTTGCTGAGTTCAAGGACCTGAAGCTCACATTTGGATTCTATAACATTAGCCTCATCCACCTCTGCCCTGTGTTTCCTGCTATTTGATCACTTCTTTCCTGGAGATTCGGAGTTCTGGCTCTTGACTAACTTTTGGCACACATGGTACGAGGTTGCCTGCCATTTCTCTGCAGCTGCATCTGTTATGTGGGTTATGGGATACACATATCTCATGTATGGGATGCATAGGCTTTTAGAATTTGTACAGATGGGCTTGTCATGTCTTAGGAGTTCTGTTATCTTTTGAGACTTCATGAGAGGTGAATGCAGGCTGCCATGGAGAGCAGTGCTTCTCAAATTGTCTGTGGTGACGGGCCAGTTGTGTTCTTAAAATTTCTAATCCATTGTGGATTAGACTAACACACTTTTAAAATACAGTAAAAATAAAGAATGAAATTACAAATATACAAAATACAAGTTCTCCTTTTAAAATTGAGATATAGTTGATGTAAAATATTATGTAAGTTACTGTTATACAACATAGTGCTTCACAATTTTTAAAGGTTATACTCCATTTATAGTTATTATAAAATATTGGCTATATTCCCTGTGTTGTACAATATATCCTTGTAGCTTATTTATTTTATGCATAATGGTTAGCATCTCTTAATTCCTTACCCTTATCGTGCCCTTCCCCCCTCCCTCTACCCACTGGTAGCCACTAGTTTGTTCTCTGTATCTGTGAGTCTGTTTCCTTTTGTTATATTCACTAGTTTGTTTTATTTTTTAAGTTCTACATAGAAGTGATCTCATACAGCATTTGTCTTTCTCTGTCTGACTTATTTCAATTAGCATAATACACTCTGAGTCTATCTATGTTGTTGCATGTGGCAAGATTTTATTCTTTATTATGGCTGAGTAGTATTCCCTTGTGTGTGTGTGTGTATATATACACATATATATATATGTATATATACACACACATGCATATACAACATCTTGTTTATCCATTCATCGGTTGATGGACACTTAGGGCTTCCATATCTTGGCAATTGTAAATAATGTTGCTATGAGCATTGGGGTACATGTGTCTTTCTGAGTTAGTGTTTTCATTTTTTTTGGATGTATACCCAGGAATTGCTGGGTCATATGGTAGGTACTTCTATTTTTAGTTTTTTCGGAAAACTTCTTACTGCTTTCCACAGTGGCTGCACCGATTTACATTCTCACCAACAGTGTACGAGGGTTCCTGTTTCTCCACATTCTCGCCGACATTTGATATTTGCGGTCTTCTAGATGATAGCTATTCTGATAGGTAGGAGGTGATACCTCATTGCAGTTTTAATTTGCATTTCTCCAATAACTAACAGTGTTGAGCAGCTTTTCATGTTCCTGTTGGTCATCTGTATGTCTTCTTTGGAAAAATGTCTCTTCAGGTCTCCTCCCCATTTTTTAATTGGGTTGTTTTTTAAAAAATGTTGAGTCGTATGAGCTGTTTGTATATTTTAGATGTTAACCCCTTATCGGTCATATGATTAGCAAATATTTTCTCCCGTTCAGTAGGTTGTCTTTTTGTTTTGTTGATGATTTCCTTTGCCCTGCAAAAGCTTTTAAGTCTAATTAGGTCCCATTTGTTTATTTTTGCTTTTGTTTCCTTTGCTTTAGGTGACAGATCCAAAAAAATATTGCAGTGATTTATGTCAAAGAGTGTTGTGCCTATGTTTTCTTCAAGGAGTTTTACAGTTTCCAATCTTACATTTAGGTCTTTAATCTATTTTGAGTTTATTTCTGTATGTGGTGTAAGAAAATGTTTTAATTTTCATTCTTTTATGCATAGCTGTCCAGTTTTCCCAGTACCAATTATTGAAGAGACTGCCTTTTTGCCATTTTGTATCCTTGCCTCCTTTTTTATAGATTAATTGACCATAAATCTGTGGGTTTATTTCTGGGCTCTCTTTTCTGTTCCATTGATCTATGTGTCTGTTTCTGTGCCAGTATCTTACCGTTTTGATTACTGTAGCTTTACAATATCGTCTGAAGTCAGGGAGATTTATTCCCCTAGCTCTGTTCTTTCCCAAGATTGTTTTGGCTATTTGCAGTTTTTTTGTGTGTTTCTGTACAAATTTTAAAATTATTTGTTCTACTTCTGTGAAAAATTCCCTTGGTATTTTGGTAGGGGTTGCTTTGAACCTGTAGATTGCCTTGGGTAGTATGGTCATTTTAGCAATGTAAATTCTTCCAATCCAAGAATATGGTATATCTTTCCACCTTTTTGTGTCATCTTCAGTTTCTTTCATCAGTATCTCATAGTTTTCTGAATACAGGTCTTTCTTTTCCTTGGGTGGGTTTATTCCTAGGTATTTTATTCTTTTTGATGTGATGGTAAATAGGATTGTTTCCTTAATTTCTCTTTCTGCTAGTTTGTTGTTGGTGTATAGAAATGCAATAGTTTCTGTGTATTAATTTTGTATCCTGCAACTTTACCGAGTTCATCGATGAGCTCTAGTAGTTTTATAGTGGTGTCTTCAGGGTTTTCTCTGTATATTATCATGTCATCTGCAAACAGTGACAATCTTACTTCTTCCTTTCCAGTTCAGATTCCTTTTATTTCTTTTTACCCTCTGATTGCTGTGGCTAGGACTTCCAAAACTGTATTGAATAAAAGTGGCGAGAGTGGGCATCCTTGTCTTGTTCCTGACCTTAGAGGAAATGCTTTTACTTTTCACCATTGACTGTTATTAGCTGTGAGTTTATCGTACTTGGCCTTTATTATGTTGAGATATGTTCCCTTAATAACCACTTTCTGGAGAGTTATTTTTTTAATCATGATGTTGAATTTTGTCTCAACAGATGCAGACTTTTTCTGTGTCTATTGAGTTGATCATATGATTTTTATTCTTCCATTTGTTAATGTGGTATATCACATTGATTGATTTGCAGACATTGAAAAATCCTTGCATCCCTGGGATCAATCCACTTGATCATGGTGTATGATATTTTTAATGTATTGTTGAATTCAGTTTGGAGGATTTTTGCATGTATGTTCATCAGTGATATTGGCCTGTAATTTTCTTTTTTGTGTGATGTCTTTGTCTGATTTTTGTATCAGGGTGGTGCTTGCCTCTTAGAATGAGTGCAGATGCATTCCTTCCTCTGCAGTTTTTTGAGAAGTTTGAATAGTTTGAGAAGAATAGGTGTTAACTCTTCTAATGTTTGGTAGAATTCACCTGTGAAGCCATCTGGTCCTGGACTTTTGTTTGTTGGGAGCTTTTTAGTTACTGATTCAATTTCATTGCTGGTAGTTGGTCTGATCATATTTTCCATTTCTTCCTGGTTCAGTCTTCAGAAATTGTGCATTTCTAAGAATTTGTCCATTTCTTATAGGTTGTCCATTTTATTGGCATATAGTTGTTCGTAGCAGTCTCTTATGATCTTTTGTTTTAATATTTCTGTGGTGTTGGTTATAACTTCTTTTTCATTTCTGATTTTATTGATTTGGGCCCTGTCTCTTTTTTCTCTTGATGAGTGTGGCTAAAGGTTTATCAATTTTGTTTATCTTTTCGAAGAACCAACTCTTAGTTTCATTGATCTTTTCTGTTGTTTTTTTTAGTCTCTGTTTTATTCATTTCTACTCTGATCTTTATGATTTCTTTCCTTCTACTAACTTCAGGTTTTCTTTGTTCTATTTCTAGTTCCTTTAGATGTAAGGTTAGGTTGTTGGGTTTTTTAATTTATTTATTTTATTTATTTTTGACTGCATTGGGTCTTCATTGCTGCGTGCGGGCTTTCTCTAGTTGCGGTGAGCAGGGACTACTCTTCGTTGCGGTGTGTGGGCTTCTCATTGTGGTGGCTTCTCTTGTGGAGCACAGGCTCTACTCATGTGGGCTTCAGTATTTGTGGCACACAGGCTCAGTAGTTGTGGCTCACAGGCTCTAGAGCACAGGCTCAGTAGTTGTGGTGCCCGGGCTTAGTTGCTCGTTGGCATGTGAGATCTTCCCGGACTAGGGCTTGAACCCATGTCCCCTGCATTGGCAGGCAGATTCTTAACCACTGCGCCACCAGGGAAGCCCGGTTAGGTTGTTTTATTTGAAATTTTTCTTGTTTCCTGAGGTACAATCTCCCTTTTTATATTATTATATTCAATAAGTATAAAATTGTTCTGTCAAATCTCTATGAAGTTTTGGAATGCTTTATTCTCAATTTCAGTACTTGCTGTAGAGTAGTAACAAGCAAGTCACAGACCAGCACTGTTGATGGCCCACAGTTTGAGTAATACTGACTGAGAGCCTGTGTAGGAAGGTTTCCAGCCCAGTGTGTATATGTCCTTTTTATGGTGGGGGGTGAAGAGGGTCTGTAGTTCTGATCATGTTCTTAAAGCTATATATGCCTCCCTCCTACTTATTCCCTCCCAAGTAGTTAGGATCCACATTTGGAGAGTCTGTTCTGTGCAGCTAGCACGTAGGAAGATATTCTTGTACATAAAAATGAATCAAAGCTGGAGGACTCTTGGGTTCCCTTGGGATCTTTTTGTAATAATAAAAACAAAAGACCTTCACTATCCAACACAGTCTTGATTTTAAGTTAACCATTACAGTATTTTTGGTGAACCTTTGATTTCCATAGCCATGATGGAGTTACCTTAAATTACCTTACTTATGACAAATGACTTCAGTCTGTACACTGAGGCATCAATTTAATAGCCCCTTAAATGAAGGAAGCAGGAATGTAGATGTAGCAGATGATCTAAGTCATTCTGTGTTTTCCCAACATACCAGTTTGAGAAGCTTTGAAAAGTATAGATATTTAAATGTAAAGACATCTGTATAGGGGATGATTACTTTAAAATAAAAATAAGGAAGCCAGTGACCTCAGCTAAGTGCCTCAGATAATAACCCAGATACAACATGAAAGGGAGGAAAAAAGGGAGGGGAGGAGAGAAAAAAGAAACAAGAATCTGAAAGTTTGTTACAGTGGATGCCCACTGAAGGAGATGGATTTGAGCAGTCAGTGCTAATCTTTAGGTTCAGAAGCATTTGCATTTTTAACTACATCAGAATCAATTAAATTCCTTTTTACTCTAAGGAGTACTTCCATAATGGTTAAAAAATAATGCATCATAGCATTAACTACTTTAAGCGTATTTGCTCATTGCCTGAAAATACTGCATCAGTCAAGAAGATTGTAGCTGGCTTGGTGTATAGACCAATTAAATGGAGAGATAATACCATTATCTGAAAAACTCACATAAAAAGGAGCTACTACAGGGCTTCCCTGGTGGCGCAGTGGTTGAGAGTCCACCTGCCGATGCAGGGGAGACGGGTTCGTGCCCCGGTCTGGGAAGATCCCACATGCCGCAGAGCGGCTGGGCCCGTGAGCCATGGCCGCTGGGCCTGCACATCCGGGGCCTGTGCATCCGGAGCCTGTGCTCCACAAAGGGAGAGGCCACAACAGTGAAAGGCCTGCATACCGCAAAAAAAAAAAAAAAAAAAAAAAAGGAGCTACTACAAAGATTAAATTGTACAAGGAATTTGGGGGTATCATCAGAGAGAACTGTCTAGTTTGACACATTGCAGGAAGAGTTGATTTTATCTAACTAGCCTAATACTTAGTAATACTGGAGTATAAGATGCTTGCATTGTTAGTGCCCTCACCGAAATGAGAACCGTTTTCTCACTTAGAGAAATGATATGATAGAACTGATGCAATAAATTGATACAGTGGAATAAAAGGGGTTACACATTGAAGTTGCCAGTTATTACAGGGTATCAGAATTGCCTGGAGTGCTTGTTAATAATGTAGATTCTGGGGTCCCAGACTCAGATCTGAGTCATCAGATCTGGGGCCATGTAAACTGCCATCACAAACACAACAGGTGAGTGTAACACAGGTGTTTCCTAGAACACATTTTCAAAATTGCTGTGACTTCCTTAGTATGTGAATGCAGAAATGGAGATACCTTAGCTGTATGACCTTGACAAGGTCGTTTAAATTCTAAGATGTAGAACCATTGCTGGAAGTCAGGGATGCGGTCCCACATGCGTGCTGCTTTAGAACTATCTGGGTCTCTGGATGACTCGCAGCCCTATACAGTACCTTGGAAGCAAGCACATCTTTATCAATATACAACTGGAAGGATTTTGCCAATACCAGGGATGACCCAAATAAGAAAAGTTCCTAGTAGATCAATCAAGGTTGCTTCTAAGGTTTTACTTTAGTTTCACCATATCCGGTGATTGCCTTGGATCTCCATAACCTCAGACACGGCCTGAGGACCTCGAGGAGGAGGTGCAGACAGCCTCTCTTTTAGCTCTACATGAGGAATCTAGAAATCACAAGAGGAGGTATAAAAGCTGGAGTTCATACCCAGTCCAGTTATCAACATACGAAAAAGGACTCAGAAGAAATTCTCTTTTGCACCATCCCAAAAGTGATTCTCTCGCACCCACTGGGTGCCTTATACCTCTATTCATTTCCGACACCAAGTACTCAGAGTTGACACAGACCACACAGATTAAGGGTTCAGTCCCACAAGACTGCCCCTACTTCAGATGCTAGCCCTAAGGCCTAGATGTCCCCAAGCCACCTACACTTTTGCTGAGCCAGCTGCAAATTTGGGAGTTTCCGTGACTCCCTTTTAGACTCGATCATTTGTTAGAACAACTGGCAGAACCCAGGAAAGAGCTGTACTATGACTATAGTTTTATTGTAAAGGATACAACTCAGGAATAGTCTGATAGAAGAGGTGTAGAGGACAGGTACGGGAGTTGAAGCTTCCATGCCCTTTCCAGGTATGCACCCACTCAGCATATCAATGTGTTTGCCCTCCTGGAATCTCTCTGAGCCTCAGAGTTTGAGAGTTTTTATTGAGGTTTCATCACATAGGCATGATTGAGGAAATCATTGGTCACGTGACTGAACTCCATCTCCAGTCCCTCTCCCCTCCCCAGAGATCGAGAGATGGGGCTAAAAAGTTCCCACTCTTTAATCCCGTTTGGTCTGTCTGTTGCCAGTCCCCAGTCTGAGGCTACCTAGGGGCCTGGCTGTGAGTTATCTCATGAGCATGTGGTCCAAAAGGGCTTGTTGTAAATAACAGCATACCTGCCACTCAAGAAATCCCAAGGGTTTTAGGTGCTCTGTGCCAGGTACTGTGGACAAAGACCAAACATGTTTCTTTTTAGATTACATCTTTCAATTTTGTTTTGAATGAATTGTCAGAGAAGGCCATTTGAATAATCTGCGGTACTGTGAAAGGAGACCTTTACTATCTGGGTCTGGGCTGTGATATGGAGCAATATTAAAAATGATAATGCGTGCAGTTTGCATTTATTATTAAAAATGATGAGAAACAAGATGACTTTATAGATTATTTTGTAACTGCTTAAGTGCTATTATGATGTATAAGAAAGAAGAGATTTATATAGGATGGTACATTTCCTTGTTAAAAAAATAGGCTGTAGTAATAAATAACATCCAGTGACACTTTACAACTTATAATGTACCTTCATGGGCATCATAATAAGCTGATAACTATTATAAAACACATCTTTGGACCAGTCTCCGTGCTATGTGCTGATGTGCATGCTAACTCTGGCTTCTCTTCTATGCATCGTAACTCTACTAGGTAGGCACTGTTACTGTCCCCATTTTTGCTAATGAGGAAACCAAGGTGTATACAAGGTTAAATAACTTGCTCAAGGTCATGAATTAGTATGAGCATCAGAACTTAAAACTGGAGTCCTGCATTCTACTTAAAACCCCTACACTATAGCCTGAAAGTAGAGGAGAGAATCCTAGACTAATAACAAGGATGGCCTGGGTTCTTGTCCTTGTCAAACAGACTGGCTATTTGACCTTGGGACGTTTACTTTTTAACCTCCAATTTCTCCTTTTACCTTGTTTGTTGGGGGGATAGGTTGGGATAGATGCTCTCTGACATGTTGCGTTTTGCCGTTTGTGATCTGATGCCTGAGTTTGGCTTCTGCTCTTGGCTCATTCCTTGCATTATGGGAAGGGACATTTGTAAATCCGGGCGCTTGGAGGATGAGGGGCAGCATCCTTGAGAAATTCTAGGGCCAGTGCCTTAATCTCCTTTAATGCTGTAATTTCTAGTTCTGGCATTGCCAACCTATTTATTTTCTCTGCTTTTCTCTGAATATAAATGGGGACCATTTCACAGAGCTATATGCACAGTGTAAATGCAAATATCAAAATAAACAGCATCCTGGGAAAACACCTTAAAAACCCATAGACTTAATATTGCTTATGTTTTTTTCATGAATGATTGAAATCTAGGACTATCTGGCTGGCCGTCTTTTTTTCCCCCTCCTGGGCTTGTAGAGCATAAACTTGTTCACGTCAGTCTGAGGTTTTACTTTCTCGCTCTTACTTCCCAACAGGGCTGATCTTAGTTAAGTGACTTAACAACTCTGCACCTCAATTTCTTTATGTGTCCAATGACAGTAACATCCACCTCACGGGATTACCGGAAGGATAAAATGAAAGAGCTTGTGGACTACTTGCTAAATGTTACTGACTTAACTCCAGTTTGAACCTGAGTCCCCCATTACTGCCCTCTTTGCCCTTTTTCCTTCTCAACTGTGCACGAATCCAATGTATAGCGAGGTCTCGGGTAGCCTGCTGGACAGGAAGGCACCTCGCACTTGCTGTTGCTTGTTTTATTTTCATATCTTCCTCTACGTGTCTCCTGTTTAGAGATAGAAAGGAATAATCTTGAGGCTTGGCAGATATTTCTCCCCCCTCAGTGTATCAGATAGACTTTATCTCCATCTCAGAACTTTTCCCAGAGCCTTGCAATGGCTTCGGGAATAATATTGAGTCCTCAAGAGTCCTGATTAAAGATCCTAAATCTTCTGGTCTTATGGTTAGTGTGACCTGAGGAGAGCCTCAAGTATGGGACACAATTCTGCATGGACCTCCAGGACCTCACCTTCCTCGTGGTGTGTCTGTCTACCATGGCAGATAGGAGGCAGCCCGGAGCACCCCTGCTGATGCTTCATAGTGAGATACCATGGTCTAGTAAGTTATTTGGATTTTGAAGGTAGACTTCCTGAAATCAGGCCCTGGCCTTGCCACTGTCTGGCTTGGTAATCTTTGGCCACTTACTTAACTTTCCTCTGGCTCAGTTTCCTCATCTGTGCCATGGATTCAATAATATCTGTCTCATAGCTTATGGCCAGAGTGTCTGACACATAGGAGGCAACATGTGTTGTGTATTACTCTGCATCTATGCATTGATGTAATAAAGGAAACACACTTCCCAATTACTCTTGATACTTCGTTATTGATCCTACAATGAAGCTAACGTTATTATAAAGAATCAGGAAACTGTGGCAACATTAAATTTTGTAAAAAGCTGTATTTACATCAGAGTTTTTAAAAGGGTGGGGATTAAAAGAGATGATTTTGGATGATGTAAGGACAGACTTTATTTTTCTTACTGATTTTGAATTAATTTTAATATACTTGGAAAATAGTAATAACATATTGAGTCTGCCAGTCTCTGGGTTTGCTTGGGATGAGACCAAAGCCTGGGATGGGAGAAGGAGACTCAATGTATGTGAAGAACCAGAAAAGTCTCCTTTGGAGAATTTCAGAGTATGAGATGTTCTTCACTGAATCTGTGGCTTTCTGAGTGCTTTGAGCAATACAAGGTACAAAAGAGGCATGGTTTTTCATTGACTCATAATGAGATGAGATTGCAGGTAAGAATTGGAATTTTAAAGTAATTTTGAAAAATACTTTGAGATGAAAAATGCCATCTGTATGACATAAGGCAAAAAAACTAAGTTTATTAGTATTATGTAGGGTTTCAGTGACGACGAACAGCGATTCTTCTCCCAAGCCTGGTTCTCAATTCACTTAATGGTGAATACGTCTAAGTAGAATCGCCTGTATTATTGCTAACAGCCTGCCCAGGAGTAGAAATGGCTATTTCAAAGGGGCTAATACTGCAGCCGTGACTGACTAACGGACAGAGGGAGCTACAGTGCAGAGTGCTGTCTACGTTTACTACTTGTCTTTAATTTATTTTCCAGATTATGGCTTAGTTGTGGGCTTGACATGATGTACTGAAGGCACAGCCACCAAGAGAATCCCATCCATTGTGTCTTTTGAGGGTTATGACATAAATATAGAGAGCATGAGGGACGCTGAGTTCTATTTTAAGTTCTGTCTCTTTCTAAATGTCTGATTTTGAGTGAGTCATTTATATTGTCCAGGCTTCAGTGCTTAAGTAGGATAGTTCTGACCTGAAATAGACTGCCAGTTATTGCTCTGGCAAAAATGGGTTTATTCAGGATCATCAAACAATTTCAGTTCAGGGTCTGCAGCCATGGTGATCTGCCCGCAATTCCCTAGCAAAAATGGAGAGGAGAACTCTTTTATCGAGGCAAAAGGATAGTAAAACCAGAGTCCATGGGTTTTCATTGGCTGAATTGTGGCCAACTCTCATTGGCCAAGCCCTTGCCAGGAAGGAAAGGGGATTCCTTCTCCTTCCTGTTTGTCTCTGCTCTCCTTGTAGGGCATGAGAGGGCTCCTTCTGGCCTCCTGACTCTAATTTAATTGAGGTTTCTGTTTATTAATTTTTACAGTAGTAAAAAGTAGCCAAGAGTTGAGTCATCAAATGGTTTATCTTGGCTCCAGTTTGGATGGTGGGGATTTTTTTTTTTCTGGCCCTCACAATATTTTAAATATGAGGAAATTACACATAAAACATCTGGAAACCCTTCTTCTGTTTGAAGCTTGGAAGATCCTATGACCTTGATCCCGTATTCCTACGAGGCAAAAATCCACTGGAGCTGAGTGGCTGTTTCCCCCTTGATATGGACTGGTCCCCACCAGTCCTCTGATTAAGTTGTAGCATCCGTCTCGCCTCTGTAGGCGTGTGTGCTTGTGACTTAGAGCAGTCTCTCTTTGCTGCTCAGATGTTTTCGTTTCTATCTTCTTGCCTATTTCCAGAGTAGACTGGGTTTGCCAGATAAACAGTTTCTAGATAAAGTGCTTGTAATAACTTTTCAGAATTTTCCACATGTATGGTATTGATCTTCATATTATGGCCATGAACTTTAAGTTCATTTAGGTTTTGTTTACCCTTTTAAATCTGGAATTAATTCCCAAATCACAAAATTGAGTTGCCATTTTGAAATGATTGGTTTGATGTAACTTTGAAATAAGACCCAAGCTTCCTTTATTGTCTTAAATTATCAAGGGGATTAGAGGTAACTTAAAATGAGCGGGGAAAAAAGTCCTGGCATTCACGGTTATTTGCTATTGTGTAATCTACCACCTCTCCATCTTTAGGGAGTCCAGGGAATTGTAACTATTGGGGGAAAAGGTATCATGTAGGCGAGAAACCTAACATATAAGAAAAAAATAATAAAATAAAAGCACTGATGAGTAGTGTGGTATTATTATTACATATAATAACAGAGAGGCTTTTTAAAAATTGCTGTGAAGAGGTATGGCACCTACCGTATTCTCAACATTAATTTCAAGGTCCTGAAATTTAGGCAGTGTGCCATATTTTACAGAGATTTTTTTCCAGAAATTATTTAATAGTTTTAGGATTCACAAGGGAAGAGTTTAATATCTGCCAAACTTCCTATTGTGCCATGTATTTTTTCTCAGCTTCATATGTGACTCCCCTCGTCTGACATTTTTAGAGAGTCTGTATAGCTTGTGGGAAAATAATCATCAGACTGGATGTCAAGTAGAACATAGCCCCAAGTCCTGGCTCTAATACTTGCTAGGATCACCAAAAAAAGAAAAAAGAAAAAAGAAAAAAAAGCCAGTTCTTGAGATGCTCAGAGGTTGAGTTTCCTCTTCTGTGAAGAGATAGTAATGGGACTTACTCTCAGGGGAGGGGTCATGAAGACCAAAAGAAACGATCTTCCTAAATCACCCAGCATAGCATCTGTTATAAAATAAATACATCATAAATGTTCTGTGTTTTGTTGATGGCACAGAAAATAATTACTAAGACCTGAATACTCCTTCACCCCTGACAACTCTTAAGAAGTCATCTTGTCTTACTTAAATAAATAGCTGGACCGTTGTCTCTTTAGTTAAGTGTAACCCATGATATCTAATAAAAATGGATTAGTGCTGTTTTTTTCTCACCCCTAGTAAATCATCAAGATTTATGAGCAGATGTATACTGCCTTTATCCTTGCATCTGAACTATATTCTGCCATGCAACAGTCCCACCTATTCTGGAGTGAAACATTTAGCAGACACTCACTGCTTATATTCACTTATTTTCTGTTTACAAGGTTAGGTGTTAACTCATCTGATCCCACACGGTGCTTATAATACTGGGGACGTGTGAGGTGCTTGTTTTGTTGAGGGTATTGGTGAGAGTGCCTTTGGTACCGGACGTTCTTATGAAGTTGTATGATATCGTGTAGGCAAAAGAGCTGCTTGGCTGGGTCTCCCACTTTCCATCTGGTTGTTTCAGTGTCTGATAATTTGAGATTACCCCAATATTCCCGGTTGCTATGAGGAGTGAGCACTTGGTAAATCACTGTGCTATAGTTATGTAAGCTCTTAACATCCTAAGCCAAAAGAGTCAGAAGTCCTTTAAGAAATGAAAATCAAGTATGTTGTTCCCGTTGAGACTTAACGGCCTGACACTTTGGAGTAAAAGATGCAGAGAAAGGAAACCCAACTCTGGAGGAAAATACACCAAAGCCCATGAAATCCACTTGAGTGCAAATCAACACTTTAAACTTTAGCCTTGTAAGTTACTGCTTGGTATCTTTTTTTTTTTTTTTTTTTTGCGGTATGCGGGCCTCTCACTGTTGTGGCCTCCCCCGTTGCGGAGCACAGGCTCCGGATGCGCAGGCCCAGCGGCCATGGCTCACGGGCCCAGCCGCTCCGCGGCATATGGGATCCTCCCAGACCGGGGCACGAACCCGTATCCCCTGCATCGGCAGGCGGACTCTCAACCACTGCGCCACCAGGGAGGCCCTGCTTGGTATCTTATTCAACTTGATTCCTCACTTGCTTAAAGAAGAAAAAAAGTGAAAGTGAAACATCTATAAAGGCAAAATCAAATCATTCCCTCTTGGTTTGGATTCAAAGGAAGTTTACATATTTAAATCTTTCTTTTGCAGAATTATTGAAGGTATTTCTTTTTACTTTCTTTGCTTCTTCCTTTATTTTTAAAACTTTTCCTTACCCTTTGTGTTGGTTGTATTTATTACAGGCGTCACATAGCTAGCTATTATTCCATCTTTAATAAAAGGATGCAGCCATTTAACACTATTGTGATATATTGTCTTATTTCCTCTGTATTCTTTTAAGTCTATTATCTCTTCTTTTTTTTGCATTTTCTTTAGTTTTCGTATCTTTGCATTTATAAGATTGATGAATACTTTTTGTTCTCTGCTAATTTGAGATTTCACCTATATATTTTAATTTTGTATTGATTACCTTCATATTGTAACTGTCTTATTTAAACCTATTTCAAACCTCCTACTTTTGTTAGCATTTTACCTTGAAAATTTTTAGGCATCTACTACAGCAGAAAGAATTTTATGGTGAACATCTATATACTGTTTACCTAGATTCTACAATTAACTTTTTATTCAAGTAACTTTGTCAGTTAAGACATTCCTTTTTGAAAATTTATTTGCTGTTTGCAAGAGTGTTTGAACATTTTCATTAACTAAAATAAGTGCATTCAAGCTTTTTAAAGCCCTGACAAAAAGAGGTGGTTGAGCTAGCATGTGCCCCCCTCACTGAATTTATAGAGGAAACTTCCAAGGGCCATGAGATCCAGCCTATCTGTACAGCGACCTCCAGGATACTTCACTAGCCCAACACTGGGCCTTCTGAACTAGTATCAATTGGACTAACAGAGAGAGCTTCTCAAATTTTCAGTGTCTGATGTTAAATTTGTTTATCAGATGCAATTGGATGTCATCTGCTATCATTTCCAGAAAAATGGGTAATTGATCTAGCTGTTTACCTTGATAAATTTGCCAAAAATTGTTACTTTTTAAGTAAATTTACAGATGGTAAAGTCTCAACCTGGGTTGTTTTTTTTTTTTTTTTTGATTATTTGTTGCTTAGAAATCTCCTTTTCCTAATAAGTGTGAACTGATTCTACTCATTTAATTTCTCCTAAAAGCATCAACATCGGTATATTTTAAGTGGAAAATATTTTAAATTATATTATTATTATTATTATTACATCTACATTATAAACCCCAGAGCCTGGAATTCATCAAACTCTAAAATAAAAGCATCTGGTTTCAAAATATTGAAACATACACACACAGATGCTCAAATGAAACAAACAGAATTCTAATATGAAAATCATGGAGAAAAATAATTAACCTGTCAAGTGTTATAAACAGTATCAAAATTAAATGTATTTTATAATCAAGTACTATGGCATCCCATTGTCAAAATGGTGACAAAAATATAAAATACATATAAACTAAGGAAAGTTGTAGATGGCTGTCCCCATAGATCGTCTGTACTAAAATTAATAAAATAAATGCCTAAGGACCTTAAACAGATGTAAGGATATACATAAATGTAAAACTCTTGGGCCTGCAGGGTCATGATGTATTGCAGATGATTATTCTGGGCCAAAGGTAGACTTGTTTTCTCTCTGTGGCCTTTATACTATGTTTGAACATAGCTTATACGACATCTTTGAACAATGGCTGGACTTGGCAGAAGTATATTCTTTGTTGAAGTCAAAGAAAAAATTGTCAGAGAAATGATCATAAATCAAGTGTCTTCCGTCTTTCTTCCATTCCAATCCCTCCTTCAACTACTATTATATCTGTCCTATTCTTTACAGGCAAAATGCTTGAAAGTATTGTCGGTATTTTTTACCTTACTTCCTCATCTTGTATTTATTCCTCCTCAACCTGTTACTAATCTAGATTTTGCATCCTAAAACCACTGAAACTGGTCTTCTATATCATTCCTGAAACTGGTCTTCTAATTGGGTACCACTCTATCAATTGACAGTTTCCATTTCTAATCTGGCTTGAGCTATCTACAGCATTCTGTAGTGTTGATGACACCTCTTTCTACGATCTCTTCGTTTTGGATTCCACGGTGCTGCTTTTCCTTGGCTTCCTCCTAATCCTCTGTCTGTTCCTTCCCACCCTTTTTCACAGCTTTTGACCAAACCCTTAAGTGATGGTTTTTTTTTTTTCTGGATTCCATTCTAGGATATCTTCTCAATCCACACACTTCCACTTCAATAATGCCTTCAGTTCTCTGTCTGCCATTGGCATTCATTTCTAAATCACCAGCTCAGGCTTCTCTCCTCACCCTGAGACCCGCAAAGCCTACCGGTGATATCCATCTAGGTGTCCCCAAGGCATCTGAAAGTCAATTTCCCCCTGAATGGATCTACCTTCCCTCTTCCTTCACCTGGAATCTGCTCCTTCCTCTGGTTTCATATTCCATTCAGTGGCACCGTTTTCCACCTTACGGTCTCTGGGGGACTCTGGGGTCTCATTTGAGATTCCCCCCTTTCCTGTCCTCTTCATACTTTGAATAGATGCCTGAGTTCTCTTGACTCTGCTCCTAAGTATGTATGTCGTTAAACGCCTGTCACTTCCCATCACCAAAGCCCCCAATATCCACCCCACCACACACACCATGTCAACTCCATTCATTATGGAGGCACTGGTCTAAGTGCTCTCCCCATGGGCTTCCTGACCATTCTTCAGACCATGTCCATTGTGTTTTTGCTGAAGGGTAATTCTGATCCTAACTCTCCTCTGCTTAAATCTCTTCAGTGGATGGCCATTGGTCTTTAACACGACTCTGCGTGCTTTATCTCCTGCTTACCTTTCCGGCTCCATCGCTCACTGTTCCCTCTCCCTGCCCCATCACCCTGCACACCATATGGCCTTGAACCATCCTCAGTGTAATGCATTTCCTTCAACCTGCTGTGCCCTCTTGATCCTCTGGCTCTTTGCATATTCTGTTGCCTCCTGCCTTGCCCATTCCGACTCATGCTAGCTGGTTCCCACACCCCCTTCAGGTCTTAGCTTAGGCCTTGCTTGCTTTGGAATGGCTTTTCTAGGGTTTTCTTTTCGATGTGCATCTTTTCAGCATTTTTCTGCATATCCTTGTTCACAGCACTTTTCAAATGTATCATGTTTGTCTGTTGCCTTTTCTGTATCCGGCTTTCACCAAACACTACTAATGATAAAATTAACAAAAGCGATCGCTTCTAATGTTTATTGGATGCTTCTTTCATATGAAGGACTGTTCTAAGAGCATTACATGTAAGGATTAAATAAGTTAACACAATAACTGTATGGGGTAGGTAGTATCAACAACTAATGCAACAACCGGATGTGGCAGGTGCTGTTAATACTACCATACAGACGAAACATTTGCAGAGAGGTTAAGTCAACTGCCTGGGATCTCGCAGCTGGAAGTGATAGTACCAATATTCAAGTGCAGGCAGCCGGATCTCAGGACCCACATTTTCAACCTGTGAAGGCTGGGGGGACTCACTGTTATCCCATCTTTGGCATCTAGCATAACTTCTCACCCAGAGTAGGTGCTCAATTAATTGTTGCTGATGAAAGAGTAAATGAGTGATATCTCTGGACACTGTGTCAAAGGCATCAGAGCTCATCAGTTGGAAATATTTCTCCCTCCATGCCTCATTCCTTCTCATGCTACCAGGCTGCGAGGTAAAGCTTTCTGAAGCACCAAATGCTTTCGTTTTTCTTGCTTCCTCTCCAAAGCATATATTACCTTGTAGGAAACCAGGCAGCTCTAATTGCCTATTGGCAATATTTCCCCCGTGAAAATATTTTCTTGTCTGCAAATGAATGAAACCAACTTTGACTGAATGACCCTGAAATGGGGTCTCTTAGAAGGCTGTTGCATAGTGCATGGAATCAGTAGGAAGGGGAGGTTTGCCAAGAAGCACAGAGCCAAGATGTACTTGAAAAACAGGTGTGCATGTGATCCCTCTAAGTGAACAGTCTTCATTAATTCACTTTAAATACTGTTGCTGGCATCTTCTCCACTGATCTTTGTCTCCCAGTGGACCCTGATGGCTGTGGCATCACAAGATTTTTGAGCCTCCAACTGCCAGCTGCCATAACCTTGAAAATATCTTCGTTGTGGCTGGGTATTTGTGTTGCCCCTTTAATATTTAAAGTCCTTCTCATGAATCTAACTGGCTCCTCTAATTCTTGGGTCTTTACCGTGTGCTGGCCCATCCCTCTCATGTCCCACCTCCCATCTTCCACTATCTTGGGATTCTCCAAAATAGAAAAACAATTTGGACACCTGGTAGTCATCTTTATTCCCAACCAAAGTCCACACGTAGAGAAGGTGCATTCTCTGAAATTAGAAGGAGAAAGTGATAAACTGAAAGACATCTTCACATTGTTACCAGTTCTCACCCATTCTGTTTTGAAGTTAAGGAATTGAGTCTGAAATAGGCAAAGTATTGATCATTCAGAGGGACACCGCCTTCTGCTATACTAAGTAATCATATTCTATTCACTCACCTACCACATGTTTATCAAGCAGATGCTGTGTGCTGGATACTACCCTGGGCATGTGATCCATAGGGAAGAAGGTGCCCCGGCTTTCACAGAGCTTATAGAGCCTATTAACCCACTAGCAATCAGAAATCAAATGGGCTTATCAGAGTCCAAACTCTCAGCAGAGGGTTCTGAAATTTCTGAAGATCGACGTAGCAAAATATAATTCATTATTCTTTGCTTTGGAAGATTGGGAAACAAGTTACTGGATTCAGTTCGACAAAGGCTTTGCAAGCTCATTTTTAGCTTCTTTGCCTCAAGGGAACTAGCTCACTCTCTTCTCAGCAGGTGGCAAGCCATCTCAGCAGATGGTCCTGAGCCGCATGTGCCAGCCGCGGGGCATTTGCCAGGCGTGTTTGCACAGAGAGCTGTTCTGGTGCAAGCAGCTGGCCGTCCATGCCGAGTGTTTTCTAGTCCTCTCCAACAGCGTATGGCAAGGGAGGGGGAGCCCATGGGAGGAGATCCAGAAGTGGTTTTCTATCTTTCTTTCACTTCTGATACTTTGCAAGCAGGCTCACTGCTTGGCAGGCTCCAGAGGCAGAATGAAGGGACCATCAGAACCCTAGAAGCCCATGAATACCGGAGAGCTTAGAACAGTACCTGCTAGGTATATGCATGGCCAGCTGGTTTTCTGGACATCCTTACTTCTCCAATATACCATTTCTCTCCCAGCTGAAGACACACCAAACATTTAAATCAAGAGACATTGGTCAGTCACTGAGTAGCTTCAGTTTCCCTTCTGGTCTTTTGCCTCTTCCAATGGGACTGAGTTATAAGACTTACTGTGATAGCAAACGAAACTGTTATTTTTTTTCCTACCTAAAATCATTGGCTGCTTCTGGTCCAGATTCCAGTCATGAGTGTTACTGTATGGTTCGAGCTCTTCCTTTAACTACTCTGAAGCTCAACGGCCACATCTATACAGCTGGGGAGAAAAAAAATATATCTTTTTGGCTGTTGAGAAGATGGAAATTAAGTGCACATTTGTAAACTACAAATTGCTTTTCAAATACTCACGTTGTAGCTCCAACGATGGTGATGAAGCGTAGAATGAAGGCGATATTTAGAAACCTCAGATATTACTAAAGGAAAAAAGTTTACATAGGTGAAAAGAACACAGGACTTTAAACTAGGCATGGATTTAAACTAGTTTTCTTATCTATAATATGGGGACAGTGATATCTAGGTTGCATAACCTGAGGATTAATGAGGCTCAAGATAAGACCAGCTGTAGAGATCTTCACTACTATTTCAACTCCGTGTGGCTCTGGATAAGTTCCTTAACCTCTCTGAGCCTCCATTTCTTCATCTTAACAATGAAGAGGATAATAACTACTTTTCATCACTGTGGAAAGTCCTCAACAAGAGGATCTATAGAATGCATCTAGCCCAAAGTAGATTTTTTATAAATATGAGTTACATTTGTCTTTCAGTGTAATTTGTAAGGGGATAAGCATTTCCAGAATTTTGTGATTGTTTATGGGGAAGGGGTGGGCACAGAATCTCATCTTTCTTCCTCTTCAGTGTTATGGGAATGATCTGCCCCTAGGAAGTGGATTACAGAAAGAAGGAATAGCTCTCAGCATTCTTCATGGGTCCTCTTTAGGTAAATGCTATGAAGAGAGAACAATTAGTTAGACGTGAAAATATCAGTGGGTGGTCTGTTTTGCCATTACTGTCCAAGTCTCCTGTTGAACTCTTCCCAAGTAACTGATAAATGATCTTGGTGTCTTTGACTGTTAGCCTAAGATGCTTGTGGCTCCAAGACCCCTCAGCAAGCATATCCAGTCCTCAATTTTGGCATTTTCCATAAGTTGCTATTGATACTTGTATTGTTTTATATAAACAAATCCAAGGCAGTTCAATGACCATTTCCCCCCCAACACCTTAGAGCAAGATAGAAGACACCAGGCTTCCAATGAAAATCTCCTTCCTATTCAATTTATTGAATTTCCCGTTGCTATTTTATGAAGAAGCTTCCCTAATAACGTGTTTTTTTCCTGCAGTGTTTATCTGCATTATAACCCTCCTGTTCTTAAACACCCGAATATCATAATTCTGTTTCTTAACCATTTTTCCCTTTCAAGTTCAATGTAATTTGTTTCTACAAGAATAATAGGGTTTGTGAATTATTTAATCATTTAAAATACTTTCAATCTAAGACAGTAACGGAAAACTACGAATATTTTTCTTTTGAACCATCTGAGAATAAGCTACACAGGTAACACTCCAGTATGCCTGAATACTTCAACGCAAATTTCTTCCAAACAAAGACATTTTCCTTCTTTATAGAATAATCATAAGAGTAGTCATTAAAATCAGGAAATCGACGTTGCTACATTACTAACGTCTATTCCAAAGATTCCATGTAAGTATTGCCAGATATCTCAATAATGTCCTTTATAGCCAAATAATTCAATACAGGTCACATCCTGCATATAGGTGTCATGTTCTTTTAGTCTCCGTCAATCTGGAACAGTTCCTCAGTCTTTCCTTAAAACTTTTTCAAGAATTTGAGGCAGTGGTTTTGGAGAAAGTCTTGCAAATTAGGACTTTGAGCCTCTCATTGTGGAAAGAGCTAAGAAATATAGGTGTACGTGTGTGAATACCCACATTTACAACACTCTGTTCCTCTGTCTCAAACCATGAGTTATTATACTCCAATTCCAATGGAACACTAGAGTGTCTTTCCAGTGTTTTCTCTTTCTGGATGTGTAACTCCCTTCCCCAACAGTGAGAAACCCAGCTGCTGTTATCTTCTCCCTTCTTGGGACCCATCTCCATAACCTCCTGGGACACCATCTTTCTCACTGTGTCCACCTCGCTTGCACAGACCTCAGTCCTAGTGACCTTTGAAAGAAAAGAAAAGGAGGCAGACAGGCAGACCAGCTGGCTTCTCACTCCTTTGGATGTGGGCCTCTAACTCTGGATTCAATTCCATGTGAATATCTGTCTCTTTCAGTGTCTTTTCACTCCCCTGCTGTGATTGGTGTGGAGGTACCTCAAAGTATCTTCTTCCCCTTCCCTTCCTGTCACTGGTTTCTGGATTTATACCATTTGTGAGTCATTCCCTTGCAGTCGAGTACTGCCGTCTTTGAACCGTGAACATCACTGAGTGTAGCCTCCCTGAGATACTATGTGATTTTTCATGTCACAGATCTCATTTTACAGCCTCCCTTTTAAAATGCTCACTGACTTCTCACTTACAGTAGTGTTTTCAAACTTTTCATTTATTTTATGTTAGAAGCAGATGTTCTTTTTCGAATGACATCATAGGTGGTGGAGCAATTTAAAACATACAAAAGCAGGTCTCTTCCTAACAGCGAGGCAGACTCTCAGGGCGTTCTATGAGAACCACCAGTCGACAGGGGGAAATTTTCTGCTTTGAAATTGGTCCTCAGTTGCATGGAATTGATTTCACCTTAATCATTGATTCCCAACATGTTCTTATCATTAGTCTAAGAACAGTCTGGTGTTCATGTATTTATTTATTTGTTTAGTGGTTTAATAATGTACTCAGCACCTACAAACCCACCACCCCAAGCAAGTCTACCACCTTAACCGACACTAACCACATGACTTTCCACACCACCACGCCCCCCTGGGTATTTCCCAGCTGAAAAACCACCATCATGAATCTTGTGCTCATCAATCCTTTGCTTTATTTTTTAATAATTTCAGTGCCTCTCTACATATCTCTATTAAGTATACTTTTATACATTTTTAGAAGTAGAAAGCACACTTCTAATTGGTTTTAACTTGATAAAAATTATAATTAAGTTTTTTTCCACCTAATAATACGTTGGTAAAATTCATTCAGTTTGTTTTATACCATTTTAGTTAATTTGTCTTGACTGATGTATAATATTCCATTCGGTGAATGTACCACAGTTTATTCTACCAAAGATGGGCATCTACCCTAGTTCTAGCTTTTTCCCTTCTGAGCAGCGCTACTATAAACAGTTCATAATGTCTCTTGTTGTAAATGTGTAAGTGTGTGTTGGGTATTTATGTATAAGACATATACGATATATATATAATATATATAATTAGTTTGTTCTAGTACAGAATTTCTCAAATGTGACATTATCGGCATGTTGGTCCTGATAATTCTTTGTTTTGGAGGCTGTCCTGAGCAGTGTAGGATGTGTAGTGGCATACCTGGCCTCTACCCACTAGATGCTGGAAGCATCTGCAACCCAGTTGTGACAACTGAAAATAACTCGAGACATTGCCAGATATCCTCTGGGAGGGCAAAAATCACCCCTGGCTGAGAAGCACTGCTTTCAAAGCTAGAGCCAAGGTAGTTTTTCAAAGTACCAATTGATATACTCATCAGGAATGTTAAAGAGATCCTCTGTGTCTGTACCCTTTGCAACACTTGCTTTTGTCAGCCTGTTGAATTTTTGCCAGTATTCTTTAGCATGGCAGCTTAACCATGGCTATCTATTCTCATCACCAGCTTCTCCCTTAGTCCTATGCTCTGATGACCAACCTAGTCTCCATTGGTTAAACTGGACCAATATACTTCTTTATTTGTTCACCCTGCAAATAGTTGAACAGCAACTTTATGCCAAGGCAGGAAGATACACACCAGGCAAAAGCTACAGTGGTAGTAGAAATAGATTATGGTTCCTCCTCTCATGAAGCTTACACACTGGTGGAGAAAACAGACATTAATCAAATTGCCACCCTGTTTAATGTGAAGGAAAAGGAATGGAGTGCTAAAGACCGATAATCTGGTGATTTGACTCAGTCAGCGATACAGAGAGGAATGGAGAGGACAACTATTTTTGGAGGGCAGAGAGTGAGGGGATTGTAGGTGATGCAGGAGATACAGATGAGCGTCAGAGCATGGAGGGCCTTCTCGGCCATCCATGTTCAGGAGTGTGGATATTAGCAAAAGAATCATGGAAGACTGTTTGTACTAGCCAGCTCAGGCTGCCATAGCAGAATGTCACAGACTAGGTGGCTTAAACAACAGCAGTTTATTTTCTCACAGTGCTAGAGGCTGGAAGTCCAAGATCAGGGTGCCATTAGGGCTAGTTTCTCTGGAGGCCTTTCTTCTTGCTTTGCAGATGGGTGCATTCTTGCTGTGTCCTCACATGGCCTTTGCTCTGTGTCTGCACACTCCTGGTGTCAGTTCCTCTTTTTATATGGACACTGGTCATATTGAATTAGCCCAGCTTTATGACTTCATTTAACCTTAACTAACTCCTTAAAGATCGTATCTCCAGACATGGTCACATGGAAGGTTAACGTGTATTCGCCACTGAATTTCTATGAATCTGAGAGGGACACAGTTCAGTCCATAACACCATTGAAATAGTTGAAATAGGGAAATACCTTGATCAGTTGTTTATTTAAAAAAAAAAAAAGGAAAAAGATCATTTCATTCCAGTATGAATTGGGAAAAGGCCTAGGTGGATGAAGGAAAACAGTAAAGAAACCACTGTGGAAAACCACTTGAGGGTTAGGGTCGCGAGGACCAGGATGGTGATAGAGATGGAGAGAGGGGATGTGATGATTTAGAAGCTAAAATTGACCTGACGTAATGACGGAGAAAGACTGACAAAGAAAGGGGTGACAGTGACAGATTCCATGTCTTGGCTTTGGGCAACTAGCTGCATCATGGTATCACTTGATGAGTTGGAGGCTGGGTGAGAAGAACTGACAGAGCTCCAGAGTCAGGGGCAGATGTGTGGAGCATGTGTCTGGGACTTGGATCAGGTAGTTTCCTTTGCCTGGAATGTTACCCCCCTACCACCATTTATTTCTCTTTTCTTGTCCGTCTTAAAAACTTCTACTTGGGCTTCCCTGGTGGCGCAGTGGTTGAGAGTCCGCCTGCCGATGCAGGGGACACGGGTTCGTGCCCCGGTCCGGGAAGATCCCACATGCCGCGGAGCGACTGGGTCCGTGAGCCATGGCCACTGAGCCTGCGCGTCCGGAGCCTGTGCTCCGCAACGGGAGAGGCCACAACAGTGAGAGGCCCGCGTACCGCAAAAAAAACAACAACAACAACAACAAAAAAAACTTCTACTCATCTCTCAAGACCCACATTGGATGTTGCTCCTTTTCCTCAGACCCTTCTTTGATTTTTGTCCCCTCCCCTCCCCCTCATCACATTCTGCATTTATGGCTATCTGCAGTTATTCCTTGCTTATCCCAAATGGACTGAAGACACAGTACTTATTACATCAGAGCAGATATTCTTTTTCTGGATCTCATCTTATCCCCAGATGGGAAGTTCCTCTAGACCAGGAATATGTTTGGATCACCCTTTGACTTCTAGAATTTATCAGTGTCTTCCAAGGAGGTAAATCAAATGAGTTATTCAGATTGTTTTCATTGCAAAGGGAGAAAATTTGTAATCAGAAAAGGAAAGCTTGTAATCAGCTGTTTGGGGAAATTAGCCCCCATTCACAACCTACTTTGCTGACCTCTGTGTCTGTTCTCTGGTCAGCCCTGGTCTGGCCACTGGCCATCTCCCTTCTGTTAGAGGTAGGTAGGCTTGGTGCCTGGAAGACTTCCTTTGTGGATCCTTTGTTCCTACTGTAGTCTGTCTGTCTCTGCTTCATTAATTTATTCATCCATTTACTCACTGATTTATTCCTTTATTCAATAATTCAGTCCTTCATTCAGTATTTGTTAAGTAATAGGCCCACTTCTAGGTTCTGAGAATATAGCAGAGGAAAAAAAAAAAACCCCAGATTAAAATATCTGCATTCTTGGGAAGAATCAGACCCAAAACCTGAGCAAAGTTTTGTCAGTGATTCCCCAGTCCCGTGAAGGGTGGGGTCATTGGCTTCATTATCTCCTTAGCAAAATTGTGGAGAAAACAGGAGGTGGGGGTATAAAGAGAAAAGGTGATGGTAGAAGCTCTGGAAGGAAAAGAGAATGCAGATTTACAGGATGGAGCAGTGGGGAAAGTTGAGTGTTTATCTTTGGAAGTCATTGCATAGAGCCCAGAAAGTGCTACCTGCCCATCATGTGTCTTTAGTTAGATGACATTTCCCCCTTCTCTGGTATTTGAGATTCTAATCTGTGCAAAATATCAGGTCAGTCTAAATCATCTCTAAGGTGCTTCACCTTTTATAATTCCTCATGTCACACCTGTGGACACATTGCAAAGTGAAAAAAGAGCATGGGCTTACTGTGTATATAAACCCATGCAGTAAGCTACAAGAGAGCCTAGGAGTTCCCTGGCGGTCCAGTGGTTAGGACTTGGCATTTTCACTGCCGAGGGCCTGGGTTCGATCCGTAGTCTGAGAACTAAGATCCCACAAGCCGTGCAGTTCGGCAAAAAAAAAAAAAAAAAAAAAAAAAAACAACAACAAAAAGACACAAGAGAGCCTAGAACTCCCAGATATTCATCATTTACATTAATTTCAATATTTGCCTCCAAACAGCTAACGAGCCAGCTCACTTCCTTCATTAGTCCTTCATTCCTAGTTCTTCTCATTTAAAGTCCGCTGAAAAGTAATCAACTCACATTAAAACAATTAAGCTTTTTTTAAAAATAAAAACAAAACAAAAAGCTCCTGCTGCAGTGATGCAATAAAAATTAAGAAAGGATGTATTTGCAATTCATTGAAGCATAAAGCTGAATTGAGTATGGAAGTGCCTATATTTATTTGAACGTATGGAAAGACTGCTAGTTAAGGCATTAATTCTTAAACAAAGGGCTGCTGTCAAGGTCCTGAAATAAATAGCATATGTTCAGAAGTAAAAGGAAGCCCCAAATTAGAAAAATTTAAATAATCTAGGATCCTCAAAGAAGACATAAATATGCATTTGCCACGTTCTTTGAGAAGTGAGGTGAATGCCTTCGAGCTCTGACTCAAGAATGTTGACGTTCTCTACCCAGTCTTGTTAATTCAGATGTAATTTAATACTTTGCCCCTCATAGTAGAAATCTCCCCCTCTGTTTATTTTACTCACTAATGTTAATTTCAAAAACAAATATACCAGGAAGCATGCTCTATAATAATTTAGGGGGGAAAAAGACCTTTCCATTAGGAAAATATAATAGAAATAATACATCCTATAAATCTGTTTCTTGGTGATGCGTAACCTATAATGGGAACCTTCAATCTAGCACCTTATTAAAATAGTCTTTACTTGACATGACTTAGTGTGGCTTGGTACAGTTCCCCAAACCCTGACTTTCTCACCTCTGGAAGCACTGTTACTCAGGGCAGATTACATAACCTCACAGATAAATTCTGTGGGTAGTCAAGTTAAGGCTATTTCATGAGAAGTGATTAGTAAGATCAAGGTTCTTACAGATAACAGAATCTATTCGTGCTGGTTAATCAGAAGGAAAATAATCACAGAGCATTAGGTAGCTTACAGAATTTCTAGGAGGACCAGAAACTAAGCTTAGAGCTACATGCCCAAGATCATGTGGCCGGGAGAAATGCCCAACCAGAGCATGGAATGTTCTCAATGAAACCCCACTCTTGCCCTTCATGTCACTTGGTACCACTTGAGGATTGGGGAGTCCCTTGTGAGCTGTGCCCAGAAGAACCATACACCTTCCCCATCATGCCTGGCACAAGGTCCACTCACTCTGCATGCTGCCACCTTCCCATACTGCTCATAATTAGCTTCTAGTGTCATGGAGCTGTGTGTCAGTCTGGCTGAACCTAGGTCACCTACACGCCTCCGTGCATGGGCATCTTGGGAATGTAGTTTTCTATTGACAGGAAATCCTGCCAGCAAGGGACTAGAGAGGGAGCTGCAGGAGCCTACCTGCCCTAGGTGAGTAGCTTTATCATGACGGTTACCTATTTTGGGCCCATCACCCAACTTCAGGTTCTCTTTTGAAAACCAAAGAATTGCTCCATAAGAAAGGAAGCGATTCATCAATGTTAAACTTTACGGTACTTGATATACTTTGGAGATATTTGTAAATACAGTGATATGGAGAGGTATTAGGAAAAGTACTCAGTTCTTAGAAGTCATGGGTTCTAGATGCAGGTATGTCATTTTCTATCTAGTGATATTAGACATTCATTTATTCAAATTCAACATTTTGAAATCTTTTGTCAGACACTGTTATTAGATATATACCGATGAACGTAACACAACCTTGTTTACTGGTAGAGAAAGTAAGTAAATAAATAATTGAAGATCAGTGTGAAAGGTGTTAAAATATGGGGTAAAAATGATAGCATGGGAGCTTGCAGGAGGAAAAGCTTGTGCAGTCTTGGGGTGCCAGGGTCGACTTCCTGGTCCTGTTGGAAGCTAAATCTAAGCTGAAACCCAGATGCCAAGGTTGAATAAGAGTTAGGTGAAGGCGGCTTTTGTATGTGCTATTTCCTTTCTCCAGAACACTCTCCCAGGGAACAGAGGTGACTCAAGGGATTTGAAATGTATATACAAAGGTCCAATGTTGAGAAGAAGTAGAGAGTGTTTGGGAAAAAGCCAGCACTGCCACTGGGTGGTGTGAAGTGGGCTAGGGGGTCAGGAGATTAGTCTGGAAAGGCAGTAGGACCAGTTCAAGAGGGACATTGTATGTCAGGTTATAGAGTGTGTACTTGACCAGCTATTTAACCTCTCCTAAACCTAACTTTTTATATTAGCCAGAGCTCTCTCAGCTCAACAAACAACCCCCTCCCCCCCAACCAGAAAAAAACAGAGAGAGAATAAGGATTTATTAACTTGGGAAAGCTAAGTCACAGGATCCAAGGAGGACATTTAGTAACCAGAAGTAAGCAAGCTTTGGAGACTGGAACTGGGATTGAAGATATTCCAGGCATGGATTCATATCTCTTTGTCTCTGCCCGTCTCTCTCTTCCTCTTTCTGTTTCACTTTTATTTGTTCCTATTTGGCTTCACTCTAATGATAGACTTTCCTGATATGACAGATTAGATGGCATCCAACCTCCTGAAAGTCACATCTTCTAGCCAAGAAATTCTATAGGAAAGGGATCCTCTTCTCTGTTATCTGTAAGCCAGCCTTAGGGAAGCACTCCGATTGTCCCTACTTGTTATATGACTGTCAGTTTCAGTCACTTAGCAAAGGGGATGGCCCACCCTGATTGGCTATACCTGGATCACATGCTTTCCCTGGGGGATGGGTGGATAGAGTATTTTGTGATTGACTGCTCCATTAAAATCTTATTTGATAGACAGTTTCTCTTCCAATGAGTAACATGGCTGTTAATAGTTCTGTGTTTATATACTTGTAGCTTATTATTCCAGGCAGATGTTACATATTCAGTATATTTACTGTGGGAGTAATATACACTTCCTGACCCATTGATATCAAGTTTGGCTATATGATTTGTAGTACTTCTCTCTTTGGAAAATGTATACTTCTTTACTGCGTTGGTATCATATTTGGAGCAAGAAAGAAAACTTGGTTGTTGAAAGCCCTTGAATTTTAGGAGTTTGTTATAGCAGCATGACTGAACCTAAGCTGACCAATATAAACACATATTTTCCTCAAATATTTACATATTAAACCTATGAAAGAACTCTGTTGGCTCTGCTGTCCAGACCTTGAGCCAATCGCTGTCATTGGAGGGGGCAGAAATATGATTAGTTAGCTCAGGAGGTCACATGTACAATTCTTTGACCCATCAGGAAAGGTTTAGTGATTGTGAGTTGGACGTGGGAAGTGCTCTTTTGGCACCATTAGGATTTTATTGTATGGCAGCTGGGGTTGGCGAGGGGGAAGAGGGTAGAGCGATATGAGCCTCAAGAGGAAAGGAAGCAGAAGCTGCTAAACACAGTGTATCCACTAGGATTTCCTCCTTCCTCATCTTTAGAATTCCAGAAACTTCCCTACCTACCTCTCAGAGTTGCTAGTTCCTTTCTACCTGCGCACAGAAGTTTGTGGACACGTGACACTGAAAAGGGTTCTGGGAATAGAAAGAATAGAAAGAGAAAGATGATTTCATCTGGAGTTGGTCCGTCCTGTGTTAAGAGGGCGGAAGTCTATTTCCTACTTCTCTTCCAGGAGGCCGGTGCCATTGTGTACTTTATCTTTTGATTTATATCAAAGACTAAGTGAGCGTTTCGTCTTCTTTTATATACATCATTCACCCATTTTAGTTCCCAGAAGGCTTGATAAAAGTGAAAGCTGAACCTGAAAGAAAATAGAGCCATAGATCCACCCTTTCAGCTGAATAAAGAGAGCCCTGCTCTGTATCCTGTCCCAGACCTGCCTTTACCTCACCTCGAGACTGGACCCGCCTGGTGGCGGGGGGGTGGGGGGAGTGTTATCCACACGTTTATGACCATCTTACCTTGGTGGCAAGCATTTCCTTTGTGCCTTACAGAAATCTTCCAGACTGATTTGGGGCCACTGGTTTGTGCTTCCATTTGTAATCAGGGAGAAATTATGCACTAAACCTGTTGAAAACACCATTTTTTTAATTAAAATCTGGGCCCTTGTGACATAGGACTAAATGAACATCACCTATTATCTTGTATTGTCGAGGTCTCATGTCTACCAAATGCATTTCCTTGGGATCCACTGCCTTTGGGATTTTAAACCTGAATTGGATTCTTATTGGTAAAGTATGAATGAGGACTCCCCCCCACAGACTAGCCCAGTGTCTGTAATAATCAGGGTCATGCTTTTTGTTGCTTACTCTCAAGCACAGGTGGTCGGATGACACGGAGTCCTCACTGCCATCTCATGTCCAGTGTTGGATTGTTCCTTTTTAAAGCCTGGTGGGTCCACTACCGCTCACTGGGACAGAGAAGTTAACACAGAAGGAAGATGGCACTGTATCTTCTGTTAGTAATGATGTTCGTGTCGAACTCATACGGGAGCTAAAACTTCCAGGACGGTGTTGCATTTCTACTTATTTTATCCACCTTGGAGAACTGAAACCTGGTGAATACAACAGGTTTTTACCTGTGCTTAATGGGAAACAGTATATTAACTCTACCTTCTTTATTTTACACATGGAGACCTGAGGTCTCCAGGGAAAGTACGTTCCTTTGTGAGGTGGAACTGAGGCTTAATAATGGTGGAGCTGGGGTAACTGTCTGGTTTCTTTGCCTCTTCTTTCTGCTGCACCAACATTTGCCAAAGTGCGGGTCTTCTATTGGTGGTCCTTGAGATGGGTTCAGAGGGCCCCGTGCTGAAACAGCCACTCCCTCTTCAATTCTCTTTCAGCCTTACAGACTCCAAGGAGATGGTTTTAGTTCAATGTCAGACTACACCTCTGCTGAACACTTGCTGATGTTTGTGTGACCGAGACAGTGAGCCGCATTAAATTCTGCTAGATTTAATAGCATAGCTTTGTTTCCATTGAATTTATTTTCACAGTTACTGTCTCTGTATGAGAATTGATACTGCTTTTATATTTGCAATAGGTATATAAAGTTACTTTTTTAAAATAGAAATTTTAAAAGAAAGTGAGTTGATTCAAAGAAAAACATTAAGAAGTAAAGGTGGCGTGGGGATATGGTAACAACTTAAATTTTCTCTAGGGCTACAGTTTAGGAAATACGGGGCTGGATTACATTGCTTTACAAATAGGCTTTGGAAACAACTGGGCACCAGTCTTCACCACGTTTGCTCGCTCCCTCCCTTCCTTCCTTCCTTTCCACTTTCTTAGGCCATGGTCTAATTCCTTTCCTGATTGGCTATATTCTGTGCAGTCCTGGGCTACTTTACATGGTCCTCTCAAGGTAACTGTCATCTGTATTGTACCTTTAAGTAAACAAATATGCAAGCAAGCACATAAACCAACAAAAAGTCCAACAACCGTGAAATACGGTGGTTTTGCTTTACTTTTAAAAATGTGCATGCTGGGGCTTCCCTGGTGGAGCAGTGGTTAAGAATCTGCCTGCCAGTGCAGGCGACATGGGTTCAGTCCCAGTCCAGGAAGATCCCACATGCCGCAGAGCAACTAAGCCTGTGCGCCACAACTACTGAGCCCACGCGCAGCAACTACTGAAGCCTTCACTCTAGGGCCTGTGTGCCGCAAGTACTGAGCTCGTGTGCTGCAACTACTGAAGCTCGGGCACCTAGAGCCCATGCTCCACAACAAGAGAAACCACCGCAATGAGAAGCCCGTGCACCGCAACGAAGAGTAGCCCCCGCTCACCACAACTAGAGAAAGCCTGCACGCAGCAACGAAGACCCAACACAGCCAAAAATAAATTTTTAAAAAATGTGCATGCTGATTGGAACATGGAGAAAAGGAAATTTGTGAGAAGAACCTTGTTTCTCAGGATCTGCATTTCTATACCTTTCAGGCATAGGTCCTCTTAGCAGCCTCCTGGACAGGTGGCTCTATCGTGAAGGATGACTGGACAGAGCAGTGCCTCTGTCGGGTCTTCCTGAAGCTTTCAGAATGCTTGCCCAGCCCTCAAGGAGCAGGGGTTGCTCATCTGTGTTCAATAAGAAAGGCCTGTTAGGTTGGCCCCTGTGATGGTGGCGGCACCAGAACACAACTTCTAATCATGCCCAGGTAGCTACTGCTCCTGGAATGCTCAGTTTGCCATGCTTAGTGGTAAGCACGGTGCACGTGATATCTTGTACAATCCTCTCAACACCTCTAGAGGCTTCTCTTCTTATTTTACAGTGGTGGAAATGGAGGGCCCACTTGCTCATAATATTTGCCCTTGTTTAACAAGGGACTTCATCCTTACACATAAAGCATGGCTACAAGGCTTCCCTGGTGGCGCAGTGGTTGAGAGTCCGCCTGCCGATGCAAAGGACACGGGTTCGTGCCCTGGTCCGGGAAGATCCCACGTGCCGCGGAGCGGCTGGGCCCGTGAGCCATGGCCGCTGAGCCTGCGCGTCCGGAACCTGTGCTCCGCAACGGGAGAGGCCGCAACAGTGAGAGGCCCGCGTACCGGAAAAAAAAAAAAAAAAAAAAGCATGGCTACAGTTCCTAGATTGTGTGCTGAGAATTCACTTACCACCCACATCTAGGCTCTCCTTAGTTAAGCAATTTACTGAGTATTTACTATGTGCCAGCGAGCTGGGATACAGAGATAAGTCATGCAGCCAAACTCTCAGTGATTCCCCAGCTGGTCCAGGACACATGCATATAAACAGATCCATCATGATACTGTTTGGGGGTGTGGTTTGATAGAGGAAGGCAAACTGAACTGGACCTTGAAGAGAGAAGAAAGGTCAGGTGAAGAATAAAGGAGGAGCCGCCCAGGCACCAACGTGTATAGACGTCCCACGTCCAACAGGCTTCACTAATAATGAGGGTAACTGCTATTTTTTGAATGTCTACTGTATGGTTGACATGGCATTGGGGACGTCACATCCTTTAACTCATTGAAGACTTTAACAGGTATAGGGTAGCTATTAGCGTACCCAATTTTTATAAGACACTGAGAGTCGGATATGTGAGTCGAAGCTGCCATTTCATAAAGAAGGCACACCTGGGTGGAAGTGGGGAGCTGAAATTCACATTACTATATAGTTGCTGATGTGACTGAATGAAAGTAGCTTCTGGAGTACTGTGTGGAGATGCAGGCTGAGGCCACATCCCAGCCTTCTGGAAAGGATGGATTAGCGTGGGTTTGGAGAGTGGGGAGCAGCAGGGTGGATGATGTAGGATCTCAGAATAAAGGCAACACGAGTGGTGTATGCACGGACCGTGACCAGCAAATGGCTCTGGGAGAAGTGAGACAAAACAAACCTCCCTCGAGCCCCCCCACCATTTCAATCCTGACCATTTTACATCCATATTAGTCTTCATCCACTGACAGATCCTCGTGTCTTCCATCTCCTCCTCCTTCAGTGCATTTTCCATACAGGAACCACCTTTTCCTTTTTCTTTCAAAAGTATGGTGTTGACCATTGTACTTCCCATTTACCATAACCTGGAGTCTAAGCTTATGATACGAATCCTTGGTCCTTTTTCCTTTCACTATTCAATGTAATTCTCTAGTATATCCTCAAGAAAGTGGTTGCTTCTGAACGTCACCCCCAATCACCATAGAAACACGAGTCAAGCCTTTTAAACGTTATCATTTAATTTTCTCTTACTTCTAAAGACATGCTTTTGGATGCACTTTGCCTTGACTTGACAGACATCATAACCTGTGATTGAATGTCTAATCATTTTATACTTGCAGTTTCCCAAAGGTGATTCCTATGATCTTGGCAAAGATGGTGAATTAATTTCCATGCATTAGAAAGGAACATATGAACCGTATCCTTCTGACTAATATATGCATCATCAACAAAATGAATGCCCACTCTGAGGGGTGGCCTTTGGTTGTCCAGCTCTGCCCAGTACAGGATAGGTAAATCTACCTGATTCAGGGTAATAACAGGGAACAAGTTTGCCCACAGATTAAGGCCGTATTCTCCAAAGAGCTTTCTCAGTAATAAATTTAATATTCTGATTTCTATCTGTCAGTGTCTTTTATCTTCATTCTCATTTGGTTCTTGTTCTGCTCATTTGCTGATTTTTCCTTAGATTCTTGCTCATTCCCCTCTCTTGATTACAGGGCCCTGACCCTTCAAACTACATTTCCAACTTTGTTGCTGATGGATTCTGGCTGACTGAGTAAGGATATGTGCTAACAGGGTATTGGAGAATAGGAGGAAGGAAGAAGCCAGGGTATTTTCCCCTCTCTCACTGCTTGGGATAGTGCTTCCAGCCACGGTTGCTGCAGACAAGCCTTAATTCCAGCTCCCACCACCCAGCTGGCCCCTCTGGGGATAGGTGCCTTCCAGAAAGCTCCTGTGTAATTTTTGGTCCTGCTGAAGGTACCGTCTCCCGGGCTCCTTTGACACTGCCTCTTTCTCTGTCCCTCCAGTCCTAAAGGAGGTAGTGGCTTCCTCCAGATTCTGACCTCTGTATTGCTCACCCTTTCTGTGTTTGCTTTTCTAGCTCCTCTAACATTGTTGTAACTAATTCCCCATATTCAGTCCTCTCTGTTCAACCACCTGGTACAGGTTTTGTTCTCCTGCCTGCGCTCTGATGGGTACAGTTCCAAATTCAGAAGGGGAAAAAGGGACTCAACATTTAATGTGGTACAGCACGAGGTAAAAATGTAAAGAAGAGTTGTAGGGATTAGGACGAAACTGGTTAGGAGCAGACTTGGGAGAGTCTTGAGCTGTGTGAGAGTTGTTGGTGCTTCTTTAGTGTTAAATTACTGTTATTCATGTCAGTGTTTTTAATATAAGGAAGTAATAAAGATGGTAACATTCAGAGCATTTTCTTGACCTTCACTTAGGTTGAAATCAGCAGATCAATCTGACAAGTGTCAGTAGTAACTGCTTTTTGTTTCTGAGCAATAGTGTTCATCTACGCGCACATCAGTTTAGGCATATCTGCCTAAAATGAATACATATTTGTGATTTCATATTTTGAGTATATGCTCAAGTAGAAAGCAACATTCTGCCTTAATTTGGCATTGGTAAAGCAATCTGTTGTATGGTTGATCTTCCTGGAAATACTGCTTTTGAATTAACTTATATTTAAGAGAGACTTCTGGGAAAATGAAACAAAAAGCTGACGTGAATGTGATAGAGAAATAAATGTATCCATTCTAGTGGAAGGAAGTTAACTAAGTATGAACTAAGTACGCTGTTTTTTCAGGATTGTAGACTAAAGAGGCAGTCAAAGAAGAGGATTGAAATCGAAAATAGGAATTTAACTTAAAACTGTCAATATCAGAGGGCTTCCCTGGTGGCACAGTGGTTGGGAGTCCACCTGCCGATGCAGGGGACGCAGGTTTGTGCCCCGGTCTGGGAAGATCCCACGTGCCGCGGAGCGGCTGGTCCCGTGAGCCATGGCCGCTGAGCCTGCGCGTCCGGAGCCTGTACACCGCAATGGGAGAGGCCACAACAGTGAGAGGCCCGCATACCGCAAAAACAAACAAACAAACAAAAACTGTCAATATCAGGATAGAAAAGAGTCTAGGTACTATTTCCCTGCAAACTCTGCTCATCAAAGTTTTACAAGTGGGAAAGTGACTTATTCCCAGCACCGTCTTCTACAGGATAGAATTTCAAATATTCGGGAATGGTTGTCCTAGCTCCTCAAAGCTGTACATAATGTCAGACACACACGCATGCAGACACACTTCACAAGCTGAATCACTGCTGCTTTGACTAACGTATACAAGACATCATGTCATCAGCGTAGGTCATTGAATATTCTCTATGGAGATACTGGCCTTTAATCACTGTGTTCCACAGATACCTGTCTATACGCATGTCTACAACTGTCTCTCTAGTACCCCACAATCTCATTCTTATTTCAGGTCTTCAACTTATTCATGGGTTTCTTATGGATAAAGTGCATTGATTTTGCTTTTGAGTAAGAATGATTTGTAACAAGGACGTGACATTGCTTCAGTAGGTTAAAAATATCTTGAGAGCCATGAGACTCTGGTCCCTAACTAGGGAGGTTGGAGAGGCAGTTATGCAAATGTAGACTTTTGAAAAAGGGTAAATGATTGCTTATCAGGGAATACAAACAGCAGCTCATTTTGGAAAGGGCCTGACATTGATTTCTCTTCAGTGGCACAGAGGCAATTGGCCTGCAGTTTTCACACTGTACTTGGCTTGAATTGTTGGGTAAAAATAAAGTTGTTTATTGATTAGCATTTGGAAAACAAATTAGTACTTTGTTTGCTTGAAAGACAAAACAAGAGCACAATGTCAGAACCAGATGTAAGCGTTGCCAGGACTAACAAGCACCCCAGGACCAATAAGCTGGCCCTGAAATTCTGAAGAAACAGAGTCTGAATGGGAGCTTGATTTCAGCCCGCACTCTAGGGTCTGAGTCCACAGTTTTGGGCCAGTTATTGCCTCTTTCTAATCACATGACTGTATATTGATGTCTTATGCATGTTTCTTTGATAAACATAAAATTTTGTGTGTGTTTTTTTGTTTTTTTGTTTTTTGTTTTTGCGGTATGTGGGCCTCTCACTGTCGTGGCCTCTCCTGTTGCGGAACACAGGCTCTGGATGCGCAGGCTCAGCAGCCATGGCTCATGGGCCCAGCCGCTCCGCGGCATGGGGGATCTTCCCGGACCGGAGCACGAACCCGTGTCCCCCTGCATTGGCAGGTGGACTGTCAACCACTGCACCACCAGGGAAGCCCTTTTGTGTTTATTTTTATGACGTGCTCTTTGCACCAACTTTTTTTCTCCTAATCTTTCTTGGTAGCATAATGGAGAGAAAGTTGCCATGAACATAGAAGAAAATCAGGAAAGCAGCAATTTCTAAAACATACCACATGAACCACATCTCAGTTTAATAGAGAGCCCTTAGTATGCTAATGTACTTGGGGGCTCTCCGAGACAAGAGAACTTAGGAGAATGGGCTACCTCCTTAATTTTTTCTCTTTTTTTTCCTGTCCTGTTTGTCCATCCATCCATGTATCCATCCATCCATTTAATGAACTTCTTTCATTCAATAAACTACTGTGTGAGACCCTGGGCAGGTAGCTGAGATGACTTATTGTTGGGATAGAGAAGAGAATCTTAAGGTTCTAAGTGAAAGAAACTCGGCCTAATCTTGAAGATTTTTCAGGACTTCTAATTTGGAGGGTCTGTCTGCTTATGTGAGACTTTAGTTTCCTGAGAATATTAAGAGCTGTTTTTCTTTCCTATTTGAATTGGAGATGCCTTCCTCTTGGAAGTACTAACTAGATTAGAACTTAGAGGCAGCTGAGTGGGCCTGGAGGAGAGGAGACTTGGGCTGACACTCCAGTCTCAGTGGTGGTTCAATCAGCATTTTGAGTGCCAGGTCCTGGGATATGGGGGTGAGTGAGACACAGTCCTTGGACAACTCATAGAGCCCAGAGGCTGCCTGTTGCCCAGCCAGCTGAGCTTAACAGGGAAGTGAAAGTGAGCCAGAGAGAGACTCAGGGTACAAGTTCTCAACATCTATTGTCTAAGCTTGTCAGATGGGGGCACAAAGATCGGGGACCCCTTGCCTTGTCCAGATGAGCAAGAACTGCACATAAGGATGATATAGCAGTGAATTGTCAGATCCAGCAGAAAACTCAGCCCCCAGCCAGCAAATCCTGGCAAAGGACATGCACATTGACTCTTGAAATGGAGTCTTTTCAAGATGAGAGTTTACTAGCAATAAAACTGAAAGTGAGGACCAGGGGCTTGCAAATTACAAAACACATGCTACTTCATTGTTATGAGCTTAAATAAATCAGTAGCTAGAGGTCTTTCCAACTGTCAGAATCTATATAAAGACAGGAATATCAGTTGTCCAGCCTAAGGGCTAAAGCAAAACTCCCCCATGTGCAACGTGAGTCAGGTTACCCAAAGATATTGTCTGCCTCAGGAGGGAGAAGAGTGGATCCACCACAGACCAAGACCATCTCCTATGAAAACATATACGTTACCTCTAGAGTCCATTGAATGCTTTATTAAAAATTTTTATTAGGTTACTACAACATGAGCTGTGCATATTAATCAAATTCGATCTCTTGGAAGAGTTTGGTTCTTGCTGAGTGGTTAATAGCACTGTGGGTCTTGCTGAAATACGGTGGAAGTGGTGTCTTCTGAGGAACTATGAGTGGCTGGGGAGAGGGCAGCTGAAAGGTTTCTAAATCAGAAGAAATCTCTGACTCCAAAATTTGGGGCTTGTAGACAGCCCTGTGCCTTTGAGATCTCTGGGATTTTAATGTGTTTTGGTCTCCAGGACCCCATAAAGCATCTTGAAATGGGCTATTGCCTGCTTGGTGTTTTTGTTGCGTTTCCGGAAAATTTGCCTTGTCCCTACAGAAATCTCTGCTGGCTGAATCTATAATTCTACCCTCTCATCTTCAGTCTTTTAGCTGGAGGCTTTGGAGCCAGTGAAAATGCATGTGTGTCTTGGATTTTGTTAGAAAGCTATTTACTGGTCCTGTATAAATACTAGAGTATAAATGTGCTTCAGCACACTTCTCCACATCAGTAACCCTCGACTTAAAAGTACACATTGAATTGTGCCAGGTACCTTGTTAGGTGCTTGGGGAAATGTAAAGAATCAAACACAGGTGGCCCCTGACCTCTTATTGGGTTGGCCAAAAAAGTTCCTTCGGGTTTTTCTGTAATTGGAAAAACCCAAACGAACTTTTTGGTCAACCCAATAACATTTCTCTCATTCAGTGGCTCTCACAATCCTTTTAAACAGGGATTGACAAAACTAGAGCCCCTGGTCAAATCCAGAGGGCTGCCTATTTTTGTAAGTAAAGTTTTACGGGAACATAACCACAACCATTCGTTTACATATGTTTTAATGGCTACTTTTGCATTACAACTGCAGAGTTGAGTTGTGGCAGAAATGTTTACTGAATATTTGACCCTTTATAGGCAAAGCTTGACAATTCCTGCTTTAAAATTCTAGGAACTGGAGCCCCATCCCAAGATATTTTAAATCAGTAGACCTGTGGGCATGCAGACAGCCTTCTATGCACAGAACTCGGCTGGGCCCACTTTTCCCATGAAGGGGTTCTCTCAGTTTTCCTTATCTGCCTTTGATTTTGCGTTTTTGAGCAGTTTCTCCTCTCCGTCCCGCTCCTTTCCAAGGGCGAGCGTGCTCCTGCAGCCAGTTTCCTGCCCTCTGTAATTCTCCTCGGGCATTTCATCTCCCGACTTCTTCCACCCTCCTGGTATTGACCATTCTTTGACGATGCCCTGGGAAATCTACATTTTCAACCCTCATTCTTCTCCTAGATTCCCCCCCTATGTTTCCAGCTGCCTGGACTAGAGGGCCCTCTTTGCTCAAATGTATGTCTGAAACCAAATTCATCATCATTTTCCCCAAGCCAGCTCACTTTGTGGACTTTCCAATTTTCTTTTATTGCTAACATCAATCTCCCTCCCTGAGATCTTAGGCATTAATAATAATGATCATATTCATTTCAAATTTTACCTCTCGGTCCTGAAAAACAACTCTAGTTGAAATCGGGACCTAAGGACAAATAACGAAGGGCAGAGCTTGGTTACAAGTTCACAAAGCTTACCTGATGTGTAGACTTTCTTAATTTTCCTACCACAGAAACAAGGAGAGAAGGAAATTAACCATGGCCAGGTACCCACAGCCAGCCAGGAACTGTGTAGGCTACTTTTTCTACATAAGGCTCCCAATAATGCTATAAGTAAGTACTTTTATCCTCATTTTTGCAGATGAGAAAGCTGAGTCACACAGATTAAGTAACTAACCTTGCCAAATGTCATAACAGCTAGTGGATTATGGTACTGATAGCCAGATCTAAGTTTTAAATATTATTTCTCATCCTTTTGTGGTATAGCAAACCCAGCTTCTACTCATGAAAAGTATTTTGGGATTTTATTGAATTGATATATGTGCTGAATTTTCTTTTTATTTATGTATTTTTAATTTTTATTGGCGTATAGTTGCTTTACAATGTTCTGTTAGTTTCTACTGTACAGCAAAGTGAATCAGCTATACATATACCTATATCCCCTCTTTTTTGGATTTCCTTCCCGTTTAGGTCACCACAGAGCACTGAGTAGAGTTCCTGGTGCTATACAGTAGATTCTCATTAGTTATCTATTTTATACATAGTATCAGTAGTGTATATATGTCAATCCCAATCTCCCAGTTCATCGCACACCCCCACTTCCCCCTTGGAATCCATACATTTGTTCTCTATGTCTGTGTCTGTATTTCTGCTTTGTAAATAAGATAGTCTGTACCAATTTTTTCAGATTCCACATATATGCATTAATATATGATATTTGTTTTCCTCTTCCTAACCTAACTTCACTCTGTATGACAGACTTCTAGGTCCATCCACATCTCTACAAACGACCCAGTTTCGTTCTTTTTTATAGCTGAGTAATACTCCATTGTATATATGCACTACATCTTCTTTATCTATTCCTCTGTTGATGGACATTTAAGTTGTTCCCATGTCCTAGCTATTGTAAATAGTGCTGCAATGAACATTGGGGTGCATGTGTTTTTTTGAATTATGGTTTTCTTTGGGCATATGCCCAGTAGTGGGATTGCTGGGTTACATGGTAGTTCTATTTTTAGCTTTGTAAGGAACCTCCATACTGTTCTCCATAGTGGCTGTATCAATTTACATTCCCACCAATGGTGCAAGAGGGTTCCCCCTTCTCCACACCCTCTCCAGCATTTATTGTTTGTAGATTTTGTGATGATGGCCATTCTGACCAGTGTGAGGTGATACATCATTGTAGCTTTGATTTGCATTTCTCTAATAATTAGTGATGTTGAGCATCTTTTCATGTGTTTGTTGGCCATCTGTATGCCTTCGTTGAAGAAGTGTCTGTTTAGGTCTTGCACCCATTTTTTAATTGTTTTTCTTTAAATATTTATTTTTTTTAATCTATTTGGCTGCATCAGGTCTTAATTGTGGCACACAAGATCTTTGTTGTAGCATGCGGGTTCTTTCGTTGTAGCGCACGGGCCCTCTAGTTGTGGCACGCAGGCTACAGAGCACATGGGCTCAGTAGTTGCAGTGCACGGGCTCTGTAGTTGGGGCACACGGGCTCTAGAGTGCACAGGCTCTGCAGTTGCAGCGTGTGGGCTTAGTTGTCCCATGGCATGTGGAATCTTAGTTCCCCGGCCAGGGATGGAAAATGCGTCCCCTGCATTGGAAGGTGAATTCTTAACCACTGGACCACCAGGGAAGTCCCGGGTTGTTTGTTTTTTTGATATTGAGTTGCATAAGCTGTTTGTATATTTCAGAGATTAATCCTTCGTCAGTTGGTTCATTTGCAAATATTTTCTCCCATTCTGAGTGTTGTCTTTTTGTCTTGTTTATGGTTTCCTTTGCTGTGCAAAAGCTTTTAAATTTAATTAGGCCCTGTTTGTTTATTTTTCTTTTTATTCTCATTATTCTAGGAAGTGAGTCAAAAAAGATTTTGCTGCAATTTATGTCCAAGAGTGTTCTGCCTATGTTTTCCTCTAAGAGTCTTGTAGTGTCTGGCCTTACGTTTAGGTCTTTAATCCATTTTGAGTTTATTTTTGTGTATGGTGTTAGGGAGTGTTCTAATTTCATTGCAAATTGGCAAAGAAGTAACACTGTCACTGTCACTGTAGATGACATGATACTACACATAGAAAATCCTAAAGATGCCACCAGAAAACTACTAGAGCTAGTCAGTGAATTTAGTGAAGTCGCAGGATAGAAAATTAATACACAGAAATCCCTTGCATTCCTAAAAACTAACAACGAAAGATCAGAAAGAGAAATTAAGGAAACAATCCCATTACCATTGCAACAGAAAGAATAAAATACCTAGGAATAAACCTACCTAAAGAGGGCAAAAGACCTGTATGCAGGAAACTGTAAGATACTGATGAAAGAAATCAAAGATGACACAGATGGAGAGATATACCATGTTCTTGGATTGGAAGAATCAATCTTGTGAAAATGACTGTACTACCCAGAGTAATCCACAGATTCAATACGATCCCTGTCAAATTACCAATGGCATTTTTCACAGAACTAAAACAAAAAATTTTACAATTTGTATGGAAACACAAAGGACCTCGAATAGCAAAAGCAATCTTGAGAAAACAAACAAACAAACAAACAAAAGGAAAAAAACAGAGCTAGAAGAATCAGGGTCCCTGACTTCAGACTATACTACAAAGCTACAGTAATCAAGACAGTATTGTACTGGCACAAAAACAGAAATATAGATCAATGGAACAGGATAGAAAGCCCAGAGATAAACCCATGCACCTATGGTCACCTAATCTATGACAGAGGAGGCCAGAATATACAGTGGCACAAAGAGAGCCTCTTCCATAAGTGGTGCTGGGAAAACTGGACAGCTACATGAATTTTCTTTTTAAATATACATGAATCAAAACTGACTAAAATATATTTAATTAACGCTGACTCTGGTTTTAAGTCTGTTCCTCTCTTGCTACATGCTGAAAAGTAATAATAATAATGACAACAGTGATAACAGTTGACACTTATTGAAGGAGATACACTGTACTAGGCACCCTGTCAACCACATGGCATGTATGTTTGATTTTTGTTTCACTACTGCACTGCAATGCTGATTCTTTTGATATGTCCATTTGATGAATAAGGACACTGGAACTTAGAGATATTTAATAACTTGTGTATAGTCGCTTAGCTGGTAAGCGGTCAAGTAGGGTTCAAACTTGGGCAGTCAGACTGCAAAGTCCTTTAACATGTCATCTGTAAATGATAGCATGTTGCTATATATTTATCAACCAGCACTATTTTTTTTTTCTTGAGGGTGGGATGATTTGTAGCTCTTACCGATTTCTGTGGTATAAATATTCCCAACCTCACTGAGCTTAAGCTGTCAAGGTGACGTCAGTGCCTCACTGTATACTTGAAGATCTAACAGTGGTCTCTGTGATCCTGTATTGGCCAGCTTTGACCAGAACCAAATATAGGTACTTTGATGTATTAGGGAAATTTATTAATTTGCTTATCTATTAAGTATGCCAGAAAGGCTGGAATACTGGTGAGAGGGAATATGCTCCAGTGTCAAGAGGTTGGAGTGGATATTATTGTTTGTAAACTGGGGTAGTAAGTCTCAGAGTAAAAGTGGGGCTTAATCCTGGGGTCTTAAACAATGGGAGACATTTGGGAGGTCAAAAGGGCACCCTAGGTGCAGAGTCATAAGCAAATAAGGAATGTTTGGGGGCAGTAAGGTCAGATTGACCCACCCACAGCAGAAAGTAGCTTGGGAAGAAGAGTCTAGAAGGAGCCCACTACAAAGAGGGGCATGCCATTTAAGGGCTTAAATGAGTGGGTGGCCGAGATCTTCAGCCTCCCTGGTTTGGACTTTGAAGGATATAGTGACCACTACCCCCATCCCCCCAGGACACACACACGCAAGGTAGCAACCAGGGGCACCGGCATTTTATGTTTTTCTGTAAATCACTCTGGGTGCTTGGATTTGTAAAATCGCTTTCCACCAAAATTTTCATTACAGTGGGATTGCTGTTAATGAAGATTTGAATGATACTGGGTTGGCCCAGAAGTTCGTTCGGGTTTTCCCGCAGCATCCTATGGAAAAGCACAAATGAACTTTTGGGCCAACCCAATACATGTTCAAAATGAGCTTAACCCAAAATATTTATAAAAACTCTATGCCCCAAATTTGAAATAAGATATATCCCTAATTTTTTTTTTTTTTTTTTTTTTTTTTTTTGCTGTACGCGGGCCTCTCACTGTGGTGGCCTCTCCCGTTGTGGAGCACAGGCTCCGGACGCACAGGCTCAGCGGCCATGGCTCACGGGCCCAGCCGCTCCGCGGCATATGGGATCCTCCCAGACCGGGGCACGAACCCGTATCCCCTGCATCGGCAGGCGGACTCTCAACCACTGCGCCACCAGGGAGGCCCTATCCCTAATTTTTTTTTAACATAATCCCCAAACTTCAAAGCTGTCAACCCACAGAAAGTTTAAACCATGTTAAATGTTCTTATCCCGTGGGTGCACCTCCTGAGCCACTGACATGGAAAGAACTTATTCTCCTTTGTTGGAATTCTGTGCATCCTCCTGTGGCTTCTGTGCATCAAATATTCTGCAAGTGATAGGATACTTAAGTTATAACAGCAGCGACTGTTGAAGTAAAACGGTCTTTATTATATGAAATAACTGTGTCATTTATGCAGTAGTATTTATTTTAGAACTAGAAAATACTTCCATAAGATTAGTAAACCTGGCTTGGAATTTGCGTTCGATAAGCCAGTAATGATGTGCCATGGTATTACTAGAGGTGCAAACGTATGCCTAATATAAGAGAGAATTCTAAAACAAAACACAATTAGGGAAAAAAACAGTGATGTCATGGATGCAGATTTATGCTCTGGGAAAAATAGATTTCTTTCCTATGGATTAATTATTTATTATTATCAATATTATTATAAAGTTATTAATAACAAAAGTTACTTTTGAATTAGCAGAGTTGTGGATCCTCTGAGGTCCGGGGGAATGGCATGCCCCCCATGTGTGCCCACCACACACATTTGATTATCGAGTCACAGAGCTCCTCCTCAAAGGCACCACTTTGTCACTCAGTAGAGATTCTAGCAGTTTTGCCCTCAAATTGCCTTTCTAGAGGCTGAGGATTAGGATTAGAGCTCATGAACACGTGGCTCTGTAACCCCGGTAAATAAAATTCACATGTCTACAATGGACTGTGCCCATTCATTCTTCATCTGAAATGTCTTTCTTGCAAAGATCATCTGACATGCTCTGTCCGTAAAGAGCCAGGGGAGGGCTGGGCTTCCCACACTCAATTTGCAAGCCCTGCTGCTTAATCCACTGCTCATTTACCCATTAGTGCTTCATTCTGGGAAGAGGCCAGTAGACAGCAGGCATTGGAAGGGACATTCTCTCCCTCTTACAACTCTTTGCACTTTAATTATTAAAGATAATAATCTTGGCTTGTTAAGAAGCATCAAAACCAAACATTTACCCTTTCCCCAGACTGTGTGATAACCTCTCTGAGGGCAAGGAGCTCATTACCTGTGCATCTTTGTATCTGTCCTGGCGTGTGGCATGGTGCCTACTCACACCCTGACTGCTTGATGCTTTTTTCTATTAGATGTTATTCCCAAGAAAGGAATGCTGAGTTGGTGCTTTTACTCCTTTATTAAAAATAAAATCTCGGGGCTTCCCTGGTGGCGCAGTGGTTGAGAGTCCGCCTGCCAATGCAGGGGACACGGGTTCGTGCCCTGGTCCGGGAGGATCCCACATGCCACGGAGCGGCTGGGCCCGTGAGCCATGGCCGCTGAGCCTGCGCGTCCGGAGCCTGTGCTTCGTGACAGGAGAGGCCACAACGGTGAGGGGCCCACGTACCGCAAAAAAAATAAAAAAAAAAAAATCTCTTTCTCTTTTCCTTCTAAAGGAAAGAGTGCTGGTTCACCTACTCACTAGCCGTGTGGTACTAAATAGACATCTAATGTCTCTAGACCTGTTTACTCACTTGTAAAATAAGGTGGTAAGACTTGGTGCTGCACCAGAGGAAAGCTGGTCTCTAGGGATGCCCCGTAGAGCTCCATCTGCCCAACATTTCCATGAGCCATGAGGCTGCAGAAGCCATACTAATGCGCATCACAGAAGATATGGAGCTGGAAGGTACAGTGAATGTTTGAATGACTAAAGCAGAACAAAAAGATTGCAGCAGCTTTGAACAGTGGACTGCCTTCCATAGGTAAATGCTTCCTCTGAATGTAAAGCTTCTCTAATGGTATAAAACAGTGAGAATAAGACAGGAAGGCTACTGCTTCAAAACGGCATCTGTAAGTAAGACTTAGGAGAAATAGGCTGCAGAGTTACTGCGTGATATGACTTCAATAATGAAGCTTAAATTTTGTGAGCACATAAGATCAAGGACATGAGGTGTGTCCAGATCAAATCAGTTAATCTCTCGGGATAAAACTATAATTTGAGAAGATACATGCACCCCTGTGTTCATAGCAGCACTATTTTCAATAGCCAAGACATGGAAGCAACCTAAATGTCCATCAACAGGTGAATGGATAAAGAAGATGTGGTATATATATACAATAGAATATTACACATAAAAAATGAATGAAATAATGCTATTTGCAACAACATACATGAACCTAGAGATTCCCATACTAAGTGAAGTAAGTCATAAAGAGAAAGGCAAATACCATATGATATCACTTATAAGTGAAATCTAAAATATGACACAAATGAACCTATCTATGAAACAGAAACAGACTCACAGACATAGAGAACAGACTTGTGGTTGCCAAGGTAGGAGAGGGGGTTGGCGGAGGGATGGACTGGGAGTTTGGGATTAGCAGATGCAAACTATTATATATAGGATGGATAAACAACAAGCTCCTACTGTATAGCGCAGGGAACTGTATTCAATATCCTGTAATAAACCATAATGGAAAAGAAAAAAAAATCAATCTGAAGAGACTGAAGTCTTCTCCTCTACAGTGGGGATAATCATAATGATTACAATTTATAAATATCGCCTATGAATCCTAATCATTGTACTAAGTGCTTTGCTTGACAGATGTCAGTAATCTTCATAAAAGCTCTGTGAGCGGTAAGTACTAATAGAATTTATATTAGTACTTACTTTATAGATAAAGAAACCCAGATCATATAGATCATTGCCCAAGGCCACACGTGCAGCCAAAGGTAGAGTCAAACCCAGCTCTTTCTGGCTTCACATCTCAAGCTATAAAGTGACAATTTCTATTTCTTCCCTCCATAATGTAGAAGGGCAGAAGGCTAATTGTGGCCATACAAACCCTCGCACAGTGCCTTGGTTGCAGATGCAGAGTCAATGCTAATTTCCTCCCATTTTACTCATTTGTCTGTCTTTCCATCTTCCGCTATAATGGCTGAGTTTCAACCCAGCGTGTACTTCTGGGTGTTGTTCTGAGGCTTCAAGACCTTTCTCACACACGGGAACCATCTTTTCATGATTTTTTCCTACTTGGCTTAATTCTCCTTCCTAGTGCAATATAAACTGTTTACACCCAGCCGTAATGGAAACCAACTAATTATTCGACATCAGCACCAATGCTCACCTCAGACGTGTTCGTACTCAGGAGTTGACGAGAAGATGTTTGAAAGGCTTGAATTTGTGTCACTGAGAACATTCCTTGAAGAAAGTGAAAACCTCTCTGCGCATAGCCAAGTGAACAACCCTGAGAAAAAATAATTCATTTTTTAATAACATAGGAGAAACCCAGGTTGAGCCATTGGGAGCACTGATGTCCTTGCAAAGGAGACCCACTTATGTCTGAGGGTCATTTGTCCTTTGAAGAAATTGTCTCACTGCTTACATTAGAGAACTGACAAGACTAGTTTTGTCCAGAGTATGGTGCCCAAATTTTGATTATCAAGTGTTTGTTAGTCCCAAGGGGGCAAATTCTCATGCTCCACTCACTTTTTTTTTAATTTTAGAATTTTATTTATTTTTTTATACAGCAGGTTCTTATTAGTCATCCATTTTATACACATCAGTGTATACATGTCAGTCCCAATCTCCCAATTCATCAGCCCCCCCACCCCCCGCCACCACTTTTCCCTCTCGGTGTCCATACGTTTGTTTTCTACACCTGTGTCTCTATTTCTGCCCTGCACACCAGTTCATCTGTACCATTTTTCTAGGTTCCACATATATGTGTTAATATACAATATTCATTTTTCTCTTTCTGACTTATTTCACTCTGTATGACAGTCTCTAGATCCATCCACGTCTCTACAAATGACCCAATTTCGTTCCTTTTTATGGCTGAGTAATATTCCACTGTATATACATACCACATCTTCTTTATCCATTTGTCTGTCGATGGGCATTTAGGTTGCTTCCATGGCCTGGCTATTGTAAATACTGCTACAATGAACATTGGGGTGCATGTGTCTTTTTTTTTTTTTAAATTGTAATTTTTTTTATTGGAAAACAAATATACAACTTGGAATGGATTTGAGGCAAATTGTGCCATAAGCAGATTTTCTTTAAGTGGCTAAAACAAAGTTTAAAAAGCAAGTAACAATAAAAGAAAATGTTTCTGGTACAGGACCAGCAGTACAAAAAAATAGTGTACGAGTACCTGGATAAAACACCCGTTTTGCAGTAGTGCAACTTTTAAGTACATATTGTTGACTGTCCATAGTCCACGCAGAGTTACAACTCCACACTTCAACAACAACATGCTGACAGTTCCTAAAGAAAACTACTTAAAAAAAAAAGGCATAACCCAGATGTTCCCTCATTTGACCAACTCCATCTAAGTTTAGATGTGCAGAAGGGCTTATTAGATATATCCAGAGTAAGCCACATGCAACATGTTACTTGATCAATTTTTCTAAAAGAAGGTTTCAGGACAATGACAGTAAGATAAGGGAAGAAAACATGGAGGAATGAAGTCCTAATTACTCTACATGCATATTTTTTTTGACAATAGGGGGAAACCTTTTACAGATAAGTTACAAACAAAGAAAAGGCAAATAAACAATTTTGTACAAGAAATTTAACACATTCTGTACAATGTCTTCACTTTGCTGTCATCATTTGTACAAACTCTTCATAGTTTACTTGACCAGCACCATCAATATCTGCTTCCCTGATCATTTCATCAACCTCTTCATCTGTTAACTTCTCTCCAAGGTTTGTCATCACATGGCGGAGCTCTGCTGCACTAATATAGCCATTACCATCCTTATCAAACACACGGAATGCTTCTCTAATTTCTTCTTCACTGTCTGTGTCTTTCATTTTTCTTGCCATCATTGTCAGAAATTCCGGGAAGTCAATTGTGCCGTTACCATCAGCATCCACCTCATTAATCATGTCCTGTAACTCTGCTTCTGTGGGATTCTGCCCAAGAGACCTCATTACAGTTCCCAACTCCTTTGTTGTTATAGTTCCATCACCATCCTTGTCAAAAAGTGAAAAAGCTTCTTTGAATTCTGCAATCTGCTCTTCAGTCAGCTGGTCAGCCATGCTGCAAGCGCTACCGGTCTCCGAGACTCGACTACACAACCACTCAGCTCGCTCGCTCCACTCGAACTGCATGTGTCTTTTTGAATGATGGTTTGCTCTGGGTATATGCCCAGTAGTGGTACTGCTGGGTCGTATGGTAGTTCCATTTTTAGTTTTTTAAGGAACCTCCATACTGTTCTCCGTAGTGGCTGTATCAATTCACATTCCCACCAACAGTGCAAGAGGGTTGCCTTTTCTCCACACCCTCTCCAGCATTTGTTGTTTGTAGATTTTCTGATGATGCCCATTCTCACTGGTTTGAGGTGATACCTCATTGGAGTTTTAATTTGCATTCTCTAATGATTAGTGATGTTGAGCACCCTTTAATGTGTTTGTTGTCAATTTGTATATCTTCTTTGGAGAAGTGTCTATTTAGTTCTTCTGCCCATTCTTGGATTGGGTTGTTTGTTTTTCTGCCCATGAGCTGCATGGGCTGCTTGTATATTTTGGAGATTAATCCTTTGGCAGTTGCTTCATTTGCAGATATTTTCTCCCATTCTGAGGGTTGTCTTCATCTTGTTCAGGGTTTCCTTTGCTGTGCAAAAGCTTTTAAGTTTCATTAGGTCCCAGTTTATTTTTGTTTTTATTTCCATTACTCTAGCAGGTGGATCAAAAAAGATCTTCCTGTGATTTATGTCAAAGAGTGTTCTTCCTGTGCTTTCCTCTAAGAGTTTTATATTGTCTGGTCTTCTATTTAGGTCTCTAATCCATTTTGAGTTTATTTTTGTGTATGGTATTAGGGAGTGTTCTAATTTCTTTCTTTTGCATGTAGCTGTCCAGTTTTCCAAGCACCACTTACTGAAGAGACTGTCTTTTCTCCATTGTATATCCTTGCCTCTTCTGTCATAGATTAGTTGACCATAGGTGCATGGGTTTATCTCTGGGCTTTCTATCCTGTTCCATTGATCTGTATTTCTGTTTTTGTGCCAATAACATATTGTCTTGATTACTGTAGCTTTGTAGTATAGTCTGAAGTCCAGGAGCCTGATTCCTTCCTCTTTTTCTTTCTCAAGATTGCTTTGGCTATTTGGGGTCTTTTGTGTTTCCATACAAATTTTAAGATTTTTTGTTCTAGTTCTATAAAAAATGCCATTGGTAATTTCATAGGGATTGCATTGAATCTGTAGATTGCTGTGGGTAGTATAGTCATTTTCACAATATTGATTCTTCCAATCCAAGAACATGGTATATCTCTCCATCTGTTTGTATCCTCTTTAATGTCTTTCATTAGTGTCTTATAGTTTTCTGCATACAGGTCTTTTGTCTCCCTAGGTAGATTTATTCCTAGGTATTTTATTCTTTTTGTTGCAGTGGTAAATGGGAGTGTTTCCTTAATTTCTCTTTCTGATTTTTCATCATTAGTGTATAGGAATGTAAGAGATTTCTGTGCATTAGTTTTGTATCCTGCAACTTTACCAAATTCATTGATTAGCTCTAGTAGTTTTCTGGTGGCATCTTTAGGATTCCCTATATATAGTATCATGTCATCTGCAAACAGTGACAGTTTTACTTCTTCCTGTCCAATTGGTATTCCTTTTATTTCTTTTCTTCTCTGATTGCCATGGCTAGGACTTCCAAAACAATGTTGAATAATAGTGGCAAGAGTAGACATCCTTGTCTTGTTCCTGATCTTAGAGGAAATGCTTTCAGTTTTTCACCATTGAGAATGATGTTTGCTGTGGGTTTGTCATATATGGCCTTTATTATGTTGAGGTAGGTTCCCTCTATGCCCACTTTCTGGAGAGTTTTTATCATAAATGAGTGTTGAATTTTGTCAAAAGCTTTTTCTGCATCTGTTGAGATGATCATATGGTTTTTCTTCTCCAATTTGTTAATATGGTGTATCACACTGATTGATTTGCATATATTAAGGAATCCTTGCATCCCTGGGATAAATCCCACTTGATCATGGTGTATGATCCTTTTAATGTGCTGTTGTATTCTGTTTGCTAGTATTTTGTTAAGGATTTTTGCATCTATATTCATCAGTGATATTGGTCTGTAATTTTCTTTTGTTGTAGTGTCTCTGTCTGGTGTTGGTATCAGGGTGATGGTGGCCTCATAGAATGAGTTTGGGAGTGTTCCTTCCTCTGCAGTTTTTTGGAAGAGTTTGAGAAGGATCAGTGTTAGCTCTTCTCTAAATGTTTGATAGAATTCACCTGTGAAGCCATCTGGTCCTGGACTTTTGTTTATTGGAAGATTTTTAATCACAGTTTTAATTTCCGTTCTTGTGATTGGTCTGTTCATATTTTCTGTTTCTTCCTGGTTCAGTCTTGGAAGGTTATACCTTTCTAAGAATTTGTCCATTTCTTCCAGGTTGTGCATTTTATTGACATAGACTTGCTTGTAGTAGTCTCTTAGGATGCTTTGTATTTCTGTGGTATCTGTTGTAACTTCTCCTTTTTCATTTCTCATTTTATTGATTTGAGTCCTCTCCCTCTTTTTCTTGATGAGTCTGGCTAAAGGTTTATCAATTTTGTTTATATTCTCAAAGAACCAGCTTTAGTTTTACTGATCTTTGCTATTGTTTTCTTTGTTTCTATTTCATTTATTTCTGCTCTGATCTTTATGATTTCTTTCCTTCTACTAACTTTGGGTTTTGTTTGTTCTTCTTTCTCTAGTTCCTTTAGGTGTAAGGTTAGATTGCTTATTTGAGATTTTTCTTGTTTCTTGAGGTAGGCTTATATTGCTATAAACTTCCCTCTTAGAACTGCTTTTGCTGCATAGGTTTTGGATCATCATGTTTTCCTTGTAATTTGTCTCTAGGTATTTTTTGATTTCTTCAGTGATCTCTTGGTTATTTAGTAACATATTGTTTAGCCCCCATGTGCTTGTGTTTTTTATATTTTTTCCCCTGTAATTGATTTCTAATCTCATAGCATTGTGGTCAGAAAAGATGCTTGATATGATTTCAGTTTTTATTAATTTACTGAGGCTTGATTTGTGACCCAAGATGTGATCTATCCTGGAGAATGTTCTATGTGCACTTGAGAAGAAAGTGTAATCTGCCGTTTTTGGATCACATGTCCCATAAATATCAGTTAACTCTATCTGGTTTATTTTGTCTTTTAAAACTTGTGTTTCCTTATTAATTTTAATTTTGGATGATATGTCCATTGGTGTAAGTGAGGTGTTAAAGTCCCCCACTATTATTGTGTTACTGTCGATTTCCTCTTTTATAGCTGTTAGCAGTTCCTTATGTATTGAGGTGCTCCTATGTTGGGTGCATATATGTTTATAATTGTTATGTCTTCTTCTTGGATTGCTCTCTTGTTCATTATGTAGTGTCCTTCTTTGTCTCTTGTAACATTCTTTATTTTAAAGGCTATTTTATCTGATATGAGTATTGCTACTCCAGCTTTCTTTTGATTTCCATTTGCATGGAATAACTTTTACCATCCCCTCACTTTCAGTCTGTATGTGTCCCTAGGTCTGAAGTATGTCTCTTGTAGACAGCATATGTATGGGTCTTGTTTTTGTATCCATTCAGCGAGCCTGTATCTTTTGGTTGGGGCATTTAATCCATTCACGTTTAAGGTAATTATCGATATGTATTTTCCTATGACCATTTTCTTAATTGTTGTGGGTTTGTTTTTGTAGGTCCTTTTCTTCTCTTGTGTTTCCCACTTAGAGAAGTTCCTTTAACATTTGTTGTAGAGCTGGTTTGGTGGTTCTGAATTCTCTTAGCTTTTGCTTGTCTGTAAAGCTTTTGATTTCTCCATCGAATCTGAATGAGATCCTTGCTGGGTAGAGTTATCTTGGTTGCAGGCTCTTCCCTTTCATCCCTTTAAATATATCCTGCCACTCCCTTCTGGCTTGTAGAGTTTCTGCTGAGAAATCAGCTGTTAACCTTATGGGAGTTCCCATGAATGTTATCTGTTGTTTTTCCCTTGTTGCTTTCAGTAATTTTTCTTTGTCTTTAGGTTCTGTCAGTTTGATTACTATGTGTCTCGGTGTGTTTCTCCTTAGGTTTATCCTGCCTGGGACTCTCTGCGCTTCATGGACTTGGGTGGCTATTTTCGTTCCCTTGTTAGGCAAGTTTTCGACTATAATCTCTTCAGATATTTTCTCGGATCCTATCTCTCTTTCTTCTCCTTCTGGGACCCCTATAATGTGAATGTTGTTGCGTTTAATGTTGTCCAGAGGTCTCTTAGGCTGTCTTCATTTCTTTTCATTGTTTTTTCTTTATTCTGTTCTGCGACAGTGAATGCCACCATTCTGTCTTCCAGGTCACTTATCCGTTCTTCTGCCTCAGTTATTCTGCTATTGATTCCTTATAGTGTGTTTTTCATTTCAGTTATTGTATTGTTCATCTGTTTGTTTGTTCTTTAATTCTTCTAGGTCTTTGTTCTTTAATTCTTCTAGGTCTTTGTTAAACATTTCTTGCATCTTCTCCATCTTTGCCTCCATTCTTTTTCTGAGGTCCTGGATTATCCTCACTATCATTATTCTGAATTCTTTTTCTGAGAGGTTTCCTATCTCCACTTCATTTGGTTGTTTTTCTGGGGTTTTATCTTGTTCCTTCATCCGGTACATAGCCCTCTGCCTTTTCATCTTGTGGATCTTTCTGTGAATGTGGTTTTTGTTCCACAGGCTGCAGGATTGTAGTTGTTCTTGCTTCTGCTGTCTGCCCTCTCCAACTCACTCTTGATTTTAAAGAATTCACAGCCCCAGCTTTGTCCCGAATCCTAATTCGGTAGAAATTACCATTAACGGAAGTAAATGTATATCGGGAGTGTATCTAATTTATCCTGCTCCCCATTGGAGACATCAGTAGCAACGAAACCCATCCAGGGAAATGGTCTTCCCCCAAGAGCAGCGGGTTTGCCTCGACTAGTAATCCCCGAGACTGTTCTCTGGATTGGAACCTTGGAAGACTGTGGGTTTCATGTCTTCCCAGCCCAGAGGCTCAAAATCATCATCTTATTCTTAGACATGAAAAAGAAAAAAGCAAAAACAAAACCTTACCTAATACACATAAAGCAAATGAAGTCTTAAAAAGAATTAAAAATAAGCCCAAGTTAAAACAAACAGACAACTTTGCCTTCATATGTATATTAAAAAACCTAGAGGGGAAAAAAACAAGCTGTTAACAAGGGTTTACCCTATGTTCAGAGGTTATACACAGCTGAAATTTTTTTCCCCTTATTTTCCAGATGGTCTGCAAGGGCAAAATTACACAAAGTGTAAATGTATTTTAAAAAATAACTTTCAAGTGTGACAGTAATAAGACAATTGGAGTATGTAATCCTTGCCCAGTATCAGTGAACTTGGCCACAAGAGACACAGGCAAGTTGGACATCTGCTTTACCCCTGTCTTGACCCTGCACTGCTCTTTTAGCAGGAACTAGGTGTAGTAAGGATGGCTGTGTTTCTGTAATGGAAGTCACCTGTCAAGAGACATTTTGGAGTGAAAATTCCTTATTCTTTTTTGGAATACTGTGGAGGCTTTCAAATGCCATCAAGGACATCTATTAACATTCATACTGCCTTTTTGAGAGAAATCATGAAACTCTATTTGTTGTTGTTAGTTCCTGTTACACAGCATAGTGATTCGATATTTCTGTATGTTTCAAAATGATCACCACGATAAGTCCAGGTACAATATGTCACCATACAAGATATTTAATAGTTACTTACTATATTCCCCACAATGTACATTTCACGCCCATGACTCATTTTGCAACTGGAAGTTCGTACCTCTTAGTCTCCCTCCCCTATTTCTCTCCTCTCCCACCCTTCTCTGGTAACCACCTGTTGTTCTCTGCATCTATAGCTATCTCTGTTTTGTTATGTTTGTTCATTTGTTTTGTTTTTATTTAGATTCCACATCTAAGTGAAATCATACAGTATTTGTCTTTCTCTGTCTGATTTATTTCACTTACCATAATACCCTCTAGATCCATCCGTGTTGTCACAAATAACAAGACTTTTGTCTTCTTTATGGATGAGTGGTAATCCCTTGTGCATATATAGCACATCTTCTTTACCCATTCATCTATTGATGAGCACTTTGATTGCTTCCGTTTCGTGGCAATTGTACATAATGCCGAAGTGAAGTTTGGGGTGCATATATCTCTTGTAACTAGTGTTTTCATTTTCTTCAGATAAATTCTCAGGGGTGAAATTGCTGAGTTGTATGGTAGTTCTGTTTTCAGTTTCTAGAGGAACCTCCATACTGTTCTCCATAGCGGCTGCACCAATTTCCATTCCCACCAACAGTGCACAAGGGTTCCCTTTTCTCCACACCCTCGCCAGCACTTGTTATCTGTGGTCTTTTTGATGATGGTCATTCTGACAGATGTGAGGTGATATCTCGTTGTGATTTTGATTTGCATTTCCTTGACGATGAGTGATGTTGAGCATCTTTTCATGTGCCTGTTGCACATCTGTATGTCTCCTTTGGAAAAATGTCTGTTCAGGTACTCTGCCCATTTTTTGATTGTGGTTTGTTTTTTTTTTGATGTTGCGTTGTATGAGTTTTTTGTGTGTATTTTGGATATTAACCCCTTATTGGATGTATCATTTGCAAATATCTTCTCCCTTTCAGCAGGCTGCCTTTTTGCTTTGTTGGCAGTTACCTTCACTGTGCAAAAACTTTTTAGTTTGATGTGGTCCCATTTGTTTACTTTTTTTTTTTTTTTTTTTTTTTTTTTTTTTTTTTTTTTTGCTGTACGCGGGCCTCTCACTGCTGTGGCCTCTCCCGTTGCGGAGCACAGGCTCCGGACACACAGGCTCCGCGGCCATGGCTCGCGGGCCCAGCCGCTCCACGGCATGTGGGATCTTCCGGGATCGGGGCACGAACCCGTGTCCCCTGCATCGGCAGGCGGACTCTCAACCACTGCGCCACCAGGGAAGCCCCCCATTTGTTTACTTTTGATTTTGTTTCCAATTCATGAAATGTTTTTAAGGAAGAAGACTGGCAGGCCTTGAAGGAGAGACACTAAAATTTATTTCACAGTCTCCCTAGTTTGGAAGAGCATAGAGAAGAATTGTTGAGATGCTGCTGCCATTGTAAAAGAGTGTTTAACGAACATGCCTTAAGCCTCTCTGTTGGTCTACTATGATAGACTGGCATTTGGGTTACAGAGAATAAAGACCTTTCTTGTGGCTTCTCACAATGGGTTTGAGAAGTGAAACAAACATGAAGAAATGATATTAAAGTATGATATTTGCTGAGTGGGAGGGATGCACCAGAAAGGGGCATGGAATCCAGCACTTAGCAGGTCAGGGTGTGCTCTTCTCTCTCTTTTGATATCTCTAAGTGGTTAACTAATGAAGTTACTTCACGGAGGAGCTTCCTAGGGTGCAGGCACTGTTTTCTTTTTTTTTTCCCCAGTATGAATTATTTACTTATTACTCCCATAAAAGCATGGGGGTCTGGTGCTATTTCTATCCTCATTTTACAGCAGAGGAAAATGAGGTACAGAGATATTTAACAAATCACCCAGCTGGTAGGTGGTGAATCCAGGATTGCAATCTAGGTCTTTCTCACTCCAGAGTCTACACCCTGGCCCCTGTGCTATCTGTCTCAAGGTGGAAAAGTGTCGTTCCTAGATGACAAGTGGCCATGGCAGGCCCTCAGAGGATAGACCTATCTCAGGACCAGTGTTCATCCTTCTAGGGTCAGTCTGGTGAAGGACAGAGAGTGACCCATGAAACTGTCTTACTTCTTTGATACATGCGCCTTCTGGAATGTTTGTAGCTTGGAGGAAAGAAGAATGCCTCTGTTTCAGGTTGTAAATTCCTGAAATTATTTTTTATTGTTAATTTTATTATGTTTCATAAATATACCAGACAGTCAAAAAGGTGGAAAGCAGGGAAGAAAATTGAACTTTATTTTTCTGCACCTGGTTCTGAGAGTAAGTCTTGCCATTGGCAGCTGATTAAGTGCCTCTCAAGCTCTCTCTTGATGCAGAGATGGGGAATTCATGTCCTCACGGTCTTGCTTGTGTGCTATCAGTTGCCTTTTGGAAGGCGCCCAGCATACAGGTACTCAGAAAGTGACCCTTGCCTTCCTTTTCTTCAATGACCTGCCTGTCCTGTGACCTTCAGGCTTCTTTGCATGGCATTCATGGAGTCTGCCCCAAATCCTTTTCCCACCTCAGCGCTAATTTCTCCCAGCTCGTGTCTCGCACCCTTTAGTCTCTCTGACTTTGTTCATGCCCTTTGCAGATATGTCCACATGGCCAAGTAGTGAGTGTCTTTCAAGGTTCTGATCAATTACCAGTCGCCACGCATACTCCCCTCCCCTACCCCCATGAAGCTTTCCCTGTGAAGTTTTCTTTTAAGTGTTATTTGATTACCTCCTTTTGAGAGAGGTTTTATATATATATATATATATATATATATATATATATATTTGACTTAACAATGATAAACGTTTGAGAAAAAAAAACTAAGAAAAATAAAGATTCTCAGCAAATGAAGGAAAAAATCCTCTACTTCTATTGCAGAAATTATCTTGGAGGGGAGGGATCAATGTCTCATCTATCTGGAAGATCGATCTGGGTTTTTTCTTTTTCCTTTATTTTTATAGGGCATTGTCTTAAATGTACAATATAATTTGTACCCATGTATGTAGTGAAAACAATTTAACAACATTACCCTAATTCTTCTCATTAGAAGTGTCTATGGGATGGAACATGTACTACTAAAGATATTTATGGAAACGGAAGTGTATAATGCTGCATCTCTTTGTAATATACTTGTTTTTTCATTTCTCCTTTACTGTTTCTAATTGCTTGAAGAAATAAAACTCTGTTCAATGCTCATAAATCTTTAACACCCCTGACACTGGTGAATGTCCCTTTTTAGTCAAAAGAACATGCCTCAAGCTCCAAATCTTAAATAGGCAAAAGCATTTAACTAGAAATTGATAAAATTGATTTATTTTCATTTTGTTTGCTTTTATAGTTACGTATTTGTGGCCATTGATGCTGGTTATACAGTTTTCTTTTGAAAAAATCTCTGGCAATTAGTGAGGTGATTTAAGGAAAACTATTGATTCAGTGATATAGTTGCTTAATAGATGTGGCAAAAATCAGGCATTGATTCACAAGTGAATAAAATCTGAGAGACAGACAGGTCTAGTAAATGTAAGCGCCATTCAGTGATTCAGTTCTCAAATGCTATACCTGAAAAGTCCCCCTCCATGGACTTCATAAATCAGATATCATATAGGCATAAATAAAGTTCCCCAGGACTTTATTCTGCTGTGTTGTATACTAATTACACCCACATACGTGTGTGTGTGTACCTATGTGTGTGCGCTGCTTGATGACAGGGATCGTCTTTACTTACCCTGACTGCCTCTTATGCTCAGGGTCCAGCAGTCGCCACAACGTGTCCACATACACTGAACTAAGCCCCGTTCTGTGTGCCCCCTCCTCCCCAGTCATGTCTCATCGCCCCTCAGTGACGTGCCCTTAAGCCATCCTGAACTTAGATGAGAAGGACATTCAAAGCATGCAGAGTGTTGAGTCCATACAGGTTGGAGTGTAAGTCTACTGAACCCAGGGTAACACTAAGAATAGATAATGCTACGTGAGGGAGAGTTGGGTCCAGTTTAGTCCACGCTGGCAGAATTGATGGTTGGTGAGAATAGACCAGGGAATGATAGTTTTTTATAACAATTAAGAGTATCCTCATAAAGACTAGCTTAAAAAATATGATGCTGTGTAGTACTAGGATGGCATGATCATGAAATTGTATACTTGTCATCAAAGGTCTAAGTGACTAGTCAGTTTATGTACAGCAACCTTTATATTAGTATTGCATCTCTTGGATCTTGTGTGTGTGTGTGTGTGTGTATTTTTGAGTGAGCTTAATAATCAGCATCAGGTACCAAAATAATGAACCAAAATCTTAGACTGACAGAATCAGAATTAGATACATACCAAATCATGATCCTGTTCATCTTGCATATTGAAAGGAAGGGAAACAAAGACCCAGAAATGTGAAATGATACATCAAAGACCCGCTAGTATGTGTTAGCAGTAGTACAGGCAGGACTTAACTGGGGACTCTCTATCCTCAACGGTGGTATTTTTTTTTTAACCACCCTTAACGTTGTATCACATTACACAGATCACTAGTTACAGTGTAATGCATTTCTATTTCAACATATGCTTTATTTCAAATTCAATTTACTTTGATCTTGTAGCGTGTCATCTAGCACTCTGCTCCTCAAAGTGTGGTTTTAGAAGCAGCAGAATCCACATCACCTGGGTGTTTGTTAGACATGAAGACTCTTGGGCCCCACCTCAGACCTTTTCTATCCTAATCTACATTTTAACAAGATCTCTAGATAATTTGTATTACTTTAAATTTTGAAAAGTTCTTTTAATTATCTCCTAGAGCTCAGAAAAGTGTTTGAACTGAATGAGGAGGTTGGACAATCTTTTAGCTCAGTGGCTCTCAAACTTTTTGATACATAAGTTAAACTAGAGAGTAACTTTTAAATGTAGATTCTTGAGGATCATACCCAAAGATTCCATTTTAGGAGGCTTGGCATGGACACCAGATGGAATTATTTTAACAAGATGTGAACATGGTTCTAGTGCAAGAGGTCTGTGAAAAATTTTGTTTTAGCTTTTTCTTAGTTGGGTATTTATAAATGACTTTATTCTTTTCCTTGAAATAAGTGTCTGGAACTCATTTTCAACACAGTTTTCAGGGCTAGAATAGACTGGTTAAGAGTCTGGGATAGATGCCTGAAACAATCAGGTTAGTAAAACATGATATGTAAACTATTCTGAGAAATTTCCTGGGAATGGCATCACTGTACTTCTCCAAAGAAGTCCAGATAACCTTTCTTTCCTCAGTTCTTCTTTATCTTATAGACGTGGCCAACGTTAAACTGATTTAGCTTTAACAGCATGAATTTTGTATTAGGATTCTCTGTTGTGGGCTATCTAAACCCAGCTGAGACCAATTTCAGCAAATGGGAATGTTTTGCCTTGTGTAACTGAAGAATCGGGAAATATTTAGTTGCAGAATCCAGAAGTTAGATGCTCAGGCCACTCTTCTTCCAGTTCTCTCTCATCTTGACTTACCTTTGTTGGTTTTCTTTCTCTTCTCCTGCAGAGAGGTGTTTTCTGCTAAGTGGGGAAGAGGGCTGCAGACAAACACCAGTTTGCATTCTTTGGTCTTTCCCAGCTCCAAACCAAAACAAATCCTGGTGGGTGAATGGTTCTGATCAGCCTTCTTTGGATCACAAGCCCATTTCTGGACTTCTTTGGAAATAGGTATTAATATGGCCCATGCCGTGCTGCCAGTAGCCAGGACTGTTCTTGGAAGTCCAGCCAGATAATGTGTTTTCAGAGTTGAAGGAATTACTAGACAGAAAAATAGTAGATTTCGTTGAAACTTGAAACAGCATCAGTGCTTTGGGAACAACCAAAGTATACACCAGCAGGAGAATCAGGCAAGGATGATGTATACAGTCAACCCCGTGAACAACACAGGGGTCAGGGGAACCAACACTCCATGCAGTCAAAAATCCACATATAACATTTGACTCCCCAAAAGCTTAACTACTAATAGTCTACTGTTGACCAGAAGCCTTACAATAACAGACAAACAACACATATTTTGTATGTTCTGTGTATCTACATATAGTTTACACATTCATGACATACTTTTCTCTTAATCTTTTTGATATTTCTAGGCTACACAGTTTATCCGTGAGTTTGTTCAAACTGTCACATATCTCCAAAAATTTTCCCAATATATTTATCCAAAAAAATCTGCATAAAAATGGACCTGTACAGTTCAAACCCATATTTTTCAAGGGTCAACAGTATATGCCTGGGGTAGAATATTCCACAGATATCAAAACTGATGAACATGAACAATACGGCATAAAATTTTTTTTAATTAATTAATTTATTTATTTTTGGCTGTGTTGGGTCTTTGTTGCTGTGTGTGGGCTTCTGCTAGTTGTGGCAAGCGGGGGCTACTCTTCATCTCCGTGCACAGGCTTCTCATTGTGGTGGCTTCTCTTGTTGTGGAGCATGGGCTCTAGGCACGTGGGCTTCAGTAGTTGTGGTGCGCTGGCTCAGTAGTTGTCGCTCGTGGGCTCTAGAGCGCAGGCTCAGTAGTTGTGGCGCATGGGCTTAGTTGCTCTGCAGCATGTGTGATCTTCCGGACCAGAGCTCGAACCCGTGTCCCCTGCATTGGCAGGCGGATTCTTAACCACTGTGCCACCAGGGAGGTCCCAGGATAAAATATTTTTTAAAAAGAAAAAAGTGTGATGGTATGTAAAATGAGAAAGATCTCAAAATTGTGTGTTCACTGTTGTGTTGACATGGTAGAACTGTACATGTCCATCACAGTAGATCACTGGAAAACAAAAGCAATCACAGTACTGAGGTAGTGTGAGTCAAAGCACCCATTTGTTTTCTTTCTTCTTGTGTTGTCATTGTTCCTTTTGTTTTGTTCTGCTTTTCCTTTATTTTAAATGTTATTATCTATATTTAATTATCTGTAGAATAAACCACCATCATTTTATATTTTCCTGAATAATTCTATGCATGTTTCTGTGCATGTTTCTTTTTTATGTGAGGCATTATTTGGAGATTTCTCTTACGGACCTTGGCGCTGTTTGCCTGTCTGACATGTATTCTTCCTTCTGATCATAACATCTCTCTTATTATTCTTTCTGTGAGGTCCTTTCCTATATTAATTTCATGAGGAGGGCCCTCCTAGCTCTGGTCTGGTGTGTACCTTAGCCACAGCCAATCAAGTCTATTGATTCCACTGGCTTCTATGTCTGGTGCAGGGCTTATCACGTGATTCGAGTTGATTTGGTTGGAGATTCAGTTCCAGGAGTTTTATTGGAACAGTTGGGAGAGAGAAGCTCCATTTTCTCAGAGACTTCCAACCTGGTAGATATACAACCTAGGAGCAAGCAGTGATCATTTTGCCTTAGAATGAAGGCAGTTATACTCATTGAATTATACTCAGTTATACTTATTGAATCTCTTGATTCTATTATACCTGAAGTTGGTACACTGTGGGATTTTAAAAAATTAAAGTTTATATATTTTGAGATAATTTTCGATAAACTTGCAGTTGTAAGGTCTATGTAAACATTTAGCCAGATTTTCCCAATGGTAACATCTTGCAAAACTATAAAAGAATGTCACTAGTAGGATAATTGATAACAATTAAGATGTGGAACAGTTCCACCAACACAAGAATCCCTTGTGTTGTCCTTTTATAGCCACACCCACCTCTCCCTCCCTTTTCTCCACCCATCCCTGACCCTGCCAACCACTTATCTGTTCTTCATTTCTCTAATTTTGTCATTTCAAAGTGCTGTATAAATGAATCATATAGTATGTAACTTTTTTGAGACTGGCTGTTTCCACTTAGTATAATTTCCTGACAATTCACCCGAATTATTGTATATATCTATAGCTTGTTCCTTTTTAATGCTGAATAGTATTCCCTTGTGTGGACACACTGCAGTTTATTTAACCAGCCACGCATTGAAGGACATCCAAGTTCTTTGCAGTTTTAGGCTGTTATGAGTAAAGCTGCTGGACAAATTCATGTATGGATTTTGGTGTAAATGTAAGTTTTCATTTCTCTGGATAAATGCAAGGAGTTTAATTTCTGGTTTGTATAGTAGGTGCATATTTAGTCTTTTAAGGAAATTTCCAAGCTCTTTTCCAGAGTGCCTGTGCCCATTTTACATTCCTAACAGCCATGTATGAACCCATGTACTTTAAAAGTTTTGCCTGTTAGTTGGAGTATGAGGTCTTAACTTGCCTTCTCCCCACAGTTCATCACTGAACTTTATCATCACTTGTATCAGTTAACTGTCACCACAGTAACACTGCATAATATATCATCCCTAAACTCAGTGGTGTACGACAATGAACATTATTTTCATGGGCCTACAGGTTGACCGTAATTGTGCAGTCTTGACTGGACTCAGCTGGGAAGGTTCTAATGGTTGGCTCCTTACTGTGGGTGGGGCTCAGAATTGCTCCATGAGTTTTGTTTTTTTTTTGTTTGTTTGCTTGTGTTTTTTTTTGTTTTGTTTTGTTTTTGTGGTACGCGGGCCTCTCACTGTTGTGGCCTCTCCCGTTGCGGAGCACAGGCTCCGGACACGCAGGCTCAGCAGGCACGGCTCACGGGCCCAGCTGCTCCGCAGCATGTGGGATCTTCCTGGACCGGGGCACGAACCTGTGTCCCCTGAATCGGCAGGCAGACTGTCAACCACTGCGCCACCAAGGAAGCCCTGTTTTGTTTTTGGTGTACAAAAACTCTTGTGCTTTCCTTGTTCCAGGATGTTCATCGCAGCATTGTTTGTAATACACAACAAGTAGAAAGACTTCAATCATCTCTCAGGATCATACAATGGGACATCATATACCAATTAAATGGAGTGACTTTATACATGCTTTTTTTTGGTGGTGGTGGTAAACATTTGTAGCAATTTGTTTGGTTTTAGACTTGCTTGGAGAGCAAGAAAGTGAGCAAGGAGATGAGGTTACGTATTCAAACAGCCCAAAGAATCTTGAAAGCAAGTATAATTTCCAAGATGCAAAAATCTGTTTGAAGAAAGGTTTGGGGGTTGGCATGTTATTTTCATTCATTTTCTTTTTATTTTGCCCCCAAAGTAATGGACATTTCTGTAGCTAATTTCAAGCTCTAATTGATTTTCAGGAACTATGGAATCTACTTTGGAAAGTTAGTTTCCAAACAGCATGCTATTCTGGAGAAAGATCCATTTCTAAAATATTGGAATTATTATTCTTGTTTGTTTCAAATGAGTTTTTTGGGGGGTTTTTTGGAATAAGTTTGCGTGTCATTTGCTACCTGTTGAAAGATCTTAAGTCCTCTTGTGCTTCTGCTATTACGCAGCCCCACTGCTCATATCAAACCTTTGCCTGAATCACACCTGCTAATATCCCATTGGCTGAAGCAAGTCATGTAGCCAAGTTCAAAGTCAAGGGGTAAGGGAATTCATTCCCTCTCTTGTGGGAGGAACCTCAAGTCTCATGGTAAATGGTGTGGATAAAAGGACAAAAAAAAAAAGCAAATTTCTTCTTCTACTATCTACTCACCCCAAAGCATTACTCTTGGTCTCACATAATTTCTAGTGCCCACACCAACATCTCCTTTTGGTTCTTGCCTACTAGCTGTGTCTTCTAGGACTGTAGTAAATTATAGTAAGAATTTGTGCTCCTTTTTTCTTACAATATTTTTGAACCAACCAAAGATGTAAAAGACTAGGCACACCCCCAAATATCCAGAAACCCTCTTACTTATAAGCATATTCTGCAGTATAAGCTTTTGTCTTTCTGACTACTGTTCCTTCATCACAATAACTAAAACATGGTGGTTTCCAGCTTTTATTCTTATGAACTGGTTCTGAGATCTTCTAATATGAGAGCATTTGTCATGGCAGCAAGTACTCTCAATTTAGGATAACGATTTCTAAGCTCAAATCCTAGTTAAATAGTTATTATCTATGAGCATCAGTTTACTCATCTGTAAAACAGAAATGATAATCCTTCATACTATATGTGTGGAGATCAAATGGATTTTAAAAATATGTGAAACAGATTTGGAAGATGTCACAACCAGTTAAGTGCTTTACCTTTGCTGTTAATACTAGTTGTTTACATTTTAGAGAATGCCTTCTCTCAGAAATGTGGCTTTGCTGGGCTTGGTTTCATGGTTCCCTTGATCGATCTTCTGACTGCCAGCAAGGGAAAGAGTTAAGGAAGGACCCGTCACTGATCAAAGGAACGATCTGAGTCCACGAGTGCATAGACTTTTACACCTCATGTTGTTAACTATTATAAGACAAGATGATTTAGTTGGATGGACCTAAGTAGACTTACTATCCTTGTTCATCACCTCAGGTATTTACATGGAACTTGAAGATAGCAAGTCTGTGTGTGGACTGGGGTTGGCGGTATTCTCCGCAAGCTGGTGGGACAGTCCCGTAAGATTTGATGGTCCTGCCGAGTATGGTTCTGTGTCCTTTATGGCACTTGAAAGTTTTGTTTCCTATGGGGTAAATGAGGCTGCCTACTTTGGATACTTTCTTCAAGCTGCAAGCAGAAGCCTACTGTGTCTCAGGAAACTGATGTCCTCGTCTCCCCAGGCCATTGGTCATCTTGGGGTTAGTTCTTCAATCTCACAGTGTTTGTGTCTCTGCTGAAAAAAAAAAAAAAAGGGTAAAGCTTCCTGGCTTGTGGGATCTCTTCCAGCTTTAACACTCTAGGAATCTATAGATATGCACCGATTTCCCTGGAGCTGGGCAAACAGATAGTGCGTATCCAAGGGATTGTTAGACCATGGTAACTGACTTTCCCACAGTGGGGTCTCAGAGCATCCGTCACTCCATGCTCATGTTTCACAGCGTGGGTAAATTGTGAGGGCACAGTTCCAAGTCTGGTCAATAAACATTGGGCTTGGGTTTGCTTGCAGTCCATTCTGACCTCTGAATCTTTCTTCACCCTGACCCAGTTATTCAAAACTGGTCTGGTCATCTTCCAGCTTCGCTCATTTTGATTTGCAAAATTCTGACTATTTTGGAGTGTCTAGGAAACATCATTTTACTTGATAGTTCAGGATTACTGAATATTTTTAAATTCCAATTTTGTTCTCTAAGCCAATACTTAAGAAAATAGTGAAGGACCAGTTTTCTGTTTGTTTTATTTTAATATCCAAACTATTACAGACCTATACTTATGAAATCATGAATTTGGATGTTGTGGCAGTTACAGATTGCTATAAATCTTTTTAAATGCTTGCACTCAATTTTGCACATTATTTGTTTATATGCATGGATGTATTTCTGGATTCTCTAATTCTGTTCTGCTGGTCTATTTGTCTATCCCTGTGCTGATTCCACACTGTCTAAATTACTATGGTTTTATAATGAGTCTTAATATGAGCTAAAATGAGCCCCTTATCCTCTGAGCCAACCTTCTTTTTTGGGAGTAACATGGCTATTCTTGGCCTTTGCTCTTCTATGTAAATTATAGAATCAGCAGGTCAAGTTTTACAAAGAACCCTGATAAAATTTTCACTACAATTTAATTTAATTCACTTACCAGTTTAGGAATAGTTTTGATCTTTCCAGTAATGTATCTTCTAATGTCTATGAGCATGGTTTATTTTGCTAGTTATTTAAATTTTGAATACAGGTTTATAATTTTCTCAAAATATTTTCTTGTGTATGTTTCTTGTATATATTCTTATATATATTTTATATTTATTCCTTGGTGGTTTATATTTATTGCTATTACAAATGGTATCATTTAAAAAGATGTTAGAAAATATACTTTCCAATATTTTGTAGTTATTTTATAAATATACAATTGATTTTGGTATATTAATTTTATATCCAGCAACCCTACCAAGCTCATTCTTTAAATAATTTCCCCATACTTTTCTGTTTTCCATATAATCATGATTTATGAATAATAACAATCTGGTTTTTTCCAATCTTTTTATTTACCTTTTATTTTCTTATCTTATTGCAATGTATTAAAGGATTGTATTAGTTTCCTACAGGGGCAAACAAATAGCACAATCTGAGTGGCTTAAAACAAAAGAAACTTATTTTCTCACAGTCTGGAGGCTAGAAGTGCCTAAGTATAAGTAGGGATTTGATCACTCTGAAAACTCTAGGGAGGAATGCTTCCTTGGTTTTCTAGCATCTGATGGCGCTAACACTCTTTGGAGGGAGAATAACTCCAGGCTGTGCCTCTGCCTTCACTTGGCTTTTTCTCTCTTTGTTTTGCCCTCTTCTTATAAGCACACCAGGCCTTGGATTTAGGGGACATTCTAAATCCAGGATGATTTCTTCTCAGGATCTGTAACTACTTCTATCTACAAAGATGCTATTTTCAAATAAGGTCATTTTCTGAGGTCCCAGGTGGAAACGAATCCTTTTTTTCTTTTTTCTTTTTTCTTTTTTTCTTTTTGGCCACACTGTGTGGCTTGCAGGATCTTAATTCCCTGACCAGGGATTGAACCCACACCCTCAGCAGTGAAAGCGCCAAGTCCTAACCACTGGACCACCAGGGAATTCCCTGGAAAGGAGTTTTGAGGAGACAGTATCCAGCCCACTTCCAAGACCTTTACTGGGATGAGAATAGAAGAAGTGGTAGTAGGCATGCTTATCATAGTCTGAATTCTTGAGAGGGCTTTCAGTATTTCACAGTTACGATAGTTTGTGAATTCTAAAGCACATGATTTTTCACATTTCATTAACTTTATGGTGTCATAAGCCTAATAATCAGTGATTACTGTAGTTTAATTGGTAACATATTTTTCTTTGAAGTGCATCTTGTAGTAAATGGTACCTCAGGTACACTCTATTTTTTTTTTTTCTTTTTTGAGGTACGTGGGCCTCCCACCATTGTGGCCTCTCCTGTTGCGGAGCACAGGCTCCGGACGCGCAGGCCCAGCGGCCATGGCTCATGGGCCCAGCCGCTCCGCGGCATGTGGGACCCTCCCGGACCAGGGCACGAACCCACGTCCCCTGCATCAGCAGGCGGACTCTTAACCACTGCGCCACCAGGGAAGCCCTACACTCTATTTTAATAGAGTGAAATAAATTTAAGTTTTGTTATAGGTTTATTTTTAATGTTGTTAACTATCAGATTAAGAAATTCTATTTTTACTGTAATGAGAAGTTTTTCATTTTGTTTTTCCTTTTTATCATGAGTGAAAGTTGTTTCACTAAATGCTTTTTTTCTTCTACTGAGATAATTGTATGATTATTCTTTTTCAGTTTGTTAATAGGGTAAATTTCCTTAAAAGATATTTTAAGTTTAGACTCGCTTTGAATTCCTTTGGTAAGCTCCACTTAGTTATGTTATATTACATTTTATAGGCACTGTTGGCTTCATTTCTGCCAATTAAAAAAAAAATCTGCAACGTGAAAGAGATTGGCCTGCAATATTGTCCTTCACCTTGTTATTCAGGACTGGTTTTATAATCAAGATTATACTTGGTCATGATGCATCATTCTTTTAATCTGCTATTGAATTTAGTTTGATAATATTTTGTTGAGGATTTTTATATTCATATCCATCAGGGATGTAGGCCTGTGCTTTTCTTGTGATATTTTTGTGTGACTTTGCTATGAGCGTGGTGCTGGACTCATAAATTAAGTTTAGAATGTTCCCTTTTCTTCTTTTTTTTTGAAAAACATTAAGAAGGATTGGTATTAATTCTTCTTTAAATGTTTGGTAGAATTTACCTGTAAAGCCATCTGGTCCTTGGCTTTTCGTTTTGGGGAGGTTTTTTTTTTTTTTTAATTATCAATTCAATCTTCTTATATCTTATTGGTCTTTTCAGGCTTTCTGCTGCTTCTTGAGTCAGTCTTGGTAGGTTGTGTGTTTCTAGGAGTTTATCCATTTTTTCTAGGCTATCCAATTTACTGGTGTGTAATAATTCAAATAGTCGCTTGTGAGCTATTCTATTTCCACGGCATTGGTTATAATGTCTCCTCTTTCATTACTGATTGCAGATCAAAACAACGACGTATCATCTCATACCTGTTAGGATGGCTATTATTTTTTTTAAAAAGGCAAAGAAAAAGGTTGTCAGTATCAGTGAGTATATGGGGGGAAAAAAGTAACCTTTGAACATTGTTAGTAAGGATGCAGATTAGTCTAGGGAGTAGGAAAACATCATGAAGTTTCCTCAAAAAGTAAAAATAGAACTACCAAATGACCCAGCAATCCCACTTCTGCATGTATATCTTAAGGAATTAAATCAAGATTTTGAAGAGATATCTGTACTCTCAAGTTCACTGCAACATGCAGACAACCTAAATGTCCATCATTGGATGAATGGATAAAGAGAACAGTGTATATACATATTATTTTTTTATTTTATTATTTATTTATTTATTATTTATTTTTAGTTATTTGTTTGTTTGTTTGTTTAGCTAGCTAGCTAGCATGCAGGCTGTGCCGGGTTTTACTTGTGGCACGTGGGATCTTTTAGTTGCAGCATACGGACTTCATAGTTGCAGTGTGCGGACTCTTAGTTGTGGCATGCATGTGGGATCCAGTTCCCTGACCATAGATTGAACTCGGGCCCCCTGCATTGGGAGCGTGGGGTCTTACCCACTGAACCACCAAGGAAGTCCCTATACATATTATTTGACCCTAAAACAGAAGGAAATCCTACCATTTGAGATAACATGGATGAACGTGGAGGGCGTTATGCTAAATGGAGTAAGACAGGCACAGAAGGACACATACTACATGACCCCGCTTATATGAGGAATTTAAAATAGTCAAACCCAAAGAAACAGCTAATAGAATGGTGGTTGCCAGGGGCTGGGGGAATGGAAAAATGAGGAAGTATTTGTTAAAGGCTACAGAGTTTCAGCTGTACAAGATGAATAAGTCACAGAGACCTACTTTACTTAGTGTACCATCTACTATACAGCATAGAGCCTGTAGTTAACAGTACTGTATTGTATACTTCAAAATTGGCTAAAGGGGTAGACCTTACATTAAGTGTTCTTATCACAAAATAATAATAATAATAGTAATAAAGAGGGTGGGAGGAAACTTTGGTGGTGATGGATATGTTTATGGTGTAGGTGCTGTTTTCATCAGTGTCTGCTTATCTCAAAACTCATCAAGTTGTATACATTAAATATATATAGCTTTTTCCATGTCAATAATAAAGTGGTTTAATATAAGATCATACTAACAAAAATAATTGATAGTTTTCCCTCTTTTTATTCTCTGAAAAAGCATCTATATACATTGGAATTATCAGTCTAGACTTTCATTAAAACTTGCCTATAATGAATATATCTGGGCCTATCTTTTTTTCTTTTGGTGAGAATGTTTAAATATTTGTTCAGTTTCTGGGACAGATTTGGAAGTGTTGAGGTTGTCTTTTCCTTCCTGGTTCAGCTTTGTTCAGTTAGATTTTTCTAGAAACACGTCCATTTTGTGTTTTCAAATTAGCTGGCATAGAGTAAGAATTGTTTCTTAGAGTTCCTGCTGTGTCTCTAATGATACTTCTTTGGTGGTTCCTAATACAGATCTTTCTTTTATTTATTGACTTTTTTAGCCAGTTTAACTATGGTTTTTCTACTACTTCATATCTTAACTGACTCAGTGAGGTTTTAGCTCATTTCGTACTATCTCCACTTTTATCATTCTTTCTGATCTCGTAGTTAATCTATTTAAATTATTATTCTTTTTAGGTATTTTAATGGCTTCCTGTATACTTTTAAATGATATGAATATTTTACTTTTCATTTCTCTCAGATTTTTACTTTTGAGAGAGGTGATTTGAAATAAAGGCCCTTCCTTATGTTCTTCAAGTAACTATTTATAGCTTAGTGGGCCTGTCAGTCAACATAAAGGATTGTCCTTGAACGATGGTCTGTGTTACCTCAACCCCATGTCTCTTTTAAAAGTGGTCCAGATACCACTCAGATGCCGCCAAAATTTCCATTTATTCAGCAACAGACTGTAATTTGAATCTCATTTCAGCAACTCACTAGCTCGGTTACTTAGATCAAGAATTTCACCTCTGCAGTCCCAGTTTTCTTATTTGTAAAATGAAAATACAGCAAATCTCACACAGTCATTGTAAGACTTAAATTAGGGGACAATTGTTAGTGTGCCTAAGACTAGCCCTTCATAGAGTAGATGCTCAGGATATGTTATTCTCCTACCCCTGTGATAAATATCCTGTTATTACAGCATACTAACTGTTCTGTTTGAAAACTGTACAAATGACCATGTTAGTTATCCAGCATTTCCCAATAACTTAGTACATCATCTTGTTTTATAGGAATATGTGGACAGAGATTATTTCTCTTCCTGTGCATATACATTGTATAAAGTGGAAGACAAATTAATTGACAGTGGCATTGTGAGAATCCTAATCTTTCTTTTCCTTTAAGGCTAGTGCTTTAGAGAGCAGAGCGTTGGTTTCCAGGGGCTGGGAGTGGGGAAGATGGGAAGATGTTGGATAAAGGATGCCAACTTTCAGTTATAAGATGAATAAGTTCTGGGGATCTAATGAATAGCATACTGATTATAGCTAATAATACTGTATTATATACTTGAAAGTTCTTAAGTGAGTAGATCTTAAACATTCTTATCACAGCTTAGAAATGATAACTATAGGACATGATGGAGGCATTAGCTAATGCTATGGTGATAATAATTTTGCAGTATATAAGTGTATCAAATCTATACTTAAACTTATATAATGTTATATGTCAATTATATCTCAGTAAAGCTGGGAAGAAAACAGAATAGTGGTTTATAGTCTCTTTTGTATCATAGACCCTTTGAGAATCAAGTAAAAGTCATGGACACTGGGTCCCCCCCAAAGGCACATTTGCACATTCTTTTAATCAGAACTCATATATCCTTCAAAGGCTATCCATGAATTGAGGGATAAGAATGCCTTGGTTAGAAAGTAACAGTTTTCTGTAAGGTTAGCTGCAGGTAATATATTTGACAGCACTGATGTTCCGATTCCATGCAGACCAACAAATCTTGAGTTAGAATATGAGTTTGAAATGGACAGGTAGATTTTTTGACAGTTATTCCTTTTGATATCAGTCATAATGACTCCGAATGAAACCCAGAAACAGCTTATGTGTTTAGAAACAGAATATGAAAACATTTTTCAACCGTCAGATGTTCTGAGGAATGCGTCCCCTGTGAAGTCCCAGTGAATCTTACTTTGAATGCATTTAAAACTTTCAAAACTGTGCTCCTACTTTCCGTTTCTTTTGTGTTCCAAGATACCGTGGGATGACTCTGTATGCAAGCGTAAGAATCTACTTAGAGGCAAGAAAATACTTAGTCAATAATATGAGCAGTATGTCAATAATAAGAGCAGATTGCCCTTTATCTTTGTTTCAAAAACAAATAGGGCTTTTTTAGACCAAAGGAAAAATATGTGCGCCTGTGCGGGAGCGTGCACGTGCACACACACACGCGCGCGCGCGCGCACATGCACACACACATGCACACACACATGCCCAAGAAAGAGAATAATGACACAAATTTTGACCTCAGGCCCAGAAGTCGAAAAATATTAGAATCTAAAATGTTCTCAAATAGCTGGAACAGTGGGATACATACAAGAAGGTAAATTTCAGAGGAAATAAGTGCAAAGACTTGAATTAGAAAATAAAATCCATAATGAATATATATGTTAAAAGCTCCTACTGTTAAAAGGGGTGTAGTGAGGATTAAGTGGGTGATACATGCAAGTACCTGGCGGGTAGAGGAGACAAGATTGTTATTAGTTCCTACTCTTTATATTAATTTTTTTTATTTACGAACACTGGGCTCTAGCATCTTTTGCTCCTTCTCAAAATATATTTTACAAAGTAAATTAATAGTGGAAATAATTTTGCTGGGGGAATGGTTGATCTTGTCAAGCGAACCATTTCTTAGGATTTGTTAGAACTATCTGCATATGAAAAATTATTTGCCCGCTAGGAAAGACCAAATAGATGGGGTAGTTTTGATAGGAGTAGAAATCATAGCCTTCTTTAGTCTTCTAGGATGACTGGAGATAAGATCCAAGCTCAGAGAATACCTAAAGGCAAAACCGGGCTTACCAGCAGAGGTCCTAAATGTAGGAGCAAGATGCTTGGTTAGAAGGGGTTGGAAGGAATCAGAAAATATGTACTTAACAGAAAAAATTCTCTAATTTACAAATATCCTCCTTATAATTTAGGACATTTCTAAGAATCAAAAATGATTTTTAAAAAAAGGTCTCATTCATGAAGAACTTAGATAAATGGTGAGGAAAGCATCCCACAGTAATTGCCAAATCCATCCCCAGCTACTAGACTGTTCTGTTGTGCACATTGATGTCGTATACCACTGCTAGATGTTTGTCTTCCAAATTTATTTAAGCAAGCCCCTAAAGACTTTTACTCAAGGACTCTCTTAAAAGAATCCAAAGGCATTATTTTGTTGTGGATAAGAACACAAACTTTGATTGAAAAACCAAAATCTAATCCTTGAACATTCGTTTGCTAGCTGGATGACTTTAGGCCCTTGAGCTCCAAGTCTGTTTCCTTTTATGCTAATGGGGTTTATAAGAGCCCTAACCTTATAGGATGACTACGAGCTTTAAATGAGGCTCTATATGTTTAAATCACTTAGTACAGTATGTAATACATAGAAAACACTCTATATTAGCTGCTATTGTTTTTGACACTGTTACGGATCGTTTGACTAGGACAGCAGACCTTAAGGAAATTAGTTGAGAAAAACCACATTGAAGGGAAGACAAAAGTCTTAATGCAGTAAACATGCTTATTTGTAGATATACCTGAATAAGCAAACAGAAGCTGTGCATAAATGAAGCGTTAGATGCAGAAGAAAGGGAAATGCTCAGAAATGCTGACGTGAGGAAAGTCATGGTCATTTCTGGACGTGGTGGGACAGGAAGGTGAGAGGTGGCTCCACTTCTCAGTAGTAGGCACCACAGGCGTTTCCAGGGGCAGTGTCAGCACGGGTGGCCCAGGACATTTTGCCATCTGTTAGTTTTTATCAGCAATACTTGCAAAAGTCATACTGCATAATTAAGGTAGCTGTGATAAACAATTTTTAATGCCTTCATCAAGATGTGTGCAGTGGCATTTTTCCCAAAGATCATTTCTCTGCTGTGTTAAGGGGAAGAACTAGGAAGATGGATTGGAAAATATAAATGATTCACCAACTCTCTGGGGAGAACTGAGATAAATATTTATATCGGTCATTTATCATTCATTTACTACTCAGTGGCTTCTTATGTCCACACTCACTATGTTATCTGATTTAAATATTCCCACGTGAGTGATTTTTCTTAGCAGCCATATAGAGGGGTCCTAATAGATGAGACATTTCTGCATCTTGGTACCACATTTGCTGAGCAACTACATTCTGTGTTCCAAGAATATGTATAATCTGTTGATTTATGCACAGGGGACTTCTATGTTGTTTTATTGATTGATATGCCTGCTAGACCCAGAATCTTACAGAAAATTGCTTGACCTTAAAAACGGTGCTTTAGGAAAGTAAGAAATTAATAAAATAGAAATCATAGGCAGTAGTATTGGGGTTATATGGACCTCCATCATTTTGCCTTGACTACATTAACAGCCTTATCTTCTGCACTGAACACTAAGCTCCAGTGCCAAAGCATAGTTTATGGTTCTCTATACTCATTGAATCTCTGAGCTTCAAGCCTTTGCTCATCTCATCTCCCTGGCCTGGAATGCCCTACTACTTCTCTTTTTTACCTGGCTAAATCTCCTCAGGGTGCTTTAAGACTTAGTTGAACTAATTCAATGCATAATGTTTAAATTGTTTAAAAATTCATGTGCCATGGACAAAGATGGACCACCATGGATGTGTCTGTAAACAACAAGTAAGCCTAACAATGTGTAGTGAGTAAAGCTGAGAAACTTTTCACATATTTATTTGCCATTTGAATATCTACTTGTATGAAGTATCTGTTCGAGTCTCCTGCCCATTTTATTGGATTTGATATTTTTCTTATTGCTCATAAAAATCTTGTACATATTCTGGATATGCACTCTTCATCAATTGTATGTCTTACAAACATATTTTCCTGTGCTTTAGTTTCCTTCTCTCCCTCTCTCTCTCTATATATGTATAACATTTTTTTCTAGTCAGATTGAGAATGAGTTGCATACATAATGGACATTTACCGCTAAATACTCCAGTGTGTATTTCCTAAGAACAGGGACTATTATCTTACATAAACACAATAAAATTATCAACTTTAAAATTTAACATTGATTGAATATTTTAATTTACCAAATATTTCTGATTTTGTTGATTGACTCAATCAGATTATAGCACTTTCTTTTTCCTCCAGCACAAGAACCGCTCGAACATCAGGAATATATGTTCTGTTCATGTCTCAAGTCTCCCCTAATAGGAATATTAGGAATATCTTTCATGAAATTGACATTTTTAAAGAATAGACTTATTTTTTTTTTGTAATAGATGTTCCCTTTCTGGTTAGTCTTGTGCTTTCTCATGATTAGATTCAGGTTACATAATAGAAGTTGTGTCCTTCTCAGAGTATCACATATGGAGGCACATGGTGTTCATCTGCCTCTAGCTGGTGATGTTAATTTTTTTTTTTTTTTTTTTTTTGCCGTACGCGGGCCTCTCACTGCTGTGGCCTCTCCCGTTGCGGAGCACAGGCTCCGGACGCGCAGGCTCAGCGGCCATGGCTCACGGACCCAGCCGCTCCGCGGCTTGTGGGATCTTCCCAGACCAGGGCATGAACCCGTGTCCCCCGCATCGGCAGGCGGACTCTCAACCAGTGCGCCACCAGGGAAGCCCTCATGTGTGTATTTTTAAGGCATATGGTTCTGTTTAATTTTTCAAATCATGATTATTATTCAGTCTGGCAATATCTGTCTTTTAACTGAAGTATTTAATTTATTTGCATTTAATTTAAGTACTGACACCTTTATGTAAACCAATAATGTTACTGTTTTCAGTGTTGGCCACCTATTCTGTATTTCTTTTTTCTTTTTTTGTATACTTAAGTACATTTCTACTATTTTACCTATTTCCCTCACTATCATATTGTACATTTTTTGTTATTTTTTTAATGGTAATTCTAGAGAGTATAATATGTATACCTGTCTCATTAAAGTATATAAATTGGTATGTTTACCATTTCCTAGAAAATGCAAGGACTTTATAATCCTTTAAAGTCGCTTAACCCAACTTGATTTTTATTTTATTTGTTTTAGTTTTGTATGTACATTAAACTCCATATACTATAGGGGTTTTATACAGTCAATCTTTATGTAGATTTATCCACATAGTTTTGTTTCTGCTTCCCTTCCTATTAGAAGAACTTCTTTAGGTTTTTCTCTTGGTGTGGGTTTGCTGGTGAGTAATTCCCTCCTTTTAGTTGTTTGAAAATATCTTTAGTCCCTCTATTTTTAAAGGATGTTTTTATGGGATATGAATGCTTGTTCTTTTCTTTCACCACTTTGAACATATTCCATTGTCTCTGACTTACATTATTTCTGTTGGGAATTCAACTATCTTTCTTTCTGCTGTTTCTTTGAAGATAATGTATCAGGAGTGGTGTTCTTAAGATTTGTCTCTTTTCCTTTTGTTTTCAGTATTATGAGGACTCAAGGTTTAGTTTTCTATATCTTTGTCTGGCTTGGTGATTGTAGCAATTCTTGAATTTGTGGCTTGATATCTTTCTGCTATTAAAAAAAAAATTCTCTGTCTATATCTCTTCAAATATTGCTTGTAAAACATTTTCTCTCTTTACTATTTCTGGTCATTCTAATAACGTATATTATAGCTTTTTCCTGAGTCCCATGTGCCTTTTATTATTTTTTCATCTTTTTAAAATTTCTCTCTGCTTTAGTCTTAGTGTTTTCTACTGACCAAATTTTGGGGGTGGGGGGAGGGTGGGATGAATTGGGAGATTGGAATTGACACATATACACTATTGATAGTATGTATAAAATAGATAACTAATGAGAACCTGCTGTATAGCACAGGGAACTCTACTCAATGCTCTGTGGTGACCTTAATAAGAAGGAAATCCAAAAATGAAGGGATATATGTTTACATATAGCTGATTCACTTTGCTATACAGTATAAACTAATATAATATTGTAAAGCAACTATACTCCAATTAAAAACAGAAAGCAAAATAAATAAATAAAAATTCTCTCTTCAATTAACTAATTATTATCTTATTATCTTATTATCTTCAATTAACTAAAAATTAACTAATTTTTTCTAACTCCACTTATTGTATTTTTCAGTTTCATGATTTTCATTTGATTCTTTTTCATAAATTCCAATTACCTCCTGAAATTGTTTTTATCATATCTTCTAATGTTTTGGGCTAACAGTTGTTTTAAAATCCCTGTCTGATAGCTCCAATATATGAATCTCTTGTTAGCATTTTATTTTATTTTATTTTTAACTTTTAGCCATTTGCTTTGCTTTTTTCTTGTTTTTTGGACATTTAGTTGTGACTCCTGGTATGTTGAATGACATAATTTTTAAAAATTGGATGTCAAATATGGGTGTAAAAAATTGCAGAGAGAATTCCATGGTCTGGTGATGTTATCTTGTGTAAGATAAAGTGTGATTTTGCTTCCAGCAGTCAGCTCAGCTAGGGAAATACGTCTTAATATAGCTTGGGGTTGCGCTGATTTCAGTTGGATTCTAGTCTTTGTCAGTGTTAGTCCGTTTCTGTTTGGCCCTTCTTTGGTATTCCCCTTCAGACATTCAACTGATAGCCTGAGATTTTTACCTGGCCCCTTGTTAATGGTGGCCCTTAAGCTATGATTGTTTTTCCTGAGCCCCTTGGGATTACATAATTTTCACCTTTAGCCTCTCAACCTACTGCTTTATGCCCATTACTGCTTATCTGATATCTGGTATCTTTATGCCTCTATTGATAATTGTTGCTGCCATAATCAGCTTGCAGGCTGCGTTGAACTGGCAAATGCCATGAGGGAAGAAAGCTGTCCCCAGTGTCAGGATCTCTTCCGTATTTCCCTTTTCTAAAGATCTTGACACCTCAGTGCTCATTGCCTTGGTTGCTCTTCGATACCATAGGTATTTTATCCAGAATTTCTATTGTTTTCATTGGGAGAATTGTTCTATTCTTAGTTGGTCTGCTAAAGATGGAAAAACTGTATACCACATTCTTGTAGAAGGTTTTAAGTGCGTTGATTTGTGTGATGTTATCCAATTATTATTTTAGAAAAGACCACTAATTAGGCTGACTAATTTGGGGTAAAAGGAGAAGCCCAAGATCAGCTAGAGCCTTCACAGAAAGTTGCATTACATTTAAATTCATCAGACATATTCTTCATTAAAGCAGGTAATTAAAACCCTTTATATAGTGAAGTGTCCCTTTGTAATTAAGCATCTTGTTTTCACAAATCTTGAGAATTTCAATTTTCATTAAGTGAAGAACCCCTGTTATTTCTCTGTTTTCCTTGGTATCATTTGAGATTTTAGAAATCTTTTCAAGTAAGTAGAGAGCTTGGTGTTTAAAGAAAAATCCACATAGGCCTGTGAAGATTTTGGAGAACCACATGACTTTCTTTTTTTAAACCAACTGTTCCAGGAAATATCCATTTTTAAAAGATGATTTGCTGACACTTCACATCTTGAATCCAAGTTGCTGATTCATGCAGTTTGAAGTTCAGAGAATTGCTTAAAGTTACAGCTTCCCACGAAATAATCATGTGGATGTCAGAGGAAGTTTGTAGAGCTATGAAGACTTGTAATTACATAGTCTGCTTCTATAAACTGCAGTCTGATAGATACGGGACAGATTGAATGATGGGGCTGACAGCTGAGCTCTTATCGATCTTTTGTTTTTAAAGCTAACAGTGATGTATCTCATGCTATAACTTCAGTCTAAATCCACATAAATATGAAATTGCTGAAGTGAGAGTAGGACACAGAGCCAACAAGTTAGAAAATGTGAGTGTGTAAAACAGTTAAAAAAAAAAAAGTGCATCACTGATAGAACGAATGAATTCTTGAGGTTATCTTGTCATGTTAGGTATTTATAATAAACTTTACAGCATCTTGGGACATAAAGAAAAACACCAGCTAATATATGGTGCCGTTATATTATGAAGTCATATATTGCATCAATCAAAAAATAATATTAGGGCAATTTCTGAATAGTTTCATACACTTAACTATTTAAAATGCTTAAAAATGTCAAATTTACCATATTTCTTCTATCTAAGATGCATATTTTTTTCATTTTGTCATCTCTTAAATCAGTACTCAGGTTATATCTGTTTTGTAAATCTTCATAAATAAATGGTGCTAAATAAATCCTGTCCCACCCAAGGGATAAAGCAGTTTATAAGAATAAAAGGGAAAGTTTTAATTCTTTTTTTGTTCAATCATTTTCATTCTGTTTATGAACCAGGTTGACTACCTTGGTAGGACTTTTAAGCACAAGAAATATTTTAGCTTTGTTTTATTATTAAATATATTAACTCAAAGATACACAAAAGTAAATAAACGGAGACATGTGTCACCTACCCAGCGGAAAGTTTATTCTTTCCATTCTTCCTTTCTTCTTCCCTAGGTATAAACCATTTAAGGTTAGTGACTATCAGTTATGTATAGAATTACATAAATTTTACATATTACATAGAGTATGTCTTTATACTTTTACTACATGCAAGTATATGTACACAATATATGGTATTATTTTGCATTTATATAATTTAAACATTATATAAATGGGGTGATGCTATATGCAGCTAGTTCTTTCTTTGTTAGTATTATATTTTTGAGGTTAATGTGGATGCATGTTACCTCATTGATTTATTGCCACATGAGATTAAATTTATGAGTAAACTTTTCAATTTTTGCTTTCCTCTAATTATGAAAAATTACATTTTTCCGATTTTTTTTTGGTTTGTTTCAAACATTGTGTAATCAGTATACTTGCACGTCTCCTTGTGCATGTTTGTAACAGCTTCTCTAGGCCATTTGGTTGGAAGTGAAATTCAAGTATAGAGATTGCCAGCTTGCTCTCCGAAGTGGTTGTGTAAATTTTTTTTTTGGTTGTGTACATTTATACACACACCACTCTGTATGATTTCTCATTTCCTTACACATTCGTCAATACATGCCATTATCTAGGATGTTTCAAAACAAAACTTTCAAATTCCCCCCCATCATGACCATCAAGCAGAAAGATACTTTTAAACGGAAGAAGTGGAAAAAACAAAGTCCGGAGAAAACAAAGTCCTACAGTTTAAATGTTAGGTAATAAGAAAAGACAGCTCTATCCCCAAGCACCCCCCACTGATTAGAGAAGCAGTAACATATGTCTTGTTGTTGGACCAAAGCTAGGTGGTGATGGCCTTCATTTCTCTTGAAATTATATAATTTCTGTATGTAGCTGTAATAAATAGCTCATCTGGGAATGTATCTAGCCAGTGCTCCCCTAAAGTTGTAGTACAGAACAATAGTCAAAGAAATGTGTCTTGAAAAACAAATTCCATCTGGGAGATGATACATGCTGTATCCCTCTTCTGAAATTTAGCAAAGCTCTGATCAATTCCACTATGAGAAAGCCTGTCTAATTTTATTTAACCCAGCTTTTCCCAAACTTATAAAAAAAAAATCTAACCCCTACTACTAGGAACACAGTAGAGAATTCCAGTCTAACCCTCCTCAAGCCAGTATTAGCACCAAATTGAATATTCAAAACCTGAGCTCAGATCCAGACTTTACCATTGATTTGTTCTGTAATCTTAGGCAAAATATTCACTATTCATGAATCTTGATTTTCTCATCCATAAAATGAACATGAAGTCTTCTTTACAGGGTATGAGAAATAATAAAACGGTCTACACAGAGCACCCAGCATGGACTGGCACATGATAGGAATTTAGTACATGCAGGATTAACCCTTTGTTTACACCTGCTTGAGGAAATATCATGCACTTGATTCTCCATAGTGCAAAGTCCTAGTTTCATTCTCTAAAACGACCCCGTCCGTCATACATGTATAGGCCATCTGCTATACGTATGCCAGGACTTAGAAAATCATAATGGTTCATGATTATATAAACCTCAGTCATAAAAGCCTTAATCTTTCCAGCCTGTCCTAACAGGAGAGACTTCTTGACTTCAATTTAGCTTCTGAAATTTTCCTTGCACTTCCTTATAAGTTGTTTGACCTACAGCAATGAAGGATGCATGAAATATTGATAGTTATTCGTACCATATTTTTTCAGAGCCTCATAGAACCACTGGGCTGGAAGATTCCTGCCCTGATTGTTTCCACTCCCAGAATGTTACAGAAGAACTGAAGGTCAAACAAGTTAAATGTGAACATTTATGCAAGGAAAGGAAAATGCGGTGTAACATTTCCACCTCCCATGGAGCTTATGGCTTCAGCTTTGGGTTCATACATTGAACCTTTACATATGACCCTAAACAGGTTACTTAAACTCTCATAGTCTCAATTTCCTTATCTGTAAAGTAACTAAAATTATATTAGTCTACTTCAGTTTGTAGTGGGAGGAGCGGATGAGGTAATACAGCCCCCAGACATGGGAGGAACGCTTAACATGGATTGATTCCTCCATGGATTTGCTTACCTTGGAGTTGCCTCCCTCTGCTCCAGAAGTCTATTGAGGTACTACTACTGTTTTTTTCAAATCCTTATTGAGTTCAAGTTCAGTGTCTACAATGCTAATGGAGAGAACAAGTCTGGCAAGTGTCTTGGATAGAACTGATGAGGTTGCATTTAAGTGAAAAGTGTGTTATAGCAATTACCATAAAATTTATCCTCATCTCAATAAGGTTCCTTCTCAGAGAGAATAGGAGGAGGAGGAGGAATGCATCTTTAGATGGTCAGATGAATCCTCTGAGCCCTGTATTATCATTGTAAGAAAGCTACAATTTATTGAGCAGCCTCTGGGTGCCAGGCACTGTGATAAGAATTTTATCAGATTACAATTATTGATCCCAGTGGTTTTTATAGAAATTGCAATAGGAAAGAAAAGAACTTATTACAACATGGCATGGTGATAGTGTGGGACGGAGGGGTTAGTAATTCCAGCACTACCACATCCTAATATTTATTGAGGGCTTGCTGTGTGACACATATTGTGATCAGCACCTACAACCTGGGTATTTACTGTTCCCCATTTTTTTACACATTAGGAAGCCAAGGCTAGACAGGTTACACAGTGGTCCAGTGTCACACTGCAGGTGAATGTTGAAGCCAGGGTTTGAATCCAGTTTCTTCTGACACTACAGCCCACAGCTAGCTGCCTCCTAAAGACGGCATCCAGAGTCTTGGTGCTTGTTTCACAGTCCTCCATTGAGCACTCAGTCTTATAAACTTGGAAAGTGGATTTCATTTACCCCTAGAAGGACTCCCATCTCTCAAAGTGTGATCTCAATTTAAACAAGATCATAAGAATGATACGTAGATTAACTCACAAGAAGATACCAGGTATCTTTCTCTATAGACACCCACTTGCAAAACCAAAGTGTTTGGACAGTTGCTTCACCAAAAATGAAGACTGAGACCCAGTAGGGGGAGTGAAGTATGTCATTGCAGAGGCTAAGGCGTTGGGCTAAAACAGCCTGGTGCACGCTCTCCTTAAGGGAGTTTGACCACTCTCAGGTAGGTGGTTGGGTTGAGGTCTAGCCCCTGGGACAGTATCAGGCTTTGTGAGCCATCCTTGCTATCCATTCCAAAGCTGACCACCTTCTAATGGGCATTTCTTTTCACTAGCTACAACAGAGCCACATCTTTAGCGAGGGATAGGTTCTTAAGTTCACAAAGAAGTATTATTACCCAATAGTATTGGATTTCCCTTAAATTGATTGTAAAATATAGTACCCCATAATTATATACACCGTTAAAAGTTGCCATAGCAGCAGGAACTGACATTAACCATAGGATCGGCTAACTTGGGGGTCTGTCATCTAACTCTCCTTCAGTGGCATGTGTTCGTTTGGTGAACTGGTGAATGGAGAATCACTGTACAATGACTACTGAAATGACTCCTTTTCTCTTTTATTCCCTGGAAGCTAAGAATTCCGGTTAATAAAATATGCACATAATATCACCTTTCATTTACCTGCTTTCACCCATTTTGCATTCATTTTTCAGTTTAACGCTTATAGGCCAATCTTATTTTATTCCTAAGTTTTTGAGGGATGTTGAACACTGACACCCAAGAGCTGCTAATACTCATCTTTATTACCTTTACACTGTCGAAAGGAAGAGCTACAACTGAGACAGTTACATGGTTTGTCCCCATCACTGGTAGGAAGTGATCTTTCCAAGGTTTGATACTAAAGCCCATTCTCTTTCTACTGTAATCACGTTTTTAAAATTGATTTTCATTAAGTGTTGAATTATCCTCTGCTGAAATGTGCTTGAGGTCTAGAAGAAATGTAGATTAACAGACGAGAGAGAAAGAGAGAGAGATTTCAGTTTCTGGTTTTAGTTGTTTAAAAAAATGACCATATTCTAGGTTACCTGGATGACCACGTCCTTCGTGAGGGCTCTGAAGATTTATCAGAGTCTATGTATATGTTGTATTCAAATGATGTGTGAGAAGATATGCTAAGTTAAATTTTAAAATTTTGTGATGAGATTTCCAAAATCAGAAAATTGTGTCTTTGTCCCCAGTGAAGGACAAATGATATGATATTAAGTTATGAAAAGTGATATCCCAGGAGTGTTTGAATAGAGAAAAGTGGTAGGCAAATCCAAACTGTCTGCAGGCCCTATTGTAATGGATGCTACACTCTCTTGAGCCTGCATCTCAGCAGTAAGTACCACATTCACTTTGTAGGCTCATGTTTCCAGAAAAACAACAAAATAATGTTGTTTCAGTGGTTTTATTCCATTTTTATGAATAAATTTGATTTCAGGGTTGAATAAGTTCTAGAAACATAAGAGCTTTCCATAGTCCTCTCTTTATTCATATTTACGGTGGTTTATATAAGATAATTTTCCAACACAGGGTTGGGGGAATTCCATAATTTGTGTGTGTGTGTGTGTGTGTGGTACGTGGGCCTCTCCCGAGTTGGCGGAGCACAGGCTCCGGACGCGCAGGCTCAGCGGCCATGGCTCACGGGCCCAGCCGCTCCGCGGCATGTGGGATCTTCCCGGACTGGGGCACAAACCCGTGTCCCCTGCATCGGCAGGTGGACTCTCAACCACTTCGCCACCAGGGAAGCCCTTTTTTCCTTTTTAAATAAGGTATGAACATTGATCAGATTAGGAATCACTGCATATATTTGTTTGTTTTAGCTAACACTTATATAGCACTTATTATTATGTACTTTCAGAGTATTGTTAAATCTTTTCAGTTCTAAGGGGTTCTCTCCTTCCCCACATTTAACCTCTCCAAAATTAGTATGCAGTTCACTGTCATTTTTTTTTTCCTACTGGTATTAAAATAGCAGTGCCTCGAGCATATTAAATTCAGAGAAGTTTGGTAACTCATTTAATTCTCACATTAACCATTGGAGACATATTATTATCCTCACTTTTAAGGTATGTAAACTCAGGAATAGAGGTGCCAATGAACTTGTCCAAGGGCAAACAGCTAATAAGTGGGCAGGTCAGTATTCCCACTCAAGTAGTCTAATTAGAGAGTTCCTGCTCTAACTGATGTAACTGCAGTGCCTGAAACAAACATACTGTTAATAATGTACAAATTAAAATTTGCCAACAGTTATTACCAAATCGTTACAGCTTAGCAAACTGCGTACTAAATTGGCTTGATTTCTGATTAATATCCCTTAACATTCTTACCAAACGCTGCCACTGTGTCATCTCAGGACTGTAGAAGATTGACAGGTGCATGAAGCACATTGAATCTCAGAAGATACAACTGGGAATTGAGTTCCTCTGAATCTATAATGTGATGGAATGTGTTCTGTCTTCACCAGTGATTAATTTAGAATAACTGGGTCATTCCCTCATTTCGATTTTTCAGTTTGGGAATGAATGGAGCAAATATTACATACAAAAGAGATTCAGAATGGCCTTCAGAAGAGTAGGAACACCAGTCTTGAAGACCCACCAGAGAATTTCCAAGGGTGATAAATGCCAAAACTTAGCCTCTGTTAATGAGGACAAAGGGAAAGGTTACAGTTTATTGTAATGTCTTCGATGCTTCTTTTTTGTTAGGAGCTTCTTGACTTTAGACAACTGACCAGGACATGAGGGCAGAGTTAGAATGAGGCAGAATTGGATGCCCTTGTGTCAATAAATACTATGGAAGTCATTGCTTGGATGACCCCTCTTAAATATAAGAATATATACTAACTGGCATGATTGATTGAGGTAATGCTTTAGTCCATGGTCACTTGTGTGGTCTTTGAGGAAAGAGAGATTCTCCCTTGTGACCTGTGTAGCCTGTGGTAACCATTTTCTTAGATATTTGCAAACAAAAGTAACAGTACCAGTCATACATTGTTTAAAAAAAAAGAAAGAAAAGAAAAAGAAAAAAAAAGGATGTTTGTGATGTTGTTTTTTCAATTGTGCTACTTTGTGTTTTATTGTAGATAGATAGATAGATAGATAGACAGACAGATAGATAGATACTGCCTATAGTTCCCTGAGGATATCATACTTTAGCTGCAGACAAGGTGTTGTCAGTTAGCTCTTATTGTGAAACAAACCTCCCTAAAACTTAATGGCTTTAAAACAACAGCTGTTTGTTGAGTCCATGGCTCTGCAGATTGGCGCCATGGGCTAGCTTTAGCTGAGGGTTTATTTTGGTCTAGTTGCTCTCACTGATGTGCTTGCGGTCATCTGTTGGGTTGCCTAGGGGATGGCTCATCTCAAATAAGCTAATCTCTGACAGCTCAGCTCTGTTCAGTGTAGTCTCTCATGTTCTAGCAGGTTAGCTGGCAGTATTCACATGGCAGCTGGTCAGGTTTCTAAGAGACGGAGTAAAAGCTTGCAAGCTTCTTTAGGCTCAGCCTCAGAATGGGCACAGTGTCATTTCTGCCCCATTGTTCGGGCTAAAACCAATCACAGTATCAGCCCATATTCAAGGAGAAGGTAAATAGACTCCATCTTTTGATTGGAAGAACTGCAAATACACATTCCAAAGAATAAGGATACCGGAAGGGATGAAGATCAATGACCATTTTTGCAATCTACCACACTTAGCTCTTCAGCTGTCCTGTGAGTTGATATTCTTTTTTTTTTTCCCCCTCTTCCTTCTTGTTACCATTCATGGGTTTATTCTACCAGAGCATATACCGTCTGATTTTTGTTTTGGAGTGTGGAAGGAGACTGAAGAACTCGAAGGCTATAGTTTCCCAAACGAGCAACCATAATGCCTTGCTACTTAATGGTGTCTATGATTATGTGATATCTACAAGTAATCCAACCGTAATTTCAACCTCTTCCTCCAACCCACCGGGTTATGTAAAAGGACTGATTCAGATGGAATGGGAACTCTGTGGAAGATGAGTTCTTGACATGGCAAAGGGACTGGGACCCATAAGATTTGAAGGGCAGTGGAAAGGCGCTAGGATCTGTAATTCAGGGAAGAAGTGTCTCAGAGACAGCACAATTATACCCAGACATAAATTAGGCAAGGAGTAAATTGCTTTTATTTGGCCCCGAAATTCTGAACTAGTACCAAGAAGTGGAAGTTATAAGAGTCAGGTTATACTTTATTATATGGAAAAAGTATTTTGAACCATTAGGGCTTTTTAGAACTAAAAAGGATAGTATAAGCTAGTGGCTAACAGCGTGGTCAATCTGGAGTCAGATTGGCCTGAGTTCGAATTCTATTTGTCATGCTTCCTATCTGTGTTCTTAGACAAGTTCATTAACTTCCCTCATCTCTAAAATAGGACTAATAACTATTATGAGGATTCAATGATAACATATATGGAAGTTCTTCTTATAGTGGCTGGCAGGGTAAGAGCTCAAAATAATTCTTAGTTAATAATAAACATATCTTTAGGCCCCAAACTGACTAAAGGCCTCTCTGAGCAGCACGGTCAGTGAAATACCAGGCAGTTAAGAATACTAGTTTCCTGGGTAATGACACCTGTCTATAATACTATTGGAGATTTTCTCCCACTCTGTTATAATTGCCCCTAGCAATTCAGTAAAAAAAAAACCTGCTTTACCTTCTGTCTAGAAACACATTATTACTATTTTGGTCCAGGCCTAATTACCTTGGATTGTAACCTTGTTTTCTTTTGTTGGAGTAATCGATAATTCCCAGTGTACAAAGATATCTACTTACAATTATGACTTTATCTGAAAAATCATTATTTTAATGATCATAACAGCTCATTTTCTTCTTTCCTGCCAACATCATTCTTTACCAGACCATTGCTTTAGGTAACTTAGAAAAAAAAAATCAATTTGAGGGAGAAAATGCAGTGTCCGTAGGAAGGCAGAGTAATGGTAGATGGTGCCTAAAGCATTGGCTTCTGATTTCCAGTCCACTAGAGTGCAGCTTGAGATTAGAAGCCAGTCCCTCAGCCAATGGCTGCCTTATCAGTTTGTTTGTAAATTGGGGCTTTTTGAGTTGCAGGGCATTTCTGAGCTTTAGCTGTGCTCCTGATAGGCTTGGGAGACTTGGATGAAAGACTCTATAATAGCACTACTGGGAAGCTAGGTGATTTGAGTGATCCCCTGATGACGTTTGCTAATGCAGGTTAGCAATCTGGAGAATTAAGTTAGATTTTTAAAAATCCATTTCCTGTGTCCAGCTGCCCGGCTTAGAAGAAACACCTGTAAAAATTCCTACTCTGTACTGATAAGGAGCTACCATAACAATCCTTTGAATAACAGCTGCTGTTCTCAGATATCTGTATCTATATATCTGTATCCACATGTACACCTTCATCTGTATCTATATCTATATAGAATATATGACATATATACTATATATGTCATATATGTATCATATATATTCATATATATTACCTATATAATTCATATCTATATATGGATCATAATCATATGTATGAATAAATAAGGTAGAAATAAGTTTACAAAGGATACTAGAAAAACAGCACAATTGTGACCTAGTCCTAAAGGTTGCTTATAGGAAGTAAAACACTAAAATCTAATTGCTTCAACAACAGTAGCTAAAAGCTTGGAGTTTATAAATGTAATGTCTTAGTTCTAAGACTCCACACTAGCTAGAGTTGTACTCTGATACAGCGGCACTGACCAGTGTGATAATCGCTGCCCGTTATGGATACTGAGCACTTGAAATATGGTTGCTTCAAATTGAGACAGACAGTAAGTATAAAAGACTCACTGGATTTTGTAGACTTAGTACAAATACAAGATTGAAAATACCTCTGTATGATTTTTATGTTGATTTTAAAGTGATACTACTTTGGATATAGTAGGTTAGATAAAATTGTTTCTGTTTCAAAAGATTCTTTTTAGTTTTTTGTTTGTTGTTGTTTTTCTTAATGTGGCTACCAGAAAATTGAAAATTACATATTTGACTTGCGTCTGTGATTCCCATTTTCTTTCTGTTCGGTAGTGCTGGGCTAGAGTTTCACTACTCAAATGAGATCCTCAGGGCAAAGATAGCAGCGTCCCCTGGGAGCTTATCAGAAATGCACAACCTCAGGTCTTGTCCCAGACCTACAGAACCAGCACCTTCATTAACGAGATTCCCAGTTAATTCATTTGCACATAAAAGTTTGAGAATCGTCGGGTCAGAGTTCGGAGGAGCTTGAGTAGATTGATTAGGAGGAAAGGGCTCCTTGAGAGTTGTTAGTACCCTCGTTTCATCTGTAATGTAATGACTTCAAGTTTCTTTGGTGCGTCCAGACTGTCACTGTCCATCCACATAGATCTTCCATGACACCCTGTCCGTGAATTTATGATGGAAATCAATGGAAAAAAGGTAAGTCGACTAGCAGAAAATTCACCTTATGGTCAGTGTTTTATGAGTAGCTCTTTGGGAAAGCAGAATTTGTCTGTAGCTGATTTTGACTTGCTTTTTTTTCTGGATTGTCCTGCTTGATGATAATCAAAGAAGGACAGGGCCAAGTCTCCATCCTCACAATTTTTTCCTTTTCTTCTTTGAATCTTAACTCCGAGGTGAGAAGGGCCTTCCCTGACACACACTCCTTCTTGCTCCAGCCTGTCTCTCCCCTCACATCAACCCATCTAAGCTTCAGGGCACGTCTCCCTGGCTGAAATCCTGATGACCTGCTCTATGTGCTTGCGTTCGCCTTCTTTGTCCACTAGGATACAAGATCCACGAAGACAAGGGCTTTTTCTTGTTCTGCAGTGACTCTTGATATCAGCTCCCCTGAGTTAGGCCACACTTCACGAGTTAAGGGCACAGTGCCCCAGAACCGCACTCACTTCAGACAGCAGCTGCAAGTTTGGGGCTTGCCAGCCCACCCTCACTTCTGACCCGCCGGCTACAACATTTGGGAGCTCCCTCTACATCCTCAGGTTTGGTAACTCTCTGAAAGATTCACAGAACTCAGGAAAGCGCTCTACTTCCTATTACAGTTTTATTACAGTAAAAGGGTAAAAATTGGGAGCAGCTACACCAAGAGACATAGGGTGAGGTCTGAGAGGGTCTCGACTGCCAAGTCACCTTGTTAGCTTAAACTATCCAGGGGCCCACCTCAAGCCACCTTGTTAACCTAAAGTCAGGGGTAGTCTAAGAGGCCCCCATGAATAACAAAGACACTCCTATCCTTGGGAAATTCCAAGGGTTTAGAGGCTCCCTCCCAGAAACCGGGGACAAAGGCCAGTCAAGTTCTTTATGACACAGGAACCTCTCTGTCCCTAATGCCTGTCGCAGTGCCTGGCAGATAGTGAGCACTGTTTAAATATTGGGATAAATTAGTTCCCAGTGTCTGGCATAGAACCTGGCACTAAGTGAGGGCTTAATAAAAATCTGGCAGTAGAATGATCATGCTTTTAACTCTTCAGGTAGACATGCTATCTCAGAACTTGGCCTTCTTAGCAACTGGCCTTCTAAGGCCTCACAGAGATGCAGCATTGTTGAACAGACTTAATTACCATAATGGAGGTGAAGTCCATAAATCTTTACTACTTCTAAAGCCAGTGCCCTGCTAATGGAGGGAAATCAGCTCTATAAAATGACTGCAAAATGGTATATGAGGCTTTTTCTCTTGTAATTAATTATTGACACTTGATGCTCTTGACAGTTTTGGGGAGGAAAAAAAAACACCAATTACTAATACTTCAAGCAAGCTCCCATAAATTAATTTTTTAATGATTATTTTGGTGTCCTCAGTAAAACATTGCTTTGTTGGGAAATGGTTTTTACAGAATTTTTTGATTCCCAAATTATTGGTTGGAATAGCTCAAATGCTGCCTCTGTCACCAGAAGCAGTGAGGGGAAAACAAAAAAACAGGAGTTTTCAGTTTAAGTAAGATTAAACCAGGCATGAGATTGAATCAGTGGCCTAATGTCAGTTCCAAACCGTCAGTGATTTCTGTGAAAGTGAAGGGCGTTGGTGGATAAGGAGAGTGGATTTGGAATCAGGTGCAGGGTGGGCTGCGTTGTGGTTTGTGGTTTGGGCAACAACTTCCCTTTGCTTGTGAGTCTAGGTCAAACCTATTATGAAGTTCAGGACACAGAAATGAGCTGGTGCTTCCATGATCATAAATCTACAGCCTTGTCTAGAACCTGTTAGCTAAGTGATTTCAGGTGAGCTACCTACCCTCCTGACATCAGTTTCCTCATCTGTAAAATGGGAGGATAATTCCTCTTTGAAAATAGTGTCTCCCTGGCAGTGTTGTTGAGAGGGCTCAGTAGGGCTGTGCATATAAAACCCTAATGTGTGTGATGCTGAGCTGCACCCCAGTAAACGTCAGCTTCCTCCATTTGGACTTGCAGGTTTTCTCATGTCACGTTCTTTACACTTGAGGGATATAATTGGGTGAGTGATATTTTAGAAAATTCATGGTTTCACAGTTTTCTTGGAAGGACCTCTTTTTTGTTTTCTGTTTTTTTTCAGGTGGTCTTTTGCTAGGTCAGACAGTTCCAAACAGCCCACTTGGCCTCTGTGGCTGCGGTATTTCTGATACATGTCTACTCTGCTTATCATTATTTTCATATGGGAGATTCTTTATTTTTCTTCGTTCACGTGGCCAGTAGTTCAGGATGAAATTAAGAGCAGGCACTGGAACCGGGGTCCCCTGTGGATTGTTTGCTGTGAAGTAGTGTCGCCTTTCTTGTCCTCTTTTTTTCAGAAACGACCTTCCTCCTTCCCTTCTCATTTCCGTACAGAACCACAGGGGTCCAAGGACTTTGGAGTAGGCAGCACTGGAGTTACTGGTGGCTGTAGATATTGGGCAAGTTTCTTAACCTCTCTGAGTCAGAGTTTCTCTGTCCATATGATGGGGATGAGACTCCTTGCCTTACCTGGTGTGGAGATCGACACGAGACACCTCTTCCGTGTCCAGCTGGTGGGGAGAATGCCTCTTCTTTCTCAGCTCTCCTCCTAGCGAAGGAACGCTGGTGCTGGTTTGGCCACTGGTGACTTTCCATGTCCTGGCTCCTGACTCACATCTGGACAGTCAGGTGAACTGATGGCAAAAGAAGCCATGTCTCCCATGGCACTTCGTACAGGGTCTGTGATTCCCTTTGAAATACTTCAGAGACACCCTGAGATGCGCTGTGTGTAGGTTAGTAGGGATAGCTAGAATTTTGATTAGGGATTTGCACTAGTGGTCAGCTAACATCTTGATTAGAAAAGCTCTACTCTGAGGGTGCCTCTTGCAGGACCTTCAACTATCTTTATTTCTGAGTAACCTAAACATTTTGCCCACTAGCCTAATAAATGAGTTTATTGGAGAGACTCACTGCTTACTAACCCACATAATGGTTGATAGAAATGAGCTCTCATGTGAAAGTATGATATGTAGGATATTCATAATGTATGTAGTATATGATATGTAGGATATTTATAATGTATGATATGATATATATCATATTATGACATCTCAGCCAAGCCACATAATATGTATATGTGTGTGTGTTTATATAGTTATATATATAATATATATATTAAATATATATAATATATGTATTATATGTGTCTGTGTGTGTGTGTGTGTATATATATATATATATTTATGCACATGGTTATAAATATCAAATAGTTCCACGCTTGCAAAGGCAGGGCATAAGAATATGGGTGAGGTTTGCTGGGATCCTCATTCAGACAAACCAACTGTGAAAATATTATCTTTGAGGCATTTGAGGTAATCCGAATGTCAACTGGGCATTAGATGATATTAAAGAAATAGTACTAATTGCTAGGTATAGTAATGGTATTGTGGTTAGATTTGCTTTAAGTCCTTATCTATTAGAGATATGTATTTAAGTATTCTACGGATGAAATAATATTAAATCTTATATCTAGGATTTGCTTTTAAAAACTCCAGCTGCATCTTCTACCTAAAACAAAAACAGATGACAAAAATAAAAAAACAAAATAAAAAATACCTTGGAGGATAGATAAAATGAAATTGGCAACATACTAATAGTTGTTGGCAACAGGCATATAAGGAGTGATTAAACTTTTCTCTCCACATTTGTATGTGTTTTAAAATTCTCCTTAAAGGGACTTCCCTGGTGGTCCAGTGGGTAAGACTCCACACTCCCATTGCAAGGGGCCTGGGTTTGATCCCTGGTTGGGGAACTAGATCCTGTGTGCACACCGCAGCTAAGAAGTCCACGTGCCGCAACGAAGATCCCACGTGCCGCAAATAAGACCCAGCGCAGCCAAGATAAATAAATAAAATAAATAATAAATAAATATTCTTAAAAATTCCTATTAAAAGTAACCTAGTGGGCTTCCCTGGTGGCACAGTGGTTGAGAGTCCACCTGCTGATACAGGGGACACGGGTTCGTGCCCCGGTCCGGGAAGATCCCACATGCCGTGGAGCGGCTAGGCCCGTGAGCCATGGCCGCTGAGCCTGTGCGTCTGGAGCCTGTGCTCCGCAATGGGAGAGGCCACAACAGTGAGAGGCCCGTGTACTGCAAAACAAAACAAAACAAAACAAACAAACAAACAAAAAAACCTAGTGGGACGTCCAAGATGAATCCTTAGGGAAGGTGTGAAGATGGTCCTGGGTCCAATCTCAGGTGATGTCTGGGTGCTGATGCTGACTCTAGACTGACTCATAATATCTCTGGGATATTGTTGTATCTGTTTTTAGTAGACCTTTCTGGAAATCTGGTGGTCAGAACCTCTACAAGCACAGTGAGCTAGGGCTGTAGGAATTTACAGAACAGCTGTACAGACTGGTTTGGCCTATTTTGCTAATAGATGTTTGTTTTAAATGTGTGGATATGACAAAATTTGACCCAAGACTCATTTTTGCTGCAACCTAGTAATGGGGTTATAGGTGGGTAGCTAACCCGTACTTCAGACCCCCCATTGGTGGCATCAGCCACCAAGGAAGGACCTCAGAATTATGTTCACACTGGGTTATGTCAGTTCTCAGCAGCACTGCAGAGAGTGCGAGAGCTGACTGAGAGGGAGCTGGCCTGAGGAGCTGTGCCCCTGTGACAGAGGTAGAAGCGGGAGGAGGGGGGGAATGGCAGGTGGTCCCACAGAGGCTTGATGGAGAACACCGCCTCGTGACTGGCCTTGGATGGCAGGTGCAGCGTGGAGCTGGCTGAGAGGAGCCTAGCATGGTGCATAGCAGCAGTCCCCAGCCTTTCTGGCATCAGGGCCTGGTTTCGTGGAAGACAGTTTTTCCACGGACATGGTGGTGGGGGGGATGGTTCAGGCCGTGGGCGGGGGGACGGTTCAGGCGGTGATGGGAGGGATGGGGAGTGGCAGATGAAACTTCGCTCCCTGGACCACCCCTCACCCCCTGCTGTGCGGCCCGCTTCCTAAAAGCCCGAAGACCATAATAGTCCGAGGCCTGGGGGTTGGGGACCCCTGGTGTACAGAGTGGAGTTCTGCCAAAAAGGGAGCAGGTTAGGGACCTATGGAGACCCACGGCGGGGTGGATAGTTCAGCTTCGCTGGGAGAGTAGAATCACACGAGGTTACTGCAAGATCCAGAACCCCGTCAGGAGAATGCACTTTATTTGGACAGGAATCCTAGCAAGAGTAAGGCAAGCACCCTTCCCCCCCTACTCAGTAATGACATCTGATGACTAAAGGAATATGTAGGGCAGGATGTGGTAAACAAAAATCGGGGACTCATTACTAGAGCTAAGGGTCAAGGTGAGACTTGCGTTTATGAAAATGGCAGAAGTTCAGTTATCCTTGGGTTGGCAGGTCAGCATGAATATATTATGTTGAGCCATTGAACTAAGTATCCTTAAAATCCCTCTTGGCTTTTTGTTTTGTTTTGTTTTGTTTTGTTTTTGCGGTACGCGGGCCTCTCACTGCTGTGGCCTCTCCCTTTGCGGAGCACAGGCTCCGGACGCGCAGGCTCAGTGGCCATGGCTCACGGGCCCAGCCGCTCCGCGGCATGTGGGATCTTCCCAGACCGAGGCACGAACCCGTGTCCCCTTCATCGGCAGGCGGACTCTCAACCACTGCGCCACCAGGGAAGCCCCCTCTTGGCTTTTGATCATATTGGTCAGTAGGGACTAAGGGCACCAAGGGGTAAAGATGTGAGGTGGATTCTATTAAGAACCTGCTCCCAGTTGCTTTTCTTCCACAGACATCTCACAGTGTGGCCAGATCATTTATTGGGGGTGCTATTTTGTGTTTTCTCTCCCTGCAGACCCCATTCTTTGCAGACCTTTAGTTCAGTTCTTTCTGCTTCAAGAGAAGTTGTGTTACTGAAACAATAGCATAGGTTACATGCCAATTTTTTCCCCTTTGGGCCTTTTTTATCCCTTAAGACCAAGTTCTTAAAAAGATGATGCATGACCGAGGGAGATGATGCCAAGGTCAGAGGAGAGATGAGAGAGAATAGGGGTCTGCGGAGCCTGTGGGCAGTGGGGACCCATGACTTGCTCCTGATGTTGCTCTGGGGAGATGAACAAGTCACAGGAAATGAAATGTGGAATAAGCAGAAGAGAGTGCTAGGTAACTCCAGTGGAAGACTATGCATATCACTTTCTGGGTTAAATGATTCTAACCTTTTATTGCCTTTGAGCTATTTTGCAACTCATTCAGTTGTAACTAATAGCAATGCAAAATAATTCTTGTCTATATCCATGCAAATAAATTCTGTCCATTGGGAGGTCAGTTGACTTCTTTTCCCACCCCTTGCATCTCTTTGAAAATTCATTTCCATATTTCTTTACTCCATGTAAATGTATGCTCCTTTGACTTCTCCTTCAGACTGGTTGTAATATCTTACCAATACCCTCATTAATCATGGATTAAATAAAATCCTTAATATGTCTTCATTTTATATCTGATTAAAAGGTCGAGTCATGATTCTACCTGTTATGAAATTTATCATTTAACAACAGGACGGGGATATGCTACAGCTATGGCATCTGGACAGTAGCCCACGGGAACCTGTAGCAAGCTTACCTAAGCCACTTGGACTACTTGGTTGTCATTTTCTCTTGGTAAATATCTAATTGCCCCCAATAATTAAATGCAGGGTAACTAGTCTCCTCCCCTACAATCTTGCTGTAAGAGAGCAAGGTTTAGTAACAGGGAGTCCCAGAGAGAGTCTGCCACTTATATGTCAGCAAAGAGACGTAAGAAGGAATAGCCAGTTTCTGATGACTCAGTGAAGTACCCACTAGGCCAAGCACTCTGAAGCAGATGCACTGATACTCTCATGGCTGGATCAGCTGGCCTTGTGGTGGGATTAGGTGACAGGAGTTCTCTGTGAAATAGGATGGTTGCAGGACTGTTGGTGTTCACCCTGCAAGCCTGTAAGCCCTATACTTGCCCAGCTTCAAGGCCGAAGAAAGAGCCCAGAGTCAGCAACAGAGATGTCCATGGTTTAATGGATGGGGGATCTTACATGTCTGAAACAAGGTCCTGGGCAACACCCCACCAGGTACGGCAGATGGTGGGCAGGACAGGGTGGCAGTCTTTGCTCCCGGGGGTAGGGGGAGGTTACCAGTTATGGGAGGAATTGATGTCAGGTTGGCTCATCAGTTACCAGGGAAACTAGCAGAGGGGTTGCCTCGTTTATCAAAGATAAGGTGACTATATGTGCGTGGGTTTATCTCTGGGCTTTCTATCCTGTTCCATTGATCTATATTTCTGTTTTTGTGCCAGTACCATACTATCTTGATTACTGTAGCTTTGTAGTATAGTCTGAAGTCAGGGAGCCAGATTCCTCCAGCTCCATTTTTCGTTCTAAAGATTGGCTTTGCAATTCGGGGTCTTTTGTGTTTCCATACAAATTGTGAAATTTTTTGTTCTAGTTCTGTGAAAAATGCCAGTGGTAGTTTGATAGGGATTGCATTGAATCTGTAGATTGGGTAGTAGAGTCATTTTCACAATATTGATTCTTCCAATCCAAGAACATGGTATATCTCTTCATCTATTTTCATCTAATTTCATCTAATTTCTTTCATCAGTGTCTTATAATTTTCTGCATACAGGTCTTTTGTCTCCTTAGGTAGGTTTATTCCTAGATATTTTATTCTTTTTGTTGCAGTGGTAAATGGGAGTGTTTTCTTAATTTCACTTTCAGATCATCATTAGTGTATAGGAATGCAAGAGATTTCTGTGCATTCATTTTGTATCCTGCTACTTTACCAAATTCATTGATTAGCTCTAGTAGTTTTCTGGTAGCATCTTTAGGATTCTCTATGTATAGTATCATGTCATCTGCAAACAGTGACAGCCTTACTTCTTCTTTTCTGATTTGGATTCCTTTTATTTCTTTTTCTTCTCTGATTGCTGTGGCTTGAACTTCAAAAACTATGTTGAATGAGAGTGGTGAGAGTGGGCAACCTTGTCTTGTTCCTGATCTTAAGGGAAATGGTTTCAGTTTTTCACCACTGAGGATAATGTTGGCTGTGGGTTTGTCATATATGGCCTTTATTATGTTGAGGAAAGTTTCTTCTATGCCTACTTTCTACAGGGTTTTTATCATAAATGGGTGTTGAATTTTGTTGAAAGCTTTCTCTGCATCTATTGAGATGATCATATCGTTTTTCTCCTTCGGTTTGTTAATGTGGTGTATCACATTGATTGATTTGTGAATATTGAAGAATCCTTGCATTCCTGGGATAAACCCCACTTGATCATGGTGTATGATCCTTTTAATGTGCTGTTGGATTCTGTTTGCTAGTATTTTGCTGAGGATTTTTGCATCTATGTTCATCAGTGATATTGGCCTGTAGTTTTCTTTCTTTGTGACATCTTTGTCTGGTTTTGGTATCAGGGTGATGGTGGCCTCGTAGAATGAGTTTGGGAGCGTTCCTCCCTCTGCTGTATTTTGGAAGAGTTTGAGAAGGATAGGTGTTAGCTCCTCTCTAAATATTTGATAGAATTCACCTGTGAAGCCATCTGGTCCTGGGCTTTTGTTTTTTGGAAGATTTTTAATCACAGTTTCAACTTCAGTGCTTGTGATTGGTCTGTTCATATTTTCTGTTTCTTCCTGGTTCAGTCTCAGCACGTTGTGCATTTCTAAGAATTTGTCCATTTCTTCCAGGTTGTCCATTTGATTGGCATAGAGTTGCTTGTAGTAATCTCTCATGATCCATTGTATTTCTGCAGTGTCAGTTGTTACTTCTCCTTTTTCATTTCTAATTCTATTGATGTGAGTCTTCTCCCTTTTTTTCTTGATGAGTCTGGCTAATGGTTTATCATTTTTGTTTATCTTTTCAAAGAACCAGCTTTTAGTTTTATTGATCTTTGCTATCGTTTCCTTCATTTCTTTTTCATTTATTTCTGATCTGATCTTTATGCTTTCTTTCCTTCTGCTATCTTTGGGGTTTTCCTGTTCTTCTTTCTCTAATTGCTTTAGGTGCAAGGTTAGGTTGTTTATTCGAGATGTTTCCTGTTTCTTAAGGTAGGATTGTATTGCTATAAACTTCCCTCTTAGAACTTCTTTTGCTGCATCCCATAGGTTTTGGGTCATCGTGTCTCCATTGTCATTTGTTTCTAGGTATTTTTTGAGTTCCTCTGATTTCTTCAGTGATCACTTGGTTATTAAGTAGCGTATTGTTTAGCCTCCATGTGTTTGTATTTTTACAGATCTTTTCCTGTAATTGATATCTAGTCTCATAGCATTGTGTTCGGAAAAGATACTTGATATGACTTCAGTTTTCTTAAATTTACCAAGGCTTGATTTGTGACCCAAGATATGATCTATCCTGGAGAATGTTCCATGAGCACTTGAGAAAAATGTGTATTCTGTTGTTTTTGAATGGAATGTCCTATAAATATCAATTAAGTCCATCTTGTTTAATGTATCATTTAAAGCTTGTGTTTCCTTATTTATTTTCATTTTGGATGATCTGTCCATTGGTTAAAGTGGGGTGTTAAAGTCCCCTATACTATGATTGTGTTACTGTCTATTTCCCCTTTTATGGCTGTTAGTATTTGCCTTATGTATTGAGGTGCCCCTATGTTGGGTGCATAAATATTTACAATTGTTATATCTTCTTGGATCGATCCCTTGATCATTATGTAGTGTCCTTCTTTGTCTCCTGTAATAGTCTTTATTTTAAAGTCTATTTTGTCTAATATGAGAATTGCTACTCCAGCTTTCTTTTGATTTCCATTTGCATGGAATATCTTTTTCCATCCCCTCACTTTCAGTCTGTATGTGTCCCTAGGTCTGAAGTGGGTCTCTTGTAGACAGCATATATACGGATCTTGTTTTTATATCCATTCAGCCAGTTGGTGTCTTTTGGTGGGAGCATTTAATCCATTTACATTTAAGGTAATTTTCGATATGTTTGTTCCTATTCCCATTTTCTTAATTGTTTTGAGTTTGTTATTGTAGGTCTTTTCCTTCTCTTGTGTTTCTTGCCTAGAGAAGTTCCTTTAGCATTTGTTATAAAGCTGGTTTGGTGGTGCTGAACTCTTTCAGCTTCTGCTTGTCTCTAGAGGTTTTAATTTCTCCATCAAATCTGAATGAGATCCTTGCTGGGTAATCTTGGTTGTAGGTTTTTCTCCTTCATCACTTTAAATTTGTCCTTCCAGTCCCTTCTGGCTTGCAGAGTTTCTGCTGAAAGATCAGCTGTTAACCTTATGGGGATTCCCTTGTGTGTTATTTGTTGTTTTTCCCTTGCAGCTTTTAATATGTTTTCTTTGTATTGAATTTTTATAGTTTGATTAATATGTGTCTTGGCATGTTTCTCCTTGGATTTATCCTGTATGGGACTCTCTGTGCTTCCTGGACTTGATTAACTATTTCCTTTCCCATATTAGGGAAGTTTTCAACTATAATCTCTTAAAATATTTTCTCAGTCCCTTTCTTTTTCTCTTCTTCTTCTGGGACCCCTATAATTCGAATGTTGGTGCGTTTATTTTTGTCCCAGAGGTCTCTGAGAGTGTCCTCAGTTCTTTTCATTCTTTTTTCTATTATTTTGCTCTGCAGTAGTTATTTCCACTATTTTATCTTCCAGGTCACTTATCCGTTCTTGTGCCTCAGTTATTCTGCTATTGATCCCTTCTAGAGTATTTTTAATTTCATTTATTGTGTTGTTCATCATTGCTTGTTTCCTCTTTAGCTCTTCTGGGTCCTTGTTAAATGTTTCTTGCATTTACTCTATTCTGTTTCCAAGATTTGGGATCATCTTTACTATCATTATTCTGAATTCTTTTTCAGGTAGACAGCCTATTTCCTCTTCATTTGTTAGGTCTGGTGGGTTTTTACCTTGCTCCTTTATCTGCTGCATGTTTTTCTGTCTTCTCATTTTGCTTCATCTTACTGTGTTTGGGGTCTCCTTTTCGAAGGCTGCAGGTTCATAGTTCCCGTTGTTTTTGGTGTGTGTCCCCAGTGGCTAAGGTTGGTTCAGTGGGTTGTGTAGGCTTCCTGGTGGAGGGGACTAGTGCCTGTGTTCTAGTGGATGAGGCTGGATCTTGTCTTTCTGGTGGGCAGGTCCATGTCTGGTGATGTGTTTTGGGGTATCTGTGGCCTTATTATGATTTTAGGCAGCCTCTCTGATAATGGGTGGGGTTGTGTTCCTGTGTTGCTAGTTGTTTGGCATAGGGTGTCCAGCACTGTAGCTTGCTGGTCATTGAGTGAAGCTGGGTGCTGGTGTTGAGATGGAGATCTCTGGGAGATTTTCACTGTTTGATATTACGTGGAGCTGGGAGGTCTCTTGTGGACCATTGTCCTGAAGTTGGCTCTCCCACCTCAGAGACACAGCCCTGACTCCTGGCTGCAGCACCAAGAACCTTTCATCCACACGGCTCAGAATAAAAGGGAGAAAAAATGAAATGAAGGGAGGAAGGAAGGAAGAAAGAAAAAGAGGATAAAATAAAATAAAGTTCTTAAAATAAAAATAATTATTAAGAAAAAATTTTAAAAAAGTAAAAAAAAACACGGACGGACAGAACCCTAGGACAGATGGTGAAAGCAAAGCTGTACAGACAAAAGCGCACACAGAAGCATACCCATACACACTCGCAAAAAGAAGAAAAGGGGAAAAAATAATATATGTTGCTCCCCAAGTCCACCTCCTCAATTTGGGATGAGTTGCTGTCTATTCAGGTATTCCACAGATGCAGGTACTTCAAGTTGATTGTGGAGATTTAATCCACTGCTCCTGAGGCTGCTGGGAGAGATTTCCCTTTCTCTTCTTTGTTCGCCCAGCTCCCAGGGCTCAGCTTTGGATTTGACTCACCTCTGCGTCTAGGTCGCCGGAGGGCGTCTGTTCTTCGCTCAGACAGGACGGGGTTAAAGGAGCGGCTGATTCGGGGGCTCTGGCTCACTCAGGCCAGGGGGAGGGAGGGGCACGTAGTGCGAGGGGAGCCTGCGGCGGCAGAGGCCAGCGTGACGTTGCACCAGCGTGTGAGGCGCGCTGTGCGTTCTCCCGGGGATGTTGTTCCTGGATCCCGGGACCCTGGCAGTGGCGGGCTGCACCGGCTCCCAGTAAGGCAGGTGTGGATAGTGACCTGTGCTCGCACACAGGCTTCTTGGTGGCGGCAGCAGCAGCCTTAGCATCTCATTCCCGTCCCTGGGGTCCATGCTGTTAGCCGCGGCTCGCGCCCGTCTCTGGAGCTCCTTTAAGCAGCGCTCTTAATCCCCTCTCCTCGCGCACCAGGAAACAAAGACGCAAAAAAAAAGTCTCTTGCCTCTTCGGCAGCTCCAGACTTTTCCCTGACTCCCTCCCGTCCAGCTGTGGCGCACTAACCCCTTCAGGCTGTGTTCATGCCGCCAACCCCAGTCCTCTCCCTGCCCTCGATCGAAGCCCAAGCCTTAGCTCCCAGCCCCAGCTCCCAGCCCCACCTGCCCCGGCGGGTGAGCAGACAAGCCTGTCGGGCTGGTGAGTGCCAGTCGGCACCGATCCTCTGTGCGGGAATCTCTCCGCTTTGCCCTCCGCACCCCTGTGGCTGCGCTCTCCTCCGCGGCTCCGAAGCTTTCCCCCTCCGCCACCCACAGTATCCGCCCGCGAAGGGGCTTCTAGTGTGTGGAAACCTTTCCTCCTTCACGGCTCCCTCCCACTGGTGCAGGTCCCGTCCCTATTCTTTTGTCTCTGTTTATTCTTTTTTCTTTTGCCACATCCAGGTACGTGGGGAGTTTCTTGCCTTTTGGGGGGTCTCAGGTCTTCTGACAGCGTTCAGTAGGTGTTCTGTAGGGGTTGTTCCACGTGTAGATGTATTTCTGATGTATCTGTGGGGAGGAAGGTGATGTGATCTCCGTGTCTTACTCTTCTGCTATCTTCTTAAATCTCTCTGGACATTGACTTTTATCTTGCTAATTATCTTGTTGAAGGGCCCCCGATATATGTTTGCTTGCTAATATGCCTACTTTTTGCACCTTTATTAGTCCTCCCATTGCAAAAAGAATTCAGAGGAATAAATCGTATGTCTTTTCCAAAGCCTTCCAAAAATAGCTTTGGGCTTGAATATTTCTTGCAAGTGAAATGGATCATATTACAACCATTTCCTTAGGTTGTACTTTTTTTTCAGCCAAGGGCATCTCCTATCTGCCACCTATTTGTTCTGTCTTGCTGCACCAGATTATTACTACTCTCGCTTTCAATTCTATTTTTCATTTCCAAGATGATATTTTTTGTGGAGTATCTCTTCAGAATGTTGCCCTTTTCTCTCCGGGCTTTATCAGCTTTCTGCTCATGGCATGGACTCATCCATTTCACTTATCACATTCTCCTGTTTCAAGCTGTGTTGTATTAGAGGATTTGTTTTCATTATCTCATCTGACCATATCCTATGTGGAAGTGGAGTCTCTGTTCTCTTGGATTTTGCTCTTTTCTCTCGCTAGTCTCTACCAATTCACTTAGATGCCAGTTCTGAATCCTGTTTCTGTGGCATCTGTCCTGACAGTTACACTGAGTTTCTTTTTGCTTCGATTTGTGGGACAAAGCCAGTTTACAGTTAATATGTTTCTGCATTCTCACAGAAATCTTCAAATCTCAGCAGATTACCCACTTTTTTTCTTTGACCCAGGATGCAACAGCTCTGTGATACTTTACAATGCATGTCACCTGCGTATGAAAGTAAATCAAGGTGTGCATTCTCCCAGTTATCATCCGCGAAGGTAAAGGTAGTTGAACGGAGTGCAAAGGGAAGTATCTTTGTGAGCCATTGGTGACACATGGGCATGCAGAATTAGTAAGCCAAAACAAATGAGATTTTTTATTCTTTCATAAGAACAATAAACAGTATTAAAGGATAATTTTCATATCTAAAAATGCAAAATCGTGCCTCTCCTACAGGTATAAAATAAGCGCATGTTAAAAATTGTACTGAACTTATTAATGAGTGAGCCAGACAGTTATCACAGGCTCACAGGAGAAGTTTCAGAAGTACAGTTTATGTGGAGTAAAGGAAGGTTGAAATGAGTGTGCACATTGACACCAAACTCTTGTTTTCCATGGGAAAATGGGTGAGGTCAACTGGCCCTCTCCCACAGAATGTATTTGCAAGTCTGTGGCTACAATTTGTTGAGCAGTAGTATCAGTTGTACATAACTTAGAGTGGTAATGTAGCCCAAGGGCAATGGAAGACTGGAAGCAGATAACTGAAAAATGCGCTCAAAATATTGCAGTGTTTTCCACTGGGGACACCAGTGATTCTTTTTAATATTTTTAATTATAGCATATCGTTTGTTAAAAAAAAAAGTTGATGGCTTGCAAAACGCTTTAAAATGTATGCTTTTGAGCATAACCTCACACTTGTCAGATAGGTTGGTGGTATCTTCTCATAGTCTGCCTCAGGCAGGTAAGCTTGGAAAGCACCTAGCGTGGAACAGGGTGGGTGCCCCAAATCGTATCGTCGTCCTTAGGGAAGCAGTGTTGGAGGTGGTGAAGAGCAAGGACCCTGGAATCATGTACTGTGTACCTCACTTTCCTCATCTGTACAATGGGGACAAAATAGTACCAATCTCATGGAGTTCTTATGAAGAGTCAAAGAGCTAATCTGTAGAACGTGCTGAGAGTAGGCACTGGCCCAGTAAATGCTGCCTGCTTTTGTTACCATTGCTTGGTGTTCACTCTTACAGACCTAGTCCAAAAATAACACTGGATCTTCTGCCTCCAAAACCCATGTGCATCCTCTTCCCAGGATGGTACATTGCATTGGGAAGGTTGACATATACTTTCAAACTTTCAGATTTGACGGCTTTGTTCTTTTTCCCATGTCAAGGATCATGGTGGTGTGTGGAGTGCAAATTTTGTTGCCAAACACAAGTTCATGTGCCTGATGCACAGTAAGGCCAAACAAACTGAAATGTTGGAGTTTGTAGCAGAGAAAGGTTTATTGCAGGGCCATGCCAGGAGATGGGTGACTCGTGCCCCCAAAACCCTGAATTCCTCAAAGGGTTTCAGGAAAGTACTTTTAAAGGCAAGGTGAGGGAGGGGCGTGGTTAGTTGTGAACTTCTTGGTGTCGGAATCCTTTGTTCTGGCAGTTATCCGCATAGGTCAGGTCATGATGTCCCTGTAAACTTCCAACAAGACAAATGTTATTCTCTGTTCTGCACCTGTTTACTTGAATGCACTCATAAAGGTCAGAGCCTTGAGAATGGGCTGTCCTGTATATTTCAGTCTATGGGCAACATCCTTTTCCAAAAGGGGCAGAGCCAGCCAGCATGACTAAGCACAGGCAACAGAGCACAAACGTTAAAGTAAAAGGAATATATCTAACATGGAGTCAGTTTTGTTCTTCCCTATTACAGTTTCATATTTGAATGAGAGGAAGTTGAGAGCAGTTCTTGAGTGGATAGTCCGTTGGGATGCTCTTTTCATCTCCATGTCGGAGGATAACTTGTTGTACTGTATTCATCCAAAGCTGAGCTACGCTAATACCCAGGCCTAGCACTTGATGTCTGCTTCAGTGGAACCTGAAAGTAAATAGTTCTGAGCTCGCGGGCTGACATTTCAGCATTACTAGGAAGATGGGAAAGAGTACAGCCAACACCAGTTGGTGTTGGTCTTGGTTACAAGTCAGTGCTATTTGCTATCTCATAGCCATTCTGTGTCCATTTACAGATGAGAACATGTGTGGCCCAAGGAAGTTAACTGGGCCGAGCTTGGGTTTGAATGCTGGTCTCTCTGACTTTAGCATGTGACTCTCTCAGCTCCACTGCCTCCTGCTCAGAGGGGTATGTGGTACAGTGGATTCCAGATAAATTCACAATTTGGCAAATAGGAACTGAAGAGTAAGTTAAGGGTCTAGTGACTGAATCCACTTCGTAGAGTAGCAGGCTTAGCTTCTGGGGATGGGACCTGAGCTTTGGTGAAAGAGCAGGCTTTGGTGCTAAGTATGGTAAGTGTTGAACGGGAGCTCTTAGCTCTCTCTGGACCAGGAACTGCCAAGGCCTGAGGTGGACTGGGGGTATCGCACACAGCCTTGGCAATATTGGCTGGAGCATTGGGAGGCCCAGAGAGCCAGTCCCAGGCTGCATAGACTGGGATGGGGGGTCAGCCTGAGTGTCCACCACACCCAGCCCTGGGGATGGAGGTCAGCAGAGGTCGTCATGGCAGTGGAAGGAAAGGCCACTATTATCCTGGCTTTGAGAGTTCTGTTGCTTGTTTAGTTGGACTTTTGGGGCAGGGAAACAAATGTTTCTTTTTCTGAGAAGGAGTGTTACCCTGTGTAGACAAGGGCAGAAGACAGGCATCTTGCATTATCACAGCTGAGGCTCCAAGCCGTACGGTTGATTCCAAACTTGTATGTATCTCCTTACAACATTCTCACCACCTGCGTTAGTTTCCTAGGGCTACAGAAACAAAGTACCACAAAAACGGTGTCTTAAAAAAAAAAAAATGTGCTCTCTCACAGCAGGGGAGGCTATAGGTCCAAAATCACAGTGTTAGCCAGGGTCATGCTCCTGATGGAGGCTCTAGGAAAGGTCTAGACTTCTGGAAGCTCCTTAGTTTGCGGCAGTGTCACTCCAGTCTCTTCTTCTTTTTTTACATCACTGTCTTCCCTCTGTGCCTGTGTCTTCACCTGGCATTCTCTTCTGTGTGTGTGTGTGTGTGCGTGTGTGTGTCCAGATTTTCTTCTCCCTATAAAGATAGTGGTCGTATTGGATTAGGGCCCATTCTAATGACCTCATGTTAGCTTGATTACACCTGCAAAGGTCACATTCACAGGTACTAGGGTTAGGACTTGAACATACCATTTGGGGGAACACAGTTCAACCTGGAACACAGCCCATTCTTTTCTCAGGCTCCCTTTTATTTTCCAGGCTTCAAGTTTTCACATATGGTAATTATTTGTTCTTGTATCTATACATCCATCCTTCCAATCAAAAAACATTTAGTGATGGTCTACTGTGTGTAAAGCATTGCACTGAATTAATGATCCACACAAGCAGGCAGGGAACCAGCCCTTATAAAACTTCTAGTTGAAGAAGAGAGAAAGAAAAACAAGTCAACAGATGGGTGAAAGAATCTCAGACTGGACTTAGGAAGAAAGCAAGGGGTTGAGACTCCAGGGTAACCAGGGAAGGTTTTTTTGAGGAGGTTACAGCTGAAATGAGACTTAAATAATGAGAAGTAGTAGCCATGGCGAGCTAGAAAATAGTGGTCCAGACCAAAGGCATAGCAAGTATTAGACTCTGAGGCAGGGAACAGCCAGCATATTTGAGGAGTAGAAAGGTGACTGGTGTGGCTTGGGAGTTGGAATAAAGACAGATTTGGAGATTTAGGCAGAGACCAGATCTTGCAGGACCATAGAGAAGAATTTGAATTTGAAGTTAGGCTAACAGCTGACCAACATGCTATCGTAAGACCAATGACATGCTAATAATAGTTATTAGAATTTTTTAAGCATCTATTCTCTGCCAGCCATGCAACGAGGCATTTCTCACATGTCACTTTATAGTGACCACAGCCCTGAAAAGGAGATGTTATGAGAGTTCTCAGAGCATTCGTTCACTCATACTTATAGAACATGTGACATATGGCGGACAGAATACTACACCCCTAAGGGTGCGTTGATGATCCCTGCCCTCAAGTTGCGTACACTCTCGTAAACACATCTGCCAGCAGGTGACCGTGCAGCAGTTCAGGGACAGGGCTGCAGCCTCCCAGCCACTCTGGGCTCCAGTTTACTCCGTGCGTCAAGTGGGGAAGGCCTAACTTTCTACCCTCACGGTGATGGTGAAGATTCAAAGAGTCACCAGTGAGGAGTGCCTGGGCCAGGTAGATGCTCAGTCTCTAGAGGTTATTATTCAAGCCGTGTGTGTGCTGTGAACAACAGCTGCCCATAGGACACACACAGCCTGCGAGAAACAGCAAGACCCCATGGGAAAGGGGAGACAGGGAAGGCTGGGAAGGGAGGTGAGCTGAACCGGAAAGCAGAGTGGGCATTCCTCAGGCAGGCAGGGAGGAGGACAGCAAAAATCCAGTTTCCCTTAAGTGTGATGCATTATCATCTTTACTATTAAAATCAAGTGTGAGGAACCAGTGCACCTGTGGTTTTGACGGAAAGAGGCTTCACACTGTAATTTTAAAAAATAAATTGCTTGATTGATTGATTGGCTGCGTTGGGTCTGTTGCTGCACGCAGGCTTTCTCTGGTTGCAGTGAGTGGGGGCTGCTCTTTGTTGCAGTGCATGGGCTTCTCATTACAGTGGCTTCTCTTGTTGTGGAGCACGGGCTCCAGGTGCGCAGGCTCAGTAGTTGTGGCACGTGGGCTCAGTAGTTGTGGCTCACAGGCTTAGTTGCTCCGCGGCATGTGGGATCTTCCCGGACCAGGGCTCGAACCTGTGTCCCCTGCATTGGCAGGTGGATTCTTAACCACTGCACCACCAAGGAAGCCCTTCACATTGTAATTTGACATCTCAACTTTGTCTGATGCTTGGTAAGAGATGTGTTAGGATAACACTTGTCAGTCACAGTTCTGCGTATAATTTTTGTGAAAATGAGAATCATGTAGTAAATATGGGCCCATTCAAGGGCCTTCTGTTTACAAGAATGTAGTTTTTTTTCTGTCTTTTCTTTTTAAAAAAAGACATATATCCACTTGCCCTCTAGTGACAGTATTTTGTATTTCATTCAGGTTCAGAAAATAAGCTGCCTGCTGGCTCTTCCAACAAATTTCCTTTCTGTAAGATGGAGGCCCACTGTGAGTGTAAGTCTACTAAAATGGCCTCTGTGAAGTGACTTTATCGTGGTCCCTTCAGATGACAGGAGAATATCTCAAAGAGGGAGTACAGACCGGGACCTTAGGCAAGTTACTTACACTCAGGATGTGGTCTCCTCACCTCTGCATGAGCTCTTACCCAACCTGGAAAGTAAGCTCCATGAAGGCAGGGATTTTGTTCGCTTCACCACTGATGCCCAGAGCACAGAAGAGTGCCTGGCTTACAGCAGGTGGAAGAATGGATGAACAATAATGGGTGTGCAGGTTGAAAGGCATCAGTTACAAAGTGCCCTAGCACGTGGTCAGGCAGGTAGCTAGCGGGTGCTTGACTGCATGATGGTGTCCTTCATTCTCTGGTTCTTATCACTTCATTTTTATTTTGTCTTAGTCTTATTTCTCTGGGCTGTTTTCTTGCCGTACTCTCTTTGGCCATTTTGAGCAAAGTTTGGAAGATGCATAGAGAAGACAGTTACGGATGGAGCTATTTTAAGTCTGAAAGACAAGGAGACCATTAGCAGACCCTTCCTTCTGGTCGATAATGTTTCATGTTTAAAGCTTTCCTATGAACTGTTTGTTTCTTTCTTTCTGCAGTGTACTTTGGGGCTAAATCATGTGCACTTGACACATGGTGAAACCTGGAAATCTAACTGGGTCTGTCTCTAACAGTTTTCTACTGTTCAGTGTCCGTTAAGTTGGCAGCAACATCCTGGGCTTTCAGGAGCGAGGTTAGCTGATTTTTTTTTTCTCTTAGTAATTGTTTTGTTCCTTTCACTGCAGAGTTTACTGCTCACTTCTGCTTTAAAAGGCAGGACCTGGGGGACCACATAGATTAAAGAAAAGTGATGGTGCTTTTCCCCACTGATGGCTGAACATGCCCACTACATGCCTTCAGCTGCTTGTAGTTGAAAAAACTACATCATCTTCAAGTGTCTTTTAGGATCGTTCAGGCTACAGAATAAGGGTGAGCCAGGAGCGGAAGGGGCAATTCTTAAAGTGTTTCTTAAAGTCTTAAGAGTCTAAATCCTTCCTTAAACAGTAACCCCCTTGGAGAAAAGAGAACTTATCTTTAGAGTTCCTGCCCAGCATCTGAACTCCTCAGAGTTCTATCAAGTCGGAGATGATGCTGAATAGATACCCTTTGAGAGGCACGGGCGAAGAATGGTTATTGATTTACTTTTTGATCCATGACGTTCTCCAGCTCAGAAACGAGTAATGCTTCCCAGTGGGCAAAGGATGAAGTGTAAACTTCTTAACCTCACATTTAAAGACTTCGGGAACCAAGTACCAATTTATCTTTTTGACCCCCGTCTTCTGGTTTCCTCCCCATGGGGTTCCCATCAAATCATCCTCTCTGCTGGCCTCCAGCCTTACTTCATGCTTTCAAATTTTAATTATATTTTTTTGATTAGGGAAGGGTAGAGTTTTGATTGATGGAGAAGAAATCTGAAAAGTACAAGACACAAGATGGCATTCACAGTTCTATTTGGAATTAATCTTTGTTGGTCATTGTCATACTACTTCCAGTTTTTTTAAATACATGTCTGTATGTAATTACTACATTTATATATTTTTAAAATTGTAAAAGCGATGTAGCAAATTACAAAAGTGATATAGGAAATACATACTCCAAAAGAGAAGGGGTGTTTACAGATAAAATTAAAGTTTTAAAAATCATCCTTGCCAATCCTGATTTCCTCTTACCTTCCCCAGAAGTAACCACTGTTTTGGTTTTGTTGCATACTGTTAATTTAATAATACATGGTCTTATTCTAGGTTTATTTTAGTTCACATGAATAGCATCATACAGTGTGTATAATTCCATAATTTTCTTTTTTCCCTCAACCATATTCATTGAGATCTAGCCAGTTGTTCCAAGGAGTTCAAATTCATTGCCCTTAAACACTACTCCCCACTGTATGTCTGTTTATCCATTCACCTGCTGGTAGGTAACTGGGCTGTTTTCTCATTTTTGCAAAGCTGCGGGGAAAATGAATGTGATCTTTCACGCCCATGTAGGAGTGTATCTCTAGTGTGCCCAGAAGTGGAACTGCAGGCTCACTGCATCTGCACACTTTCAGTGATCACGGAAGCTGCTGAATTTCTCTATTCTTTTACTAGTTTACATGCTCACATAGAGTGGGCAGAGAAATATATTTCTCAGATATTCTTTCTCTCTTCCGTAAATTTCACAAACCCAGGGTTCCCTTTATTCTCCTCTCCTCTTGTGGAAACTCAGTCTGTTTATCAGGATTCCACTGAGATAACATATATTGGGTATTCCTCTCATTTGACGTTTACTCTAGATTTGGACTGTTTTTGTTGGACTTGTTCGTGCCCTTGCCAGAGTGAGTCAGTCAGCTTAGAGCGCACACGGCCCACACGCTCCTTTGTGTTCTGTATTGCCGAGCCTCATCGCTGGCCCCTGGTGAGTGCCAAATATAGCAAAGTCTGACCTGACTTGAAGTTTAGGTTCTAAAGTCAGTTGAATGGTGAACATCCGGGAGAGTCAAAATCACCCTTGACTTCTGAAAAAAATTGCTCATAATGTGCTATCTCAAAATAAGTTACTCTTAGCTAGTTTTTTCTGGCAGCGTAACACCTAGTCAGTGCTCGTTTGCTTGATCAACAGACAGGTAAATGTGATGCACCCTATGTGTGATAAACATCTACTGTCATTTTCAAGTACATTTCACTTAGCATGTGAGAGACATGGATTCCTATTGTAAGAGGCATGTAGGAAATATAAATGCTGGTGGATATAGCAGAGAAACACTTCCATCTCATTCTCCTATTGGGACATTTATGTTCATTGACTGGATCAGGTAAGATCACCTGCATTATTTAAAGTTCCTCCCCTTCACCTGCCACATGCCCTCAAACACACACCTGTAACTTGGTGTGCTTTGTGATGTGACCTCACTGAACATGTTACATAATACTCGGATGCAGCAGGGGATCAGCACCATGACTGGGGCAAATCAGCTCCTGCCCCCTTGGTCCTGCCCCACCCACTCTTTCTGCCCCACCAAGAGAAAAGGATGAGACTGATTCCAGTAAATACGGCAATAGGGTAGCTTTATTTTGTAATCAATCTCCTAATAGCCTCTGGGATTTGCCAGAAGTAAAATTTGCCAGTGTTAGGTCCCAAACATTTTCTAAGGGTCAATTTCACTCTACTTTTGTGGAGAACATTTTATTTAAAAGCTCTATGATGTAGCCATGATGGAGAGTTAGTAATGGCGAAAAAAATTGCCCTGAATATGTACAGGCATATTCCTCGGTGCCTCGGGCACTTATAGACCTAATTTATTCTCACAGTGCAGGAGAAATTACTCATTGATTCTTTTAAAATATAGGTTTTATTTTTATTTAGGTATGACAAGGCCAGCAGATCAGATGATGGCCATTGAACACATAATTGGTTACTCACAGATGCCAAGAGGAGGGGGCATACCATGCTGTGGAGGTCCACAGAGAGGGAAGAAAGTGTGGGAGGAATAGGTCAGGAGGCAGAGGGAAGTGGGGGAAATGTGTGCAAGAGCCTTTATTGTGGTTTTGGGGGAAAGAAGGGGTGAGGCTGGGTAACCAGGGTTAGGATTGGCTGGTTTGAGTCATTTCAGTGGGCTCTGGGGTGTAGGAGCTGTCCCTGGTCTTCTGGTTCCTGCCTTAGGATGATTAGGACAGGTGAACAGTGGCCTGGAGTGTGAGAACCTCATAAAAAAAAAAAAGTGGTGGGCGTGTGGGCTGTGGATTGGTTGGTTGGCATAGGCAGTGCAAGCTTGAAGGCCAGTTGTTTGCTTTCTCTGGGAATCTACTACCCTGGGTTGGGGGATGGGGGTGATGGTAGTCCTTCCTGGATCAGCAAGGTCCCACCTATCAAAGCATCAGAATATACAAAATTAAAATTTTCCTACATATATGTTTACTATAGAAAACAGGGAAATACAGACACTTTATAGAAGAACCTTTACCCACAGTGTTGACATTGGGGAACATTATGTCTTTCAAAATTACTATATCTTTTTTTTTTCTAGGCTATAAGCATAATACATTTCTTGTTGTAGGTCATAGAAATTGAGATCTTATCTACTCTGCATTTTTCACCTCAGGTTATTAAGATATTTTCCTGGGTCATTAAAAATTATTTGAGGGCTTCCCTGGTGGCGCAGTGGTGAATCCGCCTGCCAATGCAGGAGACACAGGTTCGAGCCCTGGTCCGGGAAGATCCCGCATGCCATGGAGCAACTAAGCCTGTGAGCCACAACTACTGAGCCTGTGCTCTAGAGCCCGTGAGCCACAACTACTGAGTCCATGCGCCACAACTATGAAGGCTGCGTGCTCCACAGCAAGAGAAGGCACAACAATGAGAAGCCTGTGCACCGCAGCGAAGAGTAGCCCCCGCTCACCACAACTAGAGAAAGCCTGCGCACAGCAACGAAGACCCAACACAGCCAAAAAAAAAAACAAACAAAAAAACAAATAAATAAATTTTAAAAATAAAAATAAAAAAAAATAATAAAAGCATGGTGAGCACAGTGACGCTCTCCATGGTGCCCTTTCTCTAGGTGTGACTTGGCCTCACATACTGTATTTTGTGCCCTTCTATGAAGACTATAATGAACTGTCTGATAAGGGAGTAATATATAAAATGCCACAAATTGAGTGTCAGCCCTGAAGGAGAGGAAGGGCTCCTGGGAACAGACAAACATCCTGATTCCTACAGGTATCCTGCAGGTCTGCTCCCATTTATGCTGTCCTCCAGACTAACCTGTTACAATGCTGTCGTCACTTGCTCCCTGAAAGAAAGCTCGTGGTTTAATCTGCAGTTTTGTGCAAATTTGTTGGCTCTCTCAGATAAGGCATTTGCATTTTAAGTGTAAAACCAACTGATCTTTGCCCTCAAATTGACTTCCTCTCTTAGGGTCCAGAGATTTGTGAAAATGGCATCAACATTATCCTGGTGGGGGGCAACCCAGTAATTTGGGAAACAGCCTTGACCCTTCCCTCACTAAGTGCTGATTCTTCTTGTCCTGAAATCTTTCTCATGTCCACATGTCTGTCTCCATTTCCCCTCCATTGGCTGACTTCAGAAGCACTTCTCTCATCTGGGTTATTATAGTTTTAGACCATCCCTTCTCTTCTCAGGAAAAAGGAGAAAAATAGAAATCTCCAAAATCATGAATGAAGTGAGGACATTTCTTTCAACCCTATAGAAATTAATAGGACGATAAGGAAATATTATGAAATACTTGATGCTAGCAAATTAGACAATTTGGACAAAATCAACAAATCCCTAGAAAAACAGGAATTACCAAACAGATCTCAAGAAAAAATAGAAAATCTGAATCGACCCATATAAAATGAAGACATTGTACTAGAAGTTAAAGAAACAGACGAATAAACCAACCTTTTCACAAATAAAAGTCTAGGCCCAAAGTCTAGGCTTTCCTGTTGAATTCTATCAAACATTTTTTTTTCCTTTATTAAGGAAGAATCCTTATCCTGCATAGACTTTTTCAGAAAAAAAGAGGAGGGAACACTTCTCAAATCATTTTATGATGTGAACATTATGATACTAAAACCAAAAGAATTAGAAGAAAACTGTAGAGCAATATCCGTCATGAACAGAGACACAAAGGTCTTAACAAAATTAGCAAATGAAATCCATCATTAAAAAAAAGACTATACACCATGAGTAAACAAATTTATATCAGGAATTCAAGGTTGTTTTAACATTTGAAAATCACCTAATGTAATATACCATATTGCTAGAATAAAAGACAAAAACACATGATCATCTCAATACATGCAGAAGAAGCACTTGAAAACATTCATCACCCATTTATGATAAGAGAAAAATATTCTTAACAAATTCAGGAAGGGAATTCTTCAAACTGACAAAGAGTATCTATGAAACCTAAGGTGATTTTTTTTTAATTGAAGTGTAGCTGATTTACAATGTTGTGTTAATTTCTGCTGCACAGGAAAGTGATTCAGTTATACACATACATACATTCTTTTTCATATTCTTTTCCATTATGGTTTATTACAGGATATTGAATATAGTACCCGGTGCTATACAGTAGGACCTGTTGTTTATCCATTCTGTATATACTACCTTGCATCTGCTAACCCCAAACTCCCAATCCATCCCTCCCCCACTTCCCCTCCCCTTAGCAACCACAAGTCTGTTCTCTGTCTGTGAGTCTGTTTCTGTTTCGTAGATAAATTCATTTGTATTGTATTTTAGATTCCACATATAACTGATGTCATATGGTGTTTGTCTTTCTCTTTCTGACTTAATTTAGTATGATAATCTCTAAGCCCATCCATGTTACAGCTAACATGATTTTTAATGAAAAACCAAATCATTTCCCTTAAGATCAGAAATAAGGCTATTCACTCTCACTACTTCTACTGAGTAATGTACTGGAGGATCTAATCAGTGCAAAAAGGCGAGAAAAATAAATTAAAGCCATACAGATTGTAAAGAAATAAAACTATCATTATTTTCAGATGACATAATTTTATATGTAAAAAAATGCTAAGGAATCTACCAGATGTCTACAATTACTAAGAAAGCTTAGGAAGGTAGCAATTCAATTCACAATAGTATAAAAAGAAACAAAAAATATAGGAATAAGTTTAACAAAATAAGTGTAAGAACCATACACTGAAAACTACAAAACATTGCAGAAAATAATTAAAGATGTAAATACATACACACCCCATGCTCATGAATTGAAATTCTCAATATTGTTAATATGGCAATTCTCAAATTCATCTATAGATTCAATGCAATCACAGCTGAAATCCCATCAGGCTGTTTCTGACTAGGACATGTCTTGGAGTTGATTATTCTTGGTTAAATTTAATAGGTATCTTGTAGGCTCCTTTAATATAGATTCAAATCTTCTTGTATTTTTAGAAAGATTTCTTATGTTATAGTTTTAAATGTTCATTATTCCTTACAGTGGCTATAGGAAGGAGATTTCTCCACCTGCCATTTTATCGAAGATGTAGGTGCCACCCCAGACATTCTGACATAATTGGGCTGAGATGCAGCCTGGGCATTGCAGGCTCTTAAAGCTGCTCAGGCCATTCCCATATGAAGCCAAGATAACAACAGATCCAAAGGAAGGTTGACCAGCTCCAGCCCATCAGTGCCATGAGGGAGGAAGGACCCAGATCTACTTTTTTCTTATTTTCAAAATTATTTTTCACAGTTTGAGAGTTTGAGTTACAGTGTGACACGTCCTTATTCAAAGTTGTCTCACACCGTTGTAAACAATATATAGAGTCGCGGGAGCTCAATGTCTGGCCGATACTTTGCAACCAGTGTGTCTGGAATCAAGTCATACAGATTATTGTTGCCTGATGGGAACTGGGATGAGAGTAGACCGAGGGTTTTCAAAGTGTGGTAGGTGGACCAGCAGCACCTGGGAACTTGTTAGAAATGCAGGTTCTCAGGACCAGGCCAGACTTACTGAATCAGAGACTCAGTATGTACATTTCAACCAGCCCTCCAGCTGATGCCGTGGTACACTCAAGTTCGGAAATTGTTGGATTAGATTCTTTTATCATTTCCTGCTTTCTCTCATTCAGTGGATAGTCTGCAGTGACAGAGGGGCCCCATGGAAGACATCAAACAAAACAGTAGTCAGAAGATCAAGATTCAACTGAGCTCTGAGTGTGCAGGTACATGGAGTTGCATGAGGCACGGACCCTTCCCTTAAAACGGGTTTGGAGTCCAAATCAGGGAGAGCTGAGCTGATGGGTGGCGTTTTATTTCGTCTAGTGGATCCCCACAGTTTGCAGTGTACATTTACAGCTAATCCAAGTTCACTTCCAACCAACACTGTAGCACTTCACAGCTAGAACGAGTACCTTCTAATCAAAGGGTACTGATTCCTCCCTCCCGTCCATGGCATCACTGCTGTCACTCATTTCACTTATATATAAACGTACATAAGGACATAGATTCATATATATGATATATATGTAAGCATACATGATCCAATACATTGTTGGTGGTATTATTTTGAACAAACTGTTATCAGTTCAATTAAGAAAAATAAGTTTTTATTTTACCTTCACTTATTCCTTCTTAGATGTTTTTCTGTATGTGGAGCTGAATTTCTGATATATATTATTTTCCTTCTCTGTAAAGACCTTCTTAACATTTCTTGCAAGACAGGTCTACTGGCAACAAATTTCCTTAATTTTTGTTTGTGTGGGAAAGTATTTCTCCTTCACTCTTAAAGGATAATTTTACGGGCGCAGAATTCTTTGTTCATTTTTGTTATTGTTGGTTTTGTTTGTTTGTTTTTGCTTTCAGCTTTGAAAATATTTCACTCCACTTACTTGCACATCTTCTTTTTTTTTTTTAAAGGACTGTTATTATTTCCAGTTTTTTTTTTTAATTTTTTTTTTAAACCCACATTTGTTTATTTATTTATTTTTGGCTATGTTGGTTCTTCACTTCTGTGCGAGGGCTTTCTCTAGTTGTGGCAAGCGGGGGGTCACTCTTCATCGCGGTGCGCGGGCCTCTCACTATCGAGGCCTCTTTTGTTGCTGGAGCACAGGCTCCAGATGCGCAGGCTCAGTAGCTGTGGCTCACGGGCCCAGTTGTTCCGCGGCATGTGGGATCTTCCCAGACCAGGGCTCGAACCCGTGTCCCCTGCATTAGCAGGCAGATTCTCAACCACTGCACCACCAGGGAAGCCCACTTGCACGTCTTCTAACTTGCATGGTTTCTGAGGAGAAGTCGGGTGTAATTCTTATCTTGTTCTTCTATAGGTATTCTTTTTCTCCTTTGGCTTCTTTCAGAATTTTTTATTTATTTTTGATTTTCTGTAGTTGGAAGACTATATATGTCTAGGTGTAGAACTTTTTTGTTTGTTTGTTCTGTTTTGTTTTGCATCTGTTCTATTGAGTGTTCCCTGAGCTTCCTGGCTCTGTGGTTGGTGTCTGCCATTAATTTGGGGAAATTCTCAGTTATTATTGCTTCAAATATTTCTTCTGTTGCTTCCTCTCTTTCTTCCTCTTCTGGTATTCCCACTATGCACATGTTCCCCATTTTGTAATTGTTCCACAGTCCTTGGATATACTGTCCTGCTTTTTTCCCTCTTTGTTTTCTTTGCTTTTTTTTTTTAAATAGATCTTTATTGGAGTATAATTGCTTCACAATACCGTGTTAGTTTCAGTTGCACAACAAAGCGAATCAGCCATACGCATACACATGTCCCCATATCCCCTCCCTCTTGAGCCTCCCTCCCATCCTCCCTATCCCACCCCTCCAGGTCATCACAAAGCACTGAGCCCATCTCCCTGTGCTATGCTGCTGCTTCCCACCAGCCAACTATTTTACATTCGGTAGTGTGTGTATATCGACGCTACTCTCACTTCACCCCAGCTTCCCCCTCCCACCCCATGTCCTCAAGTCCATTCTCTATGTCTACCTCTTTATTCCTGCCCTGCAACTAGGTTCATCAGTACCATTTTTTTTTACATTCCATATATATGTGTTAGCATACAGTATTTGTTTTTCCCTTTCTGACTTACTTCACTCTGTATGACAGACTCTAGGTCCATCCACCTCACTACAAATAACTCAATTTCGTTTCTTTTTATGACTGAGTAATATTCCATTGTATATATATACCACATCTTCTTTATCCATTCATCTGTCGTTGGCCAGTTAGGTTGCTTCCATGTCCTGGCTATTGTAAATAGTGCTGCAGTGAACATAGTGGTCCATGACTCTTTTTCAATTACAGTTTTCTCAGGGTATATGCCCAGTAGTGAGATTGCTGGGTCATATGGTAGTTCTGTCTTTCGTTTTTTAAGGAACCTCCATACTGTTCTCCATAGTGGCTGTATCAATTCACATTCCCACCAACAGTGCAAGAGGGTTCCCTTTTCACCACACCCTTTCCAGCATTTATTGTTTCTAGATTTTTTGATAATGGCCATTCTGACCCGCGTGAGTTGATACCTCATTGTAGTTTTTTAGTTTTAACCCACGTGAGTTGATACCTCATAGTAGTTTTTTAGTTTTAAAATGTTCTATCAGTATATCCCCTAGCTCAGAGATTCTTTCTTCAGCTGTGTCCAGTCTACTAATGAACCCATCAAAGGCATTCTTCATTTCTGTTACAGTGTACTTTATGTCTAGCCTTTCTTTTTGGCTCTTTCTAAGGATTTCCATCCCCCATCTGTTCTATACGCTGTCTGCTTTGTCCAGTAGAGACCTAAACGTGCTCATCCTAGTTGTTTGTATAGACCTGGTCTGATAATTCCAACACACCTGCCACGTTTGGTTCTGATCCTTACTCTGTCTCTTCAGATTGTGATTCTTGCCTTTTGGTACACCTTGTAATATTTTTGGTAGCCAGGCATGATGTACCAGGTAAAAGAAGCTGCTGTAAATAGGCCTTCAGTCATGTGGTGGTGACGTGTGAGGGGAGGGGACACTTTCTAGAGTCCCGTGATGAGGTCTCAGTCTCAGTGAGCTTATTCCTCTGGACAGTGAACTGCACAAGAATCTCTCTGTTTTTTCTCCCCCTTAGGTGGTTCAGGATGGATAGAATGGGCTGGAGGTGAGTGTTTCCCTCCCCTAGGTCAGTTACGGTAATACCTAACTGCTGATAATACCCCAGCAGGTTTGCCTCTGGTTAATTAGTTTCCCCTGAGATTGGACCTTTTAAAGAAAGCAGAATGCTCTAGTGTGTTTCAAAATGGCTCCTTTTCCTCTCTCCTTGCCAGAAGCCTGAGGGGATTTTTATCTGATACTTAACTGTGGGACTGTGGTCCAGCCTCCGAAGGTAAATATCACAATATTGTTGGGCTCATATGAATGGGTCGCCCGCCCCCCTAGGTTTTTTAACTCTTGGAATTGTCCACACTGAGCTCTCAGCAATCCATCAGTGACTGTTCGGGTTTTCTTACCCCCCGGCATCATATTTTTATTAAAACCCCAGGTCATTCTACTATTGATCCAGAGTTGAGAACCAATGAAAAGGGCACTGAAAAATTTTAACCAGGGACATGACTTGATCAGATTTTTGTTTTGAAACCACTCTGGCTGTAGTGAGAAAATGGATTGGATGAGGAATGAGAATACAGAAGGAAACAGGAGGCTATTGCCGACGTCGAGGTGAGTGGTCCCAGTGGCGTCTTACCAAAGGGAAGCGATGGTTGGGATGAATATGTGAAATTTTAGTTTTATCGCAGGCAAGACCTTGTAACTGATTTGAGTGAGACTGCAGGAGACGAATTTTTGAGACCCAGGGACCAGAGGCATGTGGAGAAATGTGGTGGTCAAAATGATTCTAAAGTTGACGGTGGAGCTTGACTCATCAATGAGGACAATAGTGAGAAAGATCCAGCCGTGTCCAGTAAAGTCCAGAACTGGATCAAAGGGACCAAGATGGCACCACGGAGGCTTCAGACCTTGTAGCCAGGAGGCAACACAAGTGTTTTAGGGGACTTGATCTTGTCGCTTTCTCTAAATCAACAAGAAGGGGGGATGCGACATGGTGAAAGTGCTCTATTAGGTGGCTTCAGAGGTAGGGTGCCAGGTGGAGTGGAGAGAAGATAATTAGGAGAGGGAGAACTGAGGGGGAAGAGAGCCCTGTGCTGAGGCTAATTATAACAGAGGAGGGGTTGAGTAATTATAGGCCAGAACTGGTGTGATAGCACTGGGGCTGTAAAGAAGGGGGCCGTTGCAAGTCAAGTTATAAGGGAGAAATCAACAGGGCCATTTGGCTGATTGAAAGTAGAGGGCCAGGGAGAAGGAGGCCAAGGGGACGCAGAATCATAGTAGGAAGGGGGCTGAGAAGAGGCTGATCAAATGAGGAGGAGGTTTTGGCAGACAGAGGACGAGTTTGGTTTGGGTCATGTTTACTTGGAAGTGGTGGTGGATGAGAGCAAAGGAAGTGCATGGCAGCTGGGGAGAGAGGTGTGGAGTGGTGGCCAAAGGATGTCCTCACGGCACCCGCCAAGGCCGGGGGACACTCAGGTTAGACTCCATGTGTTTGCTCTTTGTATTTGGTGTCGGTCTAATACACCGTGAGCTAGAGTAGGGCAGGCTCCCCAAGATAAATAAGGATGCACCTTTGGTATCAGACTTTCAAACAGGCAAAAACAGAAGCTGGCATTTGTAATGTGTGGCTTCGGTGAAGAAGTGCTAAGGCCAAGTGCCAGAGAACTCTGGATGCCGACTAGGGATGGTGCCGGGACTAGTTCATGGTGCTTCTGCTCACCTGCTGTTACTGACTGTAGCAACAAGGTTTGGTTCTTTAGTTCGGGGGTTGGCAAACTATAGCCAGCGGGCCAAATCCAAGCCACCCTCTGTGTTGGTAAATCACGTGTTACCACAAAACAGGCCCACTTATTCATTCACATATTCTTTTTAAAGATGTTTTGGATAAGGACCATTTTTTAAAGTCTTTATTGCATTTGTTACAATATTGCTTCTGTTTTATGTTTTTGGTGTTTTGGCCGCGAGGCATGTGGGATCTTAGCTCCAGGACCAGGGATCAGATGTGTGCCCCCTGCATGGGAAGGTGAAGTCTTAACCTCTGGACCGCCAGGGAAGTCCCCATTCACATATTATGTGTGGCTTCTTTTGTGCTCTAACAGAGTTGATTAGATGAGATAGAGATCATATGAGCCACAAACCTACAAGATTTACTATCTGGCGCTTAGCAGAAAATATTTGCTGACCCGTCCTCTAGTTCGTCAGGGTCTACACCACTGTGAGGCTCGAAGAGTCTTTAACAACCTACCGACCACCTGCGACTCCAGCACCCCAGCATCCGTCTGTTCATTCTCAACCAACACATTCTTTGTGCTAGCCAAGGTTATTTAGTGTTCTGCAGGTTACATCACCTGACAGGTCTGCATGGAGCAAGTAGTTATTCCCCAGAATTTGCTCATCTTTTCCTTATTTGAGTGGGATTGACCCCAGTCCTTTGCCATTGTGAGTAATTAAAGAATCAGCTCTTTCCCCATGAAGCTCAAGGTTTGAGGAAAGTAAGGAACCTTCTTTCTTGCCTGGAATGTGAATGTGGAAGAGTTTTTTTTGTTTGTTTGGTTGGGGTTTTTTGCGGTACGCGGGCCTCTCACTGCTGTGGCCTCTCCCGTTGCGGAGCACAGGCTCCGGACGCACAGGCTCAACGGCCATGGCTCACGGGCCCAGCTGCTCCGTGGCATGTGGGATCTTCCCGGACCGGGGCACGACCCCATGTCCCCTGCATCGGCAGGCGGACTCTCAACCACTGCGCCACCAGGGAAGCCCAGGAAGAGTTTTTAACCAAGGAGCTGCTGAGAGCATCCCAACAGAGAAAGGTGCAGGGAATTATTGGACAAATTTTAGGGAGGTTGAGTCATGACTGCGAAATCCTCAGAAACCTGTGATTGACCCGAACCCTGCCTGGCCTCAGGACTTGATAGTTATGTGAGCAAATAACTTACTTTGTCATTGAAGTCAGTGTGAACTGGGAATTCAGCTCTAGGCAGCATAATGAGTCTTAAATGACTGAGGCTAACAAAGCGACTGGTCCTGTTCCCTGCTGATGAGCCTGGGGGAGCCACGCCCCCTAGCCAGCGGCCAGCCTCTCCACCTGGAGCCACCCTCGCAGTGCTTCTCCGGCTCAGCTGCTCGTGCGTCTGCTCTGGCCTCCACCCCCCTCTACTGCTGAGAGTCGCTGCTGCCCGCTCCGTTCCCCTGCATCGCGGGTGCTGGGGTTTGTTCTGGTCAGCGTTGGGATGTTCTTCCTGTTGAACAGCTTAGCAACAGCCTTTATGTTCAGGTACTTGGTCCTTTTATGCAATTAAATTATATTTGTTAATTTTTCTGTAGTTTGTAAGGAGCAACAGCTAACACTGGAAGGTTTTGGCCAAAAAAAGTGACATTATTACGGAAGGATACAGGGTGGATCCTATGATGGGAAAAACTGAGTCACCAGAACATGGAAAGGACAGGGTCCTGGCAGCCCTCAGGGGCCAGGAAGCAGGAATGGGTGGACATGCTCTTTGGTGTCCAGCCGTTGAGGTGAAGCCACTCCACCCGTCTTGTGTCCTGTGCCGTCACTCAAAATCTAAGTTCCCAAGAGACTGACCCAGAGTGGGCTACATGTTCACCCCTTGGCTACAAGAGAATAGGTGCAGGGGGGCGGGGCTTGATGGACAGGCTCTTCAGAACCATATGCAGTGGGGAATGGGTGGTTATCCAAAGGAGGATCATGCGTGACTACCCAAGAAAGGGACACCAGATAAGGCACAGGAAAACAACAGGGACCCGTTATCAAGCTCTGCTTGGATGCATAGGGGCCATGGTCAGTGACACTTTTTTCACTTAAATTAGTGGTTCTTAAACTTGAGGATGCCTTAAGATCACCTGGAGGGCTTGTTAGAACACAGATGGCTGGGTTCCTCACCCTGTTTCTAATGCAGTAGCCCTTGGGTGAGGACCTGAGATTCCATATTTCTAGCGAATTCCTATGGTTTTGCTGATGCTGCGGATCTGGGACACCCAGACTTGGAGACTCACTGTTTTACATAAATGGTGTTCTTTTTGTGGATGGTTGTTTAACTTTTTGTTTCCCCAGCGGTAATGCTTCAACATTTCTGCTCTGAAAAAAATGGAACTCATTACATTCATTGTTATAACTCAGTAGGTGTTAACTCTGTCATTAACTTGGGAATGATAGTGTGTGTGAGAAAGTGGGACATCTTTTAATTTGTCTTTGAATAGACCTTACCTAGTTGTCTTGAGGGAGTGTCTGTGTCTTGACGCACTTGCAATGTCCGTGTGAAAACTCAGGATGAAAACCAAATCCTACAGTGTGTTAGAATCTATCCATTTTGACGGCTTCAAATTCCAAATGACAATGGAGTCACCTTTTTCCTACAAATGCTACGGCAGGGCCTTATTGTCTAAGGAGAAAAGGTGTTGCTCAGTCTTTCCTCTGATAAGTTGCCCCTTGACAACAAGATTCTTTGCTATGTTTCATAGGAAGAGGGAAAAAAAGGATGGAGTTGACAGTGCTGCAGGTTTTGGTGAATTTCTAACTGATTGATTGATTGAAGAGGTTCATAGCCCAGGAAGGAATGCTGGGTGTACTCTGGTGACACCATCCTTTGCACATAATGTCCAGAGAGGGGACTACCTTGACCAAAAATCACAGAAACTCAGTGTCAGGAGTAGAACAGGATCCCAGGTCTCTTGAGCCTCAGCTGTGACAGTGACGGTGGCATCAATACTATTGTAGTAATTATCATTGTTAGCACCTTCGTGAGCCACACTGCCGGTTACCATTTATGGAGCTTCTAGCTTGTCCAGAATTATGTTAAGTGCTTAACTTGTATTTTCAAAATCAGGGGTCAGCAAACAATGACCTGTGTCCCATCTTGGTAGATGAAGTTTAATTAGGACACAGCCATCGACATGCATTCATGTATTGTCTGTGGCTGCTTGGGGGCTACAGTGGCAGAGATGAGTAGTTGTGACAGAAATCGCCCGACCCACAAAGGCTAAACTACTTACTGTCTGACCCTTTACAGAAAATCTATTCTGCCTTATTCTCTGAGCTATTCCTGGCGTCAGTCTGTGGCGTCAGCGTTACAGTGCCATTTTACTGATGAGGAAAGAGAGGCTCAGAGCCACATGCCGCCACATCATACATGTCACTGAGATGAGCTCCAGCCGGAGGTCCGTCAGTCTCCAAAATTTATGTTGCCTGTACTTTGTATTATTTCTGATGAATTTGGTTAATTGTGTGGCTCATACCTTATTGAAGTAATAGAGTGGATTATCATATGGTGACTTTTTTCCTTCCTTGAAGCAAAATAAAGTGACATTTAAAAACCAAATAATGAGAAACTGGTCCCTACCAGATAATCCCATCACAATGGCATGTTTACTTTTAAAAGTAAATCATGTCTTATGGCAATTTCTAAGTTAATGAAATGATTATGTTACCAGCTAAGTGGATTTTATTATCCCATGCTTTTTGCAGGGCACCTGAGACTTGACTTGTAGGCACTGAAAGAATTGATTGCCCAGTGGGAATTTGAGGCCAGTGCCTCAACTCTTCCTCAGGCTTACCTGTATGTTTGCACGAGGTGCTAATTACCCAATGCTTCACTTAAGCAGGTGTTTTGTGTTGGTTTAAAATTTCCCAGTTTGATCGTTTAACTCTGGATCTCAATTTTTACAGTGTATCACAATCATATGGGAACGCTTCAAAATCAAAAACCCAAGCCCAAGTCCCATCCCCCCCAGATTAAGTAATTGCTCATTTACTTACTTTTTTCTAAAGATCATTCTGGCGTGTAGGCAGGGTTGAGAAAATCTGTAAAAAATACTTTAATCAATGACTTGATATTTGAAGACGGGCATCCCTGGGTTATAGTCTCCCTCGCAGCAGGCAAAGTTAAAAATACCTTACTTGAATGAACAGCAAGGAAATTAGATGTGTTATCTTGAGGATCTTATTTCCCCGCTCTGTGCATCCATTTCTGTTTTTCCTTATCAGCCTGTCCACATTCACTTGATTGTCTTTAGGAAAAAGGAAGGGCCAGATAGTATAGATTAGTAAAGTGTATTGTTCACAGTCACATACCAGTTGTCTGGGTTGGATGAAAAGGGTACATAAAACCAAACTCAAGAAAAGTTAAAAATTAGTTCTTAATTTATTGTATACAGAGCAGCTGCTTCATAATTAGTAGCTGCCCTTGCTAAGTTGCAGATTTCTGTGTCCTACCCGAGCTCTACTGTATCAGAATTTTCAGGTAGGAGGCCTGGGGATCTGTATTTTTAAATGCTGTGAAGATGATTTTTATGTATACTAAGTTATGAGAATCATATGGTTCTATTGATGTTTGTATGTTCCAATGTTGAAAGACAGAAAGTAGGGGGAAAGGGCCCATATTCAGCTGGCAGAACGCTCCGTGCATGTTTATCATATGCCATGTACGTGCTTATACACATTTACACACACATGCCTGTACGTGCACACAGGTGAATACATTTCATGTGGGCAAGCACAAGTGCACTCCAACATTCACACCTGCCCTCCCTCTGCCTACCACAAGCTCTTTGTCCACCTCACTCTTCCGTCATTCAAGTTTCAGCTTAAGTGTCACTCTTCCAGAAAGACCTTTCTTGACTGTTAGTAGGTTTATGGCAACTGTGTCCCTAATCTGACTCCTCTTTGTATCGATGCCTTTTGCAATGAGGTTTTGCAGCTTCCTGCATTAAGAAGTGGAATCTATTTCCCTTCCCCTTGGATCTGGCCTGCTATGTAAACTTACTTGGACCAGTAATATGCCACCAGAGTTCCAAAGTGTTAGTTACAGGCCTCAAGACACCTTGCGTGTTTCTCTTATTCTCTTGGAACCCTGTCCCCACCATATAAACAAGCCCAGGTTAGCCTTCTGGATGACGAGAACCAAAGGGCCCAGTCATCACATCATCCCAGCTGACAGTCAGACATGTGAGTTGAAGCCATTCTATTCCAGCTAGCCACAAGCTGATCACTCACCTGACTGCAAATTCCTGAGTGAGCCCAACCAAGATCAGTCCTAGCAGGTCTAGATCAACAGAACTGCTTAGCTTACCCCTCAATTCGTGTGAAATGAAAATTACTATTTTAAGCCACTATGCTAAAAGAAATACTTGCTATTTTCAGTCAGCATATTTTGGGGTGCTTTGTTACACAGCAGTAGCTAACTGATACAACCATCTTTTCCAAAGGCCTCACCTCACTCTCACCATTTTGTATATATTCTATTTCCTTTTCATTATCTGAAATTAACTTGTTTTGTGCCTGACTTTTTCCATAAGAATGTTAATGCATTTAAATTAGAGTCTCTTTCTGACATGTTTGCTGATGAGGCTCCAGTACTTAGAGCAATGCCTGGCTGGTAGCAGACACTCAGTAAATATTGAATCAATGAATATGCTTCATAGCGGGCATCGCTTACAGATTTAGCTTACTAATACTATTTTTCTAAGGCTTATCATTAGAGAGAGTTAAAATTTACTCTCAAGGAGTTTATAACGGGAACTAGTAGGATGTGGTTTATCTAGTGTATGATGGGTTGCTGGAAAATGCCAACTTGAGAGATGAAATAAGCTACCCTGGGTGCACAAAGCCTGTCATGATAAGTGCAGTGTGCCCACATATCTAGTATCCCAAGTGGGTCATGTCACATTTTGTTTTAGTCTCAGATTCTTTCTGCTGCATTGGCTACTATTTATACTTGGGAGGTTGGGGAGATATTTTAAAGATATTACATCTTTTAGACAGGGCTTTATATTTTCCAGGGAATCCATTGTCTGTGACACTCTGTCCATAGGTAATGTTTGCTTCTTGTGCATTGAGAAGGAAATCCCACGGTATGGCCTGGTCTGAGCAAGAACATTAAATGCTTTAGACTGGTTCTGCTCTTTGCTGTCAGCTGAATGTCCCTTACAATGTGTCTCTTCTTTGGGGTACCTAACTCTCATTTTTCCTTCCCAGTTTGTCTTCATACAGAAGCAGTATAGTGTAGTCATTGAGAATCTTCACTTTGAAAGTGGATTTCCAGAGTTGGCATACAAGCTCCACTTTTTTGTGTGTGTGTGGTACGGGGGCCTCTCACTGTTGTGGACTCTCCCGTTGCGGAGCACAGGCTCCAGACGCGCAGGGTTAGCAGCCGTGGCTCATGGGCCCAGTCGCTCCGCGGCATATGGGATCTTCCCGGACCGGGGCACGAACCCGTGTCCCCTGCATCGGCAGGCGGACTCTCAACCACTGCGCCACCAGGGAAGCCCCAAGCTCCACTTTTAACGACTTTTGTGACCACAGGCAAATCAGGTAGCATTCCTGTGCTTCAGAGGAGTAATGATAGTACCTGCCTAGCAGGGCTAATGTAAGAATAAATACCTAATGCATAAAAGTCTCCTGGACCAGAGCCCACAAATATAGTAAAAGCTCTGTATGTATTAACTGGTGATATTATTATTGCTATTGGCATCCCTTATCAAGTATTTTTGGACAAAATAGGAAAATGAATATTAGAATCTAAAGTTAGTTAGTTATCACATTCCTGTAGCAGGGTCACTAATAATTACTTTTAACGATGACAGTACTTAAATTTGATGACAACTTACATTGTAGCAGACTGGGCACTAAATTCTTGATACTCCAACCTGCTGAATTCTTGTCATGGCCCCACGAAGCAAGCGGTGTGTTGCACTTTTACAGATGAGACGGTCTAGGCTCAGACAGGTTAAGAACCGTTCCCGTGGCTGCACAGAGAGTAAACCGGGATTCAAACCTACGCAGGCTGAACCATACAGCACTCAGTTCTACCTCTCACTACCCATAAGAGAAACAAAATAAGTTGGAAGTCACCTAAAACAAGAGACTACTCTTACTGACGATGCCATTTCTGGAGAACACTGGAAAATTACCTTCGTATAAGACCCAAGAGTTTGTGAGACATTTCCACATGCGAGCTATTGTTCACTGCAGTTCACAGCATTCTTGAGAGGTAAACGGCATCCTCTCTCCCAGTGTCCAGGGAACCAGGGGTTGGAGAAACTCAGTCACTTACTTTAGTCCACAGCTATTAAGTGACAACACCTTGACGTAATCCAGAGGCCCCAAGTTCAAGTCCTCCACTCTTTTCATGGTGCTATACTGATGAACTAGCATTGGCTCATTGATCTGAAATCTCTGACTTTCAATCTGGGAGGTTTTAGGGCTATGCTGAAATATAATTTGATAATTTATGACAACAGGTATTCTTTAAATGCATAGGGGCTTAAAATATCACTATAAAGAGGAAGTTTCAGCCATTTAGAAGGACAAAATATTTTCGGATACTTTGGAGAACTCATTGCCTGCATTTAACTAACCTTGTATAGAAATCAGTTGTTTAAATCCGTTAATTAAAATCTTTAGGTCCTATGTCTATTTCTTGGTCACAGTCTAATTTCATATGAGCCGTTTTTTGGAAGGCTGCTTAAAACAGGTTTTAGGTGGAAAAGTATTGATCAGTATAACTTTGTAAATGGTCGCATTAAGCAGACTTATTTAAGACTTCTCAGAGCCTTCAGTGTATTAATATTTGTTATGAAGCTCTGAAAATATCACGTCACACAGCCTGACAAGTTTATTTGGCCACAGAACACCCTAGGACAGGGGCTGGCAAACTATAGCCCAGGGGCCAATCCCAGCCTGTGGCTTTTTTTTTGTTTAGCCTGTGAGCTAATGATTTTTTTTTTAATGTATATATATTTTTAAAGAGTTGTTAAGAACAAAGAAGAATATGCGACAGACTGTACATGGCTTACAAAGCCTAAAATATTTACTATCTGCCCTTTAATTTTAAAAGTTTATCAAACCAAATGTTGCCTTCCAGTAACATCAACATCATTATCATCATTGCCACCATCGTGGCAGCTTATCTCCAAGATGGCCATTAACCATTCCTTCCCCTCTTACACCTGCAGACAAACCTCCCAACAAAAGGTGATGTCTGGCCTCCTGCTCCTTGAGGCTGGGCTGGCCTGGGAGTTCCCTGACCAATAATACATGGCACCAATGACATGATGGCAGTTTGGGACCTAACCAGTAAGAAAGTCTAGTTTCCACCATAGTCTCGTGTAATCCTGAGGCACCATTTATAAAACAATCACCTACCCTGCTGGAGATAGGCCCTGAGACAATTTGAAGAGAGGTAGTGGCCTAGCCCAGCCCAGCCTTGCACCCATTCCCATCAGGCTACCAGATGTTAGTGAAACCAGCCTAAAGCCTACAGATGAACCCAGATGCCAATGGAATATCAAGTGACCCCAGTTGGTGCCACATGCAGCAGAGTAATTGGCCAATTGAGCCCCATCTGAATAGACCCACATGAGAGACAAGAAAATGCTGAAAGCTCTTGAGCTTGGGGAGAATGGGCGACACAGCAGTAGATGACTGGAGCAAGCGTCATGCTCACCCTCATCTTCGCCCTCATTGTTACTTTGCAGATAGTCTCCAGGACTGGCATCTCCTGACACTGACTTTGAGAAAATCTGATTTTGAGAATGTAACTCTGTCTTCACAATTGAGTGTTTCCATTAATTTACACAGACTGTTCCACAAATGGTGTAAATGAATGAGGTTTAGCCTAGTAATTACCCTATCAAATACCATCATACACAGAGCACTGTGTCAGGTGTGATACACCTGCTTAAGACAAGAAAGCAGCCCAAACCTCTGAGCTGCTTAATCTCATATCTCCAGCTAGATCTTGCCGCTTGCTTGTACACTGTCTAGGAGTCAGGATTTCAAAAAGCTAAACCTCTGCTCTCTAGTTGTAGCAAAATCTCTTTAGGGAGTTATAAGATCCCATCATGAGAAAAAAAGTTCTGCACATATGCAATAAAGCCCAGCACATAACAGATGTTCGATGATTGTATCTTGCGGATGTTCATTTTAAATGCAGGAGGGCATCATTCCTTCACTCCTGGATGGTTGATATTTTCTCCTTGTTGATGATTCTGCAGCATGAGTCTTGTATAAGCAACAGGGCACCCCGATGACTTGCTTTAACCTGTCTCTCTCCTGATTACAAGATTTCAGCATGCCTACCATCTACAGAACATCTCATTTCTTTAGCTATGCACATATGCCCTTCCACAGTCTAGCCCTGGCTTATCTCCCCATCTGCTGCCTGGAATTGAATGTCACTGAATTTTCCTTGTTTGTGGAACACGCCATGTCCTCTCACATCACGTGGTTTTGCACATGTTACTTCCCTATTCCTAAATGCCCATCCCTGGTTTTCTGTCTCATTCATGTCTTCTCGCTATGGCATTTCTAACTCCTAGTTCGTTTCCTCTAGTATGTTTTTCAGAATCCCCCAGAGGGAGTCTCTCCTGACCTATATACCCCTGTTACAGTTCTTAGAGATAATCTGTATCTCCTAGAGGTTATTTCGCTTCTCTAAGCCCCAATTTTTATTTTTTTATTAACATTTAAAAACTTTTTAAAATTAATTTATTTTTGGCTGCGTTGGGTCTTCGTTGCTATGCGCAGGCTTTCTCTAGTTGCGACGAGCGGGGGCTACTCTTTGTTGCGGTGGGCGGGCTTCTCATTGCGGTGGCTTCTCAGTTGCGGAGCACGGGCTCTAGAGCGCAGGCTCAGTAGTTGTGGTGCACGGGCCTAGTTGCTCCACGGCATGTGAGATCTTCCCGGAACAGGGCTCGAACCCGAGTCCCCTGCATTGGCAGGTGGATTCTGAACCACTGTGCCACCAGGAAGTCCCTCTAAACCCCAATTTTTAAAATCTGGGAAATGGGAATACTGTTGCCTACCTGCAGGCTTGTTGTGAGGACTAAACAAGATGTAGCCGATGCAGGCACCTGGCACGTGCAAGGAAAGGGTCTTCTGTAAATCTCGGCTGCCTTGACTTTCCATTTATGCATGACTGTTTGCCCCTTTGCCACCTCTTCCATCACACTCTGAGGTGCTCTCAGGCAGGTACTGTGCCTCTGTTCTCCTATCCACAGTGCCTGTCAAAGACCCGGTGCTTGGTAGGTAAGTGTTGAATGCACAGTGTTTTCTAGTCTTCTTACTTACCCTGACTAGTTGCTGGCTTTTGGTTAGGACAGCTAGTCACTCATTGAAGGAAAACATTCAAATAGAAAGATAACACAGCTGCCAAAGTCCTCCTTTAGGTCTGGAACATTATAATGTGAAGAAGTCATCATGCTAGATGTGGTCATTTGTCCATCTCCATGAATGGTGACCGTGCATAAGGCCATTGCTGCTACGAGTCACGTTTCATGGTGGACAGCCAAGGACAAATCTGGACCCAGACCCAGTTGTTCCCCCACATGACTCCGTGCCTTCCTTGCAAGAAAGGAACGGTGAAGACATAACAAACTCACATTGCTTTCAGGTGTCAAATTTAAGAATCTTCATTTTGATTTACCCTTACTTGCTGTGTCTCTTCACCTACCTGGTGTCTATTACAACACAGTGAGGTGTACAACTTCATTTAGATGCTCTTGCCTTCCCTGCTAATTGATTTTGGAGTCCTATTTTTTTTTCTTAACAAAATTTACTGTGAATTCAGCTGAGGTTTTATTTATAATAAATTATTTTTCATTGTCACGTGAAATGACTTGGTGTGGACAGCAATGAGAGTCACTTAATACAAGTTGGATTTGTGGGCAGAACACTGGTAGTTTACATGGACCTTCTGGTTCCTCATCATCCTTCAGAGAAGTGTGGTTGGTCCAGAGTGTATCTGGGAGCATCGTATGGCTGTGGAAAAGCAGAACGATTCTGATCCCTGTTGCCCTCCCCTTTAATGGACCAAGAGTGAGAGGGGTTTCATGGGGCTACAGACAACCAGATTGCTTGGACTCCAGGCAGTGGAAGCTTAGGCGCCAGGTATTTAGGCAAGTTCTAGAAGATACTGGTTGCTCAGCACCTGGAAGACGAGGCCAAACTATCCTGTAGCAGGGAGGCCCGTTAACGCAAGATGGCTGTTTGAGGGGCCACAGTCCTATAGGAAGTTGAGTTTGGCTGTGGCCCCTCCAGGTGAGGAGGCAGAGAGAAAATCCTAGCGAACTTGTTGCCAAGCAACCCAGAGAAGGAACCTGGGGTCATTCATTGGACAGTCCTGCTTATCTCCACATGTATTTTTTGCTGCTGCTTTTGCACTCCATCGTTTGTATCCATAAATCCAAAGCAAGAACGTCAGTGAAGTACCTTTGATGCTCTAAGCATGTATCACAAAAATCTGTCCAAATGGCCTATAAACAGATGAATAAAATAAGAATGTTAATATTCTGTAACAAAGGGTACTATGAACGAGCAGGTATGATAGGGATGGATTTGGAGGAGAAACCCCAATCTTTGAAGGCCTCTCTTCCATTTGCTTTATTTTTTATTTTGTTTTTAATGGTCACCACTATGTATTGCCTTCCAGTTCTCTGATGCTGGCATAGTAGCTTATCAATATGGATTTCTGAATATCTCTGTCATAAAGCAGGAAGTTATTTCTAGGAGTGGAACATACGTAGTAGTAGCACATACTCACCTCTGTAAACCAGCCCAGGTGATGGCAGGATGGAGTGTTAGCTCTAAATGTAGCTCCCTGTAGCAGAGCGTATTGGTGCTCCGCTTATGTTCTCTGGGCCCTGCCATTGTAACATACTCTGACTGACTTCAGCTGCCAGCCTCTGCTTCTCTGTGTAAGGAATTTTTTCTAATGGTCAAGCCCACCCTGCCTCTGTACATGGCAGACAGAACCAGAAAATAAATGCCTCCTGTTACCAGCTCCCAACAGGTGAATAATGGGGACTCCTTTGTCTCTGCTGGGGTAATTTTTTGGGACACAATTCTAAACTGGTTCTCAGAGTTTCCTGGGAAGATTGTTCTAGTTACTCCCAAAGGTATCTTTCTTAATGGCATGCCATCTGTTGTCTGTGTGTTCTGTCTCTTTTCTCCATCTACTACTGGATTTCCTTGCGAACAAACTGCTAGTCTTCTTAGTATTTTCTCTGTTGTTGAGATAAACCAAACCAAGACATGGTCAATGAAAAATTATATCTTCAGAGTCCATATGTCTTGGCAGAGATCCCAGAATTGAAAGAAATTGAGGGAAGAGGTCCCATGAAAAGATGGCATGACTAGGATAACAACCTTGAGATGAAATCCAGGAAATTTTTACTGGTGGTCCCAGTATACCCCAGATATACCAATTGTAAAGCTAGACACTTTGTGGAATCACCCCAATGGAGTAGCTTTGCAAACAGTTTAATTCTGGGATCTGGCTCTCAGCTGTATAATGTCCTGGATCTTTCTTGTAACGTATATTTGGGAGTCAAGGTGCTACCTTCCCAACACTAAGAAGGTTTAGAGCTAAGCTAGAATTTGTACATCCTTTCCTGTCCGTCTTAATCTCTTTTTGTTTCTAAGGTAAATAAGGTGGTAGAGGGAAGATACAAGAAACATCTTTTAAAGAGACCACATGCCTGCTATTGGAGAAAGTTAAAGAACTTTAACTTGCATTTTGATATTTGAACCTAATGACAGAGATAGGGAAATAAAGAAAGTCAGTTTTAGGAGGAACCTTGAGGATCTGCTAGCCAAGAGACCCATCTCATATCTTCATAGCTCTCTGATCTGCTGTTATATAGTAGGCAACCAGTAAATATCTTCTGAGTGTCTATTTGAATTAATCAAGTGTCCTTCTGACAAGCTTGAATGTAGCTACTGATTGAAGGATGGCTCCCTTCCAGGGCAGTCTTCTCCATCCTCAGTTATCCCAATTAGCAAGCCTTCCTTCTGCTCTCCTATGGCTTCCATCCATCCATCCTAGTACTACTCCTTAAGGCCCTAAAAAAAGAAACTCTAAGTTGACTTACACTTCAGCTACATTCCTTTATGTTTTTCAAGAAATACTCCACTAGTTTTTCAGTTAATTTTTCAGGTAATCCACTCATGAATTCTGCTTGGTTATCTGCTCATGAATCATTTTCATTGTATCTGTCTAAACAGACCTCTTCATGTGTAATTTCCCATAAAGTGTAGCTCCGAACAGTGACTAGAGTATAATAACTGATCTAGTGGTCTGTAAAATCAGACTGAAGTGTGGAAGTCTGTTAAAATCTGGATGGTTCTGTACCTGTCTTGGCTGTCAGGGCACCAATTATATACCTGCCTTTTCCAGCAAGCTTCTAATTAGGTTGACCCAGTTGGCAATTTTGAGTCTTATGGTGGTAGATCAGTTATTAGAAGCAAACAGATGATGTTCAGAGCTAAGTCTAATGAGCAAAGTGGATAGTAACATTTATTTTTTGCTGTGAAGATGAGGCGTTACTCAAATAATTGGTAGGTTTTTATTTGGTGGTTCTCAAAGCGGTGTCTATTTCAAAATACAGGGCTTGTCTTAATTTCTGCCTGGCTCCTCAGAGACGATTAGGGGCTACAAATGGCAATCTCAACCACATGCCCCTTAACTAACAGTTTTACTACGTTTAATTAAGAAGATATTATATGCATGAATGAACATGGGATCAAAGCTTGGGGTCCTCATGACTCTTGCTGAGCTCCCCAGATTTCTTGCCATCCCCCCCCAGAGTCCTCTGAGGTCTGGCGTCTGAGTTGTACCTGAGGAAGTAAACTTGAGGGTTAATGATTGAGGTGACAAATGGATTTTATGTCCATAGCCCCCTCCCCTCCCCAGTTTCTTTGGGTCAGTTTTTCTAGTATCTATACTAGTACATGGCAGTTACCCAGAATGACTCATGATTTCTCATTTATTCATCAGTCTCTAGTCCATGTGAAGCTTGCTCTTTTGCTAGCATGCAGGGGAGTCTTGAAGTTAGCTCTTGGTGGGCCTTTAGGAAGAAGAGTAAGTCTGGAATTGGATGTGGGGGATGAGGAAGAGGAAGACAGCAAGAATGATGCTGGGATTCTAGCTTGTGGTTGGTGGAACCATTCACAGATAGAGAGAATATTGAAAGGAAGACCAAGTCAGGCATGACATTGATGAGTCTGGTTTTGGCCATGTTGAGTTTGAGGTGTCTTTGAGAGATCCAAGAAGAAATATGACATATGTGTCTGGATCTGTCAGCTCTGATTCTTAGAGAAGTTACAGTCAGAAAGAGAAATGTGTAAATCACCTGCAAGTAGGTGGTAATAGATAGGATAATTTCGGGACATAGTATGTAAGAATGAGGAGGGCAGAAGCCCTTAAATTAGGCTTAGATGAAATCTCATATTTATTGGCTGGGTAGAGGAAAGTGAATTTAAAGACAAAAAAAATCAGACCAATAAGAAGAGTAGGAAGAAGTCCAGGAGATGAATCTATAGGTAGACACTAAGAAAAAGAAAAAAAAAAGAGTATTTTGAAAATAAGGGAATGGTCAGTACTGGTGAATGTAGCTGAGAAGCCAAGTTAGATCCTTAAAGAATACCCTTTGCATTTACATAGATGCCTTTGATAAGCTGAACAGAATCATTTTAGCAGGAGAATGAAAAATCCCAAGTTTTAACATTTGTGTATGTAAACTACCACAGTTCCAAAACTGGCTGTAAATCACATCTCAAGGAGAAATTTCCTGGATATTCACACCAGTGCAACCTCATTTGAATCAAAATGCAAACTACTGTGATGATAATCTTGAAGATAAGGGGACCTTTGTTATTTATGAGTTCTGGTGAATTTAGGAATTTATTAAATTTCTACCCACCCTTCCCAAATCATACTTGATATTCCTCTGCTGAAAAGCCTCCTAAGACTCCCTTTTCCTTACAGTATGGCTCTGTTTTATGTATTGATCACCAAGCTGCTCCTCCTGTTTCTTGCCTTATCCCCAAAAGTTCCCCAAATAGCTCCTGTGAATGGAATCCATGTATCTGCTGTTCTGTGCCTTTTGCTATGTATGTGATCAATTTTTACATTCCTGCTATAACAAATTACTGTAAACTTAGTGTCTGAAAATGACACAAATCCATTATCTCACAGTTCTGTAGGTCAGCAGCCTGGATAGAGCATGGCATAACTGGGTTTAAGGTCTCACAGGCTGAAATCAAGGTGTTGGAAGGGATGCATTCCTTTCTGGAGACACTGGGGGTTAATCACTTCCTCAGACTCATTCAAGTTGCTGGCCAAAACCAGTTCCTTGTGGTTGTAGGACTGAGGTTTCCATTTCCTTGCTGACTTGTCAGCAGGGGACAGGTCTTTGCTCTTAGTGTCTGCTCACATTGCTTCTTACACTTGCCTCGGGCCCCCTTTCAGCAATGGCAGCTTGATTCCCCCTCAAGCTTCAAACCAACTTCCTCTTCTCCCCCATTTCTTACAGTTGAGCCAGAGAAAAATTCTCTGCTTTTAAGGGCTGTTGTGATGAGATTGGGTCCACCCTGATAATCTAGGATAATTTCTCTATTTTAAAGTCTGCAGCCTTAATTTAAATTTGCCAAGTCCCTTTTCCAAGAAAAGCAACATATCTGCAGGTTCTGAGGATGAGGACATGGGCGTCTGAGGAGGGAGCATTATTCTGCCTACTCAGCATACCTGTCTTCTTCTCTGCCCCCTGGTGTGCTCCCCCACACCTTCAAATTCCAGCTGAAATGTCCCCTCCACTCTGCATACTGAAGTGATGTTCCACATCCAGGAAGAATCAGTTACACTCTTTCTGTGTTTCCTCAAGCCTCTGGCCATACTTTTAGTTTTATCATATTATTTTATTCCTATTGGTGTATTTGCCTCTACCACAAGGATATAGACATTTTGAGGACAGAAGTGATGATTTATTCATCCCTGTGTCCCCACTGCTAAGTTCAAGGCTGGCACATGCAGCAAGTGCTCAGTTCATTGGACTGAACTTGGAGTTGCCACCCATATTCTAGAATATACCATTTCAGTGACCTGTTGACCTCTTCTTCTTTTCACCTTTCCCTGTCTTTTCCTTCCTGCTCCTCCCCACTACTCCAAATCTCCCTGGAGTGTGGCATATGTGTCTACACTCACAGAAGAAGTGAATCAGAGTGATGAGTTTCCTTGTTTGATTTTATTTGGCCCAATATTTTACACCATCCCCAAATCCATGTGATGCAAGCAGCAGAGAAGTGGGATCTGCAAAGCTTTGCTGGGCCAGCTCTTCTCGTTTGAGATATTTTAACTCATCCTTTCAAAGACCTCTTGTGATAGGTATGACCTTTCCCCTATTTCACTGAGGAAAACGAATCATGGAGAAGTCAGGAGCTTGCCTGAGGTCCCAAGACACCCAGTCAGTGGGGAAATGGATGCTGTGAGTCTAGGCCCCGGGTTTCTGGGTCCACGGCTCCTTCTTCTTGCCTCAGCTCACATTATTTTCACATTATTCTCTCTGCCTCCACAGAGGCCCCATGAGGGGCCTCCTGACATCTTTGTCACAGGCAAGCGTGAAGTTCAAAGGTGACCTTCCATGTTCTTCCTCCCGCTGTGCCTTGTGATTCCTGGATTCCTTGACCTGGGTTCAGCCACCTCCATCCCAGCAGGGACTTGCAGATACAGCTGGTTTTTGTGGGCTCTGCACCTCAGTGTGTCAGATCCAGCTCTGTGAGGTGCATGAAAAATCAGATAATAGGAGAGACTCTGCCAGAAGAGAGAGGCACACACACAGCGTGAGCAGAGGCCTGGGAGGTCTCCTCAGAGAAGCCCTGCCTATGACCCGAAGCATTGTGAATACAGAAAAGAAGTGTCCAAGGGAGAGGGAAGAAAGGAAAAGAACAAAAGGAGACAAGGGAGAACATTTTGCCTTAAGGCAGCAAGCTCTTGTTGGCATCTAGAAAAAGAACTGTGCCTTGGGTTTGTCATAAAAGATTTATTCACATTTAAATTCTAAACCTCCTCTATAATAGGCAACTTTGAGCAGGTTTTTAATTTTTTTTTTAATTTTAATACCAGTAAGAAGTTGTCAGGTTTTTTAAGCTATTTTTCTTTTAATTTAGTTCAACTGCCCTTGAACTTACGGCACATTGAGTCATCCTCTGTGTAGCTTGTTATAGGTTGATGGAATTGTCTGATCTGGAGGGCACCCTACCTTCACCCCATTTGGGGACGTGCTCATGCAATATTGGCTACCCTCTCTCACTCTCACAGCCTATGGGTACTTCCCATATCATAGGGAAATGGGAGGTAACATTTAAATGTTGCCTCGGAAATTGCATCCAATGGTGCTGATGGCATAAAAGGGAGAGACTAAATTGTCCAGTGTTTCAAAATACCTGTGTGTATAGCTTTGCAAGCAGTACAACTAAAAGGGTGCGGTATTCTTGAGAGGAAGACCTTCTCCCAGGTAAATACCAAATCCCATTGGCTAAACTGGGATTAAGGAGAGAACAGAGACCAGAAATCTGTAAAGTTCATGCTTACTCATGCAGTTTCCGATGTTTGTTCTGCGTATGTTGATTTTTAGGTGCAGTCCTCTCATGTGGAAAAATGGGGATGCACTGAGTGGGAAGGAGAAGAATCAGGAGACTGACTCTTAGATGTGGTTTGTCACTAACTAGTTGTGTACTGCCTGGGTTCAGGGACACACAACTTACCAGGGGCATAGCTGGAATTAGGCTTTGTCTGAGCCTCACATTGCTTACATGGAAAATACATATCATGTGGGGCTTGGGCCAGATTGGGGTCTTGAATATTTATTGTAGCAAACTAATCTCCCTGGCTTTTGTCTGTTCTCCTTTTAATCTGTTCCGGCTTTAAAATAAATACAATCCATCCAGAATATATGGGATGATATTCATGAAACTCAGTCATCTAGCTTTTTAAATATGTTTAGATTACATCCAACTTTGATCATTGCCCCAGTGTTATGGGTGCTTCTGGCTCAGGGACCAATACTGCATTTGTGCATGAAGTGAAGATGCCCACGGATTGGGGGAGAGTGGCTGGCTTTGCAGACTCTCCTTGGCCCCTAGAGCCTCTCTGTCGTACTGCCTAGAACACTGCTGTAGGCAGGGACCAAGCATGCCTGGATGAAAGGAAGCCAGCCGGTTGGATTTCCTAAGGAACAGGAGCCTTTTGTGGAGTTGGATAGCTTCTAGGAACTCAGGTATGCTGGAAGGATGATACATGGTTTGTTGAAAGAAATGGCAATGTTAACATGAACTTGGGGGTGGAGGTGGGACAGCACAAGGAACAGCGCTGGTCAGAGCTGGGAGGTCATAGTTGTGATCTTAGCGGTTCTGACTGCCCCTCAGACGTTTCCACCCCAACGTCACCCCATAGACTGAATTAAAAGTTCATTTCTCCTCTTGCCTCACATTCAAGATTTTACCTTTCACCATCCAGCTCCTCAGAACACATGCAGATTCTTGAGAAAATGTAATCTCTCTCCTGATGGCTGTTGGAATCTGACATGCTGTTTGGAGGCAAGCAGAGCTCATTTTGAACTCCAGCTCTGCCACTGGGCATGGTTTTTTAACCTAGTTTTTAGTTTCTTCATTCACGAGGAGGAAGAAGACCCGATCATGAGGATGATCCTAGCAGAGGATGCCGTTTATTAAATGTTTACCTGATGCAATAATTGAGTGAGGAGAACACAGAGATTTCCATTTAATTCATTTTGGGAACAAAATCTATGTAATAGTAGATACCATTATCTGCATCTTATAGATGAGGAAATTTGAGATTTACTAAACCTGAAGTAATTTATGGAAGTAATGGCAAAGCTGGGATTGAAACATGAGTCTAGAACATGGCTCTCGGTTACTGTACTGGCTTCCTATGGCTGCTGTAACAAAGAACCACAAATGGGTGGCTTACAGCAGCAGAAATGTATCCTTTCTCTGTTCTGGGGGCCAGAAGTCCAAAATCAAGTTGTCAGCAGGACCATGCTTCTTCTGAAATCTGTATGGAGAAACCTTCCTTGCCTCTTCTAGCCTCTGGTATTTGCTGGCATTCCTTGGTGTTCCTTGGCTTGCAGATGGATCGCTCCAGTCTCTGATGTCCTCATCACGTCTCTGTCTTCTCCTTTTGTGTCTGAGTCTAACTTCCATCTTCTTAGGAGCGTAACGCCGGTCCTTTTGAATCAAGGGACTCTCCATCCTACTCCAGTACAGCCGTGTTTTAACCAATTACATCTGCAATAACCCTATTTCCAAATAAGATCCCATTCTGAGGTGCTGGAATTTAGGACTTCAACACCCCTTTTTAGGGGGACACAATTCAACCAGAACAGTTATTATAGTATTGAAATAAATGCCTGCAGGTTTGTCATGAGGAAGAACGGGACATAACACACTTGAAGTATCTGGCACCTAGTAGACTCCAGGAAATGCTAATGTTCCCAAAAAGGTTATTTTAGGAGATAATACCTTAATCCAAAATATATATTCAAAAGGTGGGAATTGAAGGCTAGGTGACTGGGCATTGAGGAAACAATTTGGGGGCATGGAACATTTTGGATCACTTTAAAATACAGTTAATTACACCAGGAAGGCAAGAGCCTATTTGGTCTTCTCTTTCCTTTAATTAATTTCAGACACTGTAACTGTTGAGCCACAAGCCCATTTCTCATGTTCTCTTCAGCAGTATTTTTGGAAAAATTAAAAAAATAATAATAAGGAAAAGTAAAGATGTGAACACTTTTCTTCTACCAGATGATGAATTGAAATGGAGGCATTCTGTAAGGGGGAAATCCATAAAAGCTAGAGACGTGTGTGATCCAGTTTGAGTTCTGCCTTGGTCAAGGAAGCATGGTCCAAGAACCAAAGGACAATTACAGAGTGATTTAAAAATTTCACCTGAGTTTCTAACTTACTAAGAAAGCGGGAAAGGGTCCATTGCTCTAGTTCTTAGAATTTCCATTCATTTCCCTCACGCCCCAAGACCCTCTGCTTCTTTCTCTCCCAACTCCATCATCTCTTTCACTACAGGGCTGGCCTGATGTCTCTTGTCCCCTCCTCCCTGCCTTTCCAGCAGTCTGAGTAAAAGTTCTGGATGGCAAGAAACAAACTGGGCAAAAATTACTTGCCTTTTGAATAAGCAGAAGAAAGGACAGGTTGGTAATAATCAGACTTATTTTGTCTCCTCGCATAGGACGGTGAGTTATCTTGGGGTTGAGATAATGTTAAACTTGGTTCATGTACCAGTTCTGCTAATTTTCCAGGAGGCTAGAAATAGAGGCATCTGTGGAGCATCCATTTGCCGCTGTTAGAGTATCGTCGACCTGCAAGACACTATGCTAATCACTGGGGAAGTTCAGTTACTTTATACACTGACAGAGCTACTCCTCAAGTTCAAGGCTTGAACGCACAGTGGGTTTCCAGAGCCTCCTGGGTGTGTGCCAGCCCTCAAAGTCAGCTCAGAGCAACAGGAGCTAGGAGGCAACTATTAAGGACGGGTGGGTCCTTCTACCCAGGATTCACTGTTCAGCTTGAAGAGATGTTCTTTAGGTGTGTGTCACAGGCTCTTGAGCAAAGTTAGAGACCTCATGAATCACAAATTGGGATAAATTTTGTAAGAATTGTTAAAAAGGTACAAGAATCAGATTGTAAAATAATTTCAACTGCCTGGAGTAAAGGGTCTGTTCCAGGAAGATTAAATTTAAGAAGGATGAGTGTAATTTCATGAGTATTGGTCCAAAGAAAACTCTGACTGCCAAGTCCATGAAACGGGGTGGGGAGGCATCATTTAGAAGCAGCCCCCTGAACTGAGGTGTGGGGTTGCAATTTGCTGTTAGATCAGTAATGGTCATTCGTTGGTGTGATGACAGTACAAATGTAAATATTATCTGAGGCATCCTTGGTGTTCACAGGATGGACCAGCTACTTCTGGAATGTTTTGTTCAGTTCTCTTTGGGCTTTTTAAAATGATAGTTTGTTTGCTGGACAGGAAGCTGAGTAGCGGAGACAAAGCTGAGTCTCTACTGAGAAAGGCCCACTTGGCCTGGAGAGAGAAGACCATCTGTTGGGTGGCCACAGGTCAGAGAATATAGTCTGGCTTGGTGTGGGTCCAGCGGAAAGAAATAGGACAAATGGTAGATGATGTGATAAGATTTCAGTTGAGAAGGTCACTTTTAAATGTGACCTGTATCTCCACTAAGATTTTCCCACCAATTCAGGTGTTCGAAGCCCGTTCCTCCACCTGTGGAAACACGATGTTCTTCCCAAATTTGTATGCACCTACTTGTATGGTTCCAGATAATTCACTTACAAGGCTTTTATGATCATAAAGGACTTTACTGAATATTTGGAATGATGAAGAGTCAGAACTACAGCATTTAAAAAATACTTAAAGTTCAGTTTTATCTATTACTATTTTTAACTATTCCTCAGTCACTTCCACAACTTAGAGCCCAGTATCCCACCCAGTTGCTCAGTATTCTTTTCTTCCCTATTCTCCCCTTTCTCTGCTCTCTTTTTCCTGTAGAGCTCTCTAGCAGTGTCTTTTCATATCTTGTGTCCCACCGTATCCTGTCTATAGGGTCTCTCCTTCCTCACATAACAGGCTTATCAGGTGTCTTAGTCCTTTTGGGCTTTTATAACAAGAGTACTATAGACTGAGTGGCTTATAAACAACAAGCATTTATTTCTCATGGTTCTGGAGCCTGGGAAGTCCAAGATCAAGGCACTGACAGATTTGGTGTCTGGTGAAGACCAGCTTCCTGATTCAAAGAAAGCCATTTTGTCTGTATGCTCACAGGGTGGCAGAGGTGAGGGAACCCTTTGGGGTCCCTTTTATAAGGACTCTAATCTCATTCCTGAGGGGTCCACCCTCATGGCCTAACTCCCTGGGTGGTCTCTAACATGACCCTTTGTTCTGACAGACTATTATTCTGTCTTTAGCACTACATTGTGAATGGTCTCATAAGAGCTCAGTGTGGACCATAAAGCCACTTGGCTGGGGCCACTGTTAACCCTGATTTACATTATTTGCTTAACAGGTATGTGTTGAACCTTCCCATGTGTCTTTTATGGTGGTTGGAATTTGACATAGGGAAAAATAAGATGACACATTCCTTATGGAAATAAGAATGTCACTGCTATAGACTGAATGTGTGGGTCTCCCACCAAATCCATATGTTAAATCTTAACCCCCAATGTGATGGTGTTTCGAGGTGGGGCCTTTGGGAGGTGATTAGGTGATGGGGGTAGAGTCCTTATGAATGGGATTAATGCTCTTATAAAAGAGACCCCAGAGATCTCCCTTATCCCTTGTACCATCTGAGGACACAGCAAAAGAACAGCCATCTGTGAACCAGGAAATGGGTTTTCACCAGACACTGAATCTGCCAGCACCTTGATCTTGGACTTCCCAGCCTCCAGAACTGTGAGGAGTTTCTGTTGTTGATAAGCCACCCAGTCAATAGTATTTTTGTTAGTGTGGCCCAAACAGACTCAGATACCATATGGCAAAGGAAGTGTTCGTGTGTGTCTTTGAGAAAGACCTGTGGTGGATATTTGGTGGGGAAGAAACATAGTAGGTACCTTGACTTACCCCATGGAAGGATCCAGACTTCGGTGATTTCCGACTTCGTTCCTTAAAGATGTGTGTGTCTAGATTCCTCTTCTTCCCTGGTGGATCATGGGATTAAGACCACACTGGCTAACGTATCCTAGTGCCTTGGTGTCCTGCTTGCATTCTGCTCTGTGGCTATTTGGTGATTATGCTTTCACATTGTGTAATTATCAGTAACATTCATGCTCACGGAGCCTGCAGGAAATCATTAAGAAAACTTGATGATTCCAAGACCTTACTTTCCAGGAGAAAAGGCAGGCAGAGCAGAAAGATTGCTCTCAATTTTCTTTTTCTTTTATTGCTATGAAATGCCCTCTCTATGGCAAGAAGCAATACTAGAGATATTAGTGTGGTTACACTAGCTTTCTTTTGGTTGGTTTTATAAGGCGTGTCAGTCTCCATCTGTATTTGTTTCCTAGAGTGTCTGTAGCAGATTACCACAGATTTGGTGGCTTAAAATAAGTAAATTTATTGTCTCACTGTTCTGGAGCCCAGAAGTCTGAAATCACCTGGCTGAAATCAAGGTGTCAGCAGGGCTGAACTCCCTCCAGAGGCTTTAGGGAGAGAATTCCTTCTCGCTCCTGGTAGCTGCCGGCATCCTTGGCTTGTGGCTGCATCGCTCCAGTGACTGCCTCCTTGATCACAGGGCTTCTTCCTAGTCTGTGTATCAGATGTTCCTCAGGGTCTCTCTTATAAGGATACATGTGATGGCATTTAGGGGCCACCAAGATAATCCAGGATAATCCCCACATCCAAAGATTCTTAATTTACTTACATCTGCAAACACTGTTTTTCCAAATAAGATGTTTACAGATTCCAGAGATTAGGTCCTGATATCTTTGGGGCCACCATTCAGCCTATTCCACTAGTCTTTTATTTGCAGCCTTTCTGTGCCTTGTATTTAAGGAATGTCTCTTGTAAGCAACTTAAATTTTCTCTTTAAAAACCAAATTCGACAGTCTCTTTTAATTGGCATACTTAACTCATTTATATTTAACAGAATTGCCCATTTATTTAGGTTTAAACCAGCCATCTTACTCGTTGTTTTCTATTTGACCTATCATTTTATTTTTTTCTCCCCTTTCTTGCCTTCTTCTGGATGAATAAAATATTTTTTTATTCTCCACTGCATTTTCTTGTCAAAATCTCCTGTGTGTGCTTTTGGATAATGAAAACTAATTTGCATCCAGAATCATAGTTGCAAAGGCCTCTAGGAAATGTATCATTCAGCTTTTCTAGCCCTGCATCTAGAAGAAGTTTGGAAGGGATTTGAGAGAGGAATTGCACAGCATTCAACACACATAGTGGGTTGACAGGGCTGTGACACTTTTTTTACTTTCTCTGTCATCATTACACAGCGAGCGTCACTCTGTGTTCAGAGCCTTCCAAGAGGGGAACAAGTGGCTTGGAGGGGATGGGTGGATGAATATAAGCCTGGGAATTGAACTTAGCAATAAATAAACATCACACTAGGATACCTTTATATTTTTATAATACTTCCGTAGTTTGCTGAGTGGGCTGAACTGAGGAAATGATTGCTTGGCTTCTGTTCTGATTTTGAAGGGCTGTCAGGATGTCTAGTAAGGTACTTAATGAATGGGAATAGAGAACACAAGTCAGAAAGAAATTGAAAAATCTTTTCAATCAGTAGGTGATATGGGCAAAGACTGATAAAAGGTATACACATCTGGTTTGATGGGGTTGAACATACACTTTCTTTATTGTGTCTTTGATGAGTTCTGCCTCAATTTTGGATGGAAACAACATACCTCCACAAGTTGGAAATACACTTAATTTTAATTTTGGTATAAAGCAGATAAGAATGGAATAAAGCGGGGGGGGGGGGCAGAATTAGATCTGGGCTCGGTTCTGTTCCAAGGCAATTTGGTACAGAAATTGCAGCCTGATATGGTGCATCTCGTTGTGATTCCCCATGAACTAGCAGAGGAGGCTGAATAATTTGCCTTAAAATACAACCCAGAATGGGAGTGAATATGAGGATGGTTGCTGTTACGCAGAGAGCAAACAAGCCTCTGAAACAGGCTAATGATCTATGCAAAATCGATTGGAGTGGTCCTTGCCAGCCCTGGTATTTCCCGTGGTGAGTTTTAGTTAAGCAGCTCTCAGGATGGCACACATTTAAGACTTCCAAAGGCAGCCTTTGTGGAATGCAGCCTGCCCACATCCTCTGCGGAATTCTCAATGAGGAGATTCCCCCCTGAATCAGCACACGAGTCAATCTTTACCCTCAGTTTCAACATTTGGGGTAGGTTTTTCTGAATTTGATGTTATTTGGAGATTTCCTAGATCACCATTTTATAATTATAAAGAAGTTGCTAGAAGTAGAAAGAGTTTATATAACATCTGGACAAAAGGTTGACATACTGTTTTCTCAGCCAAGATGCATTCCCAGTAATGTACTCCTATTCTTTACTCTGTGTGTTGAAGAGTCCACATTTCAGAGGGGGCTAAGTGATATGTTTCTGACCAAGAAACTGTAAGAAGTCTTGAAGAAGAGTTTCACTTACTGAATAAACGGCAAAGTCTCAAGAAGAGGTCTTAGAGCTCTTTTGTTTTTACTGCTTAGAGGGTATGTGTGATGTCCAGAGGTGCAGCAGCCATTTTGTGACTGTGAGGATGCAAGTTACATATGTGTTGAGTTTTCTGTTGCTTGCAGCCAAATGCAGTCCTTTTTCATCCAGTTTGTTGAATATTTAAAAATTTTTTTTTCTGTATTCTTCCTCTTTCATGTGGATACTCCCTCAGTGACACAGTTCCTCACGCATTTTCTCCCATACATCCTACCTGCACACACACACACACACATGGGCACATGGACCCATCGACAAATCAGTCCCCAACCCTTGCCACCCCAGTGTTTAAAAACTTTTTAAATGTGTGTCAGGCATATATTATTTATGTAGTCTAGATTTCTTCGATTCAAGAGGGGAGGAGCAGGAGGCCAGTCATACCAGAATGAGATGACTGAGTCAGGGTTACTAGCATCAGCCATCTCAATTTCCCTGGGTTTAGGGGGCTTCCCAGGAGGTTGGACTTGCAGCACTAAAACCAGAAAAGCCCTAGGGATGATCGGTCACTGTCCATTGAGAAGCTTGCTCTGCATAGAAATGGGTGTTTGCCAGATCTTTTATTTCTCTATGATGGGTTCTTGCTGTGGACATGAGGTTTCCCCCTTCCCCCTACACTCTCCCCTCAGCAGCCAGGAGGTCTGCTCAAACCCATACTCTTTGGTAAAGTAATTGATCGAGGGATGGTTAGAACCTAGGCCTAACACCACTCTCTTGCTACAGTGACTAGTTCATGGACAGGTATTTATCTAATTTAGTCCAATCAAAGTGAAGCTTCGGACCTTTATTTGATAGTTGGGTAGAATGAAGCCATCCTTCTTCTACTGAATTGGAATAAAAACTGAATATCATCTTATTGGTGCCGACAACCATTTTGCAGCAAAGGGAAGAATTAGTCCTAGGAGGATGCCAATAGGATCAAAATAGAGCCAGTATATGGAAAGAGGTTTCATCCTTGGTAATAGCCTTAGCTGCCTGATACAGCCTTGCCTGGAGCACTCTGTAACATAGACCTTTGAATTATATGAGTCAATATTCTTTATTGTATTATCCCAATACTCTTTATTATTCAACCAAATTTGAGCTGGTTTTTTTCTATTGTTTTTAAGTATATTCTGATGGACTTTCCATAAAGATCTATGTACCAGGCCAGAAAACAATAGTTAAATGGCCTTCCTTAATATATTCCCTTTGATCCTAGTTTCTTGTTGTAGAATAGTAAACTGGTATTCTGGTTTTACACATTAGTTTCTTTAGCTTATTTAATGTGAACTGTGTACCTCCTCAGGATACTGACAATATTTAGTTTCTGACTTTGTCCTACTGGGGACCATGGTATATTTTCTTCTTAAAAAATTCAATTTATTTAAACTGAAAAAAAGAAAAAAAAAAAACCAGTTCATACATAAGTACAATCAGACTCCTAGCCCCTCCTACACAGTTTCTGGGATGCCTTAGAGAGAGCTTTCTTTTTGTTTGAAAGGTCTAGATTCAAGCTATATATGCATAGAATATGTGTGTGTATACATATATAAGCATTGTGTTATGTATTAACATATTTCTAATATGTATATATACACACACACCATGTATATATGTATGTTTATTCCTAATACATGTTTCTAATATTAAGCCTTCGTTGGTGTATGTATAGCAAATACCTTCTTACGGATTGTAGTTTGTTTGCACTTGCTGTAAAGTTTCTTTTCGTGAACAGTGCTCATTTGTAACATAATCAAAATTAATTGTTCCTTTCATGGTGAGCCTTCTTCCTATCTTCTTTAAGAAAATGTTTTCTATACACAAAGACAGAAAGATACTCCTCTATATTTTCTTTTTTTAGGCCTTTTTTGGACATTTATATCCTTAATCTATCTGGACTTGATCGTGTATAATATGAGCAAGTATTCTGAGAGGTTTTTTTGCATGTATACAGCTTTTTTTTTTTTTTTTTTTTTTTGCGGTACGCGGGCCTCTCACTGCTGTGGCCTCTCCCGTTGCGGAGCACAGGCTCCGGACGCGCAGGCTCAGCGGCCATGGCTCACGGGCCCAGCCGCTCCGCGGCCTGTGGGATCTTCCCGGACCGGGGCACGACCCCATGTCCCCTGCATCGGCAGGCGGACTCCCAACCACCGTGCCACCAGGGAAGCCCATATATTACAGGTTTTTTAAAAATGTGCCTGTGATGAAGATCCACATGCATAACTCCATTTGTGGGCTCCCACTCTGGCCCTTGGGGCGTTGGCTCTTCTGTTTGGTCGTCTGTGCTGGGGGCAGGTGGGAGGTGAGTGCTACAGTGCGTGGGACGGTCCATCATTCTGAGCTTCTGGTATCCATCCATGCAAATACTCATCCCTCATGTCCATGTTTCTCTTAAAACCGTGCTGTGGGGAGATTTAAAAATACATCGATGTCTAGTTGTCCCTCCAAAATTTCTGTTTTCATTAGCGTGGGGTGGAGCCTGTGAGTCAGTATTTTTCAAAAGCCCCCCACCCCCAGGAAATTCTCCTATAAATGCAGGGTCCAGAAGAGTTGCTAGAAAGCTTATATCCAGAGATGAATTTGAGTAGGGAGCCAGGATCATGCCGTGCTAGCTTGCCATCTTAGGATGATTTTAAAATTAACTTTTCCCGCTGATTACAAATATAGTGCGTGTTCATTGCAGAGGAAACCAGAAGGTACAGGAAAAGATTTTTGAATAAAAAATAATTCATATTTGTGTAGCTCATTTTGTATATTTTGTTCAAGATTTATCTTGGCATATGCATGTGTATTTATGTAGTTAGAATCATCTCGAAAATAACTATGGGCATTTTTCTATAACATTCTTAATTACTTTAAATACTGTTAAAGAGTCTATCTTATTATAATCATTATTATAATGTATTATTCATACATATACTTACCTTGTGAAATCTTATTTGATTGTGGTTAGGGATTTATTATTTTGTTTATGGTGATCATAAGTGCTATTTTGGTGTGAACAAGAAACCATGTTGTGGGCATTACAATTGCATGGTTTATAGTATTGGGTCCAGAGTCAGTGAGATCTGGCTTCCAGTCCCAGCTTTGCCACTTATCAATTGCATGGCATTAGGGAAATTATTCTCATTATTACTGTTGAAAATGAGGATAATATTAATCCCTCCCACATAGGGGTTAAGCGGGGGGAATATGAATTGCTTAAAACAATTCTGAGCATATACCAAGTACCTGATGAATTTATGTGCAAAATGTCCAGGCAGCAGCAAGGGCGGCCCCGCCCCCTTGGCTCAAGGACCACTATGGTTTGCCTGACCTATTTCTCTGGTAGTAAATGTTCCCTGGGAGGGTGACAGTCACCAAGATGAAATCTGTCATTGTCCTGCTCAGTAGCCAATGCAGAGCTTGCTGGAGAGCCCTGTTTGTTCGAAGGCGACAGTAACAATAAATATCCCAGTTGCTCTAACAATGGATGCAGCTGGCTGGCTGGCTCAAACTTAGAATAATGGTTCCCTAGGATTTCCTTTTCTTGTCCTAAAAAGGTCTCTGCAGTTAAGAGCCCAATGCAGCTTCTCAACTATGGAACCAGGTGTGCACATGCCTGGGGGGTGTTCCTGCTTGGATCTCCATGTGCTCTTGGAGCCCACAGGATAGCAAAACATAAAGGAACAGCAAACGTAATAAAGAGTTGGTGTGGCCAAATTTTCTAAGTGGAAGTGAGGGAGCCATGGAGGAAGAGAAGGAACTCAGTGAGGAAAGGACAGCTCTGGGTTGGAGTGTTCTGCTGTGAATCTGCTTGTCCATCCTGAAGAGGTCACCTCTGGATCAGAGTGCAGCATCTGAGAAATGTTTGACACATCGTCTAGAATTCAAGCTTCTTGAGGGCAAGGGGTTTGTCTTCTTACCTAAATGCTGTTTCCCCAAGAATTTAGGACAGTGCCTGGTATGTGGTAGGTGCTCAGATCATTTGTTGATTGAATGCTCTACCACTGCCTATCATAACACCCAAGGGGCGGCGAAGAGAAAAGAAGTGCTTCTCTGAACCTAATTTGGACCAGCAAGGAAGACCTGGTAAAGAGGAAGCTTGGGGGAAAGCACCGATAACGTCTGAGACCGTGAGCCAGGGAGCAGCAGCCTGCACGTAGCCCAGTGGCCAGATAAGGCTTTAGGAAACAGATTTCAAAACCCCAAAATATGGTAATGAATTTGAGACCAGAAATAAAAAGATGACAATCCCAAGAGCAGGGGGAGGCACTTAAGAGTACAATTCTGAATCTCTGGTCATGACCCCAGGAAAGAAAAGAAACATGATTTAAAGAGACACAGGTGAGTACATAGCAAACTTTCCCAGAAGTTACTGAATAGATTTCAAAGAATTCTAGGGGGCAAACGCAGATGTCCATGAAACAATGATGGGAACCTACAACTCTAACCCTAATCGTAAGTCCAGAATGAAGGCAGGTTTGCAAAATGTGTGAGAGCCAGTAAAAATGTCTTTTGCTTGTTTGTTTAAACCTTTTGTCATGTGCAAAGCCAGACTGTGGGAAGAGTAGTTTGGTTGCTTGGATTAGACCTGTGGTTCTCAAAGTATTGTGCCTGGACCCAGGAGTATCAGCATCACCTGAGAACTTGTCTGAAATGCAAATTATCAGTCCCCCTCCTGGATCTGCTGAATTAAACTCTAGAGCTCAGTATTGTGTGTTTTGATAAGCCCTGCAGGAAATTCTCATGCCCACTAAGGCTTGAGACGCACTGTATCAGAGCATTAACACTCCACCCTACACATGAAAATCATCTGGGAAGCTTACAGAGAAAGAAAAATGTTCAAGCTGTACCCCAGACTGATTAAAACAGACTCTCTGGGGCCTCCCTGGTGGCGCAGTGGTTGAGAGTCCGCCTGCCGATGCAGGGGATACGGGTTCGTGCCCCGGTCTGGGAGGATCCCATATGCCGCGGAGCGGCTGGGCCCGTGAGCCATGGCCGCTGGGCCTGCGCGTCCGGAGCCTGTGCTCCGCAACGGGGGAGGCCACAACAGTGAGAGGCCCGCATACCGCAAAAAAAAAAAAAAAAAAAAAAAAACAGACTCTCTGGAGTGGGGTCTGGTCGTGGATCTGTTTTATAAGCCCCTTGGTGGATCTAATGTACTATCAGGGCTGAGAATCAAATTCCAGTTCAAGTACCAGGACAGTCATCCCTGGGGATTTTATTAGAACTACAGGACCTGGGCCCTACCTGCTCAGCGTTTTTAAGAAACTCCCCAGGTGATTCATAGACACCTGAAAATTTAAGAAGCATTTGTATAAGATAAAAGTTGTAGGAAAGAAATCAGAATTTGCACCGTGCCTCCACTTTCTCTTTATTCATGGCTTTTACTAACTTCTTTTAAAGAGGAAAAGTATGGGACAGGAATAGGCAAGATAAACACATTGGCATGTGAGACATGAAACATGATGAAGACTTGGTATCAATGAAAGGCAGATGCCAGGCAGGCCATGTGAATGAGAGAAATGTATATTCTGTAAGACAGGTGGTTAGGTTGCTCACACGTCTTTGGCCATTAATTGCATTACCTGTTGGCCAAGCAAAATGGCCAAACAAAATAAATCCACTGGGTCACAATCAGGGTCAGCAACCAGTGTGTGAGCCCAGGCCTCGGGGATGAGTTTGGGAGTGTGAAGGTACAAGGGCTGTCCTGTAGGTTCCTAGACAGGCCCTGCCCTCCCCAGTCTCCTTAAGGAGTCCTGAGGGATGGGGGCAGGCTCAGAGTCTGGAGATGGCACCACACAGCCAGAACTTTAAGTGGGGAGACCTTGGGAATCATTTGTGAACTTGATTGGATTCCCTGGCAGGATTCCAGTAAAAACGATGACGACAATGTCTTCTTAAGAATTGAGTAGAGAAAAAAGCCAGCCCAGGAAGCCACTTAAGATTTATGAGGGCTTCCCTGGTGGCGCAGTGGTTGAGAGTCCGCCTGCCGATGCAGGGGACGCGGGTTCGTGCCCCGGTCTGGGAAGATCCCACATGCTGCGGAGCGGCTGGGCCCGTGAGCCATGGCTGCTGAGCCTGCACATCCGGAGCCTGTGCTCTGCAACGGGAGAGGCCACAACAGTGAGAGGCCCGCGTACCGCCAAAAAAAAAAAAAAAAAAGATTTATGAAATGCTAGGACTGATGGTCTGACTTCTCTTTTGTGATGGAGAGTCAGAGAACTGCTGTTGATTTTCACAAGCTGTATTTTGCTCTGGTTCACTTCTCTTTCTCTCCTCCCTCCCTCCCTTCCCACAGGATGATTATTACTGCCATTTTGGGGGGATTCTAGTTTCTAACTGGAGAAGTGACCACAGCTATGTCTGTGCAATGCTGATGAATGCACTGAAGTCAGTCAAGTCATGGGTTTCTGGCGGAAGCCTCCAGGGCCCTGCTCTGGGTGCTCTCATCGCCCAGAATGGTCTCACCACCTTGGCTGAGGATTGGTAAAGCAGGCTCATCACCCCCATGGCAGTGGGCAGGATAGAGAATAGATATGAATATCAGGATCTAAACAGAGAGTCGAGAGAGGGCATGATAAATCAGTTACCTAAAGGTTATTTATTCATTTAGTTATTTTTAATGTTATGTTTTATTCAAGTAAGAGCAACAGAGCTGGGGGGCTTGAAAGTTGGAATTTGCTTAAATTTGTGATACTTTGAAGATTCACCGAATACACTTAAAGCAAAAATGAAATTATTTTAGTTGCAGTGAAGATACAAGAAGATCCCAAAGGATCTTCACCGAATAAAGCGGTGAGTAGAATTTCACCCGAAGGTACTTTAGAGGGGGAAAATGTCAAATAAGAAATAATGTAGCAGCAGCAGCAATGGGTCAGAGGATTTGAGGGATTTTAGTCTATTGGTGCCTAATTGCTTTTGTGTGTATGAAGTGGTGGCCAAAAGCTCTGCCGGATGCCTTAGGCTGCGTTCATCACCGACCACAACAAAACGATTCTTCTTCCCCTCCTGGCCCCCAGGCCACCCTGCAACACTTTTAGATTATTGTGTTCAGACTTGGTTGACACCTTTTGATTATGAAGTAAACATCCTGGAACAAGTTCACAGAGAGTGGCCTGATTCATGAAAAGACTTGAATCCACATCTTAGTCCCATTGTAAAGGGGAGGATGTGAAGGACTCCGGGGTGTGGATTTCTGGAGATTGCAAGGCTGGAAAGTGGTAGAGCTCAGTGCTCTAACTGAGGCTTTCTGATTCTGAATCCAGGGCCTTCCTGCTATAGCATCTCCCTGTCGTTTTCCTTCCTCCATCAGATGAAAGGGTTTCTGTTGTAGAATATCCCACTATCTGGACAATTTCCCTTGTCACTTCCTAGGAAGACTGGTTCATCTTCTGATGAAAAGAAACCCATCCTAATAGAAATAGCTTCTTCTTTACTGCTCAGGCTGAGTGTCAGGTCTTCACATGTCTCCTTTCTCTCCCTCTTGGTCCCTGGAGCTTTGTTTGTTCTTACAGATCCAGCCTCAGTCCCTCTGGACACAGAGCCTCTACAACCACCTGCCTGGGCTCCCCAGCCCTCCTTCTGTATTCTCCAGCTCTTTAGCTTCATCCTTTCATTCTTTCTTTGACTGGTTCCTTCACAAATATTGATGGAATGCCTATTTCTTGTCAAGCACTTCTGAGTACTGGAATATTATAGTAAGAAAACAGAGAGTATCTCTTATCTCCTAGATCTTACTGCAGAGGGGAGTGACAAAAACAAAGAAGCAAATCTGTGAAGTCAGATAATGATGTGTTGTTAAAAATATAATAATAAAGCAGGTTGATGGATTCACTGTGATGCGGGGGACTGCCCTGTTCAATATGGTGAGAAAAGACCTCGAACATGATGACATTTAAGAAGAAACTGGAAAGGAGTGAGGAAGTGAAGCAGGCAGATACTTGGGGAGAGAGAAAGATTGTTAGGCTAGAGAATAGAGGTGGGATATTCTTGATTTATTTGAGGAAGAGCCAGGGGGTATGTGTGGCTTGGGGCGAGTGGACGTCTATTTTGCTGCCTGCTATTGACAGCGTATCCTAATATATGCTCATGTATTAGAAGTAGTTCTAATAACACCGTCCTATGGCGCGACAGACACACTTGAACTCAACTCCAGGGTTAGGGACGGGGATTGTGGACAATGGCTGGGAACTGCATTTTGAGGATGAAATAAGTTAATGTATATAAAGCATACATTGTAATGCATACGATAGGGATGAAGTGTAGAATGCATGTAAAGTATGTAATATATAAAAACAACAATGCCTTGTACGTAGTGCTACAGAAGCTTTAGCTTTGGTCCTTATCACCACCTGAGCACTGTTACCTCCATTCTGCCCCGAGAATCCAGGAGCACAGCAAAGGTCTTTGCCCGTAGCTCTTTCCAATCCTAAGTGGAGTTGCTTGTGTTATTTCCTGTGCACTCTGGGTTCTACATTATCAGGAAAGGCTCTTACGTAACTTCTTTGTGAAAAGTATTTCTACTACGTGGCCAGAAGGCAGCCTGGCTTGCCCATGCGCTATTTTACAGATTCTATTTCCATGTCTGGAATGAGAAAGCAATGCACACAGGTTTATTTTTAAGACAAAATGTAAAAACCATGTTGGTGCTGATGTGCCTTGTAGGAGTGGTGGTCATAATAGCTAACGTGCATAGTAAGTTAACCAAATGCCAAGCACTGTTCTAAGCCCCTTCATGGATTCTCTTAATCCTCCCAGCCCAGTGAGATAGGTAGTAGCATTAACTTGTTTTCCAGTTGAGGAAATGGAGGCTTCAGAATGTTTCTAGAATATTTCTGTAACTTCCTGCAGGACAGCTAGCAGGACGGGGAGCCAGGTTTTACAGTACATCATTCGGCTCCACAGCTTGAAAAGGTGGATAATCCAAACTCACTTCTGCTGTGATTTGCGTTTCTCCCCATGGTCTGTTCTTTGAAGCGTGTTTCAGAGATAGGAAAACCCGGGAGATGGATTCGTTTTTCTCAGTCCGATAGTGAAATGAGTTTTCTGTTGTTTGCACACACTTTACCTGGGCCAAGAGAGCTGAGGGGCGGCAGGAAGAGGTCACCAGATGCCAAACGTAAAATCAGGTGTGGGCTTTATTATTCACAGTAGAAAATGAGTCACAGATGCGCAGTGGTTCCTTGAAATCCATTTTGGATTTGGGGGTCCAACCCTGAGTGCTAAGGACCAATGCCACCCTCTGCAAATAGACATTATTTTATGTTCCTGACACCCAAGTTACTACGAGTTGGTCTGTGAGGGCCTTTCCTACTGTTGAATTTTAGTAACCCCAGGTCTTAATCTTACTATCAGCATGACCAACCTGTTTATTTGAAAACAGAGGCAAATGCTGTATAATAGTTATTTTTACGTCTCTTTTGGTTAAGTTTTGGGGAGATGTTTATCTTTTCACTCCATTGCCCCAGACTGCTTTTTATTGACGCTAGTGTTTCTTCTTTATTTTCTCTTCCCTCCGGCACTTTTGCTATCTTGGATAGGTAATTTTCTGAGAAAATGTCTGAGGTTGTCAAGTATCAACTTCAGTTACAAAGAAACAAAATGCATGGGCTTAGTGACAGCTTTTCTGTGAGAGAATTTAGCACCTCTGGGTTAATACTTGTATATCAGCTACAGCTTCATGGTGGGCTAAAACTTGTTGTTTTAACACATTCGGCTGTCTGCATTCCTCCCTAACTTAAAATTTGTATGAAATCAACTGTCACTAAAAAGGGATAAACAACTAAAAATATTTATTGCGGGAAATAAAAAAGTTAACCAAAGTATTTTATTGATACATTCTTGGACAATAGCACAGAATTGAAAGAAAATGGAAAGGGGTATTGTTCAGCGATGGTGTTTTTCCACTAAATTGGCACATGAGCAGCAGAATTAACGAAAGTACTTATTACAAACAGTAGAAAACACACATGCTTTTTGTTTTTAAAGTCCTTATCGCACTGGTCAGTCATAGGGGGGCATGAACCAAACCTCAAGACATGAAAACTCCATATTCTTTTCTTCAAATAGCTTAGTCATTATTAAAATTATTGCAAAACACCCATATCCTAATTAAAATAACAAAAGAGAACACAAATACAAATATTGAACATAAATGATTAACGTGTACTGGAAAATACATTACCGGCATGCATTCCAAAGAACAAGACCTCTATTCCGTTCAGCCAATACCTTTCTTCCGTGTGCCCTATCTTATACCAAAGATAGGTGGGGTATACTTTCTCAGCACAGTTTTTGGTCTTTAAATATCTTTTTTGTCTTAAAAAAAATAACGTGATTTTCAGCGGTACTATAATCATAATTATACAGTCATGTACATACATTTTTCATTTTAGTCTGCTGAGATCTTTTTAAAATGTTAATTGTTTTAAGGTTTTCCCAAATATCCTGCCATCTGAGAGGATAGGGTTCTATGGAAAGAAGGCATTCGAAAACAAACAGTGAACTGAGGTACAACATTGGATGACAAAGTGCAAAAGTCCTCACAAACTGTACAGAAAATTTCAAAACCTTGCAGCCTGGAAGTACAGACATAGAAACACAGGTCAGCCCCAAAACAGTCACTAAGGCTCTCAAAGCTTCACCCTAAAGAGCCTAGCTGGGACTTGAGTCTCAACGCTCCCTTTGGTAGGGAAGGTCCAAAGTTGCAGCCAAGTTGGCAGTGCTGATGCCAGTGACTTATTAAGCCAAGATAAAGTAAAAATATTTCATAAAGCAGCTGTGTAGGACACTTGGATCCTCTATCATTGGTCTCCCAGCCGGGGATGCTCCTCCGGTGATGGGCAGCGGGCAGGACCAAAAGAGTCCTGTGCCAGGTTGGGTGACAAAATAACTGAGAGTCTTCCTCCTCCAGGGTTCCATGGAATGGAAAAGGTTAGATAACCAGGTTATTATAACTGACATACTTCTTTTTTGCAGCAGGGCCTGAAAGACAAATGTGAAAGAGTCAGTCGCGACAATGACTCCATTTGCAAAGGTAGAAGCAGAATTAGATCTATGATGACTTGGGTGCCAGGGCAAGATGGGACAATGCAAATCGTGCTGGATTTCTTTGACTACTTGTAGGATTTTGTCCACTAAAATCTGCTGTGCCCAGCAATTCTCAAACCATCTGGGTTGTCTATTCTGAAATATCTCCAACCTCCTTTTTTTATGGTCCGTACCGTGAATAAATTTATCAGTCCGTGTCATGCTTTCTAATTAGCTCAAAGGACCCACCCATGTTGCAGTAAATTTCCTTTTGTGATCTTCTCCCAGACCTTCTCATAATAAATGGCCTTTGCTTGGCAAAGGTCTGTCCTGGGTCACTGGAATTAATTTAGGTTGGCTACAGATTAGACCAACCAGAGTGCCTTCTCTGGTTCTGATTTACACAATCAAATTACTATAGGTTGACTTTTATAGTGTTCTCATCAGTAAGTTGTAAATGGTAATTTGCAGAATTGTTTCCATCAAGGTTTGAAGCTTACTTAAATCTGCCCAGAATTTCAACATGCACAGGCTACATTTGTTTTTCTTAATGTACACTACTTTCTTTTTCTATTTGATATAGCGATTTCAGGACTCATCTTCACGCACTCCCTCACTTATTCATTTATTTTATTCAGGTATGTGTCAGCCACCTACCATATGGCAGACAAGAGGCGAGGCACTGGTGAGCAGTTGATGAGTAAATCAGACCCTTTCCTGTCCTTGTGCTGGAAATAAAGACACCAAGATCCCAAGGTACATCCCTGCTTTATGTTTTAGTTCTCTATACCTGCTGTCATGAGACATGCTTTGTGGTTTTGCATCAGCTTCTGTTGGACACAAGATAACCATCATGTAGCATTTACTGATGACTTTACTTACTGTTCTTAGGTTCTAAATTCTGTTGTTCACTTAACACAAACAAGTTGCAAGAATTCTTCCAGAACTTTTTTTTTTTTAAATATATTTATTTATTTATTTGGTTGTGCTGGGTCTTAGTTGCGGCAGGCGGGTGGGATCTAGTTCCCTGACCAGGGATCGAACCCGGGCCCCCTGTATTGGGACCATGGAGTCTTAACCACTGTGCCACCAGGGAAGTCCCCGGAACTCTTAAGTAGGGATTTCTGTGTGAATTTAGAGGCAGGGAGAAGCCACAGTAACATACTAGGAGAGGGTTTGTATCTGAACTTAGAGAAATGCAGCCAGTATGTTACAGAAGTATATACAACAAGACTGATCTTAGGTTCTGGATTAAATATTGAGACTCTCCTTCTGACAAATTCTGGTTTGAAGATGTAGGCTCATTTCTCTAGTCAATAGTTTGCATTTATTAACTAAAATTAGAGTGACAATATTATGTTATTGTATTATTATATCTTATATATATTATAATTATATGAAATTGAGGGTCTCCTGGAAAATCCGTCATGAGACTGGTCACTGTGCGTCCTCAGTTGATAAATGCATGGCTTCATCAATGCCTTGGTCTTCTAAGAAGGTTCTCATCGTTAACATAGCCTTCGTTGTCTTCAATGATATGCTTGGTTTGAGGACATGTAGGAGAACTTTCTAAAGATTTTTTTTTTTTTTTTTTACCCTGAAGTCTATTTACAGTGTTGCAGCTAGAGAACCCCAGCTTGACAGTTGCAAGAAATAGTCACAGCATGCCTTGTCAAATGCCAACATAGTAATTATCCTCAGGACAAAGGGGAAAAAACAAACACAAAACCCAGAAGCTTATCCTGACCTAAATATCTAAGACAACCTCTACTGCATGGTTAATTAAGATTATTTTCTATATAACCATAACTTTCTAGTGAAAAAAAACAAACGTATTTGAAATTCCTCAAACAGTTTACTTTAAAACACCAATTACTCAGAAAGAATCTTTGTCGAAGGAGTAAGAAACCTAGAAAATATTGTCCATGAATTGCAAATCTGAGCATTTGTTTGCATTAAACTATAATCAAGATGAGGTTATATTTAAAAAAAAACTAGAAGTGATGATAATAACGGGAATTCACTGTTGCTTGGCATGGATTATCTTCTTGTGTTCTCTGGTAACCTTGAGATGAGGGCTGATGATGCTGCATTTGGACTCATGTGACTCAGGGTCTGATTCAGCTCTAGTGCTTACTTGAGATGTGACCTAGACCGGTCCCATGACACTGAACTTCTCTGAGCCTTTGTAAAATAGGTAGAATAATTGTCACCCTGCGGGTTGTTAATGGCACAAAGGTATGAAATATCCTAGTTTCTCATCTGATAACATAATGCATAAATGTTTTTTTTTTTTGGCGGTACGCGGGCCTCTCACCGCTGTGGCCTTTCCCATTGCGGAACACAGGCTCCGGACGCGCAGGCCCAGCGGCCATGGCCCACGGGCCCAGCCGCTCCGTGGCACATGGGATCCTCCTGGACCGGGGCACGAACCCGCATCCCCTGCATCGGCAGGCGGACTCCCAACCACTGCACCACCAGGGAAGCCCCGTAAATGTATTTTTAAATTACAAAGTTCTGTATAGATGATTAGCCCCAGTGCATGCTTTCTTTGCAGAACAGCTGAGAGACATGGCAGCAAAATGATAATGGAGTTGTGTAAATCCTAGAATGACAATATCTTTCTTTTCCTTTTTTTTTTTTTTTTTTAAGAGCAGAGAAAGGTTTACTGCAGGGCCAAGCAAGGAGAATGGGTGGCTCGTGCTCAAAAACCCCAAACTCCTAGAATGACAATTTCTGTACTTTTCAGAGCACTGACCAACGTATTGGAATGTTTATTTTTAAACCATTGTAGCCTTATGAGTAAATAAAATAAGTGTCTGTGGTGTCTGATAACTCCATTTATTTGAATAGCAATGTAGTTTATGGCCTAGGAAAGAACATTGCTTAGCTCTAAATAGTCGTGCAGTGAAATACTCTCTAAGGAAATAGTCTTTTTATTGTTAAATAGGTACAATTTTTTTTCTTTTATAAAATTGTAAAAAGTTGTAAGTTTCAAGGAACAGTAGGAATGTAAGGCATGGTCCCTATTGAATTTTAAAAATTATCTTTATCAGAAGTTCTCAAAGCAAGGGATCTTGAAGAGTTGATGTTTACAGTGAGGCAGTGCTGTGGACACTGGTTTCTGGAATGAATTACTAACACACCCTTGTTAGTTAAGAAAGGTCAGACCTTCCAACTTATTCTTGGTGTTTTGTCAAAATCAAGCTCAATTAACTTCAATGAATTAGTTGTTTTCTCTTTAATTTTCTCTGAGCCTTTTTGTCCCACAAAAATTTTCTCAAAGTGTGTTCTGTGAAGTGCTTGTCACTCAGATTATAGGAAGTGAAGGATAAAAGACAAAATTGGAGGGCCTCCCTGGTGGCGCAGTGGTTGAGAGTCCGCCTGCCGATGCAGGGGATACGGGTTCGTGCCCCGGTCTGGGAGGATCCCATATGCCGCGGAGCGGCTGGGCCCGTGAGCCATGGCCGCTGGGCCTGCGCATCCGGAGCCTGTGCTCCGCAACGGGGGAGGCCACAACAGTGAGAGGCCCGCATACAGCAAAAAAAAAAAAAAAAAAAAAGACAAAATTGGAGAAGAACTTGAGTCTAATGGATATTGTAACACTGAATTATGGGAAACAGTGAATAAGTAAAATTAAATAGGGCTCTTTTCTGTACTCCATATTTCATTTCTTATTTTTTAAATAACAAGGAATTCTGTAGTTTAGTAACAAAGACTATGTGTTTTCCTGAGCTATTTTAAAAATTTTATATGTGTGTGTAGATATGTACTTATCAAGTGTGTGTGTGTGAAGTGATTCAAACAGCTATAGAAGGTAAACAAACATAATATATCACGGGCTCCAAGATAAGACGTTAACATATTGACATCTTTGCTCCACGTGCCCCTCCATCCGCCCATGGGAAATAAAGCAGAGAGGAAGCCACCCGGGCACCCCCCAGACTTCCCCATCCCCACTGCCCGTCTTCTCCTGCCCCTCCCCCCCACCAAGGCTACCATTCTCATATTGGTCTGGATCCTTCCCAATGTGGTTTCATACCGCTATTGTGTTGTTGCCCATAAACTATAGATAGGCACTGCTTTGTGTTTTTTATTAAATATCCACAAAATGGTATCATTCTGCCCATAGTCATTCGCAAACTGTTTTTCATATAACTTTGTGGTTTTAAGATTTATTTATGTTGATTTGGTCATTGTAGTTACTGTAGAGTTTTCTTTTTTTTTTTTTTTTTGCTGTACGCGGGCCTCTCACTGTTGTGGCCTCTCCCGTTGCGGAGCACAGGCTCCGGACGCGCAGGCTCAGCGGCCATGGCTCACGGGCCCAGCCGCTCCGCGGCATATGGGATCCTCCCAGACCGGGGCACGAACCCGTATCCCCTGCATCGGCAGGCGGACTCTCAACCACTGCGCCACCAGGGAGGCCCCTAGAGTTTTCTTTTATCAACATGGAAAAGTTTCTCTAACTCTTTTCTTACTGATGGACTCTACTTTCTGTTTCCAATAACAAACAATGCTAGTGTCTGAAAAACAGCATCAGTTACAGAGTTAGGTAACAAAGCTATAGACCAGGAGAAATTACTTGCTACATATTTAACTGGCAAATGATTGATACCCCAAATTTTTGAAATGTATAAAAGACAACTTAATTTAAAAAGGAAGGAATAAAAAGGTAATTTGTAGTGAAGAAGAACAAATGAAAAATGCTCAACCTCATCAATTTGAAAAATACAAATTAAAATCATAAGAAGATAGTATTTCATGCCCGTATCCTTACAAAATGAAAACGTGTGCTGAGGCCATGAGTTGGTGAGGGTGTGAAGAAGTAGAAATTCTTAGGCCACACTGGTGGAAATGTAGATTAGTAAGATCACATGGGAGACATGTCTGGAAGTATCTAGAAAGGTGAAGATAGTCATACCATGGACTCAGCAATTGCCTTAACTGGTTACCTCCTGCTCTTTTCTTGGGTTGTAGTTTCCCAAAGTCACTTTCTCCAGGGAGCCTTTCCTGACCCCCTGAATTCAAGCCAGGTGTCCCTGCTCCTCTTTTGTGGCCTTTCTATTTTTCCTTTGTCATCCTTAACACAACCAGGGTGCATCACTTTTTCTCATGTTTACAACATTAGCTCTCCCAGGACCTTTTCTTCCAACTGCCTAGGGGAGTGTGTAATACATAGTCATTGCTCGATATTTATTACTATATGTAATAATTTATGTATTATTTAGTATGTGTTATTATAGAAGGGCCTCTGCTCTCTGAAGTTCTTGTCAGCTCTACGAGGATCCTATGGGGGAAATAGACCACAAAAAATACGTGGGAACATCATGCACTTTGCCATCATTTTCTCTCCTCTCGGTGTCCCTGTGGTGCCATTATGTACAAAGCTAAGCATTGTTATAGCCCCTCAGATTTCATTTGTAAGTTAAACCACAGTGCTCTTTTTTCCCACTTCAGCATCCAAGGAGGGCCACAACAGCCCAGCTAAAATTGAGAAATCAATTTTCAATTCTGCCATGAAAGGAGTCAATGAACATTTGTGTTTCTTTAAAAAACCTAATTGGTGCTTTAAGATGTAGAACGTCAAGCACAGGTTTACACCGTTCTTAAAATATGCATTTAAGGCAAATATATAAAGTCTCTGTTTTGAGACAGCTTTCAGCTTAGCCAAGCTAATATCTGGGTAATTTGATTGAGGCTGTACATGTTTTGCCTTGGAAAATAAAGATGCACTGAATTACTGCATCACAGATCTCTGCTTTTTCTTATTATGCACTTTGCCTGGGCATTGAAACACTTTTGTGTATTTGCAGTTTCAGTATATTATGGATCCCAGCATTCTGGAGCATATTATGGATGCAGCGCAACGATGCATCCAGTATTGAAGCTGTGCGTCAAAGCCCTTCTTAAGGATAATGTTGTAAATAAGGCGATAGTGATAAAATAGTAGCGGAACAGTACTTAGTGATCACAGATGAAAAGCTGGAGCTCAAATCCCAGCCTTACTCTTTTGGGGCATCATCACCTGTTACCAGGAGTTCACAGTGTGCTAGTAGTTTGGCTAAAAATCGGTGGCACAAAGCTAGGGAAAGATAGTCTGTATCCTGGAACATTTCCTGGTTCAGTGCAATTCAGTACATATTTATTGAGCACCTACTATGTGTCAGACACTGTTATAGGTGGGGCGATGTAGCTGTGTTACACTGCGGTGCAGTTCCTCCTTTGATGGCGCTTATATTCTACTACAGGAAGACAGATCGTTAAAAAAAAAAAAAAAAGAAAGAAAAGTAGATACAGCCAATTCTTATTATTCATAGTTGCTGTATTCTATGAAGTTGCTGTAAACACTGAATTAGTGAATACTAGACCATTGCTCCTAGGGGAGGCTCACAGGTTCCCGTGAGCCTCAGGTCACAACATTTTTGTCAACCAATCAATACGTGACCTTGTTGTATGTTTGTTTCTGTTTAAAGAAACTTTGTTTAACATCTAGTGTTGATTCATTACTGTTGAACTCATTGTCAGTAGGACTACAACGCATGCCTGAACAAAGCTTATCTCACGTGTGTCCTTTTCTCTGTAAGGCACATCATACCCACCCTGCACTTAAGCAACACTAGACAGCACTCTGCCCAGTGTAAAATCACCCAAAGAAGTACAAAAATGTGAAATACAGGTATTAAGTAGACTGCAAAAACACACATTTTTTTGCACATGAGAGCTGAAACCCTTGTCGGCCTGAGCTTAGAATGTGTACATCCAGTGACAAATATGCTCTACATATGTCCACAAACAATTGCCAGAAAACACCACAGTGTTGGTTTTGGTGATACAAATCAGTCTTAGTGGGTAGGTGAGTTTGCAAATTGGGAACCCATGAATAATGAGGATCAACAAATGATGATGTCAGATGATCTCAGACTCCTGGGGAAAGGCTGCCGAAGGGGACAGAGAGGGATTGGGCAAAGGTCGCTGTCCTCAAAAAGGTGGCAGTTGAGGTTCAAAGGGGGATGTCATTTGAGCAGAGTTTGGAAGGAGATGAGAGAGAAGCTGTGCAGAACTTGGATCACAGAGCGAGGGCAGGTGCAAAGCCCCGAGGCGAGGCTGGCAGCTGACAGGCCGGGATGCTGGACAAAGAGAGTGAGCGGAAAGGTGCGCGGAGAACTCCAGCCCTGGCAGGAGGTGGTATCACTAACATGCGCACAGAGGAAGTGTGGAAAATCGTGCCTGAGGCCCTCAGGAGAGGTTTCAAAGTAAAGGGAATATGGAATCGTGCTTGAGCAGTGAATTGGAGACACTTCCCTGCCTGGGGACATGGGGGTCAGGGCACAGGTGTTGAACATTCCACCTGGAGGGCACCACGTTAGCTTTTGCTGTGAAGAAGCTGAGGGTTTAGAGAGAATAGCAAAAAGTTTGAAGAGTTCGGCCTGTACAGGGCTCATGCAGAGAAGAAAGAATGCCCGAAGAGATGGCAAGGGTATTTTATTCTGCATATAAGGTTCTGGATATTAGGATGAACTATGAGAATTCAGTGCCAATATTTGAAAGAAGGAGAGAGGGTTCCAACAGTAGCCTGAAGGATGGATTGGAAATGGGGTAGAGGTAGAGGATGGGAAGTGCAGGAAGGGAGATCAGCTTGGAGGTGATGGAGTGATTAGGATTGTGTTTGTGTTAGGTGGAATTCCAGGACAGTGCTACAGCGGGGTTCTTGATGAGGAAGCATCTCCTGGGGCCACATTTGCCCTCACCACCACCGTGCTCTCTTGGGGATGAGAACATAAGCAAGAGCCTTCTTGGCCATTGTCATGGGGAAGCATCCTTGAGACCTGAGCTATATTGTTCTTTTGTTTGGTTTTTAATTTGGGAGGGACTGTGTGTGACATGGCAGTCAAGTTCTGTTGAGTTTGGTCCAACTGACTCTTGTTTTGTGGCCGCAGATCATAGAGGACCAGTGGGCTCAAAGGAGAGGAAACCAGAGAAGACTCCTGACCTAGGCAGAGAAAAGAGATGAAGGAAACCTTAACTTTCCTTCCTTTCTTGGAATCCAGCTGAGCTTAACTTTGTGGGCAAAAGACAGGGCTTGAGAACTGAAGCTCTGTCCCGAGATAAAGATGGCTAGAGTATCCCAAGGACTGTATATTTGTGGGTCCTGGCTTTGGAAGATGGAAGGATTAGATTCTACGACAGGTAATAGAAATTAGGCGAAGCTTCACTTCACAACAACTATACAGCAGATGTCTACTAAGTGTTAAACACTAGTTGCTGGGGATACAGAGGGAATAAGACCTTCCCCCATCCTCAAGGAGCTCTTGGTCTAATAGGCCAGATTCCCATAACTATGTATGTACACATACATATATAACAAAAAGAATGTAGGATGATAAGTCTTTGGTTTGAAATTAGTTGAAACTAATGACAGGGATCCTACTCATGTGTCTGTCTGACAGTCCTTAAAGCTTCTCCCTTCGGCTTTATGCTTTCTGCCAGGATTTTTTCTCCTTCCTTCTGAGATAAATGCAAAGTGGTGAGCAGCCTGGTATTCCTGGCCCGATCTGTTTCCTGGAGCATGAAAGCCCTCTGATCTTCATAGCTATAGGGCAGTTCTTCTCGTCACCCAGTCAAAGGCAACGGGAGAGTTGTTTATCATAGAAAATGGTCAGGAGTAATCACAACTATTAGTTGAAGGAAGAGAAAAGAGACTTTGTATTCAGATAAAAGGTGGATGGAACAGACCCCTAACCATTTCATGCCTGAGTAGAGACAGGGGCTTCTATTGAAGAAACTGAAGGAGAGCCCCAGAAACTGCTCGTGGCTGGGGTCTAATGTTAGCAAGCCTGCTTCTCTCACTCTGGGCTTCCGTTTCCAATCACAACCACACAACCTGTGCTTGACGATACTCCTTCCATATTTTCCACCTTCATTGTTATCTACAGCAGTGTTTTCTCTCCTCCTTTTTTCTTATACACATTGCAAATCTGTTACTGTATTTTGTGTAGGGTGGATTGAGATTGGCATTGAAGGTTAACCCCTTTGATGCCAATCTCAATATTAGGTTCAAGGTGTTTAAGATTATTTAACAATCCCTAGGGAGATCTATCAAATTCCTTTTTTTTTTTTTTTTTTTTTTTGAGTTACGCGGGCCTCTCACTGCTGTGGCCTCTCCCGTTGAGGAGCACAGGCTCCGGGTATCAAATTCCTAATTTTAAATTGACGGTTGACAGTCTTTCCTTCAGTGTATTCTGTTTGCCCTGAGGCTGTGTAATGGACCTGTCCACAGTGCCTGTTCCTCTTTGAACTCTTGGTCAGGTGACTTGGGATATCACGTGATGGATTCTAATAGGAGACTGGAATTCCCATTACTAGAATTCAGCAGGGGTTTGCGGAAGTGTGCACTTACCTGGATTCAAGGCACTGGGTCTGGAGAGATTTGATGGGCAAGTTCAGGGTTGCCGTGTATGGGGGGGATAAAGAGACTGAAGCTAGGAGACTGGGGACTGAGTGTTGAGTGCTGTTAGAGGGTTACATTGAACTTGCTTAGACGTGGTAATGAGATAACGGTAAAGTTGGAGAATGTCTGCCTTCTGTGATGAACTGAAATATTTTGGAGTAATGTCTTGTGGTATCTGATATAACTGACTTTCAAATGGCTCAAGTCAAAAACACGCAGATATATATGAATCCAATATAGTAAAATATTAACAGTGAGTATCTCACTGGTGGCTTATACCACTACTCTTTCTACTTTTCTGAATGTTTGAAAAGTTTCACATCCGAAGTGAAATGTATGCTTCACAACTTTGCTGTGAAGTTGCCCTACCTTTATCTCATAATATCTGCTACCAAGAAGTAATACTCTCCAGGCAGTCATGTATCTCAGAGAAGAGAAAAAAGAATTGCAGTACTTTCTGTGGCCTGGTGTAGAACTCTGACCATCCTAATTCAAGAGTGACCATCAAAATACCCACCAGAGTAAAAGGCAAAGGAGTGGGAAGATGTAAGGACACAAGAAATACAGGGATAACCACTAGTCAGCTGTATGACCTTGGGCAAGATACTTTAATCTCTCTGTGCCTCAGTTTCCTCACCTAGAAAATGGACATAATCATAGCATCAATCTCTAGGGTCCTTAGGAAGATTAAATGAGTTAATATATGTAAGACACTTAGAATGGGGCTGGGTATAATTTTACTCAATATATATGGCTATGATTAGTCTTCCCTCTGGATGCACTTGGAGAATCTCTCTCACACTCATCACACTGACTCGTGTGCGCATATGCTTTTCCCTTGGAAGAAAGAGTTCCTTCCAAAGCAGAAGGTCAGGCTGCCTGTACAGGGAAACTAAATTAGTGGTTTGATTTTTGGATTCTGTTAGGTGTCAGCAACGATCCTTGAGGAGGTTTAAGGAGTTGTCAGAGCACCTAGTGCATTTCATCTGTTCACTGGAGAAGGAATCTGTCAAGTCATTGTCAACATGTTTCCACTTCCATCCGGTTGCACTGCCATCATTAGCTAGCATTTCATCTCTGCAGAAGTGTGATACTGAAATCTTGCACTTTGAGGGGTTGTATCGGTCAGCTGGAGGCAAAGGGGGAAGCTGGAGCTTGGTGTTTTCTGTTACGGCAAAAATGACAGTTTCTTACTGTACTGACAGACTTGTACACATAATCAATGGCTGCCGCTACTCCCACACACAATCCATGTCATCTTCGTGCAATATCGGAACTGGTAATCGTTGATTCTAGAGATGCTTATTGTAGCCCCGTTAGACATTGGAAAGGGGATAGTTTGAAATAGCTACTTAAAGATAACTTGCTTAATAAGGGTAATGGTTAATATTTGTAGAGTGCTTGCCGTGCCTAGACATGGAACCAAGCATTATAGACAGATCATCTCATCAGTGGTCTGAGAAGATGCTTTCATTCTCCCCATTTTGCAGATGGGGAAAGAGAGGCACAGAGAGGTTAAGTGTGACTCCCAAGACCACAGAGCTGGATGAGCCAGGCCATTTGGCTCCAGAGTCCACGTCTGTACCACTGTGAACCCCTTCTTTTAATAGGCTTTGAGCTAGCTCATGTACTTCTAGAAATTTCTAGAAAATGGAAGTACTATAAAGCAAGAGAGGGGAGAAAATGAGTGAGCAGGGTTTAATGACCTATAAGGTCCTTCCTGGTGGCCTGCTCTAGCATCCCTCTGATGCCCCAGTAAGTGAGAACTGAGAAAACGTAGTAGTGGGTTTTGAAAGGTGGAGAGCAGAGTTCTGTTCATAGTGGGTAGAATTTGCTCTTCTGAACACCCTTCTCCTTTCTCCCTGCCTCTGAGAAAGCTCACACCTGGAAATAGAATCTCATTTCTGTCCAGCACTGAGGCCTCTCCCTTCCAGCTGCTGATGAGCCATTGTACCTGGCAAGCTACAGGTTGCCAACAGATGTCCAGAAACGAGTGTATATCAGTTCTCAATGGGACAAGAATTTGCTATATCTTGGGCCCTTGGATTTGAATCCAGGTTTCCGTTTAGCTTGCCATAACTTCTGCATTTGGACAATCTATGCATTGCTTCCCCAAAGACCAATTCAGGTAGGTGATGGATTGAAACATCCGTGGTAGGAGAATCCTTTGGCTGAATGGCTGACTCTTTTCGGTCTCTCAGGGGAAATAAATACACCAGCAGTTTCCAGACCTTCCATCCCTGTCTGTAGAATTCTCCAGTCAACCTGATTTTACCTTTCCAAATCTGCAGTCAGCAAGAGGGTTGTGCTTTGCCTCTGTCTACTGGCAAAGACATTAGTCTGATTTCAACTTCTTTTTTTAAGATCCAAGTTTTGGAAGTATTTTCTATACAATTTTTCTGATGATTTCAAAATGAAAATTCAAATTGGCCCACCTATAGTTCCTCCATTTTTAGATGGGGAAGAGGAAACCAGTCAGCAATCAGCATTTTGAAAAGAGGGAAGGAAAAGAACGATCCATTTTCAAGAAATTAAGAGAATTCCAGGAAGATATCCAATATTCTAAATTTCCACACTTGCAGTCTTTCTGTGGTTAGCACCAGCAGCCTGAAAAATGAACCCAAGGCCATTTCAGAACTCCCATCTGAGCAAAAAAGATTAAATCATGCTCAGCACGCTTCACCAAATAAACAGAGTGAGGTGATTTATTTTTGAAAATAAGAATTTCCACGGTAAGGAATGAAACAAAGAGAGTTTATCAGGTAACCCAAAGTCAACCAGAAAATTCAATTTGCCTTGAGCACCCGATTTCCCTTGCTCACTACTTAATCAGAGTGTTGCTAAATCAGTTTGAACTCACTCACTCACTTTTCAACCGGCGGTTTTGGTGTCCTGTAAATACAGCCCAAATATCAATTTCTGTAACAGAGCCGACCGTAAAAATAAAATCATTCAACCCACGGGATTAGGGTGTCCAAGTGAATATATTGTGTATTCAACTTGGACTGGGGCTATTAATGTCTTTCCATTTTGGTGTCCTCGGCAGTCAGTGAGCAAACCCAGGCAATCACAGCTCTTTCCGTGCCCTATATTGCCTTTTACAGAAAACCCTACAGATGCTTTCTACTTCTTAATATATGCCCCAGGCTTTGAGATGTTGACCCGTAAAGTACTAACTATTAGTATTACTTTCGTGGGAAATGGTATTGGATAATGGTCGATTTCCAGACCCTCATTCATATTCTGAAAAGTAGTATTTTCTCTGTGGGCAGAAGAAATGGAAATGAGGGCAATAAATGTATCCCAGACCTTGGGTAGTCACGGCATGAGCGTGGGGAATTGCTGGCCAAAGGAGTAGGTGTTTTAGAACGGACCATAAAAAGGAGACAGCTTGTGTGTCGTTAGCGAGATGCAAATGGGCGGGGGGTATGTCCATCCTGCATGTCTCTCAATTAGGAAACCATTCCCCTACAGCATGTTGGAAATCTCTCTATTGGCCCAAGTTCCAGACTTTGGAACCAGACTTCGGGGTTTTTCCGATACTCTGGCACGCAGCACACAGGATGGATTCCTTGGAAGGGGAGGGTCTGGTGGTACAAAGGAAGGTACTAGTCAGGAATTCAGGGGGGAGGAGTAACACTGCAGAGGGGAACCTGGCCTAGGGGAGGGCACTGAGTTCCTGCAGTTCCTTTGTAGGAGGAGGTAGAAATAGCAAAAGGAGGAAAGGACACGCACGCGCACACACGCGCACACACATGCAGATAAAGTGTAGTGGGAGGTGAAGAAAAATGGAGAAACAAATGATTTAAAAATTAAAAGAGGGCTGAATTTGTAATCTCTGAGTTATATCTTCCTTCTCTCTGTGTATGCAGCATGTCTATGAGGGACATGGTAATAAATGAGACTCTGGAAGCGGACTGGGAGTCTGAATCCCTGCACTGCCACTTACTGTGTGATCTTGGGTAGGCTGGTTAACCCCTCTGTGCTTTAGTTTACTTAACCGTTCTCTGTGAATACCAGTAGAAGCTATTCATTGAGGGGTTCTGAGGATTCAGTAACACTGACACTTCGGCATCATTTCATAAGCACTTGCTCTTATTATGACGTCAGTTCCTGATGAACATTCACGTGGCCTTCTGTCTCCTGTGTTGCTTTTTTTTGTCAGAGACACAGTGGGAGACAAGGTATAGAAATAAATTATTTCAATTTTAAGAGAAGTGCTACCCATTTAATAGGAATGGTGTGATGAATTCCTTTGTAAACTTATTTTGGAGCCATAAGGGGTTCCGACGTTTGGGTTTGCTTACCAAGGGACTGTATATTTGGGTTCTGGACGGCTGTTTGCTTGTATTCTCAACCTTTGGCATGTGTGGTGTTTGACTTTGCAAGTTAAGCCACAGTGTGGTGTTGGCTTTTCTGGCTTGGGCAGCTGAAGAGCATCTCTGGAGCATCCTCCCCACAGAAGCTCTGAGGGTCATGTGTTGTTAGAGCAACTTGAACGTTTATTGAGATTTAACAGGAAACAGTTTACGGAGCCCCGAGCTGGTGGGTTTGGCCTCTGTAAGTGGCCCTAGGATCCTCTCCATTCCATCTCAACGCCACCAACCTCCCAAGGAAGTTTGGTACCATTTCTAGGTCTTGCATAGACCCACAACCCAAGGGGTAGAGCTTCCAGAGGTTATTAGAAAGATCAGGCTCTTGAGAGTGTGGCAGTTTTGTTTTTCGTTTTCCCACAAGCCCAGAGGTGGGAGCCCAGGGCCAACTTCCTTCTTCTGTGGCTTCTCTTACTCTTCCCCCACATGGCCCAGAGAAACCAGACCAGGGGCTGCTGCCGAGGGTGAACAGGGGAGCTAGTTCTTTGAAGAAGCACCTCACTGTCTTGTGCTTTCCCCACCTCCAGCTTTTTTTTTTTTTTTTTTTTTTGCGGTACGCGGGCCTCTCACTGTTGTGGCCTCTCCCGTTGCGGAGCACAGGCTCCGGATGCGCAGGCCCAGCCGCTCCATGGCATGTGGGATCCTCCCGGACCGGGGCACGAACCCGTGTCCCCTGTATCGGCAGGCGGACCCTCAACCACTGCGCCACCAGGGAAGCCCTCCGCCTCCAGCTTTGACAAAAGGAATTTTCCATGTGCTGTGACCTCAGTTTGAACATAAGGGTTGATGATAAAGACCCAGCTAAGAGTAAGCAATCTGTTGCCCTGCTGTTCTGGTAAGCTCTACACACAGATTGTCCTTAGGGACGTTGCAGGGAATCCAGCTGATGATCATGTCGCCTCCATCTTTGTCACCAGCCATCACCCCTTTTTCATTCAAAGATAAGGAAAATATTCTCCCTGCTCTGAAAGATTTTATTGTCTGTCTGTAATCTTTAATCCTTCTTATTTAATCATGGTCAACTAAGTCGTTAGCCCTGCAGCGAAAATAGTATTGTCTTGTTACAGTCCCTTAAGTTGAATAGCATGCAATGCCATCTCTGAGTACCCGTAATACTGACACTGAATGTGTGGTGTATCAGGCTCTGAGAACATTAAGATGCCTCCTTGGAAGTGGGTATTGACCATATTTAATGTGCTGGAATCGCTCAGTGGATATAGCCACTTAACTACTTTAGTAAATTACGTCATGGTTCTCCATAAGACTCGCCCACCTAAGGAAGTATATTTACTGCCACACAAAGCAGTTGGGTCACAAGTAACGCTTACAGCTGAAGCAATTTATGTATATATTCAGAATTGCTTAGACACTTCCCAAAAGATTTCAAAGGAAGGGTATGTGGTATTTTTCTAATTCCTTTAGGTAGAGATTCATTGTCTACCTGTCCCTTCCCCCACCCCCGCTGCCCCTAAACACAGTTTCTTTTAGCTTACAAGGAACTTTTTTTTAAAGAAACAGCCTTCTTGTAAACGTCTTTTAAATTTGAAAACATTTTTTCTCAAAAAGATTATATAAATTAGTACGAAAAATACAGAAAGGAAACGACAGGATTGACCACAAAACAAATGAATAAAAAGCAGAATCAGCGCTTAAAGCCACAGTAATTGATGCATAGTATGAATTCCAGTCAAGTTCTGGTCAATCCGCTAGCTGTTGGGGTTTAAATACTGAACGTACATGTTCTACTGCTCCAGTCCTTAGGAAATTCAGAATACCACAGTCGGGGAGGGGTTGGTACGTGATATCCATTTACTTAACCGTAAACCAGTTTTAGCTGAAACAAGTTCTGTTCCCAATAAAGTGGAACAAGGAACCAGCATATTGGAAATCATACTGTCTCTAATTTTTAGGTGATCTATGTTTGTTAGGGCCGTGTGTGTAAACTTCTACAATTGAGAGTATCAGCTTAATCCATGGAAAAAGTGTCCAGTCTCTACAGATTGGATGTGAAGCACTTTGACCCTTGAATATCCAGATCAAACTTGGCTCAGATGTTGGTAGAGAGGGTTGCAAAATTCCCTGTTGGGCCATTCAGTGACAATCCCTTTAAAACCCACAGAAGCAGAAGGAGAGAGAAAGGAATCATTTCTCTCTGAAAAGGAAAGGCATGTTTGTGGTCCTGGGAGAGCCTTGAATGCCCATGTTTTTGGCAAGGAAAAGCTTGGGTTCAGCCATTGCTTTGGCTGGGAATAGAAGCCGCCAGCTGGGTGGCTGTTCATCTGCTGTTGGCTTGGACCCAAGATCGATGTAGCATTTTTCCACCTGCAAGTCTTCGTTGGTGGGAGCAAAGCCGTGCGCCAGCACCATCACCTCCACTGGATGATGTTAGCTGTGGCTTGTGATGTGTCTCTTTGGACTTGGGAATAAATGGACTTAGTTATAGCCTTTCAGGATCCAACCAGTTCTTCAGCAGAGGAGTTTCTGCACAGAGGGAATGATGTGTTGGTGACCCTTGGCTGGTGCAACCAGACTGCAGAGTAGATACTCAAGTCAGCATGAGGCAGATTGGGAGAGCAGACTGGTGCCAAAGTGCCCTTTTCAAACTCTGATGTGCCTGTGAATCACCTGGAGATCTTGTTAGACTGTAGATTCTGACCCAGTTAATCTGGGATGGAGCCGAAGCTTATGCATTTCTAACAAGCCCCAGGCGATGCTGCTGTTGCTGACCCACTGACCAGACGTTGACTCTAGCAAAGCATCAGAGACATTTCTGGAAATGTACATCCCTGTCAAGTTCTGTATATCACACCTGACCTTGATGGCACACACAATTAGAAGGAGAACTGGCACTTTACACGAGACTCTGCAAATCATCAAAGTTGGTAGAACAGAAACGGACCCAGGTCGGATTTCGATCTTCTGTTTGAGATACCCAAATGGTTGCCGCAGTTCTCTATTCTTTGCTAGAGAGGTTTAAAGAGAATCTGTGCAAGCCTGCTGTCCCCAAGTCTCCTTTGTATCATAAAGTATTCAGAATAAGTCCAGGCTTTCTGGATGGCGCAGATTGGTGGAGGGTTTTGTTTTGCATCCCGGCTTCATTCACTAGATAACCTTGGCAATACACGCTCATTAAAATGAGACTCAGAAATACAGAAATGCGTGCTTAGATGAGATTGGTTTCACCTGCCTTCCAATTCTGCATCACAAGACTGACAACAGAGGCTCCCTCTGCTTAGTTCCAGGGGGAAAAAAAGGAAATATTGGGCATGGTTTTCAGAAATGCCCTTCTTTGTGTCCAGATCAGCTTCTTGACCAAGTTCACTTCCCAGGACCTAGGCAGTGGAGGGGGGTGGCTCAAGAAAACCCACAACCAAGGAAGCAGCGTCCATGGCCCATTCTACTACCCACGCCACCTAGGCACAAACTCCATTCTGATAGTTTTCTTTCTTGAACAGTTTGGATAATCATGATGCCCTTGTCATGCATTATTCTGGGAACTTTATTTGTCTCCAGTCCTGAAACTATTCTATTCTCTGCACCAGCTCTTGTTTTTGCTATTTTACATGTGAGAAAACAGCAGTTCAGATCAGGTAACTCTTTCAAGGCCACAGAGGAAATGAGAAGTCGAGATGGAATTCACATTTGTAAGTGCTCCAGAGCACTTACTAAACTCTTCATGGCCACTTGGGCTCCACAGGGGGGCATGTTAATGGGTTGAGTTGTGTCCTCACAAAAAGATACATTAAGTCCTAACTCCCAGTACCTGTAAACGTGACCTCACTGGAAATAGGGTCTTTGTGAGGGAGGATCCAAGAGAGAGAATGGGTGAGAGAGGGAGGGAGAGGTAGAAAAAAGATGGGGGGACAAGGAGGTGGTGGTGTCCTAACAATAGACCTTAATGCTGAGTTCAGCCCAGGGGGTCACCGATGTGGGGCTTCAGCCCAATGTATCTGATAAATGATATCAAGTCTAAACATTCCATAAGTACTATTTCATATAACACACACACACACACACACACACACACACACACACACACACACACAGTGAGAAAGATGTCTTCCATTGTTTTCATTTTATAAATGTGAAAATCAAGGCCTAGAGAGGATAACTTGCCCCAAGCCACCAGGTAGTAGAAAATGGAGCCCGGAGTCCCATCTGTCTGATGCTTCCGTCTCCTGTCCCCGTGTGGTGGGCAGGAAGGCTTGTCCGCTTGAGGAGACTGAGGCTCTCCTGCAGAGCCCATTAAGTCAGAGACAGGAGCTCTGGATACTGTGTGGTCTCCTAGGACTTGATCATATGTCAGCAGGATAGAAATGCTCATTTTAAGAAAGTCACTAACTGCCAAAGGCTTGAAATCTTCCCATGCACCTGCTCTGTTATTTAGTTATCATGTAACTCATGTAGTTGCAGAAAGAGCAGGAAGTAGATGGGCTGTTTCTGTTCTCGCTGTTTTAATAACATATTAAAAAAATCTTGGAATGACTTGCCAGTTTATGCTTTGGTCTTAGTTGTGGCACGTGGGATCTTTCATTGTGGTGCACGGGCTTCTCTCTAGCTGTGTCCTCTGGGTTTTCTCTTCTCTAGTGTGGCGTGCGGGCTCCAGAGCACGTGGGCCCCCTAGCTGAGGCGTGCGAGCTCGGTAGTTGTGGCACATGGGCTTAGTTACTCCCCAGCATGTGGGATCTTAGTTCCCTGACTAGGGATGGAACCCGCATCCCTTGCATTGGAAGGCGGATTCTTTACCACAGGACCACCAGGGAAGTCCCCATACCACACTCTTGACAGCACCCTTAGAAGAGATGACTGTTACAAGTTCTGCTTCTACCTAAAACTCTGCCCTCATTCCCTTCCACACACCCACTCCCTCTTTACAGTAGCCCTCTTGCCATTCTGGGGCCTGCCAAACTGGTACCTTCTGCAGGGCCTTTGCACTTGCTATATGCTCACTGTACACTTGCTTCCTTGAATGTCTTCCCAGAGATCTTTGCATGGCTGGTACCTTCTCATCATTCAGCCTCATCTCCAGTGTCATTTCCTCAGGGACATCTTAACTAAAATAGCAGGACTTCCCTGGTGGCACGGCGGTTAAGAATCCACCTGCCAATGCAGGGGACATGGGTTCGAGCCCTGGTCTGGGAAGATCCCACATGCCGGAGAGCAACTAAGCCTGTGCGCCACAACTACTGAGCCTGCACCCTAGAGCCCGCGAGCCACAACTACTGAAGCCCGCGCGCCTAGAGCCCATGCTCTGCAACAAGAGAAGCCACAGCAATGAGAAGCCCGCGCACCGCAACAAAGAGTAGCTCCCGCTCGCCACAACTAGAGAAAGCCCGTGTGCAGCAACGAAGACCCAACGCAGCCAACAATAGAAATAGAAATAAATAAATTTATAACTAAAATAGCAACCCCTACCCACACTATCTCCATATGCTGCCCTAATGATTTTCTGCAAACATATCCTTTATTTGCCTCTCATTTCCACTAAAACAGAAGCCCCGCATGGGTAAGGATTTTTCATAGATGCCGTTGTGCCCGAAACTTAGGAAACACTCACCAAAGATGTCTTGTGTGAGTAAATGAAATTGGGCAACCACAACAATAATGACAAAAAAAATGTGAGAAAGACAGGAACAGGGCAATGGGGATGAATAGGAAGGACATTCCAGTCTTAGATCAGATAAATGCTTGGAAAACATGACAGTAAGGAGAGCACTGAAGCCACGATAAGGCTCAGGTTGAAACACATGAAGAAGGAGGATTCTTGGCAGAGAGAGTAGTACTTTTGAGGGACTAAATATTGTTCAGCGTGAATGGGGGAGATGATGATGTTGGGAGTTGGGAGAGATGAGGGTGAGATCGTGTAAGGGTTTTGCCCCCCAAGATGATGAGGCTGAACAAACACATCCTACACAGTGGACAGAAGCCTGAGCCAAGGGAAGGAAAAGGGCCCAGGATCTTCTGATACGTGTTGCTTATCTAGCAGGACCAACACCCCAGCTGCCCTCCCCCCTGTCATTTTAGATGCTGTCTGGTCTGGAATATTCAGTTGTGCTCAGGTTTATCCCTTGGGTCTGCGGCTCTGGTTGGCATCCTGAATTACTCCTTGTGGCACCGTCTGGCAAGGACCCAGGAACATGAGTGACAAGGCAAAACAAGGCACCCTGAAATTACCTGTAATGAAAATGACTGGTAATCTCCAGCGATTACTGTGTCTGTGAGTGACAGGGGTGCACTTTGTGCAAAACCTTTTGCTGCAGCAAAATGGGTCCCGGGAGGTTTTCAAGTTTGAGAGTCTTTTTTTTTTTTTTTTTTTTTAATGAAAATAGCTTCAGATCTTTGGCATCTTGCATTCTTTTGCCCAGATAATGAGGGTGATTATGGTTATTTAAATGTACTTTATAAGGAGATACACTGAACCTCTTTTAAAAATGTACACCCAAGTTAGAATGAATGCAGTAGCATGATTCTTATACTACAGCACAGTGGGTCAGCATTTAGAATCCAGAGGTCCCTTCCCAGGGTCTGTCTGGATTCCTAGAACACACACAGGTCACAGAGAAAAAGGGAGCTTGGGTCAGGCAGAAGGGAGCAGCAATGTGCATCCAAAGGCTGGAATATGGGTAGTGAAAGTAGGACCCAGGATAGTCTGCTGGTCCACCTGCATTGACCTATTTACTGCCGTCTATGGATGCCAGCTCCCTGTTGTGAAGAAAAGGGGTTCAGAAATCATAGGGAGAACCCCACAGACTGTTTCTCCAAACCAGTGCAGGGAGTTTGAGAAACACTGAGCTGCTTACTGAAAGCAGAAATTTTCAAACTTGTTTCGATCCCAACTTGAATGAATCCTACTTGGGAAGCCAAAATATATACCAGAGGATGGAGCAGTTGCTCTGGTTGATACAGAGGGGAGGGGCCCACACAGCAGCCTCCACCCCCTTAGTCGCTGGGCTACTTCCTGATGGCTCTGTGCCATTTTGAGAATATATTTTGCAGTGTTAAAATTAGATGTAGTTTTTAATTATATATTATATATAATATAATTTATAATATATAATTAAATATATAATACATAATATTTATATTTTTATATTGATATATAAATTATGTGTAATTTTTTTTTCCTGAAAAAGAAAGCTTAACCTAATGCACTTCTACTAAGGCACACCTTGCCCCAGGTACCTTCTTGGGTCCATCGCAGGTTGCTCAATGAGCTGGGGGATATTGTCCAACCCTAGGACATCAGGTGTCATACAAATGAATGTTTTCCAACCTCCATTACTGACCTCAAACTCTCCATCCCAACTATGTCTGTCCCTCTCCCAGGCAAATTCCTTTGCTCCTGTGAATGAGGGTTTTGGGCTAGCCGTCCATACTCTGTCAACTTCCCATTCCTGTATCTATCAGCATAAATGGACCATGCTATTTCCTTTCCCTCTGTCTTACCCTACAGACCATACCCTTCCACCCTGTCAACTCCTGGTCAGTCTTTGAGACTCAAATCCAGTGTCACCTCTTCTTGGAATCCCTCTCTTGTTTCCCTGGGCAACGTTAGGTCTCTTCTCTGCCCCTGTAGCACTTTGTGCTTTCCATACAATCAGACATTCTACTGCCTTGTTGATTTGTAGCCATATTTGCTTACTATCTGTACAATTACTTGTTCACTGCTTTCCACATATCAAGTTTAAATAATTCACTTAAAAAAAAACCCTAGATAACAATATACCTAAAAGCATGTTCTAACATTAAACAACAAACAAACAAAGAGCTCTGAAACCAGAACTAGATATGTGTTGGGATTGAAGGTTAAAAAAAAAAAAAATCAATCATTAATCAGAGATTTGGTGAGGCAAGTATAATGACAGAAGAAACTGTAAAATCCTATAATTCTGTGAAATTAACCAAGATAAATGCTCCCTGAGATTCCCAATTTTACAAACACCCCAAACTTCCCTTTTCTGAATTGGGAATTCATTAACAAGCTTGCTTTACAGAGCGTAGAAAATAAGGCAGATTGAAACCTTTACAGTGATATGTTCTATTGTGGTGTTAACCAGGACTGAACCCTGCAGAGAACAAAGTTGCGTGGCAAGAGGGTCAAACCAGATGCATACAGCACAGGAACCCCCAGTCAGAGGCCACTTATAATGGTTCTATCTTAGAGAGCCTATAAGGAACGGAAAAGATAAAGGGAACTCAGAATTTCTGGGGCAGAGATAGCAAGAGTCAAAGTAGTTCCTGGGAATGCTTTGGAGGAATCTGGCCTAAATTTTTGGAAATTTCTGGTGACCATAATGGTTCCACCATCTGCTGCTATCTTTTAAGTAACATTTTCATCCTTCTTTAAAATTGATGGCTTCAATTTAAAAAAAAAAAAAAGGGTGGAGTATCAGTGACTATGCCAACTTACCATGGTGTTTGTGATTTTTGCACCGTCATTTACACATTACGTTATGTCAGTCTCCATGGAAACTGCTAGACTTTATTGAGCGGCAGAGTGTCTGCAGTAATGGTGCAAAACAGGAAACCATCCTGTCTCTCTGTTTCCTTGTGTTTTTTCATCAGCTATATGAAGGGAAGATCTTAGAATCTGGCCCATTAACTGTAAGAAATGACTAAACCAAGAAACTCAGAATTTGGAGAAAGATGAAAATGCTGAAATGGGGACTAACTTCCCCTTTGGGCAATTTCAAAAAATGTACTTTTCCCTAGTTGACCACAGGAAGTAGGATTTTGAGGCCAGTAGGAGAAAACAGAGAAATTCTTAGAAGAAGCTTTCTATCTTTCATGATAACAGAACTAGTTCTGGGTGAGGTAGGATCTAACCTTGGTTCATATAATCTACTTTTTTAAGAAAAAGAGCATATTTCTACAAGCCTATCCTCCCATTTCAATGCAGTATTAACTTGAACTCCATTTCTACTGCTAGTGGCATTAATCATCAGTTTTTGATGTTATTGACATATTATATAGTAAAGAATCTAACCTTTCCCAAAAAAGAGGTCCGACCTTTTGTTCTCAGCTCCTGGGATGTAATCTTTGTTTGCCTGGATGCCTCAGGCGAGCCAGATAGTAACAATGTGATGTGATTTAGGGTTGGGGCTTTGGGTCATGTGGTATCAGTTGACCTGGAGACTGAGTTCACCCCTATGGGCAATCAGTGAGTCATCAGTGATGCAGATAAAATGGAGCCCTGATTAAAACTCTTAACAGTGAGGCTGGAGTGAGCTTCCTTGGTTGGCAATACTCTGTGTGTGTTGTGGTACATCCATGCATCTTGACTCCATCAGGGAGAGAACAGTGAAAGCTCCATGTTGGGCACTTTTCCTGGACTCTATGCTTCCTATGTGCTTCTTCTCTTACCTGATTTTAATCTGTATCCTTTTCCCGTGATAAACCATAACTTTGAGCATAACACCTTTCACTAAGTCTTTCTAGCAAATGATCAATCTGAGGGTGGTTTGGGGAATCTCCAAGCTTTGCATTTGGTGTCAGAAGTGGGGCAGTTTTTTTTTTTTTTTTTGCGGTACGTGGGCCTCTCACTGTTGTGGCCTGTCCCGTTGCGGAGCACAGGCTCCGGACGCGCAGGCTTAGCGGCCATGGCTCACGGGCCCAGCCGCTCCACGGCATGTGGGATCTTCCCGGACCAGGGCACGAACCCACGTCCCCTGCATCGGCAGGCGGACTCTCAACCACTACGCCACCAGGGAAGCCCAGAACTGGGGCAGTTTTGAGGACTGCTCCCTCTAAACATTGTAGCTGACCTAAACTCTTCACACACATATAAAGTATTACATAGAGTCACGCATAAAATATATAGAGGTAGACATAAAGATATCTTCATAAAGCTCTCAGAACAATTGGCCTTGTTGTTGGAGAAATTGCCCTCCACTTCAGAGCACAGATAAGTGATCACAAGTGAAATCATTTGAATTCGGGTCCTACAGCTCTGTAAATATGGCACCAACCCACTTTGTTTTTCCATAATCGGGGCCAAAGAAGTCAATGAGTGTTTAGGTCAGCACTGCAGTCCAAGTCAGTGGGATGTCTTACGGGTGGAGAAGTAGAGTTGAAGGCCAATTCATCATCAAATCTTGTTGCTTTTACCTCTGAAATATTATCTCCTTTTACTTCTCTCCATCTTCATCACCACCTCTATAGTCAAAGCTAACATCATCACCTCAACCAATGGAATATCTCCAAACTGAATTATAGATGGTTACATACAGCTATTGCTCCACACACCTGATGGAGTGATTTATTTTAAAAATATAAACCGCATCATTTGTTCTTTATATTCTCACCTTGTTTGCTTAAAACTCTTCAGTGACTCCCCATTGCTTTTAGAACAAAGATAAGGGTTTCTAATTTGTTCTATAAATTTCTGTGTGACTTGACAATTATTTCCTGGGCTTTATGTGGAAGTACACTTGCCTTTGCTCTCCTCCCTCTAGTCACACTGACCTTTGTTCAGTCTTTTGTATTTGCCATGCTTCTACCGCAGGGCCTTTGCACATGTTCTTCTCTTTGCCTAGAGGGCTTTCCCACCACTTTGTGTTACTGATGGCTACACATCTCTCAAGCAAGTCTTAAAAAAAGATACTGTTGATCTGTGTAGCTAGTACTACTTGATATTCCTAGTTCCCTATATTTCTTGTTCACAGAGGGTTCTCACAGTTGCAGTTTCATGTTTATTAGCTATACTATGATCACCTGTGTCCCCAGCTAGACTGGGTTATTTGAATTTGGGTGTATTTCTGGTTCTGCACTTTTAACAAGTGCTCTAGGTCACTTTGGGGCAGGTGGGCTTCAGACTGAACTTTACTCAGATAATGATTGTGAGGCACGATGCTTGCAGCTGTCCTTTTGGGATTGAATATGAGTTGCAAAGAGTGATGATAGAATAAGCATAGCCCTTCGACATCATGGTTTGCACTTAGGAGGTGCTTTCAGATATGTTTCCCCTAGTGGATTTGTCCTGAGTCACTCCTTTCAGAAAAATGCCCTTGATTTCTAAGGATGGCATGGGTAGGACAGCTGGCCAAGGTGTTGCCATCTTGGGCTCTAGAAATGCAGAGTGTTGTGACATCATCATCCCTTTGGCTGCAGCTAGTTGAGGCCTGGGATAACCAGCACAGTGTATCAAGCCAAGGACAAGGGACCTTGTCCGGAAGTATGGGGTTCCCTTGAAGTCTTCCTGAACAGAGAAGGACATGGTGACTTGTCTCAGGTTCCTCTAGGTGAAGGGCCCAGTGAATGAGAACCAGTTCTTCCCATTCTCCCAGAAGCCTTGGCCAGTGGGTGCTCTCCCACCTGGGTATGAGGTTTATTGTAGCAGGTGCCACTGCCCAAGGTGGATGAGAGCCCCATGGAGCTCCAAGCAGAGTTCACTGATGACGTGTCCAGAGAGCCATGCAGTTGCAGGTGGCAGAACAAGATGGCTGGGTGGGCCTCCTCGCAGGTCCACATCCAGCTGGTGACCCCGTGTATTTGCATTCGCACATCTGTTCTTACTTCTGTCCATTTGTGACTGATGCACCCTTCTGGAGGCATCCTAGCATGGTCACTGGTCCAAAAGCACGAGTGCATCAACACATTAAAACATCACCATTAGTTAAAACACCTGAGAGGGAAAAGAGCTTGAACTGAATTCAAGATCAGTTCATGTTATCACAAGACATTTTAATATTACTTTTTTTAAATAAAGGAGAAGCTATTGGATTCTTTTAATATAAATTTGACTCATACAATTCTGAATTACTATAAAAAATGCTTTTAAACTTTTTATCGTCTACTCATACAAAGATTTCATTTATGTTCTCTATTAAGAATTTGAAGAGCTCATGGTCGAAAAGTCTTGACTGGAAATTGTTCATAGTCATTTCATGCATTTCAGTTGATAGGAACTGTCTTTTCATGGAAGCAAGCTCAAGTTTTCATTTAAAACAATGAAATTTTAGGTTTTGAAGTTTGATGCAAGTTCAATATTTAATCTCTTCTTTAAAACTTCTGATTAGTTGGTAATATAAATAACATGAATTTTTTTTCAGCAAGCTTTACATGGATTCCCCCAAATCCTCTCCAGTGTACTGAATATGCCTTACCGATATTACCGTTTTTTACATGTGGCAAGACATGGAAAAGCATTGTTCTAATGGATAGGTGGGGTGCATGAACAGTCTATTAATAGTCTTGCTATTTTTTTGTGCTGATCAGTTGGACCCAGCAGGGATGATGGGGCTTAGATATTGGCTGTGAGGAATGAGGGATATTTATTTTGGTGACAAGAGGATATATAAAGCATCAGTTTGGTTTTCTTAACAACAGCTTTCAAGTTACCAGTGCTGCAAATGAATTTTCTGTATATCCTCAAGACAAGGAGCTTTGTGTAAATTTTGTAAGAAACCACATGACCTTCGTAAATCTCAAAACCTCCCTCAGACTTATTTTGCGCAGGGGTCAAATGCGGATTACAACCTCCATCTCAGGGGGCCATGGTCAAGCGTAAATGAGTCACGTTTGTAAATACTTAGGATAGCGTCTATACCTAGAAGCATCTGAAGATGGATAGGATTAGGCCAGATGGTGGTAACTTTCCTATCATAGAAGTATTCAAGCATACTATACATGATGGTATTTTGGGGGTAACATAATGACCTTTAAATCAGTGACCTTAAGTTTCCTTCCATTGCTGAGACTCCCAGACTGGAGGTACTAGAGCCCTCTCTGGAATTAACACCAGAGCCCAGGTTGTAGGCCATCCAGCAGGAAAGTCTCAGTGTGAGGTCTTTCAGCGCCCCCCATAAGAATGTCTGGGTAAGAAGCACAAGGACCCTCAAACTTCTCAGGGAAGAATTTCCAGTAGCATGCATCACACTCCCCTTGAGGGCTTGCTAAAGTACAGATGGATGGGCCCCAGCCCCACAATTTCTGGTTTAGCAGGTCTAGGGTGAAGGCCAAGAATTTCTCCTTTTACTAAGTTCCCTTGTGTTGCTAATGTTTCTGGTTGTGGGACCACAGTAGAGAAGCTCTACATCAGAGAAAGGGTTCTCTGCCCTGGCTGGCATTAGATTCACTTGGGGAGATATTTAAACTATAGCTGCCTGCACCCCATCCTAATGCAACTACCTAGAATCCGGGGTGGTGGGGTCCCGGCATGGATGTAGGTGAAAAGGTCTCCAGGTGCTTCCGATGGGCAGTCAGTGCTGAGAACCAAAGAGTCAGAACATCTGTGTTTCAGCCTGTGATCATCTGGGCCCCGTTTCCTAGACTTCAATACTGGACTAAAACTTGTATTCGTTTTGTTATTACTATCGTTCTCTTCTGAATTTCTTTTTTTTTTTTTTTTGAAATGTCATGGTGACATTTGAAACACAAGAGTGTTTTTGTATTCTGTTCCAACGATGATAAGTCTTCCTCCTGATTTTTCAAGAGCTGACTTACCATTAGCAATTAGATGGAAATCTGCAGCCTGTAATTAAGATCAGTATATATATATGACAGTGTAAATGGGTCTTGAATATGTTATTATTTATCTTTTTATTACTTTAGGTGCTTTAAACCATTGTACTTGCAAGAATAACCTAAAACACCTCGTAAGTGAAGTTACAACTTGCCATATTTTTATGTTTTCTGCTGAGAGAGACAGAAATACCTTCAGATAACAATAGGTAGTTGAATTACACCAAGGTTTCACATTCACTATTGAATTTAATTATAGGATGATTCTGTGAGCTTAGAGTAAAATTCTGGTGTGTAGTGGGCTCACATTTTTCCTAGGAGTTAGGTTTTACAGTCAGCATGTTCTGGGAAGATTTGGGCATGGTCGGAGTTTTCCTTCACGATACCTTCAGTCCACGTAATCTGAAATAAGGTCCGAAGACCAACACCATGGGCATCGCACAGGAGCTTGTTAGATACATGCTGAGTGGAAGTATCTCTAGCTGCAACTTAACAAGATCCTTGGGTGATGGCATGGAAGTGAAAATTTGAGAAGCTCTTCAATTATTCATTAACCTCTAAGAACTGGGACTGCAGAAGCAGGAGAGGCCAGAGTGACTTACTTGGATTCTCTTTGCATTTTTGCTGAGGCTTCACTTTCCCCTTGGAGTGGAGGCCTGGCTCTAGGCTGAACAGGAAAAGCAAGAACAATTTTTCCTTCCTTCTCTTCTTCCTCTCCTCTCACCCTTTTTTTTCTATAGAATCCATGGCGGTTGAATTAACGTTCGTTGAAAATACATGCATCACAATTCCTGTGGTATTTTGTACATTAGATCTAACAGTGGACTGTCCAACTACCATGTGTTAGGCTGTGAAGGTACAGGGGCACAGAGGAAGAACACAGCTCTCGTCACCAGAAAGCTTAGCCTCTGAAACTGCCTAATTGGAGATGGTAATTGGCAGACCTGCTTTACATGAATAGTACCGTGTTCTGTTCAACTTAGGGTTTGATTTCCAAATAATTCTAGTGCAGAACATCTTGTGTTAGGCATTCCTGTTCACTGACCACCCACTCTTTAGACTAAGGGCATTTTCTGAGTGCAGCTCCTACCACTGGTTCAATTACACTTCTCCTCCAACTTTCATTGAGGCCGGAAGGGATGGCACGAAACAGACACAACTACGTGTGTCTTCTGCATGGGCGCCCAGACCGAGGCCTCCAATGGCCAAGGAGAAGCGACGGCGTTGAGAAGGAAAAGGATCTTTTGGGCGAGGCTGGGCAGCATGCCAGCAAAGGTGCCCCCTGTTGCCCTGCCCAAGCCCCTCACAACTGCACAGTCCCAAGCACACCTCGGGCTGCTGCTGGTGCCCACTCCACGCCTGAAGCAAAGTCCCCAGATAGTCTAAACAATTTCATGCTCCTGTTCCCTGGAGGAAAGGCGGGGGTTGGAGGGGGATGCTTCATTTTCACTGCCCTCTTGGGATTTTATCCATTGCACTTTCTGGTTGCTTGATTTCTGTTCTGTTAACATCTGTCTTGGAGAAGAAGAAAGTGTTTTCACTTTTGAAGGGAAGGAAGAAGTCAGCTATGACATGAGGACTGATCCCCTAATCCTATGATCTGAGTTACTTCCTGACATCTCAAAACTACTTACATTGACGCCAGCTGTCTGCTGTCCTTAAAATGTCACAAGACATTGCTCAGTGTCCCCTTTTCCCAACAATGCTTGGCAGATGGTTGGGTTTCGATGTCTTTACGTGCCTTTCATCAGTACAGAAACTGAAGTTCTTGGTAGCTGTACTTCCCATACGGTGGCTGCTGTGTGATAATTTATACCGTTTAATCAGACATTGCAACTTGCCTCTGAATAAAAGGAACAAAGCACATATTACAGGATATTTATGACTAAGTCTATTTACTATTTATGAAGAATCAAAAAATTAGGATTCTTCATCAAAGACAAGCTGGAAAGCTTGAAAAAGCTCCAGCTGTTTAAAATGTCACATCGTTAGTCCAGTGCCCGAGCTCCACTTCGCCATTCTATTTGAGAATCTTTTTTTAAACAAAGTTGTTGAGGAGACAGTGTTCTCTAATACATGTTTTTCCCAGTACAGTGCAAGCCGAGGGTCTGAGGTTATCCTCAGGAGAACTGATATCGAGAGGCTTGGATCCTACAATTACAGCCTATCGTCGAGACCAAAGTGAGATGGATTGTGGGAGGCAGGTTTCTGCCTTGAGTTGTGAGAGGCTCACAACGTGACTGGGATGTGCTCTCATAGGGGGCAGATCATTCCTTATCTGAACACAAGAAGCATCTCCAAGAGATTGCAAGGCTGGTTTGATCTCTCACCGTCCTGAATGATTCCCTGATATGCTGGCTTGGAAGGGATACCTATTTCTGAATGTCACCCATATATCTGACCACATCCTGGGACCTTAGCTTGGGCCACCTCACGCAATCTTGAGAGAACCCGTTTAATGAAGTTATTCAAATCCCCGTGCTGTCAGATGAGGCAGCCGGGATGGCAAGCTGTTGGTCTCAAAGTTACACCCTGGCTGATTCCAAAGCCCTTGGCTCTGACCCTAGGCTGGCTTTCTGTCAGAGATGCGTGTTGGCTTTCTCTGAGATCAGATACTTTTCCTTCAGTCAAGTTATTCTTCCCAAAAGAATTCCATCTTTGAAACTATGAAGTTCGTTAGAGGCTTGCAGCTGCACTAGGTTCAGAGTGGTCATGGCAGCTTTGTAAAGAGTGCTAAGAAAATGTCTTTCTAATCCTTCCCAATGACACAAAAAAGAACTCACTAGAAGCCAAAACAGGTAACAGAAAAGAAGCGTGCTTGAGGAATGGAGGAGATCATGTAATTAGGTGGATGTTTCTTTACCACCTGAGGCACAGTTCTCAATTAGGTCATGTTAAAACCATCGTTTGTTTTACAAAAGTAACATGTTTATTGTAGAATATGTAGAAGGTGCATAGGTCTTTTTGCTGCTCTGAACACATACCCCCTTGGCTTGAAATTGTGTCCATATAGAGACCTGGGGAGAGAATATTTCCATTTTTTCCCACGGTGGCCAAGCGTCCAATAAATATTTCTGCAGAAATGCCCTATCTGAAGTTGACAGAAACATAACTGTGTTCACACTTACACAGTGACATGGGATCTGACATTGGAGCTTCTTAAGAAAACCGGGTAGTTAGTTTTTTCCCATATCCAGAAGCTCTCTTACCTAAAATGAAACTTTGAGTTCTGAGCTTTCAGGTCAGAGATTGGATGCATTCCAGGGACCAGTGGGTGAAATGGCTGCCTGAACTTTTCCTCTGTTCTTGTAGATTATCCTTTGCTATCTTTAGCTTGAGGATTTTTGAACATCTATTTTATAAAGTCTGCAAACACATCCTGTTCCAGAACTGAGAACTCAGAAGTCTGTGTTGTCTCTCCCAGGACCTCCTGCCCTGCTGCTTGTCAGTTATTAAACCCCAGGTGGCACCTTTCTTTCTACAGGGTGCATTGTCACAGCTTTCAGGATAGAACAGGAGAATATTCACAGTTGAGTCCTAATATATTTTTCTGCCTCTCTCCAGCCTCACACATCATGTGCTTGTCCACTGATTCTTAACTGGGGCAGCTGTACCCCCAGAGAATATCTGACAATGTGAAGGGATGGCTTTGATCATCCCACAACTGCAGGATGGAGGTGTCACAGGCACCTAGTGGGCAGAGGCCAGGGATGCTGCTAAACCTTCTACATACAATGCCCCAGACAGCCCCCTGTCACAGAGAACTGTCCAGTTCCAAAACGTCACCAGTGCCATGGTGGAGAAGCCCTGTAGTCTAGCTAAACTGGAAAATGGGCCTTCCTTAAACACACCACGTACCTATCACTGGAAAGCACTGAATTGGTCAGAAGCATGGCCTCCGGGCCCCGATGGCTGAGCTTCTATCCAAAGTTCTCTACTTACTGGCTGTGTGACTTTGGGGAAGTTACTTAAAATCTCTGTGCCTTCCTTTATCTGTACAATGGACCTAGTGATGCATGATGAGGTTAATACAGTTAAATGAGCTAATACACATTAAGTATTTGGAATCGTGGTAGGTGCACGGAAAATACTCAAGACCTGCTACCCGGCGCCGCTCATAATGTTGCCACCATTTCATGCACTTCGTCATTTTCCTTTCCCATCCCTTTGTCTGCAGCCCCCTCTCCCACGTTGCCTCATTCTTTAAGCCACAGTGAGAATGTCCACTTGTCACCCAGTGAGAGCAAAGGGCTACTTTGAGCCCTCTTCACATACTTCTATTATGCATCCGTGTATCAGGTCTGGTAAGGTTAGTTATTCTCCCTTGTCCTGTGGATGACATAAACGCCTGGAGGAGAGCGGCAGCTGGCTCTATCTCAGCTTTATACGCCCAGACCCTGACAGCGGTAAGCACTCCATAAATCACGAGGGGTAGTTTTGATCAGGCTGCATTAGAAACAAGCCTCGTTGATGAAAAAAGAGTAAACTTCTCCCTTTCTTTTCAGACTTGATTTAATCTCTTTAATCAGCTTCACAAGGTCATTTGATTAAAAATAAGATGCCTGGATTTAAACTGGACTTAGGCAGTGTCTTTACAACCCATGCGGTAACCGTGTCGGAAGGCATGAGCTAAACACGTGTAAGGCAGAATCCTGTCCCATCACAGGCAGTGCACGCATCTCCCGTGGCGCTAGCCTCCTGGCCTTGGGGAGATAAACAGCGTAAGTTGTTATCTGGTATTAATAATTGACTCCTTCTTCTACAGCCATCCATCTTTATTCTCCATTCTGGCTGAGCTGTTCACCTTTCCGTAGATAAGGTGACCCAGTGGCTACTCATTGCTGGTGATTATCTATAGGAAACAAAAAAATTTTTTTCCAGATTGCACTATAATCTGAATCTTCTATAATGAGGGAGGTTTCTTTCCCCCTCTCTCTCTCTCTCTCTCTCTCTCTCTCTCTCTCTCTCTCTCTCTCTCTCCCTCTCCTTGGCTTAAAGATGAACTTGTCAGTCCTAAGATATTGTACCTCTTTAATGAAGAGATGCTGGGGTATAACGGGGTCAGAATGACTTCTAAAGCTATTTCCATCACTAACACCTTGGCCGATTTTTGTCATCCGCTGAGCCGTAGTTTGTACATCCGTAGATGCGGATGATGCCACCTGCCTCATCGTGATGCCCTGAACACGAAATGAGATGCTGTATGTGTGAGCACATGATAAAACCAAACTACGAAATGTTGAAATGTTACATAAGGGCGAGCTGCTTGTAACTGTTAGTTGTTGGTGTAATTTTTAAAAATCGTGTGGATTTAAAAAAATCTTCTTCTGCATTTCTGGAACATAGACTCATTGATACTCTTCTGTTGACAATATTTAGTAATCAATATGATCAGTGGTTTTGTTTTAGTTAGAAAATTCAAAAATAGGAAGAGAGACTTTTTGCTTTCCCTCTGCCTATGCAGCCCTTTTATAGTTTGAGTTCTGGAATGAGAATTGGAGATGCTGGGGGAGGTTTCTCTGGAGATGTAACGTGTTCAACCGGTTTGATAGAGCTGGTCTGGGCTTAAGTATATTACACTGGTTCTCGTTCCCAACTTCCCCTGCTAGTTTTTTTTTTTTTTTTTGTGGTACGCGGGTCTCTCACTGTTGTGGCCTCTCCCGCTGCGGAGCACAGGCTCCGGACGCGCAGGCTCAGCGGCCATGGCTCACGGGTCCAGCCGCTCCGCGGCATGTGGGATCCTCCCGGACCGGGGCACGAACCCGTGTCCCCTGCACCAGCAGGTGGACTCCCAACCACTGCGCCACCAGGGAAGCCCCTCCCCTGCTAGTTTTACAGTAAAAGTTCTCCCAAAATATAAATCGATAGCAGAGACTCCTTTAGATGAGGTATACCATCACTAACTGTTCATGATCCACATAAAACTTTTGCTTGCTGGAAGTGACAGACACCTTTTGCTTTGAGCCTGTATTTTTCCCTCACTCTCAAACATTCACAAAGCACCTGCCAGGCAATCATATCAGGGACTAACCAGGTCTAGGACAAATAAGATATGTCAATTTGACTCTAAGGAAAAGGACTAAATTTTCCAGCCGACGTTAGAATTCCACCATTGACCATTCACAGATGAAGAGTGCCAGAAACATGCTTCTTGAGATGGAGCAAAGGCCTGTGTTCACATCTTTGAATATTTAACTTGGTTTTTCTGTTGCTGAGCAACATTGGTATGACAAGCAAACATGCACATCGCTTCCCCTTGGGTGGCGATTAAGAAGATCATCCTCTCTACTAGCTACAGGGTTCTACTCTAAGACATGTGATGACTACAAAGTTGCCACCTGGAGTGCTTTTCAAGAATTGTGTGCAACTGTGCAATTGAGAATCAATACAGAGCAATTGAAATAGTATATGAAAGGAATGGAGAACCGTCCCAACTGAGAGAGAACCATTTCTGGAAAACAGCTTTTTGTTGTTGTTGTTACCAATATTGATTGCACACTCCACAGTGTAAACTACTCTGGACTAGATGCTACTAAACAAATGGACCCCATTGCTCCCAGAGAGAGCGTGGAGACTGTTTTCACAATCCGTGGAGATTGCTGAGAACAAAACATATCTCTCCTCTAAAGGAAGTTCTTATCCTCCTTTTGATTTTCCCTAGGCTCAGCTGTCCAGTAGAACTTTCTGTGATAATTTCAATGTTCTGTATCTTTGCTGTCCAGTAGGGTAGGCACTGGGTTATGTGCACCCATGGAGCATTTGGAATGTGGCCAGTGCAACTGAAGAACAAAATTTTCATTTAATTCGAATTAATTTAAATTTAAATAGCCACATGTGGCTAGTGGCTACTGTATGAACTGAGCAGCTATTGATCAGTTGGTGATACTCATAATATCAGCTAATTACTGACCATTATATTATAAACCAAGCATTGTGTTAAACATATGAACTAATTTAATCCTAATAGCAATCCTACGAGGTAGTTACTAATATCATACCCATTTTGAAGATGAGAAGACTGATGCACAGAGAGTAAGCAGTGTGCTCACATCACAATGTATAACAAGGCAAAGTAGGATTTAGCATTTAGACTGACTCTTCATAAGATCACAGTGAATTTTTAACAGCAGTGGTAACTGAAACAATGGTTATTCTGACAGTTTTCACTTCCTGATTGGGCAAGAAGGCATGAGAAGCATCAACAAAAGTTTGAAAATAGTAATCTCTTTGAGGACTTCCCAGCTAAACAAAATCAGAGTTGCCCTGCTGAGCAGCTTGAAATGATTGCCTAAGGATGTATCAACTCATTTTGCCCACAGAGGCCATGACCTGTGACCCACTAAGTGCAGGAAAGAAAACTATTAACCCAGCTCCTTATCTGGTGTTGTCATGGAGATTCAGCCTTAAACGAAGATGGTGCTGTATTTTCCGCTCCAGTAACAGAGCTTCAATCAATTAGCTTCATCTTTATTTAGTCCACAGTACCAGCCTGGAAGAGTCTCTTGAGAGAAGACCTTGAAATAGCTTCTTACTGTTCTAGCAGACAGCTAGAGATGACTTCCTGGGTGCATGGTAGATGCTGCTGGTGTGATAAACCTGAATATTTTTTTTTAATGAGTCTTTTTAATATTCTGGAAGACCCTCTGCTGTGTAGGTATCACCATCGCATATCACCATTACACCAACGCCATATTGCATGTGTTGATTATCAGAAAGGATTAAAAAAGAAAAGTTCCCAAACCTGGATGTCCATCAGAATCCCTGAGGAAGATTTTTAAATACAGGTGACATTTCGATGAGCACCAGGTTAAGGAAGAAAAGATTTAAATTAGATAGAAGTATAAACTAAAATGCATTTCAGATTTCATATTGGCAAATTTTCTGCCATAACTAGGTTATTTAAATTGGTCCTTGGTATTTTCTTAAATATCTGGGACTAACTGGTAGTAATAACAATGTAAACATCGCCACAATGGCGACTGTGCTGAATTTATTTATGCCCAAAGTCAGGAAATAGGTGCTGTGCTATGAAATGAAGCTACATGTGTTTGAATGTCATTTCCCAGGTAGCTCCTCTGATACTGCAGTGAGATTTTGGCTTTAAGGCACCATTGCTCCAAAAGTGATCAATATTAAATAGCTTGACAAGAGAGGAGATGGGTTGATATTTCAATCTGAAAATCCGGCAGGTTTTTCCAGACAAAAATCAGAGGCACATGGATTACTTGACATTCTCGAACTTTATTGCGTGGGGTACAGAAAGAGAATGGATACAAGAGATCACATGGAAGAGGATCAGATTGGATTCTCCAAGTTCTTTCCTAGAGGAAAGACAGACAGAAAAACCCAGTTAATTTTAGGTGATAGAATAACACTAATGGCTTACATGTGAACAGCTACCGTGCCGACTCTGTGCTTGGTGCTTTACTTTTATTTAGTCCTTATCACTGTCATTTGAAGTTATATGTTACAGATGAGGAAACTGAGGCACAGAGATGCTCTTTTCCAAAGAGTCAGTATTTTGCCTGCTTGGCATAAATAATAGCCCCCTATATGCTGCTTCCCTTTTGTCATTTCTTTTGCTTTATACGGGAGTTAGGTAGGCGCCCCATTAATACGGCTGTCTCTGCTGCTTGATCCAGAAGACACTGAGAATCCAGCCCCGAGGGAGAAGCTGGCTTCCTCAGTAATAGATCCTGGTACTTCGCAGTAGGTATCTCTCCCCCACTTGATGGCATTGATGTTTCCCCAAATAAAGCCCCTAGATAGGTCCTAATAGGCCAAGATCTCAAGCCTCCTTTACTGTACTGTCTCCTTATTTTGCAATATTGAGAGGACATTCTATTAGTATGGGATGAGGACCACCTGGACTAACATCATCCTAGAAATTGGACAGAGTCTCTTCCATTCATTAAATGAATCGGCGGGCTGGGTAGCAGAGCTTCCTCGGGATGCTCAAAAGGATGCAGAAGATACTTGCCTTGGCCAGTCGCCTGACTGTATGCCAGTACAGATGCTCAGCTGTGGTTGGACTTTTCACCTGAATGGAAACAACAGCTCAGGTCTCAGTCTGGACTGTGGCAAATCATGGGAAATTAAAATGCAAATGAAATTTGCAAACATGACAAAAACGAGGGAAAGAGGAATTAAGTTCCTAGAATGAAAATCTAGCGTTTTTCATGCTAACCCCAGGAGGCCAGCTTAATCAGATTTTCAGCTAACATAGATGATAATGACCCTGGCATCCAGCTTCTGTGTAGGGCTTTGCAGTGGCAAACTCCGAGAGAGAAGGAGCAGGTGATAAAGCTGGGGTGGGAGCTGGCTTTGCACCTTTGTGTGCCAGGAAAGTGCCATTGGTTTTCATGCTGGCAGGTCCTTTTCAGAGTTTCATTTCCTTTGCTCAGTTTTCCGTGCCAAACTCGATCACCTTATACAGAGTTAGAATCTGCTTAGAGTCATCAAAATATGATGACTTGTGGTTTTTCGTTCTGAACAGGCTGCACTCTGCCCAAGTATGTTATTCAGTGGATTTCAATGCATTCTCAAGAGTTAAACATTTCTAGCTCTAGAAAGCCATGTTCTTTGAGGTACGAACAATAGTCTTTAATTTTTTCAGACCACCAAAAGAATCCGGTAGTAGGTAAATGACATCAGATAGCCTTATCATTCACAGGACCATTCAGAAAAAGAGAGAGAGAGAGAGAGAGAGAGAGAGAGGGAGTAAAATGGTCCTGGAAACAGATTATGATATCTGCCCTGAAGGGCCTCTCGCAGCTTCAGGAAGTTGAAGACCTCTACAATCAACTGATAAGAACAGTAAATGCTCATTAGATAGATTATGTAGACTGAAACATTTTGTCCTACTGCATGCAATTTTAGAAAAGTTTATTAGAAAGGACTCTGGCCAGGAAACCCAAGTTCAGGCATCCACCCATTGGTGTGTGGGTCACTGGGAAGTTGCTTCACTGTTCTGAGCCTCAGTTTCCTCATCTGTTAAGTGGGGACAGTAAGACCTGTCTCAGTGGGTGGCTGAGCACTTTGTCAGTCTATAGCAATAGGCATAATATGGTGCAGTTATAACCATCATCATAACTGATATTATTGTTGTTATTAATATTAAATTGCTGTGAAGCACACCATGCTGGGTCCTTTGAAGACTGAGATGAATGAGCTTGGCCCTTTGGGTCAGTGCTGTGTTTGATATAAGCTTGAGAAATACCAAACTTCAAAATATCAATTCAGATCTGAGAGATCTTGTTAGTTGATTTTGTTGTGAAATCTCAGCCTTGAAAGGAAACCAAGTGTGTTTCACAAGCAAAGACTGAGGGACTCTGTTCCACTCAGCTGTTATTCTATCTCTCAAGACACACCCGGCATTATTATTTATACTTAAAATGCACTTCAGCTTGCCAGTCGGCCTGGGGTAAACCTGTCAAAGTTCATCACAGGGAGTGGTTCATATACCAGGAGGTCTGAGCCTAGCTGTCCTAGAGCAGCTTTGCAGAGTGGCTGACAGCCTTCTCTGTCAACGTCACCGAGCCCAAGACTATGAATGATGCATCAGAGACCACAGTGACCCGTCTCAGAAACAGAGCTTGTTGTACTTCGAGAAGAGGTTCCTGACTTCAGAGGCAAACTAGATGTCATTCCTTCTAACTCTGATGGTTCATAGTGGGCAAAACAAACAGTAACCATGAAAGAAGAGGAAAAAGGAAAGCCAATTACGAGAAAACAGAGATGATCAGGGAGTCACAGTGCCACCACGTCTATGCACAGCCCTTTATAAAAGAAGGCTTTCACGTACATAACGCCATGCAGTGTCCACGGTATCTCATCAAGGAAAGCTTCCTCCTGTTTTACACAAGAGGAAACTGAAGGTTAGATAGGACTTGACTTATTCAAGATCACAGAAGTCCATGAGCTGATAAAGCTCATGCTCTCCAGGGTATCAGAGCCAGGGTTACGACCTTGGTCCAGTTTTTCTTATTCTTGGCCGGAGGGGCAAAAACAGCATGCACACGGTCATAAACGATACTTGGACCACAACTTACAGAATGTGAGATGGCCGACTGCTGCCGTGTCGTCTGAGTGTTTGGGTCAGCTCAGCAAGAACAGGCTTCGGAGTCATTTTCTCAGTCCTTTTTGAGCAAGCTGGGGTCTCCAGAGGTTACTCTGAAAGAGGGCAGAGATATAAGAGGAATTCAAAACGAATCTTAAACTTGAAAAGAAAAAAATAATGAGAATATTCATGTGGATTATAAAGAGGAATAATGATTACCTTTGATTCCTAGAGAAAGCTAATTTAAAATGCATCCGAGTTCCATTGTGCAGCCAAAAAAGAAAAGAAAAGAAAAGAAAAATCTGCGAAGCTGAGACATGTCTTTAGTAGCAGAAACCAGAGTCACCATCACTTGAGTCCTGAGAAGATGCTCATTCACAGTGGTTGGGAGGAAGAAAGATTGTAGAGATTAACTGACCTTGGTTTAGGACACATGCTGTTTTCTTTTCAAATGCAAATGAAACTGGGGGCCTGAAACACAACATCTGTGCTTAATGCCGGTGTCTGAGAAAATGCACTTCATCAATGTAATGGTTTTTTCTGATTATTATGTTTCTGTTTTTACCAAATTAGAAGTGCTTAGGGTTCATTTCCAAAGGTAACTGAAAACTGGTCTCTGCGGTCCATAAAAGGAAATAAATAGGCAAAACACTTTGCTGGTTTCATCCGTGGGGTTAGCTCCTCAAAAGAGATGTTATTTACGCAAGTGCAGATGTAGCGTTGACCATCCGTTTTAAGAGTTATCCATAAAAGATAGTTTTGAAACCTGTGACATCAGGATCAAACATTGCCTTTTTAGATTTTATCGGGAAGACTACACTTCCGCTTGCTGAGGCTGTAGACTTGATACTTTCTTATTATTAATAAATAATTACTCAGTAGATGTTTACTGTTGCCTATGACGTCCTAGGTGAGGCTAGGAGCCTCTGGTACGTGAAGTATTACACTCTATTCACGCCACGGACATTTTCTGAGACCCATTTGCAGGCCCTGTGCTCACGGCGCAGAGATAAAGGCAACTTGGTCCCTCCGTACACAGGCTCGTGTCATCCCCCGAAACCATCTGCCTCCAAATACAATTCTCCAGCCTCGCAGAACTGCTTTCCTGTCCCAGGACAGACCACATTCGTCTGAATACAAAAGTTTCCTTGCGCTTACTTGTTTCCTGCCTCCGGTCTTTTCTTTACCACTGCCTAGAGTCCTTCATCTTTTAAGAGCGGCTCAAACAAAGACCCCGGGTGGTGCTGTCCACATGGAACTCACTTCTACTGCCCCTCCTAAGAGCCCCTGTCCCTCTGAGTTAAAATTGCTTACCTGTGAGTCCTCCATTAGGTCTGGGGTCCCCTGAGGGTACTGTCCACTTCTGTCCCCCTACTCCTAGGCAGTTCAGGGCTGACCCAGGGGAGTGGTGCTTGACCAACGTTTCTTTGATTGACCCAACTTAAAATACTCTTGTGTTTCATAGATCCTGGCCAGATGGTGCAGTGCCAGGCTTAAATGTAAAAGCTGACATAGCTTTCCGGACTCTGGAGAATGATGTGTGTATTCCTTTGATGCTAAGAACCAGTAGACATCCCAGCCATGTGAACTTTCATCCCATTCTTTAAGTCGAACCAGAGTTGCAGAACAGAGAGGGCAAATATTAATTGGTTTTTGAGGAGCTGAGGTCCAACCGTGATGAGAGAAATGAGGGTGCTTCACAGAGCTCTCAGGCAGAAAGACATATGCCTGCAAGATTTATAGTTGCATTTATTTCTGAGGTGATTCTGTGTCAAGGTCAGGGAACATATATTCTTTGCTAAGCTGTACTTACAGAGTGTTTTAAAATGGAATTTAAACTGAGGGAGTCTCCAGTGAACTCAGGGTTATTGCCTTGAACGTCGAAGCGGAGGGGGAGTCGCAACACATTACCAAAACTTAGATTGCACAGTTCCGAAAAGATTAAACAGGTGAGATAACCCTGTTATAGAAATTATAAGAAAAAAGAGATTATTCATTTTTTTTTTTTTTACAACACCATGTAATATATTAGTGAAATGTCCATAATATTGTAACGAATGTACTTGCTCAGAACAATATACGTGGACACAATAAGACTCCGGACTGCCCATATTTGCAGGGCTGAATTCAACTCAGAGTTCTCCAATCTGAAAAGCCATCCTGTGGTCTGAAAATTTACCTCCTAACATAACCTGTTTCCTGATCTGGTGATGATGCCAGACTAGTTGAGGTTTGTGTGTGTGTGTGTGTGTGTGTGTGTGTGTGTGTGGTGAGTTTTTGTTCGTTTGTTTTTTGCTTAACTGCAGTTTAAAATAAATATCATTAGATTGATAACACTGCAGGATTTCAAAATTTAGAACTATTCAGACAAAAGATGCAGGCAGTGCTGAGTCAGGCAATGTCTGACGTACTGTATCTGTCAAAGGAGAGGGCATTATATGGAATGCGTCTTCAAACCAGGTCAAATTCTGTTCTGTCTGAATTTGAACCTGCTTCCTCTAAACACCCCAAATCACATGTTTGATTTGCTCACTATCGTCTGCCATTGTTGGGGCATGGTGACCTTTTTTTTTTTTTTTTTTACTAGCACAGCAGTACAAAAATTCACTCTTGAATTTATAGATTTTTCTTTACTGTTTCATGGCCCTGAAAACAACCACACAAATGGATTTGAATGAACAACATGAAACGTCTTCTGTCACTGTTGGCCCAAGCTTTCCAGTCTCACTGTAACCTGAACATGATGATACACTCCCCTCTTTGAATACCTGTAACTTTGACAAACTTCTGTTCCCAGTTATTTTTAAGTCGCTATTTAAGATGTTTATCATTAATTTATGAAGCCACTTTTAAATTGACAGAAAAGGAGAGCACCGAATCAAACTCTTTGAAACAAGACAATCCTAGCAAAAAGTTTATTTCTAAGCAGCACATCCTAAAAGTACTTTTTAACCAGAAGGTTGACTTAAAACATTTTCATCTTGCACTCTTTAAACCAAAAGGCACCAACTGAGAATGGAGCTAGGGAGAATTTTTTAATGGACTGAGATTAAATCTATCATTTTTACCCAGGGAAACTTCCTTCTCATTTATTCTCAGGTAGTTTCATGTAAAAAGGGACTATTAAAATGATGAGCTGCAGTGTTTTGACAAGCACTTGTCCTGCAAAAACTTGAAATCTCACTGGAATACAGTTATATATTCACTGTGACAAAAGAATGCCCTATTTAAAAACTAGGACAGATCGCGTTGATATGGAAAAAGGAAATAGCTATGTGAACAATACATCTGAAATTAAAGACTGAGTTGCTGGCATCCATGTAAAATCAACAGGAAATGTAATTACTCTTTGGAAGTACTCCTGTCCTGTCTTACAGTTCTTAAATGGATTAAAAAGAAAAAAAGAAAAGATATTATTTGTACTCAGAATACCATTATAAAAGCAAAGATGGAAAGAAACATAGAGATGATCTGATAAAAAGTTCCATGTTAGGAAGGAGGAAGACTAGCCCACATTATGAAGCGATATTTCCCCCCTCCCATGATAGGACCTCTCTGCTGTCTTTCGTGCAATCTCTCTAGAGAGAAGTCTCGCTATTGGTTTTATAAGTATAGTAGGAGGTTCAGAGGAAAACAAAAGGGGGCCTTTTCTTCAAAGCCACCCCATGATTTTAATAACTACTCCATGTTTTCTACTGTTTGTTTTCCCCCAGTTTGAAATGCACTGACTCCAGCTGGACAAGGATGTTTGCCAAAGCAAGTGTGATTTTTCACTATACTGTCGTATCACTTAGGCTGAAACAGGGAGGTGTTACTGTTACTACTACTGCCGCTCTTATTATTTCATAGCGTATATCCTTTAGTTGAGAGCTCAAGGTGATATATTAGCATCAGTGGTGAGTCATTAACAACGCTTATGGCAGCCCATTCCCATGCCCCCATTCACACATCACACGAGTCACCATTTCTTCTAAGGTGTTAGTTTGAATACCCTTGGTATTTATTGGTAATTCTTGGGTTTGACTAATGTTGAAATTTATCTTTAGACTCTTCAGATCTTTCACTGAATCCTTCCCTGCTTTCTCAAATCAGTGAAGTTGGTCCAGTGTTTCTCTAAGGCAGAATTAAGAGTCCCAAATCATCTTCAACACATTATCAAGCCCAGCCAGCAAACCTTTAGTATTTCTTTGCCGCAAAGAAGGAACCACGACCATTTTGGGTTTAAGATGGTAGGGTCATTCACTGCTTTTTGAATGAATATATTTCTGGGGATGTATTTACCTTAAAAATAAACCAGAACAAACATATTTACTAAGCTTATAAAACACCCTCCTCTCTCCCTTCAAGTTTTCCACATTGCCTTCTCAAATCATAGTCGGAACACATGCATTTAAAAATAATCTCTCACCATTGAGAGTTTTAAAGTAGGCTGACCAGCACCACTTTTGCCATTATTGGCTACTTGTTCAGGAAAGACAAATGTGCACGCGCCCAGTCCAGTCACATGTTCTCCAGAGAATAAACCAGGCCCGTGACCCACAACAGCCATCTACACTATGCTTAGCAAATGTCATCTTCCAAAACGCGTTTCTTCATATACATAGATTTCTAGGTAATCATGCACAGTTTTCATGGAAACATTTCTAATTCTCAGTGGAGACAAGAACACACAAATAAATAAAAAGTAGATTGTTTCTTACCTTTTAGAAAGCAGGCAAAAGCTATACTGTTGGTGGGATAGTGTACCAAGTAACAGACTTTTGTACACTCTTTCTTACTGGTGGTATACAGTCTACAGGAAAAGTAAATATATAGGTATGTATAAAATAAAAGTGCACACAACATTCCTTTTTATTCTTTTTTCTTTGCTTTTGGAGAAGAGGCTGCGATAGAGACCATAGACATTATGCCCACTCTTTCAGTGGGTTCAGTAGCCTTTGGAAGACCAGTTGACCACAATTCAGGTACCTCTGAACATGGGAGTACGGGTGCCTCTTGGTTTAAGGCAGTTGGGTTTTACTTGTTTGAACTGGAGCAGGTGAGGGAACCAGCCCCAAAATAATGTATCTATCTGCTCAGAGCATTTTTTTCTTCCTGTTGCCATCCTATTTTTTCTCAGCCTAGTCCATTCATGCTGACCTGCATGATTAGTCCAGAAGGATGAAACAAATAACATAATAATGTAGAGAATGTCAGGGATCCAAACAAATGAAGAAGCAAAACAAAACAAAACAAAAACCAAAAAACCATAACAAATTGACACAGCATAGGAGTGTGTTCCAGCATTTTCTAGGCTTTGTTACTTGTGTAGGGTTTGGTGCCCCTGTCCACTTTCTAGCAGTTGGGGGGTTTAATTGAACAGCACAAGTTTTTACTTATATATTTTCTTTACAATATATGCAAAATGGTAATTAAAAAACAGCACCAGAATACAAACATATATTTAAAAAATCTTATTTTTGATTGTTTATTTTAGGTATAAATGGTCATTCTTTTAAAATGTGCTTCATTGCAATATGCTTATTGTCTTAAGCTGGTCTTTTGCACAGTGTGTGTCCAGCCTCTCTCTCAGGGTCGGTTTATCAGTCATATGGCCCCATATCCAAAAAGGCGGTGTATCCCACACTGTCCACCTGCCTGCCATCTCTAATTGCTAGGCAGTTCCGGAGTAAATTATCTGTAACCGGTCAGGGTGCTTGAGCAGTTTCTCTGCACTGCCTGGGGGCATTGGCTCAGAAAATGGATGGTAGTTTAGAACCTGGTAGCTTAGGGCTGCTCATCCTCTGTGCACTGCAGTCCTTTACGAGGAAAGCATCTGACCAGAGGATAATTCACAGAGCATCTTCTGGTTCTGACTAGTCCAGGTGAGGAAGGGAGCAGTCCTTACCCACCATCCCAATAAAGCTGTGCTGCCTCGGTTAATATTCTTCATCCAACTGGAAAAAGGTCTTGGTGGCCATGGATAAGCCAAGAACCAAGTCCTCCTGTTGATCTGGCATCTTCAAGTTTGCCTCGAACATACATCTGCCAAGTCAACAATAGAAAGTTGGGGGAAACATGCCAAATTCAGGACACTGCTGCGAGAACCAGAGCTTGAGGTGCCTTTCTTCTTAGAGAAGGAATGTGGAGAAGGCATCATGGTGGCCAGATCTAAAGCTATCCACATGAGGTCAGGCACTTGTGATCCTCTAGCAGCAGAAATACTGTTTGTACACATAAAAATACAGTAAGTAGCTGAGCTACACCCTTAGGCCCCCTGCTGTTTTTCAGTCTGAGTGTAGAAACCAACAAGCATTGGCCCAACTCTGACTAGGCAATACGGTAGCACTACACAGATACATTAAAATGTTTGAGAAGATTTACTTTTTGTTGAATCCATGCAGAAAGAAGTTCTTCTTTCAGACAATGGAATTTGAACTAAAGAGGCAACCTAAGAGGAAAACTGAACTTCTTGGGGAAAAATCAAGCAGTGCAGGGGCAGTTTTTAATTTCTGCCCATATTAAGCCAACAAGCAAACTCGTCTTTCCGTGGACATGTAGTTGCTGTGTGCCATTGGACGAGCAGAAGCGAGCATGCACCAGATGGCAAACGGCAGTGATGGAGCTGAGCTGTTGAAAATGAACACACCGAAGACTGAAATACACTGAGACTAAGTGCTTAGAGAAACAATAAGGCACATTTCTGTTCCATTATTAACTTCGTAGCTCATTCTGTAAATTCAACAGTCTCCCAGATATAGTCCCTCAGAGAATAGTAGACAGAATTTCCCCTTTGGAAAGACATATTCCTTTCTTAAGTACATGGTCTGTGCTTTTATGTGTTTCTTTTTAACCAGACAGTTTAATTTCAGCCAATAATTTATTTGTCTCTGTTACCGAAGTAACAGAAATTTGACAGACTTTGAGCTATATTTGGTATTAAATAGAATAGAATAGTAATGTTCTCTCTCATCAAAATAGTCATGTCTATTTTCATTAATTGAATTTTCACTACTGTCCTTTTCATACATTCATTTTTGCATTACTAAGGACTGGTTTTACAGATATAATTGCTATCTGTGGTAGCACTATTTCCATATTAGTGGCTCCTTAGGGATCTTTTAAAATAGCTACAGGTTTGCATTTTTGCCTCACCTCAAATATTTCATTCCATTAAGTTGACTTTGTCCCAGATCAGCAACATTGCTAAAACCTTGGGAGGTATTTCAAATATGGGCTCAGACTGAGCGTCCCAGAGTGAAATCCTTGCTCTTAAGATCTCTGGCTGAGCTCTCCAATGGAATAGTCACAGCCATGGAGGGCTATTTATATTTATTTAAAACGAACTAAAAGTTTCAAGTGTATTTCATCAGTTAAGTAGCCATGGTTCAAGTTCTGAATTGCCACATGTGACTAGCGGTTTCTGTACTGGACAGCACAAACAGAGAACATTTCCATCACTGCAGAAAATTCTACTGGACAGATTTTGTGCAGAGAAGGTCTTTTGATTCCTCTTAGGGACCTTTGGGAGCTGGGTCATCAGAAACCCCAATGTTTGGAGGTACATGAATCTCCTCCTGTAATTCAGCAAATATCTGGACAAATTATTGACGATTAGTTTTAGGGAGTGTCTACACAAAACCAAAATAACTAAAATAATCTTTAAAAATCTTTTGGATCGGCTGTAAGACAAAAAGGCTCTTTTTGGTTTCATTTCTTCCCCCTGAACTATTTATTCTTCGTTCTGTGTAGACACCAACACATCAACAGTGACAAAACCCAACAAAACTCTTTCAAGAGAAAGGCAGCAAACGAATTCCAAATGGAATCATTGTTGTGACCGACACAGGTCGTAAGATACTTGGATTTTTGAGTTAGTAAGATGAGGCCTCTACCTGGGCAGCCTTCTTTGAGCTCAGGTTTTACTCCTGTCTTTGCAGACAACACAGCAAGCAGGAATGCATTTCACAGCACATTTAACCAAAGAGTCCACCGCCACACATCATTATATTCTGTATATGCAAGCTGTATTACCAAATGAAGAAGCCAAAAGAGTAACTTCTGCATTAGAATTACGACATGTCACCGATGTTCTGAGAAACAGAGCAGCAAAGGGCAGCAAGCATGGGTTTGGGAGTCAGACCTGGGTTTCACACCAAGCTCTGCTGCTAACTGGTGTGGGACTTCGGTAAAATCCCTTGATCTCCCTATGCCTAGGCTTTTTCAGTAAAAGGAGAATAATGATCACCAGTCCACAGAGTTACCATGAGGAGTAAGAGATCTTCCACCCAAAGCATTCTGTTTGCTGCCTATTTCAAAGGGGAGCTGAGGGGTTTTTGTTATTATGAGTGTCAGTGTTAATGTTAGCATTTCAACAGCCACTGTCATACCCCAAATAGCCTCCACAAGGATAGAACCTCATCATTAAAGGTTAACAACAGTTAAAATGTTGTTTAAAAAGCTAGTTATTTCTAAGTAGCATAGTGTTCGATTAATTATCCAACTTCAAAACTTCTAATTTGGTCATTAATTTTCAATACATGTCGACTTTTGACCATATTTTCTGCTTATTGATTTTGGACATCTCTTGTTAAGTGTGTGTGTGTGTGTGTGTGTGTGTACAAATATAATGTAAAGCTGCTGTTGAAACATCTTCAGGGTGAGGCTTTTATGAAAAATCTGGCAAGGGGTCCTAGAGTAAAATGCCTCAAAAGTATAACTGTGCAGGTATATTTATCAATATAGGATACATATAAATAGATGCATGAATATGTTCATGGAAATATTTTTATTGGCCAGTTCCATCTGCCTTGTGGTGTTCGGTATGCCTTTAACGTCACCATCGTGTCTATGTAACCAGTCACACTGAAATGTGGGCTTTTTCACCTTTACAGAAATGGAAGAACATGAACATGTAATTGACATACTGTTTTTTTAGATGTATGAGATTTGATGACGCACTTGTGACATAGATATTATCATCTCCATTTTATCCATGAGAATGCTGAACTTTAGAAAACCTCAGTTAATTCTCAAAGCCACACCGCTGGTAAGTGGAGTGGCTTGGATTTCAACCCAGGTCTGTCTCAACCCGAAGCCTCTTCCTACACCACATTGAATATCACAGCAATTCTCTATCTGTTCCCTTTCCTTGGAATTGACCATTTTTTTCTGAAGATACAAGAACAGAGCCTGTACATCCATTGTTTCTCCCTCCTCTCACCTGTCCCAGGATCTCTCCTATTGAAACGTCAAGGTGAAGCCCATGATGTTGTTAATGGGCCTTTGTTTCCTTGTCCACAGACTCAAGCATTCACCGTAGTCATTCAGCCAACTATTTAGAAATGGATTGGGCCAAGATCATGGATCGTTGTACAATAGTTGTCAGGGTTAAACTCAGTTGTCTCCTGGTTTTTAAAGATCTCAGTTGTAGAGCATAAAGCATTACGTCAGAGTATTTAGAATAGGAACTACTTTCTGCTTGGCAGTGAACCTTTGGCTACAACAAAATCAGCTCATAACTGAACAATAAGTCTTGAATGACTTAATGGCCAACCTGAAACCTCCTCTAGTTTAAAACAGGAAGTAACCTGAACATGCTAAACTGCCTCATTCTATATGGAACTAGTCAAAATGTCCTAGGAGTGATATGTTTAATCTGAAATGCACTGTTACCACCATAGTATTAGTAAAAGTAGCAACTGGGGATTTTAAGAATTTAACTCTAGTTAAATGGTCTTTCTTTCCTTTTCTTTTCTTTTTTTCTTTTTTAACAAACTAGTGTCCGTATGACCGTCGTCTTTGTGGTCTTTTGCAGGGATGAATAAAGGCTACCCAGGCATTGCAGACAGGCCATGTAGGTATCAAATCTGGCATTTCATCCTTAATCCCACCTCTAATATTTGTCTTTCATGGGATGAAACTCCTCTGGAATTGTCTGGTAGATGTTTTCCCCACGTGGGGATGCCATTAGCATGGTAGTGTCTGGGCCTGTATACTTGGATGAATGTTTGCCAGCTTTATTCAATATGCGATGTGTTTTTTTGTTTCTACAAGGCTTGGTTAGTAAAGAATCATAACTTTCTCCACATTCATGTTCCAGTGCAAGGAAGGTATGCTTCCAAAATTCTTAAATATTCCAATTTCTTTCCTATTGCTGCAGTTCAATGGGATGTTGAAGGTTCCCTAGCAGGAAGCTGATCCCCTAAGAGGAAGGGAACAAGGAAGGGGGCTCAACAGCTGTGTTTATGTCAGTTGGAGGGTTTGGGACCAAAGGATAAGAAGCCAGGGAAGGGGGAGATTTCACACTTCTGAAGCAGAGCCTCTGAAAGCTGCTTTCCAACAGGGAGCGAAAAGAAAATGGTGGCAAGAATGAGCACACTCTTCAGAGCAGACGTTAGCATTTGCCAAGGCAACCCAGCCCATACGACAAGGACGGTCACAGTCTTGCTCCAAAGAAAGGCAAGCACACACCACGTCTGCCAGAGCTTCCTGACGCAGGCTGGGGAGATGGAAGGAAAGGAGAGATACTTACTGTTTGGGTCTACGTTTTCACAGAGTTCTGTCTTGGCCTCACCGTTGGGTCTGTCACTGGGCTTGTGTGACAGCCGCGATGACATGGTGGCTGCTGTGACTACGGCCTTGAAGCTTCGCTTGCGCTTCTGGACATTGAGTTCAGGGTGGAAAATGATGATGTACACTTTCGGCATGTATAGCATCCCCAGCGCCACTGATGCACTTAGGTTCATGGAGATTGTAAGCGTGGTAGTTTGTATGTAGAGCTATAGGAGACACAACACACACGACACTATTACAAATATAATGACCGCAGTGGGAGGCTGAGCACTTAACAACGATGTCGAGCATGGCTGTGTCTGGGAGAGAAAGCATAGCAATCCCCGGGGAGACAGAATGGCTCTGCACATTTCTTGGAGAGTTTATACATACATACATATATATATATATATTTTTTTTTTTTTTTTTTCATTGATTGAAAATCATTGGGGGAATCCATGTGCAGGCCTGTCCTGGAGAAGTATCCTTCATTCAAAGCCAGGGTCGACCTTGAATCAGACTTGAAGTCCCTTTATTCAGAATGGAAGCTGGATAGGAAACCATGAAGGTCATATTTGCAACCTTGAGTAAGGGGTAGTTGTTTTTTTACCCCTCATACATTCACAAAACAGTTAACATTACATGATCTCTTGCTACATAGATGACTCTGGGACCTTATCTGAAAAGTCATTATGTCAGTATTTGTATCTTCCTGCATGTTTTTAAGAAAGGGTTCGCCTTTACCGTACCTACATAGTAGTGAGTTGAGTTTCCCTGGAAAGTAAGCCCTTCTTGCTTCATGCTGATTTACAAAACACCAGTGGCAAGGGCCAAGATGTAGTGATGTTGGCTTGTCCAGTCTCCATACACTGACAGTTGCTAAAAGGCTATAAAGCCTCATTCTGACATGTGTTATGTGTAGTTCGGATGGTGCCCCCATAGCTGTCCTTGTATCCTTTTGCTTCCTTAAGAAATCAGTAGAGCAACCCATTCACTTACTGTTCAGTGTGTTAAATCATTGGGTCTTGCCTAAATTGGAAAAGATGAAGGTTGAAGGGGGTGGGGAATGGTAAGATCAGTAAGGGGGAAGCTACAGACATCTTGCCTTGGTCCAGTTGCATTTATGACGTGCCCTGTCATGATCATTTAGATATGTTTGTGTTTTGCATGACTTCTAAAGCCTAGATTCAATGTGAGGTGATGGATGTGTTCATTAACTTGATTGTGGTCATCATTTCACAACTGTACACATTGTCTACATTGTACACCTTAGAAAATAATGTTGTATAACCTAAATATATGCAATTCGTAGTCATCAATCATACCTGAATAAAGCTGAAAATCAATGAATAAACAGGTAGATAGGTGAATGTATAAATAAATTTCAAGTACATTAAAAAAAAAAGAAAGCCCACGTGACTAGCTCCCATGGCCTTTTACATCCATGGAAAACCTAGCCTCTTTACAATGTATTTGATCACGGTTTTCCACAACTATGTCTTCCCTTGTATCTGAGGATAAAATCCCCATCCTTAATAGATTCTGCAAGGTCCCACGTGGTCTTCCCCCCGCCTAATTTTTCAGACTAAGTGCCCACCACTCTCCCTGGGACACCATCCATGTGGCACTCCTTCAGGTCTTGAAGATGCTGGTTTCACTCAACCGCAGACCTTTCTACATGCATGCATGTGATTTTCTGTGTTCTTGTCTCCTTCTGTATGAAATGTTCCTCCTCTGCTTCTTAGAACATCCATCCCAGTCTGCCCTACCCCACAGCCTCAAGTCTCGGCCAGCTTCTTTACCTACAGGCACTCAAAACACTTGTTTTTTTCTTTCAGTTTTTGGGGTTTTTTTTTGATTATGGCTCTCCATTTGTAATCATCTGCCCACTACCCTGATTGTTTGACTGCCCAACTCCCCAACTAAGCCACAAGTTCCGCAAAGGCAGGAATCTTGTGTATGTAGTGTGTCATTGTGTCTGCAGTGCTGGCAAAGAGTAGGCACTTAATGATCATACAGTGGAGGAGCTCATGTGTTTATATAAGGGGCACATTCTTCCTACTGATGACTCTATGGCCAAACAGCCTTTCTCTAAATATACAAGAATTGCCATCAGACCTATTAGCTGCCTGGCCATTTCTGATCTTATTTCTTCAATCTGAGGCTCTGGAGAAGAAATTAAAAGAGACTTTGCCATCTCATCTGGAAGGAATGCTGTTATCCAGCAAACATTAATTTGAATGGGCATGTCTCTGAATGCTTTAAGGGAGCTGCCAGCCGCTAACTGTATGATACGTAGTATTAAATGTAAAATATAAAGACAAAACCATATTGAATTAATGATCCTTTTTTTTAACATCTTTATTGGAGTATAATGGCTTTACAGTGGTGTGTTAGTTTCTGCTGTATAACAAAGTGAATCAGCTATACATATACATACATCCCCATATCCCTCCCCTCCCTCTTCTCTCTCCCTCCCTCCCTCCCTATTCCACCTCTCTAGGTGGTCACAAAGCACTGCGCTGATCTCCCTGTGCTATGTGGCTGCTTTGGTTGTGAATTAGACCGTGTTTTAAAGTTCATCTTTTCCTGTGAGAGTACCTTTAGACCTTCAACTCTATTCTGCTCTAATGCCTACCCTATCCAAGAAAGTCTGACCATAGAACAGAGCTTCATGAACCTAGGCAATGTCACTTTCTTCCCTCATGGTCATTGCCGTCATCCTACTAATGAGGGCTTTGCAGACCATGAATTAGCCAGTCCAAGAAAGAAAGGGCTATAAACTGACCCATGGGATCTTAAGCTTTGTTTCTCTTTCTCCACCCAAAAGCAAATTTTGCAGTTGAAGAAATCATCCATAGCTTGTTTGTGTTTATGATTTATATAAAACTGTAACATATATGCTTATGTACATATGTAAATGTTTGTGCCTGTATGTGTATATATACATGCTTTTTCTCAACAGAGACTACTTAGCAATTTAAGACTTCAAAAGCGATGCTGTTTATTTTATGGAGTGTTTAGTTTCGTTATTTTCAGGCTAGAGTCCGTCAAGACTTTGATACTTGTTTTGAAATTTTTATAATTTCTGGTGACACTTCCGAAATCTATGAAAACCAAAAGGAACATCATTGATCAAATTCCTATGCCCCCAAATCCTCTATACATTGCAGAGTGGTTAAGAATAAGGAATCTAAAGCTAGTCTGAGTTCAATTCCCATTTACTTGTTTTGTGACCTTGGACGAATTATTTCACCTCTGCCTTAGCTTCCACATCTGTAAATGGGGATAACATTAGTCCCTACCTCATGACGTTATCTTGGTGACTGAATGAGTTACTATTTGTAAAGTGCTAGGACAGGACCTAGCATGTAGTAAGTACTAGGAAAGTATTTTTAAATAAGTTATATGGGTAGATAGGAAGGCTACAGTCTGCAGAGAACCCAGAGGTATTGATTCACAGGGATACAACCCCACTCAGCCCCAGGAAGGGAGCTAAGTCACTCTTTTTTTTTGGCCTTTGGTGGGATGCTTACCTTTTGACTCTGAGTTTTCATCCCAGCAGCCCCTTTAGTACAATTTTTTTTAGCAAATTGCAACATATTTATTTTCAGTCTGAAGGCTATTCCTGTTTTACCCAGTGCTTATTGTAAAATGAACATTGTGTATTGTAAAAGTACCCTGTTTGATTTTGGGTATTGTACTCCATTTTACTGTATCCTCCTTATAATTTCTTCAGAGATGGGAACGTGTTGGTGAGCATTATTGGTCCCTTTTATCAGAGCACAGGGGTTCTGGCACGCATAGCTGAGATCAAGCCTCTCCCTAGGACTGACCTTATCCTGTCTGGCTGTCTGAGGCTCATCCCCAGTGGAGAAAAGTCTCCCCGACCACAGTCAGTGCTCGATGGCTTAGGCTTGTGGGAAGGATGCTGACTGCCTTGCGATGTCCACCTGTTTGGATACTTAAGCCTTAATTTTATCATCAAGTTAAATACATTTAGCCAGGAGAGTCCCTGGCTAAGTGTTCTACACGATACTCTAGAACAGCAGTTTTCTTAAAATCTGATGCACGGAATCCTTGGCTGTAACGATTCTGTCTCTCAGTTTCCTTATTTGTGAAAGGAAGATACTAATAGTTCAGTTTTCAAATGATGGCTTTGAAGATCTAATTCATTAATATATGAAAAGTGCTGAGGCTTCCCTGGTGGCGCAGTGGTTAAGAATCCTCTTGCCAATGCAGGGGACACGGGTTCGAGCCCTGGTCTGGGAAGATCCCACATGCCGCGGAGCAACTAAGCCCGTGCACCACAACTACTGAGCCTGCGCTCTAGAGCCCACAAGCTACAACTACTGAGCCCGCGTGCCACAACTACTGAAGCCCGCGCACCTAGAGCCCGTGCTCCGCAACAAGAGAAGCCATGGTAATGAGAAACCCGCACACCACAACAAAGAGTAGCCCCCTCGCCGCAACTAGAGAAAGCCCGCGTGCAGCAATGAAGACCCAAAGCAGCCAAAAATAACTAAATAAAATAAATGAATTTATTTTTTTAAGTGCTTAGCAGAACGCCTGTGAAACAAGTACCCATGAAATGTAAGCTGCTAATATTTATATTCTGCCTAATATTTCTATTGGGATGCTGGGGTATAGATCTCCAGATAAGTCTTCCTTAGTAACTGCTGCCATATAGTTTAAACTTTTAATATAGGTCTTATTAACTAGAAAGTAGTTTCTAAAAATCCAGGCCTATTCATGTCTTGTCTGATTGACACGTACCAGCAAGTATACTGTTAAGGACACAGCTCTGTGCTTAATGCAGCACGAGGCAAAGCCCGGCTGAATCTGCCCTGCGCATTTTCTCACCGTGGCCTAAAAGTTCATTGTCAGATAAACGTGAGTGCATATCATGAGACGCCGTTGTTGCTTTAGAGATCGGTAGAGCATTTAGGGTTAGTTGAGTTCTTCTGTAAGTTTTGATTGCCACGATACTGAGAGACTTGACAACTCTATAGTGCTCTTGAGCGAACTTTGAAACTTGCCATCCCTTCTGTGTAAGTTTCAGAATCAGTTTGAAGACTATTCTGATAGATTCCAGGGCAAGCTGTTAATGAGCACATGCTGTAAATTCACTGTGACCTCTATTTGCCAGGTAGGCCACGTGAGAGAGACCTTACCTTTCCACTCCTGGTGCATTCATCCACCTATCAGGTTGCCATTTTCAGTGAGATACAGTCATCCATCAGTATCCATGAGGGATTGGGTCCAGGACCCCCTGAGGATACCAAAACCTAAGGATGCTCAAGTCCCTTACATAAAATGATGTAGTATATGCATATAAGCTATGCACATCTTCATATACTTTAAATCATCTCTAGGTTAATTATAATGCCTAATGCAATGTAAATTCTATGTAAACAGTTGTAAATACCATGTAAATGTTGTGTAAATAGTTGCCAGCATGCTGAAAATTCAAGTTGGCCTTTTTGGAACTTTATGGAAAAATTTTCTTCCAAATATTTTTCATCCTCAGTTGGTTGAATCCATGGCTGTGGAACCGTGGGTATAGAGGGCTCACTGTACTACCAAGTGGCCTCACAGACCATTGTGATGGTGATAGGGCATTCTCCCTGCCATCAGGGAGCCACACTGTAGTGGCAGGAGGAACACAACCTAGAATCAAGTAAGGCGTAATGTAGTAACTGCACGTCGCATCCTTTTTCTCACAGTGTCTACTGGCCCCTGCTTTCTTCTCCCCTTGGCATGTCCTCTGCTCACCTGTTCTGCCTCTGATAGCCCGTTTGCATTTGATGTTCAGTCTAAAGATTCCTTCTACATAAAGCATCCCCACGTCCCCAGTCAGGACGATTGCCCTGTTGGCCCCTTCGATGAGGTACAGCTCCAAATAGCACTTAACCTGGTCTGAAGAATACAGTCCGTTGTGCTGTAACGCACGCTTTAAAATGCAGATTCATCCTAATGAGATGGATATACTGGGGAAAGGTTTGAGTATAACATGAGGTTCGTGTTTACAAATGTGTGATTTCTTCTGCAAGAAACACCAGGTAGCACAGTAAACTGCACTCGGCCAAACCCAGCCTTGTGGGATACACAGAACACACACACGCCCCGCCCTCAAACATCTGCCCAAGTCCCCCTCCACAGTTTCACGATAGATCACGAGCAGCGACACTTCTGGCACTTGCTTCCAGGTGCAAACTTTAGGTCCTTTTCTAAATAAAGGTAAAGTGACGTATGTATTACAGTATTTATGCATTTCTTAGCCGCTGAACAGGTGTAAAAACGATGCCACCATTTTTATTAGATTCCTTTCTTTTTTAATGTCACTGATGATGTTTTTGCGTGTTACATCCTTAACCCGGTTTTTCCCATAAGTCTAGTTCTTTTTATTGCACAATTGTGCTTAGCATGGTGAGTTTTAAGAACATACATGTCACATTATCGCAGAACTGACTGGATAATAGATCCGATGTCTGCCACAAAGTGTGCACTTATTCAATTCTGCTTGCACAAAAAGTTCTACCCTTGAAGCTAGTATTAGATATGAGAAATAGCCTTGGCATTCACAGCTATTTTAAGAAAAGCTATTATTTGTAGCCTGTTAGCTATCATCATCATCATTATTATTTTGCTATTATTTGTGTGCCTCTGTTTCCTCATTTCTAGAGTGGAGATTATAACGATAGACATCTTGTAACGTTGCTGGGATCAAATTGGACCATAGTAAAATACACAGGAGGGTGCCCAGCATGTAGAAACCACTCAACCCAGGGTGTTATTATCACTGATTGATCTATTGGCTATAACATAAAATGCCTTATTCACTCTGCTGTTCTTCTTCCTATAATTTTAATACATTTTGAAATGATCATCTTTCTTATGGAATCCACTGAATAACAACCTGCTTTAGGGAAAGACATCTCACTAAGTTTGCTTTCTGTTTTGTTTGAAAGTATACTCAAACCCGTTTTATCTGTCATTGACTATTTTATGAGAAATAACCTATTATGTGCATTCCCAAGTGACCACTGACAACTGGGACAAGAAAGCTTTAGCAGAGTCTTTTGGTAAGATGGGAGAAGTTTCATAGTTCTCATGACATTCCAAAGTCTGTACAATAAAAATGAAAAATGTGTCTGATATAGTCAGAGTAAACAGGAAGGGTACATCGTTATCTGACAAGTGTTTGAAACATTCGTATGTCTAAGTTGAAATGGAAGCTCTTGGCAGGTAAGACCAGTGTTTTCGATCCTTACCACCTGCACCCCTTGCTTCCTAATTAGAGTCACCATATTTTTGAGAACTAATAATGATACATGGCTGGGAATGAGGCAGGGTGTTTGCAGTGGGACTTCTTCAATCGTCCAGAGGGTCAACATACTGAAGGCTTTTGCTTAGTTATCAAATAATGCCTGATGGTGAAAGGATTCGGTGTAATGATGAGGAAAAATACTGTTTTGGGTGGGGGAGATACTTGGATCTTCTAGAAGGATGGTATTGGAAAAACCAGGTGTGTTAGAAGTGGTTTCAAAGTTGGCCTTGGATTGTTGGTTGGTAACGTTGTGCGAGCTTCTGGCAAGCGACAGAGTCAAAATTCAAACCCTAGGACTTTGTTACCAGAGTGTCTGATATAAAACCCTTCTCATTGTACCCCTACCACAGAGACCTTCTCACCATTTTGAAAATTAAAAGATAGCACAGTGCCCGGTGGCATGCTCAGAAAATGTGAGTCTTTATTAGAGTAGATGGTCCCATTTCTGTAGAGAGTTTTCATGCTATTCTATTTAAAACCTATTTTCTCTGAATAGGTAATATATAGATAGATGACAGACAGCACACATAAAGAAATACACACACACACCAAATATTATGGGACACACTCTGTGGACAGGCGTCTGGCATGGAATTATAAATAATGAAGGCAACTAGATAATTATTGGACAAGACCTAGTTTGACTGTGTTTCATTTTTCTCATTTAGTATCTCCAGGCAGACATGATGTTAAGTCTACACACCATTACATTATTTATTTGGAGGGCCATAAGACACACACTCCAGGTGAATGCAAATCAGTTTCTGGAGCGTGAGATAAGTGATTATGTCATGCTTGAAATCACCTACATCTCAGTTCTTTGCTCTCCTGACCAGAAACCTGATGCTGTGTCTATTCCCACATAGCATCATCAGAGAGATGCTGTTATTCCAATTGACCACATCCTTGGGAAGTTCAGGGTTTTGCTCCCCATGCCATCCTAACGAGCTGCGTGCCATCCTAATAGCTAATTCTTCCAGGCAGTCACTTCTGATTTTTCTGGATGCATACTAGCCCTGTGATCCCTCAGTTTTGATTTTAAGATTTTTTCCTCTTCCAACTACAAGGGAGGAGTTTTACTCTTTTACATAGCCAATGCTGGCACTATTTGTTCTCTTGTATTATCTGAAAGGTTATTTACCATTCCTCCTGGTTCAAGAGCCCCAGTGTTAGGTCTCTGTCTTGTAGTGACTTAGCATACAAAGGCAAAGCATTTTCCCCACTGTTAGCCTGGAGAGGCACACTTCTGCCAGATTCCATTGGATCCCCTGGAATCCTCGGCCATATTCTTCAAGACTGAACCTAACACCATTTTGTAGGAGGCAATGTCAGATTCTGTCTTATAATGTGAAAATACTGGCTTGTACCTCACTGGGGAATACATTAGGTAATAAATGATGATGTTCTGTATTACTTTGCAAGTAAACCAGGGCATTAAAAAGAAAAGTCTGAACTTAACGTATTCCATTTCTAAAGTTGTCATTTGAAATATTCCACTTATAGAAATGCAAAGCTGTCTAACCTTGCCAACATTTAAGGTCACCTTTATAGTTCCCGTGAACAGAAAAAAAGACAGGAATCAAATGAGAATACTGATGTCAAATTAATGGCTAAAACAAAGAGACAGTCTTGGCATTTCTTGGGAATAGTCAGTGTGTTTCAAGTAGGTCTTGTAAAGTGTTCATTGAAACTGGACCCAAGAATGTCACTGACCCAAAGACAATGTCAAATTCTTATAAAAAGACAGTGTGTTCTTTTTTTTTTTTTTTTTTTTTTTTTTTGCGGTACGCGGGCCTCTCACTGTTGTGGCCTCTCCCGCCGCGGAGCACAGGCTCCGGACGCGCAGGCCCAGCGGCCATGGCTCACGGGCCCAGCCGCTCCGCGGCATATGGGATCCTCCCAGACCGGGGCACGAACCCGTATCCCCTGCATCGGCAGGCGGACTCCCAACCACTGCGCCACCAGGGAGGCCCGACAGTGTGTTCTTAATCTCAGTTTTCAAAGCCATTGACGATGACTTTCTGATGAATTCTGACAGGTTTTGATCATGGCGGTTAGTTTGGTGAGTCTTCCTCTGTTCCTTTTGGACTGTGTCTTTCCCACCTTGCCTCTGAGCTATGGTAGCTCCCTTCCTGCCCTTCAGTTCTCCCTGTCCCCCCTTGCATTAGCTCACATGTGTCGCCTTTGCTTCCCTGCTTTTCCACTGCCACCGGTGCAGCACTGTGGGTGTGGATGGAGACAGGCCCCCTAACTGCTGTCCTGACTCTGTAGTGTGCTGTGGTACCCACTCAGCCAATGGTGTCCCTGGCCGACGGGCACAGCAGCCAACATCGGGAACCTAGGAGCTGAATTGCCCACCCAGGGGTAACTTGTGCTCTGAACTCCTCAGCAACGATCTCAGTTATGTAATGGTTTAAACCCAGAAGGAGAAAATAATTGCAATCAGACTGCCCAGAAAATTGTAGATAAATGGTTGCTCAGCCTATGCTCCTAATTGGAATGGTGAGGGCTCTGAGATGGGGCAGAGAAATAACACTCACCCTTCTAAGAGAAATAGAACAAGAGGAGTGAACCTGGCCGAGGAGTAGTGGCTAAGTAGTACACGGTTTTTCACAAGATCCATTTTCCTTTCCTTTTGTTTCCAAGGTCCTGGATCACAGATCCCTACCCACTTACTCCCAAGGGCCTGCAGTCTGGCCTCTATCACTGCCTCCTCTGTGTCTGCCCTCTAAACCTTCCCAGACTTCCTATTAGACCTAAGAGGTTTTTTTCCAGGTTTCATTCCGCTTTAAAACTCAATGCTGAGGACAGTAGTATAGGGGGCTCCAGCTGTCCTGATGCTTTAACTCAACTTCCCATCACACTTTGAATGAAGAGAAAATCCTTAACCCGGCCTCAGGAACTCTGCAGGTTCCTAAGTCCTTGACTTTTGCACATGCTGTTCCCTCTGCCTTAGATGCTGTTCCTACTCATCTTTTCCTGGCTACCTCCTACCTGCCTTTCAGGTCTCAGTCTCACTTCCTCGAGGAGGGCTTCTCTGACTCTCATATATAAACTATGCCCTTCCTCTCTTGCTTGCTCATAGAACATACTGTTTCCCTTCATTACATCAATCACAAGTTGTGATTATTCACTTGCATGTTTATTTAATAATTATCCCCTCAATAGAATATTCTCATGAGAGCACAGACCATCTATTTCGACCTACTGTACATAACTCCTGGAACATAAAAGTACTCAGTTCACAACAGTTGAACAAATGAATGAGTACAATCTAGGAAATATATGTCGTGCAGCCAAGAGCCATCAAACATACGACAAATGTACTGGTATTGGAGTCCAGGGTTCTGGGTCTGGAGGTAGGATATGCCACTTAACTAGCTACTGTGGAATCTTAAGTAGCTCACTTAGCCTTTCCAAGCCTGGATATTGACACACCATGAGGTGACTAATGGCGTCTACCTCCCAGAGATGTGGCAGAAGAGATGACTTGTTAGTGGTCCTACTTCTTAAACTCTGAACCCATGGTCAAAGTGCTGCCCTGCTACAATATATGTGTATGTAGCATCGGATAATGTAACCACGTCCAGAGGCTCTTGGGCTTTGAAGAACCATCATTTCTTCCCATTTTTCCAGATACTTTTTCCTCTAGCAATTTCACTGGCTTCCTTTTTTCCCCGGTCCTTTAACTGGGGCACTCCTCTGGCCCAGTCAAGGCATTCAGAACTAACAAACAGAGGAGGTAAAACACAGAGGTAAATTATCCCCTATAATAGGAACAAAACCAGAAACTTTTGTGGACGTCAGGGAAGGAGAGAGCACTCAGAAGTGAGCAAATCAAGGCGGGGACCACGTTTAATTTGTCTTGGCATCCTTGTGCCTGGCACAGGGAACAAGTTGAATATACATGTGATGAATGAGATGGTCTTCCCTCATTTGACAAACCCAAGCCTAATCTCCATGTCACAGCTCATCAGGTCCCCCCAGCCACACTGACCTCTTTCATTTCCCTGAATATGCCCTGCTCTCTTCTGCCACAGGGCCTTTGCATATGCTTTCCCCTTTCCCTGGAATGTTCCCCACCCCATCTACCTCATTCTTTTCATTCTTCAGCTCTCTACTCAAGCATCACTTCCTCAGCCAAGACTGGGTCTTACCACTCTGTTATAAGCTCACAGAGCAATCTTAATAATTCGCATTTAAACATTTGTGTGTATGTGTGAGATTAGCATCTATCTCCTGCACCAGGAAGCGTCTGCTTAGCTCACTGTAGTGTCCTTAATGCCTAGCACTGTGGGTGGCAAAATCAAGGAGCTTCATTGGTATTGTTAAGGAAGGAAGTTTTGGGGACACAAAGATAGGAGATTACATTTGTGGTCTTTGGCTTTGTCTCTGGGTTATTCCAGAGAACAGAGTCAGAAGGGTACCCGACAGGAAGGAGAAAAAGTGTGATGTTCCCATGGATTCCCTGTAAGGGGTACCTCCCACTTGGCCCAAGTTGGGAATGGACTCTGCTGTCCTGGGAGCTGCCACCTACGTCTCTTTAACCCCCTATCATGTGTTCACTAGACAATAAAGCATAATTATCAAGAGTGACTCCTTTGGAGCCTGAAGCAACATTGAAAATCAACAACCCTGCCCCTTTTGGAAGGATGGGAGCTTTTCTTTCAAAAAGCTTGGGCTAACACTCAGGTTAGCACCCAGTTGTCTCCTCACTATAGAAAATGAAATGGTTGCCATGACAACTCGATGAAGAGTTCAGGCATTGAGTTTGTTTGTTTGTTTGTTCTTGACAAAAAGCTGCTGACTTTGACTTACCTGGTAACGTATATGCGTTTGTTTTTTTCAATTCTGATCCTTCCTGGAGTTTTTCTGAATCATCAATTAATATCACTTAAAAAAATCCACCTTTAGAAAGTGCGGTGGCTCAGACTAGGATAATAGCAATCAAGAGGGCTGAAGGGGACAAATGAGAGAGATACTGGGAGGAAAAAAATGAAAGGACATGTGTATGGACTGGTTGGGAAGAAGTAAGAGAGAAACCAAGGGATCACTTTTTTTTTTTTTTTTGTGGTACGCGGGCCTCTCACCGCTGTGGCCTCTCCCGTTGCGGAGCACAGGCTCCGGATGCGCAGGTTCAGCGGCCATGGCTCACGGGCCCAGCCGCTCTGCAGCATGTGGGATCCTTCCGGATCAGGGCACGAACCCGTGTCTCCCGCATCGGCAGGCGGACTCCCAACCACTGCGCCACCAGGGAAGCCCCAGGGATCACTTTTTAACATTCTGCCTCCTTTTATGCAGACCCTAGGACAGTATCATCCTGAATCACATCAACACTGTACAAACCCCAGAGTAGGTTTGAGCTCCCCTAAAAACAATAAAACGTGTCTGCCCCTCCCTAAGCAACAGTGGACTGGCTAAAAATATTTGCAAGGGATTTGAATCAATACCAGCACATTTGGATCCTAGGCCCTCTTCCGGAGTGTAAGGCTCCAGAAATCTATACCAGCTTCATCTCCTTCCACCCCAGTGAGCTCTTATTCCTAATCTAGTCACAACCACCTAAAGCTGGTCCTTCACCATCATTTACATTTACAGTTAAGATTTTCTTTCCAAGCCTCTACCCAGCATTTATTCCTACTTGGAATTCTCAACCCTCGCTTCTTAAGAAAAAAAAAAAATCTACTTTCTCTAGAAAGTGCAAAAGAGATCCTCTAAATGGTTAAATAACGAGCATGCGAGTAGATTACTGTCTCTCAACAGAAAATACCTAGGGTCATGTATAGAGCCCTTAAATAACTTAAGAAAAAAAATTCTTAGACAGAGGTCTGTTGTTTCATCAGACTCTTGAAATGAAACCGTGTCAACCTTTGATAGAAACTAAGAAAAATGCATGAATGAGTCTTAAAAAATAATTTTAAAGGCAAATTTTCTATTCAATCTTGGCTTATGGAATCACCATACATTATTTATGGGAGGAAGATAAAGCATGAAAGGTCTTCTTCGTAGTGTACTCAATGATGTCTACAGAGATTTCAGGCCCACACCTCACAGTTCCCTGCAGAAGAAGCTTCTGAAAAGGTTATTCTCATTTATGTGCAACGACATGTTTATCATCTTTAACATAGGGATCAGCATCGTCATCAGCTTCATAGGGCGGCTGAAACAATCGAACAGGCATCGCAAATCACATTGAAAACAGAGCTGTCCCTGTAAAATCTGGCTTTGTGCTAATACTTTTTTTTTTTTTTTTTTTTGCGGTATGCGGGCCTCTCACTGTTGTGGCCTCTCCCATTGCGGAGCACAGGCTCTGGACATGCAGGCTCAGCAGCCATGGCTTACGGGCCCAGCCGCTCCACGGCATGTGGGATCTTCCTGGACCGGGGCACGAACCCGTGTCCCCTGCATAGGCAGGCGGACTCTCAACCACTGTGCCACCAGGGAAGCCCTAATACTCTTTTTTTAAAAAAATTATTTTATTGAAGTACAGTTGATTTACAATGTTGTGTTAATGTCTGCTGTACAGCAAAGTAATACAGTTATACACACACACACACACACACACACACATTCTTTGTCATATTCTTTTCCATTATGGTTTGTAACAGGATATTGAATATAGTTCCCTGTGCTGTAGAGTAAGCCCTTGTTGTTTATCCATTCTGTATATAATAGTGTGCATCTGCTAGTCCCAAACTCCCAATCCTTCCCTCCCCCGTCCCCCTCGGCAACCACAAGTCTGTTCTCTATGTGCGTTTATTTCTTTTTCATAGATAAGTTCATTTGTGTCATATTTTAGATTCCATATATAAGTGATATCAGATGGTATCTGTATCTGACGTACTTGGTAAGATAATCTCTAGGTTCATCCATGTTACTACAGATGTCATTATTTCATTCTTTTTAATGTCTGAGTCGTATTCCATTGTATATATTGTACTAATGTTCTTTATCTCAGGACTATTAGCCCATCTACTTGGTGGCACAAATTGGAACTTTTAAGGGTCATTCTTTAAAACCTGCTGTTCCCTCACATTTTACCCTTTGTATCTAGTCTGTTACTCAGTTAGCTAGTATTATCTGTAACATACTTCTGGAATCTGTTGTCGTCCCACTGCCCCAGCCCTCATCTTAAATATGATTAACCAGTTAATACACTTAAGCACAGAGAACAGTGGGTACCATTTGTAAATTCTCAAGTTTTAGTTGTGATGATGGTGGTGGTGATGGTGATGAAGACGAAGATGGTGATGCACTTTCACACTGTTCCTAGGATGCTATCATAGCATCCTCACTGGTTTTACTGCGTCCATTTTTGCTTGCCTCTAAATAATACTGTCCAGAGTAAACAAAATGATCTCTATAAAAACTGCAAATCAGACCACATGGTCCCCTCTGAAACATCTTTCAAAGATGTCCTGTTGCCCTACAGTATCCAGCCTAGCTGCATTTCCAACTTCTTAGCTAGTCTCTTGACTATGATTTATCCATGCTGGCTTCTTGGGTGCTCCAAGCTTATTTCCAGCAAAGGGACTTAGCACGCGCCATGCATAGCATTCTCTCTGCCCACAATGTTATTTTGCCTGAGTTCTTCACCCAGGTAACTGCTAACTCATCTTGGAGGTTCACCTTCATGCATTTTCTTGCACAGTCTTTCTGTGACCGCCTGCTGCCCCACCAACTTGAACTTTCTCCTTCCACGATGCTCTCACATGGCAGCCTGTGTGTTTTTTATGCATAGTGCATGCTACAGTCAGTAATCATCGACATAATCATGGGTTCATTTATCTCAGCACTTTCTCTCTTCCTAGAATTTAAGGTCTGTGATGGCAGGAATAGACCTATAACCAATGAGGACTTCAAAAACTATCTTTTTAATTAATAAATAAGGATAACAGTCCAAAAATAATTTTAAAGTAAGGTACAAATATAAGCATCCTAATGAGTAAAACTTTCTCTCTGAGCTATAATAAATACATTTGGACTAGAAGTTGGTTCTTAGAGTGAACACATTCAGAGAATGTTAAGTTAAAATCCTGAGTTTCCCGAGAGCTCATATGACTTGTGCAGGGTCACAGCAATCAGGAACAAAGCTAAGATGTAACTTGAAGTCTTTTGACTTTAAAGCTCATTTTACTACACTGATTTTCACATTCAACTAAAAAGCCTATTTAATAAAAGAGTAAAAACCACAGAAGTGTTTAATTTTTCATTCTCCAAGGCTTTAATTGCCAATGCTTAGACAAACAAACAGCTCTAAGTACTTCTAAAGGGAACTGACAGAAAAGGCCCCTTCTTGACCACAGATTACATATTTGTGTAAGTGTGTTTTCTGTTTAAGTCCATATTCCCTGCTAAGAAAAACGAGCAAATGTCCTCTGCATGCGATTGAAATTGTGTCCAATTTCCTTGCCAAATCCAGCAAGGCTTCAGCGTTGCTACCTTTTTCCCAATTGTGCACACGCTTACACTCAGGCAGATGCCCCAACTGATAAAAAGGTGGGCTTGAGCAGGCAGGAAGAAAGGTCAGAAATAAGCAATACACAAATAGAATGTAGATATTGTGTGAAGCACGAACAGGTTGCAGTGTCTGATGGTTCTGTCCACGTGTGTTTATGAGCCGATGACTGACTGACCGGAGAAGGTCAAGGGGTAAACCAAGGAAAGCAGGTGTAGGGGAGGAGGGGCAGTTAAGCCACATCAGGAATGTAAATCGAAATTCTTTGATTTGCAAGTAAACACTGAATATCCCAGTGTCTTGTTCTTTGTGTGGTGGGACCGGACTCCATCTCCCTCCATCCACTTTCTCACTGTTTAGCTTATGCAGAAGATGGGATAAGTAAGGGCCCTTGGCAATTCCTCTCCAGAAAGAGACTTCTTGTGCATAATAATACATAAAGAGATAGGCTGAAAGGAGATCCAGCCCTTGAGTGGGAAAGGTGTGATCCCTTTTCGGACATACGGAATGGATCTGAAACGTGGACTACACAGACCAGCGCGCGGGGGCCAAGCACTGGCACCCTGGGGAAAGTGAGCCAGGGACATTAAGAAGAGGACCAAAGGGGGTTTGTTCCCCAATGACCGTAAGAGAGAGACAGCCTTGGGGGTGGCCTCATATGCAAAGACCTCTGCCTGTCAAGGAGTTGGATCAGTTGGCTAGGGGAGAGGAAACGGTACTCGGGCTGGGAAATGTAGCTGTAACCATAAGAAACTGGACATTTATACATCTTTCTGGACCCTGGGAGGCTTGGCTGGCATATAAGGTGTTATAGGTTGAACTATCCCATCCATTCCTTCCACTAAAAAGCAGTCATATGGACCTAACACCCATTAGTGATGTTTCCGGACAAGCTTCCCTTGTGGTCAGAAAAGTGATGCTCTTTGTGTTAAAACTTAGGACTAACCAACACATTAATGGTGTAGAGATGAGGTCACTGGACTCAGGTATCAGGAAACCTGAATTCTAGTATCTGCTCTGTTGCTTCATAGCTGTGGGCTTTGGACAAGGCCATTTGTCAAGACATTTGTGACAGTGTATTGCTACCTTCACCTTTGAACCCCAGAAACGTGTGTCTACCTTCTCAAACTAACAACGGTTAAAGAAAATAAGACCTGTATTTTCCATTTTATGCCATGAATAGAGGAAAGTTAAGCCACAATATGAATAAAATTTGATTTTTGAAATAATTGGTATACTCACAACGTATAAAAATGATGAATAATTATATGCCAGTAATTTGATAAGCATCATAAACAATTAGGCATGCACAACTTGTACAAGACGTATTAACAACGTGTAAAATACCAGGAGGAGGAGAGTTACGGATGTCACACTGTCCCACGCAGCGGGATCCCCTTTCAAAACGGAGGCATTTATTCCCCCAGAGGCTGGCGATGCAGCTCTCAGCTGGCGGCCCTCTTTGGGAACTGCCTTGTCTGAAGAGACTCCTGCTGTCTAAGGTCTGCCCTCTCCTCCTGGCAATCTGCAGATAATCCCTGGGAGATGCTGGGGTATGAAGGCTCAGCCCCTTTTCCGGGAGGGCGCAGCGTCGAGGGTGGCTTCAGCTGAGACCCTGTTGAGTCTGCATCACGGCACAACCTCTTCCTTGGCCCAATCCTGTTTCTTTCCTTCTACCTGTTGGTGTTGATCCCCACCCCCCCAATAAACACGTACTTGGGCTCCTAGGGAGGCCAACCCGAGACTCGGTATATCTCTTAGGACTCTAAGGCCCAGCTCAGTTTCAGTCGCAATCAAGCACTTTCTGAATACAACTCGTTCTGTAGCTCCTTTTTTGCAGCATACACCCCAAAGATCCACTGAAGACCCTGCAGCATTTCCAGCACGTGCTAAGTAAGGTTAAGTCAGCACATCGGAGACAGAGCCTGGCTCTCTCCCAGAGCGAATTTCTCCAGATTCTCTATCGACTACCTATTAACTGAAATTTTTCCCTCTTTCTCATCCTGATACAATGTAAGCACATACACTACATATATTTTCCCCCAAATTTTATTTTAAAAGCTTACAAATGTTCAGAAACTTGGACACAGGATGAAGAACATCTGGACAGTCCTCACTGACATCCCACCACACTGTTTTTTTTCTTTCTGTCTCTTTTTGCTACGCAATTGTAAAGTCATATACCTTATGATATTTCACTTTTTTCTTTCTATATGCATCACCTAAAGAAATGGACATTTTACTATATCACCACAATACTGTTATTACCACACCTAAGAAATCTGACGATAATTCCATAATGCCATCTAATATATGAAGTCAGCTTCCCCCATTTTTTACAAGAATGTCTCATAGGATTTTTCTCCATTTCAAAATTCAGCCAAGGTTCACGCAGTGCATTTGCTTATATCTCTTTAGATTCTTACAGAGTGGTCTCCATGCCTTTGGTTTTTAAATACCTTTACTGATATAAATAATAAACTGCATATATTTAAAGAGTAAAATTTCATGTTTCGACCCATATACACCAGTGAAATCATCACTACAATCAAGACAGTGAACACACACCTCGTCTCCAGAAGCTTCCTCGTGCCCATCTGTAACCTGTTCCCTTAACCCTACCCCATCCAATCCCATCTGCAAACAACCACTGGTCTCCTTTTAGCCACTGTGAATTAATTTGTATTTTCTAGAGCCTTACAGAAATAGGATCATAATATGTACCCTTTTCTGTTGAGCTTCTTTAATTCAGCATCATTATTTTGAGATTCAGCCATATTGGTTGAATGTTCAATAGTCTGTTCCTTTTTAATCCTGAGTACTATCCGTTGTATGGAAGAACACATTTATTTAACCATTCATCTGTCAGTGGACACTTGGGTTGTTTCCAGTTTGGGGCTATTACAAATAAGGCTGTTGTGAACATCATACCTAAGACTTTGGATGGACCTGCATTCATTTTATTTTGAGTAAATGCCTAGGAGAGAAATGGCTGGACCATATAGTAGGTAATTGATTAACTTTATAAGAAACTGCCAAAGTATATTCCAAAGTGGCAGTGTTATTTTAGATTCTTATCAGCAGAGTATGAGACTCTCAGTTCCTCTGAATCCTCTCTGACACTTGGTATGGTCAGTCTTTTTAAATTTTAGCCTTTCTAATAGGTGTGTAGTAAAATCTCACTGTCGTTTTAATTTGCAGTTTCCTAATAACTAGTGATATTCAGCAGATTTCATGGGTTGTTTGCCATCTATATATCTTCCTTGGTGACATATCTGTTCATATCTTTTACCCATTTTTTTTAATTGGCTTGTTTTCCTATTGCTAATATTTGAAAGTTTTGGATTCTAGATCTAAGACCTTTATCAGATACATGCTTTGCAAAGATTTTTCTCCTACTCTATGGCTTGTCTTTTCATTCCCTTGATACTGTCTTTTGAAGAGAAGTTTTTAATGTTTGGGAAGTCCAAATTGTTACTTTATTCTTTTATAGATTGTGCTTTTATGTGATGGTTAAGAAATCTCTGCCTAGTCTAAGGCCGCAGAGATTTTCTCCTATTACGTTAGAAGTTTTATGGTTTTCGATTTTATGTTTGCATCTATAACGTAGTTTGCATTCTTTTTTCTTTTTTTTGGATATGGCTAGCATTCTAGCACAGCTTGTTAAAAAGGCTGTCCTTTCTCCACTGCATTACCTTTGTACCTTTGTAAAAATCAGTTGTGCATACATGTGTGGGTTTATTTATGGACTCTCTGTTCAGTTCCATTGATCTATTTGTCTTTCTTTGTACCAATATCATCCTTTAGTTTTATAGCAATTTTTAAAAATTTATTTATTTTTGGCTGCATTGGGTCTTCGTTGCTGCATGCAGGCTTTCTCTAGTTGCGGCAAGCGGGGGCTACTCTTCGTTGTGGTGCGCGGGTTTCTCATTACCGTGGCTTCTCTTGTTGCGGAGCACGGGCTCTAGGTGCGCGGGCTTCAGTAGTTGTGGCACGCGGGCTCAGTAGTTGTGGTGCACGGGCTTAGTTGCTCTGCGGCATGTGGGATCCTCCCGGACCAGGGCTCGAACCCGTGTCCCCTGCCAATATTGGCAAGTGGATTCTTAACCACTGCACCACCAGGGAAGCCCATAGTTTTGTAACAGTTTTTAAAATCAGATGGAGCACTAACACACCATCGTAAAGCAGTTATACTCCAATAAAGATGTTAAAAAAAAAATCAGTTGGAGCTACCTCTCCAACTTTGTTCTTTTTCAGAGTCGTTTTAGCTGTTCTAAGTTCTTTGTGTTTCCACGGGAATTTTAGAATCAGCCTGTCAATTTTTATAATAAGCCTTTTGAGATTTTGATTGGGATTGGATTGAATTTATACAGTAATTCAGGGAGGATTGACATCTTAACAATATTGAGTCTTCCATCCCATCGACAATGTATATCTCCCAATTATTTAGGTTTCCTTTCATTTCTTTCAACAATATTTTAGAGTTTTCAGTATACAGGTCTGTCATATTTTGTTGTTTTTCAAGACAGTGACTTTTTGGAAGATGCCAGGCCCACCCCAATATTTTATAAAACGCCCCGCATTTTGCTTTGTTTTGTTATCATTAAATTCAGGTCAAGTAACCGTGAGGAATACTTCAAGGTGGTGTTGTAGGCAAGTGCGAGCACCCTGTCAGGAGGCCACAATGTCGGGCTGTCCTGCTACTGGTGATGTTGTTTGATCCCACAGTTCAGGTGGTGATCACCTGCTATCACCATTATAAAGGTACAGTTTACCTTGGTAACTGGAAAATAATCTAGGAGTGATACACTGGGACAAATGTTTGTTTTTTTTTTTTAAAGTTCAACCATGAAGTTTTATATTCATCCCTCGGTATCTGTGGGAAGTTGGTTTAAGGACCCCCGTGGATACCAAAATCTACGGACGATCAAATTTCTTATATAAAATGGCATCGTACAGGTGGGCCTCTGCCTCTCACGGGCAGGGAGTCTGCCGCACCGCAGAGGGCAGGTTGTATCTAATAGTTCTGCTCTGACACGTGACTGTTGTTATCTATATTCTTTCCTGGTGAACAGAATTCCAGTTTTCTCCTTAGATTAGAAAGAAGATGCTAATACTTCCCTTACCTTTATTCTCTAAAATAATATACCGCTAGGAATACTACGCCACCAGGAAATGTTTCCCTCATTCCAGTACCAAATGCCTAATGATTGATTAGGGGTGTGGGTTAGTTCAGAGGAAACCTGGGACGAGGCTACAAGACATCAGGATATTGGAAATGAAACCCTTACTCTGTCTGAAAACCCCTCTCAGAGTGTTGACAGTATATATGCAGTCCTGATCTCAGCCAAATGGCGTCACTGTGGAGCTGGGTGCTGATCAGTTGTATAGGTTTGTGAGCTATGACCCAATCTGTTTTATTGGCCCTCAGTCCTCATTAAACAAAAGCAAGTGCATCACGTATATAATGCTGTGGACTGCCTGTGAGTAGACAGATAGGGCTTCCAATAGGTAATCACTTTCTCTCCAGACAGGATGAAATTTACACTCTGTGAGGAGAAGTCATGTCTGATAGTCTACACCAGGCTTGGTGCTATGGGACATTACGTATGTGATTGTGTTAAAAACAGTCACAGACTGGCTATTACTGGAGTCACAGAGGATTCCTTTAACTGGATATTGGGCCCCCTCTTTCTTCCTCCTAAGACATCACATTCCATAGCTGAAAAGTTTATTTCTGTAAAATAATACGTTCTCCAAACTACCTGCTATGCAGTGGCCCCCAGCACGCAATGTTTCTTCATTCTTTTGCGTCCGTGAAAACCTGAGTCGATAGGTATACTGAAAATTGCGGGCAAGCTGCAATATTTATTTTTGCTCATGGGGAAAACTGCCAAGATTCAGCAAGTGACAGCAACTGTTCACCTCATTTGGCTTGAATCAGAGCAGGTCTTGAAGGGAGAGAGCTAGACATAATTATGAACAGTTCAGACAAGGGGTATTCAGTTACTGGGTTGAAGAATAGGAATTACTTTGACTATTTAAGAATTTCGGTTTGCAGAAATTTAAAAATCTTTGCTAAAAATGCAAAGAAATGTTTGCCATCAAATACTCACCAACATTGTATTTACAGAGGTTTTTTAAACCTTTAAAAAAACTTGTATGCCTTATTATCTTTTCATATATTAATAAAACAGCACAGGGAAAAAGCTGAAGTGGATGTAAACAAAAAACGGATGGGTAGTGCTGGAAGAATTGAAAGACTCAGACAGAATCTAGGTCACATATTTTAGAGTAACTGTTTGATGATTTCATTTTATTTGGTGTTTGCAGTTCTGTGGACTATAGGATAAACAATGATATGGATTTTCCTAAGATATGTTATTGCTGTTTACAGAATCCTTTTCACCCCAAAATATTCGTCTTAAACTGTCTAGGCAGCATTTATCACGGAAGGCATCATTAACTTTCTTTACATCAGCTCTTTTTCCAAAAATTGACTGTGAGTCAATTTCACCACATTTCATACATTCCTGCTGCTGGGAACTCTCGCTGTGGCTAGCTGTTATTGAATGTCACAGATTGAATAAGTCGACAAGATAAGATGTAGCAAGCCGAAATTACTGCCAACTTCTATCTAGGCAAAAGGCTACCAAATAATGGCAATGAGCCAGTCTTTCATTTCCTAAAACTGAATAGTTCTAGTGCCTCAGAATCAAATGTTTTCCCTCTCCTACTCTTTAGAATACTGTCTATTCAGAAGATATATATAGTGAGCATGTATTGGGGGCTCTTCATACCAAACTGTCTAAATTCATTAGGAATTGATTGAACTAGGTTTATAAAATTCACTATGAGACGCAGCAAGACTTAATACCCCAGAGAGTCGTTTTTAAATGTCAGGGTGCTTTGTGTGGATGGATACACACATGCCCATTCTTCCTTCATGCAGTGATAAGGAATGAGTTTTGATACACATGAACTCGGGAATGATAGAGAAACATATAAATGCTATTCATCCGGAACAACTCTGGCTTAGTCGTCATTCTGTGATTAACAGGTGGGGAAATACATAGCTGGGAGTAGAATGGTTTCCCTAAGCCCCCCTTAGTTGTTGAGTTGGAGAGATGCCTGGGAAATCGAGTGTGTATTTTAACTGCCAGTCTGGCCTGTGTATTGAGACCAGTGCTCCTGCTGTCCGTGGTCAGGGGTGTCCCTCAAGGACCAGCTAGTGTCAAGATTCCCTGACTTTCCCAGCAGAGCAAGGCATTACCTCTCCTAGAGTTACTAGAACTAAGTTGATGTGTCTGTTTCCCCTCCTCTCTCCATCACCACCACCCTGGACTTTGAGGCTTTCTGAAGCATAAGTTATCCGTTCTGAAACTCCATCCCCTTGCATTAGCGACTAGCAAAGTAGTGGACACTCGCTAAATACTTGTTTGGAAAAAAAGGGAGGAAATTCTTACTTATTTTCTTCGCCTGGATATTTCCCAACTCCGCCCTTCCTCAGTGGAAATTAACATCGAGTGAAACCCTTTTTTCCTCTTCCAAAAGCATGTTCTAGCTACTTTAAAACTTTTCTTCTTCTATCTACTGGGCAAACAGCAACGCATGACATCACAAATGAACCCTGCCCAGGTATTTATGCCTGGGTTTATATATGATGATAGATTTAGCATCTCCATTAGTTTCTACCCAGGGTGTTCTGATGCTGCGAAGGCATGACCCAAAGAGTCACTATTCCTGGAATATCTTTTTTTTTTTTTCCCCAATTGTACCTATGTTCATTTCTACTTTCGTAACATGTTTCTCATTGGTGGGAGTCTGATGATACCCGGATGGGAGAACTCCAGCATAACACGACCCCTGCAAGGGAATTGTGGCTTCTACAATAACGTTTTCTGTTGACATAGGAGGAAGCATGGAAAACAGGGTTTTTACTTTCCTGAACACACACGTGCCTTTCACTTAGCAGTCATCACCTGGTTACCTGCATTATTTCACATGAAAAGACTGTAGATTTTCCTCTGTCGATTTCAAAATATCCTTGTACTTCACCCAAAGTAAATACTTATTATGTTTTCAGGAGCACAAGTGTTCAAGGGGCATTAGTCATTGTGAATTCACTTACCAGCTCAATTGCTATGGAATTATGCCCATTTTAGGTGATCTATTACTTCACTTGCTATCCTGATATTTTAAGGTACAGTCTGAAAGCCCCCAGTTATTTTATTTGTGTCTCTAGAACCTCTTCTTCACCATTATTTTTTATGCTTCACTTTTCAAGTGATATTCCTGAGCTAAGGTAGTAATTTACACAATTTTAAGTGGAGGCATTAAGCTTGACTCCAACATAAATGAATGCTGAAGTTCAGAGAGATGGGGTTGAACCTGCCTGCCATGGGGGTGCATAAAACACTACGCACTTTTTCTTTGTCTGCCAGCACACACATTGTATGTGTCACTTTGAATTTTCTAGGCAACACACATTTAATCACACACTCATATTTTAATTTACGGACAGGATCGAAAGAAAGTCCTAAGGTAAAGACACATACCCATGCTACATTATTATCACTTTTAATCATCTGAAAAAACGGCGTTATTATAACTTAATTTTATATGTATCACATGCATTGAAATCTCTGGAAGATAGATAAGAAACTGGATTTTTTTTTTTTTTTAAAAGCCTGATTGTGGAGAGGGGAACTAGTTGCATGAGCAGGATGGAATAGGAAAGAAACTAATTTTATTCTCCTGATTCTCAAATTATGTACTCTGGCATGGGTTATCAATGAAAAACTTTACTTTGCCTTAAAACATGGTATCATCCTCATATTATGGATTGTAAGTTGAGGTTTTTGATATAACACATATATGGTTACATAGTATGTATGTTGTGGAACCCAGATCTGTCTTACACGTGGTTCCTTTATAAAGAAACCATGCAAACGGATGCATTTATTTTTGGACTTTCCCACATGTCCAGAATGTCTGAGGAGGGCAAGGATGAGCCTATTTCTATTCAGGGTGAAAAGCTGTTACTCCACTTAGAACCCATATGGCGCTTTGGGAAAGCAGGAGTTCTTTCCTAGACTCTTTTCTGTTATGAAGTCCTTAGTGTCTGACAGCCAGGACATTTGGCAAACCTAAACTGAGGTATAATGAGGGGGAAGTCTGACCTCTAAATCCCACCCAGTGAGCACTGCCCTTTTTTCAGTGAGGCCGCAAGGCACAAAGGTGCCTTTTTCAACCAACCAAAAACCCATTTGGAAGTTGGCCACTACAGTGGGTTGAATTGTGTCCCACCCCCAAACAGTTATATATTTGAAACCTGTGAACATGACCTTATTTGGTAAAAGGGTCTTTGCCCACATGAACATCAAGGATCTCGAGATGAGAATATTTTAGGTCAGGGTGGATGCTGGATCTAACGGCAAGTGTCCTTAGAAGAGAAAGCACAGGGAAGGTGCTGTGAATGTGAAAGCAGAGATGGGAATGATGTGTCTACAAGTCAAAGAGGGCTAGCAGCCTTCAGAAGCTGGGGGAGAGGCCTGGAACAGACCCACCCTAGAGCTTCTAGAAGGAACCAATCCTTGCCAACCCCTTGACTTAGGACTTCTGGCCTCCCAACTGTGGGAGAATACGTCCCTGTTCTTTTAAGCCATCACGTTTCTGGTCACTTGGCAGCTCTAGGAAACGAACCCAGCTAGTCTAGGGGGCTCATACAAACCACGAGGGTCTTTATGGACACCACGAACCTGGGACCGATTTCTCGTCCCTCCCCTGCTCTGTATTCTTTTCCCATTCTTTCTTCTTCTCTCTCCGTCTTTGTTTCTTTGTCCACTCAAGGAGCCGTAACAAAATACCACAGCTTGGGTGACTTAAACAACAGAAATGTATTTCTCAGAGTTCTGGAGGCTGGGAAGACCCGAATCAAGGTGCTGGCACGTAGGTTTCGTTCTCTATCCTCTTCTCGTGGCTCGCAGGTGGTTGCCATCTCACTGGGCACTCACAGGCCCTCTTTGTGTGCATGCAGGGAGAGAGAGCAAGCTCTCCGGTGTCTCGTACGGAATCCCATCCTGATGGCCCCACCCTCGAGAACTCACCTAACCCTCATCACCTCCTAAAGGTCCCATCTGCAAATACCATCACACTCTGGGGGTCAGGGCTTCAACATATGAATTTTGGGAGAGGGCACAGGTATTCAGTCCATAACTCGTTTTTCTTCCCTGCCTCCTTCCTTTTCCTCCTTTGGGTCTGCTTCATTGAGACATAATTACATATAATTAAATTCGCCAATTTTAAGTGCATAATTGGATGAGTTTTCGTAAACATATGCAGTCATGTACTATCACTACAACCATGAGTATTTTCACCATCCTACAGAATTCCTCTGTGCATGTTTGAAGTCAGTTCTCTCTACACCCTGCCAAATTAGAAAAGCCGATCTGCTTTTCTAACTCTGCAGTTTTGCCTCTGCTGTAATTTCCTGTAAATGGGATCATGTGGCATGTTGGTTTTGGTGTCTGGCTCCTTTTATTCAGCACAATGCTTTTGAGATTCATCCATGTGCTTGTATGTATCCATAGTTCCTTTTATTGCAGATGAGTGTTCCATTGTAGGGCTCTACCACCATTTGTTTATTCATTCATCAGTTGGTGAACATTTGGGATATTTAAAATTTGGGGTGATTATGTATAACTTCGTGTAGACATATGTTTTCATTTGTCCCTTTAGTTCAGTGAGTCTGGAATTTGACAGTCCCTATAATTTCTAGACTGGTAGCCCTTTGGCTATATTTTGAAAGAAGCTTGCCTGGATGCTCTCAGAGTTCTTCTAACTCTGATATTCTGTGAAGAACATGAGAAAATCTTGATCTGGTACTCAGCCCTTTCCTCAATTTGTAAATAAATAGTAGGTGCTTAATACATATAGGCTGATGAGAAGTCAATGTAAGTAATTAACTGATTCCTTCTCTTGGGTTGGGGCAGCCATCCCCAAGAAACCATCCCATGTGTCCCGAAAAGTGAGAAGCTGCCATTTCTTTCCAGTCAGCTCTCTAGTTTCCGTTAGGCATGGCCTGATACCTGTCACCCTGTTCTCCCATTCTCTTGCTGTTGGGCCTTGGCCCCATGGCTTCATTTCTCTGAGCCTCAGTGTTTTCACTATAAAGTGGGTGTGGAGATAACGCGGCTAGGATTGTTGTGTGTGAGAGCTGACATGGCTGAAATGATACGTATCATAGGCTGGATCCATCAGTTGGCATTTAGAAAATGGCTCATAAATAATAGTAGTTGTTGTTGTTATCTGGGGGAACGGCAATCTCTCTGTGCCCTTAGCTACCACCCTTGCTTCCCCACTTTTCCTCCTGTCGTCCTGCAAGGATTACACGTAGACCAAAGGGATGACCCAGTGGAGTCTGCAGAAGGCCAAAGCTTTGAGAGTTCAGAGGGGAGGAAGCTAACAGCTTACCTGTTAATGCTACAGTTCTGGGTCTGTGCAATTTACTCTTTGGAGGTTTTGGAAAGAAACTTTCAGCCAATATGGGGGCAGTTCATTAGAGAAGCTGAAGGAACAGTCGTGTCTTCCCAGTTTGGGGGATTTTGATGAAAATTTCCTGCTCTTCTGCATCAGAGTTAACTATATATCTCATTTAGGTCTTTGACAACAAATCAAGGTGAACCTCCTGTATTTTGTGTGAAATTTTAGCATCCATCTACAGGTTTTTCTACATTACTTTGGAAGAACCTACCCCGGATGTTCTTGGGGTTTGGAGGGTCCCACCTAGACCTAAGATGCGTTTGTCTTTAGCCAATTTATTTTGTTTAAATGGGTCAATTCACAGAAATAGAACTATGAACAATCGAGGCAATGGAAAAGAGTGTCCCTGTATATGTCTGCTGACGTCCTTCTATGCTGTAAGAAGAAAGGAGAGAGACAAAAGTGGGGAAGGGAAGTACACTTCCAGCATTCTCAAGCAGTAGAGATGACCACAAAGAGAAGGTGAATGTGGGCAGCCCGGTGGGGTTATTATCTAGTACTGAAACGGGAGTAAAGTAATAGAGGGCCTTTCATAGGAACAAGAAATAAGTCATGGCTACAATGTCTGAGCACTTAGAGTGAGCCAGGGCTGTGCTCTGTGTAATGTCATTTATACATGAGCTCATATCAGCACCACCAAAGCAGCCTCAGAGGACTTCCATTCCTCAGATGGACCTACAGACTCAGAAGGTGGGACCGAACTCTCCATTTTCAAAGCCTAGGTTTCAACCTCTTTATCTGGAAACAAGCCAAAATGATGAAATATTCTTTAAAAAACAGCGCCGTACCAGTAACTCATCCAGGAAAGAGAGCTTCTGGTTCCGTCCATTAGATACCATATTCATTTAAGAAACAATAAAGGTTTCTGGGGCCATTCATTCATAAGCTAAAGACAGAGTACGGAAGAATAATGATTGGAGTTGGTGATGCTTTAATTAAAGAGATTGCACAAGGACCCGAGATGTCACACACAACAGCTGTGGGTGTGATAGATGGAGCCAGTTCCACCTGCCTTTGCCATTCTCATGTCGAGGAGGCCAGTTTGTTGAAAGGACAAACCCAAGCCTGCATCCTGTGGCATTCTCACAGTATTAATTACCTTGCAACTTATTTATGTGTTCCCTCTGCTTCCACAAAGGTCTTTTTCAAAGATGTTAAGGGGCTCACCATAAAACTATATGAGCTCAGAGAAAAAGACCAGAACACAGCAAAAGAGAGGATGGGAGGGGATGGTTGAAAGGAGCCCGAGTCAAACGGAGGTCAAGTGGTTGCTGTGAATTGTTGGACAAACAGTGTTGACAACACCATCCAAAGTGCCATGATCAGTAGTGGCTTAAAATGTACCTATTATTTAGCTACATTTTTGCTATATTATTTGTAACATTTTGCTACTACTGCATTATTTTAAAAACCTGTAGATTTCAGAAGTCATTGTAAAACCATCTAAAGATTCTCATCAGCGGGCAAGTCCTTGAGTTGTGAGCCCAGGGGAGGGAGGGTGTGTGCTGTACAGACGCCGGGGCCATAAGATGGGAGAGATGATGCATGTGATCCCCAAGAATGTCAAGTAGTGAAGATAGAATTTTCAAAGAGGACTCATCACTCTCTCCACACAGTTGTCTTTGTTTCACTATTTTGGGAGTATGGACACGATGACGGTTTAGCAGCCGTGATTTTACAGAAGTGACTTCATTTGTGTATGTGTAGGTCAACCACACACAGTGTTACATGTCCATATTTTCAAGGTTGGCATGGATACATCACTGGGTCATTGGATGCCGTCACTGGATACACCGAGACTAATCTCACCATCATCCTCCCCCTTGCTTTTCTCTGTTTCTTCTTTAGCTTCTTTCCTTGTGCCTTCACTTGTACCTCATCCTTGAACACCCTCACACACTTTCCTTCCCTTCTTTGTTCATAGAAAAGAAGGAAAAGGAGCCAAAGTAAGGACAGCTACTAGTGATGAGAATTAGAGCGTGATTCTGACTTTCCTGGCAGAGAATAGAATGAGGGAAGACAGGGGTGATGGCACATCAGATGATTTAAGGAAGGGGGTGGGGGGCAACATCAGAGCTAGCAGAATGTGGAAGCGTCGCCGGCCTCAGAGCCCTGGCCCCCGCTTGCGGGTGAGTCATTTCTTCCGTTGCTTTTTCTATTTATATATATTCAGAACAAGCCAGCTGCCATTCTCTGACTTGGTACCCTGACCTAGACCAACCCTGGCTCAAGTAAACGCACTGCGCTTCAGGCTATTTTATTCTTTTCTTCCCCCAAATGTTGGTCAAAATGTCCTATTAAGATCTTGTCCAATTCCAAAGGGAAGCAGGAGAAGGCAGACAGCGTATTCAAAATATTGACCCACCTGGGCTGGGGCTCACAGGCTGAAGCATACACCAGGCAGGTGTGCTAGGTCAGAGGAAGGGATTCCTCCCCCAACCTCCACTCCTACTTGTATTGGCTGGAGATGAACTTGCCATACGACCAGCTCCTCCCTCTGAGTTGCTGTTTCTTCTGTAAAGTGAAGGGTTAGACTCTGGTCTCTCATCCCCCTGCACATTCGCAATTAATTACAGCCACATGGAGAGAGCAGCTCTTTGGACCAAATGTCCTTGGTTGAAATTCCCTCCATGGAACCAAATAACCGTTCTTCACACATTGCCAGAGCCAGTACTGCGGATTCTTTCCTGAGGAGGTCTAAAGAGATGTATGTAAATAATTCTCTGCTTCTCACCCTCCCCGCCACTGGCCTCCTCAGTTACAGAACAGGAGCTTTGTCAGTTCTCCCAGCTTCTAGAAATTCACTTCTCTGGTCCAGCAAAACAGGCATTAAGAAGCCTATAAATAACCGTCTTATTCCCACGTGTCTGTAATAGCAGAGAAGGTGGTGCTGCAAACACTTAAATTTGCAGAGTTCACAGATAATGCAGAGGAATACTGCAGGCTGGAGCTTGCATGGTGCCTTGGGAAGGAAAAGCAATCTTTCTTTTCTTTCTTTTCTCTTTCTTTCTTTCTTTCTTTCTCTTTCTTTCTTTCTTTCTTTCTTTCTTTCTTTCTTTCTCTTTCTTTCTTTCTTTCTTTCTTTCTTTCTTCTTTCCTCCCTTCCTCCCTTCCTCCCTTCCTTTCTTTCTTTCTTTCTTTCTTTCTTTCTTTCTTTCCTTTTCTTTTATTTTCTTTCTTTCCTCTCTTTCTCTCTTTCAGGACACAAAGAACCTCCCCACCACCTTCCTTCTTGCCGTGGCTGTAATTCCTTGCCCAGCACAAGATCCATGGCTAGGTTTCTCTTTTTCAGATGCTGAAGCTAAACTCTAGGGAGGAGGAAGAAACCCTTTGAGTACCTCAGCTGTGGGATCCTGTCATCTATCCAGAGTAGACTTTAGCTGTAGAAACACCCTGTGCTATTTGAGTTTCATGTGTGGAATGCAAAAGAGGCTACCTTCTTTCCTTCCCAGTTTTCTTTCAAAAAACAGGAACTACACAGCTTGAGTTGGGGTGGGATCAGGAGACCCTCCTCTTCAATTTTTATTTGCATCCTTGCTGTAATATTTTAAGGACCCTCTGACTTTGTTTTCACGATGAGAGTAAGTATTAATATGGAATTCGAGTTTTCTCAGTCTATTCTTAGAAAATGGCCTCTGCTTAGTCTCTGTGAAATGGAAATGAATGCCACACATCACAGACAGTGCTACGGTAATTAATAATTCTACACATCGGAAACCACATTAGGTCCAGAGCCTCAACAGGTGACAGGGAGAAGCCTTCTGCAAGGTGAAAGATATGTTCTTTACTGGCACAAAGAATTGCATAGACATTTCCTACGGCCTGAGGTGAAGAGTTGTCACCGTTTTTGTGGAATCATCAGTAGGCTCTTTGCTCAGTGCTTTGTACACAGCATCACACTTAAACTCTGCACACCTTAGAAGATGGGCAAATGGGTCCTATTATTGCCACCAGAGGTGAGATAAGAAAGGTAAGCTCGGGACTTCCCTGGTGGCGCAGTGCTTAAGAATCCACCTGCCAATGCAGGGCACACGGGTTCGAGCCCTGATCTGGGAAGATCCCACATGCCACAGAGCAACTAAGCCTGTGCGCCACAACTACTGAAGCCCACGTGCCTAGAGCCCATGCTCTGCTACAAGAGAAGCCACTGCAATGAGAAGCCTGTGCACTGCAACAAAGAGTAGCCCCCGCTCGCCACAACTAGAGAAAGCCCGTGCACAGCAATGAAGACCCACAACAGCCAAAAATTTTAAAAAAAAAAATTAACAACAACAAAAAAGAAAGGTAGGCTCAGAGAAGTTAGATCCTAATTTAAGGTCATATAGTTGAGGAAAGGCAGAGCCAGAATCCGTAGCTGTCTTGGCTCCATAGCCCACATGTTTAGAGCAAACGAGGTCTTGAGAAACACTAATAGTTACTTAGTGTTACTGGCTTCAAAATGTCATGAAATCATTTTTCAAATTGCCATATTTTCCTTATGCAGGATAAAAGGTTTCCTCCCCTTGCTGAATAAGCTGGATATGCAGACGTAAGCATTCAAAGCAAAATAACGGAGGCAAGAACATAACAACAAATAAGTCACCCTGTAATTAAGTCCTCACATTTTCCGTCTGAAGCCTAGATAATCATGTGCTGTAATTATTATAAAAACAACAATCTATTATCACCACTATGAAATTAACAATTATTACAGAATTCATATTGGCTTGGAGCATCTCTCCTGGTTAAGGTGGCAACCCACCCCTGCTCCCAGTCCCCATTTTTTTTTTTTAACCAGTAGTAGAAATAAGTTTGTGTGGGAAACTCCATAGACCATCTTGTATAATTAGGAATAATTTGGGGAAGGAGGAATGTCAACAATCCTTTACATTCATGCATAGTTGATTTACAAAGTTGTATTAGTTTCATGTGTAAAGAAAAGTGATTAGTTTCATATATATATCTCACAACAATCATTTTTCACCTAAATGTGAATGTTATTTATTTCCCGAGAGAAGGACAAACTGACTCTGTTAAAAATGTGATGGTGTAAAAATAGTCATTTCATGCAAGTAAGCAAGGGGGCGGATGTGTGTTGGGGGCGGGTAATACTGCAGTGTCCATATACCCACTTTGTTCATATTTCTCTGCTACTCCGAACCACTTAACAGAAACAAACACCCTCCCCAAGAAGGCAGAAATTTTGTCTTTTTTGAAAACTTTACCAGAAAGGTTTGTTTTACCACCTCAGTCAGTTGAAATACATAATAACTTGAAGAGGATCTTAATTTCTTCCAAGGAGGTTACTTTCTTTGCAGAGGGAGCTTGGTGCTGTCAGGCAGACACGAGGAGGCCAAGTGGTTGGGGGAAAGAGATGTAACCACAGACCCAGGACCCTCTGACTTGAGTTGTCAGGACCCTGGTATGAGAATGAGCGAAGCCCACTGGAATCCACTTGTCTGTGAACACCAGACCCTGGCGTTTGCCACCTCCCAGGAGACTTTTTTTTTTTTTTTTGTAGTGTCTCTAAGCCTGTCACCTTGGCAGAAACCATGCTTTGTATACAGCTTAGCTGAGCTGACTCTGAAGAGCTTTTGATATCTCACAGGATGAAACTTCTGTGCCCCGGCTGTTAAGGGAAATCAGCCCTTTCTTGATCCTTATTGTGTCCTAGGTGGCGCAGTCTTTCTTTCCTCTATCAAGTTTTTTCCCTTTTCCTATCCCTCCCCCACAAAAAGACGACTTGTTTTTCTCGTACAGGCATCAGAAATAAAACTACACGTAGTTAATAATTTACAGTCAGAGTCACTCTAAAAAGAAGTTAAAGGATTCTCTCTTATCTTTCTTTCTCAGAACGTCCTTTGGGAGCTCTAAAAACACTTAGACTCAAAGGATAGAGAAAGAATACACACTGCTTTGGATTTTCTGCCGTACAAGGAAGTTGTGTCCTACTTTCTTTCTCAGTTGGCCAACCTCATAAACCATTAAGAAAATGGCGGTCAGGCCTAGTGAGCTTCAAAAGCCAAATAACTCCCCTCTTGCTGAAATCCTCTGTTTGTAGGGCTAAATAAATAATAAGCCATACCTATAAGATGAATAATGGAAATGATTAAAATCCAAAATAGACGGGTACTTGTGATTTGTCCGCCCCTTCTTGCTACCTCCCAAACCCATGTCTTCCTTGGTCTACCCCATTCCCTTCAACAGCCAGATCATCTGTTAAAGCCTGTGATGGTCCATGCATCTTCCCTTCTCCTTCCCCACCCCAGCCCCCATCCTGTAGCTTGTCACGTCTGCTGATCCCAAATCCACACCTGTCTACTTAATTCCATCTCTACTGCCACCAGCAATTCTCACCTAGAAGACTCCTGAGTGCTTTCCATTTTCACTCTTGCTCTCTCTACAATGCAGATGGAGGGATTTTTTTTTTTATTATTAAATGAAATGATGTAACTCCTGCATTTAAAACCCTTCATTGGCTTTCTACTGTGATTGTATTCAATTCCAGAGACCTCAACAGAGTCTACACTGCTTCTCTGCAGTCTGGCCCCTTTCTTCTCTTTGCCTGCTATGTCTCAACAAATCCACCTCCTGTAGTATCTCCAACTAATCCTTCTCTTTTCTGGTTGAGGTAGATGGGCAAGGAGGCTCAGGTGGATGTGTTGTGTCAATGGGCAAGGTTAGCTAAAGTGGAAAAGAAAACTGCTTTCTGAGAAATGGGAAAGAAGGAAGGAAAGGGAAGTGTATGCACTCATTCTTCCTAAGGTCAAGGATGGGGCTCCTCCCAAGCCGACCAAGTAGGAGGCCATAGTCAGGCAGGTACCCTTTGATCCAGAAGCAAGGGGAAAAAGAAGAGGTTCTCTAGGCTGATTCGTATATGGACCCATGTCCACACCCACCTCATTACACCTATTTTGGTTCCTCTTTCTTTCCATCTACGTAAGCATCCATCCATGTATGTGGCAAACTTTCATGGAGCACCAACTATGGGCGGATGGAATGAAAGGCCAAGGAGACATGGAGACCAAAGGAAAGAGGCAGATGAATAGCCCTTGGGCTGTAAACCCAGCTCACCTCCAAAGGCATAAGCTAGTAATGCAGTGCTGGACTTGGGCCCTTTTCCTGCCTCAGCCCTTGAAAATGAATTCCAGAATATGGACTTACCATAACTCCCCAAGGAAATGCCACTCTGATTAATGAAAACAGTTCAGCTGTGCAGTTATACTGCTTTAGCCTAGGAAAGTGTCCTTTTTGACCAGAAAAGGGTTTGTAATCTAGAACCATTACTATCATCAGAGATTCTGAGCCTACCCTCCCACTGACAGATGTGCACATAGACACAAACTCTTCTCCCCCACCAAAAAAAAATCATTATGAAGCAGAGAGAACTCTGCATTTGTTGGGCTTGGGGAACAAGGCAAAAGCTGTTGACAGAAAATTACAAGCATGTCTTTGGCCCCAAGTGTACCGCATGACACTAAGAGGGCCCATCAAGAAGTTGGACATTGGATCTGACAGGACTAACTGCCCTGTGATAGCTTGAAAATGAACTGTGGCCCACCCAAGCAAACACACTTGAAGATGGAAAAAGCAACCAGTGTGACAGCTGGGGCTCAGGGACCCTGCATTGATACAAAGATTTTTCTTTTTTCATGAGATTGGGAACCTGCTCATTAGATTTAAGTCCAAAACCAAGAAAGAAAAATAAAGATGTAATATTCTGATAGCTCTTTAACGAGGTTTATGAGGGATTAGCAAAAAGACCCTTGGATTTAAAACAACCAACCAGACATTCCTAAGATAATGGCAAAATAAAACAGCCTATTTATGCAAGAACTGGGTGTTTTACATTCTGTCTCAGTGTCCTTCTAAATAGCAGGAGGCTTTGGACACTGAAAGGAAAATTGGGGTCAAAGTGGGGAAGATGACCACCTGCGGAGGCTAAATGCTCTGGCACATAGCTCGGTCATCGACAGGTCCAGAAGGGCTCCAGTTCAGTTCTGTCTCCCAGCAGCACAGCATATTTAGGTAAAAAATGATTGTTGTGAGCTATATATATATATAGATAGATAGATAGATAAATATCTTCCAGCGCTGCACTACGAGGGCCCAGGTAAGATTTCATGTCTTACAACTCTGTGCTTTGTAGAGATCGGCTTGTCCATTGGGTTTCAAGGGTCTAGAAGCTAGAGAGTGCAGACTTGTAAATCGCGTTTCATTGTTCTGCGGTGGCGCCGGAGATGCAGTTTCTTTGGGGTCAGCTTTGATCCATCTTCCTCGGTTCAGGAGGCCCGGGCAAGTAATCAGTGGTTCTTGAAGCAAAGTCTGAGCTACTCCTCCTGCCTAGTGGGATGCAAGGTTCATTTGGGGGAGGGAGAGCTGGACTTGGGGGGAGGACTCAGCCCTAGGGGGGATGGAACCTCCCTCCTTTTTGTTCCCCATTTCCAGGCTGAATCCACGTTCCAGCTGAACGGGCCTTCTGCAGAAAGGTGCCCCTAGTGAGAATGAGGCTGGGGGGCAGCCTGGAGTCTGGAGAGAAAGCCAGGCAGGAGGTTGATCCATAAGGAACTCAGCAAAGACCAAGCAGAGGTTTCTCCCCTCTAGACCCAACCCAGAAGGGAGAGTAGAAGCCTATGTCATTTCCTCTGGGAAAAGGAAGCAACTTTCCTTATAAACCAACAAAATTACATAGACTATTTGTAGATTGGCAAAGTGTTGGGGACAATTTTCCAGATAATATGGGACTAAAAATCTACCTGGAAAAATCCAGATAATTGAGACCAAGGAACTTTCTATGGTAAATGATCAGGATAAATGCTTCACACTGTCATTGTCCCAAGCTGGCATTCCAGGGAGTATCCTTTCAAAGAGTGTCAAGTGAGGTATCATTTTACAATACTCAGCATGGTGAGGAATAAAGAGGGATAAAGAATTGTTCCTCAGTTTCCATGTCTCTTGATATTCTGGAAACTTGTCTGGAAGGCAATTGAATTGTTCAGATAACTTGACAAAAAGAGTCAAGAAAAAGATCGTTACTCTTTGACATAATATGTATCAAATGGCGACCAGGAGATAAGGGAGAGATTAGGTCTGTGCTAATAAAACTATTTCTGCCAATTGTAGTATTGGAGGATCTGTAGTCGTGGAAACATGTTCACGCATATGTATAGCTTCATCTTCATTCTTCCTGGTCTTCTGTTGATATCTCAGCCATGACACGTGCTAAACTGTACTTTATAGCCAGGATGAGGGTCATGTATGTGTGTGTGTGTGTGTGTATGTGTGTATGAAAAATTTCTCTTCAAGGCCAGATTTAGGAAAAAACAAAACCAAGGAATGGCCCTGGCCCTTAGATGACCATCCAGTCACTCCTCACTCAGGAGGGAGCTGATAAGGGAAGGGACATACGGCATCTGCTGTCGATGGGTAAATGGTCTTGAAAAAGAAATCGCCCTCTTTCTTTCCTCCTTAATATGTAAAACACTTAGACACGGGGGTACTGTGATGATCCTGATGACAGCGTTATTAATGACTTCTTTTATGCTTTATAAAGTGCTTTTCACTTAAATTATCTCTGATCCTTGCCACACAGTCCTTCATGGTAAGTGTTATTAGCCTCATTTGACAGTTAACAAAGATAGAAAATAAGTAAGGTTTTAAGAGAGAGTGCATAACTTGGTAGCCAGAGGACAGATCCTGACCTAGAGAGTGGCATGCGGTGTGTTAAAAAGTGATGAATGAATTACAAACATTTAAAAGTCTCATTTTCCTGTAAAACCCTGCATTTCCGATTTCTCTTTAAAAAGTTCAATGCCTGGCCACCACCTTTCTAGAGCTACGTAGGGATGCTCTCCCATAAGTAGGACACGAATGCTTCAGCTTAGCACAGTCCCACTGTGATACCCTGTCGCCCATTACTGCCCTATGAAGCTCCCTGCCCAGTTCCTATGGACACTAGAGTCTTCAACCAATTCTCCAGAAGGATAACAAATGTGCTTAAAATATCAAATGGCCAATGAATGGTAGAAGCAAAAATTAAAACCAGAGCTCTGGTACCAAGTCTGTCTCTGCTTCTGTCTCTATGGAGTAGTTCTAAAACAGAGTGACCTGATCCGGATCTTAGAATCCCAGGTATGGGGTCCAAGAACCTGCCTTTTGAACAGTCGCCCAGGATGTGATGTGATCGAAATGCTAGACTGTGATAAAATGCGAGGAGCACTGCTCTAAGCAGTTAGGAGACCGAGGGTCCCTTTGGTCCTTTGACTAAACTAGTCTGTCTCTCTGTCATTGAACCCTCAAGTCTTTGGGCACACACAAAGTGCTGTGTTCTTGACTCTGGATTATATAACATTTTGGGGACCCTAACCCAGGTTGATAATCGACACATTTTTCTATCCCACTTGGGTATTGTGAGATATGCCACTTGGGTATTGTGAGATACACCCTGTTTATGTATTCATCAAATATTTATTGAATGCCTACCTTGCAATATGCACCATGCTTCACTATGAGGAATCAATATGACATTATTCAGTTAAGCTGGGCAACTACTGAATCCAAGACAGACTGAGCTGTGAGCCTCAATTACCCAAAAGGTACTTCAATATTTCCTTATGTTGGTAAGCACAGGGTTTTTCTTTTTCTTTCTTTTTTTCAAATTTAATTTTTATTTTATATTGGAGCATAGCTGATTTACAATGTTGTGTTAGTTTCAGCTGTACAGCTAAGTGATTCCATTATACATATACATACATCCAGTGTTTTTCAGATTCCTTTTCTATATAGGTTACTGTAGAATATTGAGTAGAGTTCCCTGTGCTATACAGTAGGTCCCTGTTGCTTATCTATTTTAGATAGAGTAGTGTGTATATCCCAAACTCCTAATTTATCCCTCCCCCCCTACCATGTTTCCCCTTTGGTAACCATAAGTTTGTTTTCTAAGTTTGTGAGTCTGTTTTGTAAATAAGTTCATTTCTATCATTTTCTTTTAGATTCCACATATAAGTGATATCATAGGATACTTGTTTTTCTCTGTCTGACTTAAGCTTAGTGTGATCATCTCTAGGTCCATCCATGTTGCTGCAAATGGCATTATTTCATTGTATATATGTGCCACGTCTTCTTTATCCATTCCTCTGTTGATGGACATTAGGTTGTTTCCATGTCTTGGCTATTGTAAACAGTGCTACAGTGAACATTGGGGTGCATGTATCTATTCAAATTTCTCTTTTCTCTGGATATATGCCCAGGAGTGGGATTGCTGGGTCGTATGGTAGTTCTATTTTTAGTTTTTTAAGGAACCTCCACACTGTTCTCCATAGTGGCTGTATCAATTTACATTCCCACCAACAGTGCAAGAGGGTTCCCTTTTCCCCACACCCTCTCCAGCATTTATTGTTTGTAGACTTTTTGATGATGCCCATTCTGACTGGCATGAGATGATACCTCATTGTAGTTTTGACATGCATTTCTCTAGTAATTAATGATGTTGAGCAGCTTTTCATGTGCTTTTTGGCCATGTGTATGTCTTCTTTGGAGGAATGTCTATTTAGATCTTCTGCCCATTTTTCGATTGGGTTGTTTTTTTGATATTGAGCTGCATGTGCTGTTTGTATATTTTGGAGATTAACCCCTTGTCAGTCGCTTCGTTTGCAAATATTTCGTCCCATTCTGTGGGTTGTCTTCTCGTTTTGTTTATGGTGTCCTTTGCTGTGCAAAAGCTTTTAGGTTTAATCAGGTCCCATTTGTCTATTTTTGTTCTTATTTTCGTTGCTCTAGGAGGTGGATCATAGAAGATCTTGCTGTGATTTATGTCAGAGAGTGTTCTGCCTATGTTTTCCTCTAAGAGTTTCATAGTATCTATCTGGCCTTTAATCCATTTTGAGTTTATTTTTCTGTATGGTGTTAGGGAGTGTTCTAATTTCATTCTTTTACATGTAGCTGTCCAGTTTTCCCAGCAGCATTAGTTGAAGAGAATGTCTTTCCTCCATTGTATATTCTTGCCTCCTTTGTCATAGTTTAATTGACTATAGGTGCATGGGTTTATTTCTGGGCTTTCTATCCTGTTCCATTGATCTATATTTCTGGTTTTTGTGCCAGTACTATACTGTTTTGATGACTGTAGCTTTGTGGTATAGTATGGAGTCAGGGAGCCTGATTCCTCCAGCTCTGTTTTTCTTTCTCAGTATTGCTTTGGCTATTTGGGGTCTTTTGTGTTTCCATACGAGTTTACAAATGTTTTATTCTAGTTCTGTGAAAAATGCCATTGGTAATTTCACAGGGATTGCATTGAATCTGTAGATTGCTTTGGGTAGTATAGTCATTTTCACAATGTTGATTCTTCCAATCCAGGAGCATGGTATACCTCTCCATCTGTTTCTGTCATCTTTGATTTCTCTCATCAGTGTCTTAGATTGTTTATCCTACAAGTCTTTTGCCTCCTTAGGTAGGTTTGTTCCTAGGTATTTTATTCTTTTTGAGGCAGTGGCAAGTGGGACTGCTTCCTTAATTTCTCTTTCTGATCTTTCATTTTAAGTGTATTGGAATTCAAGAGATTTCATGTATTAATTTTGTATCCTGCAACTTTACCGAATTCATTGATGAGCTCTAGTAGTTTTCTGGGAGCATCTTCAGGATTTTCTATGTATAGTGTCATGTCATCTGCAAACAGTGAGTTTTACTACTTCTTTTCCAGTTTGGATTCTTTTTATTTCTTTTTCTTCTCTCATTGCCGTGGCTAGGACTTACAAAACCATGTTGAGTAAAAGTGGGTGAGAGTAGACATCCTTGTCTCATTCCTAATCTTAGAGGAAATGCTCTCAGCTTTTCACTGTTGGGAAGCACAGTCTTTTTTCAAAGCCCACATGGAACTCCCATGGTTAATACTGTCCTATGATGCCATCTTTCATGGTGGCCATCAGATATTTAGATTCACTTGACTAAAGGTCTTCTTCTCCAAAAGTAACGTGAGGATTTCATTTTCCAGACAATGCACTGTGAAACTACTGAAGCATCTGAGTTTAACCCTAAATATTTAATTTGTTTGCATGAAATTGACAAGAACTGTAATGCTTGCCTTAGTCTCTGAGAGTATAAAGATGCATGAACCTAAGTTAGGTTGTACACCTCCCCTAACCATTTATTTGCCCTAACCATTTATTTGAAATCCTTAAGGAAACAAAAGGTATATATAAACTCTAGCGCTGTCTAACATTTTCAAAGGTAACTAAGTACTTGCTACTCAAGCTGCAGTCCCAGGACCAACTGTATCAGTACTTTCAAGGAGTTTACTCATGATGTAGTTTCTTAGGCTCAAGTCTACACCCAACAGGATCCCCAGGTTACTCCTATGCACCTGAATGTCTGAAGAGCCCTGAGTTAGATTCCCTGTTAACAGTTCCAACTAACCTTAGTGTGGTCATCATTTCCCCATATATATACTTGAATCAAGTTGTCACATGTACAACTTAAATTTACAAAATAGTATATCAGTTACATCTCAAAGCATGGTGGGGAAGAGTTCCCTAGATGTGACTGTTTTTGGTTTGTAGATTTATATCATAAGGATCTTTAGATGCGAACAAATTAGGCAGTAAGAAACAGAAAGTGTTGGGGATATTTACATGCCAGCCTGTCTGGAAAATGTTGAGTTTTTCATGACATTTCTCCAAGCTCGATTTCAGATAAAGATGGTGGGAAAGTGAGAGAGTGTGGGCACATATAAAATGAAAAACAAAAACAAAAACACAAATGCAGAAAATATTGTCTTATACAGATTCTTTATGCAGTAAGGACATTAACACCTTGTCTTTTAAATGTGTTGTATTTTGCCTGTTTTTGTTGTTTTTAATGTTTATCAAAATCTTCTTCTTTCTATGTAGTCAGGTCATTGGACATTATGTGCTTTATTATTTCTTTGTTTTTATTACATTGAGAATAGTCAACAGTGATTCTCAACTTTGGTTACACTTTGGAATCACCTGGAAAGCTTTGAAAACTACTGATGTTTGGATTCCCCACCTTGTCCCTCCCCACCCCCCACCCCAGGTACCCTGCTTTAATTAGTCTGGTGTCCTACATAGGCCACAGGGTTTTCAAATGCTCCCCAGGTGATTCTATTGTGCCATCAGGGTTGAGTATTATTGCCTTAGAAAGTCCTTCCCTATAGCAAGATCAAATGATATTCACCTGTATGTGCTTCTAATTAGATTTTATTCTAACTAAAATTTCTTTCATGATTTTTAAAGATTTTTTTCATAATTTTATTCTGTACCTGTTTTTCTCTGCAGTTTATGATAAAATTTGGGGCTCAACCTAGGACATATTCGAACTCTTTGAATAATGCTCTCAGCTCTCCTTTCTGTCTATAATTCCTCTTCTGTCTTTCCCTTTTAGTTCCAACAGATAACTGGGGATAATGAAACTCGAGATGACTTATTATTGCAGTCATAAAGGGTCAGAAAGTAACACTAGAGAAGTAATAAGTTCTGGTCTCAGAGTTTTAGGAGGAAGCAGGAAGAATTGGGCTTACTGCTTCATTTGCAAACAGTCACTATTGGAAAGCTAGCTTTTCACTGACTAAATTGGTGAATGATTAACTGAGTAAATTATTCAGTTTAGATAGACTCAACCACAGTCTTGACAATAATCACCCAAATGGCCCAGTGGAAACTTCCTTCTCTCCAGAGGCTCTAAAATTCTACTCTTGAGCAGTTGCTCTATAATTATGATTCCTCTCCTGAGTCTAAGGTGGTTGGTGAATGGACAAAGGGGTTGTCAGAGGCACATGCCTCTCACGGGTGGTCATTGTCATGCCTTAGTTGAGAGCCAGGGGTCTTGACATTGCATTATATAGTCCTGACTTCGGCTTGGAGACAAAGTAATATGCCCCTTCTCCGTAAGAGCAGATGACATCACTGCAGAAACCTTTTAAGCCTTTGCAAAAGTTCTCTTATTTTCTGTGCCCCATTAAATTGCCACTCAGTCCTAAGACTGGAGTAGCCTGAAGTACCAGCTACCAGCTATTGCTATAAATAATACCTCTGCTTCCCTTTACATTCACTGTCTACAAAGGGAATATATTTCCCTTCTAAATATTTGCTTGATGGGCATTCAGGCTCTGAATTCTTCAACTTCATCACATTCTGTTATTTGAGACTAAGTAGACTTTTTGACATTTCAGTTTGAAATTGGTGGTCATAAATCCACAGAATCCAGGGCATGGTGACCTATCTCAGGCGTATGGTCATGTCAAAATGCAGAGTTTCGTTGCCCAAGGTATTGAGCCTTTGCTGCCAGTTCTCACAGAGAGATACTGCTTTGCCTTCCTCTTCACATCATGCCCAATAAACCCATCACCTCTATAAAATAGCTGTCCCAGTGGCCTAGGGCATGCCATGCGGCTTACAGTTGATCTGTTCTACTGAAGTCATCTGGTGACCCAAGAAAGGAATTGATCATTCACTCAGTCTCATCCAAGAAATATGAATTGTACATCCCATATACATCAGAACCCCGTGTGGGGTACTGTGGGAGACAGAAGATAAACTGGTTGAAAGCTCTGCCTTTAAGAGGTGATTTGTTAGCAGTGGGACAAAAAAAGATGAAGGCAGGCAAGGGTTTCCTAGAGGATTTGGCAACAAGGTGCCCTTGGAGTTCAGAACTATGTACATAAACAATGACAAGATTGAATCTCAAAAAAAAAATGTTTGAGTTAAAAGAGACTAGACACCAAAGAGTATGTAGGGTACAAGTGCATTTGTATGATGTTCAGAAGCATCCAGAACGAATCTATGAGTCAGAATAACAGTTGTTTAGAGATGGGTACTACCTGGAAGGGGACAAAGGGAACTTTCTGGGTTATGGAAATCTGTATCTCGATGTGGATGATGGTGATACAAGTGTCCACATGTGTCAGAATTCATCCTAAATACACTTAAAACTTATGTATTTCACTTTGCTTTGTGTGTGTATGTGTGTATATATATATATATACACACATATATAATCATTAATTTAAAAATAGTGTTGTAGCAGTTATAAGGCAGGAACAATGGTAGACTTGCAAAGACGTACAAGGCAGTGACATTGAGATGGGCCCTGAAGAGGAATAGCATTTAGTAATGAGATGGGCCCTGAAGAGGAAGAGCATTTAATAAGAGCACTTCCCTGGGAAGGAAGGAGAAAACAACTGTATGGAGTGTCCACCGAAGGATCAGCAGTTCAGTGAGTCTTGTGTTCCCCGGGCCACTTATGCAAGTAATATTTGCTATTGAATTTATTGAAGGACAGAATGGGGGGTTCAATTTAAATCATCAGGTTTATGGGGAGTCATTAAATGTTTGGGGGCAGCAGAGAGATGTGACTATATCTGTGCTTGGGCAAGATGAGTCAGGCCCCAGTGTGTCCCACAGCTGGGAGGAGGGAGGGGGATGACAAAAATGAGTGAGGAGGCTGCTAGAGCTTCTCAACAAGCAAAGATTGGTGCTGGACCTGTTTAATGGGAGCTAAAGGAATGGGGAGAAGGCACACATTTAATATGCGTGGCATAGGGACTGTCTCTGAGTTGTGCCCACGTGGGAGGTAAGGGACACAGAGAGGTCAAAGGTGTTAAGATTGGCTGGGAAGAGGCATCAAGAATGAGTAAGTGCAGGGAGAGATAGAGGTCTGAGAGTGGCTGTTGCAAGTCCTAAGTCAGAGAAAAGCCAGGGCAAGCGGGTAAGCACAGTTTTTGAAAAGTTGATGTGGACTTCCCTGGTGGCACAGTGGTTTGGAATCCGCCTGCCAATGCAAGGGACACGGGTTTGAGCCCTGGTCCGGGAAGATCCCACGTGCCGCAGAACAACTAAGCCCCTGCTCCGCAACAAGAGAAGCCACTGCAATGAGAAGCCCACGCACCACAACGAAGAGTAGCCCCCACTCGCCGCAACTAGAGAAAGCCCGCGCACGGCCAGGAAGACCCAATGCGGCCAAATATAAATACATTAAGTAAAAAAAAATTTTTTTCTATCATCATCATAGAAAATCCCATTGGGCAGTGCTGATCAATGAACACCCGTGATTAATCCCACCTACCCATACTGCAAGTGTATTATGCTCTTCAAGAGATCTTCTATAAACTATTGCTTTTTGTGGATAGAAGATTCAAAACCTGGACCATTTACCAGCAGCCTTGAAAGATCTGCAGATATTTTTGAACATCAAAGTACAACATTGGATCCCAACCATTCCCACCCTTGGTGAAAATTTGGCAATGCGTTTTAATAGCATATTCTTTCAGTTTGCAATGGGAAAAAGAATTGTTGATGTTTTCATGGCTGTTGTTGAGGAAACAGGTTCCCAGTTGAGCTAGGAAAGAATAAGAGGACATGTGACAGTTTAGTAGATTATAAGCAGTTGCCGGTGAAGGAGAAGTTCTGATACACTGCCTGGTACAGAATAAGATTAGTTACACAGTTCTCAGCTGAAACCTACTGTTTCTTGTAGATTACTGTGACATGACTGGCCAAGCCATCCAAATGTCACTCTACACCTAGCGGGAAGGGGAACAGGAAATGGACCTGATACCCTGTGCTAAACACAGTGTTGGCATTTTCAATATCTGACTGTATTCCAGATGAAATGAGGCCTACAAGGCTTTTTGAATACTAAATTAATAGCAGCATCTTTGTGTGCGAAAAGGGAGCATAACATATCAGACGAGTTGGGAAATTTTCTCTTAGGCTGCTGTCAGCGTCTGTTACACGCACACCCCACGATCAAGGAGTGGGACGTCGCTATTTATTGGAATGTAATGAAGTTGATGAGAATGAGCTGTAACAAAAGAAGCAAGGTCAGGGCTTCCCTGGTGGCGCAGTGGTTGAGAGTCCTGCCGACGCAGGGGACACGGGTTCGTGCCCCGGTCCGGGAAGATGCCACGTGCCGCGGAGCGGCTGGGCCCGTGAGCCATGGCCGCTGAGCCTGCGCTCTGCAGCGGGAGAGGCCACAACGGTGAGAGGCCCGCGTACCGCAAAAAAAAAGAAGCAAGGTCAGCTTGGAAGAGTCTTGTTGGTAAATCATGGGGGTGTACATAGAAAGAAAGAAAGTCACGGCAGTGCCTTGCAGGGAAAGAACATCAGTGATCATTTTGGAAATGTTTTGTTCGCCTTTTTCTAATAGGCTCTTGTGCTTAGCAGACCAAGTGAAACTAGTCTGGTCTTGCTTTCAGAAGCTTTCCGAGCAGTGGAGGCTCAGAAGGGGCCTCAGTTTTTTCCTCCCTCCCCGTAGCCACTCCTGTTTTGTTCAGTGCCCTCTGCTCTGCACACTCGCCTCACTGGTCTTTGGCCCAGTTTGTGCTTCTCTCTCGTATTCTCCTATTTTGCAGTGTATTCTAAAGGTTAAGATATTGACTCTGAAACGAAAGTTCCTCATTTCCAATCCTGGCTCCATCACTTGTTAGCTGGGTAACTTTGGACAAGGTACTAAATCTTCCTAAGTCCTCAGTTTCCTCTTCTATAAAATGAGGATGATTACCTGCTTCATCGGGTTTGTGTTAGGAGCATTAAATGAAGAAGACAGTAATTGTGAATATTCCCTGGCACACAGTAAGTGCTGTGCTGGTTAGGATATGCCATCATCGGCAACATGTCCTGTCTTCAGGCAAGCTTTGCAGCACCCTGTAGCTCCATTCACATTTTAATCCTTTGATCATTCTATAAATGCCTGTTTCCTCCACTCTCGCACTGTCCTGGACCCTTGTAGATTTTGATGCCCTTCTTATGCCAGAATCTAGTATTCCTCATAGTAGGCATCAGGCCAGATTTGGGGATGGATGACCGCTTGCTTCCACCTTGTCTGGGTGATCAGTCAGGACACGGTTCCATTTTGATTCTGCCTCTGTCAAAGTATAATCCCATTTTCTGTTTATGATTCTTAGGTTCATTCTGTAAAACTCAAGATTGGAAAGCAATGCTATACACGATATTAAGAAGCAAAATTGTTCTGCTCAGGGTCTTCTTGCTCTATAATTAATTTTTTTTGACTTACTAAAATCTCTTTAATATGTGTTAAATGCAAACTTCCATGATTAAGTCCAGGCTGGGGAAGAGAGAGCTGGTGGTCAATTAGAGCAGATGAATTTGAGAAATATGTAGGAAATATGATATTTATGTGTCAGAGCTTGTTAAAAACAAAACATAGGCCCATTACTGAGTTGCTTATGCTAAGCTCCACACCTGAGACTTAACTGCATTACAGCTTAGCTCTCCCAGAAGTGGAATCTTATACCAGTCCATCAGGAATCGCTGGACCAGCACTAGTTAGGTCATCTGCCTGCCAGCCCCTTGCAATAACCAACCTACTTTTTTGCCTAGTGCAGATTCCTTGTTCCTGCTCCCTTGTGCCTTGAGAAGTCTTTCTTTCGTTTTCTGCAGCTCCTTGGAGATCCTTTTAGCTTCTAGACTGCCTGCTGCCTGAGTCATGAATTACTGAATAAACCCAATAAGATCTTTAAAGTTTCCTTAGTTGAATTTTGTTTCTTTACAGCTTGATGGCAGTGGATGCATATGAAGGAGACTTCTGATGGCTCTGAGGACAGCGGGAAACACAGATGCTGGTAACCGTGAGTTCTCTTTCTCACCATTTCCAAGGGCCATGGCTAAGTTCCCCTCAGGTCTGAGCTCCACTCTTTTTGCACTGAGCTCCTGATGTAAATCAGCTTTCCAGTCCTGGGTCAGTCTGGAGTGACAGGTTCTAGCGGAGTGCTGGTCCTCAGCCCTTGTTAGTCCACGGTCCCCATTTGTTGGGGTCTGCTGGTTTGGTTCCCAGTTACACTTGGGAATAGCTGTTGGTGCACAGTTATGGCCTTCTCTTGGCCAATCCACGGTACCATCTCTTTGGTTACTGCTGGTGTCCACAGTTCCATTTCCTCAGTTACTATTGGTTTCTGTTAATGTGCACATGGAGTAAATAGTCCTCTTGCTAATGGGAATCTGGGAAGGCAAAGCTAGTGGGCATGGGGTCGAGCACATAAGAGCCATTAGAGTGCTTGTCCCCCAACTCTGACTCCCATGCTAGGATAAGGGGTTCACAGAAGGCGTTAGATTGAAACTAGTTAGTTCACCCCCAACCTCGAACAATGTTCATGCGACAAGGTGCACTTTAAAACATCATACAATCCCCAAACCAGCAGCATGGCCCTCTTAGGTATTAACTTGGCTCCAGCAGACCCCAGACTTAGCTAAAAAATGGGATCCTCAAGTTTCAAAAAACTGAGTGCACCACCTTCGGGGGAAAATGCTTATTTTAAGAACTGAGGTCCTGGAAGCTGTGAATATCTACAAAAATGGCAAAATCTTACACTCCAGTGGCCCCTTTGAGGAATGTTCCAATTACACAAACACCATTCATTGAAGTGCCCTTGAAAGCAAGGGCTCCCAAATCAAACAGAATGGGATACCTATTTTAAGTGTCATGCAGAGGCCTCCAAAAGGCTGAGGAGAAATTAAAGGTACAAGAGGCACCTAAAACAAAGAACTGTAAGACTGAGGTGACTGTACCTACTCCCCTCTAGCCTCCTTTACCTGAGAACTCACAGTCTGTGATCCTGTGCCTGAATAGCCTTTCCCCTCTGCTGAGCCTGCAAGGCTGTAAACCAAAGTCCTCCAAGTAAGGGGCCTTGGAGGTGCCTCCACATCTGCCCTGCAAGGACAACCCCTTCCAGGGTTGATGGGACTCAGGGATTCTCAAGTAAGCTGCTACCCATTACAGCTTTAAACAGCTGAAGGGAAAGTAAAGTTAAAATTAGTGGAAAATCTTGTAAAATTCTGGTAGATACTAGGGCTGCACTCTCTAAACCCCACTCATCCGGAGCCTGCAGCGGGGATCCTAGGAAAACTGCCAGAAGCCTGTGAAAGGGGAGAATCCTCTCTGTAGTGGCCAGGTGAGAGAGGAAGGTAACATTTTACACTGTCCCTTTCTTTCGAAATCCAGACGCCTTGGTTTATGTCCTTTGTCCCCCAAGGACAGCTACTGCCCTTGTCTCATTTTGTGTCCTGAGAACTTGGCTTGGCAACTGTCAGGTTGGAGGCCCCAAAGGTAAGGCCAGACAGAAATGTGGGTTGTGCGCCATTTGTGGCCAGCAACCTACTCACTGCTGCCGGCTCTCAGAGGAACTGTGTCTGTCTTTCCTTTGGTTATCTTTGGGAGTGGCTCTGGATCCTGGGAGGGTAGTATCTTTTGCACGCTTTTGGGGGACACCTCTGGCCTCCATGGGGTTTTCTTCAGTACTGCTAGGAATACTTACCGTTTGTCCAAGCTGAAAACTGACAACATATTTGAAAGGATTGTTGAAAAGTAGCGTCTTTGGTCAGAAGTTGCCCAAATTGGAAGCTGGTATCAGAGGCAGATAAAGACACTTTTTAGGCCCTCTCCCCTAAGCCACAATGAACTCAAGTACCTAGAGGGAAAGAAAATCATTCCAAAAATGAGCAGCTCTAAGTCTAGAACACAGGGTTTTTTTGATTCCCATCGTAGTTGTAGGTCTTCTCCCAGATATAAAGAAGAAATTTGGAGATAACATAGTTGGATGGGTGTGTCAGCCTTTGATGAGGTCATTCAGGTTGCAACCCTATGAGGAATTAAAAGCAACTGTCCTTGTCTTGTAAATTGAGTCTTTACAAAAACAGAAATGCAGCTCTGGAAGCAATTCAAAGGCCACCTATCCTTCTTACCAATCCCCAGACCTCCCCTATTCATGGCCAAAGGTTTGCAGATAATTGTAAAAGATTTAGACTTAGGAAGCAAATCCTTCTTGCTGGAATTTACATTCTATCATCTCTGTGCCTTTTGAGATGTAAATGTCCTACCTGGTCTTCTCTAGGAACCAAGATAATTCTTATAAGAAAAAAAACAGAAAGAAAAAAATAAAAGAAAGGCTATTTATTTGAAAACTAGGCCTATTAAAAAAATCTTTGATTAGTGGTAAGGCTTAACCATCTGAGCAGGTAAGCTTAACTTATTCCATCGGCCAAAACCAGAATTTGTATCCAACTGTTCTTTTATAAACTAGTGAGTTTTGCATTATCATACCTGCTTCACGGCTTAAATTGTAAAAAAAAAAAAAAAAATCTATTAAGATCTCTGTGTGTCTGTGTATGTATGTTATAGATGAGGTATTTTTCTACATGCAGATGAGAGTACCGACTTTAATTTGTAGAGAGCTCTAATTGCCTACAGACAAACACTCTTAATTAAATATACTCTCAGAAATATAAAAACTAATGCAAATGCTTTTCAAGATCATGTAATCTAGGATAATCTTCAGTAAACAAGCACGCTTTAGAGTTATATCAGTATTAAATATTTTTATTCTACCTAGGCTTACTAAAAGTCCAATAAGCTCATGTAATCTCTGTTACAGAATTTTTTTTTGTTTGTTTGTTTATTTATTTATTTATTTTTGCTTTATAACAAATTTAATCAGTTATACATATACATATGTTTCCATATCCCCTCCCTTTTGCGTCTCCCTCCCACCCTCCCTATCCCACCTCTCCAGGCGGTCACAAAGTACCGAGCTGATCTCCCTGTGCTATGCGGCTGCTTCCCACTAGCTATCTACCTCACGTTTGGTAGTGTATATATGTCCATGCCGCTCTTTCACTTTGTCACAGCTTACCCTTCCCCCTCCCCATATCCTCAAGTCCATTCTCTAGTAGGTCTGTGTCTTTATTCCTGTCTTACCCCTATGTTCTTCATGACATTTTTTTTCTTAAATTCCATATATATGTGTTAGCATACAGTATTTGTCTTTCTCTTTCTGACTTACTTCACTCTGTATGACAGACTCTAGGTCTATCCACCTCATTACAAATAGCTCAATTTCATTTCTTTTTATGGCTGAGTAATATTCCATTGTATATATGTGCCACATCTTCTTTATCCATTCATCCGATGATGGACACTTAGGTTGTTTCCATCTCCGGGCTATTGTAAATAGGGCTGCTATGAACATTTTGGTGCATGTCTCTTTTTGAATTATGGTTTTCTCAGGGTATATGCCCAGTAGTGGGATTGCTGGGTCATATGGTAGTTCTATTTGTAGTTTTTTAAGGAACCTCCATACCATTCTCCATAGCGGCTGTACCAATTCACATTCCCACCAGCAGTGCAAGAGTGTTCCCTTTTTTCCACACCCTCTCCAGCATTTATTGTTTCTAGATTTTTTGATGATGGCCATTCTGACTGGTGTGAGATGATATCTCATTGTAGTTTTGATTTGCATTTCTCTAATGAGTAAAGATGTTGAGCATCCTTTCATGTGTTTGTTGGCAGTCTGTATATCTTCTGTGGAGAAATGTCTATTTAGGTCTTCTGCCCATTTTTGGATTGGGTTGTTTGTTTTTTTGTTATTGAGCTGCATGAGCTGCTTATAAATTTTGGAGATTAATCCTTTGTCAGTTGCTTCATTTGCAAATATTTTCTCCCATTCTGAGGGTTGTCTTTTGGTCTTGTTTATGGTTTCCTTTGCTGTGCAAAAGCTTTTAAGTTTCATTAGGTCCCATGTGTTTATTTTTGTCTTTATTTCCATTTCTCTAGGAGGTGGGTCAAAAAGGATCTTGCTGTGATTTATGTCATAGAGTGTTCTGCCTATGTTTTCCTCTAAGAGTTTGATAGTGTCTGGCCTTACATTTAGGTCTTTAATCCATTTTGAGCTTATTTTTGTGTATGGTGTTAGGGAATGATCTAATTTCATACTTTTACATGTCCCTATCCAGTTTTCCCAGCACCACTTATTGAAGAGACTGTCCTTTCTCCACTGTACATTCCTGCCTCCTTTATCAAAGATAAGGTGACCATATGTCCGTGGGTTTAACTCTGGGCTTTCTATCCTATTCCATTGATCTATCTTTCTGTTTTTGTGCCAGTACCATACTGTCTTGATTACTGTAGCTTTGTAGTATAGTCTGAAGTCAGGGAGCCTGATTCCTCCAGCTCCATTTTTCGTTCTCAAGATTGCTTTGGCTATTCGGGGTCTTTTGTGTTTCCATACAAATTGTGAAATTTTTTGTTCTAGTTCTGTTACAGAATTTTTTTAGCAAGAAAGATAACGTAAGGTGATGGTGGTTAGCTGTTTAATGTCTCATGAAATTTTCACAAGTAATCTGAATGTAATTGTTAAGAACAAGTAAATTAAATAAACTTTTCAACAATAACTAACTATGCTTTATGGCATGCCAAAAATAGCTTCCAAATCGTTTTTGGTAACTTGAAACCCTGAAGTTATACTGAAATAAGTTAAATAATGGATATTCATCGAATATCTACATTAATTCCAAATAAGGTAAGATACTAAAACATTCTTCCAATCCACAGAATGCTAGTGTGGCAGTCCACAATTGCTTACTTCTTAGTTTATACCAAGGAATTAAGGATTCTAAGGGTTCAGAATTCTAATCACCATATGGAATTATAGTAAGTATGAAAGGAAACAACTGGTTGTTCCTGCCCGAAAATAAAATAGGACAAAATTTGAAAAAATATTAAAAAGGCTGTAGAAGGTTTGTAGAAAAGGAATTTTATGTGTGGTCAAGCTAGTTTGGAATGGATTTAGTTAAGCTTAAAAAAATGAGTTTTGATACCAAAAGTACACTGGTGCAAAATTAGACTGCTTTTCCCTGCACTAAAATGACAAAGTGTTATTGTACTTTTGGTCTGCTTTTCCAAAGAGATTGTGAAAGTTTACCTTTTAAAGTAGTCTGCCTGGACTGCAAAGATTTTTGTGTTTGACCAAAATAATTTACTGTGCTTCCGGTTGTCTTTCTCAGGTCTTTGATTACTTAAGAAAACCCAGCCTCCTCAATATTAAAAGAGGTAAGTTTTGCTTATAACCACATAACTGGTTTTACCTTTACCATCTTTTGTTGTCACTTCAGCTACATAGATAATGAAGTATTATAACGATCTGTGATCCTATTTAATCAAATGTTCAAACTTTGATGTATTCCCGAAGTCCAATTTTAAGTGGGGTCTTTTTGACCTCAAACGAACTTGGATATTTCCCAGAAGGTCCCCAGAAAATGTCAAGGGATTTGCTTCTTATATGGTAAGATGTTAAAATAAATTAGGTTTATTTGCTATGTTAAATTATGCAGGAAGCATTATCAAATAAGAAGTGATGCTAAACCTTCTTAGGTTATATTTGTATGGATGGATGCATGCTAGTAATATAAATGTTCTAAAACTGTATAAAATCCTAGAAATTTGATATGTCCTGGTATAATATCATCTGTTTCCATTTATTTATTATCTTAATTAACCATGGACATCTTTAAGTCCATTTGCATTTCACTCTTGACCACTGCCACATTATAAGCTGTGGAAACTTGGGTGCATTTTCCCAGGTAAAGAAGGCTCTACCTGACTTCTGGTCCTCTGCAAAAACATGGAGACCTCAAAATCACATAGAATTTAGAGGTAAGACCTCAGATCAAGAATGTTTCTCGGGCCTCCCTGGTGGCGCAGTGGTTGAGAGTCCGCCTGCCGATGCAGGGGATACGGGTTCGTGCCCCGGTCTGGGAGGATCCCATATGCCGCGGAGCGGCTGGGCCCGTGAGCCATGGCTGCGGAGCCTGTGCTCCGCAACGGGAGAGGCCACAACAGTGAGAGGCCCGCGTACAGCAAAAAAAAAGAATGTTTCTCTCCATTTCTCCTTCCCTCTCTGATCATCTTTTTTCCTACCGCTCACGCCATGAAGGGCCTCATGATACTTTTGTCCACTTTTTGCCTTGCTCTGGCCTGGAAAGGTAACGCCCATTGCAAGGAGTCGGGGGGATAATAACCCAAGCATCAAATGACTGCTGGATTGGCCACAATTCTAGTAATCCTCTGGTTCTGCCAATGCCTCAGGATTCTCAGAAAACAAAATCAGCCCCTTCTCTTTTGTGTCAGACTCCCAAACTTGGGGGCTTTGTACAAAGAAAGGGATAGGAGGCAAGCAGGATAAATCCACCTGTGTGTTCTACAGCCCCTTACATTTTACCAGCCTCCATGGCTGTCATCTTTCCAGTCCTGAGCCACGGACTCAAACGGGAATCACCAGGAGGCATTCATGATTCAAACTTCACTTCCTTCAGCAGATTCCTGCTAGGCGGGCTAAGTACCCTTACCCTAAGTGCAAATGAGGCTCTGATCAGGAACAGTTCCTTAGCCCTTGAAGCTATTACAGAATCTGCTGCTACAGCAAGAGCTCCCCACCAGACATTCCCAGATTCTCTGCCCAAAGTTGTTCTGGATAATAGGAGAGCCCTTGATTTTAGCTAACCAGGGTGTTTGCGCCATGGCCAACACCACTTGCTATACTCGAATTTGACACTTCGGGGTCAGTTGAGACTCAGCTCCATAATAAGATGACTGAATAAAAAGTCAGTTGGCTTAAAAAAGTGACTCCTTCAATGGGGACTTTCTTTGGCTTATTTTGATTGGTTTGGGTCTTAGGGAGCCTGTCTCTGAAGTGCAGTCCAGACATTGGGAATTGTGCTGTTTCTGATTATCCTAGTAGGTCTCTGTGGTGTGATATAGTCTCTCAAAAGCTTTAAATGCATGTTCACAGCTGATCACAGCTAAAAACCACCACACAGATGATCACGTTAAGACAAGAACTTCAGACAGGGATTGAAGAGAATGACCAGCTTCGGGAATGTGAACCTGACCTTGTGACCTGTGAATGCCACAGAGATTCAGCAAAACACTGGGAGAACTCCAGAGCCCTAGCTGGGGGTAGTGCTGATACCTTTAATTTTTATCCCATCTCTCAGGCTGAGAGTCTGATCTCAAAAGGGGGAAATTGTTAATAACAAGAAAACGGGCCCACCGTGGAGTTCCTTATGCTAACTGAATTATGGTTTTGACTCTCCCAGAAATGAATCTTGAACCAGTCCACTGGGAATTGCTGCATCAGCACTAGTTAGGTCATCTGGCTGATTGACCCCTGTCGTCCCCTAAAGGAAAGTTGTAAGGCCAACTGACCGGTGCCGAAACCCGGGAGGGGTACCAAGCCCCGCGGGTTACTGCGCAGGCCACTCCTCCCCTCCCCCAGGAGACGACCAGGGAACCTCTACTCATCCGCCCGATCCGGCAGAAAACGGGGTAAGTCCCCCTCCCTTGTTCCCTCCAAACCCCAGAGTCCCTACCCACCGGACTCCCTGGCCCTAATCGCGGCCGCGTCAGGGACTCCTCCGTCCTCTCTCCGGGCCTCGGGCAACTGTGGAGACGTCCTGACCGCCCTCCGACCTGCCGTGAATTGGAGACTGAGACCAGGGACGCCTCTTTCCCTCTCCATTCACTCAGGGACTGGGGGTCATGGGAACCTCACAATCGAAACCAGATTCTAAAACGCCCCTGGGGTGTCTCGTAGCCAATTTTACAGCCCTCGGTTTCTCCCAAGATCTCCGTGCCGACGGCTTATTTTCTATTCCACTGTGGCCTGGCCACAATATCCTCTAGACAATCAACCCAAATGGCCTCCTAAAGGGACTTTCGATTTTAACATCCTCCGTGATCAGGATAATTACTGCCGCAGGACGGGCAAACGGTCCGAGGTGCCCTGTGTTCAGGCCTTCTGGTATTTACGCTCCCGCCCCTCCCTCTGCAGCGATTGTTCCACTTCCCAGATCCTTCTTGCCAGACAGACATCTCCTACATCCAAGCCCCTAATTTCCTTTGATGATGACCCCTCTCCACTAGCCGACCCACCCGAATCTCTCCCCCCTCCAGAGCTCCTCTCCAGCCTCCACCCAACCCTGAAACGGTCCCTCCTCCTCCCGAACCCCGCTCCGGCCCATCCAACCGCTCCCCCGCCTCCCTCAACGGTTTCTCCGCCCACGCCCCTTGCTTCGCCAATTAGTGCACATACATGCTCTCACGACTCCCAAGATCCAAATCTCCTCTGCCGTCTGAGGGAGGTGGCAGGAGCGGAAGGAGTAGTTAGAGTTCATGGTCCCTTTTCCGCCGACTCTTCCAGCTACATCAAAGAATTGTGCTACCTCTCTCAAGCTTACGATCTAACCTGGCACCATATCTTTGTGATCCTTACTCTGACCCCTGACGAGAGGGAAAGAATTCAAACTGCTGCCCGAAACCATGCAGATGAGGTTCACCTTACCGACAACTCCATGCCTGTCGGAGCAACTGCCGTACCTGGCACCGATCCAGGCTGGACTTACCAGGATGGCCGTCGTAAACGCGACCTCATGATCCAGTGCCTCCTGGCTGGCATGTAGGCTGCCGCTCATAAGCTAGTCAATTTTGAAAAATTAAGAGAGATAACCCAAGAACCTAACGAAAATCCAGCTATCTTTCTCAATCGCCTTACAGAGGCCTTAACTCTCTACACCCAGCTGGATCCCGACACCCCGGCAGGGGCAGCGGGCCTAGCCACGCATTTTATCACCCAATCAGCCCTGGACATCAGAAAGAAATTAAAACGGGCAGAAGACGGCCCTCAAACCCCTATTCAAGATCTGGTAAAGATGGCCTTTAAAGTCTACAAGGGCCGTGAGGATTTGGCAGAATCCAGCCGACAGGCTCGGATGCACCAGAAGGTGGCCCTCCAAGCTCTTGTAGCCGCCCTAAGGCCGGCCATCTCCCATGGATCACAGCATCCACGGGGTCCGCAAAAGGCAACCCCGCCGGGGGCCTGCTTCAAATGCGGAAAAGAAGGCCACTGGGCTCGCCAATGTCCCAATCCCCGACCTCCTTCTAAGCCCTGTCCCAGCTGCGGGCCACTGGAAGAGCGACTGCCCTACGACTGGCCCTCCCTCAGCGTCTCCACGCGGGGGGCAGGCGACCCAATGGCATTACCACTCGAACTGCTGGGGCTGGGATTGGCTGACGACTGACGGCGCCCGGACTCGAAGACCCCCATCACCCTCGCGGAGCCCAGGGTAACGCTACAGGTAGCGGGTAAGTCCATCTCATTTCTGGTGGACACAGGGGCTACCTATTCGGTCCTACTTATTCCGGGCCAGTTTCTCCTTCCCAGATCTCGGTCATGGGTAGTGATGGCAAGCCATCCTTCCCACTCCAGACCGGTCCACTCCCATGTCACATCGAAGGACTCCCTGTTACTCATTCCTTCTCAGTCATACCATCCTGCCCAGTTCCCTTGCCAGGCCGAGATGTCCTTTTCCACTTAGGGGCCTCCCTCCCGCTGGTTAGACTTGACCCTAAGGTCCCCTCCTCCCAACTCCTGCTTCCTCTTCTCGGCCCGTCTCTAGAACCCTCCCCCTCCTATCCCCCTCTTCCAATCACACCGAACCCAATCAATCCCCAAGTCTGGGATACTTCTAAACTCATCATAGCAACACACCATTCCCCCGTCCTCATCCGCCTAAAGGACCCCTCCAAATTTCCATCAAGGCCCCAATTTCCCATCTCTGAGACTCACCTTAGGGGCCTACAACCTCTTATCACCAGACTCCTAAACCAGGGACTCCTTACCCCCACTGACTCTCCCTGCAACACCCCCATCCTGCCTGTCCACAAGGCCTCTGGGGATTATCGCCTGGTCCAGGACCTCCGACTAATCAATGAGGCCATAATTCCTCTCCACCCAGTAGTACCAAACCCATACACCTTGCTCTCCCATACCCCCACAACCCACTTTACGGTTCTGGATCTCAAAGATGCCTTTTTCACTATCCCCCAAATCCCGACTCCTATTTCCTCTTCGCCTTTACCTGGACGGATCCAGATACTCATACTTCCAGTCAGCTCACCTGGACAGTTCTTTCCCATGGCTTCTGCGACAGTCCTCACCTCTTCGGTCAGGCGCTGGCACGGGGCCTCACTTCCTGCTCCCGTACCCCCAGCACACTCCTTCAATATGTAGATGACCTCCTCCTTTGTAGCCCATCTCTTCTCAGCCTCTCAAGACAACATACTGCAGATCTCCTCACTTACCTTGGCTCTCGCGGTTATCGGGTCTCCCCAGCCAAGGCTCAGTTATCTGTATCTTCTGTAACCTACCTGGGGCTCCACCTTACCCCTACCACAAAAGGTCTAACAGCCGATCGCACCCAGATTATCCGTGAACTCCAGCCTCCGGAAACAGCGGAACAAATTCTCTCCTTTGTGGGCCTTATAGGATTTTTCCGACACTGGATCCCTAACTTTGCTCTCTTCGCTAAACCCTTATATCTAGCTGCTAAAGAACCCCTCAAGGACCCCTCACCTCTCCTTCCGCCGTTCGACAGGCCTTTCTCACCCTCCGTAACGCTCTGATATCTTCTCCTCCCCTTTCTCTGCCCAAACCGACCTTTTCACCTTTTTGTGGATGAACGGGCCGGAACAGCCACTGGACCGCTTGCCCAGCCTGTAGGGCCTTCCTACCGCCCCGTGGCTTACCTCTCCAAACAGCCAGACCCAGCCATTCGGGGATGGCAACCATGCCTTCGGGCCCTAGCAGCAGCCGAACTGACCAAACACTACAGATACTCAACCACACAGGAATAGGTAACATCTCCGACTGCTTTCTATGTGTCTTGCTTGGCCGGCCACCCTTGGCTGCTGTCCCACTTGACCAGCCCTTGAATTCTACTTCCTACGCCTCCCCAAACCCACCTTTTTCCCCGTTAAAAGTCCCCATATTCCTTGATTCAAAAAATCTCACCATCTGTTACGGCAGCCGCCCAAATCTAGCTGATACTGGGTTTCTTTGCAACTCATCCCTCACGGTAAACACATCAATTGAAGCACCACCAGGCATGTTTTTGTGGTGCAATGGTTCCCTCACAAAAGAGATCAATTCTTCCTCCCCCTTCCCATGTATCCCCGTTACTCTCGTCCCACAACTCACACTGTATAGCCAAGCCGAATTTTCCTCGCTAATCATGCCACCCTTTACCCAATGGAAAAGAGCTATCTTTCTTCCTCTGGTTGTAGGCATCTCTCTCACCTCCTCCCTGGTCGCTGCAGGCCTCGGCGGGGAGCTCTAGCACATAGTGTTTCAACATCCCGCGACTTAGAACATAAACTCCAGCTAGCCATTGAAGCCTCCACCGCCTCCATCTCCTCTCTCCAGCGCCAAATCACCTCCATAGCCCGAGTCGCTCTCCAGAATCGACGAGCCCTGGATCTCCTGACGGCTGACAACGGAGGTACCTGCCTCTTCCCACAGGAGGAATGCTGCTCTTACACCAATGAAACAGGACTCGTCGAAGACAACGTAAACGCCCTCCATCGCTTCGATTGGTGGCGATCCACCTTCTGTACCTGGCTAACACCAATCTTAGGCACCTTAATTCTCATCTGTATCTTGCCCATGTTTGCCCCCTGTTTTCTTAGGTTCCTTCGCAGGCGCGTGGAGGAAGTCTCTCGGGTGGTCACAAACCAAATGCTCCTCGGTCCTTACACCTTGCTTCCTACAGAACCCCCCACTGGTCTCCCCTAAGCCTCGGACCTCTGGTCGCCCGACTCCCCTTTCGACGCCCCCATTCAGCATGAAGTAGCCAGAGATCAGAACGCCGCCCCATTACACCAAAGATGTCTGGATGTAAGGCCAACTGGCCCGAGGCAGGGGAACGCAATCAGATTCACAGGTTGCATCGGACCGAAACTCTCCGGACCACCCAGTTCCAGAAACTGACCTGGAGACTTTCCAGACTACCCAGTTCCAGGAACTGACCTGGGGACCTTTCACCCGGCCCAGCCTTCCCGCCTTTCGAAGGGCAGGACTAGCGGTCCCAAGACTGATGTAACCAGCACCAGATATTGCCACGATACCCGAAGGGACCGCTAAATAAGGAATACCCTGCGCCCTCCCAGATTCACCACACCCCTTTCCCTTCTTGCCCTAGAAAATCTTGCCCAACCCTCGCCTGGGTGCGACTTCTCTGGCCCCTTTCTCTCGGACCAGTGAACCTCGCCCGGGAGCGCCCCCTAATAAAGCTCACTTGAAGCTTTCCTCTGTTTCGCGATGCCGTCTGTTAAGATCCGACCTTAAAAAAGTAACCTCCCAATAACCAACCTGCTTTTTTGGCCTAGTGTTAACTGTCTTTTTCCCACTCCCTTCTGCCTATAAAAGTTTTCATTGTTTTTAGTTTTCCGAGGAGCCTCCATACCGTTCTCCATAGCGGCTGCACCACGTTACATTCCCAGCACCAGTGTAGGAGGGTTTCCTTTTCTCCTGGCCATTCTGACGGGGTGTGAGGTGATACCTCCTTGGAGTTTTGATTTGCAAAAATGGTAATTCAAAAAGATACATGCACCGCAATGTTCACAGCAGCACTATTCACAATAGCCAAGACGTGGAAACAGCCTAAAGGTTCATCAACAGAGAGATGGATAAAGAAGACAGTACGTGTATATATATACAATGGACTATTACTCAGCCATAAAATAGAATGAAATAAAGCCACTCGCAGCAACATGATGGACCTAGAGATGATCATACTGAGCAAAGTAAGTCAGAAAGACAAACACCACATGACATCACTTAGATACGTGTGGACTCTAAAGTACAGCACAAATGCATCTATGAAACGGACGCACAGATACAGAGAACAGACTTGTGGTTACCAAGCGGAAGGGGGGATGGACTAGGAGTTTGGGATTAGCAGATGCAACCTGTTACATATAGAATGGATAAACAACAAGCTCCTAGTGTATAGCATGGGGAACTAACTATATTCAGTATCCTGGGATAAGCCATAATGGAAAAGAATGTAAAAAAGAATCACTTTACAGCAGAAATTAACACAGCATCGTAAATCAATAAACTATGCTTCAGTTAAAAAAAAATTCAAAAGACAAGTCTTGCATTTTGTACAGCTCCTCAGAGCTCCTTTCCATCTGTTAGATTGGATGCTGCCCAATTCATAAATCAGTGACTAAAACCAATAAGATCTTTAATTTACCTCGTTGAATGTTGGGTTTTGTTAACAAAATTAATGTAACTGTTCCTAAAGACATAATTAATTATTGTTATTCAATCCCATTTGAGGCATTTGTTTCTGTCACTGGAATAAAGCTTTACCTGTTTGTGAATTTTCCTTTACTGATGAGGTTCTTCCGTATTGTCCCTGGTCCTCTGTTCCTTTACTTTGTACCTCCTACAAGCACAAGTCAGACACGCAGAGAAGCTTCGCACAGTAGAATGAGGACACTGCACTCCACCCCTGCCCAGTGTGTCTTCGACACCGCAGGCGAAAACTGTTTGTTACTCAAAATATAGGTCCAGTCGTATCCCTTCCTTGCTTGAAATTCTTCAAAGCCTTCCCACTGCACTTACAATAAAAACCCATACTCCCATCCCCAGGCCCTCCACGATGTGACCTGTGGTTCCCTGGAGCCCCTCCACTCGCACTGGCCTGGCTTTAGTTCCATAAATGGATGAGCTCTGGCCTCTGCAGGACCTCTCCACTGCTCTTTTTCTGGAACATGCCTATATTCACTGTTAGCTTCCTTAAGGTCTTATCTTAAATATTACTTCCTTAAAGAGATTGTCCCTCCCCCCACCTGGGCAGGGGTGGGGGTGGTATTTGGCCAAGTCTGGAAACATTTTTGTTGTCACAACCAGGTAAAGGGGGATGCTGCTAAATATCTTATAATGCACAGGAGAATTCTCCCCCTCCCCGACCCAACAAAGAATTATCCAACATAAAATGTCAATAGTGCCAAAGCTGAGAAACCTTGGTCTAGCTCCACCACTGTACTGAAAGCTTCATGAGGTAGTCCCTTCCCTAGCTTATTTATCTGTGGTCCCAGAACCTAGCAGATATCCTATCAGATGAATGAGTGAATAATAAACAATAATAATAAAGGAGAAAAGAGTAGTTGAAGCCCCTAACAGCCAAAACTATCCAAATGCAGAGACCTCACATTCCACTAGGAATCCCATTCTGCTGGGATGGTCCCATGGAAATAAGCATCCTTGGCTGGGATTCTCCAGTTCTCCCCTTTCTTTGCAGGCTACTTCTCCCTGAAGCACCATGTACTCCTCTGTTGGAATTCTTGTCATGTACAAAGCTAGAGATGTGTAGTAAAAACAGACTGACCCAAAGGCGAGGACTGCAGGGCACAAAGAGAAAACACAGTGGGTACCAGCCTGCTGACTGCCCACTAGTGGTCTGGTGCAGCAGTGCAGCACCCACCTTCTACATAGCACTGTGACATTGGAGGGGCCAATGGTATTCCCACTGTCTGGTCTCCACAGCTGAAAAGACTAATGGTCTCTGACCCAGTGGCCAGATTGGTTGGCCAGCAGTCAGCTATGAAATAGACCGTGTGGATCCAGAGGGGACCAAAATGAGAGCCTCATGATCATTTCCCCTTTTATAACATCTCAGGGTTGCAGTGATGATTATATTTGGCATTTCTGGGGAAGTCACCTCATCATTAAAAGAAAAATTCCTCCTAGAACAAAAAGTTTTAAAATTTGTATCAAAACACAGATGACTCCAAATAGCCAAAGCAATCAGGCTCCCTGACTTTGGACGATACTACAAAGCTACAGTCATCAAAACAGTATGGTAATGGCACAAAAACAGAAATCTGTATCAATGGAACAGGATAGAAAGCCCAGAAATAAACCCATGCATGTATGGGCAATTAATCTACGATAAAGGAGGCAAGAATATACAATGGAGCAAAGAGAGCCTCTTCAATTAATGGTGCTGGGAAAACTGGACAGCTACATGTAAAAGAATGAAATTCGAACACTCCCTAACACCATACATAAAAATAAACTCAAAATGGATTAAAGGCCTACTTTAAGGCTGGATACTATAAAACTCTTAGAGGAAAACATAGGCAGAACACTCTGACATAAATCGCAGCAATGTCTCTTTGGATCCTCCTCCTAGAGTAATGAAAATAAAAGCAAAAGCAAACAAATGGGACCTAATGAAACTTAAGAGCTTTTGCACAGCAAAGGAAACCATAAACAAGACGAAAAGACAACCCATAGAATGGGAGAAAATATGTGCAAATGAACCTACTGACAAGGGATTAATCTCCATCATATATGAACAGCTCATGCAGCTCTATATCAAAAAAACAAACAACCCAATCCAAAAATGGGCAGAAGATCTAAATAGACATTTCTCAAAAGAAGATATACAGATGGCCAAAAAGCACATGAAAACACGCTCAACATCACTAACCATTAGAGAAATGCAAATCAAAACTACAATGAGATATCACCTCACACAGGTCAGAATGGCCATCATCAAAAAGTCTACAAACGATAAATGCTGGAGAGGGTGTGGAGAAAAGCGAACCCTCCTACACTGTTGGTGGGAATGGACATTGGTACAACCACCACGGAGAACAGTATGGAGGTTTCTTAAAAAACTAAAAATAGAACTACAATATGATCCAGCAATCCCACTCCTGGGCATAAACAGTAAGTCCCCTACATAAGAACAAGTTCCATTCTGAGAGCGAGTTCGTTAAGTCCAACAAAGTTAGCCTAGGTACCCAACTTTTACAGATAACGCCAGACCTGTGAACTGACTTATGTGACTGGACATGCGAACGCATGTTCACATCTTTGAAAGTTCACAATTTGAAGATTCATATGTAGGGAACTTACTGTATCTGGACAAAACTGTAATTCAAAAAGATACATGCACCCCAGTGTTCACTGCAGCACCGTTTACAATAGCCAAGACATGGAAGCAACCTAAATGCCCATCGATAGACGAATGAATAAAGAAGAAGTGGTGTATGTAGACACACACACACACACACACACACACAATGTAATATTACTCAGGCATTAAAAAAAGAATGAAATAATGCCATTGGCAGCAACATGGATGGACCTGCAGATAATCATACTAAGTGAAGTATGTCAGAGAAAGACAAATACCATATGATCTCACTTACATGTGGAATCTAAAAAAAAAAATGATACAAATAAACTTATTTACAAAACCGAAACAGACTCACAGTCTTAGAAAAAAAAAAAAACTTATGGCTACCAAAGGGGTAACGTGGGAGGGAGGGAGAAATTAGGAGCTTGGGATTAACATATACACGCTAATACAGATAAAATAGATAATCAACAAGGACCTACTGTATAGCACAGGGAACTCTACTCAATATTCTGTAATAACCTATATGGGAAAAGAATCTGAAAATTCTGAAAAAGAATGGGTATATACATATATATGTATAACTGAATCACTTAGCGGTACACTTGAAACTAATACAACATTGTTAGTCAACTATACTCCAATATAAAATAAAAATTAAATTTAAAAAATAAAATAAATCAGAAAAAAATTTCCTCCTTTACCTATTGGACTGTGCATTTGGTGGCAACATAGGTGATGGGACAGAGATTAACATCTAAGGAACATACATCACAGATCTCTGAATGCCGAGTAATACTGAGTGTGCAGCCTCTCCCTGAGGGTCAACAAGCTTCACCCAAACTTGCAAGTCTGTGAAATTCAGAAATGTGATATGTGCTCAACTGTTCTTGATAAAGTGTTGTCCTTTCCTTTTCTATAAAGAGATTACTTCGCTTTCATGATAATGTCAAAAGTCCTCACAGGAAACAGAGCTCAGCTTACCAAAGTGGAGAGGTAGGATGAGGCCACCTTCTAATAAATTGTAAGGGACAAGCCGAATTTGCCTTCCCAGTTTCAAGTGCTTTCTAAAAGTCTTCAGCAAAATGAGAGAGAATACAATTTTTTTCATAGTAGCAGTCCCTGTCCCCTCATTTTCTTCCCTTTGATCAGGAGGATATGCATCTGGCTATCCTGTCAGCATGGTGGGTCAGTTCAACAGAGATGCAGGTCATCACTGAAATGTGATTGGACAATCACCTGTTTTTGTAAACTGGTACAGCATTGGCCAGCTGCTGAAAATCCTGGGGCAGATCAGCCAATTCTGTTGTCACACTTCTTTGCGTCTGATCAAACATCTCAGGGAAGTTTCCTTAGCTTGATAGAACAGGTGATATTCCTGCCCCCTGAAATCTGTGTTGCTACGGGGCCTTTCTTTATGAGTCTCTCACAGCCCTCAAATTATTTAACCTTGAGCTTGGAAATCATCCTTGTCATATGAAATTTGGGGGCGAAAAATAGGCAGGGTATCAGGCTTATGTATGACCGTGCACCTCAGGCTAAATTTTAGGTGTCAGATTATACTAACAATATAATCTACTTTACATACCACTTCATTTCTAACTCTGAAGAGAGTCTAATGATTAATTCAAATTAAACTACTCCAAAGCCAAAATGGTATGTGTTATAAAACATGAAAGTGAGCTGGCTGAAAATTTTTAATTTTCCCTACTTATTAGCTTTCTGGTCTGGGAATAAATTAAAGGTGCTAATTTCCTGTGTTTCAAATCTATTTTAAAATGCACTAGGCTGAAAGAGAGAGATAGAGGGCAGTGGCGGGGGTTGGGGGGAATGGAATGTAGCATAATTTTCTCAGCTTTGAGACAGAATTAAGAAACTTGGTTATCTTTTCAGAATTATGCTGGCTTCTGAGATACTATTTTCGAGTTTGAGTGACAAGCTCTGTTACCTGGTCCATATGATACTTAGCAAAAGAAAAATGCTTAAAGCTCTATCAATTTGCTGTGGACTGAACTGTGTACTCCCAGTATTCATATGTTGAAGCCTTAATCCCCACTGTGAGTAGATTTGGAAGTAGGGGCTGTAAAGGTGGGCCCTAATCAGATAGGAATGGCACCCTTATAAGGAAAGGAAAAGATGCCAGACAACTCTCTCTCCATGTATACATACAGAGGAAAGGCCACATGAAGATACAGCAAGAAAAGAGATCTCACCAGAAACTATCCCTGCTGGAATCTTGATCTCAGAATCCCAGCTTCCAGAACTGTGAAAAAAATAAATGTTTGTTGCTTAAGCCACCCTTCTGGTATTTTGTCACGACGACCTGAGATTATACACAACTCCACCTCCTTCTCTGTTTTGGTCATATAAGTACTGTACTGTGTATTATAGTAAAATCTCACAAGATCATTTCTTGGGCAATTTCAGCTACCTGGGTAAACCCACCATTAAACAATGAAAATAGCTGTTCCAAAACCCACATATTTTAAGCTGTGACAGTCAAGTCACTTCCCTCCTTCACAGAGCCTTTATAAATAATATTATCTACTAGCCTACTAGAAGCATACTGTCTTTTCTAGATTATTGCAATTTTTAGGTATAGGGTAGCTGGAGATGTGGGAAATATATCCTCACGTCTACTCAAAACAGGACAGCAGTTGAGGGTAAACACACACCAAGAACAACACTATTTAAAGACCAGTCGCCTAATGGGCCAACGGTGACACACGGCTAAGTAACCACCGTGTAGTCTGAACGATGCCTCTGCATCTTTCTAGAGGTGAGCACCCTTGGGCTCAAGTACCAACGAGGTGGCCGGGACTTGGGTCAAGTGCTAGGACCTCACTAGGACCACGTCACTTCCCATCCGTCCACTGCCCAAAACGTTCCTCAGCCAACGCTCGTTAATACGTGGTGATGGAGCACAAGTGTCTCCTCCTCCAAGAAGCCCTCTTGGACTCTGCAAACTTGAGTTCAACATAGAATGATTGAATTACAAGTGCTCTTAGAGATTTCTGGTCCAAATTACATTACTTTACAATGGAAAAATAAAAGGCGAGTGAGGTTGCCATCATAGGACCGGGACTCCTAGCGTCCAACACTTTCTTTACCTCGACACATTAAAATATTTACATCCAAAACAATTTTATTATGTAACTGAAAGCAGGAGGAGGCCCAGTTGGTAATGAGTGCTGAGTGCTAAGCACTGAGGATAGGGAGATGAGGAAGAAATAGTTCCAGTTCTTTGTAAGGTCATGGCCTGTGGGCAAGTTGTGAAATGAACCGGAGGCTTAGAGTAAGGACTTGATCTGAAGTTGCGGCCACAGTCCCTGGGCTGGCACACCGTAGGCCCTCAGGAAAAGTGTGTCGCTTACATCAGCTAATATCTATACTACAAGGTAAGTATACACGACCTGTTCTAAGAGGAAGGAACCATGACCCTGTGTATCTTGATACTTCGAGGAAAAGTTGCCTCCATTTTTATAAAAATCCTGGGAGTGTGCTTTGGGGTTCTAAAGGAAAACGGTAGATGTAGTCTGCCTGTGAGGAGGACGTGAATTTGGAGGGGTCAAGGGGCTCAGTGTTAGGGTCTGAATTGTGTCCCCCCCCAATTTATACTGGGTCGGCCAAAAGGTTCGTTTGGGTTTTCCAGTAAGATCCTATGGAAAAAACCCAATGAACTTTTTGGCCAACCCAATATGTGTTGCACTCCCAGCCCACAGTACATCCAACTGTGACTGTATTTGGAGAAAAGGTCTTTAGAGAGCTAATTAAGTTAAAATGAGGTCATTAGAGTGAGCCCGCATCCAATATGACTGGTATCCTTGTAAGAAGAGGAGGGGCTTCCCTGGTGGCGCAGTGGTTGAGAGTCTGCCTGCCGATGCAAGGGACATGGGTTCATGCTCGTCTGGGAAGATCCCACATGCCATGGAGCAGCTGGGCCCGTGAGCCATGGCCGCTGAGCCTGCGCGTCCGGAGCCTGTGCTCCACAGTGGGAGAGGCCACAACAGTGAGAGGCCCGCGTACCGAAAAAAAAAAAAAAAAAAAAAAAAAAAAGGAGGAAATCTGGGGGTACACATACACATGAACAGAGGGAAGACCGTGTGAAGATAAAGGGAGAAGACGGCCTTCTGCAAGCCAAGGAGAGAGACATCAGAAGAAACCAACTCCACGCCTATCTCTCAGATTTCTAAGCTCCAGATCTGGGAGACAATACATTTCTGTTGTTTAAGCCACCCAGTCTGAGGTACTTTGTTATGGCAGCCTAGCACACTGACACAATAGGGAATGCATAACTTGAGACACAAGTGTTTCTAGCAAGCTACAGCAGCAAGCTTTCACCTCTGTCTAGTTGAGATCTTGTGGTTTTAACACTGTGTGAAGATCTGTCACGCTGACCTTTCTGTACCTCCAAAGGAAAATTTCTCACTGTCTTGATGAATATGAGATGCGACTCTTCCAATAGAGAGTAATTAGTTTCTAAGATATCTAATCTTAATAAGCTAACAGGACCCTCTGAAACAGAGGACACGATCCCTGTTCTATATCCACTGAAAGCTAGAACATTAGTTTGTACTCCAGGTAACATTTTTGAGACTGATTTGCCACCTAAGGTGTGTGTGCTTCATTTCAGACATACTCTGATCAATATGAGAAAAAATGAACACGACCAGCTTTCTTCTTGGTTTTGAACGTGTTAACTCTAAGTGCTAAAAATAACACGGACTGTGCTTTATCAATTTTCCAATCTCATTTTGCATTTTGTTTGATTTGAACCACAATACTCGAACTTGGGTGAATTTCCAGTTTATAGACAAGAAAGCTGAGGCTCAAAAATTTCCTCAAAACTGAACAGCCTGATAACAGTTGAGGTGGGACAGCCATCCCATGATGCTTCTCTCCCACTCAACCACTGACCCTTTTAAACCAGGCAACATAGGTATTATCTCAGAGTTTCTATAAAGTGAAAAATCAAAGGAAGTGATTGCTTAGGCTCTTGGAACTGGGCTACTGTAAGACAATCATAAGGTTAGATCCTGACATGACAGAGCATTTGGTTCTTCTTCTGGGTTGAATTGCTCCCCCCCCCATACCTCCCAATTCATACATTAAAGTCCTAAAGCCTCCAGTGCCTCAGAATGTGACCTTATTTAGAAATAGGGGCATTTACGGGGAGGGGGAAGGGTACGCTGGGATGAAGTGAGAGAGTGGCATGGACATATATACACTACCAAACATAAAACAGCCAGCTATTGGGAAGCAGCCACATGACACAGGGAGATCAGCTCGGTGCTCTGTGACCACCTAGAGGGGTGGGATAGGGAGGGTGGGAGGGAGACGCAAGAGGGAGGAGATATGGGGATATACGTATGCATATAGCTGATTCACCCTGTTATACAGCAGAAACTAACACAACACTGTAAAGCAATTATACTCCAATAAAGATGTTAAAAAAAAAGATATTCAGAAAAAAAAATAGGGTCATTGTAGATGTAATGAGCTAAGATGCGGTCATACTGGAGCAGGGTAGGCCTCTAATTCAATAGGACTAGTGCCCTTATAAAAGGGACATTTGGACACAGGCGGGCATACAGAGGGGATGCCAGGTGAAGGTGAGGCAGAGGTTGGAATACTGCTTCTACCAAGAATGCCAGAGCTGGTCAGCAAACCACCAGAAGCGGGCAAGAAGCACAGAGCAGATTCTACCTCCACCCTCAGGAGGAACCAGCCCTGCCAACACCATGGACTGCCAGCCTCCAGACCTGTGAGTCAGTAAATTTCTGTTGTTGAAGCCACCTAGTCTGTGCTCCTTTGTTTCAGTGCCCTAGCAAACTGATACAGTCCTGGTACCAAGGATGCTCAAGTGATGGTTTTAGAACCGACAGGGGATCTACCTTCTGGACATTTCATCCTGGAGGATCCCATCTATCCACTTACCTCATGGAATTGCTATTTCCTACCCAATAGGGTGCCTAGCTTCCATCCACTACCAGTTCGGGAGCTACCTGTCCAAGTAAGGCCTGGGAGGAAGGGAGCAGGGGTGACACTGCAGGAGCCTCAGAGGAGGGAGAGCTGCCCAGAGAAACTGGCCCCTGAAATGGGCCTCCTTTCACCTCGTGTGATAAGGCCTCTGGATCTCCTGCTGTCCTAAAATAGACCCCCTTCTCCCTAGAAAACAGCTCTACCATGACCGACAGCACGACCCCCATCTTCCTGAAACAGCCCTGCCTTTGGCTCTAACGGCAAGCTGCACGTAACCTGCACGCCTTCTGCCTTCTTGTTCCCTTTTAACCCCGCTTCTTCGCTCACCTTTTCTCTCCTCCTTCCCTTTGCTGATACTGTCAGCGAAATGCCTTGAGGCAAACACCCCCCTCCAGCCTGGGCCCCTCTTTGGAAGTCCTACCATTTCAAATGCCTACGGCCCGGCCCATTTCCACTTGGATGTCCAGTCATCGCTTCAATGTGAACCTATGAAGACAGCCTGTACAAAAGACAGAGCAGAAGCAGACAGACGGCATCTTCCTATTTCTTTACCCCATGAGTTGTGAAGCCCTTAGTAAACCACTTCGGAGCCTCAGCTTTCCCATCTGTAACAAGCAAATGATTTTAAAGGGCTCATTCAGCTATAAAATTCAGTGATTTAAAAAAAATCTAACCCCTGTACTAGTTGCCTTGCTTTTTCTTTTTCTTTTTTTTTGCGGTACGCGGGCCTCACACTGTTGTGGCCTCTCCCGCTGCGGAGCACAGGCTCCGGATGCGCAGGCCCAGCGGCCATGGCTCACAGGCCCAGCCGCTCCGCGGCATGTGGGATCTTCCCAGACTGGGGCACGAACCCGTGTCCCCTGCATCGGCAGGCGGACTCTCAACCACTGCGCCACCAGGGGAGCCCTGCCTTGCTTTTCGCAAGAATTTCATCTTTTTTTTCTTACTCTCCCGACTTCGAACTTGGGATTCTTTCTCATTCCTATTTTCTCCAACACATCTTGTTATTTCTTTGAAAGGTCCCTTGCATGCATTTGACTCAGCATTCCAAAGGCACCACCTCACAGCTGACCCTCATCACAATATAACAGCTACTAGAGGCCTCTAAAGAGTTCTCCTGTCCTGGAAATACTCCCATTGCCCACTGTACACTGATGTGTATAAATAGGCCTTCCTAAAGCTTTGCTTTCCTTTTCCTGCTCCAATCTTCCCAAGGTTGCCAGCCAGGGGAAGTTCAAACTTTGAAAAGACAAAGTAGAGCAGCCAGAAGATTATAACTAATCTTATCTGCAGTAAGATTTTTAAGATACATTAATGTTCACGGAGACCCTAAAACTTTTCCGACCCTTTTCCATACACGATCTCATTAAACCTTTATGACGGTTCGGAAACAGCAGATTATATCACAGTCAGTACAGATAATTTGTGAATAGCTTAACTGTAGACCCTACAAGCTGCTACAGCACTTTCCATACAGTAAAATTTTGTAATGTGCGAAAAGTATTATGTAAACTGAACTCCACGTATAGGTTTTGCTAGTGTTATTAGAAATTCTTACATTATCAGATACTAGAGTACACACAACCAAGTGTAACTGCGTAGTTATTCCAAAGCCAGATGTAAATGATCTGCAGTTGTGCAGTTTCTGAGCATGTAGGTACAATTATGATTTCCTGTGCGGAGTCCTACTGCACACCCTTAATCCCTGGTGTTCACGTGGCCTCACTCAGAGAGGCCGTCCTCATCCCACACATGAAACAGCAACAAACCCACTCGGATCCCCCATCCTGCTTCACTCTCCTTTATTTTTCTTCACAGCAATCACTGTCAGCTCACTTTCTACATTTTTGTTGAATGTACAGTCTGAGACTATTGACTTCGGTGCATTACTGTATCTAATTCTCAAAACAATCTCATTAGATAGACATCGTTACCTCTCTTTATAAAGGGCTGAAATGTAAAGGGCCTTAGGGGTTTGTGCCTGTGCCGGGGGCTTCACATTTCCGCATCAAATACCAAGAGCACAGTCCTACAGACACGGCTTCGCCAGCTCCCATAAGCCCGTAGGGGTTCTGCCTCTCTTACTGAGCCTGGGCTAAGTTTTCTTTCAGATTTCACCTCGATCCCTGCTTGAAAGTGGGTCAGTTCCACCCTGTTCTATGCCCGAGAACATCACTTCCCTCTCCATAGCACTTAGCGTCACTGCAGTTTTCCACGTATTTGTGGGACGACATAAAGAATGGCCGCTTCTCCCACCTGACCACAATTCTTGATGACAAGGGCCATGTCCATTTCCCCCATGGGTGGACCCTTCACGCACGGTATGCATTCAACTCGATATCTGTGAAAAGTATGAGCGTGGAGCACATGTGTTCAAAGCCAAGGTGCTCTCCTGCACTTTGAAAGAAAGGGCAACATGGCACAGGTAGGATGATATGGGCAGGGAAGTTTCATGCCTGGATTTGGCTCATCTTTTGATCCCACATGCCTACCACAGAGTAGGTGCTTCATGAATATGATCATTGAACGACTGAAGAAACTGACACCTTAAATCCATCCCTGAGCCAGTTATAATGCTCTGCCCTATAGTTTCCAGGACAAGAGTGACTCTGCCTTGTGATTTGGGGTAACTCCTCTCCAAGCTTCAGTTCTTTGGTCTGAAAGATGGAGATTACCGCACCTTCTTTCCAGAACTGCAGATATTAAGCGAGATAATGGATCCAGACATAAACTTACAAAGTCTGATGAGGCGAGAGAGCTGCTGTTCAAGCATCTCCCCCAGATTCATCGGCAGCATTTTAACACCCCATTCCCCTTTATCTTGATCCCATCTTTCATGTTCTGGCTTCTCTTGGTGAAAAGTCCTCCAGGCTTTCCATGATGTCAGCACATAGCTAGGCTGCCACAGTTACGCCCCTGTCGGCTTTTTCCATTATGAACTCCTATTTTCAGGAGCTCCGTGTGTTAGTGGGGACTCTGTGGTTTCATCATTTTCTGTAATTGCTGTGAGCTACCACCTCCCTCCACGTGAATGACATTTCGCATATTTTCCTGGTCTGAACAGCACCCAAGAAACCACGTTTCATTGATCAGGGCTGTTGTCTTTCCTTTGAGAGCGCATTTAAAAAATAAATAAGAAGAGTCCTGTAACGGGATATGGGTAAGAAAGACATGTTTCGAATATTCAGGCACTTCCCCTCCCTCTCACCCTCAGCTGAAGGGACTAATGCGATACACATTTTACAGCTGCATTCCGCTGGACGCTAATTTCATCTATAATTCTTCTGGCAGAGTCCACATTCTGTGTTTAATTAACTAAATGACTTGAGCCATCCAATCCCTGTTGCTACTAATGTATCACAATTAGAGCAAATGGTAGCCATGGAAACCACTGGCTCCATCATAATTCGTCAAACAAGGATGGCTTTATTTTGGAGCCCATCGAGTACACGACTCTGCACAGCATACGTGTATGGTTATTGCTGAATGGGGATTTACTCATTTTGGAATGTAATGTGAAGCTCCTCATCTCAATCGAATGTCATTCATTATAAGGAGTCTGTCATTTTACTCAGGTTTGCTAAGTTCCATTAATTTCCAGATCCCTCGTATTTGTGTTCATTTAGAGAGGTACTGAAGTCCCTAAAAATAGATCTGAATTCAGATCTAGTCCCCACCTATGGGGGTGGGGAAATGCATCCCTTTTCTATGGTATAACAAGGAAAAGATAAAAATCTGTTTGGGGCTAATGCTGGGACAACCTTGAAGTTAATTATTCACCTGCTTCTCTAAGTTGGGTTTTTCTCCCTACTCCCTTGTGGCAGGAATATTTGTTTCAGTTATTTTGCCACCAGGGTCTGCTCCACCACTGGCAAGGTACACTATCGAAATTCTGGACAAGGCTGCTGTAACATAACAGGCAAGGAGATGGGATCTGTTGCTCCCAAATAGGCATTGCTAAATGGTAGCTTTTACCATTTGGGTCATTTTAAAGCAATTTCTGTACTCTATAACCAGATATCAAAAGGAAGAGAAAAGTAACAGGCTACATGCCTCCACCAGCATATAAAAGCCATTTCAGGAACAAAGTCACATACGTATAGGGATGGGTACCTCGTATATAATATTGGTGCTGCGTCCACGTGCCGGTACACTGCCTGCTACGATATAAACATAAACCGAGAGTACTGACCTGCTACTCACTTCCTGAAGATCCCTTTCTGAAAGTAAACTGTGGTTTTAAATTAGAACCGTCCATGGAGACGGTCACTTAATATTGTATCGAAAATGCTGAAACATGACCCTCTTTCCCTAAAAGATGTTGGGGTCAGGGGAATAACTAGAGTTGGCAGAAAAAACAGAGGGCACCTAGTTAAATGTAAATTCTGGATAAAAAAACAAAGGGACGCATTTTTAGTAGGAGTATGTCCCAAATAGTGCCACTTTATACTAACAATGATTCACAGTTTATTTAAGACTGAAATTTCATTGAGCAAACTGTATTTTTATTTGCTCCGTCTGGCAACTCTAGAAGCAAAATTTGTGTAGAGATCATTTATTTTTCAGTCTTGAAACACTATGAATGTTGTTACAGGTCTCCTTTTCTACGTCTTCTTACTCAGCTCCCTACCAGCAAGGGGAGGGGGCCATGAGACTTGGGAGAAAAAAAGTGGCAGGACTGGTGGGATCTTTGTGGTCGGCATTCAGTTGGCTGCCATTTCGAAAAGAAAGGCAGGGCTTCCCCGGTGGCGCAGTGGTTAGGAATCTGCCTGCCAATGCACGGGACATGGGTTCAAGCCCCGGTCCGGGAAGATCCCACACACCACGGAGCAAGTAAGCCCGTGTGCCACAACTACTGAGCCTGCGCTCTAGAACCCGCGAGCCACAAATACTGAAGCCTGAGTGCCACAACTACTGAAGCCCACGTGCCTAGAGCCTGTGCTCCGCAACAAGAGAAGCCACTGCAATGAGAAGCCTGCACACCGCAACGAAGAGTAGCCCTTTGCTCGCTGCAACTAAAGCCTGCCTGCAGCAATGAAGACCCAGTGCAGCCAAAAATAAAATAAATTAATTAATTGTTTAATTAAAAAAAAAGAAAGGCAAAGGCAGAATTTTAAGAAAATGGCACTGGACTGCCGGAATGTTTCGGTAACACCTGTCTCACTCATCATGGACAACCGAGGCCAGATCTGATGAACTCTGAGGAAGGCGAACTTAGAATGTTAAGACATAAAATGTGAGACTGTTTATGAGTCCCGGCCATTTCTTTCAAGGGCGAACTCTCTCACACAGAGTTTAATTCTTTCCATCTGCCGTGAGTAAGCCCTCCACACACTGAATCCTGCCATAAGCAGGCCCACGATCCACGGAGAGCACATTGCCTTAAACATAAATTCCTGGATAACTTCCATGTGTCACTGCTTTGGCTCAGAAGACATATGGCCAACACAGCAGTGGACAGTGATCCCTGCAAGATGGGTCTCTTGGGAGTGGCTTCTGAAGTCACCTCTCAAACTTTCACGTTGTTCCAAAAATGAGCTCCCTTACTGCACTAAGCCACACTGGTTAGTACGTCGGCCCTTGATATCTTGCTTTTGGTCTTCACTCAAACTCCTGAAACCAGGCAGCTCTTTCTACGCAAAGGCCAACATTTTCTGAAATCCATCCATTTCTCCCTTCCCTGTACATGCCCGCGGGCGGACTCAGAGCCATTCTGTTGCACAGTCCGATTCAGACTTTTACTGACACCTGACATTTGAGTAACACCCCAATTCCTCAGTTTCATCAGTTAGGGCCACTTTAGCCTTCACATTAGGTCGATAACCTAAATTGTTAGCTGGAGTGGTGTCACACCACCAGAGAGGAGAAAAGTGCCTTCAAATTACAGTTAATTAACTTCATTAAGGGCGACAGCGTTCCGTGACATGTACTGGCGAAGTGGGCAGACTGAACTACGCCTAGCGCCTCTCAATTCCTGAACATCCTGGGCTTTCCTGTGCCTCTGCCCCATTGCCTGCTCCTCACTGGCGTTATGGTCCAAGGTAAGATCACCTACATACCCTCCAGTCTAAGATAGGACCAATTTCTGACAATGTATCCTCTGGACCGCCAGTGATAGAAACTTTTATAAAGCAACATTCACTACAGCTCTGCATTCCCCGAAGGGACCGAAAGTAGGTAATTTCTGCTTACAGATTGCTGCTCCTGGTCCAGAGGACTGGACCTTCAAATGGCTTTTCTGCATCATTATCAGGAAGGGGCTGCGGACATGCCTGGCCCGCTGTCACTGACACCCTTCAAGGTATGTCCTCCTAAAAGAGCCAGTGGATGGAGCAGTTGCTTGACAGCTCCTGGGAAAGAGATGAGGCTTTGTGTTGGTGAGTCATGCGGCAGATTCTAGGTTACAGTCAAGAGAGACTTTGAAAACTAATATTCATGCAGGCTCAATTCAATAGTCTATTCGTACTCTATTTGCAATATTTAATTGGGTTCTTTAAAATCACTGTTGGCAATAGAAAAAGGACCTAGAGATGATCATACTAAGTGAAGTAAGTCAAACAGAGAGAGACAAGTATCATATGATATCACCTATATGTGGAATCTAAAAAATGATACAAATGAACTTTGCTTACAAAACAGAAATAGACTCACAGATAGAGAAAACAAACATATGGTTACCAAAGGGGAAAGGTGGGCATAGGGATAAATCAGGAGTTTGGGATTAACATATACACACTACTATATATAAAGTAGATAATTAACAAGGCCCTACTGTATAGCACAGGGAACTCTACTCAATATTCTGTAATAACCTGTAAGGGAAAAGAATCCAAAAAAGAATGGATATATGTATATGTATAGCTGAATCACTTTGCTGTACGCCTGAAACTAACGCAATATTGTAAATTGATTATACTGCAATATTAAATAAAAATTACATTAAAGAAAAATAACCTACTTGGACCTACAGTAACCAACAATAATAAAATCAAAAACAAAAACCTTGCTCCCCTGTCCCACCTTTTCTCTGACCACTTGGAAAGTGGTCACGTTTCCTAAATGTTCCTTTTGACGTTTAAGCACACAGTCTTTGATTGCTACGGCTACTGTTGGCTAGCTAGACCTAGCATTTTCCTTTGAACAAAAACTTAGGTGGGACTTAATGAATGCTATGCAAGTTCCAAAGGCCAGAGTGCTTTCTAAGTATTAGCTTATTTAATGATCACGCAACCCTACCATGTAGATAGCACCATTTCCGCATTTTACAAATGAAGAAACTGAGGCCGGAAAGGTGAATGATTCACTCTAAATTATCCCCACCTCCTTCATGCAGAGGTGGGGTTTGATGCTTGGCTCTATATAAAAAATTTAAAAAATGAAAGTAATAACTATATCAGCCAGCAGTCACAATGCACCTACTGTGTGCTGGTCGCTGAGATAAGCGTTATCCAGTCTTCCCTTCAGCAATCCTGTGCTACAGGTGTTCCTACCCTCTCCCCACCACTTTGCATGTAAGGACACTGAGGCACAAGAGGGGTTCAGTGATCTGCCCAGGGGCCAGTGCCACACCCAGGGACAGCAGTGCCGGCCCAGTGCTCTTAAGGGCCACGCTTGGACCCCCCTCACCGCCCCATCCCATCCCGCCAGCCCCGCACCCCACTGTCCTGGGGTATTTATTACCGAATTGCAATGGTTTTCGTTTACTTCTTAAAATCCTTATTCTTTAATAAAGGTGAATATTTGTAATTGTTTGTCCAAAAACAACTCCCCTCAAATCTCTCTGAACTCTTCTCTCTCTCTCCAAGAAGTTAATATCTTAAGTGTCCTGCTGCATTCACTGTTATTTTGTGCATACAGCTCTAACAAGCCTGTCCACTCTGTCTTAGAGTTGTTTTCTGTTTCAGTTTTTTCCTCTCCTTGATTTATTTTTTTCCTTACTTGCAAGAGTTTTATATAAATACATATGTACACACATACAGACATATATACATAAATATATGGTTTATGTATATATACTTTATATATATATACACACACACACATATATATATAAATGGCTTCTGGGTTGTTTTTCTTAGTTCTTCAAATATTTTTCAAATTTATATTTATAGATTTTGCTTTTTAAATTTAGCTGTTTTATTTATCTACAGTGTCCTTTTTGTGTAAGACATGATGTATGGGTTGAAATATTTTTTCCTTCCATAATGGATAATCCAGCTCGTCCCACATTATGCACTGAGCAGAACATCCTAACTTGATGATTTACAATGACGCTTTTATTATAAACCACATTTTCCCATAAACATGAGTCTCTTTCTGTACTCTCTATTATGTTCAGTTGAGCAATTTATCACCCTTACAACAATTCCACAACATTTTAATTACATTTGCTTGGATGTATATACTGCCGTGTGATATGGTAAATCACTAACACTCCTTTTCCAAACTTGTCGTTATTATTGTTTCTTCCAGATTACCTTTAGAATCAGTTTACCTAATTCCATTTTTACAATTTTTACCAGAATTACAGTGCATCTATAGGTGAATTTCGAACTGAATGATCAGTTCTTTTTTCCTGCCAAAAGCCTTACTCTTAATTCATGAAGCATCTTTTAAGTTTTCCTTTCTGAAGTCAGTCATTATGGCAATAAAACTATGGTCTAAGGCAGGGTTTCTAAGCTAATCAGTGCTTTTAATTAGTAATTTCAGGCTTCCCATTGTGCTGATCAAAAAAATGTTGAGGTTCTCTTATATGTCTTATCTCCTCTTTAAGACGTTCATTATACATACAGAGGAGACACCAAATATACATACTTTATAAGAAAAGAAAAACATACAGAAAAATGCATGATCCAGGCGTTAATGAATGCTAGATTGTTGTGTGAGGAGAGTGTAGTGTGGCTGGAGTCTTGATGGGAAGCTGCAGGGGTGGGGAAATGATCTCAGTCCTGACAGACCTACTCAAAGTTTGGAGCAGCCTGTGCCATCAGCAAAGCACTGGCTTCCCTGCATGCAGTAGGAATTCTGGGTTAGCATCCTGAGCTTCAATGTTTCAAGAAGGATAGTCTGCATTATGTGTAACAAGCACACAATACATTGATGTATACACTTGAAAATATTCTAAGCCATGAGGAAAACTCTTTTTTTTTTTTTTTGCATGGGGGTGGTCTTTAGTGTTGAAAGAGCTGTATGCTTTTCATTTCAGAAGCTTAAAAATGTGTGCAAATTATTGCCAGTGGTAAAGTCTGTTAGCATAAGACATTACATTTTCTACATAGAAAGTAAACATTTTTATTTGACCTTTGAGTAAAATAATATCTAACTAGAGCATCATTAAAAATTGCATTTTGGGACATTTCTGCTAATGGCTTACAACTTATTTCAGACCAACCCTTCCATGGAGGACAACACGAAAAACTGAACAAACTTGAATATATTTTTACCTATCTCCCTGTGTAGATATCTTGACAGTTTCAAGCACTGAAGAGCTAACAAGACAGAAAAGAATCCCAGGGGGATTATTCTAAGTGAGAGGGGGAAAAAAAAATCGGAGTGAAGCAATCCTGGCATTTGGGGCAGCCTTTTCCCCCATCCTCTTCTATTTTGTTTTTCCTCAAGAACCACATGCTTATTCTGGAAAAACCTCCTATACATCCAGGCTTTAGTTCGAGACCTCTTAGGGCCATAGCTAGAAATAGGGACTACCTAGGGAATCAGCTTAGCCTTGCTTAAAAGCAAAACTCAGTCTTCTCTGGATAAAATATTAGTATCTACTACTTCAAACTATCCGCATGATTTCTCTCACACAGTGTCAGCAGGCATTAATTATTAGGTATTCAACGTAACGGGACTGAAAAAGGATGGCAACCAATTCATAACTTAGTGCATTAGAACAGAGCTCAAGAGAAAATGGATTTAGATTTGTCAGAAGAAAAAAACCCAAAAGAGAAAATTATGAAAAGCAATGGACACATTAAGACATTCTAAGTTACTTAAACTTAGGATTTCAGTATTAATTAAAATTGAGCATGGGGAAGACATAATATTTAATTAGATAATGGCTGAGAATGAATAAAACTGATAAAATATGATGGAGACAGTGAAACACAGATTTTAAAAAGTGCCGCAAAACTCTATGGCAGGATGGATACATACACACACATGCACACACAACATACAATTGATGAAAACCAAGGAGGATATCTTGAAAAGAGATAGAAAAACATTAAATACATATTGCTTTCAGAGGAGAAAAACTATGGCTGACTTCTCAACAAAAACAATCTAAGTCAAACACCCTAAAATGCTATCTTTAAAGTGAAACTAATAAATAGCATATGATATTGCTTACATGTGGAATCTAAAAAAATGATACAAATGAACTTATTTATAAAGCAGAAACAGATTCACAGACATAGAAAACTTACGGTTACCAAAGGGCAAAGGGGAGGAGGGAAGGATAAATCAAGAGTTTGGGATTAACATATACACACTACTATGCTTGGAGTGGATAACCAACAAGGACCTACTCTATAGCACAGGGAACTCTACTCAGTACTCTGTAATAACCTATATGGGAAAAAATATGAAAAATAATAGATATATATGTGTGTATAACTGAATCACTCTGCTGTACACCTGAAACATTGTAACTCAACTGTATTTCAATAAAAAATCAAAAAGTAAGGTGGAACTAAATTTCCAAACAAAAACTGAACTGCCCAAGAGGTATGATACAGAAGGAAAAGTGAGTTCAGATCACAGTTCAGAGACTTAAGAAGAAAGGATGGGTCAGAAAGAATATGTAAGCGGGAAGGTATAAATGAATCTTAAATCTATTGTACAATAGTACTGACTTTTCCGGTATAAAATGCATGACAACAGTGACATATAAATAAAGAAGGGAGTTCATGAAATTACTATTCCAAGACATCAGCAGTATCAGTAAAAAAAAATGGTAAAAGTAATCATTCCTATTAGACTTTGATTCAAGATGGCCTGTTGTACTGTTGGGGGTAACTGAAAACATGCATAACAGGTTAAAGCAGGAGAGGGAAATGAAAACGTTCTCTATTTGTTTTATGTTCCTTTCTTGCTTTCTTTTGGATTAGTCAAGAGGGACAAACTCAAAGATTAATCTTGCCAGATGAGATTATAAAATAAAACCCAGCTATATACTTTAAATGTAAGGGGAGAGGAAGTCCAAAGCAGAAGGCTAGAAGAGGTATTCCTCTTGGACTTGGCTGTTTACGGTAAACCATCTGAGAAGTGGGCCAAGACTGGGAATTCTGGGGTTTTTAGCTTCAACTGGCTTCTTCAGTTTCTGCCATCACTCCACACCTACTAAGGAGTGAGTGACAGGAAGCGGGGACAGGGGGCATTTCTGGATGCTGGTTATGTTCTGATTACCAATTTGGGACCTGGTTATCTGGATGTGTTCATTGCGTGAAAATTCTTTGAGATGTCCGTGTATGGTTCAGGTACTTTATTTAAATTAATCAACTCGATTATTTTAAACTAAGGTTTACCACAAGTTAAACAATGATCTTATCAGAACTTCTGATATAAAAAGTAAGTTTTCCCAGACTTTCCTTGTATCAAGACTTCGGTAGGGTGTGTAGATTAATCAAAATATCAAAATGTGGAGGTCTTGATGTCACAAGATGAGACCGAACATCAGTCATCATCTTCTGAGTCAGTTTAAATGATGCTCTCACGCCATGATGTTTAGAAGAGGCCTTAGAGAGGAAACCCAGGCTGGGATCACCTACTTCCCCAGTCACGGGTCATGTATATTTGCGAAGTATGTTCTCCCTGTTAAAAACCCAACATTCTGCAACTGCTAGAGAAAAGCAGCAACTCTGTACATTCAGAAGATGAGGACATTTTCTTCTCCGCTTCCCTGCCCTGGGAGAAATGATGGCCTTATGTTTACTTTCTGAGTGTCAGGGATGAATAATACCACATATCTGGAGGGTTCATCAAATGCCCAGTCACCATCTGGGCTGAAATCTAGCTGCCTTTACAAATGTTTTGTCAGCCATAATGGAATCCTGTTGAAATACACCTGACATACGTATGCTCTGGTCGGGATACTGAATGCAGAGGCTAAGTGCCATCTAGCAGGTGGGGGATGACCATGGAGGCAAATCTCTTATTGGTCACATGAACCAAACCTTTACTATCTAAGCAAAATCTCACTAATCTAGTAGCCCCTGATTGCAAATCCACATTCATTCTGACTAAGCCAAACAGGCAGAATTTAACTCAGCTGATAAAAAGTATTTCCGAGGCAAACTGAAAGGGTAAATATGTTGGGAGGTTGTTTGTAAGGTCTTCACATAAATATGTTAAAAAAGACTTTGAAACAGTAATTATATATTCATACTGCTGATAATTATATGTTCACATTATCTGTTTATTAAAGCAGCTCATTAATTTACTCTGAAAGAGTAATTGGTTCAAGTTACTGTGCACATTTGAAGGAAATGAAATTCTGCTTCCTTGAAGATAAACAGAGGATCTTTTACTGCATCTAATGTCCACAAACTCATTCAAATTCATGCAGTTTTACTGAAGTTGTCTTTAAGAATTCTTCCCGGCTGCCCAAATAATCGGTATTCTCTCCTCTGAGTCTTTCCAGATATTAACAAATCTGAACAACTATTTCCCAGATCTTTTGTAGTCATCCATCCGGAATCCCCTCCACCCTTCATCTGAATTCTGCCCTTGGATGCCACAGGGACTGCTCCAAGACAACCTGCTGTCTGTCTATTTTAAGAAAGCTGTTATGACTCTTCAGCTTCTCCAGGTTAAATGTATCCTATTTCCTCCCTGAAGAAGTGAGATTAGAGCTGAGTTTTTCAGTGAGCCTCTTGAACTTGGCCACTCACTCTAAATCCAGACCTAACCTGATTCCAACCTTTCCAAGGAATTTCATCTCAGAGTTCCCTCCTCAAAAGCAAGGCCTTGTCTTGACTTCTGCACACCTTAGCTCAGGGCCTGGCATATGGAACGCATATTTTCCAATGGTTTTAAATGCTTAGTAAACATGATCACAATTTAATTCTGACAACAAACTCATGGCAGTAGCTAGCGATACTACTGTTGACACACCCATTTTACAGATGAAAATACTGAGAAACAGGTTGAAGAAGACTGACTAAGGGCGTGTAACCCAACAGTGGTGAGGTAGTATCAGGGCCTTTGAGGTCTGGCTCTGAAGTCCAGGGTTTTTACTGCCAAGCTACTAACCATTCTGTCATCCTGTACTGTTAACACCATGAATATAGAATTATACTCCAAGACTTTCAGAACAAAGTCTCAATACAAGAAAGCATCTAGCAAAGCAACCCAGATAAAGGACTGAGTCTAATAGAGGTCAAGGGATTTCAAGGTAACAAAAGTTAGGATCAAAATTCTGGGCTATTAGCTTTCAGTCCAAAGCTCTTCCTATAGTATTCTGCGTGAGAACTGTGAATATCTAAAAAACGATTATCCATAGTTTTCAAAAATTATCATGTATGATTTTGTACTCTCCCACTCTAAATTAATTTCCATGCTGGAAACCTCTAGCCCTCTGTTGGCAAGTCTGGCCGCACAGAACTGTGCATTTCCACCTTTAATGGGCATATGCAGGTCACCTAGGGATCTCATTACAACAACACAAATTCTGATTCAGCAGGTCTGGGGTCAGGCCTGAGATTCTGCATTTCTACGAGGGCTCTCAGATGATGCCAAGGCTTTCGGTCCATGGGTCAACTTCCGTGAGCAAGGACAAAGCTGTCTGGTGGTCTGGGCTCCAGTTTCCATTCCCAGCCATTGGGAGGCTCGGCCTCAGGGATCAGAAAGACCCATCCAGCCCTCGTAAGTCTATGACACTTTATTTGTTTCTCTCTGGCCTCTCGCTAACTTCTTTATTCTCTTGGCCGACTCTTCAGTATGTTTGGAGTGACTTCAATAGGTGTGTGAGCATTGAGAAAGGCCTTCCAAACAGACCTGCCCCCCGACACCGCTTTGCAACTCAGTAAACTCCTCCCTAAGGCACGGATGCCTCATCTATAAAATGCACATAATCCCTCGACTACACTAGGTAGCTGAAAGGATCCCAAGGGTGGTGTTTACCCTTTGGCCCACTGTAAAAAAATCAATAGACAGTAGTTTCTATCCCCCCTCACCAGCACCACTCCCAAATAAATTACAGGGTCAGCCACATCACCTGCCTTCTCAAAGGTTGTCTAGAGCTTACTAGTATTTTTTTAAGTAAATTATACCCATTATGATCAACTGGGAGTAAGTAGAGTCCTCTCTCACTACTATCCTTAAAAATAAGATGCTTCGGGCTTCCCTGGTGGTGCAGTGGTTGAGAGTACGCCTGCCGATTCAGGGGACATGGGTTCGTGCCCCGGTCCGGGAAGATCCCACATGCTGCGGAGCGTCTGGGCCCGTGAGCCATGGCCGCTGAGCCTGCGCGTCCGGAGCCTGTGCTCCGCAATGGGAGAGGCCAAAACAGTGAGAGGCCCGCGTACCGCAAAAAAAAAAAAAAAAAGATGCTTCTCTTTAAGTCCACAATAGGGGGCCAGTATATGCCAAGCCACCTTAGAGAGAGTAGCCCGAGTCCAGAAGTCTAAGGCCAAAGATGACACGAGGCCAGAAGACCTACAGGAAGAACGTAGGGAGAAGAGAGGGGGTTGGTTGGCCAGGTAAACTTAGATAAGGCACCGTGTAAGAGCCCAGAACTGATAGATATGTCTGGTTCTCTTGGCAAGAGCACACAGACCGAGGAGAGAGTTACCGGGTGAACGAACTCAAAGCCCTTAACCATTCAGCCATATGGTCCCACATTATTTGCCTGACCACAGGAAAAGGAACACGCTCGTCACGCCGAACTGGATATGCTGGCTTCAGGGACAGTTCTGTTTGACGTTGCAAACGAATGACCCGCCAGTTCAGTTTTGATACATCAGTCGCCTGAGCTAGGATGATTGGAGTGGACTTATTATAGAGGTGGTCATTGAATCAGGTGGTCCCAGAACTGACAGGAGCAAACCCAATTATATCCACTGAGGAGTCCTGTGGAGATGACTAAACAGAACAATGTGACCTACAGTAACCTGGGAGGCACTGACCGTGGGAGAAGGAGAGCCACTCTCCACAATGCAGTCATGGAGGGCTTCTCCTTTGTGCTCAGCCCGGAGGTGTGAGAGATGCTGAAGAAAGCGGGTTCTGTACTAATCAGGAGGTGGTACAGAGTAGCCAAAGTGTAATAGGGAATTGAGCATCATGTGTTCCAAGGCTGGAAAGACAAGGCTTGGGGAGGAAGAGAGTGAGGGCTGTGACAACACACTGGATGAGCTTGGTTGGAAAGGAGGCAAAGACCATGCTATGTGGGTCCTTTTGGTCTTTGGAATTCTAGACTTTCTACAAAGAATAGTGGGTGCAATGGGAAGCCATTAGAAAATTGTAACTGGGTAAAAACATAATCCCTTCTCTCACTCTTTTGTGGAGAAGAGAAGGTGTGAGTCAGGATGGAAATGGAGATCCCGGTCCAGAGGGTGTCATCAGCCATGGGGAAGGATGGCACTTTGGATTCAGCTGGTAGCAGAGGACACAGGAAACGCAGAGGGGTTACAGATACAGATTCCAGAAAGGACTTGATCAGAGGCGATTTCACTGTCCCCAGAGGACTCTCTGCATCCCCATTTTTCCCTCCCAAATTCCTTGTTTCCTCACCACACAGAGCTCATTCATCTAGACATCACAGCTCACTGTTCTCACACTCATCCTTTTCGGCCAAATTACAGGCCCCTCGATACATTAAGGCAACAGTTTCTTATTAGCGCTCACTATTGGCCAGGCACCGTTCCAAGGAATTTGAGTGGATTGATTCATTTAATCTCTACAACAACTACAAGAAGATGAGTACTATTAGCATCTCTACTTGGTAGATGAGGAATATAAGGCTCAACAAGCTTGACTAACATGCACATTGTAGAATTAAACTGGATATGGTCCATGAGGAAATGTACAAGTCTTCTCTACATATTCTCTAAGATTGCTTTGCATTTAAAAGCTATCTAAATATTTGAGGGTTGACAGTACTCCTTTGGCTCAGCTATGTCTAGGGAACAGAAAGCTATTATTGCATATTAAAAATCTTTTTATTGATATTGGGATTTTTTTTTTTAGTTTTCAGAGCACCATGGTCCAATAACTGTTTCAGCTAACTCTATCCTGTTGGCTATAATCTTCCACTGCAGTGCACAGTGTGATGACAACAGGAGAAACCAAAAAACAGAAGCAAAAATCTTTCACCTCTAAGCACGTGCGGCCTTGGGGATTATCTGGAGGCTGTGGAAGACTAAAATTTAGATTTCTACAGGGACAACAGAATAGGCCAGATGTAATGACCTGAACCATGAAAATAAGAAACAAAATGCTTTTGTCCCAAGATGCTTCTTTTGGACCTATTTTATACCTAATCCATTTGTCACCTTGGCAATAGCTGGCCTGCGTTTTTTCCGGTATACTTCTTTTTTGTTAGGTCAATTACCCACTGAAAACTAAAACATCTCCCCCCGCCCCCGAACACACAGCATATCACTTATTGCTAAGGAGTACTTTCATGGCCATAGCCATGTATTTTAATAGAAATGGGAACATAAATGAAAATGCCTTATGACATTGGAGAGATTAAAAACATACTGTCGGGTTATTTCATCTGCACGGTAATTGCTTCATTTGACTAGATTTAAAACCAATGTCAGCAGGTCTGTTGGAAATTCCTGGTAATGGACTGCCATGTCAACTGGTGTGTGCGGGGCGAGAGTTCCAAATTACTCGGAAAAGCATCTCTATTATGGCTAATTCTTTATTCAGTGGACAATTCATGAGTGACCTTGCACATTTTTAAACAATGATTCCTAGAGATAAGTACCATCACGAGGCATTAAAATCCTACACTATTTTAGACGTAAAATCCAAGCCCAAGGCAGTTAGCCAAGAACTTATCCAAGTGCCTTACGTTCAGTAAAGATGCCCATTCGTACTTGCTGGGTGACCACCCCTCTTTCCAAAAAGTTAAAACAGAAGCATCAGGCATGGAACAGAAATAGCTGAGTCTGTTTTATGTGCGTAAAACCAAGTTGACCGAGAACCAATGTTAAAGGGCTGGAAATCTATGTGGCATGAATATGTAGGTATAAATGGGACAGCTATATTCTGAACATAATACCATTGGGCATCCCTTGTCTTAGCGTTCCTGATTTAAGGGAGTCGTCCTCCAAGGGGGTTCCCCAAGTTGGCTGTTTTGACTTGAAATTTACCACCACCAAACTGCAGGTGGGTTCTAGACGTGGCCCAACCATCAGATCGTATTGCTATCACTATGCGTGCCAACTCTCTCCGCGACTGTTTCATATACTGTCCCCTCTCCTTAAGACCTCAACACCTCCACCCCTAGTCTTCATACTCACTGATAGAAGCCACCAAACAGAAATTTCCACCAGCTTCCAAATCCACGTTTATTCAATGACCTCCATCTCTGCCCACGTGCCCTGCTTCCCTCCTGGTGACGTGGACGGACCATCCATCCTCAGTTCAACTCATCGCTCCACTGGCGCCCTAGGGCTCATCTATTCTCCCCTACTCGAGAAAATATTTCTGGCAATTTCCACCCTCCAGCCTGCATCATCATCACTTGTTCCCTGTCTACTAAATCATCCCCATGCAATACATATAGGCCACTTCCCTTACTGGCTAAAATATCATTTCCCAGCTTCTCTGGAGTTTTGGATATCTAGATCACTTCTAAGAAAGAATACTGTACTGCTGAATTAAGTATGTTTGCTTCCTACTTAGAGGCTGTATCTGTCCACGGTGTCCAGGAACATATTCATGTTTGTCACTTTGAGAAGTTGTACGAGGGCGATATGGGGCGGTAGGGAGGTAAGTGTGCTGATGAGCTCTTGAGCCTGAGGAAATGCTGGTGTATGACAGGCTGTCCTCAAGTATCCACCCCTCCAGTTTTCTCGGTGAAAGAGCGGCTGTTTACTTTGGCTAGAACTTATAATTGATAGAAGTGCTCGAGATTATACTTAGGAGCAATAGTTTCAGGGAAATAAAACTATGCATGTGCTTCTGTGGTTTTTCAAGGAAAGTGGACAATCAGGCTTTTATGTTGTTGTTTTTGTCTCCTTTAGACTCTAAACTTACACTCTTGGCGTACCTTACACTCTTACATTCTTAAAACTTATCGAGGACTCAAAGGAGGTTTTATTTGTAGATTGTAACTATCAATATTTACCACACTGGAAATTTAAAAAGAACCATTTTTACAAGGCTCATGTGATGATTCAGGTGACGATGCAAAGATGAAAACATTGCATATTAAAACATCTCACTAACAGTATAAAACTTAGTTCTGACCTCATGGACCTCTTGAGATCTATCCTAAAGTCAAGTGTCAGTTTGTTCCAGAACATCAAAGAGCATGACTGACACTACTTAGAGGATAAAATGTATTTGCCCTTGTTTATAATACCGGAATCTAAAAAGCTATAAAATGGGTTAAAAAATTAATAAAGCTTTTTCAGCTTTGATGGACTTTTTTTTTTATTTACTGATTAACGCCTTAGGCGGCAATATGAAGAATGATTTTTTCCTGTGTAATCTGTCTAGATAACAAATATATCATTTTACAAGATTTTCTATGCTTTATGATGACTTTAAAAAAATTAATTTATTTTATTTATTAATTTTTTGGCTGTGTTGGATCTTCATTGCTGAGCACAGGCTTTCTCTAGTTGCAGCGAGCGGGGGCTTCTCTGTTGCGGAGCCTGGGCTCTAGGCACATGGGCTTCAGTAGTTGTGGCACATGAGCTTCAGTTGTTGTGGCTCATGGGCGGTAGAGCGCAGGCTCAGTTGTTATGGCGCACGGACTTAGTAGCTCCGCAGCATGTGGGATCTTCACAGACCAGGGCTTGACCTGGTGTCCCCTGCATTGGCAGGCAGATTCTTAACCACTGCGCCACCAGGGAAGTCCCCATGATGACCTTATTATGCCCTTGATTATTAAGAAAACAAAGCTTCCTCACTTATAAACAAGCTATATTTCTTTACAGTGGTATTAGCTTGTATGCTTGTCTGGTGTTTTATTGTCACATCTTCTTCAAGAGTGCAAATCACCTCTAGCCAAAAAAAAAAAAAAAAAAAAGTTTTCCCCAAATGAGATTCTTAATGGAGGAAAAATATTAAAACCCTCAGGTTATCTTTTATACCTAAAACTATCTCTGAGATTTCATAGAGAACATCTAGAATCATGAAGGTTTGTTTTTTCACTTCATGAAAAGAGAGGAACTAGAAATATTTAGGTTCCTTTGCTATGTTACTATTTATGCGTTGCATGGGTAAAAGTCAACTTAGAAGAGCTGGTGAGCCTTCCCTAGATTAAATGTGTATAAGGGAAATGTTATGAATATAAATAATCAGAAATTATATGCTTTATGGGCAGTTCCTAGAGATTCACCAGTGTCCTCACCGTGCATGATATGTTTCTATTTCTCAGACTCTGACTTATGCTTTCTCTGATGACAGCAGGTAGCAATAGCATAGTGCAGGCATTGGTCAACAATGGCCCACTGCCTGATTTTAAATAAAGTTTTATTGGAACATAGACAAGCCCACTTGTTGACATACTGCCTATGGTTGCTTTTGCACTGTAATAAGAGAAGTGAGTAGTCAGTAGTCCACAGAGATCTTATACGCCACCAGCATAAAAGATGTTCTACTTGACCTTCTACAGAAAAAGCTTGCCAATACCTCATATACTATTATCGTCTGTAATTTCAGTTATTATTCAAAAGACTTACTTGGCCACAACCTCACTTCTTTTATTTAAATCTAGCATTTTCTACAACAGTGGATTTCAACTAGGAATAGACATCATCCTTACCTAAGGAGTCGTATAAACAATGCAGATAGATACCTAGGACCTTCTTCAGACTTACTTAATCCCATTAGTTGACATTCTTGCCATATTCTTATTATGTCACTGGTATCCTGTGTATATTATTTCTCAGGATTATTGTATGTTAGGTATCAACATTTTTTCCTCTGTAAAAATTATTTTCATATATTTTTTATAAATGATAGATAGTATCCATTCTCTACCCTAATCATGATTCTTAGAAACATTCTGTCTAAAACTTTTTTAGGAGTGGCTTTGTCATCTTGCTTTGCATGCGACAGAAACAACCAAATTTCCTTGTCAGTTGAATTATTCTTGATTTGAACTTTCACCAGACCTTCCACATTTGGAAATGGCTAGTAATAAATTAACTACAGACACTGTAAGTCTCTTCATTTCCCTCTGACTTTTCCCTGAAGGCTTTGCAATCAGCTACAGACCTTCTCAGAGCCCCGAGGGGAAGAACTCTATCACACTTGGACAGTATCATTAGCACAACTTTCAGACCATACCAAGATTTCCAGAACTCTTTTTAATTAAAAAAAAAAAAAAGGCAGCTTCACGAGGCTCTTACCCAAGAGTCCAAAAGGAATAAGAATTAATTATCTAGGACTGAATGGACTAATGAGGGAAATTGTATTGTTATTTGTTTGCAACCTTGTTGATGTGGCCTAATGTCCTGTTTTTTGAATAGATAAGGCAACTCTTTCTTCATCCTTAAGCTATCTGTAATAACTCAGAACAGATTTAGTAGATTCTGCTTTTATAAACTGAAATGAAACATTTGAAATGCTATCTCATTTGCACTTTTTCACTGACTCTCTCACCCCCAATTCAGAAACTCTTAGTGAATTTTCTTACTTTATATAACTGTATCATTATTTGCATAGTAAGAGTCTGTCCCCCTTTTTTCCCAAATATATAATAGGATATACTGGTTATGCAACCAAAGCCTCACATGGTATATTATATTTGAGGATGATATTTGCTTAATCAGCTATGGCAAGCCACACTGAAAGCAATAAGATTGAATTTTATGGAGCCCTCACAAGAAAAAGAGTTTGGGGCTTCCCTGGTGGCGCAGTGGTTGAGAGTCCGCCTGCCGATGCAGGGACACGGGTTCGTGCCCCGGTCCGGGAGGATCCCACATGCTGTGGAGCGGCTGGGCCCGTGAGCCATGGCCGCTGAGCGGGCGCGTCCGGAGCCTGTGCTCCGCAGCGGGAGAGGCCACAACAGTGAGAGGCCCGCATACCACAAAAAAAAAAAAAAAAAAAAGAAAAAGAGTTTGGTACCTGGTTTTAGGGGTCTCAGCATTTCAAGTGTTAAGGAATGCCACTTTCTGGCAGGCCAAGAATATTGAAATAACTCAGGAAAGTCAAGAGAGAAACTTACCCACATTTATAAATACTGGAGGGGAAATCTGGCAGGCTTCCCCTTCAGTATTGGAGTGGCCTCCTAGCCTCAGAATGGCAAATGATAGAGCCTTTAAAGGTCCAATCTGGCATTCCTTATGAACAGTTCTAGCAGAGCGAACTTAAGTTGTTGCAGATAGTAAATTAATACTAGCTGCACCTATGTCAATAACCAGGCCAAACCTCATGAGACCAGTCTTGTCTATAATCGAGAATAATCGGATAAACAGCAAGGTCCTACTGTGTAGCACAGAGAACTATATTCAATATCCTATGAGAAACCATAGTGGAAAAGAGTATTAAAAAAAAGAATGTGTGTGTGTGTGTGTATATATACACACACACACACACACACACACACACATATATGTATAACTGTATCACTTTGCTGTACAGCACCAATTAATACAACATTAAAAATCAACTATACTTCAATTAAAAAATAATAATCTTTTTTTGAGATTACTTTGGTCCAAAGGCAGGAAGAATAAGAAAATTGAGAATATGCAAAAAGATGAAAATGGAAAACTATGCATTTTTTAGAGCAAGCCCTTCTAGGTTACCTGATCTGGACTTTCACTGCCTTTGAGCTATTTTACACTCTGTAACTTACAGTTAACTAACTGTGATGCAAAATAATTCTTGTTTATAGACAAAGAGATAAATTCCATGCAGTATGTCCAGGAGTGCACTTGACATTTGACTCCCCAGGCCCCCATAGCAAAAGCCAATTTTGTGTCTATTTGTACATTCATTTCAACATTTCTTTATTCCATACAAATTTGTGCCTCTTTGATTTCTCTTTTCAGGTGGTTTTACTATCTGCATGGAGCCCACATTAATAACATGATGAGTTATATAATAAAATCTGAAACGTGTACATTAACATTTGTTTAAAATCACTTGCAAAGTTGGATTTTTTCAATAGTATCAAATTAACTTGCATCCCACCTCCCTGCTTGATTGAAACTCATGACAATATACTACAATATTCAGAAGGAAAATAGACAAAATCCTTTCATTCTAGAGCTTATACTCTAAAGGAGGGAGGGGAATGATTAATAAAATAAGTGTATAAATTACATAGTGCACCTGAAGGTGACAGTGCCATGAAGAAAATGAAAGATGCCATCTCTATGAACTGCTATTCTGGAAACTGAACTCACTCGCACAGGTTTTTTCTCTGGGAGGTAACAAAACTTAGAAGGATGATTCTTCAAATCATCCTTCATCAAATAGGATGATTTTAGTCCTATTTCTGGCCTATCAGGGGTTTTGGTCTCTGTGACATGTATCGTAACATAAGATAAATTTGGGGGCTGAGGGCACTTAGACAAATAAGCAAAAACAACAACTTCCGCTACGTGACACACCATTTTAACAAGTGATAACCTGCCTTTCCCCAGATTACAAAAGGCAGCCTCAGACTAGTAGATTTTAGTTCTGATTGGACAGATAGATTTTTTTTTCCATTAAATAAGTAAAGGTTTTGCACTGGAACAAGTATGTATCCGGGTCTTTGGGAAAGAAATCTGAGCACTTTTGTATCAACTGAAAATAGCCAAGTTTGATTAAAAGGCACATATCTGGGCATTACAGCCATACTCAGTGGTAGTTGTAACTAGACAGAATTTCTTTCTGAGGTACAGCTGACATCACATTTTTGAAGGAAGTCAGATGTCTGCGATTTTATGTCTCATTTCCCATACAAAGAGTTCACAAGATAGCCCCTCTTTTGACAGTAGATGCTTTGCTTATCAGAGAACCTAAGACTTCTAAAAGTTTTAATTACTCATAGTTGGTAGCGATGGCAGAAGAACCTTTCTACCAGAAACGTCAAAGCACAAAACTTGAAGCTTCAAAGAATTTCACATTGACTACCAGCCTACCTTAGAGAATTCTAGCTTATAAAAACGTAATTTCTTCTGAAATCACTTTCTTTATTATGAAACAGTAGCAGGCAAATTAACTAGAACTGCATCTCCATAAAGATTTCTATTCCAAGAGTGGAAATTTCAGAAAATCAATGGAAGGCTAATTATGCATGAGTAGTTCCCTGATGCTGAACGCCGGGACAGGACTGGAGCTGCGTGAATTGTTACCTCTGCGAGATAGCATCTCCCCTTCTGGAGGCTGGCATAGGGTCTGTAAGTAGTCACAGGGGGGAGCACGCTGACTTTCATTTCTTTCTTTTTCATCTCTTCTGAGGTGATAATTGGAGAGATGGGTACTGAATGAATACGAAGAATGAAATACGACAAAACAGAAAAGAGCTGCGTTAAATCTTGGTGTTCATTTTGTTTCCTTTCTTTCTCACTGTGAAAAGCCTGATTCAAAACGTGCCACCTGATTGAGCAGGGGGGCGTGCTGCCACTTCCCCGCCATGTGTTCTTTTGTGAAATTCCACTCCAAAGGCATCAAAAGCAGGGCTGCTTATACACACCATCACTTTTCAGACTGGCTCTCCCCTTATCTTTTTTTCCAAAGATAAGTATTGAACACACATAAAGTGACAGTTTTCTTGGTCTGTTAGTGTGTGTCCTCTGATGAGACCTCCTGAAGAGATGCTTGACTCTGCTGGTTGCCCATCAAATATGTTTCCTTTCCTCCTTCTAGCATGATTATTTTTTTAATCTGCCCACCTCAGCTACCATGATGGTTACTGACCAGTCTTACCCAACCAACATGTGGCATGACCCTGGCAGCTACTACTGGTCCAGGGAATGGCATGAATTCTAAATTAGCTTAACAAGACTGATGGGAAGTAGTTATTTCCTGTGAACGGGGATGAGGGTCTCTCTCTTTCCGACTGGACAGCAACAAAGAAGCTGCTACTGGCAGCATCTTGTGAGCTTGAATGCAGACAGCAGAACACAAACATGGAAAGAGGCTGGGATCCTGATGGCCTGTGGAGACACTGACCACACAGTACCCGAAGCCTGGCCACCTCTGGACTTCATGAACACACATCTCTTTGGTACTGAAGCCATCTTGAGTCAGATTTCTTTGTGGCCCAAAACATATTAACTATACAAAAGATTTAATGTACCTTTTCTCCAAGAATTCAACTTCAGCAGGTTATATCAAGTAACTAAATTTCTGAATGGTTTTCTTCTCCAAACTTCTATTTTTGCATTTTTTTCACTCAGCATGCAATTATTTAGCACCTGTAGTCTGCCAAATACTGTACTTTGATACACAGAGCGAGATACAGCCCCTACTCTACCTAACTTGCTGTTTCATATAGGTGTTCTTAAGCTTTTGGGCACCAAAGTCCTCTTTGGCAGTCTAGGGAAACCTGTGCACCCCCTCTCAGAACATTGCCTTCAGATGCATAGGATAGGATACACAGCATGATAAAAGGAGAAGATATGTTAAAATACAGTTAGGAAAGTGCTTTTAAAACTGTGATATTATCATATATTTGCTTCTCTATTTTTTTTTTTTTTTTTTTTTTTTGCGGTACGCGGGCCTCTCACTGTTGTGGCCTCTCCCATTGTGGAGCACAGGCTCTGGACATGCAGGCTCAGCGGCCATGGCTCATGGGCCCAGCCGCTCCGTGGCATGTGGGATCTTCCCGGACCGGGGCACGAACCCATGTCCCCTGCATCGGCAGGCGGACCCTCAACCACTGCACCACCAGGGAAGCCCTGCTTCTCTATTAATGCCTTAGATAATAAGATCAAGACGGCTGGTTTAATAGCCAGCAGAATTACAAAGCAATGATGAACATCAATGACATACTGAGGTAGCTGTAACAAGTCTAATGTGGTCTGAAGACATCTGTGAGTTTTTAACATCTGCAAAGACCCTGTGGCAGGGCAAAACATGGAAAGTATTGGGGATCAAAGACGCTGTAGCCGGATCACACAGAAACAGCAAACGGGTATGAATGAGGTTACATCAGTGAAGACGGGTTGCTTCTCTCTGTCTCTGTCTCTCTCTCTCTCACACACACACACTAAAATAACTCTAATAAGGAAACAGCACATGAATTGGCTGAAACAGCACATGAAATGGCAATGAAATAACTATAGAAAGGAAATTGCAGATGCAGCTTTAGAAATGAATGGGTCTATTCATCAATTCAGTTAAACACCAATTTTCCCAGAGACACTATAATCTCTAGTCAATTATGATTAAAAAAACCTTGATTGAGATGATATGGGCAAATTATAAGACATTTTCTCAGTTAAGAATCATAGACTTATGATGATGGTAAGATCCATTTTATGGATGGGGAAACTGATGTCCAGAGAAGAGAGCACACTTGCTGGAAGCCACATAGGTAGACAGCTGCAGAGCTGGATCCAAGCCCCGGTCCTTTCATTCACTGTCCTCCACTGCTTCAGAACACCCAGCTCAACAGGACAGGCATAACTAGGTCATTTGTGTTGCTGACCGAGAGACTTTATTGACAGCTAAGAGCTCTAAGGAGAAATTCAAACCATTATCAAAAGCTCAACTTGTCCTCCTTTCGGCCCCATCTCCCCACCTCAACCCCTGAGATGGAGAATGAGAATTGTAGTTGGTGCGTCTCTCATCTATTCTGCACTGTTTTCTGTGATAAAGAAAATCCATTTCCCACTAAAGTAAAATTGCTTTTTCATCCTAACCAACACTATACCCCTGGTACACCCCAGAATAAAAATAAATTGATTTTTAAGTAGCCACTGGAAGAAAAAAACAAAAAAGAAGCATAAAAATCATGGTGCCGTTGTGTGCCTTTTGAACAATTTAACTATGAAAATGGATCCCTTTCCTGGAGACAGCCATTGTAGCTCCACGGTGGCAGCATTTCTGGGCAGTTCCTCAGCTTCAGTAAAAACCTCAGTTGTCCAGATATTTTGTAGGACCCATGCTAAATGACCTGTTTGTTTGAATTTCTGCTAAGGTAATAAAACAGCTGATGAAATACACCACTCTGTCATTCAAAAAATGGGAGCGACTTGCAAAGGGCCTGAATAACCTTCATCTCCTCACTAGAAACTCATACCCCAACCATGTTACGTCAGGGTCTGAAAACCCAGCAACCAACTGTGTGCTCCTGAAACAACAGTCGGTAAGTGACCATCTCGCCTCGGGCTGCATGGGTTCAAGTTGCCAGTTATCCACCTGAACTTCTAGAGACCAAGATCCTTGGTCAGTTACTCTCAGCTGTCCTTCGGACAATCTCTCCTCCACGTTCACAGTCACGTGAAGCCTGCTTCTCTATGGGATGCTCTGCTAGTCACTGAGCCTGCATCTTTCTTTCGATACTGAGCAAGCACAGCTGTCCCTGTGTCCACCTCTGGGTAGAGGAGCGGACAAAGCTCCCGCTACTAAAACTCACACAGCCGGTGTTGGTGCAAAAACGGAATGCTAATGTTTTGAGGACCAGGATTTCTCATCACTCATCCAGGATACAGGAACTAAAGTTTAAACCTATGTCCACAACATATCATCAAGTCATGCTCTGAACAGCTCTGGGGAATTACAATAGCCAGTAAGAAGCAAACGTCTTAACGTCTTTTAGTTTCATGGTTTAAAAAAAAAGAAAGAACAAAAGACTGTGTGAAATTCCCAGCGTTTAATTTTATATGGCAAATATTACTTTTATAATTTAAAAAATTCAAGAAGGACTTCTGAAAATGATGAAAAAGTCATTAGGAAAGATATTGAGGTGCTGTCAGCGCATTATGAGAAACATAATTTACATGAGCCCCAGTTAAACAAAATCAAGGCTGCCAATGATGATGGGACCCAGGCAGGTCACTTCCAATCGGAGTCTCTGTCCTCAGGTCTGTAGAATAAAAGAACTGGGCTAGATTACACCCACAGTTCAAATGTCTTGTGAGTGGAAATTCTCTCCCGAGTGGCCTATATGAAGATTTAAGGAAAAAAAAAAAATGAAGTCCCTGCATTCTTGCCCTTTGCTTTCATTAACTCTAGATATCTGCATAAAATCCAAACTGGTAGTCCTTCTGGCAAGACAAATTCACGTCTCCAGTCATCACTGCTCCATTTTTAATCCACCAAAGTCAATTACTGATTATTTCACTATAGATACAAAACGCTTATTTTTTCAGCAGGGAGCAACTCTTTGCCCCGTGGAGAAGCATGTTTATCTAGCCCACTTTGAAGTGTGCTTCATTAACTACGGAAGTGCCAATAGGATTTTCAGAAACTTGAGCAAAGGTCGCAACTTTTAAAATTAATTTTACAGTTGTTCCAAGGATTAGAAAGTTCTAGTTGGTTTAATGTCTTCTGAAGGACAACTTCAAGACCCTGTAAACAAAGCTCAGGAGCAAGAGACCCCTTTGATGGTAACTGATTAAGTGTTTTAAAGAAAGTATCTTTCCTCTGTTGGAAGGGTTGGGGGCATTGTGCTTTACTGAGGAGGCTGGATAAATGGGTGGCGAATATGACCTAAGTGTACGTGTGTTATCTAGGGACAGGTGGGTGGTGACAGCATGTCCTGTGGCAGAACCAGTGCTTGCCCAGTATCCCCTGCATCTCCCAGACACTCTGTCTGCAACCTCTGAAGTCACGTGTTCCAGACAGCATAACTAGACGATAGAGATTCACTACCCAGCCTTCATCAGACTCTACTTTGTCAGCAGCCACTGGGATGTGCAGACTAGTCTTCATACCCTAGCCTGGATTGACTAATATAAGTCTTTCCATCTTTACATTAGATATTGATGGCTACAAAACAGAATTTTGAGATCCAGAGAAGGTACTGATGTACATGCAAATTTTATGGTTTAACAAGGCTCAAACACCTGGCACTGAGGGTCAAGGGGCATTTGTCCTCTGGTCTTCCTGACGATGAAGCTCTCTCTCACTCTCCATCTGTCCAGGGGAGTAGGAAGTAGAAAGAGAAGGGAGGTCCTTGCTTGCTGTCTTGGATGTAATAAGGGGTCTGTTGTCCATCCCGGAGCTTCTCCTTTTCCTTCGCTGTGATTTGTCCTGGTCAGCTGGAGAGCACGTTGATCCCTGTCCTAGTTTTCCTCCACCCCTGGTACCAGCCAGCATTATAGGATCTATCTGTTGAAAGCTACAGTGTTAACTTCTAGTGCCAGCCACGGCTCCAGCAAATAACATACTTTAAAATCGCATGCTCATGGAAACAAACAAACAAAAAAATTGAGCCACACCCAGAAACAAATCAATGAGAAGCCTTCCTATGAATACCATCTAATGGATGGAGTCATCATACCCCTCACATATTCTAACAGCCCTAAGGAGCAACGTGCTAAAACCAGTACAGCCAATGGTAGTCAAGGAAGGCAACTTACTAGTCCACTGGACTGCAGGGGTCAGCAAACTATAGCCTGTGGGCCAAATCTGACCTGCACACGAAGCTAAAAATGTGGTTTTTTTTACATTTTTAAAAGGTTGTAAATGACAAATAAACAATAGCAATCATGTCACCCTTAAAATGGTCCCCTCACACTTCTGTCTTTCTAAGTTTTCTCTCTCTGCAGTAATTATTGTTTTCACCACACAAACATTCAGAGACACCCTCCCTCAAGCCTATACCATTCTCCACCTACCACTCAGGCCTTTACAGACATAACTTGGATTTTTTACAGAATCATTACAGTATTTGGTGGAAAAAAAGGAACAGAAGCAGGACAGGCGAGAGGAAGGGTAAAGGGAAGCGTCTGGTAGCTCAGTGTGAGTTGAACAGATTATGTTGACCCTCTGAATGCTTCTCATCACTGATTCATCTTAAATATCACCTCCTCAGTGAGGCCTTGCGTGACCGAATCTGAAGTTGCACTGCTCTCTCCAGCCACCGTCTATTCCCATTCACCAGTTTCTTCAGAATACATGTGACTATCTAAAATTATATGTTCATTTTTCTCCCTCACTAGAATGTAAGTTTCATGAAAATACAAGCCTTGTCAATTTTGATCACTGTCCCCACAGCCTAGACAGTGCCAGGCACAAAGGTGCTATTCCTAAATACATACTGAAAGAATGAATGAATGAATCAATCAACAACTGACTAAATAGATCATTTCTTTGCAATAAAAGTCAACGGACCATATAAGATGAGAAATTGTGGTCCACATCAGAAACACACACACACACACACACACACACACAGAGAGAAAGGAAGGTCAGGAAATAGAAGGCAATTTTACACCTCCTTCCATAATGATGTTAAATTGATACTTTTAACCCCTTGAGAGGTGAGGCAACTCGCCATCTGCTGGTTTTCCCAGATCATATATCTCATCTTGCTTGTGGTGTGAGAGCCCTGAGCATTGAGGAGAGCCTGCAGACGCTCCAGCAGAGGCCCAGTGGTGCTCAGGGATGTACCTGGAATCTCCAGTCAGCCCTGGCTGCAGCTCACCTCTGCAACCTGCTTTGGTCTGATATGCTTAGGATGGGTTTTCAGGATGAATACTGCCCAAGGCCAGTCGAGGAGATAGGTCTGAAAGTTTTACCTTTTTGGAAATGAACCCTGATGTTAGTCCAGCCACTTCTATATTTACATAAAAGATGGTGATAAATAAATGAACTCATTAGAATACCAAGACAAGGGTAATCGCTCTACCGCAGGCTCTCTGTGAACTGTAAAGATGATGTCTTGGTCATCTCTATTCTCAGGGCCTAGCACAGTGGCAGGACGCAGGGTACCATTGTGCAGGTTACACACACGACTCCATGGAGTGGAATTCTCGTCACAGGCTGTGTAAATGGCAGCCCCAGGCATTGTGCAGGATACAACTGCAAAGCCCCACGTTGTGGTCCTGATTCACAGCAGACAGCACATCAAGGTGCTCTATAAAATGTGGTGAATGGATTAGGGGGAAGGAACACCTGGGAGGCTCATTTGTGTTCTGGGAGCAATCTCAGGTGGCCACCAGGCAGGTGGAAGGGCCTGAAGTACCCACATCTTTTCAGAGAGAGGAGGAAAGATTAGGGTCGGGAGCTCTGGGACATTGCCCACAGGATTTGCCTGCTTCAGGGAAGTTGTAGAACCTTGCCTACCTAATTGAGCTGCTAAAATGGGTTCCCCAAAGGTAGGAATGCATGATGCTTACCTTGTGAGTAAATCACTTTGACTCACTTTTTTTTTTCATCCCATGCATTGCGTCAAGGGTATAGTTTCAAAAGTTCTATCAAATGTGCAGGTGATTATGAAACCTCTATCTGGCCTCTCTGACCCTCCGTTTTCCCCTCTACAGTTTCCTCCTTACAAGCAGTAAAAGCGGTCTTTCTAAAACATACGTCATATGACATCCTCTGAAGCCTCCTACTGTTACCCATCTTGCTCAGAATGGATTCTAAAGCCCTGGCTCTCTCGCTGACTCCATCTCCTACCTCCATCTTCTACACTCCAGCTTCTGTTTCTCAAGCCAATCACACTCTCCACTGAGGGAATTTGCCCATGCTGTTCCCTCTATCATTTCATTTCAGGCAGGTTTCAGGTTGAAGAGCACCTCCTCCAGGAAGCCTTCCCTGACCACCACTATCTAAAATAGTCCCTGACAAAGTCTATTCCACACCCTTCTTTATTTCCCCCATTTCTTCTTATCATCCGTTTATTTGTAGACTGTCTTACTATTCTAACAGAAAGTAATTTCCATGAGGCCAGAGAATTGTCTTGTTTTCTGTTTTATCTCCCAAACCTAGAAAAGTACCTGGCACATGGTAGGCTTTCGAAAAATATTTGTGGGAAGAATGAAGAATGAATGCTTGAAATTGGAAACTGTCCAAAATAGCCAAGTGAATAAACAGAAAATCACAGGAAAACAAGGCTATGAATATGGAAACATTCTCTCACTATCTGCTATTTGATTAAACTGCACTTAAAAAAAGGCCAAAGAAGAAATCCTGTGGGGCAGTTGCCAGAAGCAATGAGTGCATCAAAATAGTATTTGAAATGCCAAATTGTTATTGTCAAATCAAAGCTGTAGAGATGCTGTTATACTGTATTTAAATTACTGCATAGTTATGGGTGGGAGCCCTAGTGCCTGGTCCCAGGTCTACTCAGGTTTAACTGTTTCTAGACTGAGTTCCAGGGCAGAGTTGGTGCAAGAATTCAGTTTCTCTGTGTTTCCCATCACAAACCGGCTTCTCACGAGCAGTACGAAAGTGGCATGTGCATAGGTGTGTAAAGGGGTAAGGGAAGATGAAGGTTTTCTTATTTTAAAAAATATGTATATGTATATATATATATGGGCCCTTATAAAATTTTAGAAAATGTATTCAAGCTAGATGATGATGATGCTAATACTACAGATAAAAATATCTAAACTTTATTGAGCATTTCATACTTTTAATATGTACAGGCACTGTTTTGAGTATTTCACATGCCCATCTCCTACTATGAACCTCCTTACAAATACTGCTCTCCCTGTTCTCTCAAACATTCCTGACATCCTTCTGCCTCAGGACCTTTGCACTGTTCTTCCCTGTACCTGCTCTTCTCCTACATCTCATAGCTTGCTTCTTGACATCTTTGCTCACAGTTCATCTTCTCAGTGAGGCCTTCTTTGAGTACCTACTCAAAATTGCAAATACTGCCCTCCCGCCCCCCACATCCTGGCACTTTTTTCCATATTATTTGTCTTAGTCTGACATTCTCTTTATGTTTCATATTTATTTAAAATGTTTCTTCCCTACATTGGAATGTAGACTGAGATATTAATCTCTTTGGCTTCCTGCTATTTCCTCAGCATATACAACCATGCCTGGTGTGTGTGTGTGTGTGTAGTTCCATATATATGGAATGTATATATGCATACATATACATACATATATAAAATGAATTAACTAATTCATTCTTATGATAACCTTTTAAGATAAATATTATTGACATTCTCATTTTGTAAATAAGGAAGTCAACACACAGAAAAGTTAACTAATTAAACCAGGGTAATGATCATAAGAGACTACTGTGAACAAATATACATCAATAAATTGGACAACCTAGAAGAAATGGAAAATTCCGAGAAGCATACAACCTACCAACAATGCATCATGAAGAAATACAAAATCTTAAATGACAAATTACTAGTAAGGAGATCAAGTCAATAATCAAAAATCTCACAACAAAGAAAATTCCAGTGCCATATGGCTTCACTGATGAATTCTACCAAACATTTAAAGAAGAGTACATACAAATCCTTCTCAATCTCCTCAAAAAACTGAAAAGGAGGGATCACTTCTAAACTAATTTTACAAGGCCAGCATTCCCCTGATGCAAAAACCAGGTAAGGACACTACAAGGAAAGAAAATTAGAGGTCAATATCCCTGATGAACATAAATGCAAAAATTCTTAACAAAATATTAGCAACCAATATTCAACAGTACATGAAAAGGATCACACACCATGATTAATTGGGATTTATTCCAGGGTTCAACACACACAAATCAATCAATGTGATATACCACATTAACAAAATGAAGAATAAATATCCCATTATTATCTCAATAAGCATACAGAAAGCATTCAACAAAATTCAATATCCATTTATGATAAAAAGTCTCAACAAACTAGGTATAGAGAAAACATATCTCAACATAATAAAGGCCATAATGACAAGTCCACAACTAATATATGGAAAAAGCTAAAAGCTTTTCCTCTAGTATCAGAAACAAGACAACGATGTCCACTGTCATCACTTCTATCCAACATAGCATAGGAAGCCCCGGCCAAGAAATTAGGCAACATAAATAAATAAAAGGCAGTCAAATTGCAAAGGAAGAAATAACTCTCTCTATATGCAAATGACATTATATTACAGAAAATCCTCAAGAGTCCACCTAAAAACTATTAGAACAAATAAACTAATTTAGTAAAGTTGCAGGATACAAAATCAATATACAAAAATCAGTTGCATTTCTATATACTACCATCAAACAATCCACTTACAACTGCATGAAAAAAAAGAAAAAGAAATACCTAGGGATAAATTTAACCAAGTAGGTAAAAAATCTGTACACTGAAAACTATAAGATTTTAATAAAAGAAACTGAAGAATACACAAATAAATGGAAAGCTCTTTCGTACTCATGGCTGGAAGAATTAATATTGTTAAAATGTCCATACTACCCAAAGCAATCTACAGATTCAATGCAATCCCTATCAAAGTTTCAATGACATTTTTTCACAGAAATAGAAACAACAATCCTAAAATGTTATGGAACTACAAAAGACAATGAATAGTCAAAGCAATCTTGAGAAAGATGAACAAAACTGGAGGCATCACACTGCCTGCTTTCAAACTACATTACAAAGCTACAGTAATCGGAACAGTAGGGTACTGGAAGAAAAGCAGACACATAGATCAATAGAACAGAATACAGAGTCCAAAAATAAACCCACATGCACATGGTCAATTCATCTATGACAAAGGAGCCAAGTATATACAATGGGGAAACGATAGTCTCTTTAATTAAATGGTGTTGGGAAAACTGGACAGCCATATACAAAAGAATGAAACTGGATTCCTATCTTACACTGTATACAAAAATCAGCTCAAACTGGGAAAACACTAGAGCTTAAGACCTGAAAGCATAAAGCTTCCGGAAGAAAACAGGAGGTAAGCTCCTTGACATCTGTACTGGCAGTGATTATTTTGCATTTGACTTCAACTACAAAGGCAACAAAAGCAAAAATAAACAAGTGGGACTACATCAAGCTAAAAAACTTCTGCACAGCAAAGGAAACCATCAACAAAATGAAAAACAACTTTTGTAATGGGAGAAAATCATATATAAGAAGTTAAAATCCAAAATATATAAAGAACTCATACAATTCAATAGCCAAAAAAACCCAAAAACAAAACAAACCCAAACAATCTAATTAAAAAATGAGCAGAGGAACTGAATAGACATTTTTCCAAAGAAGATATACAAATGACCAACAGGTTAATGAAAAGGAGCTTGACATTAAAAATCATCAGGGGAATGTAAATCAAAACTACAATGAAATATCACCTCACAATCTGTTAGAATGCCTAGTATCAAAAAGACAACAGATAACAAGTGTTGGTGAGAACGTGGGGAAAAGGGAACACTTGTGCACTGTTGGTGGGAATGTTAACTGGTACACCCACTAGGGAAGAAAGTACGGAGGGTCCTCAAAAAATTAAAAATAGAACTACCATATAATCCAGCAATTCCACTTCTGGGAATATATCTAAATATCTAAATATATCTAAAGGAAACAAAATCAATATTTTGAACAGGTACGTGCACCCCATGTTCATGGGAGCATTATTTACAATAGCTAAGTCATGGAAACAACCTAAGTGTCCATCAGTAGATGAAAGCATATATATGTATGTATATATGAAAAAAAGAAAAAATATGTGAACAAAATAGCCGTTAAAAAGAATGAAATCCTGCCATTGCTGACAACATGGATGGACCTTGAGGGCATTATGCTAAGTGAAATAAGTCAGTCAGAGAAAGCCAAACAATCTCTTGTAGGATCTCTCTTATATGTGGAATCTAAAAAAAAAAAAGAACTGAAAGAGACAACAGATAGGTGATTGCCAGAAGTGGTGGGGAGTGAATTGAGTGAAGATGATCAAAAGCTATAAACTTCCATTTATAACATAAATAATTTCTGACATGTAATATACAGCACGGTGACTATAGTTAACAATACTGTACTGTATATTTGAAAGTTGCTAAGAGACTGCATCTTTAAAGTTCTTGTAAGAAAAGAGAAAACTTGTAACTATTTGAAGCGATGGATATTAACTAAACTGATCGTGGTAATCATTCTGCAATATATACATATGTCAAATCATTCACGTTCTGCACCTTAAACTAATATAATGATATATGTCAATTCTATCTCAATAAAACTGGAAAAAATTTAAAATTAAAAAAAAAATTTTTTAAATAATCCAGACTAATTAAAAAAAAGATTTGATCAGTTTAGACATCCATTTGTAGTTCATAAGAATATCCATTTTTTCCATGCCCTCACCATCATGTGTATTTTTGGATTTTTTCATCAGCTTTACTCTTCTGAAGACTGAGAATAGTTTGTGAGATGGGACACTTTTATATATTCAATGGTAATCAATTTCAATAAATCACTTCCCCAATCAATTCCTTCAGTTTAGAAAGCCCTTCTCTGTCCAACAATGCCTAGTCATCCTTGAAGATTTGCTTTGTCTGTGTCATCTTCATGCATATATTCCTCCGGCAAATTCTCTCTCTCATTTCTCACTATAAACCTACATTCCTATGGTTTTATATTTTAGTGATTTTTGCAGATATTAGTCTACATGGCTCTCTCCACTTCTAAACTATTTAGGGGAGGGGCTATATCTTACTCCAAAACAGATTCATTCATTTGTTCATTCATTAATTCATTCAACCCACAGGGATTCACTGAGTGTTTCCTAGGACCAGTCACCATTTGGGGTCCTAGGGATCCAGAAAAGAACCAGACAAACCAAGTGTACAGGTGAAAAACACATGAACAAAACAATAGCTGACATTAGGTACTGATGAATGCTAGGACGGAACAGAATGTAACTGGGATGGAGAGAGCTTGGATGGAGGAGAGTTCAAAGACCCCTCTGATATGAGTCTGTAAGCTGGGAGCTGAGTGATGCAAAGAGGCAGCATGAGAAGTTCTCGGTGACAGCCTCCTTGACAGAGGGCACATCTGTGCAGAGGTCTTGGGAAGGAAGTGGTCTCAGTATGTTAAGGGAAGAAATAATTTCAGCAAGACGAAAGGGAAATCACTGAGCATGAGATGCACAGGAAACAAGGATCCAAGAGATAGGAAAGCACCAGATCATCTGAGGCAAGGACATCAAACTTCTTTGGTCAAGACCCAGATGATAAATATTTTCGGCTTTGCAGGCCATACTATCTCTGCCACATCTACTCAAGTCTGTCCTTGTAGCACAAAAGCAGCCACAGGGAATATGTAAATTAATAAACATGGCTGTGTTCCAACAAAACTTTACTTATAAAAACAAGCAGCTGGTTGGATTTGGCTCACAGGCCACAGTCTATGACCTTGATCTAAGTCTTATAGGCTCTAAGGATGAGCTTAAATACTATTCTAATTTTGATGGTGGCAGGGAGGTAAAAATAATAAATTACGATTATCAATGGGAAGCCACTGGAGAATTTTTCTTTTAAAAAGGAGGGATAAGATCCCCTGTTGGTGGGGTCTCTGGGCCTAGCATGTTACAGGCACTTAAAAATGGATTGCTAAATAGCAGAGACCATTCTAAAAGAAAAGGAAACTATTTTAAAATCCTCTCTCCTAGAATATCTAGCTCAGAGGTAGTAGGCATTGGAGGGGAAAAAAAGATGGTGCCATTATAGGGGAAAAAACCTTTCATATTTGCTGTTTCCGTACATCTACTAACCTGTTTTTTTCAGACCTGTGCAATGGGAGGCATTGGATCAAAAAACTGACTGTTGGTTATAAGCCAAGCAATCAACTGGAACATAACAGCTGAATGAAATGCACAGACACGTTAGAGAGACGATTTTCAATTTTAGGTACCTGAGGACCCGTTACAGACATTGATGCTTCTGTATCAGGCAGACTGACTGCCAGCATCACCATTAAGAAATCATTTGCTTACATTTTCTTTTTGTAACAGCTGTAGTGGGAAACTGGATTTCTATGACAAAATGAAACGATAGTCCCTTCCATTTCCCAGAGCTTTTTATTGGGATTGAAAATTTAACGAGCTTGCTTACAAATCATCCGCACAGCTCTTAACCCTGGAATCAGATGGTGAAGTCTGCTTCTCTTACGTAGGTCTTCCTAGAGTGTTCGGTTCAACTCCTGTGTCAGCAGTTTGCCTCTGTTTGTTGTTTATAAGCTTTTGTGCCATATTTTCAAGAGCGGAAAATCTGAAGATTTTGAGTCCATTTCCCACTACAATATAACTGGGTAATGTTCCAATTTCAAAACTATTACAAAAATGCCAAAGACCTATACACTTATCTCTACCCCTGTCCACCCAGCAAGGATTCTGGGAAAAGGGGATTAAAAATTACATTAAATTTCACTATACAAATGAAAACATTTGGGTGGTTCCTTGCCTCTAGTTAAATTTCTGAAAATACAACTGCACAACCTACTTCTAGATCTCAAGATCTGGAACATTAAACAAGGAGATAATGACCTGATTACTGGGTTAAAACTAAGCACGTCATTCATCTGGCACGTGATCCAGCACCAGGCAGCAGCCCTCACCACATCGACAGGGTAATTTGGCCATGGCATCCGAACCTAGTCGCTTTGACAGGGCACTGGGAAGGTTACTGGAGAAACACAATGGAACTGGTCGAATTGGAAGACAGATTTAGCCAGCGTACATATCCGGTCTTGGATGCTAAAACCCGATCACCACAAACTGATCTGGGGCTTTGGGCCTGTCAGCCAGAATCTCCCAGGTGTGAAAAACTGACTCATACATAAATCAAGCCTCTTTGGCAACAGTTTTAGCTTCTTGGAAGTGAGAAATAAGAAAAGATCACTGCTTCAAAGTTCAGGGGCGAAGACTGGAGAGGCTGTGATATAGGAAAGAAAATAGGACTTTTTGTTTCATCATTTAATTGTCTACCAATGGATTTTTACTGATGACCCAGCGTGCCTGAGGTTCCTCCTTCACGTATATAAAGACTTTTGAAACCTCAAGGAATTGCTAATTGAGTGGCAGGGGCGTGTCCTTTAAATTCCTTGCCACACTGTGCTCTCAGCCTTGCCCTGCAATGGCTCTGTTGACTACATGTGGCCCCCTCTCTTCTCAGGTACCCTTATGTGCCTGAGATGTGAATGGGAAAATGTCACTTTTATTCAATCAGAGTTGAGAAATTCCACGTGAGCCCTCCTCCAAGTCTGTAATTGGATTATCATTTGTTTGAGACCATTCCCTTCCTGATGCACTGACTTCCCAATGGCTTTATGTCCCAACCCAGGCAGCCCTGGAGAGTCACCTGTAGCGCTCAGCAGGGGTAGAGGGCTACCAAAGGCACAGGCTAACAGGCTGGGCTCCCAGAGGGTGGGAACTCCACAGCAGACAACGTGCACCCTGATCCTCAAGACAAAGGGCCAGTCAGCTGAGGACAGCTTTATTCATTAGGAACCGCTTCCGGTTCAAAAGCCCCCATCACTTTTGGAAAAAGAGGAAACGGTGGCCACACAGTGAGAAGACCCAAAGCACGGGGAAATGTGTATAGACAGTATTTCTACTATATAGATACTCTTCAAAACAAGCTCTTACTAATACCCATAATATATATCAACTACTGAATACTATCGGCTGCAGTTTCACCTGCAGGTCCCTCTCTTTACCTGGGTGTGTGGGGGGGGAGTGTACATCGGAGGCAGTGTTTCAAAGTCTCCTCCCCACCAACCATCCTACGAGCCAGGGGACTGAGCAGAATTGGAATTCCCAAGTCCATCTAACGTTCCTGGGTGTGGGAGGTTTGCTGGCCCCTTCACCAAAAGGGAAGAGAAGGAAAGTACAGCTGGCTACCAGCTCTGATCCAAGTTTTTCATCCAGCAGACTGTTTGCACTCTTCCTCACCCCTCGGGTTGCATGCTACCATGGATCTTAAAGCCTGGTTATAGGAAAAACCCATTTAAACCATTACTGGTAACCGCTGTCTGTCTGCCCAGAAGAGAACTTCACGCATTAACTGTAAAATGTTCTGTACCCGATTCCAACATACGGGGCTTCTTTGCCCCCAGCAGTCTGATACCTGCCAGATAGCCTACAAATCAACTCCGTTCTGATACTATGGAAGACAGCATCATATTCTAGGTTAAGGGCTCAGTCCCATGAGACTGCACCCCCGACTGCACTTCAGATGCCAAGTGCTTGTCCAGGTTGTCACCTGTGCTTCTGACCTACTGGCTATAGACTGGAGGTCCCAGCAGCCCCCTCCTTGGGTTGGATCATTTTGCTGGAGTGGCTCACAGAACTCAGGAACATTGACTAATTAGATGACGGTTGTTTCGTTTTGTTTTGTTTTTATAAAAGAATATAACTCAGGAATGGCCAGAGAGAAGATATGTATACGTCACAGGTATGGGGAAAGGGTACGGAAAATGCTCTTGGAACACCCCGCTCTCCCCAATTCTCCAAGTGTTCACCAGCCCAGAAGTTCTCCAAACCCCGTCCTTTTGGGATTTTATGGAGGCTGCATTAAGTAGGCACGGATGATGAAATCATTGCTCAATGCTGACTGACCCAGAGGTCAGGGGTGGAAACAGAAGTTGTAACTCTAATCAGGAGCCCGGCTCCTGGCAACCTCTCCTGGAGGCCCAAAAGGTACTTCACTAACATAACAAAAGACACCTTTACAGCTCTCCTAGCTTAGGAAATTCCAAGGGTTTTAGTAGCTCCATGCCAGAAATGGAATGAAGATCAGATATATATTTCTTATTATAAATCACACTATGACAACTATCATGCAAACCATTACTCACAGGCCATGAATAATCTTTCTAAAACATAAATCCAGCAGCATCACACCCCTGCCCTAAAACTCACTGAAGCTCACACCCCCCTTCCTTAAAAAACAAGGTCAAACATACAGGACCCTCTAAGATTTCACCTCCACCCCCCTCCCCAGAGTGAGCTCTTGCTTTCCCTCTAAGCCACACTACAGCCTCTACTTACAGTTTCCCCAAATGCATGACTATTTCATATTCTGTTCACCCTCCTGCCTTGACTTAGACAGAAATTTTGCTAAGAGGAGCCTAGGCTGGAAGGTTACACTTCTCCTTTTTTTTTTTTTTTTTTTTTTTTTTTTTTTTTTTTTTGGCGGTACGCGGGCCTCTCACTGTTGTGGCCTCTCCCGTTGTGGAGCACAGGCTCCGGACGCGCAGGCCCAGCGTCCATGGCTCACGGGCCCAGCCGCACCGCGGCATGTGGGATGCTCCCGGACCGGGGCACGAACACGTGTCCCCTGCATCAGCAGGCGGACTCTCAACCACTGCGCCACCAGGGAAGCCCTACAGTTCTTCTTTAATGAGCATTTACCATTTGCCAGAGAATGTGTGAGGTGCTCTCTATACTTTCATTTATACAATTCTAGTTTTATTTCCGATGCAATTTCTTATGTCAGCACTGTGCAAATAGGCCAAAAGGTGTAAGAACACTTAATTTTTTTTTTTTTCTGCATTGGGTCTTTGTTGCTGCACGCGGGCTTTCTCTAGTTGCGATGAGTGGGGGATACTCTTCGTTGCAGTGCGCGGGCTTCTCACTGCCGTGCCATCTCTTGCTGCGGAGCATGGGCTCTAGGCACCTGGGCTTCAGTAGCTGTGGCTCGCAGGCTCTAGAGCGCAGGCTCAGTAGCTGTGGCGCATGGGCATCGTTGCTCCGCGGCATGTGGGATCTTCCCGGAAAAGGGCTCAAACCCGTGGCCCCTGCATCGGCAGGCAGATTCTTAACCACTGCACCACCAGGGAAGTCCCAGAACACTTAATTATTAAGTTTCAAGAAAAAGGAGGAAGATGAGAAGGGTTTCTGTGCAAAGCAATTTTTAAAGGCTTTATTGATGTATAATTGATACATAATACACTGTACACATTTGAAGTGTGCAATTTGATGAGCTTTGACATATATACACACACATGCTTGAAACCTGCTTGAAACCATCACCATAATCAAGAAAGTGAACACATACATCACCCTCCAAATTTCCTTGTGCTCCTCTGTCATTCTTCAGCACCACCCTCAGCCTACAACTGATCTGCTTTCTGCTACTACAGATTAATTTGGATATTAAAAAGAATTCGAGGGCTTCCCTGGTGGTGCAGTGACTGAGAGTCTGCCTGCTGATGCAGGGGACACGGGTTCGTGCCCCGGTCCAGGAGGATCCCACACGCCATGGAGCGGCTAGGCCTGTGAGCCATGGCTGCTGAGCCTGTGAGTCCGGAGCCTGTGCTCCACAACGGGAGAGGCCACAACAGTGAGAGGCCCGCGCACCGCAAAAAAAAAAAAAAAAAAGAATTCTATATAAATGGAATCATACCTATACACTCTTTTTTGATCTGCATTCTTTCACTCAGAGTAATTACATAGGATTTATCCATGCTGTTGGACATATCAATACTCTGATGCTTTTTACTGCACAGTAGTATTCCATTTTATGAAGAGACTGTAATTTGCATATCCATTCACCTACTGATGGGTGCTTGGATTGTTTCCAGTTTTGGACTATTAAAAATAAATCTACAGGGCTTCCCTGGTGGCACAGTGGTTAAGAATCCGCCTGCCAATGCAGGGGACATGGGTTCGAGCCCTGGTCCGGGAAGATCCCACATGCCGCGGAGCAACTAAGCCTGTGTGCCACAGCTACTGAGCCCACATGCCACAACTACTGAAGCCTGTGCGCCTAGAGGCTGTGCTCCGCAGCAAGAGAAGCCACTGCAATAAGAAGCCCACGCACCTCAACGAAGAGTAGCCACAACTAGAGAGCTTGCACACAGCCAAAAATAAAAATAAATAAATTTAAAAATAATAATAAAATAAATCTTTTTACAAAAATAATAAATAAATCTACAAAAAATTGATGTGCAAGTCTGTGTATGGACATATTCTTTCATATCTCACGGGTAAAGACAGAGGACAAATGGCTAGAGTAGTATGGTAGGTGCATGCTTTTCATTTTAGGAACCTGCCAAACTATTTTTCAAAGTGACTATACTATCTTTGACATTTCCACCAGCAGAGTATGAGAGCACCCATTGTCCCACATCCTCACCAGTACCTGGTATCATCAGTCTTTTAAATGTTGTGCTAAACAATTTAGAGAACTCATTTGCTCTTAAACAAACACAGAAGAAGGAATAATTATACCCACTGTGCAGATGAAAAACCCTAGGACCAAAAAGGTTAAATGACACACCCAAAATGTGCAAATTCCAAAATGTGATTAGATTCAGAGCACCATAAGATGAGGGGGTAGGGAGGAAAGGTCTTCTAGGACCAGAGGGCAGCTGGGACCTGAAAGAAATGCTCGTGAGACCAGTTCGTATTATGAACTACAGTACAGGGATCTCCAGCCCCCAAGGCTGGATTTGGCAATCCTCTGACTGCTCATCAGTAAACTCTGTTTCATTATGATTTCCTGCGCTTTGAGAAGAGTTGTTTGTGAAAATGATGGGTGGTCTCTGATGGTCTTAGAAATGCCGAAGAACAAAGATTTGTCTCATTATCCTGATACCAGTTATAAAGGTGAGGTCTGGGTCCTGGTGACTAGGTCTTTTGGTGGCTGACGTCTCAAAATGAAAGCCATCTAATGGGAAAACTGGGCTCCAGGGAGCACACTATGGCGGGCAGATTCAACACTCTAGTTAAGTCTTCTTTTGAGCAGAAATATTTTTCTTGAGTATGTCTCTGTTCAAACCTTGAATGGTTGGGGCCTTGAATGGTTTTAATGTAGTTAAGTTATTTCCTTATTAGTTCTAGCTCAATTCAGTTTTACACAGGCTCTTGGGTTTTACCTGTTGAACTACCTTTTCTGGCTAAAGGAAAGGACTGAGATGGTGAAGGCTCCAATTATCCTGGGTGTCAGCACTTGAAATTAGCTGATGGATCATGAAGGGAGCAAAGAGGATTGTACTATTCCAAGCCATTGACTAATACCAGATGTGCAAACAGCTGGCTTCAGAGGGCTGTTTGGAGAGAAGCTCAGCTATCACCAAGGTCACAGCAGGAAGCAGAAAAGAGATGATTTCACAAGATTTTGATAAAAATTTGAACAGACAAAATTAAATAGCAGAAGTAATGCCTCAACCACCAGTATGCACGGGTAGACAAATGGCCTCAGCATCGCCTATGCCCTGGGACGTTTCTCTCCACTGTGTTTAGATGCAAGGTGAAGGTCTTAGTAAGCACTCCAGAAGGCAAAAGAAGAATTTTTATTTTAAAAAATGTTTGTGTATGTGTGTGTACTTACAGGTCTAGAGGTAGAGCCATCAGACTGTTGACGATGACTGTCTCTAGAGGATGGGACAATAGGAGTCCTTTCTTTCCTCACTTAGTTGCTGTTTGAAAAAGATTAAATAGTGGGCAATGCTACCTGCAAAACCATAAAATAGAAAAAAAAATCCGTATCTCTGATTTCAGCAATAAAGCAGAGTGACACAAAAAGGAAGATAAGACATAGCCTGTTTGCGTATTCTTTTTTTTTTTTTTTTTTTTTTTGCGGTACGCGGGCCTGTCACTGTTGTGGCCTCTCCCGTTGCGGAGCACAGGCTCTGGACGCGCAGGCTCAGCGGCCACGGCTCTCAGGCCCAGCCGCTCCGCGACATGTGGGATCTTCCTGGACCGGGGCACGAACCCGTGTCCCCTGCATCGGCAGGCGGACTCTCAACCACTGCGCCACCAGGGAAGCCCCGTGTATTCTTTTATGTTCAAAATGTTCAAAACAGACCTGCTTTATCTTTTCTAGTCCTTCAGGCTTTCTTCAAGGCAATGCCATCCTTTGATCCATCTACGACAATAGCTACTTAACTAGTTCTCTAGTTGCTTCACCTTGGCTCATCCTCCGTCCTCAAGTACTACCCCTGGGATTCACTTTCCAAGATATCCTATGCTCACATTCCTCCCACACTTGGAAACTTTTGTTGGATCTCCATAGCTTCAAAGAGAAAGTCCAAACACAGCTACTCTTCCACTGCATCGTTATCTCTGTTATCTCTGAGTCCAGGCCCCCAAAATCAAAGAGGGGGTGGGACTGCACCACAGGGAAGACCACGCATAATTCAACATATGCATAAGGGGATGTTTCATCCTAAGAAAGAACAGCGGGTGTTTCGGCTTACATGCTCTAGTATTTAAAATTAACTCGGCGCACCCCTTAGGAAAGAGGCAATTCCTGCCAAAAGTTTGATTTGGGAATGAAACGCGGGATTCACGTTGTTTCAAAATTTGCCCATAGAATGAGGTTTTCTTAAAAACCTCTCAGGTTTGCAAGAGTCAAAATCACCTAAGCACAATGTCGTCTCCTCAGTCCACGTACTGTATGTTGAAAACAGCATCCCCCTACTTTTTCACATGTGATAGAATTTCTTAATGGATTGTCTTAGCACTTCCTCTGCCTGTTCACTTCCGGTCCCTTGTTGCATTTTCCATGAAGCTTAAGTGGAGGTCCCTTTCTCTGTGTGTCCATACTGCATTCTTCGTGTGATGAGTGTAGCTTATCTCACACCAGGTGATATTTCTTTGAAGGCCTGTGTGGACCACTAGCTTTCAGTTCCTGTCTGACAAGGATGGTGCCTTCTTTACACCTACATTACAGCCCTTCCCAGAGCCCTAGGGGCACAGTAGGTGTTGCACAATTGTTAGTTCAATTGCTGAAAGGTCAGGAGAAAATTTTAATCAAATCAAATAGTGCAGAAGCATTAACCAATATATTACCTCCAAAGAGAACTAGGTCTTTTCCTTCCTGTACGTCTTTGGGCAATTAAAAAAAAAAAAAAAAAAGATCAGAGACAAAATAAAGCCTAATTCAAACACACCCCATTTCTCTGACTATTCTTTACCTTTAAGCAGATTAATCTTAACAAAAGCTGTTCAAGGACTTCAGTACAGTGACAACAAACAGCTGCATGGGAAGAGATACCGAGGGTCATTCATTGAAACCCAACACTACATCAGAATTGGCACGTGGATTTCAAATTCCTTTCAGTTCTGATTTATTAGTAGTGGTTGCCGAGAAAGACTGTGATGATAAGGATTTCAAGACCACACCGGAGTTCAGGGGAAGCTTGCTGTTAGTCATAAGCAATGTCTGCCTCAGGCATGGATTAGGGAAGGTTTCCCTCCCTACCAAATATTTCTCAATCTTAATATTAGTCCTAGGTTTGTTTTGCTTTGTGTTTAGATTCTGGGGAGCTACTGCTATAACTGGAAGATCAAAAGATCTTGGCATATAGTCGCAGCCATTCAAGAAATACTCTGGGGGAACACTCCTACCCGACTGCCCTCTTGCTATCTCTGGTTCCAGGGCCAAGTGCCTTGGTTCTTCTGGCTTTTCAGGTCTCTGGTCCAAACTTTGAAGTTGACACTTTATTCAGACTTTTGACTCTAGACTTTGTCTTTGACCATGGATAGTATCCTTCTGATCTCTTGGTTTCTTGTGGATCTTCCAGTTGTTTGGGATGAGAATTAATTTATCCCCAAAGCCTCTTAAATTAGAAATCAGGAAATATTTAGAGAATGTCTTTTGTGGATTAGAAGGAAAATATTTAGGCAGTTTTAGGAAGCATCCTTGGTTTCCACTGGTGTTTTGCCAGCATGCTTGTTTAAAAAATCTAGAGTTTTATGCCCATCCTATCCTTACTGAGCCAGTTGGGGTGGGTGGACATGTGATATTTTTTAAAACAAATTTCTCCGGGGATTACCACAGACACAATTGTGAACCACTGAGTTAAAAACCCTGAGCTGGTGCAGAGATGGCCAACAATGGCCCCAATTCTGTCATTTAGTGGAATACACTTCAGTGAAAACCAAAGAATCCTGTTATTTAAGTACTGAAATCCACCGTGGTTCTGTTCTGATATGTGCACAAGAGAGGTTTGTGGGTCATGTTACAGAAAACGTAACTCTTTTCCTTCAAGACATTTTTTTCCTTCAAGACTTCAAGACTCTTTTTCCAGCATTTTTCTGTGACCAGAAAATGCCTCAATTCTTTGCTTTCTCCTCTTCTCACCAACCCATCCCCCGCCCCATCCAAGCAAACACATGTGCACAAAGGGGAAGACTTCTGAGACCCTCTGATCCTTTCCCTTTTATACAAAAGTCTACTTTGCTTTTGTAGAAATGTTACAAAGCTTGTCTCCCTGTCCCTGTGTAAGAAATCATATATGGGCTTACCCAGAAAGTCCTCCAGACAACAACAGGCTAAAAACAAGTGAATAAATATAGCATCTAAAGGGATTCCCAGATTTGAGCGGCATAACCTGTATCCTCCCTACCTGGCTTCATGAAAAGCTCTTTGTAAAGATGCACCCACGAGTCCAGCCTTTGCTTTCCCTGAAAACAAGCCAGTCCTCCAACAGGCTGTGCCAGTACATAGCAATAGGATATCACAGCACTTCACCAGACAAGCGAGCTCCTGCTGTGCTGTCACTCTACCATGTGCAGTGTCTCCTTGAATCATTTCAGTCACGTAAATATAATTCCTAAGGTAAGGAATCGTTATTTTTTGCCTAGAGTTTCCCTCTTCCCTCCCTGGCCATGTCCAAGATCCTTATTCCAGAAGTCACAGGGTTAGCAATGATAAAACAAGATAACAGTAATATCCTCTTGCATCCTCCATAACAAAAGCAAAAATAAACTTCATGAGGGTTGAGGTTTTGCAAGACAATAAGGAATATTCCTCATACCTTATGCTGTGTTAATGAACTCAACTGATGAGAAATTTCACAAAGAAATACTCATATAATCAAAACCAAATCAATCAAAAAATTCAATATCCTGAAACAGTAAATAGATATTACTGAACTCACTGCTTATTTTTTCTTTTTTTGTGTGTCTTGTAACAATGGAATTCTTCCAGTTGAAACACTTCAACTCTTAAATCTAAACAAAAACAGAAGGGTTATGATTTTGTATGTATTAGGTGGGCAATAATGCCTTTTGCTGTGATGTCTTTTTGCATTTTGCAATTCGCTGCTTTCCACAATTTAAATTCCATGGTTTCACCAGTCCCTCCCATCAGGAAACTTACACAAGCCTCTTAGATAGCCTCATCCACCAGAGGGCAGACAGCAGAAGCAAGAAGAACTACAATCCTGCAGCCTGTGGAACAAAAACCACATTCACAGAAAGATAGACAAGATGAAAAGGCAGAGGGTTATGTACCAGATGAAGGAGCAAGATAAAATCCCAGAAAAACAACTACATGAAGTGGAGATAGGCACCTTCCAGAAAAAGAATTCAGAATAACGATAGTGAAGATGATCCAGGACCTCGGAAAAAGAATGGAGGCAAAGATGGAGAAGACGCAAGAAATGTTTCACAAAGACCTAGAAGAATTAAAGAACAAACAGAGATGAACAATACAATAACTGAAATGAAAACTATAATCAATAGCAGAATAACTGAGGCAGAAGAACAGATAAGTGACCTGGAAGACAGAATGGTGGAATTCACTGCTGTGGAACAGAATAAAGAAAAAAGAATGAAAAGAAATGAAGACAGCCTAAGAGACCTCTGGGACAACATTAAACACAACAACATTCACATTATAGAGGTCCCAGAAGGAGAAGAGAGAGAGAAAGGACCAGAGAAAATATTTGAAGAGATTATAATCAAAAACTTCCATAACATGGGAAAGGAAATAGCCACCCAAGTCCAGGAAGCACAGTGAGTCCCGTACAGGATAAACCCAAGGGGAAATGCGCCGAGACACACAGTAATCAAATTGGCAAAAATTAAAGACAAAGAAAATTTATTGAAAGCAGCAAGGGAAAAACGACAAATAACATACATGGGAACTCCCATAAGGTTAACAGCTGATTTCTCAGCAGAAACTCTACAAGCCAGAAGGGAGTGGCATGATATACTTAAAGTGATGAAACAGAAGAAACTACAACCAAGATTACTCTACCCGGCACAGATCTCATTCAGATTCGATGGAGAAATCAAAAGCTTTACAGACAAGTAAAAGCTAAGAGAATTCAGCACCACCAAACCAGCTCTACAACAAATGCTAAAGGAACTTCTCTAAGTGGGAAACACAAGAGAAGAAAATGATCTACAAAAACAAATCCAAAACAATTAAGAAAATGGTAATAGGAACATACATATCGATAATTACCTTAAACGTGAATGGATTAAATGCTCCAACCAAAAGACACAGGCTTGATGAATGGATACAAAAACAAGACCCATATATATGCTGTCTACAAGAGACCCACTTCAGACCTAGGGACACATACAGACTGAAATTGAGGGGATGGTAAAAGATATTCCATGTAAATGGAAATCAAAAGAAAGCTGGAGTAGCTATACTCATATCAGATAAAATAGACTTTAAGATAAAGAATGTTACAAGAGACAAAGAAGGACACTACATAATGAACAAGAGAGCAATCCAAGAAGAAGACATAACAATTATAAACATATATGCACCCAACACAGGAGCACCTCAATACATAAGGCAACTGTTAACAGCTATAAAAGAGGAAATTGACAGTAACACAATAATAGTGGGTGACTTTAACACCTCACTTACACCAATGGACAGATCATCCAAAATGAAAATAAAGAAGGAAACAGAAGCTTTAAATGACACAATAGACCAGATAGATATAATTGATATTTATAGGACAATCCATCCAAAAACAGCAGATTACACTTTCTTCTCAAGTGCGCACGGAACATTCTCCAGGATAGATCACATCTTGGGTCACAAATCAAGCCTCAGTAAATTGAAGAAAACTGAAATCATATCAAGCATCTTTTCTGACCACAACACTATGAGATTAGAAATGAATTACAGGGTAAAAAAAACATAAAAAACACAAATACATGGAGGCTAAACAATACGTTACTAAATAACCAGGAGATCACTGAAGAAATCAAAGAGGAAATCAAAAATTACCTAGAAACAAATGACAATGAAAACACGACGATTAAAAACCTATGGGATGGGGCTTCCCTGGTGGCACAGTGGTTGAGAGTCTGCCTGCCGATGCAGGGGACACGGGTTCGTGCCCTGGTCCGGGAAGATCCCACATACCGCGGAGTGGCTGGTCCCGTGAGCCATGGCTGCTGGGCCTGTGCGTCTGGAGCCTGTGCTCCACAATGGGAGAGGCCTCATCAGTGAGAGGCCCACGTACCGCAAAAAAAAAAAAAAAAAAAACCTATGGGATGCAGCAAAAACAGTTCTAAGAGGGAAGTTTATAGCTATACAAGCCTACCTCAAAAACCAAGAAAAATCTCAAATAAACCATCTAACGTTATACCTAAAGAACTACAGAAAGAAGAACAAACAAAACCCAAAGTTAGCAGAAGGAAAGAAATCATAAAGATCAGAGCAGAAATAAATGAAATAGAAACAAAGAAAACAATAGCAAAGATCAATAAAACTAAAAGCTGGTTCTTTGAGAAGATAAACAAAATTGATAAACCATTAGCCAGACTCATCAAGAAAAAGAGGGAGAGGACTCAAATCAATAAAATTAGAAATGAAAAAGGAGAAGTTACAACAGACACTGCAGAAATACAAAGCATCCTAAGAGACTACTAAAAGCAACTCTATTCCAATAAAATGGACAACCTGGAAGAAATGAACAAATTCGTATAAAGGTATAACCTTCCAAGACTGAATCAAGAAGAAACAGAAAATATGAACAGACCAATCACAAGTAATGAAATTGAAACTGTGATTAAACATCTTCCAACAAACAAAAGTCCAGGACCAGATGGCTTCACAGGTGAATTCTATCAAACATTTAGAGAAGAGCTAACACCCATCCTTCTCAAACTCTTCCAAAAATTTGCAGAGGAACACTCCCAAACTCATTCTATGAGGCCACCATCACCCTGATACCAATACCAGACAAAGATACTACAAAAAAAAGAAAATTACAGACCAATATCACTCATGAATATAGATGCAAAAGTCCTCAACAGAATACTAGCAAACAGAATCCAACAACACATTAAAAGGATCATACACCATGATCAAGTAGGATTTATCCCAGGGATGCAAGGATTCTTCAATATACGCAAATCAATCAATGTGATACACCATATTAACAAACTGAATAAGAAAAACCATATGATCATCTCAATAGATGCAGAAAAAGCTTTTGACAAAGTTCAATGCCCATTTATGATAAAAACTCTCCAGAAAGTGGGCATAGAGGGAACCTACCTCACATAATAAAGGCCATATACGACAAACCTACAGCCAACATCATTCTCAATGGTGAAAAACTGAAAGCATTTCCTCTAAGATCAGGAACAAGACAAAGGTGTCCACTCTCACCACTATTATTCAACATAGTTTTGGAAGTCATGGCAATCAGAGAAGAAAAAGAAATAAAAGGAATACCAATTGGAAAAGAAGAAGTAAAACTGTCACTGTTTGCAGATGACATGATACTATACATAAAGAATCCTAAAGAAGCCACTAGAAAACTACTAGAGCTAATCAATGAATTTGGTAAAGTTGCAGGATACAAAATTAATGCACAGATATCTCTTGCATTCCTATACACTAATGATGAAAAATCTGAAAGAGAAATTAAGGAAACACTCCCATTTACCACTTCAACAAAAAGAATAAAATACCTAGGAATAAACCTACCTAGGGAGACAAAAGACCTGAATGCAGAAAACTATAAGACACTGATGAAAGAAACTAAAGATGACACAAATAGATGGAGAGATATACCATGTTCTTGGATTGGAAGAATCAATATTGTGAAAATGACTATACTACCCAAAGCAATCTACAGATTCAATGCAATCCCTATCAAATTACCAATGGCATTTTTTTACAAAACTAGAACAAAAAATCTTAAAATTTGTATGGAGACACAAAAGACCCCAAATAGCCAAAGCAGTCTTGAGGGAAAAAAACGGAGCGGGAGAAATCAGACTCCCTGACTTCAGACTATACTACAAAGCTACAGTCAAGACTACAATCAAGACAATATGGTACTAGCACAATAACAAAAACATAGATCAATGGAACAAGGTAGAAAGCCCAGAGATAAACCCACACACCTATGGTCAACTAATCTATGACAAAGGAGGCAAAGATATACAATGGAGAAAAGACAGTCTCTTCAATAAGTGGTGCTGGGAAAACTGGACAGCTACATGTAAAATAATGAAATTAGAACACTCCCTAACACCATACACAAAAATAAACTCAAAATGGATTAGACACCTAAATGTAAAACCAGATACTATAAAACTCTTAGAGGAAAACATAGGAAGAACACTCTTTGACATAAATCACAGCAAGATCTTTTTTGATTCACCTCCTAGAGTAATGGAAATAAAAACAAAAATAAACAAATGGGACCTAATGAAACTTCAAAGCTTTTGCAAAGCAAAGAAAACCATAAACAAGACGAATAGACAACCTCAGAATGGGAGAAAATATTTGCGAAATAGTCAATGGACAAAGGATTAATCTCCAAAATATATAAACAGCTCATCAGCTCAATATTAAAGAAACAAACAACCCAATCTAAAAATGGGCAGGAGACCTAAATAGACATTTCTCCAAAGAAGACATACACATGAAAAGCTGCTCAACATCACTAATTATTAGAGAAATGCAAATCAAAACTACAATGGGGCTTCCCTACTGGTGCAGTAGTTGAGAGTCTACCTGCTGATGCAGGGGACATGGGTTCATGCCCCGGTCTGGGAAGATCCCACATGCCGTGGAGAGGCTGGGCCCATGAGCCATGGCCGCTGAGCCTGTGCGTCCGGAGCCTGTGCTTCGCAACGGAAGATGCCACAACAGTGACAGGCCCGCGTACCGCAAAAAAAACAAAAACAAAAACAAAAACAAAAAAAAACCCCAAACCTACAATGAGGTATCACCTTGCACCAGTTAGAATGGGCATCATCAGAAAATCTACAAACAACAAATGCTGGAGAGGGTGTGGAGAAAAGGGAACCCTCTTGCACTGTTGGTAGGAATGTAAATTGATACAGCCACTATGGAGAACAGTATGGAGGTTCCTTAAAAAACTAAAAATACAATTACCATATATCCAGCAATCCTACTACTGGGCATATACCCAGAGAAAACCATAATTCAAAATGACATATGCACCCCAATGTTCACTGCAGCACTATTTACAATAGCCAGGTCATGGAAGCAACCTAAATGCCCATCAACAGATGAATGGATAAAGAAGATGTGGTACATATATACAATGGAATATTACTCAGCCATAAAAAGGAATGAAATTGGGTCATTTGTTGAGACATGGATGGATCTAGAGACTGTCATACAGAGTGAAGTAAGTCAGAAAGAAAAACAAATATCGTATATTAACGCATATATGTGGAACCTAGAAGAATGGTACAGATGAACCGGTTTGCAGGGCAGAAGTTGAGAGACAGACATAGAGAACAAACGTATGGACACCAAAGGGGGAAAGCCACGGTGGGTGGGGATGGTGGTGTGCTGAATTGGGCGATTGGGATTGACATGTATACACTGATGTGTATAAAATTGATGACTAATAAGAAAAAAAAGATAAGGAAAATAAAAAATTAAAAAATTTTTTAAAATAAAAAAAATAAATTCCATGGTTTCATGTACTCTAGCCATATGCCTAGCATGAAGGCACGTGCATTTTCATGCAAAATTCACTGTTCCCAGTTGGCAATTTGGTACCTTTAATTGTGTCAAACAACTATGTAAAACATCATAATCCACTGAGAGTATACAAAGAGAAATACGTGCCTTCTAAATTCTGGTATACAAAGCACACTGCTTGAAGACAGCTTAGTTTTTCCTGTAGTCCGGTTCTACCCACGCAATGTTTTCTAGAACAACCAGAATCAGTGAATCCAGTTCCTGAAAACTTGTATCCTTCTCAGGTTTTTAAATGAGTAAATTATACCCTGATTTTAACTAACAAGATTCAGAGTCATGACTAGAAATGGCTAGAAATGACAGACAAAATGGTAGAGACCTATAATGCCAAATATGCATTACAACAAGGCTCATCTATAGAACAACTGCAATGATCCTTGCCTTTTATATTCCTCAAGCATAAATTTACAAGAAAAAGCTCTAATATTTTTATCCTGTTGCATGGGAAATTGTGTTTAATAACAGAATAATGTTTATCTCGATAGGCTTTGATGATGCACATCAGACCCCACAAATATGTCCATGATTATCAACTTACTGCCATACATTGCATTTCCTTACCCTACCTCATATTTTACTATTCCCTTGGCCCAGGGATAAAGCAATGAAATGAAATTCAAGTTAGTTTCACAGATAGTAAACATGCATTATGAATCTGAAACATACTTCTGGACACATACTTTGCTCACTGAGCATATGTTCAAGAAGAACTTCCTCTAAGAACTTCCTTTTATGACTAAAACCGTAATCTGGAACCATTCACTGTCCTTGGTTTTAGAATTCGCTGTGCTTTCATAAGACATTTGCCTTTTTCATTTTAAACATAGCCCAATCTTATAGCTGCTAAATCAAACCGTTTAGGTAAAAGACATCTTTTCAGTTGGAAAACCAGTCAAAGTCCATTAATCCTTTCTATGATTATAAACAACCAAATTCAACTAATTCCCAGAAGCAGAGATTTGTAAATTTGTAGACATTTCTACTTCAATCCTTGTTCTCCCCACTTAGGGAGCTAAGTCCTTGAATGTTTAAGAGACTTCTCCAAAGTGACGTGGTACCAGGCTAGACGCCTGATGTGCTGACTTCTAATCAAGCTGTAACTGTGCTTTCTCTATAGAGTGTGCCAGTGAGGACTTAAGTCTCAGTTCTGGCTTCAGCTGTACCGACATGCCAGAGCTACCTTCACTGAGTAAAGGTCACCACATCTTATTAAGATCAACCTATTAGCATTGCCCAGTTTGCATATATACAAAACCATATCCAGGTGAGCACAGAGCTCAGATGTATATGAATCACGTTTAGAATCAACATAGTAGCATTGCCTGATTCGCGCACATGTCAAACCTACAGCTACACATGTATTAGTTGCGTTAAGATTCAACATATTAGGACTGCCTAGCTTATAGACTCATAAAAAACATAAAACTCTATATATGGGGAGGGGGAGGTCATGTACACTGAACATATCTAGGATCAACATTTTAGGGTCCACTAATTTTGAAAACTTCGAACTTTTGCAGCCAGATGACACTTCCCCTGTGACATACTGGCCCTCCCACTGCTGGAGACTTGAGTCTCTGATATCGCTCTGCATCATTTGAGGCAATTACTGTACATCTAGCTGTAGCGAGCCATAGACTGGAATGACAACCAAAGGTCTCCTATATCCACCCATTTAGAGATACGTGTAGATACAGACATATGTTGTATAGTTCACACACATGATCCAATCCACAGTGAGTGCCTACACAGCCACTAGGAAGAGAGAGAGCTGGTGATGACCATCCTTATCCTGGGAAATAATGGACTGTGGCCCCCCTCTCTTATCCCAAGGAGATACATATGAAAGAAGAGGGAGTAGGTAATGAATGAATAGGAAGGTTTAATTTAGACAGATTGGATTATGTTATACTGGATAATCTCTTGCTACATTGCATCACTCTCTGATCAGTTGACTTGAAAAGGCTACACCTCTGGTTGGTTTCCAGTGGAATGAATGTATTGGACTGGACAAAAAGTTCATTCGGGTTTTGGGTACGACGTCACAGACATACCCGGACGAACTTTTTGGCCAACCCAGTAGCACAGCCCAAGGCAGGTTTCGGACTTCTGTAGCACTGATGCCTATTAACTCAGGATTTGTCTAGTCTCGGGAATACCATTCTGCATTTTTAAAACCTCTTGCTCTATACAATCGATTTGGTTTCAACATTTTCAAAAAGGAACACATTTTTGAAATGCATGGTGTGCGGTGCGCATTTTCACTTACCTTTTCCGCCGACTGAGCGGTGCCAAAAAATATGGGAATGAAGGCAAGCCAGACTATACATGTTGTGTACATGGTGAATCCAATGGGCTTGGCTTCATTAAAATTCTCTGGGACACCCCGAGTCTTGATGGCATACACAGTACATGTGACCATGAGAAGAATGCTATATCCCAAGGAGCAGATAATCTGGAGATCCGTAATGTCACATTTGAGAACTCCCCGGGCCTGCTCAGGGTTCATTGTCTTATGTTCATCATAGTCTATGATGATGTTGGGTGGGTCAACACCAAACCAAATGAAAACACCTAGAAGCTGAACTGATATTAAACTAGAAGTGATTGCCAGCTGTGACGTTGGGCTTATGAGTCTGGGAGCTGTCACTGATTTCTTGCCCTGTTCGAATATGCGATAAATCCGATTGGTTTTTGTCAAAAGGGCTGCATAACTGATGCACATCCCCAAGCCCAAGAAAACTCTCCGGAAAGAACACACTGCCACGTCAGGTTTGGCTATCATCAGGAAAGTGATGATGTAGCAAAGAAAGATGCCCGTCAACAGAACATAGCTCAGTTCCCGCCCAGATGCCCGGACGATGGGAGTGTCATTGTAGCGGATGAAAGTGGCCATGACAAATATAGTGGCGATGATCCCCAACATGGCGAGGAAGACAGGGATGACGGCCCAGGGGGAGTGCCACTCCAGTTTGATGATGGGGATGTCCTGGCAGCCGGTTCGATTTTCATTGGGTCGCTGGTCATAGGGGCAATGCTGGCATGTCATCTCATCAAACTGGTACTGGTAGCCATCACAAGGTTCACAGGTCCAGCAGCAAGGAGTTCCCTTCTGTGTCTTCTTTCTTTGCCCAGGCTTGCACGGCAGTGTACACACTGACGAGGGGATCTCCCGGAGTCCTTTACCCCACTGCATGTCCTCTATCTGCAACAAGAAATAAGAAGGTGCAACAGGTAGATTAGTTAAGAGGAGAGACAAAGAACAATGACAACAAACAGTAATGATAACAGCATGTGAGACTTGACAAGGTAAAGTAACTAACCCCCAGCTGTAGGAGCTACAACCAAGATTCAACCCCACACCGTTTCACTGTAGCATCCTCAGTCTTCACCGCTGTAGAGTGTGACAAACATGCCAGATTGTAAGAATTCCCTGTGGTAGCTATTGGAAATACAGATCCCCTGTTCCCACCCTAGAGCCCCCAAATAAGAATATCCTGTAAAGGAGCCTTTGGATCTTTATTTTCACCAAGTACTCAGAGGATTCTTAGGATGAGATAAAGTCAGAGACTACTGACATGCTCTCTACTGCCGTCTCCTGGGTAATAAGTGCAAATGTCCCAAATGAAGTTAAAAATCTTAAGTAATGTGGAAAGCTATATTCATTTCTCTTATTAGATGCTTTTGCTTTTTTTAATTGTTTTTAAATTATTTTGCATGATATTGCAGTGCTAACCACCTTTTCTAAAATTCTGTAGGCATCACTGACATTTTCATTGAGAAATTTTGAAGCAAATGAACCTATTCTATTTATCACAGAGGAGTGATAAGGGTCATTATTGAAAGTTTTTTTTTTTTTTTTTTTTTCAGTACGCGGGCCTCTCTCACTGCTGTGGCCTTTCCCGTCGCGGAGCACAGGCTCCGGACACGCAGGCTCAGCGGCCATGGCTCACGGGCCCAGCTGCTCCGCGGCATGTGGGATCTTCCTGGACCAGGGCACGAACCCGTGTCCCCCTGCATCGCCAGGCGGACTCTCAACCACTGCACCACCAGCGAAGCCCATTTTTGAAAATTTTAATTGTAGTTAACAAAGCATTTGATAAGAAAGTAATATGGTCTGGAAACCTTTCAAGATGAGCCATGTACCTATTTGGAGATGAAATTTAAACTAAAACACTATATCCTAGAGGAGGATGAACGTGTGCTTGCTTAATTAGAATATTGGCTTTCTGGAGGGGAATTCATAATTAACAGTCTTCTGAGAAATAATGGCATTAGAAACAAAGGGCTTTATTACTGGGCTGATATCTCATCTTTTCCAGCACAGCATTTCTTCTTTTTTTCCCTGATATCAGTTCCTCACATTTTTTTTTTTTCTATGTGCTTTCTGTGAGATGGGATTTACACGGAAACTCCAGGGGTGGAGTGGCAAGCAAGACCCAGGCTGGGCCAATTAGGATATTGCGTTGTTCTCAAGCTTGAGTACACATTAGAATCACTTGGAGGGGTTTTCACAACCCAGCATGTTGAACCCCACTCTCAGATTTTCTGATTCACTGGGACTAGGATGGGGCCCGAGAGTATATATTTCTAACAAAATCACAGATGGTGTTGCTGCAGGTTCTTTAGCCATCACACTTCGTCAACCACTGATACATTCCAACCTCCTAGCCCCAGAGACTGGGTCAAGGACGGGGTCATTACAGAATGGCACAGCATTTAACTTCACGACTTTTACAGAGATTACGTAGGATAAAAATCTTTGTTTCTGTTGGACTTGCAGTTTCCAGGATGTAAGGATGCTGGTGCTCATGGCTATAAAGAGAAAGTTACTTCTCAGAGGAAGAAGCCAATATCAAGGAAAGCAGAGTAGAGAATTGAAGAGAAAAATTATTGATAAGCCTGTTTAAGCTCCTGGAAACAGCTCTGCCTGAAGCAGGTTTTCCCTATATTGGGTCATTATGTGACAGTAAACTCTGCTACGCTGAAGTACTTTGAATTGCATTTTTCTTACTTGTAACCAAGGGTCCTGAGAAATATACCTACTAAATGAATAATTTTAGTATCTACGTGTTGCAAAAGATGTACTTAAAAAATACACGAATACATTCCCATGAACAAATTTGGCTGATATTCCCCATATCTAGTTAATCAAATTTTTAAGATATGTGAACAAAAATATAGGTTAGAAAGATACTGGAAAGTCTTAACGATTTTTATTGCTTGATTGATTTGGCTGCGTTTGGTCTTCGTTGCTGTGTGCGGGCTTTCTCTATGTTCGGGGAGCAGGGGCTACTCTTTGTTGTGGTGTGAGGCTTCTCATTGTGGTGGCTTCTCGTTGCAGGACACGGGCTCTACGTGCGCAGGCTTCAGTAGTTGCAGCATGCGGGCTTCATCAGTTGTGGCAGCATGCGGGCTTCATCAGTTGTGGCACACGGGCTCAGTAGTTGTGGCTCAGAGGCTTAGTTGCTCCACGGCATGTGGGATCTTCCCGGACCATGGGTCAGAACCCATGTCCCCTGAGTTGGCAGGTGGATTCTTAACCACTGCACCACGAGGGAAGTCCCTGAGCCTTTTTTAAATGCATACTTTTAAGACATAAGGGGGTGAACTAATTTATTGCTCAGTGGAATTTGAATGCTCTGTTAAAACAGGATGCAGTGTATAGCAAGGTGTGATAATTCCATCAAAACTTGAATGAGAACTACATTCAACCTCTGAATCAAATGTAGTTAACTCTGGGGGAAAGAACGGCTCAAGGATTAAACTTTATAAAATATTATAACCTTCTAGTGATTGAATTTAAACTTTAATCAGAGACCCAAGTATCTTTGGATGACCCCTATGAACTCATTTGCCTGAGCACAAAGCCCAAGTCAGCACTAATAAATCTAACTAGATATAAAACATAATCATTTCTTTCTCAACATCATTATTTTTGAGCCAGGAGGTCACTGTCAGCCATCCCAAAGTCATAAAATTAAGGAAATAATTTGTAATAAGAGAGAAAAAGACATGTATTAACTTTATAAACGTCCAATTTCAATAAGTTGGAACCTAAAAAATTGCTATTATTAACACAAATGTTTCAAAATATCAAAGCAAAAGGCCCTACTCGTAGTTAGTAAAGAAAGACTAACAAAAAAAAACTTACAAATAAATATCATTAGCTAAACTTGAGATTGCCTGATTCCAACACGAGTGGGAACTAATATGCCATATGATTAAACTTAAGCTATGGAATAGATGTAGGGTTCATACAAATATAAAAACAAATTATCATTATATGTAATATTTTATAGCCAATTTCAAATGCTGCCAGCTTGCAATCCCCCCTCACCACAAATAAAATGGTCAGCAATGCTGAATGGCTTTTTTCCTCAACTTAGTCAAATGTATACAACAGCTATAACCACAAACATTACATTGACTACTTAATTTGTTTTCAATTTTCATTTAAGGTAGATCTCAACTCAATTTAATTGTATATATTAAAGCAACAAAGTTGCTTCTTGCAACTTAGAAGTCTAATTTACTTGCTTTGCCAACAAAAATCATTATAGAAAATATAATTTATGTTCCATAAAGGTACCAACTAACCTTTAAGAGCTCTAGTAAGTGAGAATTTTGTTAAAAAGACACATATGAGTTGTGTATATCTTTACCTATCCACACAAATTTAGTGCCTTGTTTCATAAGAAGAAACAGTTAGCTGCAAATGCCCAGGGGCACCTACTTAAAAGAGTATAACAATTTAGGGTTTTGAAAAATTAACTGTAATGTCCACTGACTTTGTCAAAAGGCTAGAAGGAATGCACATTTCAAGTTTGTTCTAAACTCTGCAACAAAACTGTGTTTTATTTAGTTAGCTCGAAAGCCAAAGTTAAATTGCAGAAAGATGTAAAAAATTAATAAATAGAAATCTCAATTAAAGGGTGTCAGGAGAAGGGAGAGATCTCAGGCCCTGTGCCCATAGCTGAACCCAACAGGAAGAAGGCTCCTCTTCCTTGGCAAGGACTCGACCAATGAAAAGCCATGAACCTTTTACTATTGCCCTCCAACTTCCTTTTCCCCTCCATAAAATTGTTCTCCTTTCCTTGCTGTGAGGGGTCTGGCATGTGGCTTGCCACGGTTTCAGACCCCGAATTGCAATTCTCTTGCTGATCTCAAATAAACCCATCTTTGCTGGAGCAATATATGTCAGTCTATTTATTTCAGGTCAACAAAGATTAGGAAAAAGGCTAGGATGTTTACCATCGTCTTCTTTAGAAGATACGGTTCTAAATTCCCTGATAAGAATGAATTTTCTTCCTGGACATCCCAAGTTTATGGTTATTGGATACTGGATCAGCTCAGTAGCTGGCTCATGGCAAAGCACTGTTGAGATCTCAGGCAAGAGAATACACCTGTAGAGCTAGTATCATCAATTAACACCATGCATGGCTCATGGATTTTATGGGTAAGTGAATCAATGGTTTAAAAAAGAGAAAAGTAGGCAATTCTGGCCAATGAAAGCGAAAATAAGCCTTTTGTGGAGTCCTAGGAAAGCGTTCTTCACTCTTTAAAGTAGAGACACAAGGAAGAGAGATGCTGTCTTCAGCCTTTGATGTGTGCAAATGTGATATATGGAGCTGCAGCAGCCATTGTGCCACCATGAAGAGACAAGCTGGAGGAACAAAGCTGATATGCTGAGGATAGTAAAACAAAAACAGAAACAGAATGTGTATCTTTGATGCTCTCAAAATAACTTTCTAGGCTCCACATGGAGCCGCTCCTGTATGGGGTGCCATGTCAGTAAGCCAAAACTAAGATAACTTCCACATTCCTGTAAACAAGCTTCACTCGAACAGAAATGCAGTACATCTAGTCAGCCAATCTCCAAAGGCCAAGTCAGCTCAGGGGCTTCTCATCCCAAAAAGGGTTGACTATGTGGGCCCAGCCCATCAGATAATTTTTATATGTCTTTTCCTTGTTCTTTATTCTTTATCCTATGAGAGCTTTCTGCTTTCCACCCCATTTTGCAGTTCTCTGAAAGAAGACTGTCCACAAAGTGTTAAATAAAGTGTGTCTGTACTGCCTAAATTGTCTTCTTTAATCTTTTTTTAACAGTGGCATCATTTTGTCAACCAAATGAACCAACACTGGTACCACCTTACCCTGAACTGCGAACATGAAACAATAAACTTCCCTTGGTTAACCAATACCTACCTCATGGGTAGCCCACTACTTGCAGTCAAACATTCTAATACACTCTTTCTTATTTCTGCAGCTGGTACGTGAAGGCCTGAGACTATTGGACAGTTAGCCAATAATTCAAGTTCTTGCGTGGGTAGTAGAGAGTACCAGGAGGAAAGGAAACTTGTGAATCACACGTGATCGGATACACTTGTCTTTGTCTCCTGAAAGCACTCAGAAAAGAGGGTGGTAAACAACTAGACTCAAAAAATCAGCTGTGACTCCACTGCTTCTGGCTCAGACACAGAGAATGAAAAAGGACCTGTCAGCTAAAGTTCTTTAGCACATGTGTTTGGCAAAAAAAACTGGGGTCTGGCTCTAGCAGAGAAAGCTATTCCACCGGGGATGCGCAAACCTTATAATCACTGGAATTTTAAAATAAAACCCAATGAGTTGCTGTCTTACTGCCAAATGCAGGAACCAAACTGAGAGGATTTTTATAAACACTGTTCAGTGCATCCATTTTTATCTAGAAGACATTTTCTCTCTGAAGGAAAACTGTGTCACTGCAGGGATATTTTCTCCAGTGAAGTCCCATTTGCATTTTCCAGCGCACACTCTGTAGAGCGAGCTGGCTGGTGTTTTTGTTGCATAATTCTTTGCAACAGCATTATTTTTACTTACTAAAACCTTAATAGAATGAGCTAATTTAACAAGAGCTTTCTTATTAAACACCATTTGTTCATTAAAATATATTTGTCCTGGCTAATTTATGAAAAAATCTTTTCAGGAAAAATGCACAAGAATGCTGAATTTCTAATACTAGAAAAGAACCAGGTTTAGGTTCCGGTGGGGAGTGGGTAAGGTAGAATGGCTTTACAAGGAATTTTGTAGTATCTCAATGTCTTTTTTTTTTCTTTTTTAAGCCTCAGCCCCGATTGTTAAATTTTAGGCAGCAGGACTGGACTATAAAACAGAATTTCGGGACTGGTATAAACACACTTAATTCAAATTCTACTTATTCAAAATTTGGAATTATTTGTACAATTCATCGTGTTTAATATACTCGAGGAAAAAAAGTGCCATACACTTTCTTCATTAAAGTATATATAAAAGATTGTACATAAAAGAGTACATAATTGACTAGTTTTTAATTACGGTAGTCCCTGGGCACCCATGGAGGGATTTAGAGCTTCATCTCACTGTAAAGCACATCGAGGTCCAAGATGTAGACAGCTCTGTACTGTTACTAAGAACTTTTTCTAAAAAATTTTTTACTGAACTATAGTTACAACGTTGTGTTAATTTCTTCTGCACAGCAAAGCAACTCAGCTATATGTGTATACATATATATTCTTTTTCATATTCTTTTCCATTATGGTTTGTCACAGGATATTGAATATATTTCCCTGTGCTGTACAGTAGGACCTTGTTGTTTATCCATTCTGTATATAAGAGTTTGCCTCTGCTAACCCCAAACTCCCATTCCTTCCCTCCCCTCCCCCCATCCCTTGGCAATCAGAAGTCTGTTCTCCATGTCAGTCTGCTTCTGTTTTATGGATATGTTCATTTGTGTCATATCTTAGATTCCATACATAAGTGATTTCATATGGTATTTGTCTTTCTCTTTCTGACTTAATTCGCTTAGTATGATAATCTCTAAGTCCATCCATGTTGCTGCAAATGGCATTATTTCATTATTTTTGATGCCTGAGTAATATTTCATTGGAGATATATATATGTATATTTATATATATGTATGTATCAAATACACACACACACACACACACACACACACACCATCTTCTTTAGCCATTCCTTTGTTCATGGACATTTAGGTTGTTTCCATATCTTGGCTATTGTGAATAGTGCTGCTATGAACATAGGGGTGTATGTATCTTTTCCAATTATAGTTTTGTCTGGGTATATGCCCAGGAGTGGGATTGCTAGATCACATGGCAGCTCTATTTTTAGTTTTTTGAGGAACCTCCATACTGTTCTCCATGGTGGCTGCACCAATTTACATTCCCACCAACAGTGTAGGAGGGTTCCCTTTTCTCCACACCCTCTCCAACATTTGTTATTTGTAGACTTTTTAATGATGGCCATATAACGGGTGTGAGGTGCAACCTCACTGTAGCTCTGATTTGCATTTCTCTAATAATTAGCGATGTTGAGCATCTTTTCATGTGCCTATTGGCCATCTGTATCTCTGCTCTGAATTAAGACCTGTTTTTGAATTATTCTAGTGGTTCCCAAACTTGACTGCACATTTCAATCACTTGGGGATCTTCTAAAAATTCCAAATAGGCAGCAGGGTGTTTGAAAGTAGACAAGTATGGGAAAGAATGAACTAAACTCTCTGAAGGGATGGAGTTTAGGAGAAAATATTTGCTTTGTTTAGAGAACCTATTGACTGCAGCCTTCTATTCTTGACCTTAGGATGCACTAGCTCTCATTACAAGTCCGAGAAGGTCACCTGAAATGCTCATTATACTCTTATGGTTTAATGGGAAAGTATGGCGCTGTAGTGGAATTATAAATTTTCACAGTTCAGGAAGGTCTCCGGACTTATATTTCATAATGTCATTGGCTAAACAACTTAAAATGCATAGAAAGGCTCAGCCCATAAAGCAAACAACTGATGTGAGAGTAAAATAGTGCTTCTCCTCAAAACAAAGTCTAAAGGAACACAAAATAAATGATATGTCCATGCAAATACATATTGAATTATACATCAAGAATAGACTTCATTAGTAGTTCTGCCAAAATGATCTGCATTTACTATTTCTTTTTTTGTTTGTTTAAATATTTAATTTATTTATTTTTGGCTGTATTGGGTCTTCGTTGCTGTGCACGGGCTTTCTCTTGTTGCAGCGAGCAGGGGCTACTCTTTGTTGAGGTGCACAGGCTTCTCATTGCGGTGGCTTCTCTTGTTGCGGAGCACAGGCTCTAGGCACACAGGCTTCAGTAGCTGTGGCATGTGGGCTCAGTAGTTGTGGCTTGTGGGCTCTAGAGCACAGGCTCAGTAGTTGTGGCGCACGGGCTTAGTTGCTCTGCGGCATGTGGGATCTTCCCGGACCAGGGCTTGAACCCGTGTCCCCTGCATTGGCAGGCAGATTCTTAACCACTGCGCCACCAGGGAAGCCCTGCATTTACTATTTCAATGCTTGCATTTTCCTTAAGTACAAGGGGAAAGGTGGGTGGTATTTATTAAATTTGCATAATTAAAAGCTCCCAGACTGATTGAACAGTTTGCCCCCAAAGTAATTCTACATTTCTTTCCTTATCACACCTTTCTATAACTCTAACTAAAAAATGGTTATCTTTACTTGGCTTCAGAACTTCCTTTTATTATTTTTTTTTATTTTATTTTTTCCAGAAGAATCAGGACAGCCTTCTGGGGAACCTTCGATTTTTCACAATGTTGATGCTTTTTCAAAATTACCATATACTCAGTTGGCCAAACAATACATATCTGCTAACACTAGTTAGCTAACTCTTTCAGAAACAAAACTGCCAGAAGAAGAGCCATCTCCTTATAATGTGCATGTTAACTACAAATCATCTCTTATTTAGTCCCCGCCTGGGGACACAGTTCCCTAAATGATGCTTACCAATCAAACATTAGGTACTTAATCTTGCTTGAATTATTAAAAACATTTGAAAGTAGTTTTTTAAAGCACGGATTTAAGAATAATTTACAATGTAAACATATTCACATGGATGCCTCAAAAATACCTCAAATAAACTTGTTCAAAACTGAATTCACGATCTGCACCAGGAATGGCAAACTATGGCCCCCAGTGCGCCACATCCTGACCACCACCTGATTTCATAAATAAAGTTTTCCTGGAACATCACCACACTGTTCATTTACATATTGCCTCTAGCCGATTTTAGGGTACATTGGTAGAACTGAGTAGTTGTGAATGCATGGCCCGCAAAATGTAACCTATTTACTATCTGGCCCTTTATAGAAAACATCAGCTGACTCAGAGGCAATGACAAAAGAAGGACAAAGCCCTAGCGCATGGCAGCTTTATCAATCCATAAACCAGAAGCTGTGTCATCTTTTTTTTTTTTTTGCGGTACGCGGGCCTCTCACTGTTGTGGCCTCTCCCGTTGCGGAGCACAGGCTCCGGACGCGCAGGCTCAGCGGCCATGGCTCACGGGCCCAGCCGCTCCGCGGCATGTGGGATCCTCTCGGACCAGGGCACGAACCCGTGTCCCCTGCATCGGCAGGTGGACTCTCAACCACTGCGCCACCAGGGAAACCCTGTGTCATCTTTGACATCTTCCTTTCCTTTGGTCCCCACCCCCTCCCCCCATATCTAAGCGACCAACAACTTCTGTTGGGTTTCTCTCTTGCAATCACTTACATTAATTATTTTATCCAACAAACTATATATTAAGTAAGGTTACGGGGTGCTGGATCCCGTTTTAATTGTCAGGAGCAAAAGAGACAGAAACAAACACCTTAGAGAAATGAATCCTCTTTTCTCACCTCCTCTGCAAAAGCTTTCTATGGGGTTTCTTCACCTCTCTTTCCTGCTGGCCTTTTCCTAATCCCATCCTCTGCACTAGAGCCAGGAGGCTTCGTTAGCATGGAGATCTGATCGTGTTACATTTTTTGCTTAATTCTTCAGTGACTTCTTATTGCTCTTTAGCCTCCTAGCTGAGCATCGTCTCAAAGGAACACACATCAGGTGGCCTCACTCTCCTGGCTCTATGAGTCTCATGAAGCACCCTGCCCCACAGTGGCTTCTGTGCTGTAAGAAGTTGTTCAGTACCTCTTCCGCTCAGCAGACTCTTGCTCAGGATGCCCCACCCTCACTGCGTTGGTTCCCCCTTTTATAACCTCTCAAGGATCCCTCCTCAAATAATTTAACACCATTTGTCATTAGGCAGATATGTGACTCATTAAAATCGGTCTCCCAACTCCTCTGTAAACCCAGTGATTTCAGAGCTTCCATCCACTTTACTCAATGATGGAAACCCAGAATCTGAGAGGGGAATCAAGAGCACTGGCAGGTGAAAGAGGTGAGAGAAAAGACTGACCACTACTGTAGAAGTGATCTTCCCCCAGCCCAAACTGGAGTTTCACTGTAAGTGGAGTTGATGAAAGGATCCATAAGGACTTAGGTGAGTCTCATCTATTTGTTGGTCATTTAATACACATCTAAAGAATGGAAGTTTATATGTGAAATGTCCTTGGCATTTTGAGAGAAGAAAGGGAATTAAATCTGGAGCACTAAGTTGCTAGGTAGTGGAAACATGAACATAACTAACACACCACGGGGAGCGAGAACAACAGTCTGCAGCCAAGGACGGAACTGGATTTCAATAGGTCCCTGACTGTTCTCTGAACATTCTCCTCGGGTAAACTTAGCTACAGCTCAAAATAGAAAGAACACGAGCTAGGAAGTCAGCCTTTCCTGGGTTCAAAGACTGGCTTCGTCACCTCCAGACAGTATGACCCAAGGCGAGTCAACCATGTGAAATGAAGCGTGTTTCCCTAGCTTATTTGTTATGAATGAGATGCATTTGTGACAAATGAGACAGCATGTGTAAGGTGTGTGTCTGAGACATCGTAACTGCCTAATTATTAATTTTTACTGGAATATTTTATGGCTTCAGGGATCAACTTAAGTTTAATTAATCCAGGTAAAAACTTAAAGACGGCTATTGTCAGGCCTCCCCTCTCTCTCGAGCTCTGATTCTTCCAGCCACATATTATCAGCAACTAATGCTGTAGTGGCATTTCAGACTCTACGTATCTAAAACTAGAAGTGCCGCCTTCCTTCCCGTTTTCTAGATCTCTCCACCCACCCTCCAACCTGTCCTGCTATACCAGAGGAGTTAATAACATGAGCCTTGGAATCAGACAGACATGGGTTCAAATCCTAGCAGAGTGACACTGGCCAAGTCATTTTTTTTGTTTTTCAATTTTTATTGGAGTTGCTTTATAATTTTGCATTAGTTTCTACTCTACAGCAAAGTGAATCATCCATGCTTATACATATATCCCCTCTTTTTTGGATTTCCTTCCCATTTAGGTCACCACAGAGCACTGAGTAGAGTTCCTGCTGCTATACAGTAGATTCTCATTAGTTATCTATTGTGTACATAGTATCAATAGTGTATATACGTCAATCCCCATCTCCCAATTCATCCCATTCTCCCCTTTTCCCCTTGGTATCCAGACGTTTGTTCTCTATGTTTGTGTCTCTATTTCTGCTTTGTAAATAAGATCGACTATACCAATTTTTTCAGATTCCAATATATGCATTAATATATGATATTTGTTTTTCTCTTTCTGACTTACTTCACTCTGTAGGACAGTCTCTAGGTCCATCCACATCTCTACAAATGACCCAATTTTGTTCCTTTTTATGCATGAGTGATATTCCATTGTATATATGTACCACGTCTTCTTTATCCATTCCTCTGTTGATGGACATTTAGGTTGTTTCCATGTCCTGGCTATTGTAAATAGGGCTGCAATGAACTTTGGGGTGCATGTGTCTCCTTGAATTATGGTTTTCTCTGGGTATATGCCAGTAGTGGGATTGCTGGGTCACATGGCAGCCAAGTCATTTAAGCTCTCTGAACCTTATTATTATTTTTTTCAACTGTGAAATGCACATAGCAATGATTACGTCCTAGAATTGAAACTGACTCTGTGGGGCTTCTGGGCACAAAAGCCTTTCTGGGTCCCCTTCCCTGAGTTCCAAAGGGCAGGTTCAAACCGCTGCTAATCAGGGAAGGTGGCGGGGGGTGGTGGTGAAGCAGAGACCAGGGAGGAACAGCCAAGAAACAATGGTGCAGCTTTGGGGCAGGGTCCTGGTCCCCCTTCAAGGGACACACATAACAATATCTTTGAGCTCTTCTGCAGAACTAAAATCCCCACCAAATGGAAGATGTTAACTACTTGATGAAGCACTCTTCATATCAGAGAAGGTCACAGTTTGCCCCATCATCACCTGATGCCAGATGGCCCTGCACGCACCCTGATCCTCATCAACCACCCCTCCCCTTGACTATAATACCCCTCACAAACCCACCCCCCATTAGGACACACAGTTCTGAGGGCATTAGCCCACTGTGGCCCCCTTTGCCTGGCAAAACAATGAAGCTATTCTTTCCTACTTCACCCAAAACTCTGTCTCCAAGAATTAATTCGGTGTCGGGGTACACAGGCTAGATTTGGCTTCAGAATTACTGAGAAAATGAATGTATGTGAAGCACGTAGTCTGGCCCATAGTAAAAGCTTAATGAGTTATATCTACTGCAATTATTATTAGTGACTGTTCTGTCATCTTTGACGCCTCCTCCACCTTGCTCCCCTCAAAAAATAGCAAAGTTTGTTCCAATCTTCTCCATAAACCTCTTTCCTCTTTGGCCCCAAACATTGCTCTATTAAAGTTATCATCATCCTGTCCTCTCAATTACTCTCTTTGCTGCCCGTCTTCCCTGTAGGTTCTTACTCCTCTCCTCTTTATTTCTCTTCATTGTTAAGTTACTATCCGAAATTAAACATCTGCGTGTTTACTTCTGTGTTCATGTCCCTCCATGTGAAGAGATCACATTTATGTTGTTTCCTAATGTCCACCCTACGCCTAGAAGATCGGCTGACAGATGCTATTTGTCATGAAGTTGCCAGGGCGGCTTCTTGGAAGGCGAGTGTGGTTCTGCTGCACCCCGGATAACGTTCACTGCCCACCTGAGACAGCGCAGAGCCTCACTTTAGCATTTAAGTCACTGCAGAGTGAACCCCTGATCCTCCCCTCCAGCCTCATCAACCTCCAGCCCCACCCATACCCATCTTTCTTCTAACAAAGGGTACTGCTTGCACTTCCCTTCAATACCCTATGGTTCCCTATTTGCATTATTTAGTTTATACTCATCCTTTTAGCTGTCATGCTTTCCCCCTAATTCTGCAACCATTCAAATAACCCAAATCTTCTCTGAAGCCTCCAAGCTGGAAACGCCCTCTCCCTCTGTTGACATCTCTTAGCATTTTATCCGTAATAGTCTCCTGCCTCTTCTATTTCCACTGGGAAAACTGGGGCTATTATGTATTTGTTTAAATCCCCAACAGAGCCTAAAAGATGGAATGAAACTTGGACAAATTCTCTTCCAAGAAAAGACATAAAGGGATACATCCTTAGAAGAAAATGCCTTCTTTTAGTGCCCTTGAATGCTCCTTATTCTTCCTTTTTGTTTGAGCCTCCCAATTCTGACTTGCTTAAATATGACAAACTATACAAGCAAGAACAATAGAAGTCCTCATATCACTGCTACTAAATCTTCTTTTCTAATCCGCGCAGCCATTCATCTTAGGTTTTCACACTCCAGACAACTTGCAAATTGCTTTTCACCCACTCACCTGGGGTGACTCATGCTCTCTGCCAGGTAAGTGGGGAAGAATGCTGATCAGTTAGTTGACCCTCTGAGACAAGAAGAGCTTTTCATTTTCTTTCTGTTTTCTTTTCCCTCCTTTCTATTTTTCTATTCTCAGCCTCTGAATCTCTTGCTTCCCTTTGCTGAACTAGAGGAGAGAAATTATTTTTACACAGATTATTTAGCATCATTATCCCACATTTCATTCTGATGAATACGAGCCCTGCAACATAATCTTTTGAACACAGAAAACCACACGGTTCAATATCACAATGTCAGGGGAGCCACAGTGCGTATCAGTTTATTAAAGACCCTGAGAAGTAACGCTATTAAGGAGAGATCATGCTTTGATTTAAGACAGTGCCTTCTAATTCTTTGGAGCTCAGAAAAAATAATTCTTTCCCCTGTTGTAACATCTGTTATCTCAATATACTGCAGAATCTGTATCCTTCCAGTAACACTGTAGAAAACACTGACATTGGTTAACAAATATTTTGATTGGAATTCTAGCCTTGCCTTTCAGATCTTTTCCCTTCTTGGACTAGTGTAACCTGTGGGGTCATGGAAAGTCAGAGAACACTAGTTCGGCTGTCAAGTCTCAGAATACTAGCTGGATCGTCTTGGGCTTCTGTGAGGCTTAATTTTCTCACCAGTAAAACGGAGTTGTTGGAGAATGAGATCTGATTGCATCTATGAGAGTGTTTTAAAGACAGTGATATCCAATTAAAATAGGTATTTTAATTTCTTTCTTCTAACTTTCATGCTAAGAAGAATAAGCTCTTATTGCATGCGGCTTTCAGGTTTCTCTTGTACACTGCCTCCACACGCCTTTGTTCATGCGGCCTCTACTGACTGGCACATCCTCTCCCCCACTCAGGTTATCAAGACCAAGCCAAATATGTCCTCCTGTGAACACTTGGTGAGCCCAACTAAAAAGCCAACCTCTGTTTTATAGAGAAATGGGTTACTGCTCCCTACAGACTGAGCATAAATCCATAAGTCTTGTTTCAGAGCACATACTGCCCAGTGATGAGTTGGACAACCATCTCTTTAACAAACACCTCCAGGTGAATTCAAGGAAACAACTCAAATAGTTGGTTTAGTTGCCAGCTCAGAAGATGTGGTGGACGTGATATATTTGGTTAAGCAGTCCTTCGGTACCCTTCAAACAACATTTAATTAGGTAGCCACCTACTGCCCCTGAATTCTGTTCCATGCCCTAAGGAATTTTGCAGAAAGCTGTTGAGATGCATTTGTGTTGATATCTATATCCACAGGTATATAAACAAAATTAGGCTATTTAAGAAGTGGAGTCTACTGCCTTACACATTTGGAAGTCCACAAAGCTAAGAGAGAAGTGGCCTCTCCAAACAGCACCTGCTATGGAATAAATGTCTGTGTTTCCCCGCCCCCTCCAAATTCGTATGTTGAAGTCTAATCCCAATTGTGATGGTGGGGAGAAGGGGCCTTTGGGAGGTAATTAGGTTTTAAGATTGGAGCCCTCACGAACAGGATTAATGCCCTTAGAAAGGGACTCTGGAGAACTCCCTCACCAATTAGGATACAGTGAAAACACGGCCATCTTATGAACCAGGTAGCAGGCTTCACCAGACACCGAATCTGCTGGTGTCTTGATTTTGGACTTTTGAGGCTCCAGAGCTGTGAGAAATCAATTTCTGTTGTAATAAGCCACAAAGCCTATTGCACTGGATAGTGATAGCCTGAATGGTCTAAGGCAGCTTATTTGTTTATTTTTACACTGAGAAGCTAGGTTATCTTAGGAAGGTGAGACAAATTAAGTGTTTATTTCATTCAGCTTATATTTCCAGGACTGCTGGAAGACAAGGGAGATGAAAAGTGCTTTTTCATCACGAAAAGTGCACACAGACTACAGGGACTATGCTGATCAGGAAGGACTTTTTATGCCAAGATTCTGAAGTAGATGTAGGTTGGCTTTCGTTACACCATCCTTCTCACATCCCCTTGTATTTTTCCCGTCTCATAATTCAAAGGCCATTTACTGAGCAGTTCCTGTGTTCCATGCACTACATTAAGCAATGGCTATACAGATAAGATAAACGATTATTTCCTTTCCCTCTAGAGGATCTTGGTGTCATGGTAGAAATATGCATGTAAACTCAGTAAAATTCAATAGAATTCAAAATACAACTGTGGCCCAAATGGTCCTTAAGCTGTCTTTTCTAGAATATTGGACCAGAGTCTCTGAAGGTGATGAAATGTTCTTTAGTGAGAGTAGATGGGGAAAAAACATTCAGGAAGAGTGAGAAGCTTAAGGAAATCCAAGAAAGCACGAAAGCACTTGATTCAAGGATGGCGATGAGGATGAGGGGCTGTAAGTAGTTTAAGGTGAGTGCAAGGAAGGAATAACGAAGATAACGTTAGAGATACAGGTAGGTGCCAGTCATGGAATATCAGTTTGCTCATTCTTGATTCAACAATGATTTCTCGGCCACCCAATGTACCAAGTGATATTCATTAGGATACAATTGTTAAACAGGTTGGGTAAGACTTCTGACCTCAAGGAGCTCAGAATTACTGGGACAGCTGAAGCAACATTACAACAAATTAATAAAATATATATTGTAACAGGTGTCGAGCAGGAATGCAAATGCAAGGGTAACACCAGGGCATCTACTTTAAAAAGAAGATGAGAGAGGCAGAAAAGGTGACTTTTAAGCTGTGACCTGAACGGTGAGGAGACATGCATAGGAAGTAACAGGGCAGGTGCAAAGGCTCTGAGGCAGGGGAGACCTGGTGTGTTAGAACAGTGCTTCTCAAACTTGAATGTGCCAACAAATCCCCTGGACATCTTGTTAAAATGCAGATTCTGATTTAGTCAGCCTCGGGGGGGAGGGTGGACTTGAGATTCTGCATTTTTAACAAGCTCCCAGGTGATGCTGCAGGTCTGGGGACCACATTTTAAGAGGAAAGTGTTGGAGGAACAAAATGTCAGAGGGTTTGTCCAGAGCTTTGTGGTGAGGGTGGAGAGGAAGAAATCCCATTGGGAAGGATAGGGTTGGCAGCAGGCCTACAATTCACCTCCTACTTTACTGGGGGTGGGAGGAGGGTGAATGAAGGAGGACCTTCCAGAAATATAGAAGAAAGGTTGCTTGGTCAAATTTCCTTTTGCTGGGACTTCCCTGGTGGTCCAGTGGCTAAGACTCCATGCTCCTAATGCAGGGGACCCAGGTTCCATCCCTGGTCAGGGAACTAGATCCCTTATGCTGCAACTAAAGATCCCCCATGCAGCAGCAAAGATCCCGAGTGCCAACTAAGACCCGGTGCAGCCAAATAAATAAATAAATATTAAAAATAAATACAAAGAACCATAAATTTCCTTTTGCTAACAATAGACCTCTTGGTGGACAAACAAATGGTGTATCCTAGCTTGAGATTTTGCATCTATGGAATGCTTTAGTGGGATGTACCTAGTCTGTCTGCGAGGGATTTGATAAACAGACTTGGAGTCTATCAATTTATAGGGTATGATTCCCAGAAAAACATCATGAAGCTGTGTACCTAAGTTAAAAATAATGATGCTGGGCTTCCCTGGTGGCGCAGTGGTTGAGAGTCCGCCTGCCAATGCAGGACACATGGGTTCGAGCCCTGGTCTGGGAAGATCCCACATGCCACGGAGCAGCTGGCCCCGTGAGCCACAATTACTGAGCCTGCGCGTCTGGAGCCTGTGCTCCGCAACAAGAGAGGCCGCAACAGTGAGAGGCCTGCGCACCGCGATGAGGAGTGGTCCCTACTTGCCACAACTAGAGAAAGCCCTCGTACAGAAACGAAGACCCAGCACAGCCATAAATAAATAAATAAATAAATAACATTTAAAATAAATAAATAAATAAATAATGATGCTTCATGGCCAAAACAGTTCTTACTTTTGTACATAGACACATACATTACTTAAAGATTTAATTTATCACTTAGGCAAGAGAGGACCTGAGGAATAATATTGGTACTTCTGGACCTCTCTCAACTTTGCCTGTGTCTCACAGCTATTTGTAACTCTGAAATTAGGAGTAAAACCTGTGACTGGGTGTTAAGGACTCAACAGTGTCCTCCCCAAATTCGTATGTTGAAGTTCTAACCCGGCCCTCACCCTCAGAGTGACTGCTTGGAGACAGAGATTTACAGGAGATTATTAAGGTCAAAAGAGGTCATAAGGGTGGGGCCCTAATCTGACAGGACCAACATCCTTATAAGAAGTGAAGAGTCACCAGGAGTATGTGTTCAAAGAAGACGGGCCATGTGAGGACACAGCAAGAAGATGGCGTCTACAAGCCAGGAAGGAGGGGGTCTCACCAGAGACCCTTTTCTTTTCATTTCTGAATACCAGGTCCGTATTTTTACTTCCAAAACCTCTTGAGACCTAAAACTTCACCAGAAAATGTTTTATTTAGCTACAACCTATCAGGAAAGACTTTCATTTGTCAATAGTACAATTTTTATTATTGAACATTCACTCTATGCCAGGTATTGAATATACTCTATCCCTAAGCCTCATTAAAAACCATGCAAGGGGGCTTCCCTGGTGGCACAGTGGTTGAGAGTCCACCTGCCAATGCAGGGGACTCGGGTTCGTGTCCCGGTCTGGGAGGATCCCACATGCTGCAGAGCGGCTGGGCCTGTGAGCCGTGGCCGCTGAGCCTGCGCATCCGGAGCCTGTGCTCCGCAACGGGAGAGGCCACAACAGTGAGAGGCCCGTGTACCGCAAAAAAAAAAAAAAAAAAAAATGCAAGGTAAGAATTATTCCCTGTACCCTGTGAATAAGGAAACTTTGGCTCAGGTATTTTTTTTACATATTCATTTATTTATTTTGTGATTACTTATTTGGTTGTGCCAGGTCTTAGTTGCGGCAGGTGGGCTCCTCGGCTCACGGTCTCCTTAGTTGTGGCACATGGGCTCCTTAATGGCATCTCAAGGGCTCCTTAGTTGCGGCTTGCCGGCTCCTTTAGTTGTAGCACGTGGGCTCCTTAGCTGTGGCATGTGAACTCTTAGTTGTGGCATGAATGTGGAATCTAGTTCCCTGACCAGGGATCAAACCCGGGCCCCCTGCATTGGGCGTCTTAACCACTGCACCACTGGGGAAGTCCCAGGCTCATGTATTCAGTGTCTGAGTCCATAAGCTCTCTGTTTACATCTTGGTGCCTTTCAGGCCACAAAAATAATGGACTTAAAAAAAATGTATTTAGATACACATCTTCTAAAAATTCAAGAGATGCATAATCATATACAATGAAAAGTTGGTCCCCTTTCCATTCTTGCCAACAACTTCCTGGAGGCAAACACTATTAGCAGTCTCTTGTACACGTTTTAGTGGATTTGTGAAAATATCTTCACTAATTGCATTGCGTAACATTAATTTCCGCGTGTGCGTGTGTTTTCAGGAGAGACAAGAGACAAAAATAAAGAAGACAAGCTCCAAGGGGTTCAAAAAATCATTCATTAAATATTGATCCTGCTTGTTTCTAAGCATTGTTCTCTTCCTCGCCCAGCTCTGTGGCACTCTGAAGTTATATGCAGGTACAAAAAGCTGCCAAATTTGGAAAAGCCTGGCTTAAGGGAACACAAAGGAGCTTTGCATATTCATGCCCCTGTTCAGAATTCTTTTTAATATTCCTAATTATAAATTATTTGAAGATTGTTAATGAGCTCAGGTCTCTTACTGTTACAAAGTCTGTTTAATTTTGACTTTCGGTTGCTGCATTCATGGGCAAAATTAAGTTTCTCCAGATAGCAAAGAGTTCTAGTCATTCTAACGTGTTTACACACCCTCTCCTCTCCCTCTTTTCTTTCTCTTCATCTCCCGTTTATGAATCTCTCCAGCTTGTAGCGGCCAGGCCACATCTGCCCCGCTGTGCCTCCTTGACACAGGTCACAGTGAATGTCTTTCTCAGACACAGCTCAGATTCTGTCATCTCCAGAAGGCACAAAGCAGTCCCAAACCTCCCCCTCTATAAACCCAGAGCATCTTGTTTCATCCTCCATTGTGGGATTATAACCAATATCTTCCTACGAGATTACTGTACATTCCTAAGGACCAGAATCCCATACTGTCTCTCAGAAAACCAACATAAAGTGGGTACAAAGGAAATATCTTGTGGTGGAAAAACTTGCAGGAGATTGTGGTTTCATATAACCCTGTGACCAAAAACATATTTTTCTTGTCATTAATTGTATGTTTTTAGGCCACTGAGTAGATCTTTCAGAACTTTTTTCTGAGCTGATAGATGAGGGTGGTGTCTGCCTTACAAGGTTACTAGAAAGATGAACCAGGATACATTAAAAGCACCCAAGACAACGGGGGAGGTGATGAAGACATGGTAATTTATTTCCTTTTTCTTCCTTCCACAATGTTTTGTGAACTGACAAATAATGTCATTCTAATTGTAATCTTAAATTGATATTAAGATTTGAAACTTCACAACTTCTTTGTGATCTTTCTCCCCAGATTCAGCACCATGTCCGTGGATGGCATGACTTTCCACGCAATTTCGGAACTCAGAAGCCCTGGAGGGTCTCTTTGGACACTTCCCCCTTCTCATCTTCCACATGTGATCCATTGCCAAGCCCTGTGTGTTTGGCCATCTAAGTGCCTGCACTTCTCGCTGTGCACGTCTATCCCCCAGACACTGAGCTGTCTTCACTTCTCATGAAGTCCTTGACTCTTAGAAGAACCTCCCCTCTGGTCCACACGCACCCACTCAACTCCACCCTCCAGACGCAGTGATCTTCTCCAGAGGCAAATCTGACCTAGTCAGCAGCCTACTCTTCTCTGCTCAAAGCCCTTACGTGGGTTTTCATTGCTCTGCAGTGAATGACCATTATTCATATGGCGGCCTCAGCACCCGCTCTTCTGGCCTCATGCCATATGCCACGGTCCCCTTAGCTTCCTTCAAAGGCTTACCCACATTTGAGTCATTAGAGCACATTCTGCCCCCTCTGAAGAACAGCTTTCCTTCCCCTTGGGCCCAGATACCTGCTACTCCATCCATCAACCCTCAGCTCCCGGGTCACCTCCTCAAGCCATTCCTCATCACCCATTTCAGTGAAATCCCCTTGTAATGGACACTCAGAGCATCATTCGTTGTCATGATGCCTTTAGATATCGGATGCGAGCGAGTGCTTGATTATCATCTGTTCTCCCTACCAAGTGGCAGGTTCACTGAGGGCAGGGACAGTGTTTGGTTCACCGTTGTGTCCTCATCAGCCAGCACAGTGCCTGGCACAAAATAGACAACCCATAACGATGAGTCAAGTATCGTGCCTCTTGAGCCCTGCCTTACAGAGGTGAAGACAATTCCAACGAAGAGCCTAGTCTATGTCAATTGTCTCAAATGCTGATGCCCCTTTAAACACTTCACTTAGAAATTAATCTTATAAAGTTTAACAATGCCCTTGGCCCTTCATGAAGAGTGTTTCTTTTTTTTTCTTTGCGGTACACGGGCCTCTCAGTGTTGTGGCCTCTCCCATTGCGGAGCACAGGCTCCAGAAGCGCAGGCTCAGCGGCCATGGCTCAAGGGCCCAGCCGCTCTGCGGCATGTGGAATCTTCCCGGACCGGGGCACGAACCCACGTCCCCTGCATCAGCAGGCGGACTCTCAACCACTGCGCCACCAGGGAAGCCCCGAGTGTTTCTTTTATGTAGGTAGAAAGGGCAGGCTTCTGACTGCAGGGTAGGGCAGCTACACAAGGGACAGCAGTAGGAGTTGGATCTACTGGGCACAAAAGGGAAACGTTTAGCAGACTAATGACTTGAGGGGCTGCTCGTGGTTCCACTGTGATGAGTAATGATTCTCCGCCTCAACTCTCCGTATCCACCTTGAATCTAAGTGCCAGTATGTGAAACTATTTGCCAACTCAAGATTCGGGCTGCCAAACACAGGACCTGGCATCCGGGCAGTCACCATCATGTTTTGATTTTCCATGAAAAGATATACAGATTGTTAGGACAAAATGGAACCTTGGAGAAAAGCTAATTGGACACATCATTTTCAAAGAGGGAAAAGAAAAACAGCTATTTGCGAAATATGAGTTAAAATGAAAACCATGCATCTTCCCCATCAGAATCTTAGTTAGAAGGTGGGCATGGGGAGCCTGATATAACCAGGGAAATGAGCAGAAGAGAAGAGACTGCAGGCTATTCCACTACTGGTTTGCAAAGGACCGGGTGAATGTTCACACTGAGGTGGGAATGGAGGGAACAGTAACAAAGAGTTAGACGACAGTGTTTTCTGCCATCGGGGTTTAACGTTCTAAACCTCCTTTAACATTCAAGACCTCCTTCGGGTCTTGCCTTATCATACTAATGACAACCATGCTAATAATTTAACTGCACTGATTTACTTAGAATAAACCAATCTGACCCTGTGCTAAATATTTTTGGAGTGCACTGGTTAACTTCATTTGCTCTCTCAGACCGCTCTATTATTTTCACCCACATTTAACAGCTGACGCATAGAGAGGATGCACAACTAAACCCAAGGTCCCCAGCTGGCAAGTGGCAGAGCCAGGAAGGGACTCAGGCAATCTGACTCCGGAACCTACGGTCTTAACCAAAGTCACTTCCTGGGTGACACCATCAACTCTGTTCTCTTCTGCTGTCTCCTGTATCACAAAACATCTAGAGATTCTTCTAGGCGCCCGGGTGGACCACGTTTCCGAGGCTCCCTCGAATTTACACTATAAGGTGAAGTGGGGGGAGCCAATGGCAGGCTGGTGTGCCTGCTGGACACAGAGAAGGGAGGGGGCCCTAGACAGGGCAGCACTGACTCAGAGAAAGAGTCCAGACCCTGGGAAGATTGAAGAAGCCCAAGAGGTCCTCTCATCCCCATACCAACCCCAGTTCCCACTGTCTAGCCCCACTGGACTGTGATGTAAGTGAGAAATAAACTTTTATGATGCTACTCTGCTGAGATTTTGGAGTGCTTTACTTACCCTAGTTAATTCAACACTGTTGGTTTCCTCTATAGCACTCATCACAGTTACAGTTTTACTTCATTTCTATGTTACTCACTTAATGGTGTTTTCTTTGCTCAGTTGTAAGCTCCCTGAGGGCAGCAACCAAGTCTCTTTCATCCACCACCGGAGCTAGAGCACAGGAAAAGCCCAACCTCCAGCAAACACGTGGTCAGATTTGTCAAATCAAGGTTGGGAGGCTGGGGAGTGACTGCAAGTGATCAGGGACACCGGGTCACAGAGCGCTTCCTCCCCAGTGTCTATAAACCTATGCTTAAATAAAAACTTTATGTTCAAACATATTCTTCTCTAAGAGGGGAATGAGTATGGAATTAGAATGCAGCACTAAGGGCTGTTCCTAGATCTGGCAAAACTCTACCTGACATGATTCATTGTGGTTTTGGACGGAGGGTGGGGTCCTAGGAAGCTGCACAGAGACCTGAGGTCCCGGTGCCCACCCTGTGAGGCCACCTTCCTTTAGCTGAGCTTAGGAAAACAGATTAAGAACTTAATCTACCTTCATGGTGGGTCTGAGATCCCTTCTTGCTATTACAGCCTCCCTAAAATGATACAATACATGAATGAAAGAAAGAATCCCATGCCTGAAAGCCTACCATGGGCCAGACACTATGCTAATACTTTTTACCTTAATCCCCAATCAATCCTCTGAGGCAGGTAATAATTGTAACAATAATAACAAGAAAAATACTAACGCTGCCTCTCACTTACTGTGTAACTATTACCAATGAGGCACAGGCATTGTCCTACGTGCTTTATACATTACTACATTTAATTATTACAAAAGATCTATGAACTAAAGGTCAAGAACCATAAAGGTTCTGGGATTTGAACCTACCTGATAGCTACCACGTTAGCCTGCCACAGTCTCATGGACGCTGGCAGAAGATACATAACCCCTGGGTCAGAGACAAAGGACAGTTTTCTCTTCACAGTAACAGCAAGAGCAGAGGTACATCATCTGTGCTGGTTTCCCAAGCCCCACTTCCCACAGGGCAAGGTGTAGGGGGCTAGGTGGGTGCTGCACACGCTCTGGGCTGAAGAACCCTACGTTTAGGAACCCCAGTGTTTTACAGGGCTGACGTGCAAGCCTGTTCAAGCTCTGACATTATTTTCATTTTCTGGGGCAGAAAACAAATCCATCCTCTGTTCCGTAAGGAAAAGCTTATTGCGACCTTTCAGAGTGTTCACTATATAAACATCCTTGAAAAAACAGCCTGGAACAAAAGCAGGAGTGAGTGGCTAGATCTGAATTTGGGGGTTGGTTTTAAGCTCATTCATCGTCTTTAGCCTCTGAGCAGCCACCTCCATTCAAATGGAGGTTTCCGGATGGACAAACATTTGGGGAGATGGACCTGCCTCTTCTTTTCACATTAGCTCACCTGCTTGCACCACGCCACACTACGATCGGCCACTATCTACTTGAAAGCTTAGCATGATGAGAGAGCAACAAAAAACAGATCTCGCCAGTCATCGGGATACAGGCTTTGTCCTAGTAGACTTGTGAGGTGATGTCTACTGGCTTTAAAATGAATTAAGAAACTGCCACAAAGGAAAACAAGCAAAGGATGTGAACAGACAGCTCATTAAAAATAAATAAATAAAGCAAGCCACACAAAAAGGAATGGGAATGGCTAGCAAACATATGAGAAGAGCCCCATGTCACTCAGAACAAGTGAAATACGAATTAAAATCCCCTGGAGACGACATTGTTCTGCTGTCAGGCTGGCAAAATCCCAAACTTTGACCACGGCTTCACTGTGCTGGACTGTGGGGAAGCAGGCACCCCTTAGGCTGTTCACATTATAAAAAGTTACCAATCACTGCATTATGCAATAGCGAAAGACTGGACACGACCCAGGGCCAACAACTAAGGAACTGGTTAAATAAATTAGAGCTCAATCAGATAATGGGACACTGTCCAGCTATTATGTTAAAAAATGAAGGAGCTCTGTATGTGTATCATATGGGAAGGTAACTAAAATCTATTATTAATGGAAAAAGAGCAAGGTATAGGAGAGTAAGTACATTGTCTGACATTTTGTGTAATAAGGAAAAGGATGATGGTAGTCAAAATTCAAGTTTATATTTACTTGGACGTGCAAAAAAAACCTTGAAAGCATGTATAAAAAGAACCAGGAATGATACTGCTGGTGGGAGTTTTAGAAAGATGGCAGATACGTTCACTTCACATTTTTCTATACCTTCTAGTTGTTTGGACCATTTGAACACATTTCCCTTAAAAGTTAAATTTAAAAATGCAAACACTAAAAATTTATGATCAAGGGTTCTCTCTTCTGCAAGATTAAGTCTCAGGATTTGGGAAAGTTGGTCTTCTTGGATTTCACTAGGCAACTGCAAAATCCTCTGGCATCGTCACTCGTGAAAACAGAACTGATTTTGCCATTTGAAAGTAGCGTGTGGATTCCACAGCTAGTTGCTGGCTTTCTTTTCTTGTCTTGCCTTTTGTAAGTAAGATGCTGAGAGAAGATTTTTTTCTCCCTACTTGGCTTTCTAGGCAACTTCTGGGAAAATCTTCCTCCAAGTTCTAACTCACGGTTGTTCTTCCTAAAAATAGCAAAGATGCTTCAACTGCACCTAAGCCTTCCTCCTCTCCCCACACACTCGCCCTATCCTAGAGGGGTGCTGTAAATGTTTCCAATCAACTCTCTGAGGGAAACACCTCAATTTGTAGTATTTGATGATGTCTATGCTATAAATACTCACCACAGATGATCTCAATTTGCCAATATAATGCCATGCACGAGGTGGCATAGCATATACTTATGTAGTGTTTCCACTATACATATTCAACTGATGTAAATAACCCCAAGCACAGAGATAACAGTAAAACGTAGTAAAATAATTAGAAAATATGTTTTGAGTATTTCTTTTTTTAATTGATTAATCATAAGCCTGTGTCATTTAATTTTAATAATCATTGTTTAAAAACTAACTCACTAATTACTAGAGAAATGCAAATCAAAACTAGAATGAGGTATCATGGCACACCAGTCAGAATGGCCATCACCAAAAAGCCTACAAATAATAAATGCTGGAGAGGGTGTGGAAAAAAAGGAACCCTCCTACACTGTTGGTGGGAATGTAAATTGATACAGCCACTATGGAGAACAGTATGGTGGTTCCTTAAAAAACTAAATATAGAACTACCATATGATCCAACAATTCCATTCCTGGGCATATATCCAGAGAAAACCATAATCCGAAGAGATACATGCACCCCATTGTTCACAGCAGCATTATTTACAATAGCCAAGACATGGAAGCAACCTGAGTGCCCATGGACAGAGGAATGGATAAAGAAGATGTGGTACATATATACAATGGAATATTACTCAGCCATAAAAAGAATGAAATAATGCCATTTTCAGCAACATGGATGGACCTAGACATTATCATACTAAGTGAAGTCAGACAAAGAAAGACAAATACTGTAAGATATCACTTGTATGTGGAATCTAAAAAAATGATGCAAAGGAACTTATTTACAAAACAGAAATAAGCTCACAGACATAGCAAACAAACTTATGGTTACCAAAGGGGAAAGGGGGAAGAGGGATAAATTAGGAGTCTGGGATTAAAATATACACACGCTACTATATATAAAATAGAGAACCAACAAGGACCTACTGTATAGCACAGGGAACTCTACTCAATATCTTGTAATAACCTATAACGGAAAAGAACATATAAAAACTAACTCACTAATTTCCTAGAAATTTAATAGATAGCTCTCGTGAGCTGGTACAAGACGGTACAAGTGGGATCCCCCATGCCACCGCCCAGAGATCTCCACAAGGGCACATGCTCTTTCTACACTCTGCTCACAAAGCAAACTTTGGAGAACCTATGACACCCACACAGGGTGACTGGATAATAACAATCACCATAATGTACTGAGCCCTACAAAGTTCTAGACACCATGAGAAGTGCTTTCAGTCACGATTTCACTTTAGCTTCACATTAACTTTACAAAGGTTCAACTATTGGTTCCCATCACCAAATGAGGAGGCTGAGGCTCGTTGTTCGTAGAAATGACACACCTAGAACCACAGCCCAAGCCAGACTCACGCCTGTTCTGAACTCTCATGTTCTGCTTCTTTGAGACATCTTCAAGATGTGATTTCAATTGAGTTGTACAAATGAGAGGAAATTCCAAGTGGTCAAGGTAGAGAGAAGAACCAAATCTTTAGATTGAGCAACAGATAGCCTTGCTTCCCACCCTCCCCAGAAAACACGTTTTTCCTATCTCTGTAAGATGTTTTTTTTTTGCCTTAGGTTTGCCATTTAAATATGGTCTGGATTTATCTCGGGATATGTTTCTTAGTCACGCTCTGGGGCGCTGGTCATGCTGGCTGGAAAAATTTAGGATCCAAACTTGATACACATTTACCTCTGCTTTTTCCCTCGTCCTTGCCACCCAGAACCACGTCTACAACTCCACCTTCCTGGGGCCTCCTTTTGCGATGCACAGTCTGGCCTTTCTTTTTTCCGAACGAGCTCTTCGGGAAAGCGTCACTCGTTATCCAAATGACTAACCTGACAGCAAGTCAACAGTATTTTCAAAATCCAATGGAAGGACACTTCCTACGATATGTCTATGCCTAGAGGGAGGTTTATGCCTGTATTTGTTTTTGTTATTTTGTTTTTCCTTTGGGTACATGGGGGAACAGATGGAGGGGGGAGATCAACTCCTAGGCCTGAGTTTGACAAAGTTTGCTATGCACTGGAACCATCTGGGGATCTCTAACAAGTACTGATGCCTGACGACAAGGAAGGACCTTAAGGGCATTAGGCAAAGTAAAATAGGTCAGACAGAGAAAGGTAAAACACATATGATCTCACATGTCGAATCTAAAACAAACAAACAAACAAAAAAATGGACTTACTGATACAAAGAACAGATTGGCGGTTGCCTGAGGTGAGGGGTGAGTGAAATGGGTGAAGAGGGTCAAAAAATACAAACTCCCAGTTATAAAGTAAAGAAGTCTCACGGATGCGATGTAGAACATGGTGACTATAGTTAACAATACTGTATTGCATATTTGAAAGTTGCAAGAGAATAAATCTTAAAATTTCTTGTCACAAGAAAAAATTTGTAACTGTGTGGCGATGAACAGTAACAAAATATATGTGATAATCATTTTGCAATATAATATAATGTCATGTGTCAATTACATTGAAATTAAAAAAATACTAATGCTTGGGGATCTTGCCCTTGAATTTCTGGTTTCATTGGTAGGGGACGGGGCCTGTGCATTGGGATGTTTTGAAGTTCCCTTGGTGATTCTTCTGTGTAGCGAAGTTTGGCAAACCCTGGCCTAGTTACTGAAACTTCAGCCTGTGGACGGCTGTGCTGGGAAGGCCGCTCTCCCAGGGGCTTTCTCATCATCCTCATTCAGGTTCATTACTTAACCCTTCAATTCATCAAACTTTCATTGAGCCCTCCCTTACTACCTTAGGCCTCAGGGATTCACGCGGATTCAGATGTGTGAGATTCAGTCTGATTCAGTTTCCCAGGGGCTCCTTGCTTTTAAACAAAATTAAACAACTTCCCCCTCCCAAAAAAAGAGTTGCTTGCTAAATAGAGTGTAACTCAGCTGGCAAAGGAGAATGTTTTCCAATGGCTTATTAAGTTACTCTAACAGAGGCATTTACATGCATATAATTAATGGACCAATTACAAATTGTTTGGTTTTTTTGTGCATTAAAGCAGAACCGAGATTTATTAGAGCAGGAATCCAAACAAACGCTCTTATTGTACAAATGATCCATAGTCGCTATAGAAAAATTAGAATATAGAAACTCAGCATGCCTGTAAGAGGAAAATAACTCTAGGTTTTCCAGTATTCATTCAATGGAATATATGCCTCATTCAAAGTCAGTGTTAATTCATGAATTCAGAAGCTCCTGAGAAGAATTTACATCTTCCGCTGCGTATGCTTTTAGCCAAGCCAAGGTCACCCGACCAAAGGCTTTGTTTCTGAGGACACAGTAGTGTTGAAGCTATATTACTTCCATTTCCCAAAGCAAGCTCTTTTGTTTATGGTCTGCTTAGAGGTTTGGATCGGGAGATCTGAATTATTCAACGGCACCATTGGGGTAAATTAATCCAGGACATGTCCTGATCCTAGTGCTATTGTTTTCCTTACTAAATTTCCCTGGCGGTTTCCACCCCAGGGCCACAGTCAGCTCTCTGTAAACAAAAGGCCCAATTATGGTCTGATGGATGGGTAGGTAGATGGATACCTGATAAAGCAAATCCACTAAAATGTTGAGTGTGGAAAGTCCGCAAGAGTTCACTGTACCATTCTTTGACATTTTCTGTGTGTTTGAAAATTGCTGTGGTGAAATGTTGGAGAGAAAGAAAAACCTCATCTTCCCCTGTTTCTGTATTTAGAACCTCACTGCACATGAATGAACAGTGATCGACACTTTTGGTATGTTCTCAATGAATCTGGGCTAAATGAATAAGGATAATGAATAAGAACGAATTGATACTAATAAACAACGTACCAGACACCAGACACCGTGCTAAGCGATTTGTATTATCTATTTCCTTTGAACCTCACATCAAACCCGTGACGTAGGTGCTGGCATTATTTGTGTTACAAAGAAGGAAACCGAAGCTTAGGGAAGAAAAGGGACTTGCCCAAATGACTGACCCTCAGAAGGCTCAGACCTCACTCCTTGCCTTCATTATTCTTTTAGTTGAATTATAATACACATCCAGTAAAATACGCATATTATAAGTGTACAGCTGTGAATTATCCCAAAGTGAGCACACCCATGTAATGTGCATGCAGATTAGGAAACAGAACATCCCCCAGAACCCTCGAAGCTCCCTCCTTCTCCTTCCAATCATTACCTTCCTGCCCCAAATTATCCTCTCTCATTTTAAGACCACAGATTCAACTTGTTTGTCCTCATTCTTGCTGTGTCTGAACTTCTGGGGCAAAGTTCTCTTTTTGCAAAGTAACAGCATTCTTAACTCAAAGACTTTCTGGTAAAAAGGGAGTTAAATAAGCTGCTACTCTATGGGTCAGATGCTTTCTCCTCTGCCTACCAAGGAAGCAGAAATCAGTCACTACGATGAGACAGAAACAGGGCTTGCGAGCAAAGGCATCATGCTCCACTCCTTGGAGAGCACAGAGATGACCAGACTCTTAGAACTGGTCCACCCAACAATGAGATGAGCTCTACATTTGAATTCTTCCTGGCATGCATTCATTTAGTAAACAGTGAACAGACGTGGTAAGTAATACAGAGCAGTAGGCAATTAACAGAGGCCCTCAACGTGTCAACAGGAGAGTTAGAGATCAACACACAAAAATAAAGATCTGATGTGATTTTGATCCGTGCTCTTGGAAGGTTCAGACTGGATTTCAGCAGTGGGAGCAAATATACGTATTTCTTACTTGCTATGTAGCCGGTATAAGACTAAGCGTTTCCTTTACATTGTTCTCAGTTGATCCTTGTCCATTGATTGATTCATTGCTTCCCCCAATCCAATAAACATCACTGTGCATTTCTCATGTGTCACGTGCTGAGGAAACTTATAAATGAGACACATCTTTCTTGCTAACCTCTAACTCACATCTGGGGCACGCATTCTCCACAGGGGGCAATACTTCCCCCAAGGGGACAAGAATAGGTTCTAAGGGGGCAAAAAAATGGTTAAATCTTACAATGTTTCATGGCCCTCCAAAGGACCACAGTACACAAACTGATATATAGAATATCCGTGGTGTGAAAATATCATGGGGAAGGGAGAGAACAAATAGGAAGAAATGTCAGAAATACCCCATGAGGGACAGTCGTGAAAAACAAGCAGACACACATCGGCCTAGGGGAGAAAAAAACAATGATAGTAAATCATGCAAATTAGAACAGGAGACACTCAGGGACCTTCAAGAACAGGAAACTAGGAGTCCTCATAAGTGAGGATTGGGAACTGATCTCAGGTCGGCACCTAAAGGGATCCCTGGAGCAATTATAATCTTTGATTTACAAATGAGACACGTGCTTACGTAGGTTGCTCACGATCTAAGATCACTTACCCATCTGGTAAGTGAGAGGCAGGTCTGATTTCAAACCCAGTGCCCTTCCTACCTGATTTAAGCCCAAGTGTGTGCTTGCTGTCTGGTCTTACAAGAGACAGAACTGGAATTCTATCTCAAGCCTTTCTTCTCTGAACACCAAACACTGAATTTCCTCCATCCTGGCTGTAATCAACTAAGAGCTTCATATCTACATATCTTTTTGATGGAATTGTAGAATTCATATGATTGACTTTTAATAGTGAAAAGCTCTGATTTAAGGAAAATCTAGGATCCTTGGCAAAGAAAGCACAGAGACTCAGCTCTTACTGGGTCAGCCATAAGCCTGGAGATGAATCTGTGCCTTTCATTTAAAGGTAACTCAAGTGCAGCACCATCCCCAGACACACATTCTATCTCCTGTCCCTTGGGGCCGGTGTTCACGTGGCTACAGACTTTGGTGTTGTCTTACTGCTTCTTAAAGTTATATCCATAGAATCCTCTTCTTGTATTCAATGCTGGCCAATTATCCCTTCACGACCTCTCGCTAAAATTTTCCTTCATAAAATCACAAGTATATAGATCTTTTCCAATTCCTGGACTCCCATCTTCTTACTTCAAGGATGTTAACAGGCGGGCTCCCAGACCTGCAGCCTGGGTGCAGAACTGCTGCCAAACCAATTAGCTGAAATGTGCCAGCGAAAGTGAAACACACACACAAAGTAGCCTCAGGATAATGCTGTCCTCCACGTTTTGGGAGCAGGTGCAGGAGCTGAGGGATACAGGATTGGTCCTTTGGGAACTTCTGGGCTGGCCCCGACTTAATCTCTGCTTTCTGATAAATTCCCAAATCACCCTCCTACCATCCCCTCCACTACCACCTATGCCCCTGCTATTCCTCCTCTTCTTCATTCATTGCACTGAGTAGGTACTATGATCAACCCTGTTCTCCGGACAACATTACCAAGACTTACAGAAAAGTCAGGGTCATATAGTAAGTGGTAGAAATGAAAGGTCTGTCTCATTTTAACCTCTCTGAAGCCTCTATGTAAAACTGACTTCCCAATAGTGCCGTGTGTTTCAGAGAAGACCTACCACACTTGCTTCCGGTTTATTCTTTCACTTATTCATTCATTTATTCACTCAAACAAAAAACTGAGAACACTCATTGTGCACCAAGCACTGTGCTGCAATCAAGAACCAAAGAGTAAAGATTCCTGCTCTTCATAGAGTTTATATTTGGGGGGAGAGGGAGGAGGAACAGAAAATATGTAGTAAATAGTTAAATCTTTACAAACAGTTTTTATTTATAACTTAACTGTGACTTTCTACAAATTTCTATGAAGTAAACTATCAAAGAATAAAGATATGGGGAATAATAAAGAGAGATAAGGGTCTGCTTCAGTGAGGGTAGGATAGGAACCCCATCTTAGAGGAGATGTTATTTAAAACTAAGACCTAAAGATGGAGGAGAAGCAAGTCATAGGAAAGCTGAGGGAGTGTATTCCAGGCTGAGAGCAGCACGTGCAAAAATCCTGTGGTAGAAATTGACTTGGATACTCCAGGAACTGAAAGATCAGTGCAGTAGAATAGTGGAGAGACAAGCACAAGGTCTGAAAAGACCATTGATATGGGTTGAACTGTGTCCTCCATAATGATATGTTGAAGTCCTAACCTCCAGGACCTCAGAATGTGACCTTATGTGGAAATAAGGTCTTAGCGAGCGTCATCAACTTAGGATGAGGTCACACTTGATTAGGGTGAATCCTATTCGAATACGATCAATGGCCTTTTAAGAAAAGACACAGGCACACAGGAAGAATGCCATGTAGTGACAGAGGCAGAGATTGGAATGATGTAGCTGCAAGCCAAATAATGCTGAGGATTTCCAGCTACCAGCAGAAGCTACAAAGAGGCAAAGAAGAATTCTACCCAGAGATACAGAGCATGGCTCTGCTGACACCTTGATTTAGGACTTCCAGGCTCTGGAACAGTATGAGATTAAATTTCTGTTGTTGTTATATTAAGCCACCCAGTGGCACTTTGTTATGGAAGTCCTAGGAAAGGAATGCAAATTTATAGATGTCAGGCAGGAATTCAGCTTTCATTCTAAGTGATTAAAGGAAGGACAAAGGGGGGCAGCTGGGAACACCTGGGACTTGCTGTAGCAGAGAGAATACATGATGGTGGCTTGGACTAAGTTTGTCACAGTGAAAATGGAAAGAAAGGGCCAGCTAGGATATATATATATATTTTTAATTGGAGCCTGTAATTCTATGTAGGACAGTGGGAAAGACACAGGAACTAGCGCTCCTCAAGTCACTTTGGGTAAGTTCTTAAAACTGACCCACAATTTTCCCTGTGAAGTATCAATCATAGACTTCCCATGAAGATTTACATAGTGCCTGGCACATAATAAACACCTAATAAAAGTTGGCTGCTCTTGCTAATGTTAATATTATTACTACATCAGAACCTAACAAAATCTGGTACAAAATGTGGCCCCCAAAACTGTGTACCGAGTTAAATTTAGTGCCAAAAATTTGAGTCCAAATTACTATTATTCTCTTCACTTTGATTTTAAAAAGTTGAATACTATGAAATTGCTGATATTTGACCATTTTTGAATCAGTATTTCATTCCTTTTTATTGTCAAATAATATTCTACTGAATGGAAAGACCACATTTATCCACTCATCGGTTGATGACTATTGGGTTGTTTCCACTTTCTGGCTGTTACGAACAACACTACTCTGAAATTCATGTACAAGTTTATATATCGACATATATTTTTAATTCTCCTGAATACATAGCTAGGAGTGGAGTTGCTGGGTCATCTGGTAAACCTACTGTTAACCTCTGGAGAAAATACCAGACTGTTTTTCAAAGCAGTTGCTTCAGTTTATATTCCCACCAGCAATGTATGTGGTTTCCAATTTTTCCACATCCTCGCCAACACCTGCTACCATCTTGTCTTTTGATTACAGAGACAATTTTTAACTAGGGGTATAATAAGAAAATCCACTTTGCAAAGTTATTAAGACGAGCAAATATGATAATAGATATGAAAATGCTTTCTAAATTGCTAGTTGTCCTCATTACACTGATGAAAGCAAGGAAAGGAAAGAACATACAGAGAGTGTTTTTCGCCTGTGCCACAGAGACACACAAGATATTTTAATAACTAAGTAAGACAAGCCATCTTTGAAATTCAATTCGGTGCCAATGTTATTTACAATTCTAATGAACTCTTTTTTTTTTTTTTTTTTTTTTTTCTTTTTGCGGTATGCGGGCCTCTCACTGTTGTGGCCTCTCCCGTTGCAGAGCACAGGCTCCGGATGCGCAGGCCCAGCGGCCATGGCTCACGGGCCCAGCCGCTCCGCGGCATATGGGATCCTCCCAGACCGGGGCACGAACCCGTATCCCCTGCATCGGCAGGCGGACTCTCAACCACTGCGCCACCAGGGAGGCCCTCTAATGAACTCTTAAGGCTGAAGGAACCCTAGCAATTTAAGCGTTTAACCTCTCCTTCTGCATTTCAGTGGTCTGCCTTCACCAGGCTGTCAGCGACTGGTGGGGGATTGGCTTTTTTAAAAAGCTGGGAAAACTTCAGCAAAACATTTAGAAGAACTTCCTGATTGTAATGTGAAAGGCGCATTTTCTTTTTCACGGAATTATGCGCTCTATTTGTTCTAGGAACTTTTTGTCTCAGAAACTTGCCTCAAACTCTGCAAGAGGCCAGGGAATAAATGTCAAGATGATGGTTTGGTGGAGGGTGGTATAGTCTACCCAGCTACTGTGCCCCTCGGTTCTCTGCTGATCTGGGCACAGTGAGTCACCTCGACAGACATGTTACATGGCTTCTGTGTATTTAGAACCCCAGATCTCATCTATAAGAATCAACCATCTGAAAGTTAATTTTAGAGGTCCATGAAGAGGAACCAGAGTTTGCATCATTTGGCAAAGGGACAGTTAATTTGAGGGTGGAGGCAGCTGTGAGTTCCTCGCCAAAAAACAAAGGCAAAGCACACAAAAAAATTGAGTTTTTCTTCTGTGAGCTGCAGTCAAGGATAAAACCACATCCTATCTGCCAAGTCGCTGTTCTGATAACCCGCTTACTAACTTAGGTTGATCCAGAATTGATTCACTTGATTTTGTGAGGAAAAGAAGAAAAACAAAAGGAAAAACAAGATCTATGATAAGTAATGGTCCTTACACAGCCAACAGTCCTTCTGAATCCTTCAAAACCTATTAAGCTGTGTTTAATTGTATGTTCTTTTTGTCACGTTTCTTTCTTTTTATTTTTCTTTCCGGTTGCTATAGAGCGCTGAACCTGCATCTAGCTGCCACTCTGTAATAATTCCTGATTTGAATAATTCCTGATTTGAATATGATTTTATCAATACTTCAAAAACTGCCAACACCCTTATACATTTTTACCAAGCAACAGAGCTGATTCAATTAAGCCTTTCTATTTTTTCAGACTTGTAGAAAGAGAGAGCATTCGCTGATACAGTTCCTCCAGCCTGGCGTGCCTGCTCCCAGCCCAGAGGCAATAATAGCCAAAGTGGGCCAGAGGAAAAGCCCGGATATCTAAATGCAATCTCAGCATAGGCAGTAATGCCTGTTTCAGTAATGCAACCAGCAGAAACAAGGAGATGATAAGCTTAAACCCAGCTCAACTTCGGAGGCTGCTACTGGGTACATTCCTTCCAAATACTCTTTTCATTTTGCCATGACTGATCTGGGGAAAAAAAAAAACTCCACTGAAGCTTTCTTTTCTGCCACGTTGATCCAAACTGCAGACCATACTGGCTTAGACCAGTAGTTCTTACAGTTTGGGGGGCCCCTGACAATCTGTCAAAAGCAATAGACTTTCTCTCTTAAATATGGACATGTGCACTCTTTAGGTGAAGCATTTACACGAAAATCATCACCCCCTGGGTCCCCTTCCCCTCCAGCCTGCGTTCCAGAGGGAAGGAAGCTTATGTATTCCATCTCTGGGGAGTAACCCCCCCTCATGCAATGTCTGTACCTACCAAGCCTCCAGAACATTCTGTGGGGCTGACCTGAGGTCTGAGCCATGTGACAATTGTTTTGGCAACCACCACATGAAAAGCAAGGGCCTATGGACTTTTGCATTGAGATCGGGGTTAAAATTAAAGCAACCCATTTGTCTTTTCAGCTATTTACTTATTTTATTTTTTGGAGAGTTACTCCCTTTTTCCTTCCAAGTTCTCTTGCATCTGCCCTGGTGAACCCCGCTGCTTGCCTCAGGCCGCAGAATCATACACTCAGTTCCTAAAACAGCGTTTCATTAGAGCCAAAGATCCACTGTCAGTGTGTGTATGGTGCTCTTCAGGGTTGGCCTGAGCTGGGAGTCAAAGACCCTAGTTTTTGTCAAAAAGGTAGATGCTTTCAGAAATCAATCCATCACGGAATAAACAAGAAGAGGAGAGAAAAAAAGGCACGTGCAGAACAGGAATTGGCAGGAAGAGGAGAGAAAACTGAAGCTCAGAGGTGTGATGGTCATGGTCAAGTTTGCACAGTTGGCCTGGCTGTGTCCTGCCCTTACACCTGCTCTGGCGAACGGCTGCAGTGGATGTTATATACTTCCTTCCTCAGCCACCTGTGCTTCTCTTCCTGATGGCTTTTTCTGGCCACAGGAGCTTGCCTGGCCCATGCAAGTGTTAGCTCAGAAGTATTGGGGGGCTTCCCTGGTGGCGCAGTGGTTGAGAGTCCGCCTGCCGATGCAGGGGACACAGGTTCGTGCCCCGGTCCGGGAAGATCCCACATGCCGTGGAGCGGACAGGCCTGTGAGCCACGGCCGCTAGGCCTGAGCGTCCGGAGCCTGTGCTCCACAACGGGAGAGGCCATAACAGTGAGAGGCCCGCGTACCGCAAGAAAAAAAAAAAAAAAAAAAAGAAGTACTGGGAAGTTAATACCACATATGAGTTATCTGTGGTTGCAGAACAAATTACCCTAAACTCAGTAATCTAAAACAACAAGTATTTATTATCTCCCACAGTTTCTGAGAGGCAGGAATCTGGGAGAAGTTTAGCTGGATGGTCCCAGATTCTTTCATGAGACTTAAGTGAGGTGCTGGCCGGGGCTACAGTCATCTGGAGGTTTGACTGGGGCTGCAGGATCCACTTCCAAGATCACCGACTCAACTGGCTGTGGGCAGGAAGCCCAGAGGAGCCATGTGAGCCTCTATACAGGAAGTGGCAGCTGGCTTCCCCCAAGGGAGTGATGCAAGAGACAAAAAAAAAAAAAAAAAAAAAGGCAGAATGTCTTTAATAATGTAGCCTCAGAAGCAATATCCCATCACTCTGCCATAAGTGAATGGTCACACAGACCAGTCCTGATCCATGTGGGACAGGCCCACACAAGGGAACAGATACCAGGGGTGACTGGAGTTATCTTGTTGGCTGGGTACCATATGTCCCCAGGAACAACCTTTATCTGTGAGAAGTAGGAGGCACAAGATTAAATACTTCATTTTTGGTCTTTGGTGACACAATTCTCAGTTGCGCCCTCCAGAGTCCTTCAGACAGTCCCAGGTGGAATGCCAACAGTAGTAACTATTACTGGCTTCCCTCTGTTCCCTATGCTTCCTGGGATCATCTACCAAAAAGCTACCTGCTCTCAAGCCCTCATCTCAGAAGCACGAGCTAAGACAGCAAGAAAGAAGCAGAGTTGGGGAAACAAGCCCAGGGGTTCTACTTCCTCAGCCCATGCTCTTAGCCACCATGCTCTTTTGGTTCTGGGCTGCAAAAAAGGATTAGAAACACGTGCCTACTGTTCCTGTACACTGTCCCCCACGAAGCCCCAGCAGAGAAGCACCAGTTCCTCACCGTAAGCATCACACGGAGCAGGGCTGCTGCTAACCCACGTGGTGCCTGATGCATATTTTTAAAAGCTACACCCTCCCTGTGCAGAAGCAGACCCTAGACTTGTGACTTGGCCGGTGGATGATGTCCTTGTGGAATGTTACCCTCCTTGGGTGACACAGCATCTGCCAGGTGCATGGCTTGGTGAGTGAAATATGGGCTGGTTTTAAACCACTCTTGGCTTTCCCAGCGTATACCACCTTCCCTACTGGATGATGACAGGGATATTTCTGTTGGTCTCCCTGGAGACCAACATGGAGAGGGGGGAGTCCACATCTTCTATGCCTGACAGAGAATGTGACTATGCAAGCAAGAAAATTACATCACATGGAGGTTAAGTGATTTGCCCAAGATCACAAAGGCAGTTAATGGCAAAGTCCCGAAAGTCCAGGTGAGTGCAGGTAAGTCCCCCAAAAGGTAGAGGTGCTTTTTGTCTTTACAGCTCTGAGCTTCTCTCGGACCTCTCATGACTTCTAAACCATTCCCACACCCGATAATGGTCATCCTGCAAGGTCCTACAACTACTTTGTGACTGTCTCAGATTTATTACTAAAGCAATACTCTCTGTCACCTTCCCAGCGCTCTTAAACTTTTCCCTACTTTGTTTCAAATGGAATCTTCATTTTCTTCCCAATATCCATCCTCCTCCAGTTGTCTCAGCCCTGGTCCACAGGTCCTCTAAGTCAGTTATAGTCGTCCCATTTCTTGAGACACTAATAGTTTGGAGGACGGACATTATGTACTTCTGGCCATAGATACCCTGGGGTCTTAGGGAAACACCCAGGAAAGTTTTTTTTTTCACCCTCAGAAAAGAGACACATGGGAAGAGACGGCATTTGGACCATTTATTGTCATTTCTGAATGTAACACCTGATACTCGCACAATGACCCTGAAACAATGAAGAAGGTCAATTGGAAGACAAATGACAAAACAAAGATGGAAAAGCAGGAAGAGGGAAAGACCGTGCATCTGTATCCTTACAATACTGAGATGAAGAATGAATCACCCCCTAACCACCCTGCCTATGGTCTTTACAATACACTATGAAGAAATGTATCTCCTATGGTTTGAGTCAATCTGAGTCATGGATTTCTATTGCTTGTGGCCAAAGGTAGCTAATGAATTCACAACCCGAGCCACATCTGGATTCCCACATACTGTGTTTTGTTTCCACTGGTCATACTGATGCCAAGTACGCCATATATTCTGTAAAGACAAGGACTGTGTCTTCAACTTTATAGTCCCCACAGGACTGAGTGCAAGGCCTTGTTCACTGTAGCTCCTTAATAAATGGGACAAATGGGACAACTGATATTTTACTTGTACTTCAAAGGAACTTCTGAAAGTGAAGTGAAGCACAAGACCAATTTACTAGCTCTGTGTGGCCTGCAATGTCATTTCTGAGCCTCATTTTCCTCATCTGTAAAATGGGTGACAGTAAAGAATGGTGTTAAACACCCAAGAGGTGGAACAAACCAGACTCAGGTTCAAATCCTGGCTCTGCAATATTCCAACAGGGCAAGTTTCTTACTTCTCTGTGCCTCAGTTTCCTCATTTGTAGACTCAGACAATAACATTTATCTCCAAATGTGGTAGTGAGGCTTAAATGAGATAGTATATTTAAGGTACTTAGTACTTTATACGCCACTACTTAATGCTCAGTTAATAAATCACCTGTGAGGTTATTGTGTGGATGTGGTAAAGTTGTATTCACAATGCGTGACACATAGTAGGAGTGTAATACATCACTACAGGAGAAATTACAGGTGTTAAGTCTTGGCTGTGAGGCTGAGATAGACCAGCTCTTATTACCCTTTGGAATTGGGGGAAGTTGGCAGCTGAGCGTGGACCATGTAAGTATCTTTTACCTGTGGGAATTAAATATTGATTTCATTTTCACTTCATTAAATCTCCTACTGATTTCAACCAGGCAGAGTGGAAGATGGCAATCACTAAGCAGACACCCAGTGAGTATCAGGAAAGTGTGCTCTTCCTTCAGGACTGGGGCTTCATCCAGACTCTAAGAGCCCTTTGGTGAAGCCACATGGCTCGCTGGAGGGCCTGGCTTGCTCTTTTGGGTTAGGGGCATAGAGATGAATCAGCCATCACAGTTGCCCTCAAGGACCTGAAATCTTGTGGTCTCTTTATTTTAAAAAGCAGCCTATTCCCTAGGCTAAGGCCTTCGAGAATGTCTATAATTTTTCTTGTGATGTTAGAATTTGATATGCTAACGACAGGGCTAAGGAGAAGTACCAGGATCAAGAGTTTGATTAGACACTGAAGGTGGAGAGTCCGACCAATGTGTTAAGCAGGCAGGTCGAAGTTTTTGGAGGTCCAGGGCACCACAGTGATGGAGGGTGAGGAACCAAGCTATGGAACCTGAGGGAAGTCTGTCAAAAAGTCATGGAGCAAGAAAAGTGGGCAACATACATACAGTAAGAGTTTCTATAATGTTAATGACCCTGATCCCATGAGTCTGTTCTTGTGACTCTGTTCTAAGGAAAGAACCCTTGAGTTTATTGGGTTGGGTTGTGCCATTTTGTTCCTGGAGGGAGCTGTCAAGCATAGCCTTTCTCTACCCCATGAGGTGGTGGATCATGACACACACCCAACCAGTCATGGTAACTGGCCATAGCAAATGGACATGTGAGTTTCACCAGGACAGAGATGCCCTGTAAATCTCCCCACAACCAAACACACAACCTGGAGCTACACAGAGAAAGGCTCGTTTCCTCCCTTGTCAAGAGGTTGTAAAGAGGTCAGCCTGTAGCTACTAGTGATCGGGTCTGCAGACTCAAAGAAGCTGGTCTAGCCAATGAGAAGAGAGGAGATTAGGAATGGAGAGAAATATCCCCAGGATGATGGAGTCCCAGACTCCAGTAATTCTCAAGGGAGCTCATCACTAGCTGTCCCACAGGTTCGTTACATGAGTCAATAAATCTGCCTCTTTTTGCTTAAGGTATTTAAGATTCTCTTATTGGCATAATAACACAGTAAATGCATAAAAAGTTTGAAGCACAAAGATATACTTTGCTGCAGATACTTAACTGGAGGTGGGGTTTTGGCATATCTTAAGATAACCTATAATGCAACCATTAAAATTCTTTGTTTTTCTTATTAAAAACATAAGTACGTATAGGCCAGGCACTGTGTGACACTCTATCAGCATGAGCTTATTTAAGCTTCACAACCACCCAGAGGTAGCGACAGCTTTGTTGTATTTTACAGAAAAGGAAACTGAGGCTAGAGAGGATGGAAAACAAACCTAGGTTATAAAGGCAGTTAGTGACAGCCTACGTGGTGCTTAGATTTTTTTCAGATTTCCAGAGACCATGCTCTAAACCTCTTTACTATACCGTTTAACAAAAACGCATAATAGCAGATTGTTACATAAAGTTAAATAGAACAGAATGGCAGAAAAGAAGATTACACATACAAAATAAAAATCATCATATAGGATATATATAACAAGCACACTGGGGGAAAATGCCACGATGCACGTGGAGGTGAAATCACGAGTTATTTTATTATTATTTTTTTTTTTTTGCAGTACGCGGACCTCTCACTGTTGTGGCCTCTCCCGCTGCGGAGCACAGGCTCCGGACGCGCAGGCTCAACAGCCATGGCTCACGGGCCCAGCCGCTCCGCGGCATGTGGGATCCTCCCGGACCGGGGCACGAACCCGTGTCCCCTGCATCTGCAGGCGGACTCTCAACCACTGCGCCACCAGGGAAGCCCACGAGTTATCTTAAAAGCATCCTTCTTTGTTTTTTTAGCTTCCCAGGATAAACAGGGATTACAATTACCATGGGGAAAGGTACTGGGGAAATAACCTGATTTTTAGCTCTAAGCTTTCAAGGTAAAGCCTCTTTGTCAATTCCAGTCTTGCGTCAGAAGTGTGATTGATTTTATTGCACCTCCAGATCAGCACGGCAGCCATGAGTTAAAGCAGTGCCCTATAGCATTACAGATTTTCTTTATTCTCTTTGCCGCCACTGTCTTGCCCCTCCTTTTTGTATCCCTTCAACTCGAATCTGTGCTGGAGCACACTACCTGAAGTTTATGGAGAGACCCTGGAGGGCTGGAGGACGGGGGTAGTCAGATAAGCTTTGACAGAAGATAGAGGGTCTATTATGGGACGACGCCCACTGCTCATTCCTCCTCATCTTCTGCTCCTGCCATGAATATCCTGTGTGACCCTCATATCTGAATCATTTTCTTACCTTGATGTCACTTCTAGGCCAGCCCCACCACAGAAGCCCCAGCATCCCTCATCCAACCCCAATGCCTGTGTCAATTTATAAACAAACATTCTGCTGATTCAGTGACCGCTCTGCTTATTCATGCAATGGACACGCAGGGCCCTAGTGAAGGTCTGATTTCCTCCTCATTCCTTTTCCCCCCTCCCTGCCTTAAGCCCCGGCACTTACACCTGATATTCTCAATCTCCAGTACTGGTTCATGTCAGTGACTCCCCTTCTGGTGCTTTGCCAAATCCCCAAAGTTAGACGAATGTGTGGATGGATGCCTAGCTAGCTGACTGGATAGATGGGTTCTTTAATTCAGAAGTGCCGCTTATGAACGAGAAGCTATCATAAACATTCAGTCAACAAACGTTAGCTTAATACTACTCTGTTTTAGGAACTACACTACACACTGGAGATCTATTTATCCACTGCAACAAGTATCATGTGACCACTTGGAGCTAGGCACTGTACCAGAAACTGGAATACCTAGGATTAAAAACTCTCAAACTTTAGTGCGTAAGAACTTTCTAAGACTCTCCTTAAAAATTCAGTTTTTCAGATTCCATTCCCCAAAGTTCCTGAGTCAGTTCACTTTGCCTGGGATTAGTCAACTGCATTCTGAATAATAATACCAGATGGTTCTGACACATGGCTCCTGGGCTACCTCTGAGCAACAGTGAACAGCGATTCAGGGAATCATCTGAATTCACTTAAGGTCCAAGCTGAACTCCATCCAAACCCCTGGTAGTCTCAGTGACCTCTGTTGGAGGGAGATGGGAGAAGAGGGGCTTTTCCAGAGCCACCTGGACCTATTTGCCTTGGACAAGCATCAACACTGAAACCCAGAACCCTCAGCTGACATACTACCCACGGTTAACCGCTTTATTTTTCTCCAAGTCAGGGCATATCTCCTGGAACCCTTCCTCTCTCCATCACTGCATTTCCACGACTAATCCTTATTCTCTAACATCTGTAATGATCCACCCACCTCCTAACGTGATAGTGACCCTGACAGACACAAAGGCAGAATTAAATGACATGCTTATCTAATCCTGTCTCTGAGATCCTGAAACCTTCCTCTGCTTCCCAACATCTTTTTCTGATGGTACCAGTATCAGGAAAGCACTCCCCTGTGTTTTCCCGGATTTGCGTATTTCCCTCAAGTGTCAAGGATGTGCACTGTAAAATGGCACATTTATGTAAGTGCTATTCGTTTCTGGTTTTTTATGCCCAGGATGGAATACAGCAGGGGTGTGCCCTGCTACCAGCTCAGAGGTGCTTTGCTTGCCACTCTGCTCTTGTAAAGCCCAGTCCGGCCAAATGGAATGCACAGGACCAGCAGAACCCTTCAGCAGTTTCTTAGGTTCTGTCTGTTACAGGCAACTAGGAGACTTGCTTAGTTGAGGGTCCAAGGTTTCATTAAGGATACAGAGAACAGGAGAGAGCTGGACAATTTCACATTGGAAAAAATTCCTTCCATATGTCAACTATTCCTTCCCCTTCTCTGACCTACGTTTTTGTTCAAAGGCACTGCAGGAAACAATTGATGACAAACACCTCATCATGGAGTCATGGGGGAATAAGGGAAGAAAATGTGATAAGGAGGGAAAAAAACAAAAAACATGGGAAACACGGGAGGATTAGTCAACTCAAGACTGTGAGGCACAGACAGCAGAGATTTTTTTCTCACAGTTGTGGAGCCTGGGAGGTCCAAGAGCAAACGGGTACTGGCCCATTTGCTTCCTGGTGACAGCCCTCTTCCTGACTTGCAGATGGCCGCCTTTATGTTGTGTCCTCACATGATAGAGAGAGAGCTCTGGTGTCTCTTCCTCTTCTTGTAAGGGCACTAATATTATCACAAGGGCTCCACTCTCCAGATCTCATCTAAATCTAACTTCCTCCCCAAGGACCCATCTCCAAACACCATGACATTGGGGGGTTAGGACTTCAACCTATGAATTTTGGGGAGACGTGATCCAGTTCATAGCAGTGGGCTTCGGAGGCTGTTCTGCCATCTTCACCTTGTGACCTTGATGAGTTACTTAAACTCTTTGTGAGACTTCTACAAATCCAGAGAAAGGCAATTGAGAAGTAAAAGCATTCTGGAAGCCTTGGAAAGTCGCCAGAGACGTAACTCGAGCCAGGAATGTTTGGAAAGGAATTTTCTGGCTTCCAAGTATGTGTGCGTGCGTATCTGGGGCGGCAATAGGAGAGGCAGTAAAATGACCCTTGGGAGGTGGAGAGGATGGCAGATTTTTAGCACTAAAAAAGAACAGTAGCTACAGGTCTCCAGATGGAGACACAGCAGCAGTAAGATAGAACACATGGGAACACAATGCCAGGGACATTCCAGGATCCTGGGAGAATTGGCAAAGTGGAGAAAGAAGCACAGGGATCTGCAGCTGCTGTTCTTGGCCTGTTTCTGTATTTCCCAGCCCTAGTCTTTTTTTTCCCAGTTGATTGCATCTGTACTTATAGAAGATATGCTACAGAATGATGTAAGAGTCAAAGTTGGGGCTTCAAAAGGTAAGATCCAGTCACAACACTGTGGTTTGATAAGAAAGATCCAGGTCCATCCTACTCTCTCCCACTTTTCTTCAGGCTACGTGAAGATCAGAAGCTATGGTCCAAGCCAAACCTGAAGAGGTCTATGGATCCCCAAAGTGGGCTGAAGCAGAAGGGCTGGTGTAACCTTATGGGAGCGGCTTCCCCGAGTCAGCCTAAGGGGGAGTGAGATCCTGGGCTCATGCTCCAGCATGAAGAAGAGAACAAAAGGTCTGTGTGGCACGTGGATGTACCTGGGGCTCCGGAGGCTTCACCGGCTCCACTGACCAATGGCCTATCAGGGAGCCTTAGATGATTTCACATGAAGAAAACTGGGAGCAGACTCAGACCCACTGAGTTCCTAAGTGTAAAAAGTGGCTCAGGGGGCAACTCAGGGTTTTTTCTATTCTTATGAGACACAGCAGTGTCTCAGAGAGGCCAGACCAGAGTATATCCCATGGTGAGTTTCATGAGACATGAACCCAGAGACAGGAAGAGGCTCCCCTGTGGAATGACAATGATCTAGAACTGAGGCCACACCAGCCATCCACACTGCTGTGAGGTCATTGTCCATATGGCCAGTGGGAACCCAGGAAAAGGTGGGATGAGGGTGAGTGTGGTCAGCTTGACATCAGGTTCCAATCCCCCAGTGGAATGTCAAATTTATAAATGTAAATTTATAAGTCCAAAAATAATTCCTTGCACATTTGAGTTTCTGGCCTCATATTTCCACCCACTCCAGCTGGACCATCATCCCATTATCAATGTGACTCTCCCACCCCCTACTCCACTCATTAGGAAAAACAGAACCTGGGTCACAACCCATTAGCTACTCAGAATTTGGAGGGGTGGAGGTGTCAAAGGAACGTAGACAACCCGGGATATACGAGGAAGGGTAACCCCCAATGTTTAACACATCACAGGAGTGTGCAGCAAATACGTGAAAAGTAGAGTTACCGTCACAATTACATGTAATGCTACGAGCTGACAGGAGTATTTCTGATATCCCCCTCAGGAAAGTAGGCCATTTGGATGATTTCCCCCAGGGAATGGAATGTATTTTTAAATGGGAATCTGAATGCTACAATTACAGCTCAGTTGTCTATGTAACAGCATCCTAAGCCTCAGACAAGGGCAAGGTATGAATTGGGCCTCAGGAAGCATATTTTTCCACACCCTGATCTCCCCTGAGAAATACAAGGGGAAGAATCCAGAGAACGGAAACTTGCACTGGGGTCAGTCTCAGGTGATTCTGAGCTTTAGATGCATCTTATCTTAATGGACAAATGTTAAGAGTCCTAGGGTGGTGTTTTATCACATCCAGAGAGTATTTGAATTGGGAATATAAAGAAGACAGAATTTAAGAGAAGTAAGTGATGCAAGGAAGACCACAAGTCAGGAGGATTAATAAAGGTAAGATCAGACACATACCTGGCAGACCACAAAAGTGGCTCCTTAAACCTGCTAATTCAGCAGGAACATGCCTGCCTCCTTGTGATCTTGCCTTTCCTTCAGGGTTCTAGCAACCATGGATAATCAGATTACCAAACTCTTACGGGAAGATGATGTTTCCCAAAGATGGCCCATCTCACATGCTCTTCTTACAATATGACTGACATCTTCTCCCTCAAGAGATCTTTGTCCCTCCTTCTTGGATGTGGGTAGGGGAAAGGGATTGCTCCAGCCAACAGACTATGGTGGAAATGATGTTATGTTTTTTTCCAAGGCTGGGTCCTTGGACTATAGCTTCCACCTGTCTCTCTCAGTCTCACTCTTAGGACACTTGCCCTTAGCAACCAGCAACCATACTGTGAGGAAGCACAACCTAGCCTACAGATAGATGATATGGATAGGCCCATGTGGAGTAGAACTGAGGCCCCCAGCCAACAGCCAGCATCAAACAAGAGCCAGTATCAAACAACAGCCAAGTGAGTGAATGAATCTTCAGAAGATTCCAGTGCTCAGGCTTTGAGCTGACCCAGCTGATGCAAAGTGGAACAGAGACGAGCTATCCCCACAAAACTCTGCCCAAATTACAGATTCATGAGCAAAATAAATGCATCTTGTTTTGAGCCCTTAAGTTTCAGAGTAATTTTTTTAATACTGCTTACAGTTAACTTACTGATGAATAGGTCTCAGGTGCTGCTATGGACTGAATTGTACCCACCCCCCCAAACACCCCAGAATTCATATGGTGAAGCTCCAACCCCCAACATGATGATCTTTGGAGATGCGGCCTTTGGGAGATAATTAGGGTTCGATGAGATCATGAGGGTGGAGCCCTTGTAATGGAATAAGTACGTTTATAAGAAGAAGACAGCAACAGTAAGCTCCCTCTTTGCCATGTGAGGACACAGCATGAAGGTGGCCATCTGCAAGCTAGGGAGAGAGCTCTCACCAGGCAGTGAATGGACCAGCTCCTTGACCGAGAATCTCCCAGCTTCCAAAACTGGAGGAAATACATTTCTTTTGTTTAAGCCACCCAATTCTATGGTATTCTGTTATGGCAGCCCAAGCCAACAAGTGCAGGCACCTAATGCTACTCAGGCACAAAATGGTAAATTGATCCCTGAATAATCCAGAAATGATCCTAGTTTTGCTTCATTGGTAACTTGGAGTTATCTATGACCCCTCTGACCTCTGTTCCCTCTGCCCCAATTAATCAGGAGTAAATGAATACTATTAACATCAGAAGCCCCATAGAACAACAAAGGTTCTAGATCTAGACTATGTTATAGATAAACATATTGATTTTTCAGAAGCAATATAATGGCTAAATTACAGTAAATTAGTTTTACTAGTGCAAGTAAATACTCTCAAGATTACTGAGAAGCAACTTGGTTTCATGAAGAGTAGTGCACTTACAGTTAGAAAAAATGGGGTGAAATATTCTCAGTGTCATTTTCTAGCTGATCAAGTCACTTAATTTCTCCGGACCTCAGTCTCCTCAGATGCAGACCGGGTTGAGAATAATGTCTCCTTAGCAAAGCTTCTGTGAAGATTTAATTAAGTGTGATAATAGAGGGAAAAGTGCTCAAAATTATTGCCTGAATGAGAGTTATGAGAGTTATTTCAAGAGATATTTTAAGAAAAGGACTAATGTTAAAAATAGCCAGCCAAATCTTAACATTAATCAGAGGTCTAGTTTTCACTGAGGAAAATTAAGGACTTATTTCATTAACCTATGTTCAGAGGTATTACATGAAACTTACTTTCCATGTGCTGATAACCAACCATCTTACTCATTTCTATGTAAGAGGCTATTATTTTAACTCCCCCTGGCTTCTCAGAGTTTGATGGGCTGATGTAAGGCTTTTCACCAAAACATAAGCTATCATAAACTAGGGCTGGCAGCTGCAGTATTATAATTTTGACGTTTGAAAAATCCAGCGTGTTCAGAGGTATTTTTCGTAGCATTTTAATGTCAGTGAGTTAACAGCTTAGTGACAGAAGCCAGGTGAAATGAGTAAGTGCAGTCTTAGATATGGACTCTTTTCCTAGGAAGAGAGGAGAACACTGGCACCTTTCTATACTCTTGTTTGAAGCCGATCGTAGCTGAATGACAGAAGGCGATGAGGAGCTCTCTAGCTATGCCAGGAAGAACGAGCAAGCTGTTTCCATGATGCTTTCTGATGCACTTCCCATAGGAGCCACCCAACGGCATTAACTTGGAGCTACCTCCATCCTGGGTTCGATTTTTGCAAAACTTTCGTTGTTGGCATAGTTCAAATTCCCTAGCCCCTTGGAAATGCTGCCAAGGCCTTGGTGGTAGAAGACACTGAGGCCCTGGTGGAGAGAGGACCACATCACAGCTGTCCTCTCCTGGGGCTTAGCTGCCAGGGTCATCAGCCACCTGAAATCTGCACTTTGGGCAGCAGTTCAGATCCTACCTCTGCCACATGGGTACTTCACTTACAACTTCGGGATAAAAGAAGTTCTGAATTATTCGACCGTTACGTAGATGAATTAGGATAATCCGCGCAAAACACGAATGACTGGGCTACACATGAGCCCTAAAAAGAACCAGCACCTTGTCTCAATAAGTACTAACTACTGTTATAACAATCCTACCAAACATTTCTTAATTTAGGCAAATAACATGTATCCTTCATTTCATCAGTATTTATTAATGTTTCTTAACTATGTGTAGAGTGAGGACAAAGCAACTACTGTACAATTAAAACAAAACAAACAAGAACAACGAAACTCCACCTCAAAACATTGCCAACAGGAAAGGAAAGAGCACAGCTGGAGCCTCAGCGTGATTCATGCAGCCCGGGCTAGTCCACTGTCTCTCCTCTCGTCAGACCCTTTGTCCGTGATGCCGGGAGAATAGAGAGATAAAGCTGCCATGGCCCCGCTTGTAAAAGGAACTGTGGACGGGATCAGTGTACTCCAGGGAAGCTGGCAGCAGAGAGACCGGTATGCTAGGTGGTGGTGGGAGGTGGAGGGGGTCTGCACAGAGGTGCCTCCCAGGAACCTGGAATTAAGGTTCTCCTGTAAAAACACCTGTTTGATTCCCACAGAGATTCACAAGGTCATCTCAAGGTAAATAACAAGGCGCAAAATCTAGCAGAATTAGATGAAACCCGCGTGAAAAAATGTTGAAACGCTGTGTCACTAAGGAGGACCATGGAAGCAGAGAAAGAATCACATTGCTGAGGTAGATGTCGGCAACGCCCATCGAAGAACTTGCAAGCGCCTCACGAGTGAGTACACATCCCCGTCGTGGCATACATCCATCAGGTGCCGGTGCCTGGATGCTACCAGCCTCCAGTGCTTCTCCCGGTAACTTGGGTAATTTGGTTTCCCCTGCGATTATTTTAGGAATCAACTGCCCTGGTCACACTAACTTGAATGAAGCTACTCCTGACAATTTCATTTCTCTTTCCAAATGAAGGAAATAAGCATCTGCTTTCTACATCAGCCTCATGCGAGGGTCACTGCTCCCTAGTTTTTGCAACAAGAGACATCCAGCCCTAGTTCAGTAGATCTGGGACACGAGAAAGCCTGAGGTCATGGCCTTTCAAGGCTGAGAATCTAACCCTTTGTTGTAGCTAAGCCACTGATTACTTGTTGCTACACCTAACAGCACCATGAGAGTTCTCCTTCATAAGGCTGGGGAATTTTCACGGAGGATATCTATCACAGGTGGGTAATGCTCTAGTTTCCCCTTTGATGCTAGTTTGTTAAAGTATTGGCAAGTTTAATGTTGTAGTTTTATTTTACCATTTAATGCCTTATAATTACAGGCAAAAAGTTAGAACAGTGGTTCTCAAAGGGATGATTTTCACCCCCCAGGGGACATGTGACAATGTCTGGAGACATATTTGTTGTCGGGAATATGGAGGAAGCGGTACCACTGACATCTAGTGAGGAGAGGCCAGGGATGCTGCTAAACCTCCTACCATGCACAGGACAGCCCCCCTCACCAACCCCCTCCCCCTCCCCAAAACACACATCAATAATTATCTTTTGCTCAGGATGTCATAGTCCTGAAACTGAGAAACCATTAGTTGAGAGAAGATGTTTCTTTTTTTCCTCTCTTTCTAACAGTGCTCTTGTGTTTCAGAAAAACAGAAACTAACATCTCCGGAGCAATTTGCAAGGGTAGTAAGTGCTTTCAGGAGTATTCTTAAGTCTCACAAAGCCCCTTGAGGTATTTTTCAGTATTCCCATTTTACACGTGGGGAGAGTGAGGGTCAGAAAGGTTGAAGAACTTGCCTGATGTCACACAAGAACAAAATTCAAACCCAGATTGGTTTGATACACTATATGTCTTCTGTGAATTGAGATTCCTCATTAGAAATCAGGAAAAAAAAATCCAGCTAACTCTCAAACACCAATTAAGTTTTAGAGGTATTAAAATATGAGCAAAGTTTCACTGAAAAGGACTCTAGAGAATGAAATCAAGTGCTCGTGTATTACGGAAAGTATTCCATTGGGATACAGTGGGAAAAGGGTCATGATGCCTCCTTCAATTATGGTTCATACTTAGAGCAAAGTCAGGCTCACCCTGGACTTGGACTGTACCATGCTGTGATGTGTGTTAATTATTACATTCTACAAATGAGATGGCCCGATAGTTCTGACAGGGGGGTCCTGGGGGCAGAGCCCAAGAGCTTCAGGGATTCTGATTCAGTAGGAATCTGCAGTATTAACAAGCACTTCAGATAGTTCTGTTGCAGCAATTCTTTATAATTACTGCTTTAAGCCAACCCATACTGAGTGTCTCCTAGAGTGAGCCTCTGTCTCCAACTTCTTATTTTTGTCCTTCCCTGGGATTTTTCAAGAGGACAATTACTTATTTTTGTATGCAGTGTACTCCGATTATTTCTTCAAAGAAAAGGGACAAGAAGAGAATTAAAATATAGTTGGTTGCAACTAGAGATTATCATATTAAGTGAAGTAAGTCAGAAAGAGAAAGACAAATACCATATGATATCACTTATATGTGGAATCTAAAATATGACACAAATGAACTTATCTACAAAAGAGAAACAGACTCACAGACATAGAGAACAGGCTTGTGGTTGCCAAGGGGGAGGGGGATGGAGGAGGGATGGAGTGGGAGTTTGGGGTTGGTAGATGCAAACTATTACATACAGAATGGATAAACAACAAGGTCTTACTGTACAGCACAGGGAACTATATTCAATATCCTGGGATAAATCATAATGGAAAAGAATATAAACAAAGTATATATGTGTATAACTGAGTTGCTTTGCTGTACAGCAGAAATTAACACAATATTGTAAATCAACTATACTTCAATAAGATAAATAAATATTTTATAATCTTATTAAAAACAGTAGTAGCAGCTGCCATCTTTGAGTTCAAACTACACACCGGCGTTTTCTCTAGAAGCTTCATTTGCAATAACTCATTAAGACTCACCCCAGGCACTATCACTAGCCCCATTTTACAGCTGGTTAAATGGATTAAGACAGGCCCTCAAGGTGCACGGTTAGTAGTGAAGAACTGACTTTGGCTCTTTACTAAAATGAAGTATTGCGGGGACTAGTTGAAAGATGATTATAAATATGCAAATGACCACAGACAGGAAGGATGAAGTGCAGTAAAGGAAAAGCCTGCTTTGCCCTGGCAGTGCAGAGAAGCAAAAGAGGACACCCAGGGCAGGGATCGGGTGAGAGGTGGCCTTTAGGTCTGCCTTGAGGATTGAGTTGGTCTTTCCTTGCTCAGTCATGGAAGGGAGTGTAATTTTTCCCTCCAAAAGGAAGTGTTAAACAATTTGTGAATCTGGGCAGGGTATATGGGCATCCATTTCACTATTCTTAAGGAAGACACAGCCCACGAGGTAGAAGAAGCTGGATGAGAGGCAAGAAAGCTTTGGGTACTGAACAAGCAATTTTAGTTTGGTGGCCATCAGGGGAGGGAGTGGTGCTTGTTTCTGTGGTTTTTAATCTATGTGGTAATAACTATTCTGAGTGCTCATTCCTTTTACATAAAACACCAGGAGGGAGGTGAGAACATGCAAACCCATGATACCACAGACTGCATGGTCCTAATGGAAACACCGTTTTGCAGACTTCATAGGTAATCTGTTTTCTGGGCAACAACCTTCTTAGGCTGAATTCTCGAATGGCTTCCCTGTAATACACATAGATATTGAAAGCAATTCCCTAGTCCCTGGACTCATTTATTTTCTCCAGGTACTGCCTGGCAGCCATCTGTAACTGTAAACAATAGTTCCATTTGGGAAAATTAAAACTGACTTTCTATTATGCTCAAAACACTTAATTAGTATTCCTGCCTCTGCCACATTGATGAATTTTTTAAACACGGTGACCACAGCTAGTGTCTGGGAGGGGGAAGGACGGCCCTGGAGTCCAGACTGGCCAGTCCCATGCCTCCCCATTCTGTCTCTTCTCCTTCCTCCCCAAGAATGTCTATCTCAGCTTCTCTTCCTCAGAGCAGCAGTTGCTAGGGCCTCTCCCAAGTGGGCTCCAGGTTGGGTAAAAATGTTGTCCATGGCATCAACGGAGGTCTTTTTTAAGAGAAATGGACTTCATTTCATATTCTTGACTTGACGGAAGAATGCCCACCAACACTCCTACACCAATCTCTCATCTTCCCGAAAGACGGCTCATCTCCAAAGACAAAACAAAAACAGAAATACCACCCCCCATACCTACTTCCTCCCAAAAAAAGATTCTTAAAAAAAAAAAAGCTCTCGGGCTTCCCTGGTGGCGCAGTGGTTGAGAGTCCGCCTGCCGATTCAGGGGACATGGGTTCGTGCCCCGGTCCAGGAAGATCCCACATGCCGTGGAGCAGCTGGGCCCGTGAGCCATGGCTGCTGAGCCTGCGTGTCCGGAGCCTGTGCTCCACAACGGGAGAGGCCACGACAGTGAGAGGCCCGCATAACGCCAAAAAAAAAAAAAAAAGCTCTCTTCCTCTGGAACCCAGAAATAAGGAAAGTAAAGGGTGAGTCACAACACACTTATGTCAAGGCCATGGGAGAATGCCAAATATTTTACATCATTACATACAACACACACACACACACACACACACACACACACACACACACACAGAGTCATTTTCTCTAACGACTGCATATGGGCTCTATAGAACGTGCATTTCTCTCAGGGAAACTTTGACCCTTACACTGGAAGGTAATTACCAACTTCTTTTCTTTCTATCACATTTAACATTTTAAATAAAAGTGAATTTCACATTTTTCAGGCTTGGAAATGACCTACATCTCCTATCCTGTTGAACATGAGCCTCTCACAAAGGATAAAACTAAAACGTTTTTTGCACTGAGACCTGTTGCTCATGAGCCTTTCCATGGTCACTGACTGAAGCTTTTTAATTCCCTGGCAATGCCTCCTTAGGGCGAAGGCTGGAAACACACTGAAGATAGGAGGCTGAGAAGTCCAGTGCTTCCCAGTCTCCCCTCTTTTCACCTCTCGGGACAAGCGCTGATGCCTCTGTGGTCTCATTTAGACATCTTCAGTTTAGCTCCATTCAAAGGTGATGGAAAGCAGTTCTGAAACTTGGTTGGGAAAATCAAAAGAAATCTTTAAAAATAAAGTCAGTGCCTCCCCTGGTGCTGGGCTACTTTGGCATGAGATGGTGCATCACTGGGTACGATCAGCTTGAACAGAACGCAGCTGAAGAAATGGTAGTTGAAACTTGGGATGAATGGGAACACACTCCAAATTGAGGAGGCCACTCGATGACAAGAGGTCACTGTGTCAGGTGTGTATACCCACCACTGCTCAGCAGCCTCTGAATGTGACCAGGTAGCAAACAGCTTCTGTTTATCTTTGGAAGAAGAAGACAGGCTCAGCTATGATTTTATCTCAGCATCGCTGTTCAAGTAGTGAACGTCTGCTCTTTTTGCTAAGTTTCCATATAATGAAGATATTAATCAAGGTTCCCTCCAGCCTCATCGCTATAGTCATGGGGTGGGCATGTACACTAAGCCACACTATTCAGCCTCCCTTTTTCTGGAATTTGAGATCTGAGCTGAATAGAGATGGGGGTGAACAGATTTCCTCTGATGATGGCATCACAAGTGCCAGTCTTTTCCTTTCTGCTACCTAGATTCCTAACAGTATCCTGGTTTCTGAATTCCCTAAGCTCTGATTGCCTGGCTTGAATTCCATGAGCTAACTTAGGAATCAGCACACTTCTTCTGTAAAGGACCAGGTAATGAGCATTTTAAGCTTTGCTGGCCAGACAGTCTCAGTCACCACTACTCTGCTCCGCCATCACAATGCAAATGTAGCCCCAGAAAACCCATAAACAAAAGGCACGGCTGTGTCACGACAAGACTTTATTTAGGGACACTCAAATTTGAATTGCATGTGGTTGTCACATGTCACGAAATATTGCTCTTGTTTTGATTTTTTTCAATGATTTGCAAATGTAAAAACTATCCTTAGCTTGTGGGCTATACAAAAACAGGCAGCAGGACTGACTTGACCTGACCCCTATCTCCCCCTGGGCTAAGGCAACTCTCTCTGATAACTTCCTATATTCTACCTAATCTAACTGCAGTCAGTTTCTCTTGCCTGCAAGGGAAGAAATCTGACTCTAATGTGCATTGAATTTATCTGTATCTAAAGAACATTGGCTACAAGGGTCCCCAGTGAACACTATTCAGTTCCTTATTTGTTCATTCATGCATTCAATCTGTGTTGAGCACCTTTTATGCTCCAGGGACCATATGTAGCAGGCACTGAGAATACAGCCATAATTTAGGCCAACACCATCCTGCCTTCCTAAGGGAGCTTTCTACACAACAGGCATGGATGAAACTGATGGGAAACAAAGGCAGGGATTTAAATTATCGCCTGTGGCTGCACAGGACACTCTCTGGGGAGACTGGATGTTCAAAAGGCATGTTCAGAGGGAGGAAAAAAAATTACAAAGTTCAAGATGGTAAGAGAGGGCCCACATGATTGAGCTCCTAAATGATCCTTCTAGAAAGAAAAACAAGGTAACGTCTACCAAAAGGGGCATTTGAAACTCTAGTGAGAAGGAAGAGAAATAAACAGTCAAAATCTCAAAAATCAATGTAAACAAGATGCATTTGATAGGGCATTTTTATTAATTAAAAAAAGAAACAATAAATATTAGAGATGACACTGGCTTACTTTCATAGTTTGCCGGGTGTGGATGGAATCACATACACAAAAGGGATCTTATCTAACTCTCTTCTGCCAAGATATGTAATTAAACAAGCAGAACCAAGGTTTTGGCTTTTCAAGTCCTTACTGATGATTCCATATCCTTCCTTTCCTGTGTTCTTTTTTTATCCCCTGATATTTAGGTTTGGGAGAGTCTTCTTAATATTAAAGACAATCTCTCCAGCTGAAAATATAAGCCCAGCCCCACTTGTCACGTACTCAGAGGAAATGAATTGTGCTTGCCTTTTCTATCAAGCCTTTCTGAAGCGCTACTAAAGCAAGATTACTGCTAGGTTGACCTTAAGACCGTCATTCTCTGGGCTTAATTAACTTGGGTGAATACACTTCTTCCCAGATGGATTATAGTCGAAGTCCATTATGAAGTGGCTTATGAGCGCACAGGTTGGATCTCCCTGATATGGAACTGAGAGGTCCAAAGCACTTCCTCTTGCAGTCATGGCACACCAACGCGGATATACCGTCAAGTGGAGATGGTGCTGAATCATGGGAAGAGCTCAAGAAATGCAGGGCAAGTAAGTGAAAATATTCTGAGCTGACTCATATGACATTATTGCTACTTTCCCAAGGATTTTGTAAATTCTCAACTTCTGGTTTCATTTTCCTCTCTATTCTTCTCAGAGGAAATGCCCTATGAACCACTTTTTCCATAACAACTTTTCAATCTACTAATAAGAAAACTGACCAAACATTCTTAGATGGCTAAGAATACCCTTAAGAAATACATTCCCACCTCACCACAGTATTGCTCATTAACAAAAGTAAACAGCTTTAAGAAAATCATTTCTGAGAGTTTAGTGTACCATAAACAAATTGACCCCCTTTTACATATATATACATGTGTGTATATATGTGCACATATATACATGTATATAAATTATACACTAATATTGTTGACTGGACAAATATTTGTTAAACACAGTTTTTGCATTCACATTTAAATATAAGGATAAAACACCATGTGAAGTAACATTTGAAGAAATATAACTTTGTGGAACAGATCTGTGTTTTCTCCCCAGTACCTCAGCTGTTATTTATCACTCCTTAGTTTAATCCTCACTTTCTTTCTATATTTCCCACAGGGCATATTATAACTTTGATTTCTACTTCTAGTGCTATTTTATCACCCAAAGGTTAGCTGACATATTCTGGTTCTGACAGTCTCACTACAGCTATATCCCTCACCACCTCCATTCACTGGATTGACTAGGATTAATTACTTGACTATTTACTTAATTAATTAAGTATAAGAAATTAGTAAGGAAATACTTAACTATCTGAAAAGGAAGCACTGCAGACCAGTGCTTTGAGCACCTAGACATTCAAAATACCACTTTGGTTTTTAATATTCTAGGTAAGGATATAATACATATGGTCTTTTTCTGCTCTCAGATACTACAGATCTACTCTTGGAATGAGGATATGGCAAGAGGAGTGATTTCTCAAATTAAAAATCAAGGTACTATTATCAGAAGAATGCAAATAGGTGTTGAGTAATGCTAACGAGGAATTATATCTTTTTTTTCAACCAGAGATAAAAGTATGTTAGAAACTCTATCTTCTTTAAAATAAAACTGAACCCTACATTATACACTATGAATTCTTTTATAAAAAAGAAATAAAATACTCAGAAGTCTGAAGATAAGCAATATTTTCAAGCGTCAGAACAAACTAGAATAATCTAGTGTTTTCTCAGTTGTAATTATCTATCGAGCAATAGTCAATTCAGGTTTATTCCATTTGTCCTGAGTATGTAAAGTTAGTGGAATCAGTTCTCCAACTGGACTATGTATTAAGAGAGGACGTGGCCTCAGCTATTATCTGCTGATAGGTTAATTGGCTTCCGTTAGCTTGCACACCTTATCAGAACCATGGTTGTCCCTTTACTCTGACAGATCTTTGGAGTTGAGCCATAGTTGTCCCAGAAGCAGCTTTCCCTACAACACACACCATGTTGTAGCTGCTCTCTCTCAGGACTTAGTGTGATTCCTATCTGCTCATACTTCTCAATGTGGAACTACAAATTCTGTATGTGTCCAAAGTCAACAGATGTGTTTGGTGTTTACTGACCCCAGCAGCTGTGCCCCAACCAGATGTTCCCTGCTGAGCCCTCTACTGTGGTTCCTGCTTCCAAGTTCTCTAGACTGGACTGTTTCCTGCCTGTTTCCAGGCCTGGTTCTCCAACTTCAGAAGAGAAAATGCCATTTAATTCCCTTTTGCTTCAACTAACCAGAGTCCATTTCTGCTGCTTATGATAAAATGTTCCTGGCTGCAAACGATTTATTCAACTAATATTTTTTAAATGCCCGCAATCTGTGTGGCACTTGTGATTCAATGATGGGCAAACGTCAGGTCTCTGCTCATAGGAGCTCACAGCCTAGAAGAGGTGATTATAAAAATGGCAATGAGGTCTGTCTGATAAAAGACGGGGCATGGGAAGGGTGTTGTGTCCCTTTGGATACGGTGATGGAGAGGTGACCCTCTGGGGGTAATTATAGAGCTCAGATCCAACTACAGAAAAGGAGGGAGCCATCTGAAGAGCTGGGGCAAGAAGAATCCATACAGAGGGAAGAACAATTACAAAGACAGGAGGACAGAACTTGGCAGTCTCTAGGAGAGAGGTTGAAAGGGCTGATCCAGTCAATGGACTCTGGTCTCTCCTTATCTGCCCTTCCAATCACCTGGGGCTATAAAATCCCTGCGGGCCAAAGCCACTCCCCAAAATGTTACCTCCTTTCTCTAAAATTATTTTAACACAATATTTTTGTTTATTCTCAACTTGTTTGATACATTTGAGGCTTGTTTCTCAATAAAATTATAAGCCCTTTCAGAGCTGGGGAGATGTCAGACACTCTGTTTATATTCCCCACACATTATGGTCATGGTAGGTGTCCTGTAAAAGTGCAGCAATTGAGATGTCAAGTGCCCAGCAAGACCAGATTATTGTTAGTCTGTCACCATGTGGGGCAAAGATGCTGTAAAGATGTTGCAGTGTTTCTCTCCAAGGGTTGTCTTATCTCTGCAGTCATTAATTAAAGCAATTAGGATGGAGATTCTTTATATATCCAGTCTAGCCCAGAAAAGCTGACAGTTCAACTGGATTCATCAGCTAGGTCCCTAAAGTTACAAGATCCTAGAATTGGCAACTGACTTCAAAGGATTTAGCAAACACTGACAAACACACAGACACTTCCAATCCCGGCTAACACACAGAAATAATCATTTTTAATACACTGCATTGGGGGGGACCTTCAAGATGGCAGAGGAGTAAGACGTGGAGATCACCTTCCTCCCCACAAATACATCAAAAACACATCTATATGTGGAACAATTCCTACAGAACATCTACTGAACGCTGGCAGAAGACCTCGGATTTCCCAAAAGGCAAGAAAATCCCCACATACCTGGGTAGGGCAAAAGAAAAAAGAAAAAACAGAGACAAAAAATTAGGGACGGGACCCGCACCTCTGGGAGGGAGCTGTGAAGGAGGAAAAGTTTCCACACACTAGGGAGACCCTTCACTGGTGGAAATGGGAGGTGGGCAGGGGGAAGCTTCAGAACCACGAAGGAGAGCACAGCAACCGTGTTGCAGAGGGCAAAGCGGGAGATTCCTGCACAGAGGATCGGGTGCCGACCAGCACTCACCAGCCTGAGAGGCTTGTCTGCTCACCCGCTGGGGTGTGTGGGGTTGGGAGCTGAGGCTTGGGCTTTGGAGGTCAGACCTCAGGGAGAGGACTGGGGTTGGCTGCATGAAGACAGCCTGAGGGGGCTAGTGCACCAAAGCTAGCTGGGAGGGAGTCCGGGAAAAAGTTTGGACCTGCCGAAGAGGCAAGAGACCATTGTTTCAGGGTGCATGAGGAGAGGGGATTCCTTCCCTGCGTGCCCACAGAAGGCACAGCACCGCCTAAGCGAGCTCCAGAGATGGGCGTGAGCCGTGGCTATCAGCTCTGACCCCAGAGACAGGCATGAAGCATTATGCTGATGCTGCTGCCATCAAGAAGCCTGTGTGCGAGCACAGGTCACTCTCCACAACTCCCCTCCTGGGAGCCTGTGCAGCCTGCCACCTCCACGGTCCCGTGATCCAGGGACAATCTCCCTGGGAGAACACATGGCACGCCTCAGGCTGTTGCAAGGTCATGTCAGCCTCTGCTGCCGCAGGCTCGCCCCACATTTCAATTTGCCTACCGTACCCCTCCTTCCCCCTGGCCTGAGTGAGCAGGAGTCCCCTAATCAGCTGTTGCTTTAACCCCCTCCTGTCTGGGCAGGGAACAGATGCCTGAGGGCGACCTACACACAGAGGTGGAGACAAAACCAAAGCTAAACCCCAGGAGCTGTGAGAACAAAGAAGAGAAGGGAAATCTGTCTCCCTGCAGCCTCAGGAGCAGCGGATTAAATCGCCACAATCAACTTGATGCACCTGCATCTGTGGGATACCTGAATGGACAACGAATCATCCCCAGATTGATGCGGTGGACTTTGGGAGCAACTGCAGACCTGGGGTTTGCTGTCTGCAACTGATTTGTTTCTGATTTCTATGTTTATCTCAGTTTAGATTTCAGCACTTGGTATCACTGGTAGATTTGTTTTTGGTTTGGCTGCTCTCTTTTATTATTTTTTTATTTTAATAATTAAAAAAAATTTTTTCCTTTCTTTTTTTCTCCCTCTTGTTCTGAGCCGTGTGGCTGACAGAGCAGGGTCTTGGTGCTCTGGCCGGGTGTCAGGCCTGAGCCTCTGAGGTGGGAGAGCCGAGTTCAGGACACTGGATGACCAGAGGCCTCCCAGCTCCACGTAATATCAAACGGCGAGAGCTCTCCCAGAGACCCCTGTCTCAATGCTAAGACCCAGCTCTACACAATGGCCAGCAAGCTCCAGGGCTGACACCCCATACCAAACAACTAGCAAGACAGGAACACAACCCCACCCATTAGCAGAGAGGCTGCCTAAAGACATACTAACTTCACAGACACCCCAAAACACACCACCAGATGCGGCCCTGACCACCAGAAAGACAAGATCCAGCCCCACCCACCAGAAGACAGGCACCAGTCCCCTCCACCAGGAAGCCTACACAACCCACTGAACCAACCTCATCCACGGGGGACAGACACCAAAAACAATGGGAACAATGAACCTGCAGCCTGTGAAAAGGAGACCCCAAACACAGTAAGTTAAGTAAAATGAAAAGACAGAGAAATATGCAGCAGATGAAGGAGCAAGGCAAAAACCCACCAGACCAGACAAATGAAGAGGAAATAGGCAGTCTACCTGAAAAAGAATTCAGAATAATGATAGTAAAGATGATCCAAAACCTTGGAAATACAATGGATAAAATACAAGAAATGCTTAACAAGGACCAAGAAGAACTAAAGAGCAAACAAAGAGATGAACAACACAATAAATGAAATTAAAAATTCTCTGGAAGGGATCAATAGCAGAATAACTGAGGCAGAAGAACGGATAAGTGAGGTGGAAGACAAAATAGTGGAAATAACTAAAGCAGAGCAGAATAAAGAAAAAAATGAAAAGAAATGAGGACAGTCTCAGAGACCTCTGGGACAACATTAAATGCACCAACATTTGAATTATAGGGGTCCCAAAAGAAGAGAAAAAGAGAGGGACCTAGAAAATATCTGAAGAGATTACAGTTGAAAACTTCCCTAATATGGGAAAGGAAATAGTCAATCAAGTCCAGGAAGTGCAGAGAGTCCCATACAGGATAAATCCAAGGAGAAACACGCCAAGACATATATTAAGCAAACTGCCAAAAATATTAAAGAAGAAATATTAAAAGCAGCACGTGAAAAACAACAAATAACATACAAGGGAATCCCCATAAGGTTAAGAGCTGATCTTTCAGCAGAAACACTACAAGCCAGAAGGGGGTGGCAGGATATATTTAAAGTGATGAAAGGGAAAAACCTACAACCAAGATAACTCTACCCAGCAAGGATCTTATTCAGATTTGACAGAGAAATTAAAACATTTACAGACAAGCAAAAGTTGAGAGAATTCAGCACCACCAGATGAGCTTTACAACAAATGCTAAAGGATATTCGCTAGGCAGGAAACACAGGAGAAGGAAAAGACCTATGAAAACAAGCCCAAAACAATTAAGAAAATGGTAATAGGAACATACATATCAATAATTACCTTAAATGTAAATGGATTAAATGCTCCAACCAACAGACACAGACTGGCTGAACGGATACAAAAACAAGACCCAGGGCTTCCCTGGTGGCGCAGTGGTTGAGAGTCCGCCTGCCGATGCAGGGGACACGGGTTCGTGCCCCGATCCCGGAAGATCCCACATGCCGTGGAGCGGCTGGGCCCGCGAGCCATGGCCGCGGAGCCTGTGTGTCCGGAGCCTGTGCTCCGCAACGGGAGAGGCCACAGCAGTGAGAGGCCCGCGTACAGCAAAAAAAAAAAAAAAAAAAAAAAAAAAAAAACAAGACCCATATATATGTTGTCTACAAGAGACCCACTTCAGACCTAGAGACACATACAGACTGAAAGTGAGGGGATGGAAAAAGATATTCCACGCAAATGGAAATCAAAAAAAGCTGGAGTAGCAATACTCATAACACACAAAATAAACTTTAAAATAAAGACAAAGAAGGACACTACCTAATGATTAAGGAATCAATCCAAGAAGAAGATATAACAATTGTAAATATTTATGCACCCAATATAGGAGCACCTCAATACATAAGGCAAATGCTAACAGCCATAAAAGGAGAAATCGACAGTAACACAATCATAGTAGGGGACTTTAACACCCCACTTTCACCAATGGACAGATCATCCAAAATGAAAATAAATAAGGAAACACAAAGCTTTAAATGACACATTAGACAAGATGGAATTGATATTTACAGGACATTCCATCCAAAAACAACAGAATACACTTTCTTTTCAAGTGTTCATGGAACATTCTCCAGGATAGATCATATCCTGCATCACAAATCAATCCCTGGCAAATTTAAGAAAATTGAAATTGTATCAAGTATCTTTTCTGACCACAACACTATGAGACTAGATATCAATTACAGGAAAAAAACTGTAATAAATCCAAACACATAGAGGCTAAACAATATGCTACTAAATACCAAGAGATCACTGAAGAAATCAAAGAGGACATCAAAAAATACCTAGAAACAAATGACAATGAAAACACGACGACCCAAGACCTATGGGATGCAGCAAAAGCAGTTCTAAGAGGGAAGTTTATAGCAATACAATCTTACCTCAAGAAACAAGAAAAATCTCAAATAAACAACCTAAACTACACTTAAAGCAATTAGAGAAAGAAGAAGAAAAAAAACCCCAAAGTTAGCAGAAGGAAAGAAATAATAAAGATCAGATCAGAAATAAATGAAAAAGAAATGAAGGAAACAATAGCAAAGATCAATAAAACTAAGACCTGTTTTTTTGAGAAGATAAACAAAATTGATAAACCATTAGCCAGACTCATCAAGAAAAAAAGGGAGAAGACTCAAATCAATAGAATTAGAAACAAAAAAGGAGAAGTAACAACTGACACTGCAGAAATACAAAGGATCATGAGAGATTACTACAAGCAAGTATATGCCAATAAAATGGACAACCTGGAAGAAATGGACAAATTCTTAGAAAAGCACAACCTCCCAAGACTGAACCAGGAAGAAACAGAAAATATAAACAGAGCAATCACAAGCACTGAAATTGAGACTGTGATTAAAAATCTTCCAACAAAAGCCCAGGACCAGATAGCTCCACAGGTGAATTCTACCAAACATTTAGAGAAGAGCTAACACCTATCCTTCTCAAACTCTTCCAAAATATAGCAGAGGGAGGAACACTTCCAAACACATTCTATGAGGTCACCATCACCCTGATGCTAAAACCAGACAGAGATGTCACAAAAAAAGAAAAATACAGGCCAATATCACTGATGAACATAGATGCATAAATCCTCAACAAAATACTACCAAACAGAATCCAGTAGCACATTAAAAGGCTCATACAGCATGATCAAGTGGGGTTTATCCAAGGAATGCAAGAATTCTTCCATGTATGCAAATCAATCAATGTGATACACCGTATTAACAAACTGAAGGAGAAAAACCATATGATAATCTCAAAAGATGCAGAAAGAGCTTTCAACAAAATTCAACACCCATCTATGATAAAACTCTCCACAAAGTAGGCAGAGAGGGAAACTACCTCAACACAATAAAGGCCATAAATGACAAACCCAAGCCAACATCATTCTCAATGGTGAAAAACTGAAAGCATTTCCAATAAGATCAGGAACAAGACCAGGTTGTCCACCCTCACCACTATTATTCAACATAGTTTGGGAAGTTTTAGCCACAGCAATCAGAGACAAAAAATAAATAGAAAGAATCCAAATCAGAAAAGAAGAAGTAAAGCTGTCACTGTTTGCAGATGACATGATACTATACATAGAGAATCCTAAAGATGCTACCAGAAAACTACCTGAGCTAATCAATGAATTTGGTAAAGAAGCAGAATACAAATTTAATGCACAGAAATCTCTTGCATTCCTATACACTAATGAAGAAAAATCTGAAAGAGAAATTAAGGAAATGCTCCCATTTACCACTGCAACAAAAAGAATAAAATACCTAGGAATAAACCTACCTAAGGAGACAAAAGACCTGTATGCAGAAAACTATAAGACACTGATGAAAGGAATCAAAGATGATACAAACAGACAGAGAGATATACCATGTTCCTGGATTGAAAGAATCAACATTGTGAAAATGACTATACTACCCAAAGCAATCTACAGATTCAATGCAATCCCTACCAAACTACCAATGGCATTTTTCACAGAATTAGAACAAAAAAATTTCACAATTTGTATGGAAACACAAAAGACCCCGAATAGCCAAAGCAATCTTCAGAAAGAAAAATGGAGCTGGAGGAATCAGGCTCCCTGACTTCAGACTATACAGTAATCAAGTACAGTATACAAAGTATAGTAATTAAGACAGTATGGTAGTGGCACAAAAACAGAAATACAGATCAATGGAACAGGACAGAAAGCCCAGAGATAAACACATGCACATATGGTCACTTTATCTTTGATAAAGGAGGCAAGAATATATAATGGAGAAAAGACATCCTCTTCAATAAGTGGTGCTGGCAAAACTGGACAGCTACATGTAAAAGAATGAAATTAGAACACTTTCTAACACCATACACAAAAATAAACTCAAAATGGATTAAAGACCTGAATGTAAGGTCAGACACTATAAAACTCTTAGAGGAAACCATAGGCAGAACACTCTATGACATAAATCACAGCAAGATCCTTTTTGACCCACCTCCTAGAGAAATGGAAATAAAAAGAAAAATGAGCAAATGGGACCTATTGAAACTTAAAGGTTTTGCATAGCAAAGGAAGCCATAAACAAGACCAAAAGACAACTCTCAGAATGGGAGAAAATAATTGCAAGCGAAGCAACTGACAAAGGATTAATCTCCAAAATATATAAGCAGCTCATGCAGCTCAGTATCAAAAAAAAAACCAAACAACCCAATCCAAAAAATGGGCAGAAGATCTAAACAGACATTTCTCCAAAGAAGAGATACAGATTGTTAACAAATACATGAAAGCAAGCTCAACATCACTAATCATTAGAGAAATGCACATAAAAACTACAATGAGATATCACCTCACACTGGTCAGAATGGCCAGAAAGTCTACAAACAATAAATGCTGGAGAGGGTCTGGAGAAAAGGGAACCCTCTTGGCACTGTTGGTGAGAATGTAGATTGATACAGCCACTATTGAGAACAGTATGGAGGTTCCTTAAAAAACTAAAAATACAACTACCATATGAACCAGCAATCTCACTACTGGGCATATACCCTGAGAAAACCATAATTCGAAAAGAGTCATGTACCACAATGTTCACTGCAGCTCTATTTAAAACAGCCAGGACATGGAAGCAACCTAAGTGTCCATCGACAGATGAATGGATAAAGAAGATGTGGCACATATATACAATGGAATATTTCTCAGCCATAAAAAGGAATGAAATTGAGTTATTTGTAGTGAGGTGGATGGACCTAGAGACTGTCATACAGAGTGAAGTAAGTCAGAAAGAGAAAAACAAATACCATATGCTAACACATATGTATGGAATCTAAAGAAAAAAAAAAGGTTCTGATGAATCTAGAGGCAGGACAGGAATAAAGACGCAGATGTAGAGAATGGACTTGAGGACACGGGGAGGGGAAGGGTAAGCTGGGACGAAGTGAGAGAGTGTCATGGACATATATACACTACCAAATGTAAAATAGACAGCTAGTGGGAAGCAGCCGCATAGCACGGAGATCAGCTCGGTGCTTTGTGTCCACCTAGAGGGGTGGGACAGGGAGGGTGGGAAGGAGACGCAAGAGGGAGGGTATATGGGGATGTATGTATATGTATAGCTGATTCACTTTGTTATACAGCAGAAACTAACACATCATTGTACAGGAATTATATACTCCAATAAAGATTAAAAAAAAAATACACTGCATTAGCACCAGACGGAGAGAGTGTATGCAACGTACTACGAAGTGGAGGGTCCCTCTATATTAGATGATTAAAATATAATGTTTCCAGCACAACTGATTACAGAAAACGGAATAATCACCAGAGGTAGGCCAAAGGGTAGGTAAGTGATTTGTCTGGAGTGCTCCTGGAAATTAAAAGAACTCCAGTAGATTGTGTATGATGTAATATGCAAAGATGTCTCAAGCAAAGCCTGGAAAATATATTTTTTTTCCTTCCTGGTGGAGAGGCCACTGTAGAAGAAAATAAGGGAGATGAACATATTCTGGTCTCTGTCTTTTCTTGGGAATTCTTCATTTGTTATTGAATTTTTTTTTTTTTTTCTTTTTGCGGTATGCGGGCCTCTCACTGTTGTGGCCTCTCCCGTTGCGGAGCACAGGCTCCGGATGCGCAGGCCCAGCGGCCATGGCTCACGGGCCCAGCCGCTCCGCGGCATATGGGATCCTCCCAGACCGGGGCACGAACCCGTATCCCCTGCATCGGCAGGCGGACTCTCAACCACTGCGCCACCAGGGAGGCCCTGTTATTGAATTTTAAGAATTCTTTCGGCTGTTCGCTTTTGTCAAAAATATTGATGTGGGGGGAATGACTTGACCTTAGGAAAGCACTTGTGCCATCCGGCATGGTTTTCACCTCGCCTGCTTTCTACACACTCCGTGTGACAGAATAGTAATATGCTATAGAACAAATCACATATATCAGTTATTACTAAGTTTACATATGGGCAAAGAAGCAGTCGGGAATTTAAACTGAGGATCACAAGTCATAATTTACTGTAACACTGAATGGAAACCATCTAGTTACGTGGACTCTCAGAGTTTCGTCATCTGTAAAACGGGATTTATCACACTTCAAGTGTTGCCTTAGAATTCAAATGTATGTTGATGAATATTCAAACAACCACCACAACAACAAACAAAAAAATCTTGTGTTTTGCTTCTGATTTCTTACAACCAAGATTCTCACCCACTTGGGTAGCAGCAGCTATTTAGTGAGCAGGAGAGAAGCATTTTTCTGGATAACTACCAACATACCATACATTTCCTCTGAGCCTCTCAGGACACAGAACATTTCACGAGACAGAGGTAACAGAGAACCTATTAAAAACGGTCAATTAGAAGCATTCAGCCACGCACACATATACACAAACACACGAGAATTAATATTCACCTCGATTTCCTCTTTGAATCATGCATTTTGGTTTGTTAGTTGGTTTGCTTTGGTTTTATAGCTAGAAGGAACTCAAAGTTGATCTGATTCCAATGTCTCATCTTAATGTCAAAGAACTGAGGCCCAGGGAGAGGAATAGACTTGATTCCTATCTGCTGTCCACCTACGTAGCGCTGAACATCAACTAGAAAAAGGGGTTCAATCCTGTGATGTTTTTAAGAGTAATGTCTTCAAATGAGAGTATATTCCAATGAGAATGATCCAGATGGTGAGTGGCCTGGACAAAATTCCTTAGAAGACAATAGGGATCATTAATATATGACGTATTGACTGTTTACTGCGGGCAGTCATTGAGGTAATAGCTTTAGTACATCTTCACTCTTGACTATTGCCAATATGAGAGCAGCTCTACATTTAAAATTGCAGGGGTAAAAGGTAGTGAGGCTTAGAGAGGTAAAGTAACTTGTCCAGGCTCTTAGGTAGTAGCAGAGCCAGTGTAAGCTTTTGGCAGGAAAAAGCTTTTTGCAGGAAAGAGGTCTCTGCAGGAGGCACCCCTTTGTCTTGTCAGCAAACTTAAACCAGGCACCCCCATGCTGTAGTCATCTCTGGCCCCAGCACACCTTTTTTTTTTTTTTTTTTTTTTTTTTAGTTTCTGCTTTATAACAAAGTGAATCAGTCATACATATACATCTGTTCCCACATCCCTTCCCTCATGCATCTCCCCAGCACACCTTTTAATTTTTTTTTTTTTTTGCGGTACGCGGGCCTCTCACTGCTGTGGCCTCTCCCGCTGCGGAGCACAGGCTCCGGACGCGCAGGCTCAGCGGCCGTGGCTCACGGGCCCAGCCGCTCCGCGGCATGTGGGATCCTCCCGGACCGGGGCACGAACCCGTGTCCCCTGCATTTGCAGGCGGACTCTCAACCACTGCGCCACCAGGGAAGCCCTTAAATCTTTTGATCACATAATACCATGCCTAACTTGTTGGTTCTTTGCATAGATCAAAGAATTAGAAACGAAGAATGAGTAATTAACAGATGACCAGATCTCTTCCCCAGCTTCTCCTTCAGTCATCTCGCCACGAACAAACTGTGTGAACAAGATAACATCTCAACAAAGATCACGAGGAGTCGACAGCCTGCACACACGCCTGCACACAATGGGGGATGGCGACAACTCTGACCCCCTATCTCAGTGATCAACTGAGATTACTTTCTTGTTTCCTTTGAAAAGCTTTCACGGTTGAGCAGAATCTTCAGAGGTGGCTTCTGGGGGACAGTGAGTCCACCACCTCCCCAGATTGCCAGCATTCTAATTAAAAGCACTTTTCCGTTCTACCAACATTTGTGAGTATTGATTTTGTAAGCGGCGAGCAGTGGGACCCGATTTGATAACACCAGAACTTATGTCCAATTTTCGTTGAGTCTGAAAACACATGCTCTTTACCATGATGCCATGCAGCATCGTCCATAAAACGAGGCAACAAGTTCCACTGGATAGAAACCTTAGTGGAAGTTGCATATGAAACCCATTCTACCCTTTTCTGCTCTATGATCATAGGGCAACACTATCTAGGTTTTCTGATATCCAGTCCCAAGCTCTTTCCAATTGTTCACTTCCATTGCATTGCACAGTGTCTGGTGCATACATAGTATATTCTCAATAACTATCTCTTCAAGGAAAAATTGCAAAAAATGTTAAAATCATTCAAATACGAATTATAACATTTGTACAGAAAAAATCGTTGTGAACAAGGTTGTACACCATGCGGCAAAGAAACAGGTACTATAACAGGTAGCTTAGTGTTTTGTTAGATAAGAAGTCGGGGCTGTATTTGAGTTCCAGTTTAGTCATGTACAAGCTGTGTGACACTAAGTACATGACTTCACCTCTCTGAACTTCAGTTGACCAGCTATAACACAGAGGATAAAGGGTAGCAACAAAAGCAGTTGGCTATAGTGGCTTCACGGATATGATCCAAGCATAGAGTCTGACACAAGCAATCAATCAACAGCAGCCTTGATCACTGCTCTTACCAGCTATGCCTATGAGAGTGGTTTCCAGCATGAATATGCCAAGATCTCTTCTTACAAAGCAAAAGCTGTCAGTGTTCCCTAAGAATTGCAGAAGCATCTGCTTTTCTGATCTTAATATGGATTTCCAAAATCCACTTCGGTTCCTTGTTCAAAAGCGTAAGCTCTGATGAATTCTTCTAATGATTTTTATCAAAGGCAAGGTCCTCTGTAAGACTCTAAAACAGAGATAAGGGTATTATCTGCTTTATAGGCTTGTTTGAGACTTGACTTAATGAATGACACACTTGGGAGGTGCCTGACACCACATCTTACATATGTAATTAGACTAATTTAAAAACAGCCAACACTAGTAAGACCCTGACTCACCAAGTCCAGCGTGTGTGGGGTTTCCTCCACACCCCAGGCAATGTTCTTATACTAGCTGGGCATCCTACAACTCACTTATGACCCTCATTACCTGGAGATACCATCAGATCCTACAGGTTAAGGGCCCAGTCCTGCAAAACTGCCCCCTGACCCCAACTTCAGATGCCAATTGTAAGTTGAGCTTATCCCCTGGACTACACGGTTATAGATCTGAGGTTCCCATGACCTTCTGCGCCGTTCAGGTTCGATTAATTTGCTAGAGTGGCTAATAGAACTCAGAGAAACATTTTACTTACTCATATTACCTGTTTATTATAAAAGGTTGTAACTCAAGAACAGCCAGATGGAAGAGATGCCTAGAGCAAGGTACAGGGAAAGGGGGTGGAGCTTCCATGCTCTCCAGGGCACCCGTCTCCAGCACATCCATGTGGTCCCTCACGTGGAAGCTCTCTGAACCCTGTCTTTTTGGGTTTTTGTGGAGACTTCATTATATAGGCCTGATTGATTAAATCATTGGCCACTGGTGACTGAACTCCACCTCCAGCTCCTCCCCAGAGACTGGGCAGTGGGGCTGAGAGTTCAAAACCTCTAATCTTGCTTGACTCTGCTGGCAACCAGCCCCCAACCTTAGGTGCTTTCCAAAAGTCACCTCCTTAACCTAACCAAAGGCACCTTTATTGGTCTCCTCACTTAGGAAATTCCTAGTGCTTCAGCTTCTCTGTGCCAGAAAAGGGAGGAAAACCAAATATATATTTCTTATTTTAAATCACAATATCACAACTATGTAGTCCATAAAATGTTAACGGGTACATCAGTTATCTTTTGCTTCATTAATTCTATGAAACAAAAGCTAAAAGCTAAATTCCTCAGTGGTTTACAGTGACAAATATTTTCTCACTCTCACAGATGTTCAGGTTGGCCGATTTGGCTGAGGTTGGTTGGGCTCAGCTGGCCAGTTCCATTTCATGAAATGGGATGGCTAGACTTGGATGTAGGCTGCAGGCTGAGTTTGAGACTGATCTATGTTTTTCTCAGCCTCCTATTCCACTGGATCCCCAAGGCATGTTTTTCTCATTGTGAATTTCAGGAGTACAGGCCTAAGCCAAATCATGCTTCAGGCCAGGGACCAAAGCAAGTCATGTGGCACAACCCAAGTAGGTGGAGAAGGGACGGACATCTGCCAAAAGGGGTGAGGGATGGAAACAAAGATTTGGTAAATAATAATCAAATCCATGACAGTTGGATTCCAAGTATTCATGACCTGGTTAGACCAATGTAATCAAAATCATCCAGTAACAAATGAACTTCCCTCCAGGCCTCCAGCCAGCCAAACCCTTAGGATGGGGATGATTGGATAAGGGCAAGTTCAATTCCCCTCAAGAGCAATTCCTGCAGACTAAGTTGAAGAAAACTGGCCTCTGGCAGCGAGGCTGCATTTGAAATTCCAAATAAGGAAAGCCAGAGCTTAGGGCACTGCACAGTGAAGCAAATGCCAACTCCAAACCCTTATTACCATCGAAGGGGATGACACCTTCAATATATCTCAACAGAAAAACCATTTCCTTCCAGATGAGATGACAGGTGATATAGGAATACTGTGCATTTGATTCGATAGACTATTTAATATACAGTGGACCAAAAGCAGGACTAAAACCAAGGAGATAAGAACTCATACGAGCTTCAGGGTGAATTTAAGTGGGCACCTTACCCTAGTTTGTCAAAATAGATTTGCAAAAATAGTTCACAAGGGATAACGTGCGAGTGAGAGTGCAGGGGTGTAAGGTACAGGGAAGTGAGAAAGCATGATGTGTAGGAGCTACTCTGTAATTAAACTGTCTGATTTTGGCCGAGTGGCTGCTTTCTCAGACTCAGCAGTTTTACCTTGGGAGTGGCTAAGAGTTGAGCTTTAATTCCTAACTGTGATCATGATATATGATCCTTTTAATGTATTGTTGAATTTGGTTTGCTAACATTTTGTTGAGGATTTTTGTATCTCTGTTCATCAGCGCTATTGACCTATAAATCTCTTTTTTGTGGTATCTTTGTCTGGCTTTGGTATCAGGGTGATGTTGGCCTCATAGAATGAGCTCAGAAGCATTTCTTCCTCTTCAATGTTTTGGAAAAGTTTGAGAAGGTTAGGTGTTAACTCTTCTTTAAATGTTTGGTAGAATTCACCTGTGAAGTCTGGTCCTGGACTTCTGTTTGTTGGGAGGTTTTCTAAAATGACTGATTCACTTTCATGGCTGGTATTCAGTCTGTTCATATTTTCTATTTCTTCCTGATTCAGTAATGGGAGATTGGTATGCTTCTAGGAATGTATTCATTTGATTGGCATAGAATTGTTCACAGTAATCTGTTATGATCATTCGTATGTCTGTGTGTTTAAAGTAATGCCTGCTAGAGAGTAATCTCTCATGCTGTATTAGCCTTTAGGGATGTCAGCAGCATAACCATAATTACATCCATAAGGAGAGTGTAAAGGGATTTACTCTATCAGGGATCCTTGAAACAGGATCTCTAGATTACAGGGCATGGTGGTTGATAACAGGTCTGCAAATTCATGGAACACTAGAGGCAGTATCTGTGCCACCTTCCTTTGAAACTGGCATGCCTGTGATTTAGAAGAAGAGAACATTTTGGAAGGTGAGATACACCTTGGCTTCCTAAGGCAAGGTGAGATACAGCCTGCAGCTTTTGCTGGTTTCTGATGGGGCGCTCTCTCTGGGAGCTGCCAGGTGCCACATAAAAAGCCCAGAGATCTTGAGGCTGCCAAGCGGAAACACCACATCCTGAGACCTCATGGGGAGTAAGCGATGCTCAAGACACCACAACTCTTCTAGCCCAGACCCAGACCTGTACTTGGAGCAAAGAAGACCGCAAGGTCTGCTAGCCCCACCACCACCTGACTGCAACTACATGGCAGAATCTGAGCGAGAGCTGCCTCACCAGGCCTAGTCAACCTCAGATTCAGGGCAAAATCAACGGTTTTTTTTATTGTTTTAAGTCACTGTTTTCCCATGATGTGTCATTCACCGATAGAGCCCCAGATGAGATGGTAGTGATCATGCAGCCACCACAGTGGAAGGATAGAGCCAAGGTAGCCACAGCGGGTGGAGCTCTGGCTCACATTCTCTGTGTCCATCAAAACAGCTCTTTCTGCATTGGAATTCTGTATACATTTTTTTTTTTCATTTTAAGGGAAAAAGGCTTCTACTGCTACAAGAAAAAGTTTGAAAACCACTGAATTAGGTAACACCTCCCACGTTTCCAAGATCCACGGTTTCAATAATGAAGTTCACATTAACTAATAACAATGGCTGAGTATGCACTGCGAGTATGTACAGTGAATCATTATGTTTCCACCATGCCCACCAGCCCAAGGTCAACCCACTGTGGAAGAGCAGAGGCAGGGTTTGGACCCAGGCATCCTGATCTCAGGGCCCACACTTCCTGTTAGAACAATACAAGAGTTAAATTGAACTATGCTGCTTACCAAAGAATAGTGCTCGTGCTACTTAAGGACAGGTATGAACAAGGGCCACGTCCACTTGTAAGTTGAGTAGCTGCTACACGGCCCAGTTGGCTTCTAAAATACTGCCCAGCCCATAGAAAAGGGAACCCTCCTACACCACTGGTGGGAACGTAAATTGGTGCAGCCACTATGGAAAACAGTATGGAGGTTCCTCAAAAAACTAAAAATAGAGTTGCCATACGATCCAGCAATCCCACTCCTGGGCATATATCCAGACAAAACTGTAATTCAAAATGACACCTACACCCCAGTGTTCATAGCAGCACTATTTACAATAGCCAAGACAAGGAAACAACCCGGGTGCCCATCGACATGAATGGATAAAGAAGATGTGGTACATATATACAATGGGATACTACGCAGGCATCAAAAGGAATGAAATAATGCTATTTGCAGCGACATGGATGGACCCAGAGATGATCAAACTAAGTGAAGTCAGTCAGAAACAGAAAGACAAATATCATATGATATCACTATATGCGGAATCTAAAATATGACACAAATGAACTTATCTACAAGAGAGAAACAGACTCACAGACATAGAGAGCAGACTTGTGGTTGCCAATGGGGAGGGGGAGGGGGAGGGAAGGATTGGGAGCTTGGGATTAGCAGATGCACACTATTATATACAGAATGGATAAACAACAAGGTCCTACTGTAGAGCACAGGGAACTATATCCAAAATCCTGTAATAAACCATAATGGAAAAGAATATGAAAAAGAATACATACATATGTATATGTATGTATAACTGAATCACTTTGCTTTACAGCAGAAACTAACACAACATTGTAAATCAACTATACTTCAATTAAAAAAAATACTGCCCAACCCAAATCTCTGACCCCAGCTCCACTTTCTTTAGGGTGGAGAGGTGATTCATCAAGTCATTGACACACATTAATTTCTCTAGTGGGTAAGCAATTACCAAGGGGACCCAGATAATAGAAGAAGAGAGACAAAATGTACTGGTGGGAAATGCCACAGAAATAGTTTTTTCCAAGCAAGGTATAGAACCCAAAAGAGCTACGTACGGGAGAGAAGACAAAGGGTAGAAGAATCCAGATGAAGAAGAGATGAGGAAATTTGAGACTAACAGAATTAGAAGATGTCTGCAAACAATGAGCTATATTTCCTTTTTGAATCGTTCCAAAGGATCAGCCTGACTGAAAGAATAATCAATAATACTAATTTATTATTAAGACTATTTATTGAGCCTCCAACACATACAATTATGTTTAGTTCATATAAGCATCCTATGATGTGGGCATTACTGTTTGCATTGTGCACATGAGGAAATTGAGGCTCAGACAGGTTCAACACTAGCCCAGAGCATGGAACTCATAAATGGAAAAGACAGAATTTAAATCCAGGATTCAATGACTGATTTCAAATCTATGCTTTTCTCTGAGAGACATAAGAGACATTCTGGGGTGAGATTATCTCCCTTTAATTATACACATAAGGCTCATATATGTATTTATCAAACACCTGAGTCTTCCATCTTTTTTTTTTAAAGAACACAAGAGAAAATTACATAAGAAGGATAGTCCCTGTACACTGAAAATGCTACCATGTAATCTGCAAGAAAACGTGACTCTGAGACAAAAATATAAATCTAGCCAAGTACTGAAATCTACAATGCTGTACTGACAGGGGCTACATGGAGAGAAATCTAAGATCAAAACCATGTGGGAGGGGGCTTCCCTGGTGGCGCAGTGGTTGAGAGTCCGCCTGCCGATGCAGGCGCCAAAAAAAAAAAAAAAAAAAAAAACATGTGGGAAGAAGGAGGGATTCATGAGGCATAACAGATCTTAACAGGTGGCTTTAGGCTCCATGAGAGACTGGTATGTAGTTTCTGATACACTGTGAGAAACCCCTGCCACATTTTTTACTTAGGGACACATGTCATGGCTTGGCTGTGATTTGCTGTGTCTGCTTTGAAGCACCTCAGGGTTTATTTACTGAAGTGCATTAATTTCACACATGACTGACAATAGTTCACACCACACTGTGAAACTTACATAAAATTTGCAAGAACAATACAGAAAACTTCAGATACTCTTTTGCCAACTTTTAATATTTTGCCAAATTCTTTATCATATCCTCTCTCTCTCTCAATGTGTGTGTGTGTGTGGGGGGGGTGTATGGGTGTGTATACCTTTACACTTCCATGTTTATTTCCTAAGCATGGGGCCATTCTCTTACACAACCACAGTAAAGTTATCAAATCAGGAAATTCAACCAATGTCTTGCTTTTTTTTTTCTTTTTTTGCGGTACGCAGGCCTCTCACTGTTGTGGTCTCTCCCTTTGTGGAGCACAGGCTCCGGATGCAAAGGCTCAGCGGCCATGGCTCACAGGCCCAGCCGCTCCGCGGTATGTGGGATCTTCCCGGACCGGGGCACGAACCCGTGTCCCCTGTATCGGCAGGCGGACTCTCAACCAATGCGCCACCAGGGAAGCCCTGTCTTGCTATTTTTGAAGGAGATGGGCCAATTTTCTTTTCTTTTCTTTCTTTCTTTCTTTTTTATGTTTAATAGATGTCACTCACTTTGAGTGTTTCCAATGTTTCCTCATGAGAGGATTCTGGTTAAGCGTTCCTGACCGGAATACTACAAGGATAATGATTTGTCCCTTTTCAGTGTACTATCATGTCCAGAGGCTCATGGTATCCACCTGCATTTGCTGATGATTACTCAGTCAAGATGCTGTTGGGCTTCTCTACTGGATAGACATACTTGCAGTTGATAAGTAATCTATGGGGAGACACTTTAGCAGTACTAACCTTTGAGTCCATGATTAAGGGTCAGACCCCCATCTGCCTATGGGTCTCAGCTTCCACATTCCCTACTGATATGAAGGATGCAAGGTGAGCTTCATAATCAACATCTGGGCATTGCCTGTTTTAAGAAAGGGTGGCGGGCCTCCCTGGTGGCGCAGTGGTTGAGAGTCCGCCTGCCGATGCAGGGGATACGGGTTCGTGCCCCGGTCTGGGAGGATCCCATATGCCACGGAGCGGCTGGGCCCGTGAGCCATGGCCGCTGGGCCTGCGCATCCGGAGCCTGTGCTCCACAACGGGAGAGGCCACAACAGTGAGAGGCCCGCATACCGCAAAAAAAAAAAAAAAAAAAAAAAAAGAAAGGGTGGCAATAAAATATGTATTTCATACTTCCTCTTCAGACAAGCTGAGATAGGCCCACTTTTCCTTGCTCTTTCCCATCAAGCAAAACTGTGAACTCTGGAAATACCACAAGAGATAATCAAAGGTAGAAAGAAGGGCTTCCCTGGTGGCGCAGTGGTTGAGAGTCCGCTTGCTGATGCAGGGGACACGGGTTCGTGCCTCGGTCCGGGAAGATCCCACATGCCGCGGAGTGGCTGGGCCCGTGAGCCATGGCCGCTGAGCCTGCACGTCCAGAGCCTGTGCTCCGCAACGGGAGAGGCCGCAATGGGAGAGGCCACATCAGTGAGAGGCCAGAGTACCGAAAACAAAACAACAACAACAACAAAAGGTAGAAAGAAGAAGATAATCTGGTTTGGAAGTCCAGGATGGCAGAAGGGCATAGTGGCAGAGCATCTTGCATCCCCCTATCCAAGAGAAGGCGACCCAGGCCCAGTGTTTCCCTGTTCATGACCGTGTAATAGAAGACAGTCCAAGCAGGCTTCGTCCTCTGCCAGAGAAAACAGAAGTGCCTCTTACAACATCAGGGGAGTCTGACACCACTGAGAGGGGAGGTCATTTGGGAGTCCCACCAGATATAAGCAGCCGAGGGAAACACCCTCTTTCCTCACTGGGTCTGAGATTCACCTTTTCCCTGGAGAGATACTGAGGTGGTCAGGACAGGCCAAACCAGCAAGTGGGACCCAGCTGTTACAGGGTTTGGTCTAGGGAGGCTCTTTGTCCCCATGGGCCTTGAGACTATTCTCCCCCATCCGGCGGTGATGGGTGGGTGAGGGAGGGACCTGTCTAAGCAAGCAGCCTGGTCGGAGGGTCTTTCTGTCCCTGCAGATCCAAGACTCTTCTCCTTCCTCCCTAACCCTGAGAGACCAGGAGAAGGAGTGAGCAGTAGGAGGGTCACACCACAGCTCTCCTCCAAAAAGACACCTGGCAGCCTGGCCTGAGGAAACCTCTTATTCTTCTTCAGGCAGCAACATCAGGGGACCAATGGAAGCACAAGCAGCACCTGATAACCAAGCAGACCAAAATAACACCGTCAAGACAGCAAAAACTGGGACCACAGTTCACAGAAGGAGGCCAAGAACCACCTGTTAAACCTTAATGCAGTAACTGCCTGCCAGAATAAAAGATTCAAGCAGGTCCCAGCATCTCCTAATACAATAAACAAAATGCCCAGGATACAAGTGAAAATCACCCACCATGCCAAGAATGAAGAAAATCACAGCTCAAATGAGAAAAGACAACCAAATGACACCATCACTGAGTCAATTAGATGTTGGAATTATCTGACAAAGATTCTAAAGCTGCCATCATAAAAATGATTCAGCAGTCAATTGTAATATCTCTTGAAACCAATGAAAAAATTAAAAAAACTCATCAAAGATAGTGTGTGTGTATATATACACACACACACACACATATATACGTGTGTATATGTGTGTGTGTGTGTGTGTATCCCCAAATGTAAATGACAGAACTTGAAATTACGGTAATAAAAAAATACTCACAGCGTAAGCTCAGGAGAAGAATGGAGATGACAGAGGATAGAATCAGTAAGCTTGAGGACACATCCATACAATTTACCCAGTTTGAACAATACATAGACAATAGACTGAGAAACAATGAAGAGAGCCTCAGTCACCTGTGGAATAATAACAAAATATGCAATATTTGTATTTTCAGAGTCCAAGAAGGAGGGGAGAAAGAGAGTAAGGCTAAAGAGCATTAGAATAAATAACTGCTGAACACGTTCCAATTTTGATGAAAGGTACAAACCTACATATTCTAGAAGGTGAACTGACCCCAGAGAGGATAAACCCAAAGAAATGCATGCCAAGACACATCATAATTAAACTTTTTAAAACTAAAGATGAAGAAAAATATCCTGAAAGGAGCATTTCTTATAGGAGAATATCAATTTGAATGACAGGAGATTTCTCATGGATATGATGAAGGCCAGAAGGACATATTGTGCAAGTGCTGAAAGAGGAGAATTGTCAACTGTGAATTCTATACCCAGTGAAACTATGCTTATGAATGAAGGCAAAATGGAAACTTTCTCAGATGAAGAAAAAGAAAAATAATTTGTTGCTAACAGTTCTACTCTGAAAGGAAGTTCTTCAGACAAAAGGGAAATCTTGGAACATCAGAAATTAATTAACAACAGAGTAGAAATGTGGGTATATATAATAATGTATACTTTTCCTCATAGCTTCATAAATCATATTTGATAATTGAAACAAAAATTATAACACTGCCTGATACCCAAGACAATGATATTTATGAGTTAGGAAGGTAAAGAGACCTAGACAGAAGTGAGGCTTCCAAAATTCACTCAAAGGGGTAAACTGCTGATTCTAGTAAACTATAATAAGTCATGTATGTATATTGTAATACCCTAAATAACCACCATGAAAAATATACAAAGAGATACACTAAAAATCACTATAACTGAAACTAGTTGGAATCCTCAAAAATGTTGAAGTAACCCAAAGGAAGACAAGAAAAGAAAAATAGAAGAACAAAACTGGAGAAAGCAAATAGAAAACAAATAATAAAATGCAAAATAAAGCACTGATATATCAATAACTACCCTAAATGTAAATGGTCTAAATATGCCAATCAAAAGACAGAGATTGGAAGAATGGATAAAAATATGACCAAAATATATGCTGCTTAAAAGAAATTCACTTCAAATTCCACTACATAGGCAGGTTGAAAATAAAAGGGTGGGGAAAAAATACCAAGCAATAATTATCTTTTTTGTTTTTAAAAAGAAGGTATGGTTATATTAATATCTGATAAAGTAGACTTCAGAGCAAAGACAGTTACTGCAAAGGAGAACGTTATAATAATATTAAAAGGATCAGTCCACCAGGAAAACACAATGATCTGAAATGTACAATCACCAAAAACAGAGTCTCAAAATACATGGAGAAAAAACTGATATGGCTGAAAAGGGTTACAGATAAATCCACAATTATACCTGGGGTTTCAAAACTGCCTTCTCAGCAACTGGTTAAATAACTAGACCAAAGAGCAGCAAGGATATTGAAGATAAGAACAATACAGTCAACCAGAAGGATCTAATTGACATAAACAGTCCACTCAACAAGAGAAAAATACACATTTTGTTAAGTGTTCCCCAAATATTCACCAAGATAGACCATATCCTGGGCCATAAAACAAACTTCAACAATTGAAAAGAATTAAAATCACACAGAGTGTTGTAGAACAGCAATGGAATCAGATAAGAAATCAGTAAGAGAAAGGCAAGAGGAAAATCTTTAAATTATGTAAAAAAGTAAACAACACACTTCTAAAGAATTCATGGGTTAAAGGGCAAATCTCAAAGAAAAATTTAAAATATCATAGAAGTGAATGGACATAAGCCTGACACACCAAAATGTGTGGGACATAGCTAAAACACTGCCAAGAGGGAAATTTGTAACACTAAACACTTACTTTAGAAATGAGAAAAGTTCTAACTGCAAGAAGCTGGAAAAAAAGAGCAAAATAAACACAAAGCAAGTGGAAAGAAGGAAGTAATAAGAGCAGAAATCATTGAAACCGAAAATAGGCAATCTATAGAAACAAATCCATGAAACAGAAAACTGACTCTTCAAAAAATCAATAAAACAGATCAACTCTTAGCAAAACTGATGAAAATAAAGGGAAAATGCAAGTTACCAACATCAGAAGTTAAATAAGATACAAAACAACAGATCTTGCAGTCATTAAAACAATAAGTGAAGATAACCAACATCTTTATATTCCTAAATTCAGCTGCTTAAAAGAAACAGACCAATTCTTTGAAAACTATAAACTACCTAAACTCCATTAAGATGAAACAGACAATCTGAATAGTGCTACAACCATCAAATGAATTGAATCTGTAATTTAAAATCTCCTGAAAAAAGTAATCTCCAGGCTTCACTGAACAACTCTATCAAACACATAAAGAAGAAATAACACCAATTTCATCTAATCTCTTCAACACTTCCCAGCTCATTTTATAAAGTCAGTATTACTCTGATAACAAAATCTGGCAAAGGCAATATATAAAACAGAAACCACAGACCACTCTCTCTAATTAATTAATTAATTAATTTATTATTATTATTATTTGGTCTTGTGGCTTGTGGGATCTTAGTTCCCCAACCAGGGATTGAACCTGGAGCCATGGCAGTGAAAGGGCCGAGTCCTAACCACTAGACTGCCAGGGAATTCCCTCTCATTAATTTAGATGCAAAACCTCAATAAAACATCAGTAAATAAAATCTGACAAGGCATAAAAATAATTATACAGCATAAGTAAGTGGAATTTATTCCAGATATGCAAGAATGGTTCAACATTAGAAAATGAATTGATGCAGTCCACCATATTAACCAACTAAAAAAAAGAGATGTTCCGCACTGTCACTGCCTCAGTGCCAGGGTCCTGGCCAGGTAGACCAGGGAAACTCAAGAGGTTTTCTGGAAAAGGAGTATATTCCTTTAAATCCTAGACTTTATGAAAGGCTACTTGTCATTCAGGCATTTACTAAATAACTCTCAAGTGCTAAGCTCTGTATGTGATGTTTCTAAGCTTTATCTTATTTAATCCTTATTATTGCCTTTACTTTTCAAATAAGTAAACTGATTCAAAGAAAATGACTTGCCCAAGGTCATACAGCTATTATGTAGAGGAGCTGGTGTCCAGCTCCAACACGCAGGTTCATTATTATTCCTTCCACAGGTGATTGGAAGTAGGCTATCACAATATCCGGTCAGTTTAAAAACTGGAATGAAATGTAGGGTTTAGAGGTCCCACCTTCTTACCATATTAATGAGAAGTGGAGGGACAGTCCCACAGGTTCCTCCCTGGGAGCCAGGGCAATGCCCTATACAAAGCCTAACAAATCTTTTACGCAAATTACAAGCCAGAGAAACTCTAACTTTTAAAGGCCAAAGGCCTATTAATCTTGCTATCGATTGTGTATCCTCTCTAAATCGTTGTCTTTAATATTTTGTTAAGTAAACACAACTATAAAATAAAAAGAAATCAAAACCTGTAAAATAATTTACCTATCCAGAGTTCCAAAACTCTAACAAATCATCTCTTCTCATGTTTGCAGGTTTCTCTCCAGTCCTTGTTTACCTGCACATGTTAGTTTTACAAAATTATTTATAGAGTCATTTGATACATTTTAACTGGGCACCTGATATAAGGTAAGAAATTTGCTGGACTTTGGGGATACCATAAAAAGCAAAAATAGACTGTCTCTATTCTCATGAAGCTTAGATAATCATGACTCCATTTTTATTATTTTTTCATAGTAATCTTACACGTCCACATCATTCTATTTTGAGCCATCAAAACATTCCATTCAGGTAAAACATAATTCACCTACTTCCTTTTACTGTAGAATGTTTTGTTCCCAGATTTTTACTATTTTATTTTATTTTATTTTATTTTATTATTATTATTTTTTTTACGGTTCGCGGGCCTCTCACTGTTATGGCCTCTCCCGTTGTGGAGCACAGGCTCCGGACGCGCAGGCTCAGCGACCATGGCTCAGTGGCCATGGCTCACGGGCCCAGCCGCTCCGCGGCATGTGGGATCTTCCTGGACCGGGTCGCGAACCTGTGTCCCCTGCATCGGCAGGCAGACTCTCAACCGCTGCGCCACCAGGGAAGCCCCTACTATTTTAGATAATAATGAAGTTTTTTGTTTGTTTTTCTTTTGTTTTAGATGATTTCTTTACCTTTCACTCCAAGGAGTAGGGCTTTGGGGTTACAAGAGTATGTTCCTTGTCATGGTGCTTAAACATATTGCTGAATTTATCTCTGAAATAGCTGACTATACACAGCTACCAGGAAGATACACCGAGTCTTACCATATGTGTAGTAACACTGAGTATTGTGATTTTTAAAAACGTTTTTAATGAGGCTTTTCAAACAAACTAGAGAGATAGCATAATGGACCCTCATATGTAAAACATTCACTTTCAACTGTTATTAATGCCACCTTTTGAACTATTTCTTTTATTGGAGTGGCATTGGGAGAGGATTATTTATCTGTTTCACCCCAAATCCACTAAATCAATGTGCTACAAGTGATATTTCAATATCGTAGTTTTAAATCAATGTGGTACAAGTGATATTTCAATATCATAGTTTTAAATCAATGTGCTACAAGTGATATTTCAATATCATAGTTTCAGGATAAGATGAATCCAACCATTTCCTCAACAAGTCAGTTTCTATTTAGAGCATGTCACATGGAGAAAATCTGAATTGCATGCCATGTTTGGATGAACCCAAAATGTAGCTGTGCTTATGTATGCCAAGGAGGAGGCTTAAAGAAGAGATATCTTTTAATTCTTCAGTTCACCTAGCATTTGCTTTACTTTCATATGTTTCAGAGTGCTCTTGTGTGTAAGCCTGTATTTTGCCCTAAAACATGTATTTTCTCTGCTATAACTTTATTTTTAAGTGATGTTCAAGTGCAAGATACCTATGTGACCCCAAAGTAAAAACAGTGGGAAAGAAAATGGCTCAGGAAAAAGAAAAAAAAATACAACAAATTTTCATTACATTTTTCTTTATATATATATATATATATATATATATACACACACATATATATATATATATATATATTTTTTTTTTTGCAGTACGCAGGCCTCTCACTGTCGTGGCCTCTCCCATTGCGGAACACAGGCTCCGGACGCGAAGGCTCAGCAGCCATGGCTCACGGGCCTAGCTGCTCCACGGCATGTGGGATCTTCCCGGGCCGAGGCACGAGCCCGTGTCCCCTGCATCGGCAGGCGGACTCTCAACCACTGCGCCACCAGGGAAGCCCTTTCATTATATTTTATGTATAAACTCCATATATTGAATTTCAATGGCTGTTTATTTATATAAACTTGCTTTATTGCTCAATTGATATCTTCTTCCTCCATTTTTTCCCCCATTAATATTATGTGTGTTTGTATATGTGTATATATTATATATATGCACATAATTAATTTATAATATTATATCATAGCAAATTATATATCATATTAATAATAATTATTATACACATAGTCAGACTCTTCTGGTGCTACTGTGTATTCTATCTAAAGAATCTGGTTAAATCACAGGAACTATGCACAGGAGTCCCCACAATTACCCAAAGAATCAAACTTATAGACAGATGTTATGTTTGCCATGGCTATATAATGCAGAATACGGAGAGCTAGTGTTCTCAAACTGACATATCTGGGTTCGAATCCTGACTCTGCCTTCTTTTATCTGCTAAGTACTATGTAAGACTTAAATTAACACCTTAAGCTACATTTGTAAAATGTAAATAACACAGTGTGCATAAAAGGCTGTTGTGGATATTAAACTACATTATGTAACGTAAAGTAAATTACCTTATATAAAGATGTTCAACAGATGGTGGTAGTGGGAGAGGAGGGGGTAAAGGAAAACAAGGAAGGAATAACATTTATTAGTTCACATCCAATATCTTTCAAAAAAAGAAAATAGAAAAAAAATTTTGACCTATTATCATGATTGCCAAAACTTGTTATTATTTGTAATTTCATTTCATTGTTTAACTTGGGATAATTCTCTCAAATCCGGTGACAGCTTGATAGAACAAACTGCTTAATACTTGAACTATGAATTGCTGTCACTCTCTTTGTATATGTCTTAAATATAATCCACACTCAAGCTTCAATTGGTCTATATAGTTTTTTGGGGTTTTCTTCCTCTGGACAGCAAGTGGAACAGTTTCTCTCTTAGGCTTCTCGTGATTGTTTTCTTCTTTTTGTTTTCTTCCAGATTACCAAGGTCCTTGTTACATATTTTGTTGCAGTCTTCACTAAATATGATAATCTTCAGGTCTATCCATGTTGCTGCAAATGGCATTGTTTTATTCTTTTTTTTTTTTTTTTTTTTTGGGTATGCGGGCCTCTCACTGTTGTGGCCTCTCCCGTTGCGGAGCACAGGCTCTGGACACACAGGCTCTGGACACACAGGCTCAGCGGCCATGGCCCACGGGCCCAGCCGCTCCGCGGCATGTGGGATCCTCCCGGACTGGGGCACGAACCCGTGTCCCCTGCATCGGCAGGTGGACTCTCAACCACTGCGCCACCAGGGAAGCCCTGTTTCATTCTTTTTTAAGGCTGAGTAATATTCCATTGTATATATGTACCACATCTTCTTTATCCATTCATCTGCAGATGGACATTTAGGCTGCTTCCATATCCTGGCTACTGTAAATTGTGCTGCTATGAACATTGGGGCCCCTGTATCTTTGTGAATTAGAAAATAATCTTCTTTGGGTGTGTTTGTGTGGTAGTATGAGTGTGTGTATGTGTCTGAGTTGTGATGTGAAATACATTTCTTACTATGTACCAAAGTCAAATAAGTCTCCAAAAATATGTGTCTCCACAGATGTGGAGACACTTTAATACTGTGAGGATGGTATTAGTACCTACTTCATAGGGTTGTTGCTAAATGTTATTAAATGTTAAACAGCTAAAGTACTTGAACCAACACCTGCACAAAGTGAGCAACTGTTATAGGTTGACAACTATTACTAGTTGTTAGCTATTGTAGGTACTGGTGATAGTGCCCCTCTGTTTCTGTATACATGAGTAGTGCTCTTTGGTACAGACTCTAGCTCCATTTGTCCACTATTAGTGCCCTCTTCTAGAATAAAAAATAAAGGCCTTTCTAGATCAGTGGTTTCCAGAATGTGGAACAACAAACAGTGGGGAGAGGAGTCTGAAATAAGACAACTAACTTTTTATTTTTCCAGGAACATAAAAACAAACAAAATAATCTATGTTTTATCATCATCACTGCCACCACCATCATAATCCCTGAAGAAACAAGAAAACTTAAATACAAATAAAACAGGAAAAAAATTGCTGAATAAAGTTAACCAGATACATCAAAATTTATGAAAATCTTGTATTTTACTTGTATTTCCTTAGAGCAGAGTGAAACATATTCTTAGATCGGAGTCAGTTCAAGAAGCAACAGTTAGGATCCACATTCTTGCCTAGTCCTTGGACTCTTTCTAAAACTTCAAAGCATATGCTCAACTTCTATGAGATTCTGAGCCTATTTCTGGAGGATGTGATCACATATACCATATCTGCTTATATATGTATGCACTTACTTATACATTTACTTATGTTAATATGTTAAAGGAGCCTCAAGTCAGAGCTTCTATATACCATCAGCTACTTGTGAGTTGCTGGAGAAAAACAAATATTTAAGTACTTCCAATTTTCAGCTTCACTTTTGCATGTGGACAGTCTGTGAATATGGGTTAATAATCTGTGCCATTAACTTCCTATGTACAGTGGCACCAAAAGTTCTTTTCGTGTTGTACCAAGAGACAAGTGATATGAAATGACCTATACATTCTGAACAGATCTCCCAGAAACTTGAGGACTGGTGATGTTAGAGCTAAGCTCCCTCATCCTGCTATACTGCATACTTCCCCAACTAGGTGAATCTAATCGGTGTGCCCAGGGTATTCTCGGTAGGTGAGTTGAGAAACTCATTAAGGAACATTTCAATGATAAGTTCTAATTCTCCTGAGAGTGTGTGCATTAAAAACAATATTGAATCTAAGGAAAAGGAGGGGTATTAATAAAACCTACTGCTGTGTAACAAATCACCCCAATACTTACTGACTTAAGGCAACAAACATTTATTTTGTCACATATTCTGTGGGTTAGAAATCTGGACACAGCATAAATGGGTCCTCTGGCTCAGGGTCTCTTACATCAACTGCTACAGCCAGGATGGCAACTGGGAAAGTCTCGCCTTATGTCTCAAATAGGGGATGGTCTCCCAAGCTCATTATATGGTTGTCGGCAAGGCACAATTTCCATGGCTATTGAAATGCGGGCCTCAGTTCTTTCCTGGCTGTCAGCGGAAGGCCTCAGATCCTTTGCCCCATGTGTCACTTCACAGCATAACTCACAACCTAGCAGCTAACTTCCCTCAGAGCAAGCAAGGGAGAGACAGTGAGACAGAACACCCGAGGCAGATGCCAGCGTTGTTAGGTAACCTCATCTCAGAAATGAACATCAGCGCCTTTGTCTATTTTATCTGTTAGAAATGAGTCACTAGGTTTGGCTGAAATGCACAGGGAAGGGAGTGCTCAAGAGCGTGAATCCAGGAGGTGAGGACCACTCAGTCATGTTAGAGGCCCTGCCACAAGAGATCAGAAGGCACTATCTAATCCAAACCTAAATTTCTCAACATTAGAAATCAGTGAATGGGGCTTCCCTGGTGGCGCAGTGGTTGAGAGTCCGCCTGCCGATGCAGGGGACACGGGTTCGTGCCCCGATCCCAGAAGATCCCACATGCCGCGGAGCGGCTGGGCCCGCGAGCCATGGCCGCGGAGCCTGTGTGTCCGGAGCCTGTGCTCCGCAACGGGAGAGGCCACAGCAGTGAGAGGCCCGCGTACAGCAAAAAAAAAAAAAAAAAAAAAAAAAAAAAGAAATCAGTGAAGTCAAGTTATAAGGAAACTGTACAAGCATACTAAAAGTGGGACTATTTCTTTTCTGGTTTGTTCCTATTGCATCCAAGTTCTAAGGACAGTGCCTGGCGCAGAACTAAATGAAGTAATGCGTGGAGGATATACCAAGCCAAGGCCCCTGTCTGGGTTCCCTTTATTCATCTTCAGAATTCACCTTGAGCCCCATCTTCAGGGGCCTGGAGTATGTAATCCCTAGTCTATGATTCCTCCAGCTCTGGGCACTGGAGGAGATGAAGTTTCACATGTTATGGGGACTGCCACATCTTCTACTTAGTATACTGATATTATCCAATGTAAACTAATCCTCACAGTATGGACAAATAGACTTAAATGGAGCCTTGGGTTGGAAAAAATAATATTACCACTGGCACAAGTGAATATTAAGAAAATGACAGAACTGTCACTTTTTTATTCCTTCTGCAGTTCCATTTAAGTGCATAAAATATTCTGATCCAATTAGATTTGACAAAGCCCACCAAAAAAAAATAAACATATCAGGAAGACAAGAAAGATTTGCTCCACTGCACCTTAGCATAAGTCTTTATTTTACATTTACATATTATTTCTTTATGAAGTGTTCTCTAATAAGGAAACTATTCACTACTCAAAAACAATTCTGGAAATAAACTGATTTTAGAGCCAGATCTTTGAATCTTTGTATCAGAAGGTGTTAAACCAAATATTTGTTTTTTTTAAAAAAAAGAATTAAGCATTTCAATTTTATTACTCTTGCTAAACTATTAATAGTGCTTTTAAGAGTAAGATTTTAGTAAGAGCAATTCTCTACTTTTAACACAATAACTTATTTAAAATGTTTCTCTCCTCTTTAGCAGATTCTTAACATCTATTTTGTGTGCTTTATAGTATTCCTAAATAACAGTATGGTAGTCCATATATAATTTATATATTATATATATACACATATACAAATATATATATATGTATAGCCATAGGCATATACTGATATATCTTTACCTACCTACCTACATATATAGAGAAAGAGAAAGAGGGAGGAGAAATTGAGAATGCTAAAACATATTTCTACTCTTTGGGATTTCTAGTATAAAGTCTTTATAAACCATCCTCTTACCTGGAATACTCTTTGGGATTTCTAGTATAAAGTCTTTATAAACCATCCTCTTACCTGGAATAATAAAACCAAATGGCCTAACTGGCTTTCCTACTGCTCTTGTCACCTATAACTCAGCCTCAGTCCCCAAACCACTGAGCGAAACCAGATCATATCACTTCCCTACTTAAAAACCTTAAATGACTTCCCACTGTGCTTTGAAGGAAGTACAAACGCTTCCTCCCAGGGCCCAAGATTCACTGGCAGACCACTGACCTTGTCACCTGTCCTTCTGTCTCCTGTTCACCTTCCACTATCCCAGTGGCTCCTTTCAGCTCTCAGGACACAGCAGGCTCCCCTCTCCTTAAGAGCGCTCTCTGTTGCTTTCCGTTCCTTCTATCAAGTCCGTTCTACCCCCAGATTAGTATGCCTGGCTCCTTTTCACCCTTGTGCCAAGTCCACTGTCACCTCCTCAGAGAGCTTTGCCTTCCAACCCAAACTATCCCTCAGTACCAGATCGCCCCGCTTCACTTTCCATACAGCACCTATGGGAGCTCTTTAGTTATTGGCTGCTCTACTGCTGTCTCCTGCACTTGGATGCTGTGTTCCCAATGAGCAGACATCGACTCCCTCCTGTTCAAGGTTGAACCTCAGTATTTAGAATCCTGCTTGAAACACAGTAGACATTCAATGCATGTATATAGTGGGTGAATGGATGAATCAATGAATATTGATTGTCATGAATGAATCATAAGTCATATCATTAATTTTCTTATTGCTCATTTCCTTATTTAAGAAATGGGAGGGGTTTCCCTGGTGGCGCAGTGGTTGAGAATCTGCCTGCTAATGCAGGTGACACGGGTTCGAGTCCTGGTCTGGGAGGATCCCACATGCCGCGGAGCAACTAGGCCCGTGGACCGCAACTACTGAGCCTGCGCGTCTGGAGCCTGCGCTCCGCAACGGGAGAGGCCACGACAGTGAGAGGCCCGCGCGCCGCGATGAAGAGTGGCCCCCGCTTGCCACAACTAGAGAAAGCCCTCACACAGAAACGAAGACCCAACACAGCAAAAATAAATAAATGAATAAACTCCTACCCCCAACATCTTCTTTAAAAAAAAAAAAGGAAATTCAGGAAATACATACCTTTAACTTTGTTGGGGACACTGAATGAGATGATTTAAGTAAATTTTCAATGGGAAGGCTGACACACAGTACGCATTCAATAAATGTTAGTTCTTCCCCTTTTCTCCCCAAGGAATGCATAATTTGCTTAAAGACGCAACAGAGCACATGAATCCTCAGAATCAGAGGAGCCGCAACCTTAACGTTTTCCCAGAGCACTTCCGACAGCTTGTTGGTTAGCCTCTCGCTAGTACAGGCTCATTCTGCCCCTTTTCCCACTTACACATCTACAAAAACCTCTATCCCTACATGAACTTTCTACCAGAAAATAATCCAGTCACCCTAACTTAGTCTAGAGGGTCTTTACAGTTGGACTGTATTGTTGGCCTGTACATGGCATAGTCTCCTTGAAATCCCCCAGCCTCTCTGATCACTGGCTTTCTCCCAAATCAGGGGGCGCTCACGACTGTCTGACTAAGGACATGCTGGTCCCTCTTGGTACCGTCTTCCTTCAGAACCTAACTCACATATAGACACTCAATGACCTTTCCCAGTTCCCCCAGGTCAAGTCAGATTGCTGGTACCAACATTCATGGGAATTGGTCACCTGCATATCAATTTCTCTTCCCATTTGCAGTTAAACAAGGTGGCAAATACCTTTACTTGGAAGCAATCAAGTGACAGATTCTTTGTCAAGAGCAGCGTCTATGGGACTGAGACACAATCAAACTCACCGGGTTCACAGGACTGCCATGGTGTGAAATACTAATTTCTAATTAGCAAAATGCTTTGACCTCTGACGTGCATTCACACCCTCAGTGCTTTCTGCAGCTCACAGCAGGGCGGTCTGCACAGCTGCAGCAGACGCTGGGCCCAGTTACACTGAGAATCTTTCTTCCAAATTCTCTAAGACCCTTGCGTAGGCAGCTTGTGTGGTCAATAGCCACGTTAATAGATATGACGCCTTTTCTCTCCCTGACACAGCTTCCTGAGGGCTCAGTCACAGTGATAACAATTATTTTTAATCCTTCAAACAACCCTGCTAGCTGGTTATTATTCTCCCTTTCTCAACTGAGGAATCCGAGGTCCAGAGAGGCCATAGAAGTTGCTCAAGGCCTTGTGGCCATTATTTGACAAATCTAGGATTCAAATCCGAGTCCATCTTACTAGCTGCCTACCATATGCATCAAATCAAAGGATGACTTTGAACTTGCTTTGAGAAGTATAAACATGGATGCATCCCAGCACGTAGCCCAATGCTCTCACTCACACACGCCCGCACAGCTCCCATTTCCATAACCATTCTGGACTCTAATATAAATACTCCCATTTTAAAATGTGTTGCCTTTTAACAATGTGTTTTTAAATTTCCATAGGTAAGCACTTATTTGACTGTTGTATTAATTATATGCAGCTCAGTCTTGGAGCCCTTTGATAAATAAGGGTTACGAGCCAGTGTTTCTCAAAGTGTGGTCCACAGCTCATCTACCTCTAGCACAGAATAATGCTGTTCCCAGTGAATCAGAATTTCGGAGGTGGGGGGCGGCCCTCTGTAATCTCCATTTCAACTTTCATCCCATTCATTCAGCCCCAGCAGCATTCGGGGTGATGTGAACGTAGGGCAAAGACTGAAACTCTAAGCTCTACATTTAACATCTCCTATCCCCAACTCACAGTTAAGTCTATAATACTCACAATGAATCCCTACTCCCAGAGTGCAAGCAAGGGAAGAAAAATAACCTTTAGTGACCATCATTTTGCTAGGTAGCTCTTTAGTTAACCTTGCAATACACTGGTGAGTTGACTATTACGGGGCCAATTTCATACTTCGAAGTTCAGAGTTGTGAAGTCATTATTAACACAGCTCTAAACCCAAAGGCCAATTTAATTCCAATTGCTCTGAGGCTTGTTTATATATAACCCACTTTCTCTGCTATCAGCAGGGAGGTTGGTCCTTCCATACACCACTTCTTGTGACTTCTTCTTCTATTATGTTGCTCGAAATGTGCATTTTCACCAGCTGGAACCTGGGAAACACATTGCAGGGGCAGGAGAACAACCCAATTCTGCTACCTTGAGGGGTCTGGCTGAGTTTTGCATTCTTGTTTTTCATTTCTGCCACTTAGGTAGGTAATCCTGGGCATCTGTGCTACCCAGTTAGCCTCTGTGATGGATGACCCTGTCTCCCCGACTTCCTCTGTGACTCTCAACAGCTCTGACAACCAAGCTCTGCACACGGGAGACCTTCAGTAAATGCTCTTGACTTATGATGGCATCTGTGTCTGACGAGCCCAGTAGCCACTGTGTACTGCAAATGAATGTGCTGGGTCCAAACTAAGAAAAGCGCCCCGTCCTTTATCCCAGAGGTCTGCTCCTGGGCTCATATACATTTCCCGAGCAGCAAAATAAGGATAAGGGATAGAGTCAAGTAACATTTAGGCAAATCTAAAGATCTTTTCAGCCAATTTTTGTTTTCCTTTTTACTCATAGACAGGCAGTATGCAACAGTGGTTATGAGTACAGACTATGAAACCAGAATGCCTGGGTGTATGTACCACCTCCACTAATTACCTGCATAACCTTGACCAACAATGTTGTTGGAGGCCTTGGGTTCCTCATCTGTAAAATGGGAATAAAAGTGGTACCTATCTAACAAGTTATCTGTGACAGTTAAACAAGTTAGCACATAGAATAGTGACTGGCATACAGCAGGTCATCAGAATGGTACCGATGACTAGTTATTGTTGATCAAAGATCTCTTGAGAAGGCCCTATGTGGTAGACATGGAGCCAGCTCCTTTGCAGGGATTATCACAGAAACTCTGTGAAGGAGGTAATTATAGAGGTGTTGTCCGTCATCCACTCATACCTCCCTGGCCCGCTTCAGTGGTCGCCTTGTGGAGAGTCCCAGTACACATCAGTTACTCCTCCAACAAGCTGGATATGACATTCTTTGTCATCCTGCCTGATGGTGTTTTCTGGCCATTGGTAGGTGGAAATGCTGGGGAGACAGTGTCCATGGAGCATCCCTCAACCTGTGAGTCATGGGTGCTATAGATAAGTACCCCAGCTTCCTTGCCACGATTCTAGGAATGTCCTAGACACCCTCTCGGAGTCTCCAGTGAGATTTAGCTCCAGGCACCCACCGTGATAACCTGTCTGTAAACACACTCGTCCTGCCCCCCTTTCCTTTCATTGCCTTCCTCACCCACCCTATTGCGCGTTTGCTTCGATCATCTCCCCAGTGCTTGCATCCAAACCCTTGTCTCACTATCTGCCTTTGGGGAAAGGGAGACTAGAACACCACTGCTGTCCCCACTTTACAGGTGGGCCGCTGAGGCCCAGAGAGGTTAACTGCATGCCAGAGGCCATACTCTCTTCTCCTCCATGACGTAATTGTCCTCCGGTCCTTAGCATATGATTTTAATATCATAAAGTCATGGTTACAGTGCTCTGGGGACATTAAGTAGAATCAGTTGGGAATTAGGGAAGATCGTGCAGAAGAGAGTGACATTGGATCTGCTCCTGCAAAGACACAGAGGCAACTGCGTGCCTGGGGGAGGCGGGCGGAGACAGGACTGAAAAGCAGCCATATACACAGGAATGACCTTGTGAGCTGTTAAAATATTTACTAAAATCCGCTCACGTAAGTTGGTGAATACGACTGCCCCCCTCCCTCCAGGGCTCCCCACTGCTCTGCATCCCCACCCGTCCCCCGGGACACCCTGGGTCTGCCCATGATACAACAACTTATGGGTTAACACAGCAGAAGGCTGCCAGGACTCTGGTCCAGCAATGGCTGGTGACTCTGACTGGTTGGTCTCCAGACTTTACTCGTTACTAAATATTTGCAATAAATGTTCTTGGCAAAAGGAGAGGCACGAGCAAAGATATTTACTGATTAAATCCCATGGTTCTTCCTCTCCCCTTCCTTTTCAATGTCCCACTCATCCCACAGCTAAAAAATAAATGTCTACGTGATACGCTGGCCAAGATAAATTTTTTTCCAAGATAAATTTTTTTTTCCAAGATAAATTTTTAATGCCATGACCAATTACCCAGTCAGAACCTTCCCCATAGCATGACAGCTGATGAAACAGAGCCCAGCGCTTAGCTGTGAAGATTTCCACCTAAGATGGCAGAAACATATGGTGTTTCAACAGGTCAGTAATTCCCCAGATTTCCCACCAGTTGGCCTGAAAAACACAAAGCCTGCAAATTCACGGTTACTGAAAAGCGCTCTCAGTGTGAGGTTCAGTGATCTGAGCAAAGGAAAGTGACTGCAAAGGAAATTCCAGCACAACAGATAAACAAGGACAGCCAAGTTCACGTTTAAAGCTGGACAGCTGTATTTTTCACATTAACGAAGTCACCTTTTCTGACACTTTGAACTTGCTCTTGCTCTTCTGGGGGGAAAGGAACAAAGACTCCTGATTAAAGACTAAGACTTCCTTCGAAAGGTAACAACTGGACATCAGAGCCCCTTTTATACCATATGCTCCAGCTTAGAAACTGATATGTACCAAAGTCTCCTGCATATATTTGTATGTGATTTTACTTTTTAACTGGAAGATACGGGCTTCACGGGGAGGAAGGGAAGTGAGCAATCCCATGAGAAATGGCTGCGAGAAGGGGATCCCGAAACAGTCAAATTAAATTTCAAAAGGCATCTTCTAGAAAGGAACCTAGGATGATTTTTCTTAGTGTTGATCGCAGTGAAGAGGAAGAAAACAGAAATAATAAAGACACACAACTCAGAAAGAAACATTCAAAAAGAGAGGCAGGCTAACAGCAGGCCCAAAGCTTTGGCCCCTGTGGAGGGTTCGTTCTTAATCAAGTTACCTAACACAGCTAAATCTGTTACCTCTGGCCACGTACATGGGGTGCCTTCTGAAAATAACTATCTTGGATAATAATCGGTCTTCAGTGATTCATTCTGAAAGCCAGCTGGCACTGTGAGTTAAAAAGGTAAGATGGGGCTTCCCTGGTGGCGCAGTGGTTAAGAGTCCGCCTGCCAAGGCAGGAGACATGGGTTCGTGCCCCGGTCCGGGAGGATCCCGCATGCCGTGGAACTTCTAGGCCCGTGAGCCATGGCCACTGAGCCTGCACGTCCGGAGCCTGTGCTCCGCAACGGGAGAAGCCACAACAGTGAGAGGCCCGCGTACCGCAAAAAAAAAAAAAAAGGTAAGATGTGTGAAGTACACACCAGAGTTCAGAAGGGTGGTTAACGCTTCCTTAGTCTCTGCAGAAGACTTCCTGTCCCCTCTTAGCCCTCTCTCTGGGTGAGGTTAGGCTCTGCGTCTCTGGGGGATGCACTGTTTTGGGAGGCTGGGCATCTTACTCGGTTAAATGCATTTTATAAATGAACTTTACCAAGGTGCTTCTGCCCATTCCAATCATAACCCTTCTCTCTAAACTGCAGCTACACAGCTCTCTCAACTAAAGTTGGTTCCAGAGAAGAGATCCAAGGTTGGAGTATTTTACTACCGTGCAATTTCATTTGTAAGCATCAGTTTGGTGCCTAATACTTGCTGGGCCCTGGAGGATCCAGTGCCTCTGAGAACTTCATGGAGGTGGTTAAAGAAACAAAGCTGCCATAGGAGAGGGGCGGTCCCACTCGAGAGGAAAAGGAAAAGAAAATGCTTGATGCAGGGCTTCCCAAGGAAGCTGGAATATCCTCCGGGGCCGCTGTTCAGTTCAGCGGTGGACTATGGCATTTCAAGTGATGTGACCAGATACAGAAAGGTCAGAAAGCATGTGGCAGATTCAAGACACTTCAGGGAGGTCGGTGTGGCAGGAGCACAGGGTGAGGGGTGGGACAAAGGCCCCCGGGGGAGAAGGCAGAAACAGGGAGGAAGGCCCACCCTGATCCTGGAGGAAGGGGAGAGGGGTGGAGATGTCTGGCACCGACACGTAACAGGTCATTTCAGGGGTTAAGAAAAGCACTAACGAAAATAATAGCAGCGCTGGCAAATACTGTTGTACCAGCCGCCATCCTAAGCACTTTTTCATGTACTTAATTCTCACAACAGTCCTATGGGAGAGGTACCCCTAAGGGCCCCATTTTACAGATAGGGCAAGTGAGGCAAATTAAGTGAGGTGCAGCAAGTTTAGTGGTAGCGCGAGGAAGTGGTGGAGCCTGGGATTTAAAAGGAGGCAGCCTGCCTCCAATAGCCCATGCTTTTTAACACTGTGTCACAGTGCCTCTTCGTAGATGACCTATGTCAGCAGATACCTGTTAATATTGACCTACTACTCTGCCTCTCCATTTTTTAGAAAGGAAAATTAAGGCGGAGAAAGCACATGTGACTCTGGAAAGGTCACACAGAAGAGATCACTGGTAACTTGTGTTTACAAATCATCCTCTCAGCCATTTTAGCTTCACTTGTCTGTAAAAACAAATTTAAATATAGAGCTGGGACCCATAAAAGAAGGCACTCCCTAAATCTTGAATACTCTATTATCAAAATGCTCACAATACTGGTTGTTCCTAATAAGATGCTTGGCAGTGAAATGTGCAAGGCATCCAGGAAATCTTCAATAGTTTTGCTACAATCTTGCAAGCTAAGGACTACAAAGCAGATCAGTCAGTCTCCTGCAGACAGTCACCTCAAGTGGGATGATACTCATTTGCGTAACAATAACAGTGATGAGAGAAGAGCTATTGGTTCCACCCCTCCTTGCCAGACTCCTGACATTCTAATCTGGCACTCTTGACTGAATCCTGTAAACTGGCATTTACAGCCAAAGTGATCTATACTATTTTTTTAAATTAATTTATTTATTTATTTTTGGCGGCGTTGGGTCCTCGTTGTTGCGCACGGGCTTTCTCTAGTTGTGGCGAGCGGGGGCTACCCTTGGTTGCGGTGCGCGGGCTTCTCATTGCGGTGGCTTCTCTTGTTGCGGAGCACAGGCTCTAGGCGCGCGGGCTCAGTAGTTGGGGCGCGTGGGCTTAGCTGCTCCACGGCATGTGGGATCTTCCCGGCCCAGGGCTTGAACCCATGTCTCCTGCATTGGCAGGCGGATTCTTAACCACTGCACCACCAGGGAAGCCCGTGATCTATACTTTTAATGGAAAAAAAAAAAAAAAAACTATCAGGAAATAAACGCACAAATCATGTAACTGACTATTTACCAACTTCGATGTTAGCTTCTTATTGAAGCATAAATGATTTCAGGGCCATTTCAAACAGCCACTTACCTTTCCAATGCATATCCATCAATGTGTTAAAGCTCGCTTCCAGAGTGTGATTTCAAATGGCAGGCATCATGCTCCCTGCTAAGATAAAGACCCTCATGCCCTATTCAGTCATTGTGAAGGCTCTGTTGCAATATGGCTGCACAATAAATCAAGAATGCCTTTGTTATTTATGAAAAGTTTCGCCTTCGTGATATTTTCCCACTGCATCTTTTCTGTCTTCCTTGTTCTCTGCTTGTTACTTCTTCCTCACTGTCATAGTTGGGAGGACTGTTAAGAAGGCAATTGAAAATGCCCCCTACATCTGAATTGATGAGTGTTTGTTCAGGAGGTTGTAAGGAATGAACACCTGTGGGCCAGAGAGCTTGTCTGAATGGCGGGCGAGACAATTCCAAGACCTGAGACAAAGAGTGTAGCTGGAAGACCACTCCTCCTAGGCTCCCCTCACTCCATTTTCCCAGAAGGACAGAGATTTCTCCTTGGGCTCCATAATCAATCAAATGAGAGACGGTAACTGTTGGGGTCAGAAACTCACTGAAGCCACTTTTATTCTTAACAATGGGAAATCAGCTGTGCAGCTGTGTAAACACCAGCCAGAACCTTTTCCCAGGCATGGGAAACACATTCATGAATTTGTCCTACTGAGGGCTGGACGGGGACGTTGCTCATTCAGATTTACTTTGGAGGGGAGTTTACTACTCTCAACTGCAGACTTTTTGGAGAAGCTATCTGTAAACAGCATGCTACATCAAATACGGGAAAGGGAAAGATGTTATGAGCAAAACAGCCCTAGGAATGGCAGTGCTCACCTGAGAAAACGGGGTGTGGGGTCTTCCAGGTTCAGTAACCAGAAAAATGAACTTTTTTAGACTAAGCCCCCTACTTAGGACAGACACTGTAATTTAAACGGTGTGATAGCATGAATTATAGGGCTGACTTGCTTAAGTAACTGGAGTAGTTTAGGATGACATATGCTCCGTGGTTGTGCTATTTTGGTTCTAAAGGTTAGAGGATAGTAGAAAAGCGAGATAAGTTTGACTTTTCACCTTGGCCTATGACATTTGACCAAGAATGAACCCTGAATGTGGGTAAAACTGATGCCACCAAGTAGCCTGTCACTATGTGTCCCAGAACTCCATTGAGGATGGCTCTGCACACAGCCAGTTTATCAGAGACTAAAGATTTCTAACTCTGATTACCTGCTCACAACAGCTTGCCTGCGACCACGCAGCTTAATAGGATCAAGGAAAGTAAAACTGTCTGTACTAATATGATTCTACAGTCCAAAGTAATTCTTACCCAGGAAGATAAAAGTTCCAAATATTTTTCAAGGTTTGTTTTAGGAACCTCCTGAAAATCCGTCCATTTGGACAATGTATCACCCCATTCTCAAAAAAAAAAAAAAAAAAAAAAAAAGAAAACATTTCCATCAGGGTAAATAGCTCATTTTCAGGACCAATAATCACTCAACTGGGCTAAATCCTCTCATCAAACAAGAGTTTCGCAAAAAGACTTGCTTCAAAACCCTCCTTGCTGGATCCACCAATTCAAAACTACACTATCACAGACTTTGCCCAAATCTGATCAAATCTCCCCCACTGAAAAAAGTCCCTTACTCCAGACAGCCAAACTGTAAAAAGATTTGCCCTTGACCTCTCTCTCCTGAGACTCTACCAAGACTTTCAAGATGGTAGCCCCCTTACTGCAGTGAACTACAAATGTGACTTTGCAATATCAACAGGCAATTTTGGTAGCCATGTCAGGGAGTTGACAGTCAACAACTTGCAAATTCCAAGCTATTTGCTACAATGTTCTACTGCTCTATGACCTTTTATATAGACCAGAGAATGTCAGAACTGGGTATACACCTAAGAGTGGAATTTCTAGCTCATATGGCAACTTTATGTTTAACTGTTTCAGGAAATGCCAATCTATTCTCTTTCTCTGCATTTCTGCTTTGTCATTTAAAGAGAAATAATGCAATGAGAGCAAAATGCTCAGGACTGTGGAGGCTAAAAGAGGAAAACGGAGGTCAACAGAACTCTCCCTTGTAGCTTAGCTAAGCCTCCTATGGTTTGGCATCACTTCCTCTTCTGTTAATCTTCAATCCCAACCCCTCACTTGAGAGGGATTCTGTCTACTTATCATGAATTTAGGGTTCTTAATTCAGGGTTCTTCCCCAGACTTTTCCAGGTATGTGATTAGAACATTTATCAAACAGATTAGCTCAATTAGATACTAAAGATGCTTAAGAAAACTGCACACAATTCTTATCTGTTTACACAAATAACGTTAACTCTCTAAGACAGACTCAAGGATGTATTTTACAACATGGGGGATATGGGCAATATTATGCAATAACTGTCAACGGAAAGTGACCTCTCAAAACTGTACAAAAAATGTTTAACTAAAATATGACACTGATAGAGGGGTATTAAAATTTTTTTAAATTAAAAAGAAAAAAATTTTTAAAGAATGTTGAGAACGTAATATGGATTTTATAGGCTTCATCGAAAAGCAAAGTTATGTAGTACAGAACTGTGGTTAGACAAAATAATCTGCCCCCTCTAACCCCTCCCCCCCACAAAGATTTCCACATCTTAATTTCTTGACCTGTCAATATGTTACATTACATGGCGAAAGAGACTCTGCAGATAGAATAAGGTTACAGACCTTAAAATAAGGAGATTATCCTGGATTATCTGGGTGAGCCCCGTGTAATCCCACTGGCCCTTCAGAGCGCAGGAGGAAGGCAGAAGAGTCAGTGAGAGATGCAACTGCAATAGAGGAGACAGGAAGCCTTGGAAGCATGAGAGGGACTCGAGGAATGAACGGCAGCCAATGCATCAAGGCGGCCTGGAGAAGCTGGCGGCAAAGAAACAGAGACCTCAGTCCCACAACCACAAGAACTAAATACTGCCAAGGACCTGGCAGGAAACACATTCTCCCCTAGAGGCTCCAGAAAGAAACAACCCTGATGGTAGCTTGATTTTAGCCCAGTGGGATCCCTATTGGACCTGTGACCCACAGAACCACAAGATAAGAAATTTGTGGTGTTTTATGCAACCACATTTCTGGTAATTATTATTTTATAAAAAAGATTTTTTTAAAATGTGGACCATTTTTTAAGTCTTTATTGAATTTGTTACAATATTGCTTCTATTTTATGGTTTTGGTCTTTTGGCCGTGAGGCATGTGGGATCTTAGCTCCCCAACAAGGGATTAAACCTGCACCCCTGGAATTGGAAGGCAAAATCTCAACCACTGGACTGCCAGGGAAGTCCCTCTGGTAATTATTTACGGCAGCAAGAAATATGACAAGAAGTATGACCATGAATCTCATATGCTTACTTTTATCGGGGAGAGTATAGCAATTCATTCTCAAAGGGTCCTGGTGAAGTAGCTGTTTTGCTTGACCTGACTCGATTTTAAATACACAAGGGGGCTGAGGTTCAAAGACAGTAAATGATTTGCTTTATCTGAGGAGATAGGACTCAAAACTTGTGCTTTCGATGTTGTCCTACCTTATAAGACTATCTCACGGTGGGTTGAAAACACTTCAAATCCGATTCCCATATTTCCATTTTAACACCATCAGGTCATCCTCAGATTTTTGGCTTCCCAGGGTAAACAGTTAGGCAGAGGCTACATAAACTCATCTCTTTCCTTTTCTAATTTTGGAGTGGCAACAACCGGTGAGAATCCCTGTTATAACACTTGAGCTCTCTAAACTCATCCTTCTTATTATTTCCTCCTTCAAATGTATTTTGCCTGAGCCCAAAACACAGTGAGTAATGAAATTCAACAATTTCCCCACAGAACATAGGCATATATTAATAAACAAGAAGTGATTTGCTGGAACGCCTACAATGCAAACGAGAAATAATGGGGGTCAGGCTTCTGTAATGCACATGTTTATGAAACCATATTGATAATTATAAATACTATTCATCTTCCAGACGTTCATAGACAGAACACAGTTATACATCATTGGTTACTAGAAGAAATGCTGACAACACAAGGGTGATCTTGGTTTCTTTCATTTTCAGTTTGTTTCAGAATATGTACAAATATATGCCTCCACACAAAAGCATTATCTTCACTAAAGCAGTTCTCTTTTGCAGGCTGTATTTATTGACCCTTTTAAAAAAACATTATTACATACTTATGGCTGTTTTGGTTCGTTAACACTATTAGTATATTATTGTTGATTTTTAGAAAACAATTCCCAGAGACCATTTATAAAAAGCCAAGCATACGTGGAAACCAAATTAGTGGAGATAAGTTAGAAACTATTCTAAGTCTAGATGAGGTGAATGAAATGAGATGCCTGTGGGCGTAAGGAATGAGGTGAGTGGGTGGAGTCAGTGGGGCGTCAGGCAGTAAGGGATAGTGGGGTCTGTGGTGACATGGAGAACACACACCGTGTCTGAAGTGGGAAGCCTCTACTTAGATCCAATTAGCTGTTACTGCATGGGACAAAGGCATATTATTGTCTGATCTGATTTTTCAAAAGAAAAGCCAAAAATATAGTCATTCTTATGAAATTTCTTGATTCTTAAAATATTAGCAAGGAATTAAGTTTTTAAACACACCTGCTGTTTGTATTCTGTTTGAGATCTCTAGTGTCAAGTTGGCTGACAACTGGAAAGCAGTACATACTCTACCGGATTGGTACACGTCCTGTGTAAAATATCACAGATTTAGAGATGCTGACAAACGGAAATAACGTTTGGTGCTCTGGTCTCAGGTTAAATGCCATCTTGTCAGAGAGGCTGTCCTTGTCCTGGTTCACAGACCTAGGGACTGGGCAGGACCATGGTTATAAACCAGAGCCCCACGACCCTAAATCCTTTGTTGTTCTGACCCTTTCTCTAACGCAGCATTAAAACCTAGAGAGGCAGGCAGGCAGGCAGCGGATGGGACCAGTGTTAATGGTGTGATTATGAATTAATTCACTTTCACCAACACAAAAGTAGCCACTGACTCCGCTGCTTGATCCCTCAAGAATAATAATCCCACTCTGTGTTCTCAGATAGCCACAGATAGGTTTCTAAACCTAAAGAACAACTGGAACAAAATTAAAACCAATTCTTTTATCCCTTTTCCTCCTTTCTTCCTGACTGGCTTTATCATTCAGAGACCAAAAGAGTACCTTGCAGTGTGAGCCAGCTTTCAGACCACTTGTAAAATTCTTAAGAAACTTGTCTGGTAAACCAAGGTCTTGAATGGATCCCTGAATCACATGGAATTGCTGACTGCAGTAGAATTCTGGATACATCTTCTCATCCATTCATGCAACAAGCACTGGGAATTCTGACAAATCAAAACTGACAAGCCCAGCCCTAAGTAATTTATAACATAATTCAACTGTCTGCTTATCTACTCATCTATTTAATATAAAACAAGCCATTTTTACATGCTAAGTATTATGCTAGGTGCTGCGGTATAAAGAAGAAAAAAATACAGCTGAGTACTAGAAACCGACATTTTCAACAGTTATGGATGAGGCGATAAACTAAGGATATTACATTATTATTACTGTTGCTGTCGTAGCTAACATTTGTTGAATAGTGACTATGTGCCAGGCACTGTTTTAAGTGTGCTACATAAGTACTACATTTAATTCTAACAATAACCTTATGAAACTGGTACTATTGTAATCCTGCTTTACAGCTAGTAAGTGGCAGAGCTGAGACTCAGATCCATTTAATCAGGTTAGCTGCAAACCTGTAGCCCCAATCATTGATAACAAAACTATAAATTATAAGATATGAGCCATTAATTATGATGAACAATACAGTGATTCCGTAAAAGAAGCCTTCACACTGAAGCTGAAAGAAGTACTAGATTTTGACAACTTACATATTTTTCTCTTTGTCAGCATTGATTATGGCTATCCATTACCCCATATCTCACGCAGTACATTGAAAATTAGGAGTGTGCTTAGACTTCTAAAACATTTTTACTGTTGCAATTATGAAACAATAGAGTGATTAGTAGTTTTACCGGCACTGTAAGCAAGTCTTGATGTGGGGAGAGATAATTGGATTAAACAGTAATTGCAGCAATCAACCGTACTTTTTATGTCTTTAAACACGCGTGAAAGCCTAAATTCTACCTGGGGTGAAAGATTCAATATTTAACAAAATCACAACTCTTAAAATTAATTTCTTATCATCTCAGTTTAATGAAATCTGAAAAAATTCTGCTTATTGAGGGTAGGCTGACATTTTATTTCCCCCAATTTGGGCACATTAAAAGAAAAACATTTTTGTTTTTTCATTTTGGATTGCTGTAGTGAATGAGATAGTAGATAGAAAAGTTATCACACTTAAGTCGCCTTCATTCATTGATAAGGGAACAATCCAGAGGGGCTATAAATGGCTTCCAGTAAAGGTTTCCTAGGGCTCAAAGGATGTCACCTCCACCTAGTTTCCCTAAGTTTTGCCTCATTTTCCCTGGAGCTCCTGGCTCTGTGGCCTCCAAATGGCTCCCTGGGGCTCCTGAGGGCCACACCCACTTCCAATAGGAGGTGTTGGATTGGCTGGCAGATTTCCAGTGGTTCATCCTGATTGGACAGTTTACCGTCCATCATCACTATGGCCACGGTGATTGGCTTAGGCTAAATCAGGTGTGGCCCCTGGACTTGGGAACTACACCGGGCAGACCACATGGCTAAAAGAAGCTTGGGCGCTCTTCCCAGAGGGAAGAAGTGTGCTGTGGCTGCTTTCTGTAGAAAATGTCTACCATTAAAAAGAGTTCATGCTAATTTTACATGTCTTTATATATTAACAACAACAACAAGCCCAAATGGCTGCTGTGTTCCAGATACTAGTTCTACTAGGTACATGAAACAATAATTAAAACATAGATTCTTTTAGGAGTTTTCAGTCCCTAGGTGGAAAGTCAGTTCAACAGGGAACAAATCACTTATAAAGCCCCCCACACCTCAGAAGATCACAAAGTTGGACTAGCCCACATACGGGCAGATGACAGAGGTGCCAATAGAGGTTAAGTGATATTTATTCAACCTTCCACTTAAGAGAGTGTGCAGTTCACTGTAGGAAGCTGCCCATTAAGAGTAGTTTTTTTTTTTTTAACTTTAATCAACAATTTGGGATTTTAAAGAATGTCAGTTATTTGAAAGAAGAACATTTTAGGTGTATCTAAATTTCCTACTAATTGCAAGTAACTGTAAGATGACAGAAGTCACCTTTGTTTCTAATATGCAAAACAGATGTAGAGTTTATTCACATTATAAATTTATAAGTTTTTAAACTATCTACGTTTCATTTCTTGCCTTTTTTCCCAAAATATTCCCCATCCCAATTTTTAAACAGGACTGCATTATTCATTTTAAAATATTTTTTCCTCTTCTCCATCTTGGGAACTACTACTTACCCTTCAAATTCCAGTTCAAATATAAGTCAGTGCCTTAAATCAGAACCTATCTTAATGCTGTAAATGCAATTTATTAATTACAGAGCCCTGATCCTATTCTGGGAACTCCAAGGGCAGGGACGTGCCCCTCGTTTCTCCCAGCATCTCCAGGAGCTCCATCCTTCCTGACACCCTGCAGACGAGCAATGGATAGGGTTGCATTATCCCTTTGCCTGCTTCTCTGCCAGGAAAAATTTTTTCTGGAATCTCTGCATCATACTGTACAAACCTGAGAAAATAAATCAGGGTTCTTTCTGTAGGGGTGGTTAAGTGGGAGAGTGAATGGCTTTGCTCTTAATGATTTCCTTCTGATGAATTCTTGTTGGTGCAGAAATATTGTAGTAGCAAACCATGCGGTCATGTGTTAGCCTGAGAGGAGACAGGGCCTACAGCTATTACTCCGCCAGTGAGGGCTCAGGGTGGCATTCTGTAACAGACACAGTGCACTCCTAGGCATCTAAATTCCAGAGGATAGGGTACAGAATGGCAAGCAGTCTGGTCTATAGCCCTGGGATTATAAGACTCTAAAACCTTGACTTCTTACCTAAGAAACTCATTTGCAATTACTGACAACAGAGAAAGCTCTCCAGAAAATTCCATTTGCTAGAGATGATCTAACTGGGGATTGAAAGAGTACCCCCAAGTCTGTAAATGAGAAGTACCCTTGTTACGTGACATACTTTGTTTTATTTCGTTGACTAGGAGAAAGCAAACCTACAAAACTAAGCTTCCCCCAAATTCACTCTCACAGAACTTTTAAGTGAATCAGAATAATTAGAGCAAAAGTAATATCTTGAGCACGGTGATGCTGGAGGGACAGGATACCAACCACTGGATAGGCTATGGGCTATGGCCCAGGTCTTCAGTGAGAAGGGTGGAGTGCCCTCTGAGCACTGCATTTACCTCCATTTTAGTTTTCTCTTAGTGATTCAAATTGGACTTTACAGTATCTTAAGGAGCCCATAAAAGGCATTAACATGGTAACCTCTTTCCAAGGCCACTTATCACAGGGGCCACCCTCTGAATTAACCCAGCCCTTCACGGGTCTAAAATTGTCCCTGTTCCTGGCTCAGCCATTTGTACCTTTAAGGTGCATGCTATCCTGAGCATCAATTACTGGGTTCAGCTGAGGACTCCGTGGTCCTGTCTGCTCTTCCTGCCATACCACTCTCAGCATGACAAAGTAGAATCAGAAATGTTCCTATTCAGTGCTAAGTCAAGCATACATCCCTGGTCTAGCTTCCATAAACAAAAACAAAAGTCCAAAGTATTTATGGTCAGCCCAACTTGCCAGGCAAATGAAACAGAATCTTTTAAATTGGGTGCTGTTTAGAGTAGTTGGACTGGAACTGTGTCATTTTCTATGAGGTTTTTCAAGGCCTTGGGTTCTCTGCTATTACAGTTTCTCTCTCTCTCTTTCTCTAATGGATTTCAAGGCCAGTTATAGATTAACAACTTACATTTTTTTTTAATAACTATGACCTGAAACTCTTTTCTGAGCTTCAGATTTATATCCGTTTCATTAGGCTTTCATATATTTGGGAAGACTCAACTGGGATTCTCAATTTTTCTCCTCCCATTCCCAGGGGTCTCCCTAATCTCTTGTTATAGTATCCAAATGGCCTCAACCTATAAATGTGGGATTCACTCTGGATTATTTTTCCTTCAAACCCAGTATTATTTTCCCTTTAATCCCAGTACTGAATCCATCACTAAATTGTGTTATTCTTCCTATAAGATATATATGTAATTATAGATTTACATATACATATATACACACACACACACACACATATATATATGTGTGTGTGTGTGTGTGTTTCCACTCATTTCATTACATCTCCACTATTACCACACTCTCTAAGCCAGTGGTTCTCAAAGTAAATACCATCAGCATAACACAGGGACTCCTTAGAAAGGCAAATATTTGGGCCTCCTTCCACTCCCAGATGTTCTGAATCAGAGACTCTGGGGGTGGGCCCAGCAATATGTGTTTTCACAAGCCTTCCAGACGGCTATGTTGCACACTGACGTTTGAGAACCCCTCACTAAGCCATTGTGTTTTAGCTCGACAACTGCAGTGCACTCTTAATTGGTCTTGCCACTCCCATGCTTGCCCTTTGCTATTCATTACCTTCTCAGCACACAAAATAATTTTTATTCCTAATTCTGATCCAGTCACTCCCTTGCTTAATACTTCTCTGTGGCTTTGAAATGCACTCAGAATAAAATTTTAGAAATATTTACCATGGCCTACAAGGGACTGCCTGCTCTGGCTCTTACCTACTGCCCTAACTTCTCCTCCCCGTCCCCTCCCTTAGCTATACCACGGCAGTGTCTGCCTCCTGACCTGCTCCGTGGATCACTCGTTCTCCCCCCATCATCTGCTCCTCATCCAGTAGGCCCCTCTCCACCTCCATTATTCCTTCTCCCAGCCTGCCTCTTACCACACTTGGGAATTTCCACACACGTATCTCTTGTTTACCATGTAACTCTGCCCTAGATGTTCAACTATGTGCAAACAGGGACCATGTTTATTTCGATTTCCACTGTGTACATACTGCCTCCCACAATGCTTATCACATGACAGGTGCTTTCAAACAAACAAACAAAAAAACCTACTTGTTGAATGGCTAATAAGATACAATTCATATAAAGCTTAAAATACAAACCAAACAGAATAATCTTCCTGTCAGCTCACTGGGATGGCGGACCTTGAGAGAGAAAGAACAGGACAGATACAAGCAGAGCCACGCAGGACAATGTACAAAGGAGGTAAACGTCCTGTCATGGCTACATCAACCCCCCCCTTTATGCACAATCCTTTCTTCTAAAAATCACGACCCAAGCTCTACTGCCCCCAAGACATCAATTTTGCATTCTGCTCTCAAAAAGCCCTGATCTCAATCATTTCCAAAGTGCCTCCTAAGGTGTACACCAATAAAGGCTAATGGCATAATTTCCAGGTTTGGAAGAGGCATTAGAAGGACTTTTCTGGGATAGGGCCTGTGATGGTTCTTTGTATGTGTCAACTTGATGAGGCCACGGGGGTGCCCCAGTATTTGGTTATACGTTATACAGGGTCTGTCTGTGAGGGAGTTTCTGGATGAGATACACATGTGAATTGGTGACTGAGTAAAGCAGTTACTCACCAGTGTATGTGTGCCTCAGATAATCTGAGGGGCTGAGCAGAATTAAAGTCTGAATATGAGAGAATCCTCTTTCTCTCTGCCTATCTTTGAGCTGGGACATCAGTCTTCTGCTACCTTCACACTCAGACTGGAGCTTACACCATTAACTCTCCTGGGTCTCCAGCTTGCCAAGTGCAGATCTTGGGACTTCTCAGCCTTCATAAGAATTGTGAGCCAATTTCTTATTATCTATCTATCTATCTATCTATCTATCTATCTTATTGGTTCTGGTTCTCTGGAGAACGCATAATAATGCAGGGCCCTGCTGGACACAAGGAAATCGTGTTTGTGTATATTACTATTTCAAAGTAGATTTGTGGACCTTGGCGAGCCCTACCTGATTTATAAGCCTTACCCAATATACCTGTCCACAATATCCCCGGTGAATGTCATACTCAAGCTTGATGCCACATCAAAGGACCTGCTGTAGAACTTCTTGAAGTGTAAACGGTCCAGCACATCTCAGCAGAAGAGGCCCTGCAGCACCCCTGCTGCTCTGACTTCTGCCATCACCCCCAGGCTCCAGGACCTCAGCCACCAGGCTCAGGCCTGGCCTATTTAAGTTCCCTCCCAGGAGGGGAAGAAAAGCAGGGGATGCATGGTGTGCTGAGCTCTATCTGTGCTGGGCCCAGCCAGGGTGGAGGGACCCTAGCCCATGTGTTCTTTATTCCTTGGGAAGACTGGGTACATTCACTTAAACTAATCATTAATTTCAAATAGGGCATTGTAAGTATTATTAGAAGCACATTATTGAATGTTGAACCTGAAATATTAAAAAAGTGACCAAAAAAAAAAACTTAAAAAGGTGGTTGGAAAGCTGTCACCTAACACCTAGGCAGGCATATTCCAAACAGAACCGCTTCAGGGGAATGTAAATGATAATCACACAAGGCCATTCCATTATGATGGTGGAACAAGACAAAACAAGGTCACTCTGCCATCATGTGTGAAATTAGACACAAACAAGGATGCTCTGCAACCACAAAAGTAACTAAACATCTCCCTTTTCCAGTTCACATAAGTGTCTACTGTTTTTTTGTTAGTGACAATTCTTGCCCAGCTTTTGTCGTCCCACCTTCTAGATCAAAATCACCAAGACACTGAGTTATCAAATTGTCTCTACTTCCTGAGATGACCTAACCCAAAACTGATCCCTGCTTCCTAAAACCTTCTTAGAAACGCCCAGCTCAGCCCAAATTCTACAGTGAATCCCATCTGAACTCCTACATCCTGAAGAAACTTTGGTGGCAGGAGCTTGTTTTTCATGCAGCAAGTTAAAGAAACCTAACTGTGTTTGACTACAGATGACTTCCTAATGGGCTCTGGCTAGTGAACTTTGACATAACCTTGCACAAGGAAGTGCTTGCTCACTCAAGGTCATGCTTTACAGGAAGAAGGCGTGGTTATGGAAATTAACACTGATGTTACCCAGAGATTCTCAGTATAAGCCAAAGTGACTCAGTAAAAACCAAAACAAAACAAAAAAACCAAAAGAACACCAGCAAATAAGGAAGGAATGAAGGACAGAAGGGAAAAATAATTTGACCAAGATTAAGATCTCCTCAAAGTATTAAAGTCTTAGCTGGTAACTTGTCTGTAAAGCAATGAGAGCCTCAGATTAAACGAGATGATTCACATCGTTGCTGAATATAACGTCAGGCGTGAACCACACACACATCCGATCTGCGCCAGCATCATTGCTATCATTGCTGTATTATTATGGTCATCAGTCCCTGCCGACGCCCGTAACAAGTTGTATGTTCACTTGTGGATGCTCACAAACATACAGACAAGAAACGGCTGCCTCAGGGAGCATATGAAGAGTCTGTTCATTCATCACAAAAGCAAAGGAAGAGGAACAAGCAAAACTCACATTGAGCTGCAGTTCATCTGTCCACTGTCCGATCAGGCGGTAACCAGGGTTGGTGGTGTTTGTGGTCTGGTACTGGAAGATGTCGTAACGCCCAGGGGCATCCCCATTCTTGTTAAACATGACTGGGGTGCCTGCGCTGCCTGGTGAAGACAAGACAAAGACAGATTTTAGAGTTAAACGAGTTTCCTTCTATCTCTTGCTCCCTGGGTAATGGTCTGGAGACCTGGTGATGAACAAGGTAGCTAGGAGGTAGCCTTGCTGTTTAATAGGTTCCCCCCAAGATGCCCCCTGAAATTCCTAGGCAAGTCATCACAATGGTCTGTGAATGCTAATTATGAAAGGTGGGAAGACAACCTGCTTCCCCCTTTGAACAGCTCAGTTTTTTAATATCTTAAAATATTTTATTATACTTTGTCCTCTCTTTTAAGGAATAACAATCAAATGCATTACTTTCAAGAGAAGATATTAAGCTTTGTTGTTGCTGTTATTATTATTTTAGTGTCCATCAAACACTAAATTGTCGTCAATAAAGAATCACTTCAAGAAATAATACATTTTAAAAATGAAATACAAGAGAATCAAAAAACAAGCTCAAAAGTTCACTTACATACATCGTTGAATACTCACTGCATTTTAAAAATATTTTTGGCTCATTATTTCTAATTTGCTTTAAACGATAACCAGTCTTAAATGCTTAGCAGTTTGCCTGGTGAATGCTTAATAAACAATGGATTCTTTCTCAATTTTCTATTTGGGTCTTATTTAAAATGTCTATCTTGGGCTTCCCTGGTGACGCAGTGGTTGAGAGTCTGCCTGCCGATTCAGGGGACATGGGTTCGTGCCCCAGTCCGGGAGGATCCCACATGCCGTGGAGCGGCTGGGCCCATGAGCCATGACTGCTGAGCCTGCGCGTCCGGAGCCTGTGCTCCGCAACGGGAGAGGCCGCAACAGTGAGAGGCCCGCGTGCCGCAAAAAAACCAAACAACGACAACAACAACAAAAATGTCAGATTCTAATGGTGGCAGAACTCTGCATGTGGCTAGTAGTCATTAGCTTCTGCAGAATTTGGGCCAAGGTAGTATTTGCATTGATGACATGGATGAAAGAAGAACTAAGGCACGTTAACCGGACAGGAGAGAGAACGCTTGAAACAGTAAAAAAGGGTGTCTACACTAAGGAAGCAGGCATGACACTGACAGTGATCCCACACAATCACTCAACACAAGAACGAAGTTAAAAAAACAATACATTGGGTGACAAGAGGCATATGAAGTTGCAATCCTGGGCTGAAAGTTACCCCTGCTGGAAGAGAGGGTCCAGCATGTAGGCAGGATACAGGGGCAGCTGAAAGGAACTCCACACTATCTTACAAGTGTCAGACACAGACTTTTATGACACTTCTGCCTATTAAAAAAAAAAAAATCAGAGCTTGTGGTAGGTTGCAGAATGGTTCCCCAGGTAGGTCTAAGTCCTAACCCCCAGAACCTGTGAATGTCATCACGCTTGGCAAAGAGATTTTGCAGGTATGATTAAATGAAGGGTCATGAGATGAGAGAGATTATCCTGGATAATGTAGGTGGGCCCAGTGTAATCACAATGGCCCTTACAAGAGGTAGCAGGAGTCAAAGGAGGAAGGAGAAGATGTGAGGATGAAAACAAGAGGCTAGGGTGATGCAAGGAAGCAGTCCTGAGCCCCGGAAGTGCAGGTGGCCTTTAGAAGCTAGAAAAAGCAAGGGAGCAGATACTCCCCCAGAGCCTCTAAAAGGAACCAGCCCTGTCTTCACCTTAACTAAAGCTCAGAGAGACCTGTATCAGACTTCCAAACTACAGAACTATAAGATAATAAATGTGTGTTGTTTAAGCTAGCAAATATATGGCAATCTTTTAATGGCAGCAATAGGAAACTAATACAAACCTGGAGGACACAGAGCAATCAGCTCCCTAATTTTACAGGTGAGGAAGTATACTTAGGTTCAGAGAGGGCAATCATTTGCCTCAGGCCCACTCCACTCATTAAATTTGAATAGTGCACAATAACTGGCTCTGGAATCCCCTAGAAAGGGTTTAAATTCCAGGTCTACCACTTCCTATATGTGTGACCTGTATCAAATTATTCAGTCTTCCTCTACTTCTGAGTGTCACTAATACCATTGTCATAGGATTAGTAAGAATTAAATGTAACAATGTACACAAGGTGCTTAGTCCCATGCCTTACATAATAAATGCTCAATAGATGGCCATGATTTTTTTTTATAGGTTTCACTTTTATTATTGTTTTCTTTGCTAATATCTCAGGACCAGACCCTGACGCATGCCGTCAGACCCCCAGACCAATAATGCTTTCCAATGCATCAAAGGAGTCTCTCCTAACTGGTATTTAATTTACATTTCTCCATTGGTGTAAACATTTTTAAAATTTTTCAAACAGCAGGCTAGAATCCACTCTGGGAATGGTCATTCATCTATGAGCAACGCTGATTTCATCCTACGAACTTGAATCTGTGGCTGAATCTGTGTGTGGCCAAGGGCACCATTTCAATTTGTTTCTTCTCTGTTTCACCTAGACACTATCCCCATGGTCCACAAAGACACCCCTTTAAGCCCTCTCTGTAGAGGAATCAACAGAAGTGGTTCTTATTATTTTTCAGGAAGACATTAATATTCAGATACTCACCTCTCTTTTCTTTCACATTGGATACTAGGATTCATGTTGTGCTTTGCTATAATTCTACAGCTTCTAGTCATTAAGTAATAGGACGTGAGCTTTTCAGAGTCTTTGAGAGGATGGAGGAAGAATATCAGAGGCCTGGGGCTCCAAAGGATCTCAGCCCACCAGGTAAATATTCATCAGAAAGGTACATACTGCCTCATCTCTCTCTCTCTCTCTCTCCTTACAATCCTTGCGAGGAAAAATGATTCTTGTGCTGCCCTTTCCATTCTCATTAAAGTTCATGCTTAGAAAAAATAAGGCAGAAGAGCTGAATACATTACCTAAGTGATGTGTAACAATGTATGGTGTGGCTCTGACCTTTTTGATGGATTCTACAATGCAACTGGCATTTTTCAGGTAGTTCTTTTTTTCCCACACAACTCCTTTTCAACATCACCCCCTGAACTTCTTGAAAGAGAAAAAGAGGGATTGTGTTCAATGAACTCTATATCAAAAAAAAATAATGATAATAATAAGGGTCAAACAAATCCAGAGAAAATAAATAAGTTATCAAAGGAGAAGCGATCCTCTGCAGGAACCTCCACAATGTATCAGGGCTGGAACACAAGTGTCCTAAAGTCAAGGAAACAGGGCCACTTGACCAGATGGGATACTCAGAGGAGAGGATGGCTGAGAGAAGGCACTCAAGTAGGAAATCTCCTTCCCAGATGAGAGTATCTGAGTGAAATTCCTTTTCTTTTTCCTGGATCAAGAAGGATTGGAGATATACGATGCTCTGATGACAAAACAGTCTTCAGCATCAAAGTACTGACCTGACAGGTTTTCTCTTCTCTTCTTACTACCCCATACACAGATTCCAGAAAGGCTACCTTGATTCGTGTTCCAGTTACCTTTTGCTGCTCAACCAACTATCCTAAAACGTGGCACTCAAAAAAAAAAAAAAAAAAAGACAATCTGTATTTTGTAATTTGGGCAGGGCTTGGCAGAAACAGTGCCTCTCTGGTCCACTCACATCAGCTGGGGCTATGGTTGGAGCACCCACATGCAGCCTGACCCTTGGCTTCTTGGCTTCCTCCTAATGTGGTAGCTGTGTTCGTAATACAGAAGTCACAAGAGAACCATGAGGAAGCCCTATGGCATTTTGTACCACAGAAGTCACATAGTGCCACTTCTGTGTTAGCCACAGGCCCACTCAGACTCAAGGTGGGGGGAATACACATCTCACCCTCGATGAAGAAAAGCTAACTTCTTGTTTCAAGAAGACCACATAAGATATGCCATCTTTATAAAATATACCCCAACCCAATTTGTTTTCTGGAAAGGAGTAAATCTAGGTACAGACAGGCTTCACATTAAAAGACTTCACTATATAACAATTCTCTAAGGTTGTGTATCCAAGACAACAAATTTGTTAAATTGACAAATATTGACATCTGGTTGGATGGGCCAACATCCAACATCAAGATAACTCAAATTTAGGCTAAGGACATTGCATTCATTTGGGATGACATAATTAGCCATCTTTTCTGTTGGTGCACAAGGGGAGGTTAAGTGATGGCTGAAGATGTAGCAATACTTTTAGAGCATTCTATTATCACTTCCTAAATTGACGCTTTCATAAATGTGAAGGTCGGAGTTATTAAACTGTACACTACTGGTCTGGAACAGAGCTCCCAGGGGTATGGAAAATTCTGTTCTGAAGTAACAGAAGAGCACGATTAAGCTTACTGAGACCAAGAAACATCAAGATTTTTCTAAAACATGCAGAAGAGAGGCTACATTTTTCACAATGGACTAGAAAGAAACCTGAGTTCTAGGTCTGTCTCTGTCATTTGCTAGCTGTGGTTGGACAAATATTTTCTTCTCTCTAAAATGTGATTCCTTTATCTAAAAGTCAGGAAATTGAATGAGTAAAAAAATTTCAAGCTTCTTTTCACCCTAATAGTTGCTCACTTAAAGCGACATGAAAGCCACTTAACTAAATCTAACACCGGTTTTTTTTTTTTTTTTTTTTTTTTCTGCTTCACAAAACTGTTGAGTCCCAACATTAATGAATGTCACACGGCCCTGGGAGTCTCCTGCCTGTCTGTCCATACGGCAGAAAGAATACCCTTAGAGAAAAGGAGATTATGTTGACAATAGAGCATGACTACAATGATGACAAAGAGAGGGAACGGATTTGGCCCTGCCTGTGAGCTCCCACAGAACCTGTGTTCCAAGATGGAACAGCAGGAATGCTGTAATAAGCCCTTTCTCTCAGACACTTAATAAAAGTCAAGAGAGCAGGCCATGGGGTTGGGTACCCTAGGTACCAGTTACAGCGTCATCAATATGTAACTGTGTGGCTTTAGACATCATGATTCTTACTTTCTCTGTGAATCAGTTTCTTTATCTGCTAAAAAAAAAAAGAAGGAAAAGAACAGTATCTAAGCCATTTAGTATTATGAATATTAAAGAAGCCAATACACAAAAAGTACTTAGGACAGTTTCTGGCACATATAATCATTTGATAAACTTAGGGCCTGTGTCCAATCAGAAGCTCAGCATCTCTGGCTCGTCAGTGGTAAGCCCGTCTTAACCAAAGTCTGCAAGTGTTATCTAGAAGAAGAATCAGATGAGAATCACCAAAAATATTCTCAAAATGACTCTTCTTTGTTACTGGCCAAAGAATTGTGTTGCTTATCTATGGACCAGCATACAAAGCCCAGAAACTGACCCCAGGATATGTAATGAAATTTATGTGTGCTTTTTCTGGGAAAATTTGTTATATATTTTAGGAGATTCTGTAAGATAAGGAAGAAACTACGAAAAAAAGATAATTTGTAGTCGAACTATTTTTCTGGTTGTATTTATAGTTATTTTTGTCTCCATCTTAGCTCGGAAACTGTTGGTTCCAAAATCAGATATGGTTCTTCTTCACCCAGATACTAGGTAACTCCTGAATGACTGATACAATATTGTGGGTTTAAGTCGATTATTATTTACAAGCAGAGAAGCAAGATTTTTTAAACCATAACATAATTATCTAAACCAGGAAATTAACATTGATGTAATGCTATTTAAAACTAATGCGCAAATGTTATTAAAATTCCTCCACTGTCCCATTCATATCCTTTTTCTGGTTTAAGATCAATCAATGCTCCCACATTGCATTTAATAGTAATGTCTCCTTAGTTTCTTCTAGTCTGGAACAATTCCTCCATCGGTCGTTCTCATGACCTCAACACTTTTTGAAGAGTACTAGCCAGTTATTTTGTAAAATGACTTTCAGTTCTGATGTCTGGTGTTTGTTAACATTAGATGGAGGTCATGTATTTTTGGCAATAAGACCTCAGAAGTGATGCTGTAACCTTCCCAGGGTTATCTTTTTTAAAAAATTAATTAATGTTTTATTGAAGTAGAGTTGATTTACTATTTGTTAGTTTCCGGCATACAGCAAAGTGATTCAGTGAATCACTTTTCAGTATACACACACACACACACACACACACACACACACGACACTTTTCAGATTCTTTTCCCATGTAGGTTATTACGAAATATTGAGTAAAATTCCCTGTGCTATACAGTAGGTCCTTGTTGTTCAGCTACTTTATATCTAGTAGTATGTATATGTTTCTCCCAAATTCCTAATTTATCCCTCCCCACCACCTTTCCCTTTTGATAACTGTAAGTTTGTTTTCGAAGTCTGTAAGTCTGTTTTGTAAATAAGTTCATATGTATCATTTTTTAAGATTCCATATATAAGCGATATCATATGATATTTGTCTTTGTCTGGCTCACTTCACTTACTATGATAATCTCTAGGTCCATCCATGTTGCTGCAAATGGCATTATTTCATTCTTTTTTATGTATTCTATTGTATACATACATATACCACATCATCATCATCATCTTCTTTTTTTTCTTTTGGCTGCACTGCATGGCATGTGGGATATTAGTTCCCGGACCAGGGATCGAACCCATGCCCTCTGAGGTGGAAGCACAGAGTCCTCACCACTGGACTGCCAGGGAATTCCCAACTACATCTTCTTTATTCATTCATCTGTCGATGGACATTTAGGTTACTTCCATGCCTTGGCTATTATAAATAGTGCTGCTGTGTACACAGAGGTGCATGTATCTTTTTGAATTATGGTTTTCTCCAGATATACACCCAGGAGTGGGATATAGTAGCTCTATTTTTAGTTTTTTAAGGAAACGTCATACTGTTCTCCATAGTGGCTGCACTAATTTGCATTCCTAACAACAGGGTAGAAGGGTTCCCTTTCCTCCACACCCTCTCCAGTGTTTATTATTTGTAAACTTTTTGATAACAGCCATTCTGACTGGCGTGAAGTGGTGCCTCACTGTAGTTTTGATTTGCGTTTCTCTAATAATTAGTAGCATGTGATGTTGTTAAGTCTCATTACTGGTGACACTAACCTTGACAACTTGGTTAAGTGCTGTCTTCCAGGTTTCTCCACTTCAAAGCTGCTCTTTTCCCCTTTGTAATTAATGTGTTCCACGATGAAGGACACTTTGAGGCTATGCACGTATCTTATTTCTCATCCTACTTTTAGCCCAATAATTTTAGCATCCATTGACGATTCTTACCTGAAAGTTATTACTGAGGTCTTTGTAAAATGGTGAGTTCTGTATTTCCATCTTTGCCTCACTCCATCGTGCTGTCCCTTCTCTTGCGTTTATGTATCCAATTCAATTATTTATTTATTAGTATGGACTCATTGATATTTACTATATTCTATGAGCTTAACCCACTGTTGGCCTAGAATTAGCCAGTGGGATCTTCTTTAAGTTGGTTCCTTTGCCCCTTCGACGTGGTCCCATCAGTTTTTGAGCGCTTTCTTGCTTTGTGGCACAACATGGTTTCAAATTCACCTTCTACTTGCCCTGCTCTGGCCCCTGAACTGAGAGTTTCACTAGGGAGCCCTAGTTCTTTTCACTGGAGAATGGTATTTATAAATAACGCGAGGGTGCAAGTGCAGTCATTTCTGCCAGGGTGTCATGGCTCCTAGGCCCTCTCAGTGGACAGAACTAGACAGTAGAGGTTTGTACACACACAAACATACCCATATCCATCTCCCTGCCACCTCCCCATCTGCATGTATATTAAAAGCCATGAGCCCATGCTGGTATCTTCTGTTCTAATCCAACACAACAAGTGTTATTTTACCTTTCTCCCATCCTTATTAGTAATTTCTTCCTCTGACTCTCATTATCCACAATATCTTTTATTAAATCTCAGTCCTCTTATGGACATAAATCTTCAGAATTGTGGGGAAAAAAAACATACTAAGTTCCTAGGGATTGTGAAATATCTCTGTACAGTTATTCATGTCTTCAGTCTTAGAGTTTATAGTCAAATATTGTCTTCCAAAATTATTTGCACTCTTTATCTTTCTTCCTCACTCCCTTCATTGTGGTTATGTTATTCATATGTAATTTAGTTAGGTTTATTACTGTATTAAATTTTGTATTACCCCGTGCAATGGTTATTTTTTAATTGAGAAATAATTGACATTCAGGATGGTTAATTCTATGTGTCAGCTTGACTAGGGCCCCTGATAGCTGGCAAAACTTTATTTCTGTGTTTATGAGTATGTTCCTGGAAGAACTGTTGAACTGAATAAAGAATTGCTGAATCGTTGAACTGGATAAAGCAGGTGACCTTCCCCAATGTGGGCAGGCATCATCCAAGCCCTAGAAAGCCTGAACAGAACCAAAGGCAGAAGAAGGGCAAATTCACTCTCTCTGCTTGAGTAGAGACACCCGTTTTCTCCTGCTCTCAGACACTGGAGTTCCTAGTTCTCTGGCTTTCAGAAACAGATCAAGACTTACACCACCAACCCTCTGATCCCAAGGCCTGTACACCCGGACTGAATTACACCGCTGCTTCTATGATTCTCCAGCTTATAGATGGCAGATCATGGGGCATGTCAGTCTCTATAACAGTGTCAGCCAATTCCTAAAATAAATCTCCTGTTATATTTCCCACTCACCTCTACCCATTTATTTTAGGTAACCAATTACTTTCTGCCCAAGTTTTATTCTTTGAGAAATAAATGTGTAATGTGACATGTGGTTGGTGTGGAAAATTACAACCATTACTTCCATTAACTTGAGTACCTAGAGCAACTGTCCCTTCCTTTTCCTCTTATCCCCTCCTATTCCTGCTTACATTCACCAGGAAAAAACTTGGCAAAAGTCCTTCTATTTTAAGAAGGAGAGGGCAAACCATAACCACCCCCCCAAATTTATTTATTCATTTGCTCACTCACTACTCATTCATATAATTGATTCAATTATTTGAAATGCTATAATCCACATACTCAAGAGTAAATTGCAATCTGACTACTTAACTTATGAAACACATAATGTCAACACTTAGGATTCCAAAAGAGACTGGAATTGAGACATCTAAATATTTTTAATGAACTCAAGCAAAACACATCACTTGACCAAGAAATTGGAACTCTGAAATATCTGTGTGGACATATACCGGATGAGTATGAATAGGTTGCTGTATTGCCAAAAGACTTGGATATCACCAAGTTCTGTATCACCCAAAGTTACATCATTGGATATTCTGGTTATCTCGTTTACCGTATGTCAGAATATTAGAATTTTGATGTATACAAGGACATTAACACCATACTGGGCATAATTTGACTTCTCGGATTCAGAAAGTATTGTAACTTGTTATCTTTCAGTGCTTCAATGTTGTCGTTATGAGCAACTGTCATTTTTATATATAGTATTTTAGACATACTAGGGTTGTGTGGCATTCTCTAGATGTTCTTTTCTACAACATAAAGGCCCCATGTCAGCCGGAAAAAAGAAAACATGGAGACTCACCATTGAAATTCACATTGCGGATATACTTCAACAACTTCTTGCCCCCAGCTTGCTCCATCTCTGGACAGACGCCCCGGTAGTCAGCACAGAGATCCTTGTTCATGTGGTGAAGGGCATGGGCCATTGCGTACACTGCGTCAATCACGAACTGAACTTTACCCTCCTGCTCATAGGTGGAATCTTTTCCAATTCTCTCCTGTCCTGCACATTAAAACAAGAAACACACACAAACATTGGTGTTGAGTAGAATGTCTCAATTTGCATGTACTTTCAAATATGCTTAAAGAAAACAATGCTTTGAGGAGTACAGTCGCGCAAGCCACATATCCATGTTTGGCTACCATGTTCGGTTGCTTTGATAGTTTTTGGTATTTGACTTTGGAGCACATTACACTAACCTTTCTGATGTATTAGATACATTTCAGAAGCAGCACTTCAAAGGATCACAATAAAAGCCCTTGTAATAAGCCAACACACTATTCAAAATATAGTGGCCCCACAGAACCAAGGGATCGCTGCTATTAGAAGCTGGGCTGCCACGTGCAAATCTTCAAAGCTCACTTAGTCTAGAAAGGTGAGAGGCCAAAAGAAAATGAGAGAAAACTAATGAAATACCACCCCTGCACTCACTACCTTCTTCTATATACCTGCTCTACTTCCTGGGTTGCCTGTCTCAATTGTGCGTATTACTGGCGACTCTGATGCTCAGGCTGGAAACCCTGATGTCATTTTTTCATTCTTTCCTGTCTCTTACTCCACCCTCCCACGTACATATATCTAATGAATAGCCAAAACCTCACCTGAAACAGTGAACAGTTTTGGCCACACTACCGATGCCCTATTTATGCTTTTCTCATCTCCCATCAGGACACAGTGCTAGGTGTCTCTCTTCATCTAGTGATTCCTCCATGTTCATTTTTCCAAACCACAGAGCTAATCACTTCACCTCCGTGCTCAGAATTCTTCAGTGGTTCTCTACTGCCCGCAAGATGAAATCCAAAGCCTTTCCCCTGACAACAGAGGGTGTTCATCATTTTGTTCCTATCTGCCTAACAGTAAGAACCGGCAGTGATGAAGTGTCCTCCACTGTCTTGGAAGCCTTATATACATGATTTTTATTTCATCCTCACTTTGTCAGTTAAATATTATTAGTCCTCATTACACAGATGGGAAAGCCGAGCCTTACAGAAATTAAATCACCTTCCGAAGGTCATGTATAGGAAGAGCAGATGACAGCTCAGGTTTATCAGAACCCCAAACCAACATTTCTCTCACTTCATGGGTCCTACCTCACCCTTTTCCTAGAATTTAAAACATGTATATATTTTGCTCCAGACAAGTATGGCTATTTTTCCCATAAACATCATCAGCTCTAACGTTAATTATCTTCGGTCATGCCCCTTGTTTTGCCAGAAATATCCCTCCTTGCTTTTGCCCGTCATAACTTAATTCTGTCCCCGTGGCACAATCCAGCAGTTGCTTACACTTAGCTTCTTGATCAGAATTAAAGATTTTCATAAAACATTTCAAATCTTTATTATAAAATTAATAAAATCACTATATTTTAATGCTCTACTAGACTTTCCTTTTCTTTCTTTTTTTCCTTATATCCCCAGCACTGAACACAGCATTTAATATCTGGTAGATTCTGAACAATACTTGTATTAAATTAGGCGTTTGTTAAGTACATGGTAATACCAGGAACTCTCTTTAGACCTCTTGTCCCTCTATGACAAATAATTAACCACAGATTGAATTTCACTTTCGCAGCAACATTTCCCAGATTGTTTTCTAGACACATTTGTGTAGGAAAGAAACAGTAGGGATTCTACAACCCCTGTCCCTTTTCCTGCAAAACAAAGTGTCCCCAACAGCCACTGTGTTAAATGTTATTAGGTTTCTTTACTGAGAGACTGTTTCAGAGTATTTAATATATACATAAAGTATAATTTCCAAGAAGGAAGTTCAGAATTTCCCCAAATTGCTTGAATTCATGGTTTTTTTTCCTTTTCAGAGCACATATTAATACCTCAAATGGCAGACAGTTCTTTGTTTTGTATGTATCTCATTCAAGTACCAATCAACCTGGTGCTCACTGCTCTTCATTGGGTCTAGGCCTTTTCAGTGTGTCTAGAGCAGGAATCTTTTTTGAAAAAGATAAAATCCATCATGAATCCATACTGCTACTTTGAATTCAAATTCTGGACTACAGGATTTTTACTTAACTCGACTCCTACACCTCTACCTCATTTTTTTTTTTTTTTTCGTGAGGAAAATCCTGGTTCTTAATGACAGCATTATAACTATTTATTTGCTTGATTCCATAATACACAAATAACATTCTTAGAATAAATGTCTAACCAACAGTGTAAAAATGTAGTGTAATGAGCAGCCTTGGCATATATGTGTTTTTCAATTCTTACCGGAATATTTTGGTGATCTATTCTGAGAAACAGGATTGCTTTGTTCAAGAGTCAATTTGTATGTGTTTTTGCTACATATTGGCCATTTCCCCTCTAATGGGTTTGTACCATTTTGTTCTCCCACCAGCAAAGAGAGAGAGTGTTCATTTCCCAACAACTTTGACAGCCATGTATGTCCTCAAACTTGGATTTCCGTCAGTCAGCTAGGTGAGAAATGCTACCACAGTCTATTTTTATTTGCATTTTTCTTACTATAGGGGAGGTTGAACATCTTTGCATATAGTTAAAAGCTACTGTATTTCTTTTCTGCAAACTGTTTTTATAAAAATTTGGTCATTTTCTTCTCTTTTTAAAAGCTTTTTATTAATTAAGCATATTAATTATTTGAGATTAAGTTGCAAATATTTTTCCTAGTTTGTTATTTTTCTTTTACTCACTTTAGGTATTTTCCAAATAAAATTATATTAGATTAAAAGATGTTTTTCTAAAAAAAAGTATCAATTTATTTTCTTCTTATTGCTTCTGGATTTTCAATCATGGTTTGAAAAAATGCTCCCGCCCCAGGCTACAGAATATTCCATCCGCGTTTTCTTCTTGTATAATTTTATTTTTTAAACTTAGATATTTCATCCACTTGGAATACATTCTGGTATGCAGTATGAAGAATCAAAATATAGCTTTTTCCATATAGCTTCCTAGTTATATGCCAGTTCATCTTCTCTCACTGAAGTGCTTCCTTTATTATATATTAAATTTTCCATGCATAATTAGATCTATTTCTGGATTTTTAAAATTTGTTTCACTGTTTAGTTTGTCTATTCGTGGGCCAACAGTACAGCTTCAATTATAAACTCTTTATAACATATTTTAATAACTGGTAGAGTTGGCCCCTCTCTCACCATAATTGTTCTTTCTTTTTCAAATTTTATGTTGACTTTTGTTTATTTACTCAAATGAGCTTTATTAACTACTAATCTATCTTGAGAAAAGAAAAAAAGATACTTGATGTTGAATTTATGCTGTACTTATAAATCAACTTAGCCAGAACAGAAATTTTTACAAAGGTGAGAATTCCCACATGTGTCTTTTCATTTGTTCAAGGCTACTTTTGCTTCCTTCAATAGTGTTTTAAAATTTTTTCTCACATAGGTTTTGAGTGTTTCATGGAAAGTTAGCCTTGGTATTTTACTTAGTTTTGCTATTATAAATATGGCTTTCTTTGCTAAGTATTTCCTCTGGTTTTTGATTGCATACATAAAAGTTATTCTTTGTTTTGTTGTGGTTATTTTATTATTTTTCAACTTTGTATCACAAAAAAATTTTAAATACAGAGGAAGCTTGAAAGAATTTTACAGTGACCTCACCAACTAGATTCTTACATTAACATTTTACTATACTTACGTTATAAGGCTATTCATCTTCTAATAATTTTATACCTTGCTACTTTACAAATTTCTCTTATTTTTTAGAGTACTTAAAAAGGCAATCTTGATGGCACTATTACCATTCTAAAATATATACTATGAAACGTGTTCAGACTAGTAATTCAGGAGAGCAGTTTCTAGCCTGCATCCATAAAGACATTCATCTCAGAAAGAATGCCTTGAAAAATAATTGCAGCTCAGGTTTATCAGGGAACTACTATTTCATTATTTTAAATAATGAAATATTTCATTATGTTTGAAACATTATAGGTTTTACCCCTCTCTTGAAGAGTCATCAGGGTATGTTAGCTTATTAAGGACTCTGAGAAACACAGGTACATTTGTCTTTGGGGTTACCAGAACTTGAAAAATGTAGCCTTACATCAAGAAAATCAGAACTAGCAAGTTAACAACAACAACAAAAAAGGCTAACTTTATTTCCCCTACTGTTGCAGATGCAACTGCATGCCAAGGTCAGAGTCTCTGGTTACTCATCTAGCACCCACCCCTCCTCCTCTAACTGAAATCTTCTTCTCTTCAGGTATCGGCAGCCACCAAAGGAGTGAGGGGTTCAGGACCTCTCCTGAGCCTCACTGAGTCTATCCTCATTTGTCTAAGCCAATCCAGTTTCCTCCTTGGCAAGGGATGATTTAGAAACAGGCATGGGTTACAGTTCTAGATAATGAGATGAAAGAAAAGAGTTTATTGGGTTACACATATAAAATGATACAAATGAACTTACTTACAAAACAGAAAGAGATCCGCAGACATAGGTAACAAACCTATGGTTTCCAAAGGGGAAAGGTGGGGGAGGGATAAGTTAGGAGTTTGGGATTAACAAATAACACACTACCGTATATAAAATAGATAAACAACAAGGACCTACTGTATAGCACAGGGAACTACTCTCAGTATCTTGTAACCTATAATGGAAAAGAACCTAAAAAAGAATACGTGTGTGTCTGTGTGTGTGTGTGTGTGTGTGTGTGTGTGTGTAACTGAGTCACTTTGCTGTATACCTGAAACTAACATAACATTGCAAATCAACTATATTTCAATAAAAATTTTCAGAAAAAGTTTATTGGGGAACTCCTGAGAAAGTTTATTTGCTCCTAAAGAGAGATGAACTCAACTGCATCAAAACAATCACACACACCCCAACACACACACCCCCACACACACAACACACACCCAGACACACACACACACACTGCATTTACTCTAGTCATTCTGCAGTTCTGAGGCAATTACCCAGCATACAAATAACAGCAGAATAAAAATGTGGCAAGGATGTGAAAATACAATCGAGCTGTGAGTCAGCCAAGCCTAGAATTACCCTACTTTTTTTTTTTTTCCAAGTGACACACTCAATGGCTTATCCATTTAACTACAGCTTGATACTCAATGTTTTCCAGGTTTACTTGAACACTACGCTTCTTATTCATGTTCCATTTTATAACATCTCAAGGGATGAGAGTAAGTACACCTTCTTCCCCCCAAAAGTGAGGAAAAAAAGGGTAGTTTTAAGAAATATTTTTAACAATGTAGATTGAAATAGAAAAAAAAGAAAGCATTTTCTATCAATTCTCGGTTAACAGCTCATTCTTTCAGGCTTTCTGATGAACTGAGTTGTTGTTATATTATTTTCTTGAATGAAGTTCATCCTTTCCATCACATTTCCCAGGAAAGGGTTTGAGATTTAGATAAAATAAGGAGAACTCTGAAGCATTAATTATTTTTTATTTCTCCAGCATGCAAAGAAGTTTTCCTTTTAAAGTCTCCCGATTTTCTGATGTAATGTTATTTTTACCCAAATAGTTCAGTATTTATCTTCAAAATGCACACTCCTTTAAGCTTATGTTGAATAAATTTTCAGGTGCACTACACAAGAATAATCCACAAACCCTCTCACGACCAGAGTTTCTAGTGTTCATTCTGCTGGTGAAGTCTTCTCTCTTTGAAAGATCTGCTTATTTTGCCCATTTTAACATACTGCTTTCTCAGAATATATGCCTTAGTTAAAATGCATGAGCAGACTATCAGGGAGAAAAAAAAGGCACAGAAAATGTAAGAAATAATGGATCTGAAATTATTAATATAAACAATCCCACTGCAGTACAAAAACCAAAAGGAAGAGGAGGCTGGGCATAGGCAGGAAACAAACCAAAGATATTTGCTAGTGCGAACTGAAAAACCTACCAAAACGGTCCTGTAGATTTGAACAACTGGCCCAATGTTTACCATATGTTTCTATGGGAGTGATCAATTATAATTTGTGTTTTGATTTCACATATTAATTGCAGTTACTTGCATCGGGAAGACCCCTTGGAAGTTATATATGCGCGTGCTGACTGTGCTCTAAATGCTGCATTACACAAATATATTTTGTTGAATGTAAAGCCACAAACTTAAAATTTTCTTGAGGCTAAAGTCCTGAGTAGTACTGTATATCATTAACTCAAATACTAATGCTTGGGTATACTGCAAATGATAAACACACTAATAAAAACAGGAAAAGAATATGGCACAGGAGCTCTGAAAATAGAGTCAGGGCATACATAGGTGCTAACAGAACTGCTAGACTCTGGGTAAAAAGGATGCAAGGAAAGCAGGGTGGATATCCTGGAGCACTAGAAAATGTTGCAGGGTTCTAAAAACGCTGCAGTTACCAGGCAAGCCTTACTAAAATGCTACTGCAGTCCCTCCCATACTTTATTTAAAAAATAATAATAAACAAACAAATAACTTGGTTTACTGGATAACTTTTTTTCCTCTCATGGGTATACCTTTTTCTTTTAAGATGAATGTCAATGGTAAAATAAGTTTCTGTTTTATGCAAATTTGTTTTTTTTTTTTTTAACAGTGAACACATTCATAGAATCTTGGGGTGACAACCCATAGAAAAAATACCAATTGAAGGAAAGCCAGAAGTTCTGCATTGAGACAAAAAGCCTTCAATGCTGCTGTGCCTCTATTTGGAGGTGAGGCTGAGTGAACCTAGCAACTCGTGGAGAGAAAGATGGGCGGCCCTGTCACAGTACAACAGGCAGCCTGCGCTTACTGTGTTCTTCCTGGGCACCAGGCTCCGCGCTAAGCACTTTTCATGGTTTCATGTTACACCCTCACGACGCTTTCTTGGGTACCATTCCCCATCCCTCTGTTACTTCACTATACCTTATAGACCATCTGCTAAATTGTTCCGTCCACATCTGCACACGGAAAAGCGACGAACCTGGAGTTTTCCCCTTTGTTTCTTTCCATATTCAACTTTAGTTTAGAGCCACAAATAATCTCAAAGTTCATGCTAGCCATGATTTTTACGTCCTCTTACCCCCACCTGAAGGTTTCGCTTGCGTTTCCAGAAAGGAGGAAATGGATGGTTTTGACAACCACCATCATAGTCTTCCCTGACCTCTCCGCGGGTGGAAAAGTTAATGCCCAGAGAAACTGCCAAAGGGCTGGCAGAGGAACAGCAACGACAGCAGCAAAACAACTGATCCTCCACCTTCGATGACAAAAACGTGACTGTGATTGAACCATTCACATCCTCGTGTTCTGCAGTGAACACAGCGAGTACTATGTTACAGACCCAAAAACAACTCTAGCAAAGGCATTAAAGAGTGTCCAGCCACAAACCCTCATTTCTAACCTTCTTCCACGCAGGATGCTTCCCAGAAGACTACTTAATCTTCACAGCTGACTTTTCTTCTACTCTCCATTTTCGATTTCCAGATAGGGGCAGGTAAAGATATATGCAGTGAGTCAAGGTGTGTGGGACAGGAGTAGGCTTTGCACAATGCACTCAGGGCACCAGATGGGAAGCAAGGAATGTTTTAGCCCCAAGTTTCACGCCTCCCCCCAACGTGTGGAAGGTGTTCTGAGAGACTGAGCCAAGGGCTTTCTTTATTTCCAAGAGCAGCCTGTTGTAGGTAACGCCAGCCCACTGAGCAAAGGTAAGAACAGGGCTTCTGAAACTCACACAAGAAATCTTGCTGTACCTAACAAGAACAAGACGGGGGTTTCTTAAAGAAGTGCGTGGATACAGTTTCCATTTCTCACCTAGATTTCTTCTCTTCTGATGTCTTAAGCTAAATTTCTGTTTATATAGTTTTGATTGCTTCTTCAATGCAAATGGTAAAATCACTAGTGAAGCAATCTCTCCGGACATGACTTCAAGATTAAGAAAAAAGATTCTGCTATAGATGCCTGGTCTCGTAACCCATCCCTCAGCAGGGGCCCCTTCATTAATGAGGTTCTGCCCCCCTGAAATTCTGTTTATGGCATTCCAGGAATTGTATTTAGGTTGAACTTTCAGGAGAGGGGGGTGGAGAGAGGGAGGGGGAGAGAGGGAGGGGAAGAAACGAAAGAAGGAAGGAAGGGAGACAGGGAGGAAGGAAGGAAGCAAGGGAGGGAGGGAAGGAGGAAGGAGAAAAGAACAGAAAGAAAGGAGAAAAGAGAAAGAAAGATCAACCTGAACCTGACCAAGCTTTTGGATATATTAACTAATTTACATAGAGCTGATTCATTTTGCTGTCCAACAGAAACTAACACAACATTGTAAAGCAACTACAATAAAAATTAATTTAAAAAACCTAATTTATAGGAAGTAGAGAAAATAAAGAAACATGTAAATCAACATTGCAGAGATGCAGAAAACAAAATCCAAATGTAAAAAATTCTACAGAAATAGTAATAAACTATTTTCTTCAACACATAAATAGCAACAGTTAAAAAAAGTGGAGAGAAACATTTTAAAGTTTTTAAAAAGACTTAAGAGATATATCAAACAGATGTGGCATATGGACTTGGTTTAGATCCACCTGTAAACAAATCAATGATATAAAGACATTTATGACAAAAGGGAGAGACTACGGGATGACGATGGGGAACTACTGCTTTGTTGGTTTGTGTTTGTGTGTGTGCGTGCATGTGTGTGTGTTTCTTATATATTTTAAAGAGTATTTATCTCTTAGAGAACATACTGAAGTATTAAAAAAATTAAATGTCTGGGTATACTTTGAAACAGCCAGAGGTGAGAGAGAAACATTCGGGGTACATGTGAACATAAATTGGCTATATATTGACTATTGTTGAGGTTGTGTGATGGATACATGGCAATTTATTCCACTATTCTCTCTGCTTTTTGTGTTTGTTTGAAAGATCACATGATGTCTGTAAAAGTAAAAAGAAGAGAAGGACGAGAAATAAGAAGGGGATGGATAAGGAGATGGGAAGAGGAGAAGGAGGGAGAAAAAGAGGAAAAAGAACAAAAAGAAGAGTATTGGGTTGAAGAATAGGGGAAACAGGCAGGGAGGAAACAGAGGAGTCGAATTCAGCTGCCTGTAAGGGACGCTGAGTACGTGCCAGACACCCAACTAGAACCAAGGGACACAGATATGAACACAAAACGCTCTCATGCATGCTCTCACTGTTTACAGCCCCACTCAGATGCTTCTGCTTAAATGCAGTTTCCACCTGTCATCTCAGGGCTGAGAGTACGGCTCTGCTCTGCAGGTATTTAGGAAGGGGCACACGTAGTACAGATGCTATGGCATATGGGCGGGGTCATCTGACTCCCGGGGTCCAAAGTCACTTCCTGGAAGCAAAGTAAGCATGCTGTGGGGATGGAATGATTTCATCTCACTGCCATGATGCCCCTCTGCCTTGTGAGATGCAGAGAAAAGGCGTAAGGGAATTGATTCCACTATGGGGTTTGAAAGGACTTAGCAGAATCATCAGCCCAATGACAGTATAAATAAAAAGAAAAAGCCATGGTTTAACTCCGTTTGAGTTCTGTATCCAGGGCTGGTGACTCTAAATAAAAAGGAAAAATATACATATATGTATGTTGAGCTCCCTAGAGGCAAGTCTGGGTCCTAAACATTGTTATATACCCAGAACCCAAGGATGAGTGAATATCCTGGAAAGAAAAGTGAAATAATGAGCCAGTAGCTTTTGTAAAAAGGTAGAAAAGAAAGATTATAATCCTTCACCCGGGAGAGCTGACGGCTGAGATGGAGCATTTAATTCAGTGGCCAAATGACCCCAGACAAAGGTGGAGAGAAAACAGTAGCACCCCGAACGCCGACATGTGGGATTCTTTTTCTTAAGCAGGGTTCCTATGTGCCTAAAGACTCTACTTATCACTGTTTTCACTGGTTTCAGTTAAGTTATTCAAGTGACGATGATAAAAACATTCTGTTAGCTCTTTTTTCCAAGCAAGATTAATTTTACACTAAATTTTATACCTATGTACACATACCTTACAACATATACTTTTGACCATTTAGTCATGATCATCAGAAGTGAAATAGTTTTCTTCCTACTGAACCCTAACAATATTCATAACAGAAATAAAGTCGATACAATTCTCGACTCAGAGGTTCTGAAGGCTCTGAGCTTCTTAGGAATGTCATATTCCATCCGTATTTTAAAAAAAACAGAACAGCTAACCCGACAAGGAAAAAACCTTAACCAGGTGCTAACCGGACACCTAAAACTGACAATTCATCAGTCAGAACACACTGGATGATTTGGCTGAGGACCTACTAGCCACATCCATGCTACCCTTGGAAGGAAATTAATTAAGTAGTATTGGATGAAACCCTTTTGTAGACGGGTAAAGAGGAGGTTCTTGACACAAAGTCTAGAAATCCAGACTTAGTTTAAAACACATGTAAGCCAGTACGATTTAATGGGGAAAAGCCCTTCAAAATCTCAGTATTTTGAAACCAGTGTGATGGTACTTCCATCTCTCCTATAATCAGGCCAACCATTTCAAGAGCTACGAGCATGGAGACTCATTAAGACAAACCTGGGTTGAAATTTTGCCTCTGCATTCATCGTACCTGTGACTAAATGGGAGTTACACAACTCTTTACCAAACCACTTGAACACGATGAAGTTGCCTGGTATTCATAGAGTGCTGTAATGAACAACAGCAACAACAGCTAACATTCATTCAGTATTTTCTATTCTCCAAAAACTTTTCTAAGCACTCTACATACATCATCTCATTTATTGCTCATAATCACCCTATGATGAACATACGGTTATTATTATTGCCATTTACTGGTAAGGAAACTGAAGGTTTATTTAAATAACTTACCGCCAGAGTTACACAGATAGCAAGTGGCTAGTCAAGAGTTGAATCCAGTTGTCTGACTCTCAATTCAAAGTGTGAATATTTTTTATGGTGATATAGTCTGCATTTAGTAAAATGCTATGTCCTAAATGAACTGTTCAATCAGTATTGACAAACACAAAGCAATACATAGAACGTTTTTATCACTCTGGAAAGTTATCTTGTGGCCCTTCACAATCAACCCTTCTCCCTCCACTATAAAGCAACCATTGATCTGTAATCTAACGTAAGTTACTTTTGCCTATTCTAGAAATACATATAAATAGGACCATACAATATGTACTTTTCTCTGTCTGCTTTCACTCAGAAAAATATTTTTGAGATTTATTCAATTTGTGGCATGTATCAAAATCTCATTCTTTTTTATTGCTAAGTATCATTCCACTGAATGGATATGTTAGAGTTTAATTATCCATTTTCCTTTTGATGGACATCTGGGCTATGTCTAGTTTGGGGCTTCTCAAGACCTATGGAGGGTCTGTGATTTTACCCGATGTGTAAGAGTTTAGCCTGTCATGGTTCTGTGGACACTGGCTGAAGATGTGAGACCCCTGTTTCAGAGCCAGGTACAGCAGGCAGCACAAACATAATGTTTCCTCAGAGCCCCCTCCCTACCACCCCCCTTCCTCAAGTCCAAGGTGGTGACAGACAGCAGTCCAGGTAGATGGTGCACACACAATGGGTTTACATTAGAACTTTCAAACTCTGAGCTCAGGGAGACTGAATCTTTTATAAAGGACTTCAAGCAAAGCTACCTGACCTTGGTTCCAGAGGGAGATACTACCTTTATTATACTGGCTAGTAAACAAACCATCCCTATGCTTCTTGACGATATGCTATCTGTATCTTCCAAGGTTATTGACTATATAATAATACCTTGAAAAGCTAATCAGTGCACCTGCTCTCAATATAGCAAAGGACACCAATAGAGGATTGTCCCCCAATAGGGCAATTATGAATAAAGCTGCTGTGAACACTTCTTCACAAGGCTTTTATGGGTATGTGTTTTTATTTCTCCTGAGTAAATACTTAGGAATAAGAGTTGCTACATTATAGGCTCATGCATGTTTAACTTTCAAAGAAGTTGCCATGTTCCAAAGCAGTTGCACCATTTTATTCTAGTATCAATGTATAAAAATGCAGGTTTCTCCATATCTTCTCCAATATTTGATGTTATCAATCTTTTCCATTTTATCCATGTGTATTAGAACCTCACTCACTGTGGTTTAATTTGCATTTCTCTGATGAATAGTGATGATTTTCATTTTTTTCATGTGCCTATTGACCATTTGTATTAGACCTAGTAGTTTCCCTTTGCAAGCACCTTAGAAGTTCAGCATCCCAGGCTATGCAAATTCTCTACCAGAGTAGTACAAAAGTCCATGAGGCCACAGGGTTAATGCCTGAATGATGGTCAAATTACATTATTTATTTTAAGAAGGGGGTGTAGCCAAGATGGTGAAGTAGGAAGACCCTGAGCTCACTTCCTCCCGTTAGCACATTAAAATTATAACTATTTACAGAGAAACTATCAATAAGAACAATCTGAGGGCTAGAAGAAAAGATTTTCCACAACTCAAGATATAAAGAAGGAATCAAGGGACTTCCCTGGTGGCGCAGTGGTTAAGAATCCACCTGCCAATGCAGGGGACACGGGTTCGAGCCCTGGTCCGGGGAAGATCCCACATGCCACGGAGCAACTAAGCCCATGTGCCACAACTACTGAGTCTGCGCTCTAGAGCCCACGAGCCACAACCACTGAGCCCGCACACCACAACTACTGAAGCCCGCATGCCTAGAGCCCGTGCTCCACAACAAGAGAAGCCACCGCAATGAGAAGCTTGCGCACCGCAACGAAGAGTAGCCCCTGCTCGCCGCAGCTAGAGAAAGCCCATGCAGCAACAAAGACCCAACACAGACAAAAAAATTAATTAATTAATTAAATTTAAAAAAAAAAGAAGGAATCACAATGAGTCAGGTAGTAGGGGTGTAGACATGGTATAGTCAAGACCCACACCCATCAGTAGGAGGCCAACGAATGGGAGGATAATCATAATTGAAGAAATTTTCCACAAGAAGTAATGGGTCTGAGACCCACATTGAGCTCCCCAGCCCAGGGGTCCTGCACCAGGAGGACAAGCCACCAGAACATATGGCTTTGAAGGTCAATGGGGCTTGCGTATGGAAGAGCCAGAGGACTATAGGAAACAAGAGGCTCTGTTCTCAAAATCTCACACTCTCCAGGACTTGGCACAGAGGCAGTAATCTGAAGGAAGCCTGGGTCAGAACCACTTACTAATTCTGGAGAGCCTCCTGGAGAGGCAGGAGGTAAATTGGACTCCCACAGGGAGACAGATGCTAGCAGGAGCCATTGTGGGGAGATCACTCTCCCGTGAGGACACTGATGCTGCAAGTGCCATTTTGGAATCCTACCGTCTAGGCTATTTGTGCTGGAGGCTTACTTCCCCACCAGCTGGAAGGTACCAGTCCCAGGATTCACCAGGCCAAGCAGCCAGCAATGTGGAGACTTGGCCCCACCAACCAGTGGGCCAATACCAGTCCCAGGAGCCTGGACCTCACTGCTAGCCACCCTGGGACCCAGGCCACCAATGGCCTGCACCAGCCCTGGGACTCCCCAGGCCACACAGTCATTTGCACTGGGACCGAGTCTCATCCACCAGCAGGTCAACAGCCTTCACATGAAGCAGTTCCTGGCAGCCAGCCAGGTCAGGGTCAGCCCTGCCTACCAGCATACCAATGGTAGTCAGCCCTGACACAACAGAAGGGCCCACCCAGCCTACACAGGGGGGTACCCTTAGAGCTCTGGTGACTATAGAGGAATGTGCTACTGGGCCCCATAGAACATCTCTTACATGAGGCAACCTAGCCTTACACCTAAAGGATCTAGAAAAAACAACAAACAAAACCTAAAGTTAGTAGAAGGAAAGAAATAATAAAGGTTAGAGCAGAAAGAAAGGAAATACATATTTAAAAAACCAATGAGACTAAGAGCTGGATTTTTTTTTTTTTTTTTTTGCGTTATGCGGGCCTCTCACTGCTGTGGCCTCTCCCGTTGCAGAGCACAGGCTCCGGACGCGCAAGCTCAGCGGCCATGGCTCACAGGCCTAGCCGCTCCGCGGCATGTGGGATCCTCCCAGACCGGGGCATGAACCCGTGTCCCCTGCATCGGCAGGCGGACTCTCAACCACTGCACCACCAGGGAAGCCCTAAGAGCTGGATTTTTTAAAAGGTCAAATTCATAAACCGTTGACCATACTCATTAAGAAAAAGAGAGGCAGGGCCCAAATAAATAAAATTAGAAGCGAAAGAGAAGTTAAAACTGACAGCACAGAAACACAAAGATCAAAAGCAATTGCTAAGAACAATTATATGCCAATAAAAGCAACAACCTAGAAGAAACAGATACATTCCTAGAAATATACAATCTCCCATGGCTGAATCAGGAAGAAATAGAAAATATGAAGAGACCAATTACCAGCAATGAAAATGAATCAATAATTTTTAAAAAACCTCCCAAAAAACAAAAGTCCAGGAGTGGACTTCACACTTGAGTTCTACCAAACATTTAAAGAAGTTTTAACACCTAGTCTTCCCAAACTTTTCCAAAACATTGAAGAAGAAATGCTTCTGAACTCATTCTATGAGGCAAGTATCACCCTGATACCAAAACCAGACAAAGACATCACACAGAAAAAAGAAATTTACAGACCAATATCACTGATGAATAGAGATGCAAAACTCCTTAACAAAATGTTAGCAAACCAAATTCAACAGTGTATTACAAGGATCATAAACCATGCGCAAGTGGGATTTATCCCAGTGATGCACAGATGGTTCAATATCCACAAGTCAATCAATGTCACACACCACATTAAGAAATTGAAGAATAAAAAATCATCTGATCATCTCAATAGATGTGGAAAAAGCTTTTAACAAAATTCATCATCTATTTATGATAAAAATGTTTTCAACAAAGTGGGTATAGAGGAAACATACCTCAACATAATAAAGGCCATTTATGATAAACCCACAGCTAACATCATGCTCAATGCTGAAAAGCTGAAAGCATTTCCTATAAGATCAGCAAAAAGACAAGGATGCTTACTCTCACCTCTTCTGTTAACACAGAATTAGAAACCCTAACCACAGCAATCAGATTAAAAATAATAATAGTAATAATAATAGAAAGAAGTAAAAGGAAATCAAAGTGGAAGGGAATAAGTAAAACCAGGGCACGAACCCGTGTCCCCTGCATCGGCAGGTGGACTCTCAACCACTCTGCCACCAGGGAAGCCCTAGGTTAAACTCTTGAATGTAAGATCTGAAACCAGAAAACTCGTAGAATAAAACACTGGCAATATGCTAACTCTTCCACATTGGTTTTAGCAATATTTTTTGGATATACCTCTTCAGTCAAATGAAACAAAAACAGAAATAAAGGAATGAGGCTACATCAAACTCTAAATCTGCTTTGCATAGTGAAGGAAGCTATTTTAAAAAAAGGCCGTCTACTGAATGGAAGAAGATATTTGCAAATAATATATCTGATAAGGGGTTAATATTCAAAATAAAGAACTCATACAACTCAACATCAAAAACAGACAAACAGGGGCTTCCCTGGTGGCGCGGTGGTTGAGAGTCCGCCTGCCGATGCAGGGGACACGGGTTCGTGCCCCGATCCCGGAAGATCCCACATGCCGCGGAGCAGCTGGGCCCGCGAGCCATGGCCGCGGAGCCTGTGTGTCCGGAGCCTGTGCTCCGCAACGGGAGAGGCCACAGCAGTGAGAGGCCCGCGTACAGCAAAAAAAAAAAAAAAAAAAAAAAAAAAAAAAAAAAAACAGACAAACAACCTGATTAAAAAATGGGCAGAGGGGGCTTCCCTGGAGGCGCAGTGGTTGGGAGTCCGCCTGCCGATGCAGGGGACACAGGTTCGTGCCTCGGTCCGGGAAGATCCCACATGCCGCAGAGTGGCTGGGCCCATGAGCCATGGCCGCTGAGCCTGCGCGTCTGGAGTCTGTGCTCCACAATGGAGAGGCCACAACAGTGAGAGGCCCGTGTACCGCAAAAAAAAAAAAAAAAAAAAAAAAAAAAGGGCAGAGGACCTGAATAGACATTTTTCCATAAAGACATACAGATGGTCAACAGACTCATGAAAAGATGTTCAACCTCACTAATCATAAGAGAAATGCAAATCACAAGCACAATGAGATATCACCTTACACCTATCAGAATGGTTATCGAAAGACAACAAATGATAAGTATTGACAAGGATGTACAGAAAAGGGAATCCTAGTATACTGCTGGGTGGGAATGTAAATTGGCACAGCTACACTGCAGTCTTTTTTTTTTTTTTTTACAATAGCCAAGATATGGAAGCAACCTAAGTGTCCATCAACAGATAAATGAATAAAGAAGATGTGATATATACACATACACACACAAAGACAACACACCCAATGGAATATTACTTAGCCAGAAACATGAGTGAAATCTTGTAGATGGACCTACAAGGTATTATACTAAGTGAAGTATATCAGATAGAGCGAGATGAATACCATATAATATCACTTATATGTGGAATCTAAAAAACAACTGAACAAACAACTAAACAGAAACAGACTCAGATACAGATCCCAAATGCGTGGTTGCCAGAGGCGAGAGGGCTGGGGGGACGGCTGAAATAGGTGAGGGAGGTTAAGAGGTACAAACTTCCAATTACAAAATAAATGGGCATTAGGGGTGAAATCTACAACCTGAGGAATATAGTCAAGAACACTGTAGTAACTTTATATGGTGACAGATTGTAACTAGACTTCTCATGGTGATCATTTTGCAACGTACACAAATATCAACTCATTATGCACCTGGAACTAATGTAGTGCTGTAGGTCAACTATAATTCAATTTCTATATATATGTATATGATTCATTTTTGAATTATCATATAAACCGCAGCCATTAAATGATACTTTGCAAGACCACAGCAACCCAAGTTCTAAATGTAGTTGACCCTTTGCCACTTCATACATCTTGTAAGGAGTCACTTAGAACATAAGGTCTCTTTGGTGGTTTCTAAGTGAGCTAAAGGAAGCAGCTTATAAGTTGTTTAAATCGTATTCTCCTAAGGTCATAAACTTTTTATAGGAAAAAGTTATGCGTAGTTTTGTTTTTGTTTTTGTTTTTGTTTTCAGTGTGATGTTAATCCTTTCATGCCAGGTGGGGCCACTTCCATGAGTCACCGCTTTCAAGAGTAAAGCAAAATGCTTTGGTTCGAATCCCAATGCTGCTAGACACTAGCCAAGTGACTTTGGGAAAGCCACTCATCAGACCTCTATGAACTTTGCTTTTATCTTTCCATTCAGGCGGCTATAAATATTATCAGCTCTGCCAACTCTGCTGAGTTGTAGGGATGATCAAATGACACAGGGGACATAAAAACAATTGAAAGACTCTAAAGTGCATCTCATAAAAAAGATAAATCAGTACCCAAACACATGGAAAAAATATTTCACCTTGCAAGTTTTCTAAGAAGTGTAAATCAAAAGAGAGGTAACATTTTAGTAGTTTTGCCAGTGGCTGAATAAATTAGTGCAGTCCTTTCAGAAAATAGTTTGACAATACATTTCAATTCTCCAGAAAAAAAATTTCTACTCTGAATCTGTAATGATAAAAACAGGTAATGTGTATTTTACTCTTGCTTCTCTAATGCTTCCTATATGTCAGGCATTGTACTAAGCACTATACTTGGACAGGTGGCCTTGAGCAATGAGGGGACTAGAGATGCCAACCCTTCACACAGTTGAAACTCCGCGTGTAATTTATAGTCGGCCCTTTGCATCTGTGGTTCCTTGTCATCCTGGATTCAACCAACTACGCATCATATAGTACCCTAGTATTTACTATTGAAAAAAATCTCCATTTAAGTGGATCCACGTAGTTCAAACACATGTTGTGCAAGGGTCAACTGTATAAGCTTACTTGGTGCTTCTCCTCAAAACACAAAACTGTCTTTGGTTATTATTATCACCTACGTTTTACAAATTAGGAAAGAGGGCACAGAGATGCAAGCTCATTTGTGCTAGCCTTCACAGCTAGTATGGGGCAGGAAGCACAATTAAATTTCAGGTGATTTGGTTTCAAAGTCCTCACTCTTTACTCCTCCATTTAATGACTTCTGGAAGTCCATCCTCAGGAAGTAATCCAAAGTAAGGCAAGAGCAAGAGGTCTTAAGATATTTCTGCATGTGTTTTGTATATACTTGCCAATTTTGGAAGGGATGTAAGTAAAGATTCAGCAAGTGATAGCAAATAAAATCTTTCGACTATTACATACTACTTAAAATAACCAAGAAAACTAACAAGTACAGTACTTAGGATCCACAATTTTTTTTTTAAAATATTCAAAGATATCTCAATTTCTTATTATCACCATGTTAGGGTTATAAGATTGACAGAATTTTTGGTTCTGCCCATGGTAGCATTCTAAGGGTCCTCAAGAACTATAAGAGTGGTATGCAGAGGTCTCTTTCTTATGAATGGCAAGACCAGGGTCAGGAATCCCAGTGACATCATCCCAAATTCTTTCTGTCCATGAGTGCTAATGAATAGGACAGAGCCAATGAGATAGAATTCACTATTTTAATAAAAGTTTACACACTCTGCTGTCAAAATCAGAAGAAAGTTAGACACAGGTGAACAATCAGATACGCTGTCCCCAGAGAAGGGAAGTAAGGTTTTAGAGGAGCACATGCCCGGAGTTTACTACATTGCAAACTTTCTCCATCAGAGGAGTGAAACCCCTTTCAAGGACAATGGCTTTTCCTTTGGCCACGTCCTTCCCCTACTTATGGGGAGAAAAGCAACTCAATGATTTAAAGGTAGACAGATATACACTCCCTCCATTGGCCAAATAAATAGAAGACAAACCTAGAGCCCAGAGCTCCTTCCAGGCACCCAAGCTTAGAGCAGACATCCAGAAAAAAAAAAAAAAAGCAAAAAAACCAACAACAACAGAAGCCTGTGGTCACACATGTCACTTTTCTTTTTTTAGGTGTCACAGTGGTGGCTGGTGCTGTATCCTGAATGTTGTGGCGTTACACCATATTTGCTATGAGGTGTCTCTACCCAGGAGGGCAGCTTAGAATGGAAGAAACAAATAGTGACAAAAGGCTTTTGAGGTGGCCAGATCTGGGTATGGATTCTTTCTGACTGAGTGACCATGAGCATGAAGCAGAATTGAGCTCCCTAAGCCCTGGCTGCCACTTCCTGCTTGGGCAAGGTGCTGTACCTTCCCCTGCTTCCATTTTCTCATTTATAAAACAGTGAAAAAAAACCCCAGCTATTTCAGAGGGTGTTGTAAGGATTAAAAGAGTTAAGATGTGTTTCATTTTCCTCAACTAAAAACTGAGGATAAGGAAAAGACAGTCTCTTCAGCAAGTGGTGTTGGAAAAGCTGGACAGCCACACGTAAATCAATGAAGTTAGAACATATCCTCACCATAGACAAAAATAAACTCAAAATTGCTTAAGGACTTAAATATAGACATGGCACCATAGAACTCCTAGAAGAGAACATAGGCAAAACAAAATTTCTGTCTCTGACAGAAATCGTACCACTCTTTTCTTAGGTCAGTCTCCCAAAGCAATAGAAATAAAAGCACAAATAAACAAATGGGACCTAATCAAACTTACAAGCTTCTGTACAGCAAAGGAAACCATCAACAACATGAAAAGACAACCTGCATACTGGGAGAAAATATTTGCAAATGATGCAACCGACAAGGGCTTAATTTCCAAAATATATGAACAGCTCATACAACTCAATAACAAAAAGACAACCCAATCGAAAAATGGGCAGAAGACCTAAATAGACATTTCCTCAACGAAGACATACTGATGGGCAACAGGCACATGAAAAGATGCTCATCCTTGCTAATCATTAGAGAAATGCAAATCACAACTACAATGAGGTATCACCTCACACCAGTCAGCATGGCCATTAAAAAAGTCTACAAACAATAAATGCTGGGGAGGGTGTGGAGAAAAGGGAACCCTCTTGCACTGTTGGTGGGAATGTAAATTGATACAGCCACTATGGAGAACAGTATGGAGGTTCCTCTAAAAACTAAAAATAGAGTTGCCATACGATCCAGAAATCCCACTCCTGGGCCTATACCCAGACAAAACTCCATTCGAAAAGATACAAGCACCCTTATGTTCACAGCAACACTATTCACAATAGCCAAGACATGCAAACATCCTAAATGTTCATTGACAGATGAATGGATAAAGAAGATGTGGTGTGTGTGTATGTGTACATATATTTGCTGTACAGCAGAAATTAACACAATGCTATAAAATCAACTATACTTCAATAAAACTTTAACGAATAACATAAAATCGATAACCAACAAGGACCTACTGTATAGCACAAGGAACTGTACTCAATATTTTGTAATAACCTATAAGGGAAAAGAATATATGTATTGAAGATCATTATCATTTATGTCAAGTGCTTAATCTGGTAGCTAGCACATGGCAAGCATTCAATAAATATTAATCATTATAATTGCTTTTCAAAAGACTCTCAGAATGAAAACCTTAAGTTGTAAAACTTGCAAAAAGCTAAAGTTTTTGTTCGTTTAGATTTGTATTTGTCTACTTTTTTTGCAGGATGAGAGACAGTCATTTAAGTGAGTACCTAATAAGCACTGACTACTTTATAAGTTTTATTACTATGGTTTTGGCCTTGGATCTAATTTCTTCCTCATCACATGTAAAATGCAGCAATTCTTCAGTTATGAGAATAACAATAATCAACAGAGGGAAGGATATGGTCAAAGTTGGGAGGCTGATGCATTCCTTAGTCCTCTGTTTCTGTGATATTTTTAAAAGGCAGCAATGGCTTATATATTACAGTTTTTTGGATTTGGGGGGTTTCACATTTTTACTTAAAATGGAGAACTTGTCAACTCAAATAAATGCAGATCTTGCTATTTTCTTTCAGGGTCTTGTAGATACCAACATAATGGACTTATGAACCATTTAACACGTGCAGTGCAATAAATCCTACAAAACCCCTGATCCAATCCATTTGCGCAGGCTGACTGTCCAAATGAGGGATTCTGCTTCGGTGCTTGTGAAGGACAGCAAGCTGGGCTCCCCAGGAAAACACAGGCACATACCACCTGCCCCTCCTCTCCCAACTTGATCGACTGCATTGATATATTTTGTGCAGATTTTTGTTTTATGCGTGGCAAGTAAAATTAATTCCTCAACAACTACTTCTGAAACTTCTACTATATGTCTGACCCGAGCTGGGACTGGGGATGCAAAAAGAGGCATAAACAAAAAAGTGAATGCCTGGTTTCACTGAGCTTGCAGCTGAGCACAGATGGAACATCATGTACAAAGGCCCTGTGATAGCGAGAATCCAGGTGTCTTTACAAAACTAAAGGAAAGTCAGAGCTGCAGCAGTATGAGATGGGGCCCTGCCACCGGGGGCCCTAGAGACCATGCTGAGAGCTTGCCTTCTTCTTATGAACAATGTATGGACACTGACATGCCTTAAATATTGGGGGTAGCAGGATTAGTCTTGCATAAATTGCTAAAAATAGCACCAATTTAGGTTTTGAGCCGTTCTTCAAATTTATTAGCACTTCTGCAATCTCAAAACTTGTTCAAGGAAAGAGAAAATCTGTTGACATACAGTCCATGCCGGAGACATGATTTATGTAGGCATGTTAACAGCCAGGCTGTCAGATATTTGAAGTCCAATAACTATTTGTCCTAATGATTTTTGTACACTTGTATCCACAGAAGAACTGGTTTGGATTAGCTCTTGGCATAGTTTTCTTTTGATTTGTCCGTGTTTTCTTCAAAATTTAATTCTAAAATGTAGCCATTTGTTACAAACTTGCCCGAAACTTGCTTGTGACAGTGGCATTTTTCTCAAATGAAAAAAGCAATGGCATCTTGTAATTCAACATCTCCCTTCCATGGTAAATTGCCCAATTGTGCCAGAGCATCAGACCACTTTGGTAGCTCAGTTTATAACTGCTACTCTGATATTGGTATGCTTTCCCTTAAAGGTATTATTTTGTACTTCATCCGGTTTCGCACAATTTCAGTCTCCATCATCTGTTTCGATAAGGCTGCAGGACTGTTTGCCCCACCCTAAAAGGACAGGAAGTCCCATGGGAATGAGATACATTCCAAGAGAATTTTATAGTCCAGTCCTGGCTGCAATTCCTTGTTGTAAAATTATGCTGCCTATGAGACAGGGAATGTGATTTTGTGTCGTTTTTCTTGGTACAAGCTATTAACTTTTCATCAATATAACAAAGTTTGAAAAATACTGCCCTATTTTGAGCTCAGGAGAGGAGAGAAGAAACGAGGTCAACTCGCTTCTCCACTGCAGTTGTTCCTAAGTGAGGACCTGAGGGATCAATCCAGGATCATCATCAAAGATGTTCTACAAAAGAGCCCTTATGGGGCTGGGTGTCAGCAAGTAAGGAAACTGCTGTATGAACAAAAACATAAAGCGACCCCTAAACATAAAATGACACCCCTACTCATGTTCCAAGAGTCTAGGAAGGGAACTAGGCATCAGAGGAGAAAGAGCACAGGGAGAAATCATCCGCATTTATCACGTGGTTGACCCCTCTGAGCCACATCTTCCTCATCTGTATAATGGGTATAATAACCCCTTGAAGAAAGTCACGGCTGTGGTGACGATTTCTCTCTTTTCCTGGAACAATTTTTGACTGTTGTTTTCTACTTTAGCCTCCTATTTGCTTTTTTCACAGCAGTAATCATAACTTGCACTTATTTTATTCATCTACTTTTGGTTTTCCGCGTTCCTCCTGGGCTGGAATAGAAGCTCCCTGAAAGCTGAGCCCGTATCTTCCTCCCAGCTCAGTTGCTAGCCCCGTGCAGGTGCTCGACACACATTTGTGAAATGAACAAACGAGGAGGGAGAGAATGCATGAGAAAACAAATGTGTGCCAATAGTTATTTGGATTCTTTTTCTCATTAGCAAATACGCTCTCAGTATGTCACGGAATTGCTCCAAAGTTTGGTTTTGTTTTAATCTGTAAAAGGAGGAGGATACGTGTTTCTTCACCAGGCTGATAGGGGCATCACACTGGATGATATAAACACATAAAAGGATACTGATCTGGGTACAGCACTTTATAAGGCCAAGGATGTTTAAGGCAAAGGAAGAACACAGCTGAGTATGAAAATAAAAAAGGATAGGCAATTTGAGTCATGGCGGAGATGCTTTTTTTAAACAAAGCCAAAGGTAACTTCAGTCACCACAAACATCCACCACAACGACGGCATGTAAACCCACTGCACACAAACTATGACTACTGGGCACCGTTCTATTGAATCCCTGCAAGCCATCCCATTCAGTAAGGACTATTGTTATCCCCATTTTACAGATGAGCAAATAAGGGGCTGAGAATGTTTCAGTGACTTGCCCATGGTGACAGAGTAAGGGAAAGAGCTGGGATTCACACCTGGGCAATTGGGTTCTTCAAGTCTTAACCATTTTTCAAGAGGTAATTAGTGTGACTTCATCAGGCAGCTTGAACACTGTGCTTCTACATAATAGAGCTTTGAGCACCCAGGAAAGCAAACACATACTATTTGAGGATGAGGAAATGGGAAGTCTTCCCATGTGGTCACCACATACTTGATCTAGTGTGACTGAAAAAACTAAGAAAAAGTGAGAAGTATCTCTCAAAAGTTTTATCTGGGTTTATATATCTGGTAGATATTTATCTTGTGAGCATATTTTTATTCTCTAGAAAAATGAATATGATGCTGCATACACTGTAAAAGCCTAAAATGGTTTTGGTATCCATATTTCTCTTTGGAAGAAGTAAAAGGGGGAAAAAACCCCACACCTGTATTACTAGAAATGCTTCCTAAGGAAAGCTATATTCCAATCTAACTTGCTTGAGGATACTTGATTAAGTCATGCAACAGCCCTTTCTTATACCTACTAAAATGCCTGTAAGCAGCCAATTTATAATACGTATATTGCTTAGAAGAGGCACTTTGCTTACAAGGACTGTTGCTGAGAAGAGGCTGAAGCATTAATTCCCCTCATTCGGGAATTCCTTCTCATTAAGTGCGTAGCCTGACAGACTTTATGAAATATGGTAAGGCCATAACTCCAATTTTTAAAGCCATTGCCTATTGGGGCTAATGAGAAAGAAATGACACACAGCTCAAATAATTATGCCTTCTAACATTTATGGAAATGCTTTTTGCCTGGATACCCCTGGGCTTTCAACTTGGTGTTCCACAATTGGGCTTGATTCTGCATAGAATCCAAGCCAGCTCCTGTCCATGCCTTGGCGGCTGTACGGCAAGAGGAACGTGAGGAAACGTGGCCTGAGCTAAAATGGCGCGCTGCTGAAGACCCCCCTTTATGCTCTGGAGGGTTGGTGGCAGAAAGAAAAATGCGTTTCCTGCAGGGTCCACCTATAAATATCTATTTGAGAAGGCTGAAGATAGCCAGCCTCTACCTCACACGTCTGGTCAAGATTTGAGAAAATGAGCTTTACAAATTTAGTGCTATCCTCGCACTAGTTCATAAACCTGGCCTGTCATCCATGACTCGTAGGCTTTGGTTGTACGGACACAGTGGTGCATGGCAATATTCTTATATATTCATGTATTACTGGAAGCTACAAAGCTCTTATTCATTGCTTTTAAGAAGTTTGTAACAGAACACTAAAAAAGTAAAATAAAATAAAAAGATTGACTTGAGTTTTAAATCCAGTATCATGTAGTCAATACGAGGCTCTGAGCTTCAGAAGTTGGAGTCCTGGAGGATTCAAGACATACAGTGCATGCCATACGCAAAAGAATTAGAAGGATATGGTTAGATCTAAGTTAGTTTCCTCCCTCAACCTGTAATAAAGACAGTCAGGAATGGAAGATGAGAAGAAAGAGACTTACAGGGGAAGCCTGTAAGTTACATGCGGGTGTGTGCCGCTGGAAAGGGTCCTAGGCCCCATCACCTCGCCCAGCACAGTCTCAGGGGGGCTGTACAAGCCATCACAATCAGAACTGAGCCTGGAGAAGCCCTGAGGCCAGGATCAAAAGTCCATGCTGTGCTCACCTCCACATCTCCACTCCTAAGGGACGGTATCACATTCCTGGAGATGGATTCCCAGACAGGAAGAAGGCACGGATTGATGCCAAAGGCCCAGAGCAAAGGGACCTCACAAACAACTCCAGGTCCCTGGCCTTGACAAAGTCCTCTGTAAAGGAGGTTCAGCCACACTGACTGGGTGGAATGGACAACTCTAAAAAGACTGCTTAAACTTCTAAAATCACTGAAATGTAGGGGCAAAAACAAAGTTACAGGAAACAATCACAAGTCATATTTTTTGCACTACTGGTTTGGTGGCCCGAGAGTTGTACTTACTGTAATGTAACCATAGGAGAGGCCGCAGTTATCGGCGCTCTCAGAAGCGAGGCTGGTCACATCTTGCTTATCTTCTCTCAAATTTATCAAGTGTTATAATTGACATATTTGATGCTATGCTGCCCATTGAAAACAGGCTACCTTTTTTTTGTTCTTAAATTCCTTTAGAAAGATAACTTTACTGGTTTTAAAATAATAAAAGAAGATAAAATTTCATATCTAAGTGAATTAAAAGTAAAGCCAGAGAAATAACATAGCATTTAATATGATTTAACGTTCCACTAAAGCCTTTTTTCCACCTATTACGTATAGGAATCCAAAGTCATACCCATAATCATCTTTCATGGACATGGGATTTTTATTCAATACTTCTATTCTGAAAAGTATTTTAAAGAAGTTTTCCAAGAACAACGAAGACTTCAGATATGAATTCAGATAATTCTAATTTGGGGAATACTATGTTAATAAGCACTTCACCTAGCTAAATTCTATTAGTAAATTCACCCAAAGAGCTGCTATAAAATGCTGTACTACATCCACAAAGCCATTCTGAGATGATTCTGAGACATTTAATACTTATTTAATGTTCATGTTAAAAATAAATGAATGATTTAACATAAAAAAATATAATAATTTGGCTATTTCCAATTCCCACCCAGATAGAAGCCAGTCATTGCAGAGGTAGGTAGTGGAAGACTTAAGGGTGGTGCTAGGAAGAGAAACACCAAGCAAGATGTTGATGTCCAGAGATAAGGCCGAGAATCAAACATTTAACAAAGAACCATATTAACGCACAATCCATAATGGAAGCTCCGTGCAGATTAAATCATAATTAATCTTTGTTGAACCTTGGTTTAAAAAAGCACAGAGGTGTAAAAATGCATTTTACTTTGCTTCTCATCAAAATGGCTTCAAAAAGTCTTAGAGCAACAAAGGGTGAGACATTATTTGTCTATAACATTTTGTTGTGGATTCCTTAATCATACTGAATAAATTAGGTGTCACAATATAACATCTATTTAACAATTAAAGGTCAATTCAGAATAGAATAATAAAATGACAGGGAAAACTAATTAGTAGAGTCAAATTTTTCCGCACATATATTCTCAGAGAACTTGACTCACTTAAGTCTAATTCCTTTGCCCTGATAGTTTAAAAATTATACAGGCTCTCCTGGGCCTGGGTCCCAGGTGAGGATAAAAGACTTTAGAAATACATGCTTTATTCACTAACAGCATTTATTAACAGGATTTTGCCACGCCCAAGAGAGTGACCTTTACTTAAACTATTAGCTTTGACAAGTGAGGTGAAAAGAAAAACACAGCTTAAGGATACTGACCTCCCAGAACGTGGACATTTACCAGACTATACTCTTTGGCCCTTGCTATCTTTCCACAGTAAATATTCGTTGATTAGGGACTCAAATTAAAATATTTGTTTACCGTGTGAGTTGAAAGCACTAGCAATGGAATACGTCTTTTTACAAACCCCCCCCAACAAAACAAGAAATATCTCACCGATTTATTCTTCCTCTGTCATCTCAAAAGGAAAACAAATCTCTGAAAGTCAAATTGTCCCTTCATGGGATAATGGATTTCTAAATGCTGAGTTACTACTTTTCAGCAAAGAGATAATTCCGCGGAATCAGTATTCAGAGTGGCATTTGACAGGACCATAATGTTAGTTAGACAAATGTCTGTATAAGCCGTAAGATGTGACAGAGTGATAATTTTTATGGACTGCCATAAGCAAGCACATTCAGATTCTCAAAACCTTCTGAGTTTAAAGAATGGGTTTTGGAGCAAAGACCTTGGGGATGCTACTAACCACATAGGGATATAGCACATCAGGGATAAAACTGTACAAAAGTTGGGACATGCGGTACTCAGCAAGTCCAAGCTCCTATAATGCTTGGGCACACTCTACATTATGGTGCTAAAATTCCATAAGCTTGAAGCCTCATTCCATTCATAGCATGAAGTTGAATAACGCTTGCCTACAAACTTTTTGATACCTTAGTATATTGCTATGCAATGTGTGCCCCAGTGAAAATCTCTGGTATGTATTTACGTGCTTATTCAAATCCCTAGCTTTACTTTCCTCCTAGAATTTGGTATACATCCTAATTTTCCATAGGACTGACATAAGGCAAGAGGATCTTCATGAAACACCACCCTGCCCTGTAACTGCTTTCAGCCCGAAGAGCAGATAATTGCCATTACTGAGCTATTACTGTGTCCTAGTATCATTTTAGATCCTTTTTTTTTAACATCTTTATTGGAGTATAATTGCTTTACAATGATGTGTTAGTTTCTGCTGTATAAAAATGTGAATCAGCTATACATATACATACATCCCCATATCCCCTCCCTCTTGCATCTCCCTCCCACCCTTCCTATCTCACTCCTCTAGGTGGTCACAAAGCTCTGAGCTGACCTCCCTGTGCTGTGTGGCTGCTTCCCACTAGCTATCTATTTTACATTTGGTAGTATATATATGTCCAGGCCACTCTCTCACTTTGTCACAGCTTACCCTTCCCTATCCCCGTGTCCTCAAGTCCATTCTCTACATCTGCATCTTTATTCCTGTCCTGCCCCTAGGTTCTTCAGAACCAATTTTTTTTTTTAGATTCCATATATATGTGTTAGCATATGGTATTTGTTTTTCTCTTTCTGACTTACTTCACTCTGTATGACAGACTCTAGGTCCATCCACCTCACTACAAATAACTCAATTTCGTTTCTTTTTATGGCTGAGTAATATTCCATTGTATATATGTGCCACATCTTCTTTATCCATTCATCTGTCGATGGACACGTAGGTTGCTTCCATGTCCTGGCTATTGTAAACAGAGCGGCAATGAACACTGTGGTACACAACTCCTTTTGAATTATGGTTTTCTCAGGGTATATCCCCAGTAGTGGGATTGCTGGGTCGTATGGTAGTTCTTTCTTTCGCTTTTTAAGGAAGCTCCATACTGTTCTCCATAGTGGCTGTATCAATTTACATTCCCACCAACAGTGAAAGAGTGTTCCCTTTTCTCCACACCCTCTCCAGCATTTATTTCTGACTGGTGTGAGATGATATCTCATTGTAGTTTTGATTTGCATTTCTCTAATGATTAATGATGTTGAGCATCCTTTCATGTGTCTGTTGGCAATCTGTATATCTTCTTTGGAGAAATGTCTATTTAGGTCTTCTGCCCATTTTTGGATTGGGTTGTTTGTTTTTTTCATATTGAGCTGCATGAGCTGCTCGTAAAATTTGGAGATTAATCCTTTGTCAGTTGTTTCGTTTGCAAATATTTTCTCCCATTCAGAGGGTTGTCTTTTGGTCCCTATTTCCTTTTCATTTTCTTGGTCTGGTGGGTTTTTACCTTGCTCCTTCATCTGCTGAGTATTTCTCTGTGTTCTCATTTTGCTTAACTTACTGTGTTTGGGGTCTCCTCTTCGCAGGCTGCAGGTTCATAGTTCCGTTGTTTTTGGTGTCTGACCCCAGCGGCTAAGGCTGGTTCAGTGGGTTGTGTCGGCTTCTTGGTCGAGGAGACTGGTGCGTGTTATCTGGTGGATGAGTCTGGATCTTGTCTTTCTGGTGGGCAGGACCGCGTCTGGTGGTGTGTTTTGGGGCGTCTGTGACCTTATTATGATTTTAGGCAGCCTCTCTGCTAATGGGTGGTGTTGTGTTCCTGTCTTGCTAGTTGTTTGGCATGGGGTGTCCAGTACTATAGCTTGCTGTTCTCGTTGAGTGGAACTGGGTCTTAGCGTTGAGAAAGAGATCTCTGGGAGAGCTTTTGACGTTTGCTATTACTTGGAGCTGGGAGGTCTCTGGTGGACCAATGTCCTGAACTCGGCTCTCCCACCTCAGAGGCTCAGGCCTCACACCTGGCTGCAGCAACAATACCCTGTAAGCCACACAGTTGCTAGTCTCCTGCAGAGAGACTAGGGGTGGTGGCTGTGGCTTACGGTGGGGACAAGGACACTGGCAGCAGAAGTTCTGGGGAGTACTCCTTGGCAGGAGCCCTCCCAGAGTCCGCCCTTAGCCCCACCAAAGAGCTTCTAGATCCTCTTCTTGAGGGCTCTCATTTAATTCCCACAACGACTTTGGATGCAATTAAACTTTTATTATTCCCACTTCAAAGACGAGGAAAGGCTTTGAGAGGTTAAATACTGTTTTCCAGTCTCTCACAGGGATATTCAGAGATAGCCCTGGAACACAATGCTAGTCCTCTTTCATGCCCAAATCTCTGGTTTCGCACACACTTTGGCAGAGTATTTTCCTGACACCAAGATGGCCTCAATCTCTTGCAGAGACATAACTTCACCTATTTATTTTCCTTCTTCTCTTGACCTTGGTAACTCCACAAAAACATATTATTCCCAAAGAGATCATATGCTAAACTGGTCTGTGTGTCATCAATCTACTGGCAAGTATTAAGGGTGAACACACTTACCCAGTGGGGTGGGGAGGGTGGGGGAGCATAAATTCAACCTGAAAGAAAAATCACGTCTGATTTTTCTTCCCATAAGCAACAAATAATCTATGATGAGCTATCTAAAAATGCTTACTTTAATGTGTGTGTACTTACCACTATCTCCATGAGAAAATGTAGCTCTACCATGAAGTAGCATGAATGGCATTAGTACCTTTCGGATAGAGTCTGTGTTTTCTGTGATAACTTAGACCACCAATAAACTTGCTCGACTATGTGACTCCTTGGAGGATGGCAGGCAAGATAACCCATGAGCAGGATGGGTCCCTGGCAAGTCTTAATTTATATCAATGACAACTGATATAAACCACCAGGGAAAGTAGGATGAAGAATGTCTACCTCTCAAGGTTGAGAGAACTTGGAATTGGGTATCAAGGAAAGTTGGGATGTTCTTAAAATACTGAAGTACGTGGTAGCTTTCCCTGTTTGAAGGAGATTTTAAATGCATGTGGATAATTCATAGGAATAAGGATTCCATGGTTGTTCAAGTAAGAATCCATGCACATGTAGCCCAATGTTACATTATAGAGCATATGCAGTTTATTTCATGTTTAATAATAATTTTTGTTCAACAATTATTCTTACTTTCATGACTTTTTTTTTTTTTACCATCTTCGGTTTTTAGAACTCACTGTTTTCCCCTGACGCCAGAAATGTGCTCTCTCCAAATAGTTATGGGTCCCACAACTCATCTTCAAAACTTGTCTGACCAGATGATTGATTCAATGATCTTGATCTCGAATCTTGAATGATCCAAGACTACTTGGAGCTAATATATAGTAAGTGGCTCATGATGGCTGAAGAGGCTATATATCCCAGAAAAAAAAGTCTGCATTTTAGTTTGTGTCCAAATCCTAGGAATGAATATTTTAAGACTTTCTTGTTCTTTAGCAGAGACCAGTCACAGAGAGGGATCTGTGAAGCAGGCTGTTTTCTGCAGCCCTGAGATCAAAACATCTACTAACTGCACTCTGCGATGCCAGACTCCACAATCGGCAATGCCAGACTACTCAGCCTACCTCCTCATCTGGTTGCTTCTTTCCAATGTGCCCATTCTTTTAGTGTTTCAAAATCTGGGTACCAAGCTTTCCCTTACATCACCCACACCCTTAAGCCTATCAATGGCTCTCTTCTCTCATCCATTCTTCTCTTTCATTAAAACAACTTCTCACTGCAAGTATTCTCGTTAATACAGTTTAATATGTCATTTCTCTCCATTTTTTCTTTCCCTGTGGTCTAGCAAATCTTACTATGTCTTTTCTCCCATTTTTCCACTTCCAAGTTGAGGTATACCTAAATGTCAAGATTTTTAAAATAGTATTTTGGGAATACTTCCAAAGCAAATACAAGTTTAGTTGAATTTGGAAAAGAGAAAGTACGAGAAAGAATAACAAACACAGACCACCCACGTTCTTACATCCAATAACAGGAAGAACAAAAGACACAATGATAGTAGTAATATCGACCTCCACTCAGTATGGCACCTCTTACCACAAGGGAAGTGGTAAGTAAGGAAAGGAAGAGGGGCCACAGCTAATTTACCAGGTGTGATCATAGGTTTTTCACATGGAGGAAGCATGATATGAAAACATAAACACTTCTGTTTCCATTTTCTGAAGATAGTGGTTTGGATAATGACCTTATGTTTTTATAAACCTAAATTCTTGATAATCAGCACTAAAATGTGACTACAGGTAAAATAGCCTGGTTAGAGTATATGCAAAGACTGGAGATGAGCCTTAGACAGAACGATCCTAATAGCCGTCAGACAATTCATTCCACCTTTCAGACTCTACAAAACATCAAATGTCAGGAAGAGCCAAAAAAAACTGTCATCAATCACTGAGGTACTTCTGGTACGTTTGGATGTCCCCGTCATATAGACAACTTATCCAGATGTCAAGCTAATTTTTCGATTTCTACTTGAAAGCTTTGTGTCGCCTAGGTCTAGTCAACGTTGAATTAATTTCCCCCCAACACTATAAGGACCCTATTATTGAAAACACTGTTGTTATACACTACAGGCTAGAGAATGTGGTCACTCCGATATTCTAGTCACCTGAGTTGTGCGTCCAGCTGTGCATCATGTTGATTTTGTATCTGTTACTCAGGTCTCTGATTATATCTCATCCCTCCTTTTTCACAAAAGAAAACTCCTTGAGGAAAAGGCCTGACTTCCGCATCCCGGCACCATCTGTGCTGTTTTAGTACCATGCTCCACATGCATTATTCCTCATTAATAGATGTTTACTGAGTGGGTGAATCTACAGTATCTGAATGGCCAGTATTCGAAGACCCACACTGCAAAGAAAAACTACACACGAGGGTATACAACATGAATGTCTCTTTCTTGATCATACTGAAGACATTTTAGGGTTTGTCGTACCTCAAGGGCATCATTACAAATGCCGAAGGCCACTGAAGTATAAAATTGGGGAATGCTGGGCCTCCCTGGTGGCGCAGTGGTTGAGAGTCCGCCTGCCGATGCAGGGGACACGGGTTCGTGCCCCGGTCCGGGAGGATCCCACATGCTGCGGAGCGGCTGGGCCCGTGAGCCATGGCTGCCGAGCCTGTGCGTCCGGAGCCTGTGCTCCGCAACGGGAGAGGCCACAACAGTGAGAGGCCCGCGTACCGCAAAAAAAAAAAAAAAAAAAAAAAAAAATGGGGAATGCTAATTAATAGAAGGCTACGTGATGGTAGAACACATCACACCCTTGTGTAAGACCTCCCATAATTTGTAGTATCCACAGGATAAAGACCAAAATCCACATTCATCCCAGCATGGCTTATTCCTTGTCCGTATCTCTACACTTGCAGCCTTGGCTCACACATTTATCCTATTCACTGTACTTCATGTTTTTCTGCTTTTCACATCCTAAGAGGCACCATCATTTTCCTGCTTCGAGCCCTGTGCCGTGCTCTTCCTGCACCAGAAATTCTCCAATCTGGTCTTCCCCTTCCCTAACCAGCCAACGTCTACTCACCTTTTGAGAGAGCTTCTGCCCTTAATATGAGTAAAATTCCTTGATTATACGCGTTGCCTCACTCAGAACATTTATTGCAATTTATAATTATGTATTCATAGCAAGGTCGCTGGAATAAGGTTGATTTTTTTCTCACTACACTCTAAGCGGCGTGAAAGCAGTGTCATTACCTGGTTTGCTCACCATCAGATCAGCAGTACCTAGCACAGGGATTAGCAGATAGGAGTCGCTCAATATATATTTGTGAATCCATCAGTGAATAAACATGTAATGTTGCCTTCTGATTACTGCATATATATATGTGTGTATACACACAAAAACACCTACACCCACACAGGGTTAGCCAAAAAGTTCGCTCAGGTTTTTCCACAAGATGTTACAGAAAAGCCAGAACGAACTTTTTGGCCAACCCACTATATATATGCATATCATATATATCTATATACACATATACAAATATATATACATACATACATACATGGCAAATACGCTCATGTTTTTTATTTGGAATATTTCTGCGAGGTTACATACGAGGCTTAGTGAGCATCTTAAAGCATATTTTAAATAGCAGATGACATTAATTTGGACATTATGAAAATCCATTGGAATTCTCATTACTCTAACTCCAAGTACTTTCTTTCCTTAATCAAATATATTGTTTTCACATTTTTTGTCATTTCTCTGCTGATAGTTAAATCTGATGCTGGTATGGAATTTGTGAGAGATTTTGGTCTATGTGAAAATGACTTTATACTCCTGGCTACAACATGAACTAATATTTATCGGCGAGAGCATTCAAGGCAACATGACCTCTTTTGAATTCAAAGAATCAATGAAAATGTCAATTACTGCTAGACGGACAGGCAGAAAAGAATACACTCTTGTCTGTACTGCACTTGCCCCTCAAGTCTTATGCTGCTGTTCCATTTTCTGAGCAATCTAGTAAAATTCGATTTACTTTTTCAATTTGTCTCCAGCCAAGCTTCCTTCTGTCAGCTCTGCAGACATTACAATGCTGGCCACGTAGAGTAACAGGAGAAGGACAATGAGAATGAAATTACCTGTGCATTTGCGATCTGTGTCTTCTTTCTTTGACCCACTAATTGTCAACTTGCAGTTGAAGTTTTCCTCCCAGTATTCGGCAAACCATACGTTTCTTCTGTTGTTTTCAAGTGTGCGGGATGTAAAATAGGCATCAAACCCTAAACAGAGTTAAATGAAAAGGTTACTGCTTGCGGGGCACTGCTGGGACACTTGGAAATAAAAATACCAATGATGGTTTTTCTTCGTTTTAGTAGACTGGATGCTTGCTCTTTTGTGTCAATAAAAAAAAAAAAAAAAGTGAGGAAAAAAATACCAATGCTAACTCCGATGGCTAAATCCCTAGTTCAATCTGTCAGGCGGATGTGTGGCCTACAAACGACCTTTCACAATGAAATATGCATTAGAGACCTTAGCAGTGACACAGTGATCACAACAGCCCTTGTATCTCTAGTGAGTAGACTAGGTCTTCATCATCACCAAGATAGTAAGTGATCATTTCAGTGCTTACTATGGACCAGACTCTCTGCTTTACGTAGATTCTTTCATTCATCTCAACAGCCTATGTGGTAGTTGCTATCATTTCCATTTTGCCAATGAAAAAAGAGAGTCTTAGAAGACATAATAAAGTGCCCAAGGTCAACCATTATGCCATATTCTGCATCCCTAAGTATGTGAGTTACTGACCTGTGATTATCATTCTAAGAACCCTCTTGCATTTAGTAAGGACCCATTATGGAACTGACTTTCCAGTCAAAATGGAAGTTTTTGAAGAGGCCATAGGTAAACTGACCCCAACATAAGTGTAATGCTTTTTCTAAAGAGTGTTAGACGAGCAGACTCAAGAGAACAAGTGCCCAGGAAATCTCTAGCTACTTCTTTAGGATGGTGCAGCTTTAAATGGGCCAGTGGTCCTGTGAGAATCAGATTGGATTCAGTATCACAAGGGCTGGCCTTGAATCCCAGCTCCACTAATCTCACTAAGTCAGGGAAACATGAACAAGTACATGCTGGAACTTTCTTATCTTCCTTTCATTTACCTGTAAGGTGATACCACCTGTTTTCCTTATGGCATCTTGTTTGTGGCAGTGGGAAGACTTTGGAAACTCATGGAGTTTAAGGTCAAGAACCACAGGAGAAGATGGACTTACGTTCACATTATGTAAATTATTCAGTTACTCTTATTTAAGGCCACAAGAAAAGAACAGCTCTCAACTCTAAACTTCACAAGAGGAGCAGGTCAGTTTAATTTTATTCACTACTACATTCATGGCCCAACATACAGTAGCCCTACTGTAAGTGGAAAACTTGAAATAAGTAAATGAGACAAAGAAAAAAAAAAAAGAAAGAAAAAAGAAACCTATACAGGAGATTATATTTTAGAGAAAATAAAAAGAATAGTCTACATCTTTTAGTTATTTTCTAGGGTGTTGTGAGGACATAATTCTTGACCCGGTATCCAGGAAACTGTCCTTTCATACGCACTGCCTTCGCTGACTTGAGAGTAATCGAGCTGTAGCATCTGACTCACACTGATATCAACACTGATCAATCCATCTGTCTGGCTGGAAGTCCCATCCCACCTCACTGTTCTCCCATAACCCCGCCTCCAGATGACCATTCAGTAAAAGAACAATTACTAAATAAAGGGGAATCTTTGGGGCAAAGAGTCCCCCAGAATTTCCATGAACACTACATGTATGCACTTGGTCATGTACATACATACACACACTCACATTGGTAACTAGTTAACTTTTACTTTTCTCTCCATCTATCCCCCTGCCAAACCCCTGCAAGGGGAAAAAAAAAAAAACGGCAACAGTGGTAGACTGTGACACTGACGGCCCCTGATGGACCATGCTTCCTGGGCTTCACCCCCTTGTGTGGTCCCCTCTTACGCAGCCTGCCTCTTTGTTCATGGGACACTGGCAGGAGCCATGCAAGCGGAGGCTGGAAAACCCTTTACTCACTGTGCCTTGTCCTGGTGAGACTCCCCGTGGAATCCAGCTACCACGCTCTAACACGAGTGGCTGAGGTACGTGACAGCTTGTGGAAAGAGAAGAGCCCAGCCAGACCCCAGCCCTCTCAGCAGAGCCTTTGTGGACTTTGCAGCCGTCCAGCTGACTGCAGTAGAACCACTCAGCTGAGAGCAGCCCCGACTGCAGAACGGTGGCGAGTCATCTTTTAAACCACTAACACCTGAGGTGGTTTTTCTGCAGCCACAGACAACCGAAACACTGCTGCATGAGCACGGCACCCTAAGCCCCTCTTTGTGAGACACCCGAACGACACACTCTTAAGGAAGAAGCAGCCTCCAGAGAACACAAATAGAAATAAACTCTTTGGCCACATGCCACAGGTCTGAAGCTCAAACCAGACTCAGAAAAGGAACTACCAAAATGGCTCCAACTGTAGCAACGATACATATATTCCCCAGCTCAGCAGAAAACATCTTTAGAGGAAACCTCATCACTGAAAAGTCCATCACTTCTAAACACCTCTCTCTTCAGCCTGTGTCTGCTGGAGAAGGAAGGACTGGGTGCAGCTAGCTAACACGGTGGTAGGCAAGAGAAGGCAGCAGGCACCTCCCTCTGCTCTAACAGAGAACCAGCAGATTTCTGGAAAGCCTGCGCTCTAACAGCAAGTGGATGAGCAACAGGCTTTGCTAGTCTGAACGCCGTCCTTTTACTCACACATCCAGTTCACTCCCAGCTTCCTTCTCCAGCTCACAGCAGGGACTCACTTGTAGGCTGAATTCAGCTTTCACTCCCGCAAGGAACGAGCGACCAACTTCCCTGGGCGTCTCAGAAGGGGTGGAGGTTTGGGGCGGGACCAGAGAGGCTGCCTTTTTAACAAGCCCCAGGTGCTGTGCATGCAGCTCCCGCTTTGAGAAGCCCGAGTTCTCCAATCTTGGGTTTTTAACAAGATCCAGGTGATGCTCCTGTTGCCCAGATTGTGAGAAGCAAATCCTGAGCTTCTGAAGCTGGGATTTAAGCTGTTCCAGCCCAATTTGTTAAATGTCAGCCTTGTCACCTTCTCAGCCTCGAATCTTTGTCCTAGTTCAGATGACAGGGTCTTCGCTTTGCCTCTGCAGTTGACACTTTTGTTTAGTACTGTGTTCAGTAAGGCAGGAGCCCTCCCTCACATCCTGTGGCCTGCAGATGGCTGGGGGGAGGTGGAGGGCACTGTGTGACCTGCAGGTGAGTTTGCCTGGTGCGTTCGCTCCATTGCTTCTCAAGGCTCCTTTGCAGCCTCAAAGGCTGTGTTCCTCAACTTTGTCTCCTGTTATCACTCTGGGCTCCCCAGCCCAGGAATTTCCATCCTGGTGCAACGTTTTAGTGCTTCTAAGAAGGTAACCTTAAATAGCCTGTGTCTTTGAAATGGTGCAGGACACTGTGGTCCTTCCCCCTTCATGTGCTCTGCCTGCCTTTGGTCTGTACAAAAACTTTAGCCAAAGAATAAGTTTAATCAGAGAAGTGACAAAATGCAGAAGCAAAGGGAAGCAGTCAAACAGGAGAAAATAATAATAGTTTAGTCATTAAGCAAAGTCAAGGACCTTTAGTTCCTCCTCAAGGGCTATAGATATCCTTTGAGCTATCTTATAGATGCTGAAACCACCACCATGTGGAAGAAGTTAATTACATGATGGCCAGACTGTAGCCATGCCATAAGCTGCCACCATTCCAAGAACTGGCCTCAAAGAAGTGGGAACAAATTGACCCTGGAACTGAAGATTAACTGTACTCAAAACAATCAAGATGACGCGGATCAGACCACGGCATGACCAATTTCAAGATGACGGTCAGAGCTGACTGTGCTGTTTCTGCATGTAGCCCCCTCCCTCCAGCTGTGACCCCTGAAACGCCCCATTAAGAGCTCTTGCCCACTGACTGTCAGTCCAGGCATCGGCCTTTGGAGATGAGCCCGCCCTCTCTCCCTGGTTGCTGGCCTCCGGAGTAAAGCCAACTTTCCTGTTCACCAACCTTGCCTCTTTATTGGCTTTTGAGCAGAGAGTAGCCAGACCCCACTTTTGGTAACATCTTCACTACCTCTTCTGAAGGCCCATGGCCTTGAGGGGTAACTCAGAGCCCATAGCCAGGTACCAACATAGCACACACTGGCTTTTGGGTGGTTTCCTAGAGATGTGAACTGCCAACCCATAGGAGACCTTCACTTTTTCTGTCAGTAGAAAAAACACATAGTGTAGTGGTGGACTACACATCGATGTCACAATGGTGGGTTTAAACTGTATGAACTTGAGCACATTATTCAGTTCAAGGTTCCTCATCTGTAAAATGGGTTAATAGTAATACCTACCTCATAGGTTTGTTACAAGGATTAAACAAACTATTGTTTGTAAAGCATTCAGCATTGTGCCTGATATAGTAAAATATGAACTGTTGCTTCTTCAGTAAACATACTCATCCATTAAATATTTACTGAGCACCCACCCTGTGACAGGCACTGTTCTCTGCACTCACAAACCTTGGGATTAAAACCTACCTGTCCCTTATGGGATTTATGGCCAGCCTGGTGGGGAAGATAGACTTGAAAAAGTATCATTTAAATAAATATAAAATTACACCTGTGATAGCTTCCATGAAGGAAGGGTACAGGGATAGAACCGTGTTAGGAGTCAGAGAGGGCCTCCTGGAGAGAGAAGATACACAGATGAAAAAAGGGGAACATAGGGAGAGGGGATGAGCAGAGACTGGACATTTGTTCAGATGGAATAGCTATGCGTTAGGAATACTTAAGTCCTTCTCACATTTCAAAGTATCCCAGGACAACTGGCCTCAAAATCAACACATATACATGGACCATCTTCTATGTATATGCTATCTAGTATCGCTACTAAAACTCAAATAGACTAATGGCATAAACGTTTATCCAATGAATGAATAAATATATATCACTAAGTTCGTCTCCCAAGTAGTCGTTAAAAATCCTGATGTCAGACAGAGTCACATATGGTTACATAAAAAGTTGTACCAATAGTTATGATTAGAAAAATAACAAGCATTGTATATTTTTTTTCATTAAGTGTCACATAAACCCTAGGAAGTAGGTAAGTAGGTACTAAAGTTATCCACACTTTAGAGGTAGAAACTAAGGCTCAGAGAGGATTCTGGGCTCAAGTCTGGCTAATTCCAGACCCTGGTGTTTGGTCCCATGTAGAGCAGTGATTCACACAGTTGGGTGGGTATCAAAATCATCTGGAAAGCTGATAACACAGAGGTCAGGCCCACTGAAGGTCAGATCTGGGTCTTTTTGTTTTTTCCCAAGTTCATTACAGTTTCTACAGCCTCACAATTTTACCTTTTCTTTTTTTTTTTTTTTTAAGGACGAGGCTATTTAATACCAGATGTACTGTCACCAAGGTGCAACAGAGAGTTAGGGTTTGAAGCAGAATTTAGAAAAACTCTAATAATATATGCATGTATGGGTGTGTGTCTGTGTGTTTCACAGTGAATTAATACTTTCTTCTCATTTCTGTGAGAGCTCTGAAGAAAAGTGATCTGGACACACATCCCTTTATTATTAGTTAAATTACCTGAGTTTTAAAAGACTAGGATTTCAGTTCATAGAAAACAAAATAAGAATTACCTTAAGGGAGAAAATCATTCTTTTATGTGGAGCTGATGAAATTCTTAGTATTAAATTGTTCCTTTTGTTGGACAGATGATTTTAATCTCAGAAGTTAATCTACAGGGGATTCTAAAGCAAATATCCCATGTTGAACAATATTCCTGTAATCTTGGAAGTAAACTGAGATCAGCATAGAAAGATGAGCAGGGTTTTAGAGTATTATAAAACGACATTTATCTGGTTCTTTGTTCTTTTAACTGGGCTGTTGCCTTTAAACTCCTCCTGAAATGTGTGGTCAAGACAAGAGTGTGCAAATCAATAGACACATAATTCATCCTGAGCGGTATGTTTGGGAGGTGACCTTTCCAACTGAGAAGGAAGAAGGTTCTCCCAGGTGCGTCGTATGAAAGGAAAACTATCAGTGTCAAGAGCCCTGCTCGGCTACGGTGAACAGAGACCGACAGATACTAATGGAGCTTCACGAGGCATATGAAAGTGACCAGTGGGCCTGACTGCTGCCTTATCCTCACAAGTCATGCGCTGCAGGCGAGAATATCCCTGGCAGCCTACACGGCAGGGAGGACCCAAGGCTTCCTCCGCGCTCGCCTGTAAAGGGGAGGCTCTTAGCTCTTCCCGCTCTGCCTCTGACTCCGGAAGGATGTGGTCATGATTCAGAAACACAGCTCCTGGCACACCATAGGGAAGCGATACTAATAGAATAGATGAATGAATCGAAGAATAAAACGAAGAGGCGAAAACACAGACAGGGACAGAGAGAGAGGGAAAGAGCGAGAAGGGGGGAGGGGGAAACGGAGCGGGGAAGAAAAGGAAGGAAGTAGAAGAGAGGAGAAGAGACAAGAGGATGGAGGGGTGGGGAGGGAACACAGAGACACTGATGAGGAAAAGCAGCCGGGAACTCACGTTCCCTCCTGCTGAGAGGGTCAATCAGAACAATACATTTTGAAAATCAGCATTAGTTTTATTCCCTTTTCTATTTTTAGAACTCACAGTAGTGGGTTAAATTGTGGCCCCCGGAAGATATGTCCATTTCCTAACCTCCTGAACTTGTGAATATGACCCTACTGGGAAAATATCTGGATACTGTCTAACATCAAGTTATATTGCAAATGTAGTTAAGGCTCTCAAGATGAGGTCATCCTGGATTATCTGTGTTGGTCCTAAATCCCATGACAAGGATACTTAAAAAAGACACACGGAGGGAGGGACCCACAGGGAGAGGGGGCTGTGGAGAAGGCTATGTGGAGATGGAAGCAGAGACTGAAGTGATGCAGCCACAAGCCAAGGGAACCCTGGAGCAACCTGAAGCTGGAAGAGGCAAGGAAGGATCCTCTCCCAGAGCCTTCAGAGGAATCACAGTGCTGTCCACACCTTCATTTCAGACATCTAGCCTCCAGAACTGTAAGAGAATAAAGTTCTGCTGTTTTTTTTTTTTGCGGTATGCGGGCCTCTCACTGTTGTGGCCTCTCCCATTGCGGAGCACAGGCTCCGGACACGCAGGCTCAGCGGCCACGGCTCACAGGCCTAGCCGCTCCGCGGCATGTGGGATCTTCCCAGACCGGGGCACGAACCCGCATCCCCTGCATCGGCAGGTGGACTCTCAACCACTGCGCCACCAGGGAAGCCCTAAAGTTCTGCTGTTTTAAGCCACTAAGTTTGTGGTCACTTGTTATGGCAGCCCCAGGAAACAAATACAACCATGACAAGTCAAAAATCCCATGTTAGTATCCTTTCCCCTAGCTTTTCTCCCATCCGAATGACATGATTTGATTCCCAGATGTGACACACTGATGGCTTACAGAATATATTTAACCTACAGACTTGTCCTCTCTATTTGGCCCCAGAGTATTTTAAAAGCTAATTAGAGAATCAGGAGATTTATTTTGTAAGTCCAGATTTCTGGCTTCCCTTGTAACGACAGACGGTATGGAAACATAGACGCCATTCCCATGTGGCAGCCGTCAGCAGGTGCTGGAGAACATGTGTCCCTTCAAGTGGCCTGAGCTCTTCCTCTCGCAGCACCCTTCCCCCACCGCTACCACCTCTGACAGTTTCCACCTGAACCTCTTTCCTTGTTGGTAAGATGTGTGTGGTTGTCCTGGCAGACACCAAGCTTTCCACCACCAAGAAATGCACCTCTCTTTAACACACCTTGGCTGCAACTCCAGTGATATACAAACCCCCCTGAAATAAGAGATATTATCTCAGGCCACTAAGAATATATCTTTGAAAAAGCTACTATAAAGGAAGGAAAGTTGGAAAAGTGGCAGCATATAAAATTGAGAGAAATCATCTATTTTTGTAGACACAAACAAAATCACTTCTAAGATGTGTAGAAGAGACTACACCACTAAAATAGCTACAAAAAAATACCTATCCAAGGACAAGTGTATCTTTCCATTTAATTAGGTTGACTTCTGTCCTTCATTAGAATTTTTAAATTCCCCTTTTGTCCATTCCCTTGAAGCTAATTTGTAAGTTTTCTGTGATCTTAATACAAATATTTACATTTTCTTTTTCTAGAGTTAGACAAGCTGCTTTTACCATTCATATGGAGAAAATATAAAAACCAAGAGAACTCTGAAAAAGAAGAGCAACTGCATGTGAGTGTTTGGGGATGTTGATGAAGGGAGGTGAAGAGGAATACAAATCCTACCAGGTATGATATTGTTAACATAGATTATAAATCTCTAGGAATAAAAAGAATAAATTTGGCAGAAGACCAAGGAGATCAATAGACCACTGGAATAAAACAGAAAGTCCAGAAATAGACCCAACTGCACATGAGAAATTCATAGAATAGTGAATAAAGCTAGCAATTCAGATCACCAGGGACACACTGCCCTTTCAATAAAAAATCGAATAAACACCAAACTGTTGGATAATTTGTTGGTTTACAAAATCGGGAGTTGCCTGGGTGAAATGTGAAACTGGCCCCCATACACGGAGGGCAAGGAGAGACCAAAGAGAGAGAGCTCTTCAGGTCGGTAGGTGGCAGGTTTAACAAGCAAGGGAACTCACAATGAGGCTAGTCTTGGGTAACTGCCTGCCAGAATCTTAAAAATGGAGACAGAGGCCTTTATACCATCCAGACAGTCTCAATACCACCTTACCTTCTAAAGGCCACTTCCTGGAAAATGGCTCTCACTGTGAGAATGGTGGGTCGGCTTGAGGGTCAACCAAAGGTCAAATCCTCTGAGGGACCTCCTCCAACATAAATGCATAATGATCAAATTGGATCCCAATTAGAAATTTAACATTGCATTAGCCCACAAGAAACATGGGAAGAACTGCATGGATTTAACCAGAGTAAGTGAACTTGGGGTGTCCGGTCTCCAGAAGAGGATGACTTTTGCACAGCTGTATAAACTAGGGGTCCTTCACCCTTGGTTTGAGGCCACCTGCTGCAGGATATGTGCAGTGGGTTCCCATACACGTGGCGTGTTCCCAGATATCCTCTGCTCTTGCCCTGCCTGCACTCGGGCAGTGCTGTGGACAGTCAGTTCTTTGTCTGCTTCTCTCCAGAAACTTTAAGTTCCTGGCAGAAAAAGACTCTGCCCTGCTCATCTCCGCCTCCCAATTCAAGTTTCTGTAAACATTTATTGAAGTCAATTGAAGTTGGAGACATGTAAATCAGTTTGGCAAGAAGATCATTACTGATCTGTTGGGACAAATTTAGGCTCTCAGAAGCACCCACAGAATTTGCTGGCTGTATCTACTGATGAGAGTGGTGGAAAACAGCCATTATTTTTGAGAAAACAAATAAGAATTATTGCAATGGAAATTATCCCACAAAGAACACAACTCCCATGGGGAGTGTTTATGGATGAGGTGGAGGGAATAATGTTTGCAATATTATTCCACAAAAGGCCTCCAAAGAGCTGTTGCATATTATATAACACAAGCACGGCTGCCATCTTCCATTCCTTTAAATTGCCTGGGAAACAGAAGGGCACTTTATATAACCTGAATATACTTATATGGGAACGGATGCGGGTATAAAAAGCACATATTAAATGGATAGTTTAACAGTTAAAAAGATGAAAAGCATACTCTGGAACTAGAATTCTAGGGTTCAATTCCTGACTTTGTTACTTGCTAGCTAGATGACCTTGAGCAAGTAACCTAACCCGTCTAAGTTTCTCCACCTTTAAAATGGGGATGATGGTAACATCTGCGTCACAGGATCCATGCCAGGCTTCCACGTGGGGCTGTATGCAGTGTTTACAACAAATGCATGGCACAGAGCAAGAGTATAAATATTAACTAAGTTAATAGAAAATTAACACAGACACACACATAAGGTGAGAAAGAGAGAACAAGAAGAGGAAAATGAGGATAATTGGACCTTTAACACTAGGGACTATGCATGGCATACTCAGTTACCAACCTCCTGGCTTGGAAAATCACATAGACCTCAGTCTGAATCCTTCCTCTGCCACCTACGAGCTATGTTCTTTAACTTATGCTAAGGTGATCTCTCAGGTTTCTACTGTTTGTGTTTTATTGTTCAACTGTATATCTGTTCACTTAGTAGTTTTTTCTTTCATTCGTTCATTCACTCACTCACTTATTGCAGAAAAGACTTAAAGTAGCACCTCCATTTTCTCATTTATAATATAAGGATGGTAGTACCTTCCTTAGAGATGGATGTAAAGGTTGAAAAATATTGAGGTTAAACCAACAACTTAAAGTTGCTGAGTAAATGTAGGTTCCTTTCCTCCTGTGAATGTATGTAGACTTTTTTTAAAAAAATTGAGGTATAGCTGATTTACAATGTTGTGTTAGTTTTGGATGTACAGCAAAGTGATTCAATTATATATGTAGTTTTTCAGATTCTTTTCCATTGGAGGTTATTACAAGTTACTGAATATGGTTCCCTTTGCTATACAGTAGGTCCTTGTTGTTTATCTATTTTATGTAGAGTAGTGTGTTTCTGTTCATCCCATACTCCTAATTTATCCCTCCTTTCTCCCTTTTCTCTTTGGTAACCATAAGCTTGTTTTCTAGGTCTGCAGTTTTAGTATCAGTTCCAGACACTAGAAAGTAACTGCCTTCCATACTTGAAAGCTTCTCATCGTTCTCCTATGCAATGTGCAGCCACGTCAACTTAATAACCTGAACATCTGTTGCTTTAGGGTGGCTCAGGATGCACAGGTAGGAGAGACGAAAGGTAAAAGGCCATCCCTCTAGTAGATATGCTTTAGGAAGTAAGACTTGAAGAGGCCATCTCCTGGAGGTCACAGGCTGCTCCTGCAGAGTGTGAAATTGGTGGTGAGTCAGGGTGTGGTGGAAGGTTCCTGCTCTAGTCCCTGCTACCCCACCCTCATTATGAAGCTCAAATGGAAACTCTGCCTTCACTGTTTTAATATTCTGTACAGAACCTTGGTAAAGAGCACCAGTCACTAAGGTTACAGCATTACTCTTGGGTTCGGGTTTTTATTGTCATTGCTGTAATTTCTTGCCTTCCTCCGCACCTGTCTTCCTCATCTTCCCCTTCCTACAACCATACTACGTTATTTTCAAGATATCCCAAATATCCATATTTTCTTTCCTCCCCAGTACCAATGAATATCAGAACTGTGATGCTACATTTGTGCAATCTTGACTGCATCAATCTTGACCATGATAGATACTGGTACTACATATCAAAAGTCATAAAAACGGTGCAAACTCTGCTCTAGCAATTTTACTTCAAGACACTTATCCTAATGGAAAAGTATATGTACTTCTTTTAGAGAAGATGTGTCAAGGGCAAGGAGATATTAAGGAATTATTAATTTTATCAGATGTGATATATAGCACGGTGATTATGGTGTTCTTATCGATTAGAAATGCATTCTGATATACTTTAGGTAAGAAGACATAACTGAAATTCAATCTGAAATGTCCCTTCACAATAAAAGTTCAGAGGGGACAGTTAAACATGATTTGCAGGATATCGATGGCATTTGAAGCTGGGTTATCAGCTCTTGGAAGTTTATTATACGATTCTCTCTACTTCTGTGTATGTTTGATAAATTCTATAATAGAATATGTATAAAGCAGTTAGGAAAATGAGGATTTGAGCACTGTTTATAATAATGAAAACTTAGAACCATCATAAAGGCCCCCAACACATGATTACATAATATCTATATGCTGCAAGTGTATGCAATCATTAGAATTTGACAGACAGGAAAGTGTAGTTTTAAGAGAATACCTAGGAACCAGGAATTCAAGTTAGTGCGTTATATTAAAAAATGCAAAGACTACTTTGATAGTATGGCTATTTTTTATATTTAATACTCATCAAATATCAATAGTTGGTTATTACTGGAGGATGGATGATGCTTATTTTACTTTAGCTCAACCATTTTTTCTATTTATATATATATAACATATATATAAACACATACATACATAAAAACATACATATATGTGTATACATATATTTTATAAATATATATCACCAAAATATATGCCCAGTCCATATAATATTCAGTCTCCTGCAAGTAGTAAAACTTTGTAGAAGAGCAGTTATCTTCCAAGGTAAGTTAATTCCTGCTTCCATACATATCAGGTTTTCACAAATGTAATCTATGAATCCATTATTTGTGACTTTACGCAAAACAGACATAGTAAATATACTCATGTCACCACTTCCTGCATCTGCAACCATAGCAGACATCAACAATCAGTCATGATAATCAGTCCTAAGGAGGCTGGTCTCCAACTCCTTTACAGTTAGTGCTTTAGAAAGCTAATGTTGATCTGGCTTTTTGTAAGATAAATATATGTGTCATCCTTGATATGATTATATATTCTTAAGAAATTATTCCTGGGAATTTACTATATATAAAATAGTATTCTTGAATATGAACATTTAAATAAATTGATGATAACACAATCTCATACTTAATGGTTGACTACTCTGCTTGTAGATTTGGCCTAAATGCTTTTCATGGATTTCACATATTGGACATAAAAACACCATTCTTTGCTCTCAAAGAACTCTCAGCCCAATAACATATCTTAGAAAATACTAAGGAAAACCATATGGTGCTTTTGCTAAATATCATCTGTTCAATATTTTCATGAAATAAATGTGGTACATGGTAGGGATTGTCTTTATGGAAAATCAAAAATAGTAGGGTGTGTTGCAAACATTGTTTATTTATTGGTCAGTGTTTTTCACTTAATCTTATTGTTTATAAAGTTTTCTTTGTTTGTTTGTTTTTTCTGTAGTTCTCAAAATACTAGATTTTCTATGATTTTCTACTAGCCCCCAAGAGACTTCCTGGTAGGAGACAAGGACTGGGTTGAAAGTTTCTAAATTTCAAACAACACACAACCTGGTATGATACCTCTGCTGCTATCACAGTTGAAGTCCTGCCCTATGATTAGCAGCCCTCAGGGCAGTTCCTTCTTTACCTTTTTTTGGTTTTTTTTTAAAAAGCAAACCTTCAAGACTCAGTCATCTACTGGAGTTCCTCTTCTGTTTCCTGAACTCTAAGACCCCATCTTAGTTTCTATGCTCTCTTAATATCCAGGAAGAGACTGGAAAGTTAAGTTCAGATAGGTGGTTGGCCCTATTACCTAGCTGGAGAAGATCATACGAAATCAAAGAAAATCATCGAGGATGTGTTAGGAAATTTCCCAAATTAGATTTGCCTTTCATAAAAGACAGCCTTTAGATAAAAAGGGCAAGGGCTTGCCACGAGCTGAGGCTACAGATGCATCTCACTTGGACTGTTAATGACACACAGATCTTCACGTGTGTAGAGCTCCTCTTTTCAGGAACTATCCTCTGTTCTAAATGACTATTTGCAGAGTGTTTATGTCTAGAACAGAGTTCATATCCCTGCCTCTCCATTGGAATTATGTATGGAACTAAGCCTGGACTCCAAGCCAGACCAATAAATCAGAGTATCTGCTGGTGGGCCTAGGCATCGGCTTTCTAACTTCCCAGGTGATTCTTATGTGCAGTCTGGGTTAACAACACCTGCTCTAGAATATTAGGTGATTTGATCACTCATGTCCATTTTACCCACAGCCCAAGAAGAGCTGTCCAAGGGATACCAGAAAAAGAAGATGAGGTCCCTTGAGTGTATCTATTCTTGCTATATGTATCAGGATTCCATGCTCAAATGTCTTCAGAAACATCTAATAAGTAGTGAAGTATGTTGCCATAATTGATTACATCTCAGTGCCAATCTTTGAAAATTGTTATTCATTATATGAAAGGTTTCCAAAGCAATACCTTGCTACATATTAGCGTATACATATGTTTGTTCAAGCTTGGTAACATCCTAATGAATGTAGGATCACATTTGTTTCCATAGTAAATTTTGTGAACATGTTATATACATATAATGTATATATATTTTATGCAGAAATGTTTAAGATTTTTTTGAGTCATATTAAATTATGTTTATATTCATGTATATATATGATTTTCCAACAATCATAATCTTACATAATAATGAATTTTACCCAGAGAAAACACTGAATAGTTCAACAAATGGAACCGACCCATTTTTCCAGCGAAAAACAGAGCAAAAGCCAGGCAAACTTGTCAGAGAATTATTCTGCATCGTGGACGCTTCACATTTTATTTTTAATAACCGTACAAGAACCACGTTGCCTGGTTACCATCTTCATTTTGTACCCTGATCTAAAAATGTCTCAGCAGCCAGAAGTTTTCAGTGAGCTCCACACCTAAACTTATATAATCAAACATCTATAACAATCCAGGAAGAATTTTATTAAAATGATATTTCATTTTCTTCCTAGTCACAGATCTAGCCACTGCTTAAAAGATTGAGTGAAAAAAAAAATTAACATTTTGAAGGAAGGACTTTAGTTATGCTGATCTGAGAGGGGAAAAAAAAGACTAGAAAAAAATAAGGAAAAGGAAACCTGGTAAAACAATCATACTGGTGTCCCAAATATGTGCCCATTTACTACTCGAATTCCTGGAAATATAAATCAAAAGAAGAAAAAAAATATGTAGACCAAGAAAAGCTTAATATTTAAAATATTATCTAATAATTCATGACAAAGGTGACTTTTATTTTGGGGTATTTTCAGGTTTTAGTAAAACTGTCTAACATCTTTACTTCTTGATTCCTATTGTAGCAACCCCTAATGCCTGCTATTTTGATGTATATTTTTCTGTGTGTTATTTACCATATTAATGAAGACGTCATACTTTCAGAAATGTAAAAATAACCTGAGAATAGATGTCGTATGTGAATAAATGTCTTCATGTAGAGATCAAGTTTAGGAAGCAAATGCATTCATTCCATTCTTTCACCACCCAAGTTACCAAGATATTTCTGAGGTGGAGACAGTGCATGAGGTGCTACAATAGGAAAGGTTATTTGTTCTGAACTCTACTCTCTTCTGCTTTTGGGTTACTATATCCTATTTTCTAGGAATCTGCTTACACATTCATATAGTTGCACGAGGCGTTGGCTGGCTGAGTTAGGGGTGAGTGTCTTAACTCAATCTGGGTCAATCAACTTCCCTTCCTTGGGAAGCCCAAATTGGAAATAATGAAATTTCAGTCTCAACCCAGACTTCTCCCTTTAACAGTAGAGAGGTAAACTCAGGAGTTCCTGACAGCAGCCATGTTGATGGGAAGGTAGAAGCGGTTGGTGTACTTTGGGAGAGAAGAATGAGTCAATCAGAGGCCAAGAGAGAAGAAACATGGAGGTAAAAAAAGAAGAGTGTCTTGCATTTTCTATAGGGCTCAAGTATGTGGTTCTAATCTGTTTCTGACACCTGGATATATTCCTTTCCCTTGGACTCTATAAGACCTCTCTTTATTTATAATAAACCACCCCCCTTTCTTTGTGCTTGGCCAAATCCCAATGGGTGTCTACCACTGATTGTCAACTATAAGGGTTGTAACGAATACTGATGTAGGGGTAAGTCAGATATGGATCTTGTCCTCAAGGAGATTGCCAAGAAGGGGTATACACACAGATAATTTTAACCAAAGGGAGAGAGTTTCAGAAGTTATAGAGGTGAGATGATAGATGTTTTCACGAGAAGCAGCTAACATTCCTGGCTCTGGAAAAGGCAGATCAGGAAAGTTTTTCAGAGCAGTGATATTCAGTCAACGTATTTGAACATGTCTAGAATGATAACTAACACTTGATTTTTTTCTTTCAATTTTTTTCTAGGTAATTGGTGTTACAGGAGTACAAATTCAATTTTCTGCCATTTGGATTAGGCACAGAAATCCTTGTTTTCCCTCCCGCTGTGGAACACTACTGGAGGGAGAGCTTCATGCTCTTTATTCTAGCATAAGCAATGGGAGGTACTTGGTATTCAAACCATATGGCAATATAATAAATATGGTCTCACTTTGAACGTGATGTTTCCAACAACTAAATATGGTCAGCACTGTTTGCACCAGAGCCCTACTGACAGATTTCCCCTCCTCTAAGGAGCAGGCCGCACACTGAGTGCCATGGGAGAGCTGTGTGACCATTACAGGCAGAGCCCGTGCTTGCTACCAAGCACCAAGGTCAGTGGCATTATCAAAAGGAATACATTCCCATTTTAATCACCAGGGATTGCTTTTTTTGTCATCCAAACTTCAAATGTGTCTTGGATGAAATCAGAAAATGGCATAATAGAGCAATTAATCACAGCAGAAATTAATGAAAGCAAGAGGCCCCATGGCAGAGAGATTATGAAAACACAGTGTTCACCCCTCAACTCACTTTCAGTCTTTGAAGGTAGATAAGAAAATACAAACAACAATAACAATAATACTGAGTAATATTTATTGAAAAAAATATATATCATTATCCTGGGCTTAGAGTGTTAAATGTGTTATTTCAGTTCTCACAAACATCCTATGAGTTAGCCATCATTAGTATCCCCATTTTGTGAACGAGTAAACTGAAACTTCTATAGTGTAAATAATTTGCCCAAAAGTTCATAGCTAATGAGCTGAAGCTAAACACAATCTGCCTCATTCCAGAGGGTAAACTCCTAACGACAATGCAAGAAGAAATGAAAGGAGAAAGCCATATAAAAATTTGGAAGGTACTCTACTTATGTTACAGGAATTCAGGGAAGGAAGGGGAATGCCAGGCTGGAGTTACGTGCATTCAAACCATGGCAGAACTGTGATCTAAGCTCAGCCTTGAAGATGCAGACTTCATATACACGGGAAGGACTAAAGACAGCAGAGGATAATAGCAATCATAAAGGGGTGAGGCGGTTTTGTCGTATGTATTTCTGGATGATGAATAGACCGATTTGACCATAATGGATGCTTTCTCAGAGGAGAACTTTCTGTAAAGATACTATGGAATCAGATGTGGGAGGGTCTTAAGGCCAAAGAAGTTGGATATTATATCACAGGCATTGTGAAGTCATTGAGGGCTGGTTCTTACGAGTGGATACCTTGACAGCAGAAGGAAGGACTTGGGGAGGACTACACTAGCAGTACTGGGAGGAGGGTTCACATTTGTTGAGTGACAACGTGATAGAAGCAGTCATGTACGCGGTCTACTGTAGTTGTTAATATACCCTGGAATACAGTAACTACCATGTCCGTACTTGGATGTCAGGGAAGACGCCTCTGTCAAGGTCACCAAATGGTAAAGGTAGACACACTAGTTTAGCCCTAGTCTGTTTACTTGAAAACCCATACTCTTAACTATTCATTGTGAAAAACACTAAATAAAGAGATATTGGACACCTGTAATAAAAATAATAACAATTAACATTGATGAGCATTTACCATTTCCAGGTTCTATGTGATTTACATGAAATGGCCTATTTAAATCTTCCCAAAGCCCTGGCATAGGACCTACTTTATCCACACTTTTCAGATGAGAAAAGGGAAGCAGAGATAACTTGCTTCATTTGCCCATGGAGATGGGCAAAGCATTCTATCATTTCTGGAGGAGATGAGACTTCATCTAGATTCTCTGGCTCTAGAGTCTGTGCTTATTGTTCTGCTATGAGCCTTTCAATTACAGCAGCAGCTGACCAAGAAATGAGCATGAAAACTAGAGCAGAAAGTGTGATGAGTACAGATGGAAAACAAGAACTTGCAGGGGAAAAAAAAAGACCAATGGTGACTGGATCTAGGGTTTGGGAAAAACGGTCAAAGTTTAGGTCCAATTCAAGAGTGGTTTGAGGGAATAACTGATTGGTTTATTGATTGGTTGATTGAGGATTATTTAGAAAGATGGTGTCATTTCCAAATCTCTGTGCTTTAGGTGATGGTTGCACCATGAAGGAAAATGCTCTGAATTATAAAGCTATAGATTCAAAAGTCAAACAAATGCACGTGATGCTTGGAACTGAAATAATACATTCAAGGCTTTCTTTAAAAAAGAAAAAAAAAAAACGTATACACAAAGGAGAATGCCACGTGAAGAAAGGAGCCACGAGACATGCCTACATTTAAGAATGTCAAAGAGAAACAAAGGAGCCACCAATAGAGATAGAAGGGAATTGTCAGAGAAACAGGGAGAGGCCATACAATACTTGTAGAATCCCACAGCTCCATAAGATCCAGGGTCAACCTCATGAGTGTGTGACCTGACACTCACACAGGACTTCAAGTTTAGAAGGGCCCTGTGCTTCAGTTTAATGCTCTCATGTTACCATCTTGAAATTCTTAATAATTTTTGAACAAGGGTCTTCACAGTTTTACTGTTCACTGGGCCCCAGGAAAACATATAGCCAGTCCTAGGAAGATAGGGTTTTCTTTTAATCATGGATGTAAAAAATAGTGTGTAGTGTATGGCACAATGTTTCTCAAGTTATGCATGAATTTTATGACGCCTGGAAGGACAGTCACCAAAATTTCAATATGGTAAACCTCCGCGGGGGGTGAGCTTTAGTTTCCTCGTTATGCTTCATTTTTGGGGAGGGGGGTTAATTTTTTCTTCATATTTTCCATGCTCTTTAAATTGTTAACAATAAGAAAAAAAGTTTTATAATCAGAGAAAAGTGGTGTATAAATTCTGAAATCAAATAACGAACATGGATGGTAAGGAAGTAGAGACTGTGGGTTTAGTTACATACGTTCAAGGGAGATTCACAAGACACACTCCTGGGGACTCTGTGTTTCCCCCTTTGTTCACTAAGAACCTCTATCCTACTGTTTACAGGAAAAGGGAATAATATTAGAGTCCATGAAGTTCTACTTTATAACCCAAAACTTTTTTATATATACACAGGAAAAATAAGTTGATACAATAAGCCAGAATGCTTTAGAACAAAGAAACAGCCAAACCAAAGCACAGCTGCTCCCATAGAAAAGGAACAATGGTGCCATTGGCATCAGATGACACACACAAAGGGGACTTGGACCTTTCTCATGAAACAGGCCACTAAACCGAATTCCTTTTAGACAACCACAAAAACATGTTTCTTAAGCTACTAATCTTAACTTCTTAACTACTGATCTTTGTTCAAAAGAAAAAGACACTATCCATACATTTCCCGAAGCTTCATATAAACATTCATACTAAAATAATAATATAATAACTAATAAATAATAATAAATAAATAAATATAGATAAATGAGAATGTCTGCAATACATTAGTTAAAATGCGGAAGCTGAGAATGCGTTGGATTTTAGGGTAGATGAACTAGTGAGAATTTAACAGCTATCGTTCTCAGTTTGTAAATTTTTTTTTTTTAAAGAAAGTAAAACCAAAATAGCAAGAAAGTTAAAAGGATAGGTTTTCTCATTACCTCAGACACTTTTCCTCAAATTCATGCTTTTAGTTTATGTGGTTGCACTTTCATTCCACTACAGCTTGCACTTATAGGTTATATTAAATCCAGTGTGTGAGTATTAGGATTTTTAAAAAGTTTTTACTGGGAAATTGTTCACTTTATCCAAAAATTCCCCCCAGGTTTATTTGGGTCTCACTGATGACTTTTATATAATTTTGACCAAGATGAGCCCTGTCAGAGATGAGGATCATAGATAAAAAGGAACCATGGTGTTTTGGGGTTAATTTTTTTAACTGGTGGAAAAATGAGAAGAAGAGATGCTATCTGGTGTTAAACTCTATACTTGACTTGGAAGAGAAAAAAGACAAGCAAGAAAAGTTATTTTAAATTTATTTTGAGAACAAACGTGGACCCTATTTGGTGAATATGATGTAAGTCAAATGGATGACAGAAAAGTAAATGAAGCTAATCAAGGTCTATTTTGACTCTATATTTTCATTCAAAGAAAATTATACTTAAAGTGGAAAAAGAAAAATATATATATAAAATAGGAACTAAATCTCCAACCAGCTGAGGAGAGACTAAGAGGGCATCCTGTCATTTTCCATAAGTTCAAATTTAAGTCCAAACCAATTATACTATGAGCATGCTGGTAGGATTGAAGGGAAGACTCCCAGAAATTGATGACAACTGTAAGAATTCGAGTGGTGCCATAAGATCTCAGATGGAAAAAAATATATTTTCCATGTTTTAAGAAGGTGATGATAAAGGAAAATGAGTTGTAGAAAACTTTGATGCCATTCTCTGGAAAATTTCTACACTTATATAGCAAATGGTAGGTGAACACAATAAAAGAATTTAATGTGTCTTGACAAAAACAAGGTGACATAGAGTTAGTCTTTCAGTGACTAACTAGATATGCTAGATATGGCTAGATATGGCTAGATATGCAGACAAAACATGTAGAACACTTTACGTGTCCTCATTGGGCATGTTCATTTCATTACCATCTTTTACAGATCCTGTGAACAGACAAAAGAAATGCTGTGTAGATGCAAACTATTACATATAGACAGATAAAAAAACAAGGTCCTACTGTATAGCACAGGGAACTATATTCAATATCCTGTGACAAACCATCATGGAAAAGAATATGAAAATTAATGTATATATATGTATAACTGACTCACTTTGCTAACACAACACTGTAATTCAACCATACTTCAATAAAATAAATTAAGAAAAAAAGAAAAGCCATGTAAATCTACCATGTGGAGAGATGTGAGTAGGTGGATTTATACCTGACTGAACTAAAGATTGTTGTTGAATAATGGTTCAAAACAGAGCAAGAAGGCAAGGCAGTAGAGAGAAAGGACACAGCTTTGGGAATCAGGCACATCTGGGATCACATTCAGCTTCTATTCCCTTGTAGCCATGTGTGATCTTGGGAATGTTATTTAAATTTTCTAAGCCTGGGTTCATCTCTAAGATGAGGATAGCAATAATGACTTAGAAAGGATTTAAAACAATAACGCTTTGTAACATTGTATAAAATGATATGTGTAAAATACATGCAGTGTCTAAGCTGAGGAAAAGGTACCATCTGATTATTGTTATACCTGTCATTACTGATATGAGTATGACCAGTACTACTACATCTAATGAGAGGTACTAAATGGTGTGCTACAAGTACCTCTCCCTGGTCCCGATCTTTTTGTGGTTCTAATCAACAGCTTATTGAATGAAGACTTAGTTGATACATTTACCAAATTCTTATGCAGCTTGAAATGTAGAAATCTAACTGTGTGATGGGAGACACACAGCAGTCTGAAATGAATGAGGTGAAATTTAGTGGAACAAATATGCATACACAAAAAGCCATTTAAATTGTATAATACACATGAAGAAAACTGCATAAAACCTAGTTGCATGGTAGAATGAATACTTATAAAGCAAGCATCCATGTAACCAACAACCAGGTCAAGGAACAGAACGCTGCTAGCCCCCAGAAGCTGACCCTTTACCATCACATTCCATGTTTTCTTTTATAGTTTTGGCATATAGTACACACCATGTACAAGGGAGAAATAAGTATATTTCAAACTTAATATAAACGAAATTATATTGCATGCACTTTGTATCTTTTGGTCAACATTTTGTTACAATCTGAAGTTATTCCTATAGATGCATTCCATTATGGCTCATTTATTTTCATTTTTGTATAGTTTCCAAGATACGCATATATCACAGTTTCTTTATCCTTTCTGTCATTGATAGATAATTAAGTTGCTTCCAAAGTGTGGCTTTTGGCAACAAGAATGCTGCTATGAATATTTTTGTTCAGGTCTCTTTTTTTTTTTCTTTTACGCATATGGAGGCTGCATCAGGGCATCTGCAGCATCTTTTTAAAAATTAATTAATTAATTAATTAATTAGTAGTTGTGGCGCACGGGCTTAGCTGCTCCGCGGCATGTGGGATCTTCCCGGATCAGGGATCGAACCTGTGTCCCCTGCATTAGCAGGCAGATTCTTAACCACTGCGCCACCAGGGAAGTCCCTTTTGTTTGGGTCTTGCAGTACATTTGTGTGCATATGGAAGAATATTCATAAAAATATATTAAACTTACTATTTAAATTATTTTTCTATTTTCCATTGCCAAGTACATACAACATAATTTATGCAAGTTAAATCCGTTCTTTTGACACTTCCGTATATAAAAAGATATGTAGAAATAAGATTCAGAAGACTTTAATGATAATAGCTGAACATTATTACATATGAATTTAGGTTCGGCAATGTACCTTGACCATAAATAAGTGCTCTGTTAATCAATATGTCTAATACATTCCTTTCAAAAAAACCCATAAATTATATTAAAATAAATTAAAGTCACATTCTGTATGGTCAAATGGAACATAGTTTAACTTCCTGGAAATGCATTTTTCCTTACTTTGATAAGAAAGGATTTTTAAGGTATTGTTTGCATTTTTTAAAGGGAGGCTTTAATTTCTTTCTTTACCTCTGAAGGGAAATATAAGTACTGAATGTTATTTGGAGGTTTTACAGATGAAATATTTTCCATTTAAAGGAAATTTACAAAGGAAGGTTAAATGTTGTCTTTTAAAGTAATTATTAGTCACATGTATTGTTAAAATATATTTGTAAGATATTTGAATTCTGTAGTAAATTCCTTAAGTTTCTGACACTTACTGGAAAAAAGAGAGAAGGGAAGAGCAGTCGAAAGTTTTGATCAGGCAAAGGTGAAACCCTAGGGGCTTCCCTGGTGGCGCAGTGGTTGAGAGTCCGCCTGTCGATGCAGGGGATACGGGTTCGTGCCCCGGTCCGGGAAGATCCCACGTGCCGCGGAGCGGCTGGGCCCATGAGTCATGGCCGCTGAGCCTGCGTGTCCGGAGCCTGTGCTCCGCAACGGGAGAGGTCACGGCGGTGAGAGGCCCGCGTACCGCAAAAAAAAAAAAAAAAAAAAAAAAAAAAAGGTGAAACCCTCCTAAATGCTCCCTGATACTCAAAAGGGCACTTAGAGTTTAGCTGTTCCATTACTATGCAGATACCCGCACTGTCCAACTTGGTAGCCACCTAACAACTGTGGCTATTGAGCATAAAAACGTAGCTAGAGCAGCTTAGGTGTGCTCTAAATGGAAAAATACATTCAAGCTTTTGAAAACTTGGTATAAGAAAAAACAATGTAAAATATCTCATTCATAATTTTTATATTGATTAGATGTTGAGATGATCCTATTTTGATATATATGGGTTAAATATATAAAATATATTAAAGTTATATCACCTATTTCTTTTTTACTTTCTTAATGCTATAACATACAAACTTACATATATGTTTGTATTACATTTCTATTGGACAGCACTGGTATATACAAATAAAATATTCTAAGAGCTCATGTTTTTTTCAGATTCACATATTTATTTTATGAGAGTCCTCAAATGGATATAAATGTATTATTATTTTTTGGCCTATAATGTCATAAAAAGTTCATTTTTATACTTACAGTAAAGTCTAGGTGGTGAGTTTATTCCTAGAGAGAATTATTGATATATCTAGATATAAAAAATAAACTTCACAAAGCTAAAGAGAGGCTAGGGAAATTATAGTTCCACTTAAAAAGGTAAACATTAAGGTTAATTAAAATAAATCTTGAGGTAGACTTCATCTATTCCCACTGTGGTATAGGTATACTGATGTATATTTCATTGGGTTATTTGGATGACTTAAATGCAGATGTGTTTCTATTTGAATATCTTTGCCTTCCAATGTAGAGGAGAAAGCCAAAAGATTAGTTTAAGTAGTCTCTGGGGGAATCTAGGACATTTCACATTGAACTGCTTCTTGATGGTGTATCTCAAAATTAGCTACTAAAGACCAAAGTTTGTTGGTCTTCAGAGCATCTTATTTGACAGGTAAATATTACTATGCAATAATTCAATAGGAAAGTATGTGTATAAGCAGTAACTGAATTTGTGCCATTTTTTTGTATAGTTATGCACACAAAGTACTGCTTCTTAATAGCATGGAAATGACCTAAAACCTCATTTTCTTTTTTATCTGTTTGGATCATAAAGTTTATAGTTTCCACTCCTCCACAAACCATCACCCTACCCATTCCTATTTTCACTGTGTCCCCTCAGCTACCACAGTTCTGCAAACCAACCAAAGAGCCAGATGGAAGAAGAAACATAGCCACCTATTCATCAGTTTGAGCACTTCTTAGATGTCAGGAGTCATGCCACTAGTTTTAAGCATCCGTCTTTTTAATATATCTAAGTGAAATATCTGAAACCATTTAACATGGAAAGCCATGAAGAAAAAGAGGATATGATACTTCCTTTAGTATCAGTGCTTTGATTACCAACAGTTTCACCCTGAAATTTGGGGCATGGGTGTCCTTAACAGTGCATCTGGATTGTTCCAATATTCAAGACCACTCGTGAGCAGCACAAGGAAAATCAGTGCAAACACATCACTGACTTGGCATGGTTAAAATCCCAGTCGAGTCCCTTTCCTTGAGACATGGTCTGTGGGTAGTAAAGGCAGGGCATCCAGTGTGTGAAATGAGTAGTAAATGAAATCTCCAAAGTCCTACAGTGAACTGAGATTGTGCATTGTCCTTTGGTTACTTAGACTTAGGAAATCCTACCATCTTCAAGGTCTGATTCCTTAATATAATTGAGGGGGCAGTCTTCCCGGGCTTCATCTAATGTCATTTTAAGTTGCCCACTTCTAAACTAAAGAACTATAGACAAATGCCCACTCTCAGACTAACATTTTTTGGTATTGACTTCTACTATTGCTTTTTTTTTTTTTTTTTTTTTTTGCGGTACACGGGACTCTCACTGTTGTGGCCTCTCCCGTTGCGGAGCACAGGCTCTGGACGCGCAGGCTCAGCGGCCATGGCTCACGGGCCCAGCCGCTCTGCGGCATGTGGGATCTTCCTGGACCGGGGCACGAACCCGTGTCCCCTGCATCGGCAGGCGGACTCTCAACCACTGAGCCACCAGGGAAGCCCTATTCTTGCTTTTTGTTTCCCCTTTTTAGTCAAGAAACTTTCACTGAGTGTCTTCTATGTACCAGTTATTGTTTGCAGTGAACTCAAACATTAGGGAACAAGACAGATAAAATCTTTGCCCCACGGAGTTTACATTCTTCTTAAGAAGCCAGAAATGGGTTTTGTTGCTTGTAATAAATTCTGAAGGTTGGAGGAGGGATAAGGAAAGTTCAGGAATAAGGCAAACATACACACCATCACTGCTCTCCTCTGCATCACAATCAAGAGCTTCTCTAACACAACAAAAGAAGAAAATGAAACAAGAGTCGTACAGATTAGAAAGGAAGATACAAACATCATATTTTGCATCCAATAGACCTGTATACATAGAAATCCATGGCAGTCTAGAAGTAATGAAAGTTCACAAGAGTGCTTGGTGAATATCAACACATTGAAATTAACACGTGTCGTAACAGTAAGAACAATGTAGAAATCTCAATAAAGATCCAACTTTCAACAACAAAAGAAGCCCTAAGTAACCGGGGGGGGGGGGGGGGGGACTTTAAAAAGAGAGAGAGAGAGATGAAGGATAATTTTGGAGAATTTCATAAAACACTATTGAATAACAGCTCTTGTTTTTCTTATCTGTCTAGAGATGGTTTGATGGTGATTCTTAGTTTGAGTTGTACATCAAAAAACTTTTTGATATAACCTATGGATCATTATCCTAGACATAAATGCACATACACAAAACACTATGGTGTTTGACTGTTTGCCTGAATTCCGAGGTCCACTTATTCTTAGTTGGATGATATCAAATGCTCCTCCAGCTCTAAAATGATTCTTTTATTTCATTATTATTGTTTTAAGACAATATGAATAGAATATAATAAAAATCACAGTAGTAGTTGATATTTAGATTAATGAGATCCTGTTCTTCTAGGCACTGTGCTAAGCACTTTCTCTACAATATCACATGAATCCTCACAACAAACATATATTGCACTCACTATTACTATTTCCATTTACGGATGAGAAATTGAGGCCCAGTGAGATCAAGTAATCCAAGTAATTCAATGTGGGCAGGCTCTTCGGAAATATCTTCTCATAGAACCAACTGATTTATAATTTGTTTTTCTCTATCTAGAGAACTTACCTCAGTTTATATTTATGCCCCTTTGTTTCATCAATTAATGCTTGCCTCCCCAATGGACCACAATCTACAAGAATAGAGACCCTGGCTAGTTTTGTTCACCAATGAAACCTCATTGTTTGCACACTATGTAGGACTTAGTTATCACTCAATAAATTTTGGCAGAATAAATTCATGAATAGGTGAAAGAATGAATGAATTAGGCGTGAATCTGTCCAAATCTGCATAGCTTTTGAGTAGGAAAGCCTGGATTCCTATCCAGATCTAATCGATCGGAGCCTCAAATACTGCAAATGAAGTGATAAAACATATATAAAATTAAAAATATATAATACTTTAAGAGTAATAAAGTTGAGCATCAAAAAGAAATATACTAAAGAATAGAATGAAACCAGGGAAGTAGACAGATGGAACACAAAAACGTATGTGAGGAAAGTAAAATCGGCTTTGGGCTCTCCACTGGCCAGAGCTAAGAGAGAAAAATGAATTCTGCTTCCAAATTTGAGTTTTTCCATCGCCTTATACCTTCTCTATTATAATCTGCCATTTTTGAACACTTTATCTTATGACCTCAAAACACACAGCCTTCCTTTCAAATTCTTCACCTTAATACATTTTTTTTCCACAGAAATGTTCAATGTTACAGTGGAAAAATAGCAGTTTCCCCAGGGTTATACACTGGAAAGAAGAACACAACAGAAGGAGCAGAAATGGACCTGGCTGAGCAGTTCCAATGGGATGCAGTAAAATTCTGGCCCCCAGGACTGAATCTTCATGAGCTAGAAGAGTGCAGAGGATACACTTCACTAGTCATATTCATCTTTGCTATCTCCAAGTAAGTTAGCATGGCCAAGATTGAGTAGACTTTGAAAACTGAATGTCACCATCTGGGTAGGCTAGAAGGGGCCAGCAGTCCTTGCCACCTTCTTTGTGTTCATCTTGGTGTAACATCTCAGACCCAGACAGTTAATAATTCATGGATTTACCAGGCAGGTGTTTATACTATCAATGTGTGATGGATCCTAAGCCAGAGAAAAAGGAATACAGGCATCGAGAGAGAACAAATGTGCACAGATTCCACCTGATGGTGCACGAATTCATTGTACATGAGGGCATTCATCCATCAATATTTCAACTCTAGTTGATGCCCACGTGCTATAAAATATCTTCTGAATAGAATATAACATGTTCTGAACAGAATATAATGTGCATGGTACAATTTTTCTCTTTACCTCTTGTTTCAAACTGACCTCCTAGACTCAAGAGCACAGATTTTCCACAGCAGAATGTAAAGACTTCTTAGGGTTGTGTCCAAAGTAGGTCATTCAAACCATTGCCTGCATTCACGTGGGACACATCTAAGAGGCCTCTGAACAATACCATACTTCTCTTAAAGGGCAACCCACATTCATTTTTTACAAGTAAATATGAATTCTCACATTTCAAGCCATGCCAGCCTTCCTTGCTTATTGCTCAAGTTTCTTTCACTAGTTTTGAAATCTCATTTAGAGCTAGAGTGGAACAAAAGTTTGGTACATGCTAACTTTGCACTGCTTTCTGTCAGTGGGAAAGAAATAGGGCGAGAAGAAGGTTTGGAGAGTTGGAGACCCAGGGAGATGACAGCAGGGAAGGCAGCAGTGTGTGAGGCTGCGCTGAGGAAGTGGACGGGGAAAAATCTGCTTCAGCCTCTTTGGAAACACTGCACCGAGTACAGCTAAGGATGCAGAGAGCAAGAAGGGGCCAACCAAGAGATGCCGAACTAGGCTGACTGTAGGTCTACCTCATATTCCTACGTTTGGAAGGAACATGTGTAAAATATGTTCCCCCAAAAGATTTGCTTTAAATTTTTCTTTTTTTCTTTTTTTTTTTGCGGTACGCGGGCCTCTCACTGTTGTGGCCTCTCCCGTTGCAGAGCACAGGCTCTGGATGCGCAGGCTCAGCAGCCATGGCCCACGGGCCCAGCCGCTCCGCGGCATGTGGGATCTTCCCGGACCGGGGTCGGGGCACGAACCCGTGTCCCCTGCATCAGCAGGCAGACTCTCAACCACTGCGCCACCAGGGAAGCCCTGCTTTAAATTTTAAATCTCCACCAAGGGTACATATTGCCTCTTGAAAATTAACATATTTTTATTTTTTTACAGATTTATAAAATATTTGGTTGATTTCACATGAAAAAGAGAAGTAAAAATATCTAAAAAAACCCAGAATAATACAAGTTTAGTTTATATTATTTAATATATTACATTGTGTTATATTGCAAGATGTGATATTATGATTTATAATAAGAAATAAACATTTGGTCTTAGTCCCTGTTCTGCTGCAGAGCTGAGAAAACTTAGAATTTCCTAAGTGAGGATAGCAGTACAGTTGTCTTGTTATGTTAATGAGGTGACTTCTGGAAAGCCCCTGAAGAGGTGGGCCGGTTGCCAGGGGAACCGACTCTGTGATTAGACGCTTGGAATTTTCAGTCCCACCCCCGTGACCTCCTGGGATCGGGGACAGGCTGGACGTTGAATTGATTGTCAATGGCGAGTGATTTAATCAATCATGCCTAACTAATGAAACCTCCATAAAAACCCAAAAGGATGGGGTTTGGAGTCCTGCGTTGGCAAACACATGTAGATCTGGGGAGAGCGGCAGAGTGACACCCTGGGAGCAAAGAAGCTCTGTGCCGTTCCCCCATACCTTGCCCTATACATCTCTTCCATCTGGTTGTTCCTGAGTTATATCCTTTTACAATAAACTAGTAATCTAACAAGTAAAATCTTTCTCTGACTTCTGTGAGCTGTTCTAGCAAATTAATCAAACCTAAGGGGGGTGGTGGTAGCTAGAGCTTCCAATCAGTCAGAGAAGCTCAGGTGACAACATGGACTTGCATCTGGCATCTGCAGTGGGGGTGGGGGGAGTCTTGTGGGACTGACTTCTTAACCTGTGGGATCTGATGCTATCTCCTCGTATATAGCACCATAATTGAGTTGAATTATAGGACACCCTGCTGATGTCTGAGAACTGCTTGCTGGTGTTAGGGGGAACCCACACAGTGGAATGGGTGCTCAGAATTATTACAATATATTATATTTTATCATATTAATATTTAGTTAACATTAGCTAATATAATATTATTTTACACAATCAGCTTTTAAATGCCTCTAAAATGTTAACTCTCCTTGTCATAAAGGGGATTCCCAAATAGAATGGATTCTAACATGACGTTATCTATAAAGAGAAGTACAGGAAGTGAGACACTCTTCTTAGCGGTAGATCTATTTGGGTGGCAAGAGGACCCCTTAGCTCCACTGACTGATATAATACTTAGCTCTTCTTTCTTTCGAGAGGTAGAGAATCCACCTCTGTCTGACTTTAGCAATCAGAAAATTTTAACTTCATGTAAATTTAGATGTCCGGGTGTTCAATTACTTCCAGGCTTGGGGGCTGCAAGGCACAAGATACCATAAAGGATCAATTACTCTCTGTTTTCCATTTCTGCCTTTTACTCTGGAGTCTTACATTCAGATTCCACATGGCAGCAAGATGGTGGTGACAACTCCACCTTCTACAACCTCTCAAATTTCAGGAACAGACAATATAAGGGAAGTGTCTTTCTCTAGAAATCCGAGAGCCTATTGGCTCTACTTGGGTTGTGCAGTCATCTCTCACCTAGACAGGAGGCTGTGTGGAATGCCTAGTCTTGACATCATGTGATTTGCCTAGCATTCAGCTTACAGTCAGCTCCACTAAAACTACATGGCTTGGGATGGAGATGGGGGGCTTCCCAGAGGAGACAAAAGTGTATGACTAGATTCTGGGAAATGAAAGCAAATTGTTCCCTATACCTGAGAACCACCATTTTGTCCTCCACAGATATACAGAAAGATCAGAGATTTCTTGCAAATAAACGTTAGTAGTGTTTAGTTAACTAAGGGGCAACTTCTGATGTCTTTGAGACTCTGAGTCCAAGATTTTTGTATTCTATGAACACAACTAGTATTCAGTATTTTTAACTCTTCTTATATAATTTCTTGTTATGTAAGTCTTTCTATTTGGTTTTTTAGAGTAGCTGCTGGACTAATTGGACCATGCCTTTCATCAAAAGACCTAGTTCACAAATTGCAGGGGATACAAACACACAAGCATGGCAGGGATTCAAACATCTGAGGTCCCTTTAATGTTTTTCAACCCTAACACATTTTGGTTTTAACATTTCTTTCTGCCGCTCCAGGTGGTGCTTGCAAGTACCAGTTTCTTCCTTCTCCTCGCCCCTCGTCCTCCTCCTTCCCGCCTCGTCCTCCTCCTTCCCGCCTCCTCCTCCTCCTTCCCGCCTCCTCCTCCTGCTTCTTCTTCCCCACCCCCACCTTTCTTATCACTACTATCCCTTGCGTGCCAGGCACTGTCCTAAGTGCTTTATAAAAACATCATCTCATTTAATCCTAGTAACATTTTACAAATGAGGAAGATCAGGTTCAGAGAAACAAAGTAAACTGCCCAAATTTAGAGAGCTAGTGTGTTGAAAAGGCTCGGGTTTAAACTCAGTTTTTCCAGGTGTCGCAGTCTGTGCTTCACACCCTATGGTCAGGCTGCCAGTGCACATATACTACTTAACCTGAACTTTTGGTTGAAGGATAGTAATAGGAACTTGATTAGAAAAATCTCCATATTTTTCCCCTCCCGACCAGGCAGATAAAAGGTATTATCCTAGGGCCTCCCTGGTGGCGCAGTGGTTGAGAGTCCGCCTGCCGATGCAGGGGATGCGGGTTCGTGCCCCGGTCTGGGAGGATCCCATATGCCGCGGAGCGGCTGGGCCCGTGAGCCATGGCCGCTGGGCCTGCGCATCCGGAGCCTGTGCTCTGCAACGGGGAAGGCCACAACAGTGAGAGGCCCGCATACCGCAAAAAGAAAAAAAAAAAAAAAAAAAAAAAAAAAAAAAAAAAGGTATTATCCTAGGTCAGTGGAATCTGTGTAATGAGTTTGCCAAAGGAAAGAAAGTACGTGATACAATCTGATAGTTTTATATTTTTAAATGGTTGATTTGTTCTTCCTTTCTCCTAATATGTATTTGGGTCTACTTTGTCTAGAGCAGTGTTTCTCAATTGGGAGTGATTCTGTCCCCCCAAGGGACATTTGGCAATGACTAGAGACATTTTTAGTTGTCACATATGTGGAGGGGTTGCCCATCTAGTGAGCAGAGGCCATGGATGCTGCTAAATATACCACATTGCACAAGACCACCTCCACATCAAAAAATTATCTTGCCTCAAATGGCAATAGTTCTGAGATTAAGAAACCCTGCTTTAGTGTCTATACACTAACAATGAATTATCCAAAATGGAAATAAAGAAAATGATTCCATTTACAGTGGCATCAAAAACAATAAAATACTTAGGAATAAATTTAACCAAGGAGGTAAAAAACCTCTACGGATGGTCCCTGGCTATTGATGGTTCCACTTACGATATTTTGACTTGATGATGGTGCAAAAGGGATATGCATCCAGTAGAAACCATACTTTGAGTTTTGAATTTTGATCTTTTCCTGGACTAGAGGTATTTGGTATGATATTCTCTCCTGATGCTGGGCAGCATGAGAGAGCCACAGCTCCTAGTCATAGGATCATGACAGCTGATACACTTACATCGATTCTGTACCCATACAACCATTCTGTTTTTCACTTTCAGTACAGTATTCAATAAATTACATAAGATAGTCAACACTTTATTATAAAATAGGCTTTGTGATTTTGCCCAACTGTTGGCTAATGTAAGTGTTCTCAGCCTTTTTAAAGCAGGCTAGGCTGAGCTATGATGTTCAGTAGGTTAGATGTAATAAATGCATTTTGGCTTACAATATTTTCAACCTATGATGGGTTTATTGGACCTAATTCCATAATAAGTTGAGGAAGATCTGTACACTGAAAACTGAAAGACATTGACAAAACAGATTGAAGAAGACACAGAGAAATCGAAAAGTATCCTGTGTTCATGGATTAGAAAGATTAACATTGTTAAATTGTCCAGAGTACCCAAAGCCATCTATAGATTCAACACAATTCCTATCAATGTTCCAGGCAGTTTTTACAGAAGTAGAAAAAATATCCTACAATTTATATGGAAACACAAAAGACCCCAAACAGCCAAAATGATCCTGAAGAAGATGAATAAAGTGAAAAGCATCACACATCCTGATTTCAAGCTATATTACAAAGTTATACTAATCAAAACAGTATGGTACTGGCATAAAAACAGACACATAGACCAATGAAACATTACTGAGAGCCTTGAAATAAGCCCATGTATATTAATACATGACATGGGAGCCAAGAATACTTAGTGGAGAAAAGACTGCCTCTTTAACAAATGGTGCCAGGAAAATTGAATACTCACAAGTAAGAGAATGAAACTAGACCCCCATCTTACACCACTTATAAAAATTAACTTGAAATGGATTAAAGACTTAAATGTGAGACCAGATACCACAACAGTTCTGAAAGAAAACATAGAAAAAAATCTCTTTGACATGGATCTTGGTAATTATTTTCTGGATATGATACCTAAAGCACAAGCAAACAAAATAGAAAATACTTAAGAGGGACTGCATCAAACTAAAAGCTTCTACGGCAAAAGAAATGATCAACAAAATGAAAAAGACAACCTATAAAATGGGAAAAAATATTTGCAAATAATATATCCAATAAGGGGTTAGTATCTAAAATATATAAAGAACTCATGCAACTCAATCATAAAAAAACAAATAAACCAATTAAAAAATGAGCAAAGAAACTACATAGATGTTTTCCCATGGAAGATATATGAATGCCCAACAGGTATATGAAAAGATGCTCAACATCACTAATCATAAGGGAAATGCTAATCTTATTAGAATGGCTATCATCAAAAAGACAAGAGATAAGAGATGCTGGAGAGGATGTAGAGAAAAGGGAATTATTGTGCACTGTTGGTGGGTTTGTGAGGTGATACAGCCACTAGGAAACCAGTACAGGGATTCCTCAAAACATTAAAAATAGAACTACCATATGATCCAGCAATTCCACTTCTGGGAATATATCCAAAGGAAACAAATACACTATGCTGAAGAAATCTGCACCCCCCATATTCATAGCAGCATTATTTACAATAGCCAAGTCATGGAAACAATGAAGATAAATGGATAAAAATCTGTGATACATACATATATATATGACTATTGTTCAGCCATAAAAAAAGGAAATCCTGCCATCTGTGACAACATAAAGTGATATAAGTAAGAGAGAGAAAGGCAAATACTGTATGATCTCATTTATATGTGGAATATACAAAAAAAAACAAAACTCAAAGAAAAAGAGATCAGATTTGTGGTTCCTAGGTGGGGGTGTGGTAGTGAATGGGAGTGAGGGGAGGGGCAACTGGGTGAAGGTGGTCAAAAGTTACAAACCTCCAGCTGTAAGATAAATAAGTATTAGGGATGTAATGCACATGATGACTATAGTTAACACAGAAGTTGTTAAGATCGTAAATCCTAAAAGTTCTCAATACAAGGAAATATTTTTCTCTTTTTCTCTTTTTTTTTTGTATCTGTATGAAATGATGGATGTTAACTAATCTTATTGTGGTAATCATTTCACAATATATGTGAGTCAAATCATTATGCTGCATACCTTACACTTACACAAATCTGTTTGTCAATTATGTCTCAATAATAAAACTGGGGAAAAACATAAGCTAAAAACCCCCACAAAAACCCACTGCTTTAGGATAGAGGTCAGAACATTTTTTCCGTGTAGAGCCTCACAGTAAACATTTCAGGCCTTGCAGGTCATATAGTCTGTGGCTCAAGTATTTAACTCAATCACTGTAGTGTAAAAGCAACCACAGACAATCCATAAGCAAATGGACATGGCTATGTTCCAATAAAACTTTATCACGTACACAGGTGTACTAGGAAATGGGTCAGATTTGTCCTGAGAGCCATATATTACCAGTCCCTGGTCAAGAGTGTCCCTGAAGCTGTAACACATCAGGAAGACTATTTTCAGGTAAGTAACCATCCCAACGCACAGTATCAGGGAATCCCAGCTTTTTGCAAATACTCTATTATGTTCTCCTTAAGAAACTCAAGGCCACTTTGCATAGGACGGGGGAAATATGTACATGGCATTTATTAGGAAGACAACCTGGTTTGAGGATTCCAGCATTTATGAGTGGACAGTCGGCAGAGTACTTGCAGCAATGGGCCATGAACTGTCAAGTGAGAATCAGAGGGCACAGGCAACCTCCTGTTTGAATGGAGTGGTCTGCCCCCCTGGTGAGAAACATTCAGACAGCTGGAACCATGGGGTGTGAGCCTGTCATAAAGCTGGTCAGCAGGATACAGACACCAAGTCAGCAGGAACGTTTAATTAAAACAGTACCACCTTATATCTTTGGAGCACTCTGCCATTTTGAAAATGCCTTCACCTACATTATTTCATGGCATCCGTGGGACAGTCTCATCTGGTCGGTAAGCCTTTCTGAGCTATAACTAACAGGTATTTGGGTTACAAAGGCAAGTGATACTTGAACTTTTCTTTCAAGAAGACTATGGTCTAGTGGGGAAGAAAGAGACAACAATGGTGCGTGTTCATTGAAAGAGCTCTTCATCTGGAGGAGGATGGTGACACAGCCTGGTTTTGGGATGAGGCTAAGGGAAGATGGGGTCACAGGGGTTTTTGTAGGTTGTTTTGCTTGAGTTGAGTGCTACAATACATATATCAATAAAAAAGAGGGGTGGGTGGTGAGAAGAGAAGGAGCGCACGAAGAGTTAGTCAATCCAACTATGGGCTGGCATGGTGGTGGAGAGAAAGAGGACATTGCAGACACAGGGAAGGCAAAGCCATGGAGGTGAAAAACAGCAGGACGTGTGGTGTGTGACAGGGGGATGACACGAAGTCAGGGGAAGCCCAAGATTACATGTGGGGAAGAAAATATAAATAAAGAATGGATGTTTAAATGAAAGCCAGTTCATGGTTTGTCCTTAGTTGCCATTCAGAAGGGTACGGACTTGAACCTTTAGATTATGGAGTATATGGAGGTCAACTCTCAAAGCTCAAGTCACAACACAAAGTCCGAATTTGAGAGCAGAGGTGAAGAGGCCTGGTAGGAGGCTGCTGTGTCATCTACATGAGAGAGGGGGCCGTAGTAGACAAAAGGAAGAAAGGGAACAGATTCAAGAAACACTTAGGAGGTAAAAGTTTCAGAACTTAGAGATCCTCTCAAATAGTCAGGGCAGGAATTATCAACTCATTTAATAAATAAGAGATAACCAAGTCCGAAATCTTCAGTCATTAATTCACTATCTCAAATATAGATGTTGAGGGTGAATCCAAGTCCTCTATCTCATGCTCTCCTTTCTGTATTTTTAAACTCATGTTTCCAGAGTGTCCACATGTGCTGGATCTCAGGAAAGCCTGTTGTACCCATGTTTTAAATTACTTATGCCTCATGCGAAGAAGTGTTTTGACTTGGACTCTTTCTTACAAGGAAACTGAGGTTCAGAGACATATGAAACATGTAACATGCCTAAGGATCCAGAGGTAATAACAAAAAAGGCTGGATTCCGCTGTGCCACACTGCCTCTGCCAAAAAGCATGCCACTGAGATGACCGCTCTTCAGAAGTGCACTTCCCTGTCATGACAGCCACTAGTCACATGTGGCTATTTCAATTTAAGTTGCCTAAAATAAATAAAATTGAAAAATGCAGCTCCTCAGTCACACGAGCAGCATTTCAGGAGTTCTATAGCCGCACATGACTAGTGGCTACCATATCGCACAGCAGAGAAACCATTTCATCCTTGCAGAAAGCTCTATTAAATAGGGGGTTGCTCTGGAATATGAAATCCCAAAGAGGTGTGCCTCATTCCCAACTGTTAAAGTAGAAAATTCAAAGCAGACTCTTGACATCACAAACCCATATTCAAGGGGTATCGGCTGCCATTTTATTTTCTTTCTCTCCATCCCTCAGTAGCACAGACCCATTTGTGGATATGAGTTCTACCTTAAAACAAGGGAAAGCAGACTGTGAATAATAAAGAAGAGTTTAGGCAAAGATGCTCTGGGCTTTTCTTGTAAAGGACTGGCTTCTCAGTGCTATGTTTATTAATGCAGTTTAAGGGAAATGGGAGATTAACTAAAGAAGATGGATAAAGAAAGCCTACCTAACAGACACTATATGGGGGATTAAAGCTTAGTTTAAGCATTCACAGAATCTGATTTTTTTTAATATGCTCACGTGAATAAATAAAATAAAATGAAATTGGCCAAGCTAACATCATTTGGGATTACATCACAAATAAACTCGGGCTAACCAAATTAGGCAGTCTTGAAAAAGCAATGACCCAAGAATAAAAGCTACTTATGATTTTGAAAGGAAAACTTGGCAAACAGGATTCAGAAAGCAGCGTATCGGAGGTAACCAAGATAAGGTACCACAAATAATTAAGGTATTAAGCAGATAGTGGCAGCTTTTCTTTGAACTGTGAGACTTTATTCAGTGTCCTTGCAGGAGAATAAAACAGTCTGAGTACCTTCAGATTTCTTAAATGGCTGGATCATATTCCAAATTCCAGAAAGATTTCAAATATGCTGCTCTAATTGTGCTTTCCACATGGCAGTGTGAATTATGTTGGCTTAGTGATACATTATATAAGGCTTTTCTTTTTTCAAGAAAAATACATTAAATAAAAGGAGAAAATATCTCATAACTCTTCTCTACTGCCAAGGACACATTTTCTTGAGAATTTACCAAAAAAAGGCTTTCTACTGTTTTCTTTTCTCTCCTATCCCCTCTCCCTCAACACACTCCTCTCACACGTACAATAAAAGTTGATGCAGATCAAAATTGCTGTGGGAAGATAGAGCATAGCCTACAATACAATGATGGAGTCTTCACTGTCCTTGACGAAGATCTGAGTATCAACACTTACCTGATTTGTACCAAAGTGCTCAATTTGAAAATAACTGCTAGTCCTTGGGAGCTCTTATTCTGAATCGTTCTGCTACACGTTACAAGGATTAGTTGTCGAAATATTACAGCCTCTAAACTGTGACCACAGTGAATGGCATACAGTGAAGGGCTCCAAAGAGTTCTGAACAGTTACAGCCCCAAAGCTAATTGGGAGCCTGTTTGATGCATGCAGACTGCTTTCTATAATACAATTCTGGTTCTAAAGACCAGTTAGCCTTAAAGGTAAGACTTCACTCCGGACTCCATACCTGGATTTCCCAACATATGCTGAACATCAACAGCTTGTGTACAACCTAAGGACACAAGGCAAACATTTCCAGCACAAGGCGCGTCTGGAATGTTTTATGGGCTGGAGCAAATCCACGTAAACCTCTTTACGTGACTGCCTTGCTAATATTTGAAACCCAACAAATCCTAACGTGAACACCATCTTCTGCCCCCGAACAGTCTTCTTTCCCTAGTTATCCCTCGCCCTCCTCAGCAGCAGCAGCTTCCTGCTGCAGTGCCCATGCTTCTGCTCATCATACCCATCAGCGTCTAAAGCTTCTATGGCATTAGGTGAGACCTTCACCTACAGAGACAGAGTATCTGACTGGATATCTCTTCCTTCAGACTAGGACATCTCACCTACCCATCCTCCAGCAGATCCAATGGCTTCTCTCTCCTTCCTGAGCATCTCTTATTTCTTTAGGATTATCTCCAACTGTATCTTTAGGGTCTTGTGTTCTAGAACACTGGTCTACATACACCAAGCCCACTAACTCACGGATCTATACCTTGGCTCATTCTGTTTGCTAAGTCTGTTAGCAACATCTTCCCTTTTCAAAATCCAATTCTTCCTTCAAAGCACTATGGCAAATAGGTTAAGCCCACGGGCGGCTGTTTGAGTCACACAGACTGACCTGAGCGCAAATCCCAGGTCTACTATTTATGTGTGTGTATGTGTGTGTGTGTGTGTGTGTGTGCGTGTGTGCGTGCGCGCGCGCACTGGGGGTGGGACAGGGGAGAGAGAGACATGGACAGAAACAGAGAGGGACATCAAATGACAGAGGCAGAGAAATGTCTATCTCTCCTCTACAATATTGGGTTACCAGTAGCAGCTACCTCCTGGTGCACTGCTGAGAATTAAATGACCCGATACATGTAAAAAGAGCTTAGTTTAGTCCCTAGCACAACACAAGCAATCAAGAATTATTAGCTATTACTACTAATCACATCTAACTTAACCAGCCTCTAGTCTGATACCCTCTTTCTTTCTCAGGTCAAGGGTTATAAGCCACTTACTGCAATTACTGTTTCTTTTAGTTATGGATTAATTATGCCTGTGTCTCACCAAGTTGTCTGCAACTGGAGAGGAGAATTACGATTTCTTTTTACATCTCCTAGATCAGTGCTCTCAAAGTGTGGTCTGTCTGTGAACTGCTTGCTGTTGAGGTCCACAGTGAGGTGGCTTCAAAACTCGAATCGACTTTTAGAAGCTAAAACTTTTAAATTCTATTTTACAGAAACATTAGTCTGCAATGGATCAAATTATTTTTTAATAGAGATTTACTACAGATTTTGAGTTGCACTGTCCTAGACTATGTAAGTCCCACAAACGGACCTACAGTAGACGGTCAATGAATCCTCAATGGGTTCTAAGAGAAGAAGAAAAATTGTTTAAAATAGTGTTTCACTTAGAATCCCTGCTCTTGCTCAAGTCAGCAGCATATACAGATAACCAATGAGTCAAGCTTCTGAAAGCAAATTCAAGGCTTGAGGAGATTTAAGTGTAGATTAATTTATTGAGTCCTGAATTTCAGAAACTCTTTTTAAAAATTAATTTTAAAACATCTTCTCAGGTTTAAGACACATTACCACACCACTGCCTGAAGTACGGAAGAGGAACTGTGAGGACTGATTTTGATTTTTGTAACACCAAACATATTCACTGAAGTGCCAACCCAGATACTGACAGGCACCATTCCTTCCATGAGGGAAGGTGGGCTATGAAGTCATGGAGGAAAAAAAGGAATTATTTCTGCCCTTTGTGCAGCCATTCTGCTGTTTGTCCTTCAGTTGCTGAATTTTTCTGGAGACATCTTTAACTCTTTCCCTTCCTCCAACTTAGACCCAAATCATCCAAACCTGAGGCATATATGGATATGAAGAATGGGTCTTAGGGAGATGTTACATCAACATATGACACGAATGAACACTGGGAAACTTATTAAACTTATTGAAGAACTTTTAACTGACTAATTTGGAGGGAAAAAATCCCTCAGTATCAGCTATTTAAGCCTTGGTTTCAGATATCAAAATACCTTTTAGTTCTCTGAAAGAGCTAATCAGAAATTTCATTTTTTTTTAACCCAGGAAAGTAGATGTCTTCCAGATAATTCATTTTATATATTATGCAGTCACCCCACAGACTATGCTAGGCAGAGTGGCTATAGTCAAAGTTTGCCTTGCTGTTGTTTTTCCCAGAGAAATTTCCTATGAGAGATGCTCATATTTTTTCAGCTATTTCCTTTATCTACAGGATCCTTGATTAGTTCAGAATAAAGATAAGAAAAATGGGGGAAATAAATTGTAAACCAGAGCATAGTTGTTTTTCAAAAAAAAAAAAAAAAAGCTCTTTTCCACAGATCTCTGTAAGATCTGCCTTGATCCTGGGATTGAGCACCTACTATGTTCCGGGGACTATAATCAGCATTAGTGATATGACACATGAAGGAAGCATATTTCCTGTCCTCGAAATCTCTAGACTGTAGTGGAATAAACAGAACAAAATGAATTGACAACTACCATTTAGAAAAAAACAGTGATGTAAGAGGGAATTATAAAAACTCATCTGGCAATGACTGCTAACTGTACTCCGACATCCTCTCCCCTCTTCTAATAATAGAATTCCCATGTTGTAGCTACAGACATGGCTATCCAGCTAAACATTACGTTTTCCAACTTCTGCTGTAATTGATCACGGCCATATGAAAAAGTTACGTCTAAGGGGATGTGAAGAGAAGTGAAGACTGCCTGACTAACCACACGAACGGCCAACACAAGAACACACATGTTGACTACACCTGAGTCATGCCACCAGACCCGACTCACTCACTTCTATCCAGCTACATAAAGCAAAGAAAGCTTATCTTATTTAAGCTGCCTCATTCCGGGGTCTCTTTGTTACAGCAGCTTAGCATATACCTTAACTAATATAATAAAGCTTGGGGCAGTTTCCCAGGTTCTGGGTACATTTAGTGTAATGGATAACGGAGCATGCAAAAACTTATGGTGAAAAGGAGACAAGAGCTGGGCCATATTGGATCCTGAAGCTATGTAAAACATTTGGATTTTATCTTATGATCAGTGTGTATCATGATTATGTATGCCTTTTAGAAAGAACTCTCCAGTTGCGTTGTACAATATAGAGGGGGAACACTAAGATGGATTAGTCAAAATAAGTGAGAACTAAAGATGGTTGGTACTTAGTAGAATCTTTGAAAAAGGAAAAAAAAATGGTGGATTCAGAGTGAGCATGGAAAACATCAACTACTAGCATTCATTTTTATTTATCCAATACATTTTTACCATACTAATCTTCTATGCTAGGCTCTGTGTTTGATGTTAGAGGTACAGTTGGAATCAAGAATAGGTATAGTCCCAGACGTTCTGCTACAAGAGCAGTTTCGTCCCATGCATGGCCCATCTGATCCTTGCTAGAACCAGACTGTGGTGCTTACTATCATCACACATTTACAGATTAGGAGGACAAGTCTCAGAGGATTTTTAAATACCTTGATCCAAATCTGGCTTGTGTGCTGCTAAAGCCCATGCTTTTACATCTAAATCATGTAACTCCCTGTGGAATACCGTAAAGCAATGCAGGAAATAGGTAATTCCTATTTTCAAACAGTAAATGCTGAAGCAATCCAAAGGCATGAGTTACATGAATGGAAAAGAATTATGTAAATGATTCATTACTACCAACGAAAAACTATTATATGAGTCCCATTTTACCTGTTGCCAACACACAGCTCTAAGAACTTAACTAATTAAATAAAAAAAAAAAAAACTTTCAAAAAAATACACCCTATGTGAAGAAAAACAATTCATTTTGTGATGTGGTAAGGAAATATAATTATGTATCACTCCAGCTTTGCAAATCACTTCCATTTTTTAATTAGTGGCATAATTATAAGTTGTAGCTTGACAAACTCACTATTATATTCCAGGGAGCAGAACTCCCAAAAATGCCTTCTTAGTCTTTGTAAGCCCATCTCCAGAAAGATGAGACACTCACTCAGGTAAAATATTTTCTTAAAGTGTGATGGTCTTACACTTGATGTGTGTCTCTCGTACTTGTTCTATTTTCTCCAAGTAGACATTATTTCTTGTACTCTCTTAAGCCTTTTTAAGATTCTTACTCTACTTATTGTTTCTCTCTGTGTTTTGAGAATTGATGTTGTTTTTCCACTAAGAGTCAGGTTTAAGGAATAATTATGGCAAAGGGAAGAATGTAGAATGTGAAGTTTTGAAGGAATGTTTGGATCAGCTACCCACAGGACCCCATCTACATGGCTGACAGAAAGATCATACGGGGATTTTACTATCCAGACACTCTTCAGAATTTTTTCAACTGTGAGTACTACTTTTTTGGTTTGTTTTTCCTCTCTTTTAGAGCAATCATTCTATACTACATTGTTAAAATACACTTGAGTTTTGTGAGAAGACACTGGAAGGTTTTTTTTTTTCTTGATTCAGGTATAATTTTTATTCAGGGCCATCTCCCAATCCCACCTCTATTCTCCTGTAGGAGTTCAACTCAGTCTAAAGAAAACACAGGCAGGAAAGTTAGAGTCAAGATAAATAATAGTCATATTCTACTAAAAACTGAAAAACATCGTTCTAGTATTTTGTCAGGAATTCCCAATATATTTTAGTAATGGAGTTGGAATATAAAATAACTTGATTCTTGTTGCATTCAGGTTTTAGACCAATACTGCTCTTACAAATAAAAATATCCCCCCCAGAAGAGCCCAGTCATACCAAAATCCATTTTCAAGATAAACTATGGACGACAATATCTTTGGATATACAGCAATGATGTACATTCTGAAAAAACAGTTCAAAAGACAGAGGGCCATGAAGGGGTAAAAGGGCAATACATTATAATCCTGAGCACCTTAAAAAGAACCTTAAAAAGAACCTCTTCAAAGTCATTTTACAAAGCTATACAGTGCATAGTTATATTGTAAAGGAACACCATGAACACCTGGAGTAAACTTTGAACAACACAAAATGACACAGTCCTTATGTTTTATGATTGAGTACTTGTACTAGGATCAACGATCCAGCAATAGACTCATACACAGATTGAATTAGAATAATATTTCCAGCAATAAGGCGGAAATCAAGATAATATGCTTTGGAAAACTACAAGATGTTTCATAAAGTAGCTCTAGAGATGACAAAGAAACTGGACTTAAATATGCTTAGGAAACATTTGAACATTTGAAGAAAAAAAGAATAAGTCTAATACATCATATTATATATAGATTAAACATATATATAGAACAAAGTTACTAGATTAAAATGTATAAATAGATATTCGATTATTTCATCTATATTTTGAACATATACATACACAAATAGCAAAAAAAAAACCTCCTTTGAATTTTGTTATAGGGAAAATGGAAGGTTACTTCTTGTTGGGGGACAAATAATATATCTGGCTTCATAACGATTGGGTCATTCCCTAAACTATCAAATGCTCCCTGTAGGCCATGCCTAGTCATGGTAATGAACTTGACTTGTTAAGTTACACAGAGCCAGGGCATACAGAAACATTGTGCTTCATCTATTTTGATACCATGAGTTAAAAAATACCCCCTCCTGTCCATGAATACCTTCAGGACTTGAGTGACAATGAGTATCAGTGCAGAATAGGTATGGAGAAGATGAATTCAAAATCAGAACTGTTCCTACTGTGTTTGAGAGCAGCTCACCATTTTGTCCCAAGTTCTGCGTGACAAGCTCATCAGCTGGATCACTTTATGCTAAGAAAAAATAAGCTGACATGTTCCTACAATCTGCAATGGAGCGTTTGCAATGGCCAGTCTGTTAATGAATTGACAAAGAAATTTATGTCAAGCTGTAACCAAGGAAAACAATGAAGAGAATCAAACTACAGCAAAGAGGAAGAAGAAATAAAAATGTTCAATGTGAGGAACTAAGCTGACAGAAGCACTGAAATAGGCTTTAAGAACCTGCCAGACTGCATTCTAAAGGGTGCTTTATGAAAATCAGGGGATGGAAGACAGTTTTGTTTTTTAAAGGACCACATTCACTTTGGTCCGCCTGTCTATGACTGAGATGAGGACCACAGGGACTGCATTTCCCATCTTCCTTGCATTACGAAGGGCCACTTAATTAGTACTCACCAATAAGACATGAATGGAAATGATATGCATCTCTTCTGGGGCAACACTTTTGAGAAGCTTGTGTATCTTGCCCCCATTCTCTGAATTTCCACAGGTTGGATATAGATATCTATGAGGCTGGAGAGTAGTGATTCTCAGACTTGAGAGTGCATCACAATCACCTGGAGGGTTGGGCAAACACAAATTTCAGGGCCCGTTCTCCATAGCTTCTGATGCAGTATATCTAGGATGCAGTGCTATAATTTGCATCTCTAGTAAGTTTCCAGGTGATGTGGATGTTGCTGGTATGAGGACCACTTTCTAGGGCTGGAGGAGCCATGTGATGATGAGAGGAGTCTGGGTCCTTGAATAACTGCATGAACAAAACCACCTGCTGATCTTGGACATAAGTTTCTATTATATTTGCAACTTTATACATTGATAAAGCAGTTATCATCATCCTAAATAATAAGAGTAAATGAATACGGAATTTTCGAGCATGGTATTCATATTTAACCAGAACTTGAGGAAAATACAGAAGAGAAGATATTTCTGGTGATGTGGAGGAACAAATATAAACAAGAGACCAGTGATAGGGAATAAAAAAGGGAGTGACTTACAGGTGAGAATGGAAATGGACGTCCTAGTATGGTTGGAACCTGTCAACAGAGAGAGTGATTTTGCTGGAGAAAACGTTAACAAAGAAGGAGAATCTAAGTCTCAAGATATAAAATGGATTCCTTGGTAACGTGGCTTAGAAAATTTAACTCAGACTTCCCTAGTGGTGCAACTGGTTAAGAATCTGCCTGCCAATGCAGGGGACACGGGTTCTATCCCTGGTCCGGGAAGATCCCACATGCCTCAGAGCAACTAAGCCCGTGCGCCACAACTATTGAGCTGCGCTCTAGAGCCCATGAGCCACAACTGCTAAGCCTGTGTGCCACAACTACTGAAGCCCTTGTGCTGCAACTACTGAAGCCCGTGAGCCTAGAGCCCGTGCTCCAAAACAACAGATAAGCCACTGCAATGAGAAGCCCACGCACTGCAGTGAAGAGTAGCCCCCGCTCGCTGCAACTAGAGAAAGCCCGAACGCAGCAACAAAGACCCAACACAGCCAAAAATAAATAAATTCATTGATTTAAAAAGAAGAACTGTACAAATACATATTCTCTTTAAAAAAACAAAAAAGAAAATTCAACTCAAAAGAAGGAATGAAAGGAAGTTCCTAAGCAAATCGTTTAACAAGGCTGTTAAAAGTTACTGCTTAAAAGAATGATGTCCTGAAGTTTAGATGAAAGGGCTGAGGATGTGGAACTCAGGAGGCCATGCAGAAGCCCATTACCATGACACAGAATCATTCAGATTTACTAGCAGGGTGACTTTGTGACAAGGTCACTTGATCAATCATCCTCAGTTTCCTCTTCTGTAAAGTAAGAAAATGGCCTTCCAGGGTTATTACAGGGGTTAAATGCAAGTGTGCATGAAAAGCATTTGGCACCAGGATTCGCTGTAAACCCACAATAGTTATGAGCTAAAAGGTCAGAATTCAGATGGACGAAATGGAAAGGAAAGAATAAATCCAAGGGACAACATCAAACAAGCATTCTGAGGACTTCGTAACCCATCACATTTGCTGGAGAAGGGTTGACGAGGACTCAGATGAAGATGTCTAAGCTAGGATGCCTACGAAGAGTCGGATAAGGGACAGAAAAGCTGAAGATACAAAGACAGGAAGATGCAAGACAATGAATTGCTATATATATATATTTTTTGTTTCTGTTTCTATTCCTTTATCTCTGGTTCACGTTGGTCAAAGGTAGACTGATGGATGCCCTTGAACAAAATGGGCTGTTGGGATGTCTGTATATCACAGATCCAAACAACTATGGCAAAAACAGGCCATGGTTGCCATACTTACTTGAAAGAACTCACTGCATGGTAATCAGGTAATCACAGGCCCACCTATGATAAAAGATGTACTCCAAATTTCATTCGTGGCACTGGAGAGGATATCTTCCAAGTTAACATCACTCATTTCCAAGCACATTTTGTTGGCATGTCGGCAGATGTCTCAGGTGACCCAAGAAGGGTTCAGAAAGTGGAAGGGTCCACTATGGGGTTAATCTATGGCTGTACAGTAAGCTCCAAATATCCACTTACACAGGAAATTGGAAGTTGTAACAAAAGTCTAGGCATGTTGTCATCAACTCAAAGACGCTGTAAGGAGTAGCCTTGAAATATTTCTAAATATGGGGTGATCACACTGTGGCAACGACATTCCATTTAAATTTCAGAGCCATCTTTCTCTCTAAAGATAGCTGAAGGCTTCTTTGGAACTGTGGTGACATTTTATCGATTTCACTAAGTGACCTGGATTGACTGAAAACTTGGAGAAGCTTAAAATGCTGAAAGTTCCTCAAGGGCGTTTTTCCCTGGTGGATGTCCTGTTTGTTTTCAATACAGTGTTCTTCCTCCATAACCTAGCCGCCTGACCATTTTATCTATCTGGTTTCTTTTAGAGAGTCTAAGCATAGCAAGCAATCTCACTAGATCTGAACTGAAGTCAAAAGTCCTAAGGTAGGTGTTAGAGGCTGTGATGCGGGTTTAAGATCTCAGGTTTTAGACTAACGGTCTCTCTTGGTGCCAGAGCATATCTCTAGAATTCCCATCTTACTAGAAAGCATCAGATTACATATAAAGGATGCGGTTTCAATGATAAAATCACAAAAACTGGGAAAGATACTTTTAAAAAGGAAATATCGACTGTGTCCTGAGCTCACTGGCGATGCATTTACCACTGGGTGCCTTTACTGCTCACTTAATAATAGAACGGCAATAGGGAGATGAAGAAAAATATGAATCTTATAATTAGCCATTTCCAGAGGAGAAATAAATGAAAATACAGTTCTATCTTTTTCTCCCATACCACTGCAGCTATATCTAGACATTTCTGGGAATCATTGTTCTCTTTGCATCCCCATAGAATATGATTTTTCTCACAAGAGAATGATTCACTGCAGAAATTAAACAAGCTGTCGCAGTGAAATTCATGGGACTTTTGCTAGTATTTCAATTGTTGGCTCAGTTCAAAAGAAGAGAATCATGTCATCTACTTTCTACACAGATTGAAACACGAAGACCTTCTGATCACTCTTGAACTTCACAAAATCCCGCACTGAGAAAACTGAGGTGGGTTCTTAGAACTGCTACAGGTCCTGCTGGAACACGTGACAGCTGATGTTGCAAAGACTAACTACAGACAAATAAACTTAAAAGCTGAAACCAGTGCTTCCACAGTATTGAAATCATCTAGGCATAGAAACCAGTGGTGATAAAAAACCATATTATAGGGCTTCCCTGGTGGCGCAGTGGTTGACAGTCTGCCTGCCGATGCAGGGGACACGGGTTCGTGCCCCGGTCCAGGAAGATCCCACATGCCGCAGAGCGGCTGGGCCCGTGAGCCATGGCCGCTGAGCCTGCGCGTCCGGAGCCTGTGCTCCGCAACGGGAGAGGCCACAACAGTGAGAGGCCCACGTACCGCAAAAACAAAACAAAACAAAACAAAAAAACCCCATATTATAAGAATGTTCTCCCTCAACTATGGTCACCATCATTTAATTCAGATAAAACATAATGATGGTCTTTGTCGCATGTCTGCTAGATGCATAAGTGGCTAGATTAGTGGCTAACTATTAATTAGTAGCTTTTCTGATATGTAGTCAATCTGCTTGTGGGAAAGGAATATGGTTTGATTTATCGTTTTTAATTACTTCTCTGTATTGATATTGCTAATTATAATGTCTTTATATTCCATTTAAAAGCTGCAACTGTACCTTACATTAATACATCACTATTTTTAAGGTTTAAAACATCTTCCAACACTATTTGACATAAATTGCAGCAATATTTTTTTGGTTCTGTCTCCTAAAGTAAAGGAAATAACAGCAAAAATAAACAAATGAGACCTAATTAAACGTAAAAGCTTTTGCACAGCCAGGGAAACCACTGACAAAACGAAAAGACAACCTATTGAATGGGAGAAAATATCTGCAAGTGATATGACTGATAACATATTAATATCCAACATATATGAATAGCTCATACAACTCAGCATCAATAAAACAAACCACCCGATTAAAGAAATGGGCAGAAGGACTGAATAGACATTTTTTCCAAAGAGGAAATGCAGATGGCCAACAGGCACATGAAAAGATGCTCAACATTGCTAATCATCAGTGAAATGCAAATCAAAACCACAATGAGGTATCACCTCACACCTATCAGAACGGCTATCATCAAAAAAGAACACAAATAACAAATGTTGGCGAGGATGTGGAGAAAAGAGAACCCTAGTGCACTGTTGATGGGAATGTAAATTGGTGCAGCCACTAAGGAAAACACTATGGAGATGTCTTTAAAAATAGAGCTACCATACAACCCAGTATTATACTCCTGGGTATATATCCAAAATAAAAACCAAAAACACTAATTTGAAAAGATACATGCACCTCAATGTTCACAGCAACATTATTTATGATTGCCAAGATATGGAAGCAACCTAAGTGTCCATCAACAGATAAATGGATAAAGAAGATATGGTGTGTGTACACACACACACACACACACAATGGAATACTCAGCTATAAAAAAGAACAGAATTTTGTCATTTGTAGCAACATGGATGGACTAGAGATTATCATAGTAAGTGAAGTAAGTCAGACACAGAAAGGCAAACACTGTATGATATCACTTATATGTGGAATCTAAAAAATACAACAAACTAGTGAATATAACAAAAAAGAAGCGGACTCACAGATATAGAGAACAAACAATAGTGACCACCAGGGAGGGACAATATAGGAGTGGGAGAGTGGGAGGTACAAATTACTGAGTATAAGAAAGGCTCAGGGCTTCCCTGGTGGCGCAGTGGTTGAGAGTCCGCCTGCCGATGCAGGGGACACGGGTTCGTGCCCCGGTCTGGGAAGATCCCACATGCCGCGGAGCGGCTGGGCCCGTGAACCATGGCTGCTGAGCCTGCGCGTCCGGAGCCTGTGCTTCGCAACAGGAGAGGCCACAACAATGAGAGGCCCACATACCACAAAAAAAAAAAAAACAGAAAGGCTCAAAAATGTATTGTACAACATGGGGAATATAGCCAATACTTTGGAATAACTATAAATAGAAAGTTACCATTAAAAGTTGTACAAAAATTTTTAAATTTGAAAAATAAAAAAATTAAAACAAAAATCTTCTTCCGAGTTCAACTTGATTTATTTTTTGAGACTCTCTGTGCATAAGCACATCTTAACTCAGCCTCCTGCGGTCTCAGCTTCACTTAATGGCTACAAGAATGAAAAATGAGTATTATCTAAAAGCGGAGTTGATCTTGACCCAACACAGTGGCTAGCCATATGCAATAGTCAAATAGCTGACATTTATTCAAATACCTATTATGTGTTAGACACTGTGCCTAAAAGAGGCTGTAAACAAGTTCTTCTGGTTATCAGAAAGCCAGAATAATCTGGAAGCCCTGAGATATATTCCAACAGTCACAAGCAGAAATCATCATCATTATTTTATGGGCAACTCCATGTAATATGAACTCAGATCAAATTCACATTTGGATATTCATAACGCAAAATTCAAACACTACCTATATAGCAGATCAATTTCTCTTTATAATCACACATTCTGGATTCTTCATCACTTCCCATTTTATGCATTTTCTTATTTTTAATAAACATGATTTGGTAAATATACAACTAAAGTTATATATATACACATAAAAAACCTCACGAGTCAGAGAAAGAAGCCTTTGCTAATTTGCGTGTTCTGATTTTAGGTTCAGACGAACAGTCACCCTTTCAGCTGTAGCCTCTGCATCAGGGCACCAAACTCCCAATTCTCTTATTCCCCACCTGCTGTTTGCCATTTGTAACTGAGCGGCTTAGAAGGAATATCATGGCAACTGCGTCACTGTGGACACATGAAGGAATGATGAAAAGAGCAAAGGATTTCAGGCGACAGATTTCAATCATCATCATGAGAAACGCCAGTCATAAAACACAATGTGGTTTTTTTTTTGGTGACAACACAATTATTTCCAAGCTCTCCCAGTGTTTCTGAAAAGAAGCATCCTGCTCTACCTTTATTGACAAAAGATGATGCTGAAAAGGTTTCAGCAGTTTAGTCTTTCTTATGACAAGTGTTAGCCTTTTTTTCTGAGCACCAATAACCGTACAACAGCCTTCTTCTGTTTGTGAATCAATTTCATAATCAAAAAACTCAAACAGGGCTTCCCTGGTGGTGCAGTGGTTGAGAGTCTGCCTGCCGATGCAGGGGACACGGGTTCGCGCTCCGGTCCGGGAAGATCCCACGTGCCACAGAGCGGCTGGGCCCGTGAGCCATGGTCGCTGAGCCTGCGCGTCCGGAGCCTGTGCTCCGCAACGGGAGAGGCCACAGCAGTGAGAGGCCCGCGTACCGCAAAAAAAAAAAAAAAAAAAACCTCAAACAATGGATAACACAGTCTGTGAATCAACATTTCAAGTAAAAATAGCCTGCTAAAATAAATAGCTGTAAACTACTGTAACCTTTTATATCTTAGTGCCTCCTGTGGCTGAAAGAAGCCACATGTTAGACGCATTATCCTAGGTAGGGATGTTAATTCCCATACACTGAGCATTTGAGTAAATGCCATGTGCACTACCCACCATGAATAAATAATATTACTCAACATATTGTAATGAACCTGTTAAGTCCCAGTCCTCTTTAAAGCACTTAGCATATTTGAGCTCACTTAATTCTTACAATAACCCTATGGGGGATATTATTATTATATTTTACATGTGAGGGATTTCAGGTACCCAGAAGTCTAATAACTCGTCGAAAGCCACAGGCCTCATAAGTGGTGGGGCTAGCACTTGGGAAGGCAGACTGGCTCAGGAGCCCATGATCTCAACCCTGATAATATTAACTAAACAGCAATGGTCCTCAAAGTGTGATGCCGGGCCCAGAAGCATTAGCGAAACCTTGTTAATCTTGTGAATCTGAACTTGTTTAGAATCAGAAATTCTTTGGCCCCAGCCCAGACATGCAGAGTCAGGTACTCTGGGCTAGAGCCCAGGAAACTGCTTGAACTCAATATTCTGCAGGGAAATTTGAGGCAGGCTCACAGTTGAGAATCACTAGTAGAGGGTGGACAGACTTGAGCAGAATAGGTTCTTCCCTCAATAAACTCTTGAGGCAGAAATAAAATTATATCTCCTCATGCTAATTGTAAACACAGAGATGATGTCTACCATGGACTTGGATTTGGAAGAATGGATGGGCAGGACACAGACTACATCCTTTACACCCTATAGAGACATGGAGGAACCTAGGATCTAGACACTTTTGGTGTTTGCTGGCAAGTTTAGAGGTGGAGATTGGGGGCTCATGTAAGAAAAGCAACTGAAGCCAGGAGGGACAAAACTTACCGTTTGTTTTGAAAATCATCACTCAAGGAAGTCAGGGAAAATATCATCTCTGGGTCCCTGAGTCATTGCAATGTCACTTAAAGCAAACAGTTGAATCCAGTACCCCTCATGGTGCTAGGACACAGACCTCGCAAGGAACTGAAGTGAATTGGGGGAGCTCCAAACAGAAGACAATGGGGTGCAATAAAGGAACTGCTGTTTCTCTTACACCCTATACTCACACATGTTTATTATTTAGGAAAGCTTGGTGCTTTGTATCACCTACCTTTCCTGAATGATCCTCCTAACCACGTGATCTGTAATTTTAAACTTACATTCTGTCCATAGAGTCTTGTCTCCTCAATGACAGAGGCAAAAGATTAATAGTTCACAGCATGGGTTCTCAACTCAGACAGTTCAAATCCCAGCTCTTGTTGTAACTTGAAATGAAAACTAGAGCAAGTTATTAAACGTCCAAGTTTTAGCTCCTTCAATATGGGGTCCTATCCAAAAGGTTTCAGCAAGAAGCAAAAACATAAAAACGACATAGTAAACAGTCAATAAATATTTGCCTTCCAAATCAGACGAGTTCATTGTTGGGGCAGATGAATCTTTTGCGTTCTGCCAAGTGCTCTTTGAATGGAATTGATTCAAAAAGACAAAAACTTCTGGCTAAGGCAGTTTTGCTGATCTAATCAATAGGCAGAGTATACTGCTTACAAAAGTTTACTTCTATTTACTAGATTTTATGCTCTTGTAAGAGAGAGACTATTTTTAAAAAATTAATTAATTAGGGCTTCCCTGGTGGTGTAGTGGTTGAGAGTCTGCCTGCCGATGCAGGGGACGCGGGTTCGTGCCCCCGTCTGGGAGGATCCCACATGCCATGGAGCGGCTGGGCCCGTGAGCCATGGCCGCTGAGCCTGCGCATCCGGTGCCTGTGCTCCACAACGGGAGAGGCCACAGCAGTGAGAGGCCCGCATACCGCAAAAAAAAAATAATAATAATAATAATAATAATTAATTAATTAATTAATTTTGGGGCTGCGTTGGGTTTTTGTTGCTGCACACAGGCTTTCTCTAGTTGCGGCGAGCAGGGTCTACTCTTCGTTGCGGTGCGTGGACTTCTCATTGCGGTGGCTTCTCTTGTTGTGGAGCATGGGCTCTAGGCGTGTGAGCTTCAGTAGTTGTGGCTCCTGGGCTCTAGAGTGCAGGCTCAGTAGTTGTGGTGCACGGGCTTAGTTGCTCCGCAGCATGCAGGATCTTCCCAGACCAGGGCACGAACCCATGTCCCCTGCAATGGCAGGTGGATTCTTAACCAGTGCGCCACCAGGAAAGCCCCAAGACACTGATTTATGAGCCTTTGCAATCCCAATATTTTATGAGCTTTTGCAATCGCCTGACACATAGTAGTGTTGAATAAACATTTGTTAAGTGAATAAGAAAAACATGACCTTTTACCATTCTTTGTAATATTATTTCTACAACCCTTGCACACACAATCTTTAAACGATATTCTATCATTGCTTGACATTAGATCTATTGAAGTTTTACCCCCAATGTATTCTCAAATCTGAGGAAATGTTCTTTTCCATACCATCAGTTGCCTGTGGCCTTTGTCTTTTGTTCAGAGATACTGTGTATCACTTCAGTGAGTCTTCTCTAAAGCTCTCTTTCCCAAGCCAGAAGTTGTTCCAAAATTAACAACACTTAAGAACAAAGGGAATCATCTGTGTGATCTTCCTTCACTCCCAGCCTTCAGCTGGGTTTGGTTACGTTTCTTCTTTGTTGCAGAAAGCTGCGGCAGCTTCAGGCTGCCCCTGCTGGTGCCAGGTACACAGAGGGGAAGCAGCAAATACTGGTCCTCACAACTGTGTGAGGCTTGATGCAGGCACACAACTCCCATCCCTGAGCTGTTCCAGCTCATTTCAGAGACAATTCAGATTGGCTTCTAGGACAGAACTTTGATTTTACTTAAAGGTCTTGGTCAGAGATTGGCAGTTATTGATTCTGTTGGTCATCATGGATGTTTACATTTCCCCTCTCCAGAATAAAGTAGCATAAGTGGTTGACCTAAAACTGGCATAGTATCATGGTTGAAGGCAAAGACTCTCACTTCTGAGGATGTCGTCCTTCTAACCAGGAGGAAATATGGATTCACAATAACAGATATTTATGGAAAATGGAGAATATTCATGGAGGCGCTGACCCTGCACACCGTAAGGCATTCAAGAAAGATGAGTGGGATGCCATTCTTTCTCAGAAGGCGCTTATTATTTTATGCACGGAAGATCAAAAACTATCCCAGTTACTGTAATGTGAGACCACTTATTCAACATATAAAGGAATGTGTCTTGAATGTTTGAATGTTAGAAGAAATATAATTGTATTACCTTTGTCCTGCATATTTAAAATTATCTTTAGGAAAGTTATTTCTCAACTTCACGGGGATATAGACTTTTGGATAATAATCTTCAGAGCCAAAAATAGATTGTTTTCTGGCTAGTATTTTTCCTCTTTTGCTGTCCAATTGGACATAAACAGTGAGCAGTCACTGGAGGCATCACATACTTGATAGAATGTGTTCTTTGAGGTATCTGTGCCAACTTGACCACCTAGTTATTTAGGGAAAAGAGTCCCACAGCCCATTTCTCCAAATACCTTGGAAGTTCTCAGAAAAGCTCATCAATTCCCCTCTCCCATCCATACTGAGATATGACTGACCTTGCTCCTTTCCATGAGCTGGCTCACTTCTCCTTTAAGTCAATTCCTTTGAAACATGGAACCTGACCAGCCGGTATGCTAATCTTCTAGGTGCCCTCTGCTGAACTATTGCTGCAGCTGATTCTAAAAGCCTAAGAGGATGCAACTCAGAGACTCCAGGAGGTCATCTTAAAATTCTGATGGTGCACTATGGAAATTAACATTTTCCTAACTCAACAGCAGGTTAGTTACAGATCCTATCAGAGACTAGTAAACCTAAGACACCCTATTTACATGAAATGCCCATTTCACCTGAAAGCTTATACCTTGTGGCCAATTACTGCAACTACTGAAAAGATACATTCCCCATAGGACTTGAGCCTGCCTGATAAAGGGAAAGAGTGGCAAATGAGAAATGGAGCATTAGAGTTGGCACCTACTAACTTTCTTGATCTTTGTCCTTTTGATTGTTTTCCAGTCTGTTAGAGGTCTAGATGCTACCCAAGTGACCTTTGAACAATCACTGTTACTCTAAGATGAAATAGATTTCTCCAGTGCTTTTTCTCAGAGAGATTCCAAATATTTAACTATACTTCTACCTGGCACATGTTTGAGATATGGCTCTTACGATCCAGTGTGTATTTTGAAATGATTGCTAAATACAATTTTCTGTGGCTTGAGGATTTTTTTTATCTCTAAAATGTTATTTTGTAAATTCTGATGTTTTTCTGAAAGATAGAGATGTGAAAAGATAATATTATGGGGTGATGGTTATGGTGAGCTTTTCTGGCCTGGAGGGGAGTGTCTATGAAATTATTGCAAGTTCAGTGTTCAGCTGGTGGAAGGCCAAGCTTCTAGGCCCAATTTTATGTCTGCAATCGTGAAGTTAAACAGAAACAATTTGCTGCTTGCAATACTCAATTTTATAGGCTTGTTCGGGGGACAATGACCAATCATTATTTCCACAGTTATGTTCTCAAAGGAAGAGAGTTTGCTCGTTTTAATACCCATGGGACAGTGATTGCAAGCAATACAGGTGCTTTCATAAAGCATCCATGATAGTGAAATACAAAAGGCCAATGTCCTTCAGGTAGTCATAAGATGCTGCTCAGATTTTCTAAGTACCAGCCAGAGCTGCTTACCACATTTAAGGATTCATGTGAGAGGAATGTATTCTTATTTGAAGGAAAAGATCTTTCAAAACTTTGTTGTTATTGACTATGTTGTAGATGCACAGATGACCCAGAGGGGAATAGACAGGCATAAACCTATGATTTCAAAGTTTATGTATGCTACTTAGAAAGACTATTTGATATAGTGAAGACAGATTATTGCTCGTCTCAAGATAGATTTTCTTTTTTTTTTCTTTCTTTTTTTTTTTCCCAGTACGCGGGCCTCTCACTGTTGTGGCCTCTCCCACTGCGGAGCACAGGCTCCGGATGCGCAGGCTCAGGGGCCACGGCTCACGGGCCCAGCCACTCCGCGGCATGTGGGATCCTCCCGGACTGGGGCACGAACCCGTGTCCCCTGCATCGGCAGGCGGACTCTCAACCACTGCGCCACCAGGGAAGCCCAAAATAGATTATCTTTGACTACAGCATAGTTCCTTCTGTTCCAAGAGACTCTATGGAAGCAGCAGGCAGCAATTCAAGTCTGACCATCACTATTAACCATGTGTGATCTTAGTTCTATTTCTTTCCCTGTAAATTAGAAGAACTGTATATCCTCCCCATTCCATCTCCTCTCCCCACTCAAAGTTGTCGGAAGAACCACATTATATAGTGAGTGGGAAGGAGCTATGTAAGCTCCAAATATCTGTACAAACTCAGAGCAGCAGTAACTCATGGAACACTGAGTTGACCTTCACTTTCATTGTAACATGGCGCAGATGCTATTTTACTCAGTGTCACAAGATTTGCAGTTTACTCTAGGCGAAAGGAAAATTTCTATTGGATACACCTTCAAAATACATCTACAATCTGACCGCTGTCCACCAGTACCTCTGATACCACCCTAGTCAGAGTCACCATTACCTCTTACTTCCTTTAAGTTTTAACATCCTTTTCCAGACATACCCAATGAGATTGCTTTGGGTTGGTCCACTTGTCAGTGTTGTACTGTGTGGGAACCTTCACAAAATATTCATGAAGTTTAATTCCTTGGTTCTTCCCTAATTCTCAAATGCCAGAACTGGTAGAGCCCTTTGAGAGCTACCTCTGTACTTTTACATATGCGGAAACTGAGGCTCAGTGAGACAGGAGACTCCCCTCTTATGCCATACAACAATTATGAGGCAAAAGACAGGACCACAACACAAGGGACCTTGTTATGTGACACAGCAAAATTTCCTGGGAGAACATGCAAAAACGAGACCAATACATCTACAGTTCAAGCTGCAGGGCTTCTGGGACTTCTGGCTGTAAGATCCATGCTGCTCATAGAGATTGGTTAGATGTCTACAGAAGGAAAAATGCATCATGCTTTCAGAGTGTGATATTTTGTCTCTTAACACGTAACTGGTAGTGTGCCTGCTTGGAGTCCCTGCTTCTGCTGCATTTTCAGAATCTCCCCCAATTTGTCTCATCCTTTCACCTAGGCTTTTGAGCCTATAACTCTCCTCTTTGAGAAAATTTCCCATTCTTCCAACTCTGCCTGTCAAAATTCTGCTGAGTTCTTGCTTCATCATGAAATTCTTCCCGATTACCTCATCAGACATGCTCACTCCACTACAGAATGTTTTTGTAGTTTGGCCATGAAACATCATGCCTGCTACGTATTCATTCCTTTAAAATTATGTATTGAGTATCTAACGTGTACCAGACCTTATTTTTAACATTTTAGTCCAGAGGGAATATAGTGTTAACTAAAAGAGACATGGTCCCTGATCTTCTCCCGTTTTTGTTCTACTGGGGGAGGCAAGTAATAAGCAAGTGAATAGATAAGGTAATGTTCTGATAGCACTAAGAAATGTGAAGAAAATCAACACAGTAAATAAGATAGAAAGTAAGCTTTACAGGGGCTCAGGGTAGAAAGAGACTCTTCAGACAGGATTTCAGGAGGACCCTCTCTGAAGAGGTGACAACTTAGCTAAGAGCTAAATGACTGGGAGAAATCAGCCCTATAGAAATAAGGGAAAGAAGAATCCAGGTAGAAGGACCATCGTGTCTCAGGTCCTAAAGTGGGAACAAACACGGAGCACTGGAGGAAAGGAAAGGAAGCCACTATGACTGCTACAAAGGGGCAGACCACAGAAGGCCAAGAGATGAGGATGGAGGCCAGTTTACAATCCTCATAAACCAACACAGAAACTTGGGCTTTCTTTCAAGTGAAACAGAAGTCATTGGAGGGTTTCATGCAAGCTCTTCCTTATATTATTACAGAATCATTGAAAACATCAACGGTATTTTAGATATTTTTATGCCTCTAACAGGACTAAGACAAGGCTTCAAAATAGTAAAGATTTAATATATATTTGACAAACGGACTGCAATGTGAAATGTATGAGACCTTTTGGGTTCGTTTAGGAAGGATTCCATCTATGTGAAGTAGATAACTCACGTCTCAGCTCTGACGTTAACGTTATCTTCTATGTTGCATAATTACATTTCTTCCTCCCAGTGGTATTCTTAGGGTTAATATTGGTTCTATCCTGTACTTCCCAAACAGTATCATTCATGCACCAACTTCACAATTTCTGCTAAACCTATGAATCATCTGTACCATTGATTAATTAATATATTTCTGTAAAACAAAACATCTTTTATTCAAATAAGCATATTTGAAAGGGAAATGCATACATACATGTATGTGTGTGTAGACATGCATGCATACATACACACATATAAACATGTGTTAAAGGGAAACATAAACACACAAATAGATGCACGCACTACAGTACTGAATATCTATGAAATCAGGAATGTGATACGCTAGATATATTTTTAAACTACATAAAATACATGCTGTTTAAAATTTTTAACGTTCATTTATGAACACCTAAAATCATTTTATTGATACACATAGCACCCTTTCTGAAACCATGGTCTAATTGGTTCACTTGTCTTTATTCTTAAAGCCCTACCTTAATTCCTCAAAGCAGGACAAGGAGAAGGGTAGCCATCTGGTAGGGGCTGCACACACCCAGTCAGGAAAAATAAATCAGGCTGCAACTTCTCAATTACTGGTGATACTGCTCTGTGCATCCTGGGTCAAGTAGCTTCTGCAAGGTCCAACGTGAGTGGGTGGCGGGGTAAAGCAACTTATGGGGAAGCACGGCTGAAGGGACCCACTCGCTGAATTGTGGATGGAGCAGTCTTCCATCCAGCTGTCCCACTTACAATAAGCATCTGGGGAAGCTGTTCCTCTCTTAGCAGAGGTGGCAGCAAAGTAACCAAGTCTAGGGGAGAATTTCTCATCAGATTGTTCCTCTAGTGACTTGTGGCCTTGGTTCAGATACTTTGATGATCTTTGGTGGCAGAAGGCAGGATATGATTAATACTGATGTCACGGAACTAAGAGTCCTAAACACAGGCCAGGTTATAAATATAAGCGGGCCTGGGATCTGGTTTTATTTTAGGTTCTTTATCAAAGCTAACTCCCAGTGAACTTTAATTTATGTTCAGGAGGAAGAGAATCTACAAAGAGACTAGCTGGCCCAGTGCAATACAAGGTAGACACACTGAAACATCAGACAGACATGACACATACCCGTCCCCACAAAAACTTCCCAGTGTTTCTACCATGTGAACAACTTCAAATCTAGGCATCATAGGAATAAATCATAAACCTGACCTCTGAGAGGTTTACCATGTGGCTTTCTATATCTAGTAAAATTCACATCAGAAAGGAATGCGTTTAGCTAAAAGACACAGAATTAATGGCTAAGAGGACCATAAATACATAGGGTGCATTTTTCTTTCCTAACCAGTATTCTGAAAGCTGAAGTCTCTTGGGCCAGTGTTAAGGCTCAATGATGTCATCAGAGACCCAGGTTTATTTAAATTTCTACTCTGCTGTCTTTACCATGTTGGCTTAATGACTCACAGGGGAGAGATGGCAGCTCCAGGTACCACGTCCTCCTGTAAGGCATGGAGGTGGCTTAAGGTACAAAGGGCTGTGTTGCTTACATCTCCGGGACCAAAACCCAGTCACCTGGCACCTCTACGCATCAGGGAAGCTCAAATATTAAGTAAGAGGCGGCCTAGCAGTGAGGAATTGCAAATGCTTTGTGGCACACAAATCAATAGTTTCTGGCACGTCAAATCTTTCTTCAGAGACTTCTCAACTAGGCCACGTACGAACAGTATCAACAGTATTTTTTTTTTTTTTTTTTTTTTTTTTTTGGCGATACGCGGGCCTCTCACTGTTGTGGCCTCTCCCGTTGTGGAGCACAGGCTCCGGACGCGCAGGCTCAGCGGCCATGGCTCACGGGCCCAGCCGCTCCACGGCATGTGGGATCTTCCCGGACTGGGGCACGAACCCGTGTCTCCTGCATCGGCAGGCGGACTCTCAACCACTGCGCCACCAGGGAAGCCCTCAACAGTATTTTTATCAAATATCATAGGACACAAAATCATGACATGGAGTTAGTAAATTTTTCCTAAACTGTCATCCTCGAAAAGTCAACCATGTATAATATAAGCCATTTCATACACAAGTTTTTGTTAACCCTAGAGTTTAATTCAATGACTGTGGTTTAGATTGAATTTTAGTAGGTAATGCTGGAGTGCGAGAGAAAAGCGGGGGTAACCTCCAGGGAAGGTCAGTGCATTTGGAGCTCAGTAGTCCAGAGGAAGGGGCTGGATTTGGGCCAGCAAGGAGGCAGGTCAAATAGTGCAGGAATCTTTTGGCCTTAGGTGAGAAGAAGACAAAATCTGACACCTCTCTTATCAGTGACTTATCATGTCCCCAATCAGATGTCATACAAATCACAGAAATGAAGAAAAAATAGTTCGCCTTTGCAGAAAGCAGAAGAAATGGCAAGGGTTTCACAATAATGAATGTGTGAAGTGCATTTCAAATACTATTTGTTATGTGTGCATCGAAGGATATATGCTAGAAGGCCAGCCAGAGAGACAGGAGAGAGAGAGACAAAGGCTATTCAGAGAGACACACCGACATGCAGAGAGATGAAGGCTGATGGATGTAGGTGAGAGGCTGCAGAGATAAAGGGTGGAGTAACAACCAGGATAGTGGTGGTAATTACAACAACAAAAATGACATTTGTATTTACTGTGTGCTAGGCACTTTCCCAAGCAGTTTACATGTATGAACTATAAGCATTTTAAATTAAAAAGCTATGACAAACAGGTTGTTACCATAGGCAGGTAAGGGAAACCACTCACCTAATATTTCCCAAGTCCCCTCTGTACCCCAGGTAGACTTGACTGCAGTATTGTTTTGGCAAAGCTGCATGGGGGAGCCCATCTCTCTGCATAATTAGGGACTGAGCCCCCTCTTGGCTAGAGCACAACAGTACTGCTCTCTCTGAAGACCATCACAAAGCAGCAGGACCCAGTTAAATGAGGGTCTCTTACAATAAGGCAAGGATATGAGAAGGGAGAGACACGTGATCTCAGCCCCCCATCCGCCCAAGAAAATTTCACATTAACCAGGAAGGACTGGATTCAACATGTAAAGATAAAATAAACACTCTCTCTCCACTCCAGTGGTTCGCCTTTCTTGATGATGTTGCTCTGTGACTGGGTGTATAATGTATATTCACCCAGAAATCTCCTCCTTCTTTCAAAGCAGACTTACACATACACTCCCCTCTTCCCTGTGTCCCCATTCCCCACCTCATGTGGTCTTGAGCACAAGCTAGTGAATCTGGAGCTTGTCTTTGCTCTTTCTGTCCCTGTGTCTCTTTCTCTTCCATCTGTCTGTCTGCCTTTTTCTTTCTCCAGGCATCTCTCTCTCTCTCTCCCTCTCCCTCTCTCCCTCTCCCTCTCTCTCTCTCTCTCCCTCCCTCTCTCCATCTCTCCCTCGGTAGCCATCCTCTGAGTCCCCCATCCCTCCTCTTGTTCTCTCAGCCCCTCTCAGTCACCCTGTCTTGCAGACCTCAGTCCCAATCCCTCCTTCTAAATGTCCTTTAGAAGGACAATGTCTCTTCAGTGTCTCTTCCTTTCTCCCTTGATACACACAGCCCTTAGTTAAACCTCATTATCTAATGATACGGCCAATAACTAACAAAGACATCTCCTGGAAACACCTTTAATGTTGCGCCCTTTAACAGAAGAAAGGCTAGAGTCACTATGATGCATCACCATTTGCAGGTAAACAGAATGTAATAGTAATACACCTGCAGTTACACTGAAAGAGTATTCAAGACGAAATTAGCCCAACATTAAAAGAATGAAAACTCTTATCCAATAATGATCATTTGAAGTTTTAAGTAAACCTCCTCGTATGAAACTGCATGATTAAGGTGTTGTTTTCCCTTCAAAAGAAGTGAAAAAAAATTTTTTTGGGCTGACTGTTGTTCAACAGATGCTGGCACCCTTAATGACTGCAGTTGTCACTGAAATCTAATTTCAAAGCTCTTTTCACTTTGTTAAGAATCAAGTGTACTCACGCTTCTGGGAAGATATAAGGGGTTGTTTATTTTCCTCAGACAATGTGGACTTCGTTTTACTACAGATACAGTGGGCCCTCGGTATCCAAAAGTTCTGCATCTGCAGATTCAATGAGATGTTGGATGTGGAGGGTCGACTGTATTCCCTTAAGTGATGATGCATTAGGATTGAACGCACGCTCCAGCCTGGTTTCTGTGTTGTTTCTTACCCATGAACTTATTTAGGCAAACATCTCTTCATGTCCAAGAGAGAGAGAAAAAAAAAAAAAAAAAAAAAAAAACCTAATGAAGTAGGGAGAAAGCCCAGAAACCCCAAAGTTTTCATTGCTACATCATTTGAAAGGATAAAAGTATCCATATTATTTTTTTATGCTACAAATATTTAAATGGCTCAATATGTGGAGATTCTTACAGGGATGCAGATATTATTTGTTTGGCTTTGGGCAAGTTATCCACACACCCATTTTTTTCATCTATAAGATATGGATAAAAGCAGTTCTTACTTTCAAGACTGTATTTCTTAACCTGGCACATTACAAGGGTTTAACAGGTGCGCTAGTAATGTCATTCCTGTTATCATCATCATCATCATCATCACTGTTATGATAAATAGTTCCATGTAATTATTTTAAAACCCTATCCATGGAGGGAAAATGAAACAAAATCTCCTTATATACCTTATTATTATTATTATTATTTACACAGCTAATTTCAAGGGAATCCTGTTTTTGTTGCACTACTGACTATGATCGTAATATTCCTGAGTTTTTCTTGGAGTCAAGCATGAATTTGCTAGAGGTCATTCACACTGACAGTGACATAAGGAGGTCAGATATAACCTAACCATAGCGTAAGTCACCAGCATCTTCATGAATGATGTTGATAATTAAAACAATGAATTCAAGACATTTTTTGAAAACTCATGTTACCCAAAAGTATTGAAAAAGTGCCAACAAGCTGTGTTTCAGTTGGTATATATGTAAGAAATTCCATAAAACCTTTTAAAAAACATCAGACAAAATTTTAGTGCTCAATTTATCCCTAAAAAGCAAATTCCCTGAGGTTAGAATAAATAAGTGCTCCAAAGGTCAGTGTCAGAGTAATTGACTTTTAGTAAACTGGTATTTGATTTAAAAAAACAACTGCCACAAACTGGAGAGTGTTCAACTATGCACTAAAACAGGAAAAGAGAAATTTTCTTCTATGATTTGTTGTGTAAACACAGAAAAAAATATATATATAACAGAGAGATCATAAATATCAAAAAACAATCTGTTTCCTAAGAAGGAAATTATGTGATTAATTACTCTACCTTAAGGACTTGTCAGAGGATAGTTTCTATATTCATTAAATTCACCAAATAACTGAACTCTCTACTTAACATATATTGCTATGTAAACACACAGATCATGAGGCAACTGAGTTTATAGGGAGAACTACAAATAGAAATTTCATCTAAATTTAAAACCTGTTAGTTTCATCATTAATCTCAGGACCTCATGAAGTCTATAATACTTGTGAGACAACTCAGGCTTAGATCATAAATAATCTTTTCCAATACAACGTGCATTATATTGCCATATCTCTCTGTATTCTCTGACTTTCCCATGTTTTCCCATCCATGTGTATTGCTTTTCTTTGTGGCTTTTCTTTATGACTGCATCAAAAGTTCATCAAGGGGGCTCAATGGCAGTGAGACATAAGATGAAGAAAAAAGCAGTAGGATACTTTGTTAAAATGGTACATTAGCTGAAAAATGTGCAAGAATATGGATTTACCCAGTAAGACATATGCTTCAAAATTAATAAAACAGGGATATTTGTTTCTTAATACAGTCTCTCAGCTTGAAATAGGAAATATCAGGAATTACATTGTCAGAGTACCATAAAACAAACGTTATGATGTATCAATGCATAAACACTTGGTGGTGTATTAGTACACTGGACTATTACTCAGCAATAAAAAGAAGCAACTGCCATTATATGCAACAGTAAAGACCCATTTCTAAAACATTATAGTGAGGGAAAGAATTCAGACACACAAGTACGCAAACACACACGCAGAGTCTGATTCCATATGTACATGTGTGATTCTACGAAGTTCAGAAATAGGCAACATTGATCTACTGTGAGATGAATAATTCTATTTACATTAAATGAAAGAGAAGACAAAATTAATCTTCTTAATTTATTAAATTAAGAAGAATGAATTAATTATTAAATTAATTAATTTAATTAATTCCATTAATTTAATTAATGGAAATGGAACCAAAAGGATTTATCTGGCGTGATAGAAATAATTTTTGTTTTGATTTTTGTGGTGGTTACCTTCGTGTGTGTGAGTAAAGTCATTCAGTGGTGCATTTAAGATCTACATATTCTCACCTACGCACATTACCCTCCAATAAAAATGTTTAAAAGGTTTAAAAAAGAAGCCAACAGGATACAAAAATAAATTCGTTTTTAAGTCAGGAAATGCAACTAAAGAACAGTGAGAACACAAGAAGGTTGTATTATAGGTGAGTTTAACTTATCTTTAGCTGTGATACCTTAAGGGAGCTTATTGGTTTTTGTATAAAATTTACTAGTAGCTTCAGGAAGGCTGGACCTAGATTCTTCCAAGTAGCAAGTCACTCTTTTGGAGCCTTTTGCTCCTCCACAGGCATTCTGGTCCTCTTAGGATAAATTCTGTTATCCAAAGGCTCAGATTGGTGCACATGCCCTCAGGAAAGCATGTTCAGGGTTGTTTATGATTTGGTTCCTGCCAATCTCTCCCCCACTCAACCAAACTTCTGCACAACCTCCACCTCATTCTAATATGTCAACATGCTGTTTGCTGCGTTCGGCTCTTTGCAAATTCTGTTCTCGCTAAAGGGGACACCTCAACCCCTTCTTAACTAGGTCACCTACTATGAGTTCTTTAAGGATTAACTCGTGTCACCCACTTTTGTCAGCTAATGCACTCTATTAGTGTTCATGCAAACCCCTATTCTCACAATTCACCCTCTGACATGAATGAGGTAGGAGATAGATGGGCCCCTGGGCTGGACAGCTGGTGTTTGTTTGTCAAGTGGAGTAAAACTGAGGCTGTGTTTCCCCAGACACTCCAAGGACAAAGTTAGTGGCAAGAGCTGAGCTCTGCTGAAGAGGAAGATGAGCAGTCCTGAGGTCAAGGAAAATATCCCTGACTGAACATGCATAGGAAGGCTCCTTGGGGGTCAAAAAGGAGGGGTGCTATCCCATAACAGGTGACATCAGGCCTCCCACAGGCCTCCAAGCTGGAATCCATCTTGGTGAAAAGATGCGTACACAGATGGGGGCAGACGCTAGGGCAGGTCAGATGTGGGAAAAGAAATGAGATAATCGGGCTTCCCTGGTGGCACTGTGGTTGAGAATCTGCCTGCTAATGCAGGAGACACGGGTTCGAGCCCTGGTCTGGGAGGATCCCACATGGCACGGAGCAACTAGGCCCGTGAGCCACAACTACTGAGCCTGCGCATCTGGAGCCTGTGCTCCGCAACAAGAGAGGCCGCCATAGTGAGAGGCCCACGCACCGCGATGAAGAGTGGCCCCCGCTTGCCACAACTAGAGAAAGCCCTCGCACAGAAACGAAGACGCAACACAGCAAAAATAAAAAAAATTATTTAATAAACTCCTACCCCCAACATCTTCTAAAAAAAAAAAAAAAAATGAGATAATCAGCCAAAGGTAAACAAAGACCCAGCAGAACCCTCCTATATAAATGATGTAACCGCCTCTTTACTGTGCTCCCCTGCATTAGAGAGGACACCCATACCCTTTCTCCCTGGGTGTGTATTTCTGCCTTGCTTCAGTTGTAGATAAACAAACTACTTCTCTGTGTGCTCTCCTACTTGCGCTTCATCTCTAATAATAAACTTTGTGCCTGTTTTTACAGTTTTGCCTCCTTGAAACCTTCTTGCTTTCAAACGGGGGCACGAGCCAGGGCCACTTTGCCTCTAGCCTCCAGACCCTGGTGAACTAGCAGCTAGGATTCCTGGTTTTCATCCAGGCTACCAAGGTTCAATTCCTGACCAGGGAACTAAGATTTCTCTTCAAGACCGCTCACTGTGTCTCTCTGAGATCATTATGATGGTCTGATTTTTTTAATCTGATTCCCCAAATACACCAAGAGTACCTTTAATATGGGGGTGGTATCCTATCCCTTATCTCTAGAACTTATTAGGATTTCTGGGCTGTACTCAAATAAAGTGTGTTGAATTTATGTTAAGTAAGGGGCTTCGAAAACTCAAACATGTTGTCTTGTGCCAAAGCCTCCTCGAATCCAAAAGACAAACTGTTATTTTTGTCTAAAATGTGAATTTTAAGAAAAAATAGTTTTAGCAAAATTAAAGAGGATGGAGCATTAAGAGGTTAGGGAAGCAACTTTCCAAGTCAAGTGACAAATACTGTGAAAAACATCCTCTTTCACAATTGACTAAGAGAAGAAAAAAGTTTCTACTTGAAGTTGGAAGAAGGTCATTTTAACTTTAAAATTCTAATTAACCTCATAGCACACACCTAACATCTAGAACATACTGAACCTGAAAAAAACGATTTCTAATTCTGAGAGGTTTTTCCCCTGCTTATCGAAGTAAGAAGAGATTATAAAACATCTAATTTTTGTTAAAGAACATTAAAGAAGCCCCGTCAACCTCCCAATTTTTATAAATGATTTTTCTTCCAGCCATCCTTTTGGCTAAGTTAATGGCCCTTTAAATTCTCACTTCAGCTTTGCTTTCATAGTCAGCTCTGCATTTAATCGTTTCAAGGGCCTCTCTCTCATTATTCACACTCAGTCTAAACTAATGACATTTTTTAACTACTGTAGGTACAGTTCTTCACAGCCCACAGGTGAGTTTGTGGGCTCTTGGGATGACCCACTGCTGACAAAGAAAGAGGCCTTATTCTCAGTCTTGATCTAACTGCCTTCTTCCAGGTGATGGACCAAATCAGTGCTCTTCTAAATGGTGAAAACAGATAAAAAATTCTTTCCTTTTTCTTGTGATAAGAATTTTAAAAATAGCTCTGAAAAGAGAAGAACAGTATGTTTGGACTCATCACTTTCAAGGATAGGGCTTTTCAAAGGGTTAAGGTACTTGTGATTTTCTTGCCCTCTACTCTCTATTTGTATTATTTCTTCCTTTCTCTCAGTTTCCGATTTTACACTTCACCTCTCCCTGGTTCCCTTTCTTGTTTTTCTTCTTCTTCAACTTCTCCTCTATTAATTTCATTGTTTTCTAACTGTACTATACATGAATAAAACCCAAATGGGTATTTTCAGTATTTTTTCCATCTGTTTTAATCCTGTCCTCAGAACTTTGTTATACTTGTGATTTCTTCTCTTTCTTCTTTGACCTATTCCTCTTGGCAACAGCCTTGTTAGTTCTTTTTGCCTACACTGCACACACACACACATTTTTTTTTTTTTGCAATAGATAATCAGAGAACATGAGGGTTACAAAATTTCTCACTAATCATTGAATCGTTTCCATTCATTTTCTATATGAGAAAACTGGAGTGGAAATATTTTCCCATGCCTACTTAGCACCCTAGCTCAATGGTGGTGCAACCTAAGAAGTGAGCTCAGTTATATTCATACCTAAATTCACTCTCTCTTTATCTAGCAATACAGTTGGTGGTGATTATATAACACACACATGCACACACACAAACACACACACTACATATTTTCTATAAGCCAAAATATAAACAAGTACAAATGTATGAAAGAAATGCCTAGAAGTAGACTGCATCATGTTGCTACGATAGTAAATACTTGCCTTCCTCTAAGGTTTTTACTCTGTGTGCCATGACATGACCTCATATGCAAACTTGGCTTGATATTCTGGAGGACGGAATTATTATCTGTCCTATATATTGCCACTCTTTTGCCATTCACAGTGGAATATCCTTTGAATATACTCAAAAGATCTGGGTGACCATGTCCTCCTTCCTCGAGGTCTGTGGTATGAAAACTGGGAGAGGGTAGTAGTAGTTCTAGGGGATGATATTTAACTATAGACTCACTCCTCCATTTCTCTCCTAAACGTACTTCAACCAGGCTTTTGCCAACACCACTCCAATGTAACAACTGGTCAAAAAATCACCAATGAACTCCACACTGCCAAGTTAAATGGTCAATTCTCCATTACCTCTACCTGACTAAACAATAGTATTTTGATGATGCTGATAAAATCCTTATACTCTGCAATATTTTCTTAACCCGGTTCCAAGAAACCAGGCTCACGTTGTTTTTATGTGATCTCACTGGTCAATCTACTTTCTCCTCTTCCCAGCCTCTTCCCAGCCTCTTAATATCGGAATGTTATAGCAATCACTCTTTGGTTCCCTATTATTTTCTATATTACTTCTTTAAATACCATCTCTATTTCAATGATTCCAGGAAAATAATTCTCTTTCCAAAAGCCTTTTAAAAGTTCCAGGCTCACATTACCAATTGTCTACTTCACATCTCAACTTGGATGTCTAATAAATATTTCCAGCTCAACACATCCAAATTTGACATTGTTGTCTGTTCACATAAACACTGCTCTAATTACTGTTTTTCCCATCAGCTAATGACAATTCCATCTCTCTAGCTGCTCAAGTAAAGAACTTTGCAATCATTCTTGACTTATCTTTCTTATGTCCAAAATCCTATTGGCTTTACTTTCAAATTATATTTTAAATCCACATACTTCTCATGACCTTCATTGCTTTCTCCCAGTTTCATTCTACTATCATCTCTTACGTGGTGTACTGTAACAGCATCAGAACCACTCTCCCAGACTTCATCCTTGTTCCCCTATATTCAACCTAAGAGCTAGTATTATCCTTTTTAACATGTTGGATATAGATCAAGTTATTCTTGTGTTCAAATGCTGCAAAGATCTTCTACTTTACTCGTAATAAATGGTAAAATCTTTATAACAGCCTTCAAGGTCCTGTGTGATCCCACCCTCCCATTCTTCCCATTATCTTTTGACTTTAGCTCCTTCTTGCTCACCCTGTTCCAGCCTCATCAGCTTCCTTCTTCCTCACATACACCAGGGATCTTCCTGCCCTAGGACCCTTGTACTGCTTTCTATGCTCAGTATAATCTTCCCCCAGCTATATACTTGGATGGTCCCTTCACTTCCTTGAATCATTTATCAAAAGTCATCTTGTCAATGAAGCCTACCTTGACCACTCTGTTTAAAACTGCAACACCCACGACCACTGCTGATGATGTCCCTTACCGTGCTCTACTTTTTCTTTCTTTATAGCACTTGTCAGGTGTGATGTCAGCAAAACAGCACAAAAGGCATCTCCAAACTCCTGTCCCTCAACAGAAATATTGAAAATAAGCAGAAATTGTCAAAACCAACTTTGCCAGAACTCTGGACAATGGTCAAAGATTTACAGTAATCAAGTGAATGCTGAATCAAGAAAAAGGCCAACTTGAAAACAGTAGAAAAGCTTTGTGGCATTTTAATTTTCTTTTTCCCACCCACCCTACCTCAATGGCAGTCCTGAAGACCTGAAGACCACAACCTGCATTCATAGGGGGAGATCCTAGTACTTGGTTCTCAGGACAAAGCAGAATAGACTTTATTAGCAAAGTATTGTGTTTCTCTATTTCAACCTTTATGGGACTACCTGAAGGATTGACACAACATACTTATCTCTGTTTTACCTAACTTGGGACTCATTCAGGGAGGGAAGAACACAGGCATTGTTCATTAACATTATAAGGTGAATGGAAAACCAATTGTCACCTAGAACAAAATATTATGGTGGAAACAAACAACAGACAGCAGAAAGCCTTGGAGGAAAATCTGAAAACAGTTTCTTTGGGAAATTAGGACATTCAGAAATGCCTGTGTATACTGGGGAATTTAGAAAGTCACACATATATCCAGGGCAGGATGGATGCTCAGAAAAATCATGAGAAGACCTGACCTTAAACTTTCATCTTTGACTAATCTCTAGGCTCAGCACAAGCAAGAAGTAAAGGCTAAGGCAGAATTGCAAACAGCCTGGTTATGTGTGGAAGGAAGGCCCCAGAACAGAGCCAATCCACAAAGACTGAGTGCTACGTGTTAAATTAAGTCTCCCTCAAAACTCACATGTTGAAACCCAAAACCCCAGAGTCTCAAATGTGACCTTATTCTAAATAGGTCATTACAAATGTAATTAGTAAAGTTAAGATGAAGTCTTTAGCGTGGACCCTTTCCAATATGAAAGGCATCCTCATAAAAGGGAAAATCAGAACAGAGAGACATACACATATAGGGAGATCATCATGTGAAGATGAAAGGGACCCAAGAAATACCAAGACTGCCAGCAAATCATCAGAAGGTAGGCAAGAGGCATGGAACAGATTTTCTTTCATAACCCTAACAAGGAATAACCCTGCCAACACCTTGATCTTGGACTTCTAGCCTTCAGAACTGTGAAACAATAAATTTCTGTTGTTTAAGCCACCCAGTCTATAGCACTTTGTTATGGCAGACCTAATAAATTAATCAGCTGTGAAAAGTATTTTTTTTTGTTTTAGCTCCTGGCATTCAAGGAAATCTCTGTCAAAATGCTAGCTGAATACAAGCTAACAGAGCAGGCAGTTCAGTGACCACACATGATAAGGAATACTGTCTTTTTAAGTTTGGAGAAGTCACTAAACAAACCAACAACTTCTGCCTTTGACAAGCAAGAACATCAAACCCTGGGAAAGATGGAGAATCTGAGTTTCAGAGGTATATTATAATATTTAAATGCCCAGTTTTCAACAAAAGAATCACAAAGCATACAAAGAAATAGGTAGGTATAGTACATTCAAAGGGGGAAAATGATATAAACCATCCATTAGTATGCCCAGACTTACTAGAAAAAGATTTTGAATCAATTGTCTTAAATATGCTCAAATATTTAAAGGAAATCATGAACAAAGAAAGAAAACTAAGAAAATGATGAATAAACAAAATGAGAATATCCATAAAGAGATAAAATTTATACAATTTACCAACAGCTAACACTGTCTATTATTTACTTATTTATTAAGCCTATTAATAATTATCTCTCTCCCTCTGCTACATCTTAATCTCCACGAGGGAAAGAATTTTTGTTTTCTGGTTACCAGTACCTGGTCAGTGCCCGTCAGAGAGTAGATAGCTAACATTTGTTAACTGATTGACAATCAATGATCTCTTCCACATCTAACAGCTCATTACCTATAATTCTGTGATATAAAGAAACATTAGGGCTTCCCTGGTGGCACAGTGGTTGAGAGTATGCCTGCCTATGCAGGGGACATGGGTTCACGCCCCGGTCCGGGTAGATCCCTCATGCCACGGAGCAGCTGGGCCTGTGAGCCATGGCCGCTGGGCATGCACATCTGGAGCCTGTGCTCTGCTACAGGAGAGGCCACAACAGTGAGAGGGCCGTGTACCACAAAAAAAAAAAAAAAAAAAAAAAAGAAAGAAAAGAAACATTAATGATGATGTGATGACAGTGAATACAATTTTGGAGTGGGTGAAAGAAAGGGGGAGGTATATTTATAAAGTGAAAGTTCCTGAATGTGATGACTCAGGGAGGAAAGTTGTTGGAGCTATAGTTAGAGAAACAGTATGTAACCTTGAGCACACATTACACACACAATCAGTTCTCAACTGGGCAAAGAGCACATAAAAGTCATGGTTTATTTTAAGCAAGGAATCAATGCAGTGTGGAATGTGCTAACTGAATGGAATCCCAAAATAATATTATCAGTGTCATATTCCTCGGCCTAAAAAATGTTTTATTAAGACATTTTGGCATTCTGCTTTTCAAATCAAAATTAAAATTAGGTTATCAATATTTATACATTTCTAATTTCAACACAGTAGGGTATTTGTTTGAAATATTACATCTCTCTCTTTTTTAAAATAATGTTTTTGCCAATCAATGAACCATAGCTGTGCTGATTTCACAATTATAAAAGCATTCCCTAGCTTACATTTTTCTTCAAAGACAATCCTTGTGTAAATATTTTCATAGAATTCCTAATTCCTATTCCTACATAGAATTCCTATGTATATAAAATGGCTTCATTTCATGATAAAATTTAACAAAATAACATTACCTATGTTATTACCTGGTTCTAATTGTAGGCATGTATAGTGAAGGCAACAATCGTTCTTGAAACTATCTGAATTTTTATTTTACAGTAATATGACTTACCTTATAGTCTAAGTTTGTTAAAAAAAATTATATATCTACAAAAAAGTCTACAGCTAACATCATACTTAATGGTGAGAAACTCAAAGCTTTCCCTTACTAAGATAAACTACAAAGCAAGGATGTCCCTTCCCACTCTACCTTTTCACTTTAATAAGGAAGTCTTTGCTAATGCACTAAGGCAAGAAAAAGGAAATATAAGTTATATAGATTGGGAAGAAGACATAAAACTATCCTTATTATATTCTTAGGTATAAATCTAATAAAATATGTACAAGATCTATATGAGAAAAACTATGAAACACTGATGAATGAAATCAAAGAAGAACTAAATAAATGTAGAAATACTCCATGTTCATGGAGAGGGAAACAATATTGTCAAGATGTCAGTTCTACCCAAATTGATCTATAGATTCAATGCAATCCCAATAAAAATCTCAGGAAATTACTTTATGGATACCAACAAACTGATTCTAAAATTTACATGAAGAGGCAAAACACTCACAATAGCTAACACAATATTGAAGGAGAAGAATGAAGGTGGTGGACTGATGCTACCCAACTTCAAGACTTACTATAAAGTCATAGTAATCAAGACAATGTGGTATCTGAGAAATAATAGATAAATAGGTCAATGGAATAGAAGAGAGCATCCAGAAATAGGCCCCCATAAATACAGTCAGCTGATCTTTGACAAAAGAGCAAAGGCAATACAATGGAGCAAAGATAGTCTCCTCAACAAACGGTGCTTTAACAACTAGACATCCACATGAAAAAAATTCAGTTTAGACACACACCTTACACTCTACACAAAAATTAACTGAAAATGGATCACAGAGCTAAATGTAAAACACAAAATTATAAAACTCCTAGAAGATACCGTAAGAGAAAATCTAGATGACCTTGGGTATGGTGACACCTTTTAGATACAACACCAAATATACCATCTATGAAAGAAACAAGCAGTATAGTTTGGAAAGGAAGTTCCCAGTGAAATGTCTAACACAAACAGAGGCAGCCTCTGCTGTACTTTCTGCTTTCTGAGGAGTCAAGGCTGAGCCTTTCCATGTTTGTTTGTAACATCTCAGGAAATTGCCTAATTGAGCCATCGTGTCAGTCCTGCATGGGAAGTCTCTCAAAATCTGAAAGAAAAGGCAAGATGAACAAAGAAGGCAAGAGATACTCTTAAGGGAAGCAAATAGAAAAGTGTATAAAGACACCTTTGAAATTTCTGGTCAAATCCTGAAGTGGAGACCTTTTTGACTAAATATCTTAGAATACAAAGTCAGAGAGAAAAGCCATTTTAGATGAATATTTCTGCCATCCTAAGAAACTTCAAATTCATACAAATATGCAGTCTTTTGCATGTTCAGGTATTATAGATAGATTCAGATATAACAGACAAAAATGATAAATTTGTTTTTTTAGGACTTACTACATGCTAGGGGTACATTAGTAAATGCCAAAGTTTCAGGAAAAAAAAAAAAAAAAAAAAAAAGATGGATAATCCCAGGGAAGCCATGGGTCTTAGGCACTGTCCTGAAGGATCAGATTCCAGTGGGGCTTGCTGCCCATGAGTATGATTTGTGTTTGTCATAAAGCGGGTATGTGACACCTTTTGGACTGTGGGAGCATTGAGTTTGGTTTCTCAGCATAGATTAACTCTGGAAAAAGAAGGAAGTCTTTAAAAACATTAATGATTTGATCAACCACAAAAACACCAGTATTTTCCAGATCGGTCAGAAACAGTGAAATGGGAAACCTTGGGTATTTTAGGCAGTGTAAGGATCTGATATAAATATGTGCCAGGAGTCCAGAACAGGTTCAAGAGGTTTGAGCTCCTGACATTCCTACAGATCCTCCAAATTTCTTTTTTTTTTTTAACCTGCATGGTATGCTGGTTGCCTTGTCTCTCTTCTTTCTTTTCCATTTGTATCTCAGTAATTTACAAGTTTGTCCTTAAGGAAATACACTTGATAGTAATTATCCCAATGTGATATTTTCTTATTTATACTCTTCTTTATCACTTGTCAACTCCATATTAGGAGGTTAACTCCAGGAGAGCAGGGGTGTGATCTGCATTGTCACTCGCTATAGCTCAGTGTTTAGATCAGTGGCTGATACCTTGCTAGAGCTTACAAACATTTATGACAGATTCAATGAAAAAAACTGTCATAACACTGAACATGGAATAGTCTCACTGCTCTTTCATTGAACAAGGTTACAGGTCTTTTATTAATTATAGCATTGCTTAGAAATAATATTGTGGTTTAAGGCAATATTTCATTTCTTGGCATTTTCTCTCATTCCCCTAACAAAACTTTATGATGTGTGTGGAACATTCCAGGTAATCAAGGAAGACTAAAGTAGGGTATATCTAAATTGGAGCCAAAAACATTTTAGTTCAGTTTTTCAAAGCTTTGATCTCTGGTTTTAAGAAAAAATAAAGAAACTGTTTCTATATTGAGCTAGAAAATGCATGAAATAACCAATTTTTTCATGCCAGGTCCAGAGCGCTTTTTGTCTTTTCTTACACGTATCACAGATTTAATTCAGGAACCAAGCTGTGCTATAGACCCATTTGAAAATCATCACCAATAGTCAGAACCATTAGAGTCGGCTTTGAAAATCCACCCTTCATTATGCTCGCTCCCTAATGTTAATGATTATGTCAGAGATGAAAAGAACCTGGCCCATGATCCTTGCTGGCTATAAGCAGAGGATGCCCAGGACAGCCTACCCTCAGAGAAGTAGAGCATTTTGGAGGGCCAAGAATGGAAGGTGATTTGGGCATTTTGCTTTGAGGACTTGGTAAGAGCTGGAGACAATGACTGGGGATCCCTGTTAATGGGGCAACAGAAGAGAGGGAAATGCCAGGGGTCCCTTGACTCATCACACAATACAGAAAAACTAAAAATGATAGAAGAGTGTTGGCTCAGGAGCTGGAGAAGTGCTGCCAAGTCTGGAAACACTCTGAGATCTCCCGTGAATGCTGGGCAGACAACAGGGCTAGGGGTGACCTTTCCCGGGCACGGTTCCTATCATCATCTAATTGAAAGTGGGGAAAATGACCCCCTGGGCTAGCAAACACTGAGGACTTGCTTTCTACAAATGGAGAACAGATACAGATAGAGGCTAAAAGAAGATGAACACGACTTTCACAGGGGCAATGCACTTGCTAGCCCTTTGGCCTAAGGCAATTTGTTGTTAATTGTTCATGCAGATACACAGAAGACAAGCCAAAAATTTAGGTGTTTGCCAAATGTGTTCAAAATACGATCGAAAGGAAAAAAGACATGTTGATTATTGATTGGGTTTTTCTTATTTACATTACAAGGTACAGCATTGCACAACCCAGGCAAAGATAGAGGGATGTAGCAGTATTATGACTATTTGGATGATGTCCAACCCAGTAGAAACCAGTATGGAACCACCACCAAAAAGGAAAACAAAAGGAAAAAAAACACAGGAGAGGAAAACTTAATTGTTCATACAGAATACATTCTGTAGTTTCATTTGAGATATTTCATAGCTTTGTTCAGAAAACTTAGTGCGATGGAACGCATTTCCTTTTTCACTTCCTTAGGAGTGCGGCACTATAAATGCATAGCCACAATCCTGTGGTCTCATCCTAAACATTAGTGAACTAATCTTGGCTGCTCTTTTTATCAATGCAGAAGACAATATGGCTAGATGGAAGCCACACCATTTCTAAACAGTAACATGAAAAGCCTCATGTTCTATCTGGGGAGGAATGGAGAGTTTTGCATGAAGAGTTGCTGTTCCATCACATTTCAATAGTACTTTCATTCATAATACCATTTCTCCTCCATTTTTGAGACCACATTTTTCTTGGCAGATTCAGGATGCTGTTTTGTGTCTAATTTAATAACTTTGTGTATCCCTATATATACATGAAGAAGTATTTTGTTTCAAGAATTTATAAATTTTTGAAGTACTTAGTAATTTCCTAAAATATCTTGAAGCTGGAGGTAGAAACCATGGAGTTACTAACATGCCTATGATGTACCTACCACTTAGGAAGAGAGGACCTCAGAAGAGACCCTGTAATCTGTTGCTTTGCTTTGACACCCACCCAAATCTTACACCTCACCCCTCCACAGAGTCATCTGAGTGAGCTTTCTAAATCTCTCTTATCACATCTCATTTTCATACTCAGATGCTGCCTGAAATACAAATTCCTAAGTGTAGTTTCTAAGACCCTTCATGATCCAACTCTGGTCCACTTATCATCCATATTTTGTGCCACACCTTTATGTTGCCTGTAATTCCTCCATCCATCCAGGCATCCAACCACTTAAAAACACGTTTGATCACCTGCCATATCCAGGCCAAGTTCAAGGTGCTGGTGGTACAACGATGCATAATGGATAGGTTTCCACATAGAGACAAGTAAAGAGATATCATAATGGTATGGAGTATGTAGGGTGCAATAGAAGCAACAGAAGGAGCCCCTAACCAGACCTGGATGGGGTGCAATGGTTGCAGATGGCTTCCAAGGAAAATTAATATCTAAGCAGAGACCCAAAGAATAGAAAGGAGTTAATCAGGCAAATAGCACAGTGACTGCTACTCTAGGAGAGGGAAGAGTTTTCCCAATGAATGGGAAACTTTTTAAAGAACTGGAAGGGGGAATCTGTGGAACCAGAGAGTTGGCACTACACGCAACACCTTTGGCTGCATCTCTATCTTCTGTCAGGAGCATTTTCAAAAACAACATGTACAGAGACCCTCAAGATGGCAGAGGAGTAAGACGTGGAGATCACCTTCCTCCCCACAAATACATCAGAGATACATCTACGTGTGGAACAACTCCTACAGAACACCTACTGAATGCTGTCAGAAGACCTCAGACTTCCCAAAGGCAAGAAACTCCCCATGCACCTGGCCGTGTGGCTAAAAGGGTCTTGGTGCTTGGGTGGGGTGTCAGGCCTGTGCCTCTGAGGTGGGAGACCTGAGTTCAGGACACTGGTCCACAAGAGACCTCCCGGCTCCACATAATACCAAACAGCAAAAGATCTCCCAGAGATCTCTATCTCAACACTAAGACCCAGCTCCACTCAACGATAAGCAAGCTACAGTGCTGGACACCCTATGCCAAACAACTCTCAAAACAGGAACACAAACCCACCCATTTGCAAAGAGGCTGCCTAAAATCATAATAAGGTAACAGACACCCCAAAACACACTGATGGACGTGGTCCTGCCCACCAGAAAACAAGATCTAGCCTCATCCACCAGAACACAGGCACTAGTCCCCTCCACCAGGAAGCCTACACAACCCACTGAACCAACCTTTTGGCAGACACCAAAAACAACGGGAACTATGAACCTGCAGCCTATAAAAAGGAGACCCCCAAACACCGTAAGTTAAGGAAAATGAGAAGACAGAAAAACACACAGCAGATGAAGGAGCAAAGTAAAAACCCACCAGACCAAACAAATGAAGAGGAAATAGGCAGTCTACCTGAAAAAGAATTCAGAGTAATGATAGTAAAGATGATCCAAAATCTTGGGAATAGAATGGAGAAAATACAAGAAATGTTTAACAAGGACCTAGAAGAACTAAACAGCAAACAAACAATGATGAATAACACAATAAATGAAATTAAACATTCTCTAGAAGGAGTCAATAGCAGAATAACTGAGGCAGAAGAATGGATAAGTGACTTCGAAGATAAAATAGTAGAAATAACTAAAGCAGAGCAGAATAAAGAACAGAATGAAAAGAATTGAGGACAGTCTCAGAGACCTCTGGGACAACATTAAATGCACCAACATTCGAATTATAGGGGTCTGAGAAGAAGAAGAGAAAAAAAAAGGGACTGAGAAAGTATTTGAAGAGATTATAGTTGAAAACTTCCCTAATATGGGAAAGGAAATACTCAATGAAGTCCAGGAAGAGCAGAGAGTCCCATACAGGATAAATACAAGGAGTAACATGCCAATACACTTATTAGTCAAACTATCAAAAATTAAATACAGGGCTTCCCTGGTGGCACAGTGGTTGAGAATCTGCCTCCCGATGCAGGGGACGCGGGTTCGTGCCCCAATGAGGGAGGATCCCACATGCTGCGGAGTGGCTGGGCCAGTGAGCCACGGCCACTAAGCCTGCACGTCCGGAGCCTGTGCTCTGCAACGGGAGAGGCCACAACAGTGAGAGGGCTGTGTACTGCGCAAAAAAAAAAAAAAAAAAAAAAAATATATATATATATATATAAAGAAAAATTATTAAAAGCAGCAAGGGAAAAACAAAAAATAACACACAAGGGAATCCCCATAAGGTTAACAGCTGATATTTCAGCAGAAACTATGCAAGGCAGAAGAGAGTGGCAGGACATATTTAAAGTGATGAAAGGGAAAAGCCTAAAACCAAGATGACTCTACCCAGCAAGAATCTCATTTAGATTCAATGGAGAAATCATAACCTTTACAGACAAGCAAAAGCTAAGAGAATTCAGCACCATCAAACCAGCTCTACAACAAATGCTAATGGAACTTCTCTAGGCAAGAAACACAAGAGAAGGAAAAGACCTACAATAACAAACCCAAAACAATTAAGAAAACGGTAACAGGAACATACATATCGATAACTACCTTAAATGTAAAAGGATTAAATGCTCCAACCAAAAGACATACACTGGCTGAATGGATACAAAAACAAGACCCATATATATGCTGTTTGCAAGAGACCCATTTCAGACCTAGGGACACATACAGACTGAAGGTAAGGGGATGGAAAAAGATATTCCATGCAAATGGAAATCAAAAGAAAGCTGGAGTAGCAATTCTCATATCAGACAAAATAGACTTTAAAATAAAGACTATTACAAGAGACAAAGAAGGACACTATACAATGATCAAGGGAACAATCCAAGAAGAAGATACAACAATTGTAAATATTTATGCACCCAACATAGGAGCACTTCAATAAATAAGGCAAATAAAAGGGGAAATCGACAGTAACACAATCATAGTAGGGGACTTTAACACCCCATTTTCACCAATGGACGGATCAACCAAAATGAAAATAAATAAGGAAACACAAGCTTTAAATGACACATTTAACAAGATGGACTTTACCGATATTTATAGGACTTTCCATCCAAAAACAACAGAATAAGCTTTCTTCTCAAGTGCTCATGGAACATTCTGCAGGATAGATCATATCTTGGGTAACAAATCAAGCCTTGGTAAATTTAAGAAAATTGAAATCGTATCAAGTATGTTTTCCAACCACAACACTATGAGACTAGATATCAACTGCAGGAAAAAATGTGCAAAAAATACAAACACATGGACGCTAAACAATAACTACTAAATAACCAAGAGATAACTGAAGAAATCAAAGAGGAAATTAAAAAATACCTAGAAACAAATGACAATGAAAACATGATGACCCAAAACCTATGGGATGCAGCAAAAGCAGTTCTAAGAGGGAAGTTTATAGCAAGACAATCCTACCTCAAGAAACAAGAAACATCTCAAATAAACAACCTAACCTTACACTTAAAGCAATAAGAACAAGAAGAACAAAAATATCTGCAAAGATAGCAGAACGAAATAAATCATAAAGATCAGATCAGAAATAAATTTAAAGAAATGAAGGAAACAACAGCAAAGATCAATAAAACTAAAAGCTGGTTCTTTGAGAAGATAAACAAAATTGATAAACCATTAGCAAGGCTCATCAAAAAAAAAAAGGAAAAGACTCAAATCAATAGAATTAGAAATGAAAAAGGAGAAGTAACAACTGACACTGCAGAAATACAAACGATCATGAGAGATTACTACAAGCAACTATATGCCAATAAAATGGACAACCTGGAAGATATGGACAAATTCTCAGAAAAGCACAACCTTCTGAGAATGAACCAGGAAGAAATAGAAGATATAAACCGACCAATCACAAGCACTGAAATTAAAACTGTGATTAAAAATCTTCCGACAAACAAAAGCCCAGGACCAGATGGCTTAACAGGTGAATTCTATCAAAAATTTAGAGAAGAGCTAACACCTATCCTTCTCAAACTCTTCCAAAATATAGCAGAGGGGGGAACACTCCCAAACTCATTCTACGAGGCCACAATCACCCTGATACCAAAACTAGACAAAGATGTCACAGAAATAGAAAACTACAGGCCAATATCACTGATGAACATAGATGCAAAAATCCTCAACAAAATACTAGCAAACAAAGTCTAACAGCACATTAAAAGGATCATACACCATGACCAAGTGGAGTTTATCCCAGGAATGCAAGGATACTTCAATATATGCAAATCAATCAATGATAAACACCATATTAACAAAATTGAAGGAGAAAAATCATATGATCATTTCAATAGATGCGGAAAAATTTTCTGACAAAATTCAACACGCATTTATGATAAAAACCCTCTAGAAAGTAGGCATAGAGGGACTTACCTCAACATAATAAAGGCCACATAGGACAAACCACAGCCAACATCGTTCTCAATGGTGAAAAACTGAAAGCATTTCCTCTAAGATCAGGAACATGACAAAGTTGTCCACTCTCAGCACTATTATTCAACATAGCTTGGAAGTTTTAGCCACAGCAGTCAGAGAAGAAAAAGAAATAAAAGGAATCCAAATCGGAAAAGAAGAAGTAAAGCTGTCACTGGTTGCAGATGACATGATACTATACATAGAGAACCCTAAAGATGCTACCAGAAAACTACTAGAGCTAATCAATGAATTTGGTAAAGTAGCAGGATACAAAATGAATACACAGAAATCTCTTGCATTCCTATACACTAATAATGAAAAGTCTGAAAGAGAAATTAAGGAAACACTTCCATTTACCATTTCAACAAAAAGAATAAAATACCTAAGAATAAACCTACCTATATAGAAAAAAGACCTGTATGCAGAAAACTACAGGACACTGATGAAAGAAACTAAAGATGATACAAACAGATGGAGAGATATACCATGTTCTTGGACTGGAAGAGTCAGCAGTGTGAAAGTGACTCTACTACCCAAAGCAATCTACAGATTCCATGCAATCCCTATCAAACTACCACTGGCATTTTTCACAGAACTAGAATAAAAAGTTTCACAATATATAATATGGAAACACAAAAGACCCCGAATAGTCAAAGCAATCTTGAGAAAGAAAAATGGAGCTGGAGGAAACAGGCTCCCGGACTTCAGATTATACTACAAAGCTACAGTAATCAAGACAGTATGGTACTGGCACAAAAACAGATCATTGGAACAGGATAGAAAGCCCAGAGAGAAACCCATGCACATGTCACCTTATATTTCATAAAAGAGGCAAGAATATACAATGGAGAAAAGATAACCTCTTCAATAAGTGGTGCTGGGAAAACTGGACAGCTACATGTAAAAGAATGAAATTGGAACACTCCCTAACACCATACACAAAAATAAACTCAAAATGGATTAAAGACCTAAATGTGAGCCCAGACACTATAAAACTCTTAGCGGAAAACATAGGCAGAATACTCTATGAAATAAATCACAGCAAGATCTGTTTTGACCCACCTCCTAGAGAAATGGAAATAAAAACAATGTAAACAAATGTGACCTAATGTAACTTAAAAGCTTTTGCACAGCAGAGGAAAACATAAACAAGATGAAAAGACAACCCTCAGTATGGAAGAAAATATTTGTAAATGAAGCAACTGACAAAGGATTAATCTCCAAAATTTACAAGCAGCTCATGCAGCTCAATATCAAAAAAACAAACAACCCAATCCAAAAATGGGCAGAAGATCTAAATAGACATTTCTCCAAAGGAGATATACAGATTGCCAACAAACACATGAAAGGATGCTCAACATCACTAATCATTAGAGAAGTGCAAACCAAAGCTACTGTGAGGTATCACCTCACTCCAGTCTGAATGGCCATCATCAAAAAATCTACAAACAATAAATGCTGGAGAGGGTGTGGAGAAAAGCGAACCACCTTGCACTGTCTGTGGGAATGTAAATTGATACAGCCACTATGGAGAACAGTATGGAGGTTCCTTAAAAAACTAAAAATAGAATACCATACGACCCAGCAATCCCACTACTGGGCATATACCCTGAGAAAACCATAATTCAAAAAGAGTCATGTACCACAATGTTCATTGCAGCTCTATTTACAATAGCCAGGACATGGAAGCAACCTAAGTGTCCATTGAGAGATGAATGGGTAAAGAAGATGTGGCACATATATACAATGGAATATTACTCAGCCATAAAAAGAAATGAAATTGAGTTATTTGTAGTGAGGTGGATGGACTCTGTCATACAGAGCGAAGTAAGTCACAAAGAGAAAAACAAATACCATAAGCTAACACATATATATGGAATGTAAAAAAAAAAAAAGGTTCTGAAGAATATAGGGGCAGGACAGGAATAAAGATGCAAACAGAGAGAATGGACTTGAGGACACGGGGAGGGAGAAGGGTAAGCTGGGACGAAGTGAGAGAGTGGCGTGGACATATATACACTACCAAATGTAAAATAGATAGCTAGTGGGAAGCAACCGCATAGCACAGGGAGATCAGCTTGGTACTTTGTGACCACCTAGAGGGGTGGGATAGGGAGGGTGGGAGGGAGGGAGATGCAACAAGCAGGGGATATGGGGATACTTGTATGTGTATAGCTGATTCACTTTGTTGTACAGCAGAAACTAACACACCATTGTAAAGCAATTATAAAGATGTTAACAACAAAATGTAAAGAAAAAAAGAACTGGAAGGATTTAAGGATGGCTACAATGCAGGATCCAGCTGCAGAAGGCAGTATTTAAAGTTACCCCAGTAGGCGCTGCTCCTTCCCTCCTCGGCTCCCACCTCCTGGGTGCGGAGTACAGGAGTTTCTTCCTGTTGTCTGATGAGCTTTAGTGCATCACTTCCTGTTTTACCTCCTCTCAGGCCTCTTTCCACAACCACGGCATCACCACCCTAGACAAGCTTGCATTTTATCTTACCCCACACCGTCTACCCATCTATTCCGCACTGTGCTTACAGTATTTCTCATGTTACACAGTCATCAACTATTTTCTGATACATTTACCGAGCTCTGTATGCTTTGAGGATGGGACTTTTGTCCTCTTCTTATTTTTCCAACTCAGCACAGAGCAAAGCACACAGTAGATAATTAAGTTCTTAGTGAAAAGGAGTGGAAACAGTTAAAATGGCTTTTATTCTTGTTGCTCATCTGCAGATGTACTGGGTTGGGTAGGAAGACAGACAATCTTCTCCGGACATATATTTGGGAATGAAATTAATTCAAAGCGTCTCAGTGAACACATGGGTGACTCATGGGATCTTTATCTCCCTGAGATAACATAGAAAGGAAACAGTGACAGAACCACAATCTGGCTTGTTTAAAAAGATAGATAGATCATGCAGCATTCTGGGGAGAATAATTACTTAGATTGGAGTACAGACAGAATAGAAAGAAAGGCAAATATTTGATGCTTTGTGACTGAGAGGATGGAGTTCTTTTTAACGTGCAAAGCATGTTTTATGGACTCTTTGACCTGGCCCATCCGAAAAGGAAGACAAAGCAGGATACCAGCGGAGGCGTTGCTTTTCTTTACAGTGTCTTCTTTTAGCAATAACTATTCAAATTAAAGGAGAACATAAATTGTAATCAGCAACTTTTGTTAGATCAGAAAGATGCCAATAAACGCCCTCTCCTCCTTCTACCTCTCGAAGAATCTTTGCAGCAGCAAGGAAGGCAAAGAAAAAGAAAAGGGGCAGCAATTTCAGAAGGTAAGAGAAAGAGAAAAAGAAAGCAAGAACAAAAGAGCCTCAGGAAGGCAAGGTGATGTTGGTGCCTTAGCTGGATCGTACGCTGTATGATCGTGGGGGTTAGAAGAGACCTCAAGAGGTAATGGGGGAAAAGAATCCCTATAGTTATCCTGCTACGGAAGTAATAGATAAATTACAAAGGCAAAATACTTTCTTAGAAAATGCAGCTCGCTTATATACACTTTTACTGTGTTATTATTTCACTTCTTATTAAGGGTAATGATTTCTCAGAAAGCTCTTGTAGCATAATAAAACAAGGGATATATGCTAATTGGTATGTTATTATGAAAATAACATGATATTTTCAAAAGAAGACTATCAACTAAAAGAACAGACCAGATATAGGGCCTCACTTGTATTTCATGGCTGCAGGTTTGAAACTATCCTGCATAAATTATATAAAAAACCCAACACACAAAGAGACACACGCTTTAGCCACCCTACACAGCACCAACCATTCTCTTAGAGTATCACGCTACTGACAGAACTCATACCTTCCACAGTTGCTCGCTTGGGCTGAATGGTGATGGCTCCTTCTGCAATATCTTCATGCTGGTGCAGTGGGTTTATTTTGGATCCCCAGCTGTCTGATCCCACCCAAAGGAAATGGCCTACTTGGTCAGCTCTTTTGGCTGCTGCAAGGATCTGCCTGTGGAGAGGAACATTAAAAATATATCTTAATGATAAAGAGCAGCTATTGAACACATACATATTAGGAATCAAGCAGAAGAAAAGCAAGTTAATATTTCTCAAAAAGTAAGTGATCAATAGTAAGAAAAAGGATTTATATCCTTAATATATAAAGAGTTTTTGTAAACCAATAACACAAGTAATCAAAGTAGTTTGAGGTAAATAGGCAGAGTATTAAAAATCAAAAGATAAAAGGAGTAATATAAATAACCAGTAAGCTGGTTATTCACATACATTAAAAAGGCAGAAAATGTGAATTAGAACACAGTATTTAATTTTGGCCAAAACGTTTGTTTGGTTTTATTCTGTGTTGTGAGTTTTGGCATGAGGCTGGAGACATCAGCACTCCCATTCGCTGCTGGTAGTACATATCTTTTCTGGAAAGCAATATATCAGTCTAAATGAAGCATCTTGAATTATTTATAAAAATGAACAGAAATTCACATTAAGCTTGAAACGTGTAAAACTCATGTTATAAATGAAAATAGTATACAAATAACAAGGGGAATAAGGGCAAATAAAAAAGGGAAACTCATTATTCATGAAATTAATACAATAATATTTTTGGAAGAACGGGATGGATAAGAGGTAACTACATTTGTGCAACAGAAACTACTTTGGTGGGTAATAACAGCAGTGGTGGTTGGTTTGCCTCTCAGGACTTGTAGATACCAGGTACCACAGATGTACATGGTTCAATACAATATGATTGGTTGAAAAACTGTATATGAAATTGCAAAAACCAAAGGTCTCCTTCTATTTCATCTGGGCAACATATGGAATGGTAATCTTCAAATAAAATCCTAAGGAATAGGTTCTGATACTGTGAACACCCAAACAGTAGAAGGTGGTAGATGTGAGGTGGTGAGTTAAACATTACGGTGGTGGGAGTGAGGGAAGAAGTTAAATTACCATTAAGAAATGAAATGGTAAGACTCTCTAGGAAATTTTCACCTCTGCTTACAGAATTCTAGAAACCAAAGGTGTGTTGTCCCAGGCAGAAAACAGCTTCTCTGGAAAAATCTGAACCACCCCAGGAAAAAGATTCTAGATACTGACACAGAGATATTCTCTCATGGAATGGCCACTGGGATGCTTGACCAGTCCACCCAGAGCCCTATCAGTTGACAAATTCTGCCCATGTACATAGAACTCTCTGTGTCTTACTCAAATGGAAACTGCCGGTAATGACCCATCATTGTGGAAAATTCCCAAGGTAAAATAGAAACCAAATAAATTAACAAGGGAAAGGAAATTGGTGTGGAGTGAGGCAGAGAAAATATACCAAAAAAAAAAAAAAAACAAAAAAGAAGCAAGTGCAGTTAAATGAGAATTATCATCTCTATTATCAAGAATGAGATAGAAACAACAATAAGAAATAACCCTTAGTTATTAAAAATATGAAACTAAAATTAAGTTAGAAGAGATAAAGAAGAAAGTGAAGAAACATTTTCAGAAAGCAAAACAACAACAAAAACGTTTAACATACACATGAAAAGATGTGTCTTAAAGAATAAACCCAGGAAGACTTACATCCAACTAATAGCATTTCCAGAACAAATGTAAAGAGAAATTAAAGTTTTAAATAATTTTTAAATGAAAAAATACCTGCAAGGAATTGAAAGTATGCATTTCCAAATTAAAAGAGATTCATCCAGCAATTTAATGGGGGGAAATAAAGCATGTCACAGAATTAAGGATTCTGGAAAAAAGTGAGAATAAAGCTTTCAAGAGAAAATTGGGACCTCTGGAGAGTAATAAGAAGCAGAATATTACCAACCTCTCAAGAGAAGGGAAAAAAAAAAAAGGATGACAGATGATGAAGTAATGCCTTCCAAATTTTGAGAAAAAAATTCATAATCTAGAATTCTAATATTTAACACACACAGAATCTCTATACAAATAGAACTGGCATCTATAAAGGTAGATAGACGGAAAGACAGATAGATAGATAGATAGATAGACAGATATCCGAGGGATCTTAAAGATTTTTCTATCTAAACTTAGAATCTCAAATTCCTTGCAAGTTTCAAGTTTTGTAACTCATTAGTCACCATAGATACTTGCTATAAATCATTTACATGCCAGGTATGATGTATTTAAAAATAAATATGAGACTACACCTTACATTTCCAACTAGTAATTAAGTGTGGAGGCAGGATAAGAATATTTTTAGGCGTGAAACACACAAAAAAGCTTTTCTTTAATTTTTCCTTTACTAGAAAATCATTGGAGGGTGCACTTCAGCAAAAAAAGAAAATAAATGATGAATAAAAATGAAACAAAGAGAGAGAGAAAGAAAAAGAAAATCTTAAAATAATAGAGACCACTCTAGTTTAAAACAGAAAGATGGAGCTTTCAGGAGGGAAGTGTCTGAAAAAGTAATGGAAGTCACAGATTATTTTATATATATGAACATATGGGAAAAGGGATAGACCTAGGACATTAATAATAAAATATTAAAGATATCTACGCAAGTAAAAAAACTGTCATATTAAGTCCAGGAAAAGCAAAAAGTTTTTCTCCCAAAATCATATCATAGAAAAAATACTTGATGCTGTAGTATATAATATTTATATGATCATAATAATGTCAACTCTGATTTTTACTAAATGAAAATCTGATGTTGGGAAGATAAAGGAGGTGTAAATGAGCCAAATTCTACATCACATAAGAGGAACTGATAGATAATATTTTAAAGTAATAGTTCCAAAATTGCAGTATAAGCACATTATGCAGGTAAGAGCAGTAGAATTAGCTTAAAGAAATAAAATAATTGCTCAAGGAGAACAAAACCAGAGAGTATGGTGGGATGGGACAGGAGACCAATGTTTTGCATCAAAAATGTTTTAGTCATATTTTGTTTTTTTTTAAATTATGTGCCTTTATTATTTTCACAAAAATAAAACACAATCGTTTATACTCTATCCATAGAGATACCATTTCTACTGATACTAATCTATCCAAAGGATATGATTACTGATGCTGTGAAAATCGTATGTTCATTACTGGAGATAACCTAAGTGCAGAGCAATAAGGGACTGGTTAAAGAAATGATGATAGTGCATCCAAAGGGTGGATTAGAGACCAATTAAAATTATACATAGTTTGATTTCTGCCAGGTATTGTTAAGAAAAAAAAAGTCAAATTAAAAAAACTGCAAGAGATTATTCAGTTCTTACATAATGAAGGCTGGCCCCACATATATGAATATATGCGTACTTAATAGTATAGAGTTGTATGACAGCACAGAAAAATAAGGATAATACACAATTTGTTGCTAATAACAATTCATTGAGAAAGCGCTGATGAGGTTTGAAGAGAATGAAAAGGATGGGGAGAAGCCAACTATAACAAGGTAAGAAAGACAAAACTGATATAAATACAAAAAGTAAATATTCACCTTAATATGTTTACATAAAAGTGTGGGTTAATTTATTAAGAGAAATAAAATTAAACCATTTAAACATATTATGGTATGAGATGTGAACTGCGAAAAGTAGAATATCAAATTCTATGCGATCCTGATTCTATTGGGGAGAGCTTACTTACGTTTAGAATAAAATAATTGCAAATGTTAAACCAGAATTTTATTAGTGGTTATCTCTGAGGGTTGGGATAGTAAGTTTTATTGGGGATTACTTGTGATCCTGATTTGTGATTATTCTCTCTAACCTTTAATTCTTCTAGATAATCAGGGGGCAGAGTAAACATAAGGATTCCTTTAACTAAAATGCAACGACAAAAATGTTTCCATTATTTTCCAATGGATTACAATAGCCCTGTATTACTTTTATAATCAGAAAAAAAAAGTGTTTCAGGAAAAGAATACACTCTTGCCTAACATTCAACTTATCAGCACCCATGACTGATTAAGCACTTAGCTTCAAAATCTAGATATTAAGGTCTTCTCACTGCTATTCTCTGACAAAGTATTTGAAATTAATGTTCTAAGAAATCTCAAAATTCCCCACCTACAGTGTAAATCTTCTGAAAAAAGAAATAACATAACATTGTGGGTTAACAGTGGGCTTAAGTTCATGTTTTGGAAGAAACTTATATACGCACTTGACTTTCGTTACTGTGCTCAGAAACGATCACTGCTGTCACTTCTCTGAGTCACACTACACAATGGTATTCAACCACAAGCTCCCATGCAAAAAATAATGAGCATAGCTATTGAGCAGATTTTATAGCTTTGTACATCGCAAACTAAAACCTCACACTACCTGCAAGTCAAGGATATTACAACCAATTAATCACCAGAGCTATTAGTAAATAAATCGTTTATGTGCCATGTACGTAAATATAAACAGGGGGCCACACCTTATCAATGTATTACATATTTTAGAATGTGCAAAATATGTATGAAAAAAATTTATGAGATGATTAAGAAAAGTATGAGTTGACAAGATCTGGAGCAAAAAAAAAAGAAAGAGTAATATTATAACAACAAAGTGCCTTAAATAACTAAATCACAAAGTGTTGAAGAAAATGCCCTAAGAGCAAGAGAATCAGCATTTTGTAAGGAGAGAAATGATACGTCTAAGGGGTGATCAGAAACAGTTTCATGGAGAAGGGCACGTTTGAAATAAACCTTGAAGAACAGACACAATCTCAACAGGTAGAGAAGGAGAGGAGAAACGCCATGAGCCAAAGCCCTGATGGAGGAGTGATGAGGACACACTGGAGGACCAGTCACGCACTGTAGGTGGAGAACTGAGTGAGTGAACGCAGCAGGGTCTACATGCAAAAATAGGACCACATTTTAAAGCATCATGAAGTTTAGAGAGAGAGGCCTTTACTTAAATTATTAAACAGACTAGGCATTTGATTCATTCTCATTTGATGACATTCACTGAGGACCTGCCATGTACTGAGCACTGTGATAAGGGCTAAGGATATGAAAGGAAGTCAAAAGGGGCATCATCTCTGTCTTAATGATGCCTACAGACTAGTGGAGAATACAGACACTACTTAAATGATCAAAGGACGTAAAATTACATCAGTGACATAAACTATGAAACTGAGTTGTTATGACAAACTTATCAAAGCTACGTTGTTCAGAGAAATCTTCCCTCAAAAGCAACACTATGGATGGCACTAAAATGATAAAGTGGGGAAGCACAGCATTCCAGGTAGCTGGAAGAGAATGTACAAAGACCCAGGAAGGAGGAAACACAAGTGGCCCCTTGCCTGCGGTACACAACCCACGAGGGAGCATGGAATGAAATAAAGCTAGAAAAGCAGAAGTCCAGATCATCATAGAAAGAGCTCAAAAGGATTTTCATTTTACTGATGGGAAAACTGAGGCCTCAAAGAGTTAGGGAAGTAGGTAGGGTGTGGGGAGAGGCTTGCCCAAGGTGAGACAGTGGTCATTTAAGTAGCAAAAAAAAAAATCCATCCTCGGGTATCCTGACTTGAGGTTTAATACTCTTCTCATTTACTCATCCTGCCACCCATGTCAGAGCTCAAAACTGTGATGGGGTTAAGGTTATGAAAGGAAGTCAAAAGGGGCATCACCTCCATTTTAATGATGCGTACAGACTAGTGGAGAATACAGACTCCAATTAAGTGATGGGTGGATTCAGAAGCAGATGGAGGATACACATGGAGGGGGACACACAGGACCGGCAGGCTGGCAATGATGGAGATGCAATACTCCGTGTGGGGGTAACAATGGCCTAGAACCTTCAACTTTACCCTTAATAAAAGATATTCACCTTCAAATTAGTGACATATTATTTTGAACTGTGAGACAAACTAAGATTTAAAAAATCCACACAGCTTTCCCATCAGCAGAGGTGTAAATTGGCAACATCCCTTTGGAAAACAATATTCACATTTAAGAAGGAACACATCTTTGTCCTGGAAACTTATTTTCCAGGAATTTCTGTTTTAAATACTTACAAATATATAAAATAATACACTTGTACATTATTATATATTTGCAGTATGTTAATATTATATATCACACATTGTAAAGTATGTATATTAATATTTCATATTTGCACACACAGATTTGTGGAAGAGAAAGTTTATCACAACACAATTTATAATTGCAAAACTCTGTAATCAAACTTAAATGTCAGGCTTCCCTGGTGGCGCAGTGGTTAAGAATCCGCCTGCCAATGCAGGGCACAAGGGTCCAAGCCCTGGTCCAGGAAGTTCCCACATGCCGTGGAGCAACGAAGCCCATGTGCCACAACTACTGAGCCTGCGCTCTAGAGCCCACGTGCCACAAGTACAGAAGCCCGCGTGCCTAGAGCCCGTGCTCCACAACAAGAGAAGCCACCGCAATGAGAAGCCCACACACCACAACGAAGAGTAGCCCCCGCTTGCCGCAACTAGAGAAAGCATGCACGCAGCAAGGAAGACCCAACACAGCCAAAAATAAATAAATAAAATAAACAAAGAAATTAAAAAAAAAACAAAACACAAAAAAACCCTTAAATATCAATCAGGAAGGGAGCAGTTAGATAAATGACAGGAAATATATAAAATGCAATTCTGCATGGCTATTGAAAAGACTGAATAGATCTATAGGTACTGACATCCAGAGACTTCCATGAAAGAAGAGTGAGTGAAGGCGAGCAGGGTGGAGAACAATAGTGTTCTACCATTTGTGTAAAAATATACACACTGTCCCTAGAAAAATATACAAGACACTGGTTATTAGCTATAGCATCTGGAAAGGAGAAGTTGTTAGCTACGGGACAGGATGAATGCAGCTTTTTTTTTTAATCTAGATTTTTTAACATTTTTTGATATTTTAAATCAGGTGTAATTACTGTTTGTTCTAAAAATGATAAGGATTGTGGACCAACCGAGGTGGCAGTGGTCACAAATGGAAACAGGGCCTATTTGTGTTCTAGAAACATTTCGAAGGTTAGCCCTCCATGGCTTGGCCAAGGAATGAGCTAAAAAGGAAAGCCAAAATTAACAATCAGATTGTTGACACCAAGGAGGATCAAGGTAAAGAAAAAGACAACAAGTGGATTGGAGAATGTAGAGATATGACAAGCCTGGTTTTTGAACACATGAAGTCCAAAGCAGGAGTAATATGGCCAGAAATATAAGGCATTTTTCTTTTACATTAAGAAGAACCACTCTTTAGATAAGAGTCTGTTACACGTGGATATATTATTTAATAAAAGAACCTTCAGAAAGTCCAGGGGTTTTCTCCTTTACAAGTAATTGAATACATTTTTTTAGCTAATGGGGGGAAATATATGACAGAAACATGCTGCTGCTTCCACGGTTCGCTCTAACTATTTCTGTGGGGTAGAAAGTGTGAACAGACTGCCACCATGTAATTATTGAGTTGATTCTGTGCTATCTTTTCCCCTTTGTCTGCCAGGATCCTGATCTTTCTGTCTCCTAAATTGCAACATGCATATTAATGAATTTCACCAGCCTTACTTGATATCCTCATCGTTGGCAAAAATCACGACAGCCCTGGAGTTGGGTGTGTCCAGGAGCTGTTTGATAATTCTATCGAAGTCAATGGTCCTGTCTTTGCGTTCTTGGGGGATTCTCACGGACTGGGCAATGCAGAGCCCTCCTGTGTAAGAAAAGAAAGCAGAGTGTCAGTAAAGTTCTCGCAGAGATACCAAACAAACCAGGGAAAGTAGACGGGGAGGAGGAACTTGCAAATTCTGAGTGCATAGCACTTCCTTGGTGATTTGCTGAATGAGGAAGGCTTAGGACATTATGCTGAGTTCATACTTGGTGCACCTTCCACGGTAAGGCACAGCCTCATTCTCTTAGTAATGCACTTGTATGCACAGGAGTACCAGTGACACTGATTCTGGAGAGGTAGGTTTAGGTAGACAAACTGGATGGGAGGCCTTTAAAATGAATGTAATACACTACAAGAAAACGACAGTCAACTACAATATAAGAGTACTTGAACAGGTAAAACTCATGTCAATTTCTATTGCTTTTCTGGTGTTTGCATTCTCATAATTTTTTTCCCCTTTATACCCGTTCCAACTTTTCAAGCTCATAGCCAATGGAGTAAATCTAAAAATAAAACAACAAGAACAAGATCAACTATTATAAATCAGAGTAATACATTTTTATTTACCACATACTATGTGCCCAACCTACAAATGTGTGTTCTATGTATGTTATCTGATCTTAAAAATTCTTATAAGGTAGTTAGCATTGCCCATTTCATGTTAATAGAAAAGGGGATTAAATAGAAAAATAGGGCCTCCCTGGTGGCGCAGTGGTTGAGAGTCCGCCTGCCGATGCAGGGGATACGGGTTCGTGCCCCGGTCTGGGAGGATCCCATATGCCGCGGAGCGGCTGGGCCCGTGAGCCATGGCCGCTGGGCCTGCGCATCCGGAGCCTGTGCTCCCCAACGGGAGAGGCCACAACAGTGAGAGGCCCGCATACCGCAAAAAGAAAAAAAAAAAAAAAAAAAATAGAAAAATAGATGTGTTTACTACAGATTTCTCAGGACCATTATGGTATTAACTGGCTTATGAATTTCAAGACGGGAATATGCAGAAGTTTAGTAAGCAACTGATACCCTCCCCACTACTCAACACCTTCTTAGTAGCAGCTCCTGGATCTAGTGGTTTTTGTTTGTTTTGTTTGTTTGTTTTATAAAACACAACTTAAGAAAGGCTGGCATAGACAAAAGAGGTAGAGAGGATTATTTGTAGGAAAGGCCCCAAAGGTCATCCAATGGGCAGAAGCCCTAGGGGCAGAGACAAGAGGAAAACCTTGTTCTTTTTGTAATGTGGAGATACCCGTAATCAACAAGCTTATACCCAGAGGATCGACAACTGGGTGGAAGCTACTAGGCTTCCATAAGCATAGAAAAGTATAAACTCTAATCCAGAAGTGAACCTCCATTACTTCTTAATCCCAATCAGTGTCAGCTCCCTCTAAGTGGCTCTCAACCTTCAATGTGCTTGAAATCACCAATGGTCCTTCTATAAAGTATAGAAGTCCAGCAACACTATCAACCAACTTGACCTAATTGACATTTACAAAGCGATCCCCAGGACAACCGAAGAGTAGACATTCTTTTCAAGTGGAAAATGGAACATTCATTAAGCTAGACCATCTTCTGGGTCATAAAAGAGAAAAAAAAACTTAAATTCAAAAGAACATTATGCTCTCAGACCATAACAGAATCAAACTGGAAATCAATAACCGAAAGAAAACAGGAAAATCTTCAAACACTTGTTAAACAACACACATCTAAACTACCCACGTGTCAAAGAGGAAGTGTCAAGGGAAATTTAAAAGTATTTCTAACTAAATGAAAATGAAACTGCAACATCTCAAAATGTATAAATTACAGTTAAACTGATGTTTATAAGGAAACAGATATCATTAAATGCTTATGTTCGGAAAGAAGAAACATCCAAAATCAGCAACCTAAACTTCTACAGAGAAAGAGAAAGAAGAGCTAAACAACTCCTCCCCCCAAAAAGCAGAAAAAGCCATAGTGATATATTACTAAACACCTATTAAAATAGCTGTTAAAAAATATTAACAATACCAAATACTAGAGAACATGCAGAGCAATAGGATGCTCATTCATTGCTGGTGGAAATGCACAATGGTACAACCAGTTTGGAAAATAGTTTGGCATTTCCAAAATGTTAAATATAGAGTTAACATATCAAGCAGTAGTTCCAATCCTAGCTGTTTATCCAAGTGAACTGAAAAGTTATGTTCACACAAGTGTGCTCGTAAGTGTTTATAGAAACTTCATTCACAATCACTAAAACTGGAAACAACTAAGACATCTGTCAACAGGTGAATGGATAAACTAACTGTGGTCTACCCAGGCAATAGGATACTGCTCAGCAACAAAAGGGAACTACTGATTCTTGGAAGAACGTGAATGAATCTTAAATGCATTTTGCTAAGTGAAAAAGTTAAACCCAAAATACTACATATTATATAATTCATTCACATGACATTCTAGGAAAAAGCAAAACCATAGGGGTGGAAAGCAGATCAGTGGATGCCAGCGGTTATAGGGGAGAGAGGAGGGGTTGACTACAAAGGGACTGCACAAGGGCACTTGGGGGCAGTGGAAATGTTCTGTATGGTACTGTGATGTAGATACGTGACTCCAGGCACTTGCCAAAACCCTAAAACAATGGGTCACAACAACTGGACTTTACTGTATGCAAAATCAACCAAGAAATTAGGGGATCCTAAAATGGAATGCAGGCTGTGACAAACGAACTGCAATATAAATGTATCAGAGCATTTCACTGAAGGGGATGAATAGGAAAGGAGCTGTCCTAAGTAACTTTTAAAAATAGTGTATGACTGGAAACTCTAAGGATAAAGACAAGAAGAACAGCACATGAAATGGTGCTCTAATTTGTAAATTTTCCACAGGGATACAAGTTAGCAATGCTGGAACTGCTACCCATACTGGAGTCAAACAAAACAAAAAAGAAATTGTATGTAATGGGAATCAGGTTTCTCAGAGTTAGGTAAAGAATTTAAACGCAAACAAGAGAATGTGGCTAGAATGGAACACGCGGCGTGAGGCGGAGTCAGACACAGTGTAAACTCATGGCTTAGAGTGAGACGCTTGCATGCGTCGGTTATCTTATCCATACATACATGCATGTGTGGGCTAGTATACATACGTACATAGGTACCCTACCACTATCCACTGAGACAGTCTAGAAGTAGTGACACTCCACAGCAACATCTAGTGATCAGACTGCTTTTGAAATACCGTCTTTCAACAAAAAGAACCAGGTCTCTTTGGAGAAATGGTTGATTCTGAAGCTGGGGCAAAGCACGTGCAAGACAAGTCTGGATCAACTTGTCATGTCAGGAAGCAAGAAGTCCACAAAAGAAAAAAAAAAATGGAAGGGGGGATGTCAGAAGGACATAGGAGCCAACCTAAAAGAGCTCCCAGGGCTTCCCTAGTGGCACAGTGGTTGAGAGTCCACCTGCCGATGCGGGGGACATGGGTTCGTGCCCCGGTCCAGGAAGATCCCACATGCCGCGGAGCAGCTGGGCCCGTGAGCCATGGCCACTGAGCCTGTGCTCCGCAATGGGAGAGGCCACAACAGTGAGAGGCCTGCGTACCACAAAAAAAGAAAAAAAAAAGAAAAAACAAAGAGCTTCCAATGAACAAAGCTAGAATAATATTAGCAACAAAATAAATAATGATGGTACTGAATGACTATCCAAAGAATACACACAATACATACTCAGGAATCCATACTGTTGAAAAATAAAGGACCAAAATAATCAATAAGTAGGAAAGATGGAATGAATCCTCCTCACAGAACAATCCCAACTGATAAATTTTGAAGGAATGAGTGACACGGAATATCACCATTAGAACATTAGAGGAAAAACTGCTGCAGGCAAGGTCCACTGATGAATGCTAAAATTCATGTGGGAAATTATAAGGAGACACTGAACATTTATATAGCTTAAAAGAATCTCACCGCGGGCTTCCCTGGCGGTGCAGTGGTTGAGAGTCCGCCTGCCGATGCAGGGGACACGGGTTCGTGCCCCGGTCCGGGAAGATCCCACATGCCACGGAGCGGCTGGGCCCATGAGCCATGGCCGCTGAGCCTGCGCGTCCGGAGCCTGTGCTCCGCAACGGGAGAGGCCGCAACAGCGGGAGGCCCGCGTACCGCAAAAAAAAAAGAATCTCACCGCAAATATTTACTAATTATTCTGGTGGTTTAAACATATGCCTACAACTTCTTTGATATTCTTCCTTTGAAGAAGTGGAGATTAATTGTTTTGCCCTTAAGTGTAGTCTGGACTTAGTGCCTAGCCTAAGAATATGGAAAAGGAAAAAGAATAACTGAACAGTGGATAAACTCAGCAGACTCTAACTGGATCACTACGTTAACATCACTAGTGCTAAGTCACGTTGATTTAATGTGCCCCGATATGATGCGATGATAAGGGTGACCCCATTTGTATTTTACTCTTCCCCAAACCCATAACCTTAATCTTCATCTGCTCATGAGAAAATGTCAGAAAAAAATTCAAATTGAGGGACATCCTACAAAATACCTGACTTGTGCTTTTCAAAATTGTCAAGATCATGAAACAAAAGACTGAGAAACTGAAAACTGGATTGGATCCTTGGACAGCAAAAAGACATTCATGTAAAAACTGGTGAAATTTGAATAAAGCCTGTAGTTAAGAGTATTTTTACATTGTTAATTTCTCAATTTTGATAAATGTATACTAGTTATTTAAAGTATTAACATTTGGGGGAAATCAAAGATGGGTATATAGGAATCTTACCTTTGTAACTCTTCTGTAAATCTAAAATTATTTCAAGATAAAATTTAAATACACACACACACACAAACACACACACACACACACACATCTACCTATCTATCTAATCTACCTATACCTACCTAACTTTCTGGGTCTTATCTGTAATGAATTCTTATTTAGTAAGTAGTGGAGCAAGCCCAGGAATCTGAATTTTTAACAAGAGCTTTAACTCAGTGGTTCTCATGCATTCATTCACCTGGAGGAGTTGTTTCAAAACACGTATTTCTGGTCCACACCTCCAGAAATTCTCATTCAGTAGGTTTGAGTGAGGCCTCTGAATCTGCATTTCTAACAAATTTCCAGGTGATGCTGATGTTGTAGGTCAGGGGACCATATTTTGAGATCACTGCTCTAGGTGATACTGCTGCAGGTGGCCAGGAGATCAGATTTCGAGAAATATTCACTTGGGTATCTCCAAACTGGTTGTAGCCAATTTAGGTAAAAGTAGAATTTAGGCATGGATATTTTAGCCAAGCATTTTTAGGGCACTCTTACGATGGTGAGATAGGGAGAAAGAAGGAAGGGATGCATCATTATGCTTTGTTATAAGGTTTCCAGTGATGCAGAGAGAAAGCAACAGGAGAAACATCCCTTGGTAATGGCGCCTACAGTCTCAAGGCCATAATCGCTCCAAGGCTGGAAAACATCAGAGAGGATAGAGGGATGAAACCATCTGCAAACTGTTCTAGGGCTGCTGTGGGGAAGAAATGGCCACTATACCACCTTCTCGGCAGGAGAAGGGGAATAATGCTGGATGGAAACCCAGCTTCTCATCAGGATTCAATTACAACTGAGTGGTTAAGCAAATGAGAGCCAACTCCATTTGGCGACACAATTAATGGAGGGGCGGCCAGCACTTGTGGGTTTTGGGCTCAGCCAGGGCGCGCTAGGGGAACCGATGTGTGGCGTTTTGTGATTGCAGAATCGAGATGCTCACCATGCCTCAGAGAGAAGTGCCCGCAGGTGAGCAAAATCGAACAACTCAACAGAAGAAAGAAACTAGCTATTAACATGGTAATGAGAATGGTCATGTTCCTAAAGCTGAAATGTAAAAAGGAAAGAAGATCGAAAAACAAAGGATGAGAGAGAAACATGCTGTTTTGATCTTTTCCTCCTGGAAGGCTTGAGAGGTACCTGCTGGAAAGACAGTCATTTCATTTGTCTCAGACCCAAAGGAGAATGTGGCAGGTAGATAAGTGTACGTATATTGCACACAGATGACTTTGACCAGGCATTCAATTCAGACCAAGCATGTCATGCCAGAAATGGGCCATTGTGAGACAATAATCCAGGTCTGGTGTGTCTGCCAGCAAGGAATGAAGTGGTCCACACACCTGCACACACACACCTGGTGTTCAGATGTCAGTTAGCTCATATAACCAATTTTTTCATCTCAAGCTACTGCCCTATTGAATGCAAACTTTCTATGGTTTGTGTGCTAGCTTAGTCCCTCAGAGTGGATTCAGCTCGCACTCTGTTACATATCTGATGTTACTGAGTGACCTCAGCACATGAGCAACCTACATTTGAGAAAATATTGGTTCAACATCACAAGCTTAAGAACCTAACTTTCGAGGTGCATTTCTTTTGTGTGTGAAGACTAATTGGAATTCGGCAGTGGCAGCTGGCATTGAAACTGACAATTAGGTCGCATTTCCATGGGGCACAAACATGTAGGAAAAATTGGACGGTATCATCATACATGTTGCAAATGGATGCATGTCACAGGACAACTCCGTTCGTAACACGTCAGCTTTGACTGAAAAAGCCCGCTTTCAGCAGCCTGAGGACATACAAGCCACTGAAGTAATGGAAGGAATTCCAGCATGCCAGAAATCAATCTGCTTTTCAATTTGGAGCTGAAAACTGGTCAGTTTTCTGTCTGCCTGTGGTAGCGAGCAATCTGTAACTGCAAGAGAAACTTCAGGAATCAGGCCCCAGAGTGTTTCCATTAAAAATACTTTTCTCTCCCAAATGATTATGGATTCTTTTCCATCTCATAAGCAGAAGCAATAAGAAAGCATTTAAAGTTTGCAACTCAGTTCTGTCAGAGCGTACCCATGATACACTCTCTCTGATGATCTGGTCTATTATTTAGATATGCCAATTCATGTTAGCAAATATTTATTGAGACCCTACTATGTGAAAGGCTCTCTAGGAATTTTTTTTTTTTCCCTGAAGGAATATATGAGGGCAGTACAAAGAGTCTTAGAAATGACTGTGTTCCATTCTCCATTACAAACGGGGCGACTGAGGTCTGGAGAGTTTGATAGTGATGATATTAATCACAGAAGAAAGACTGACACTCATGAAGTTCTGTGTATGTATCAGATACCATCCTAAAAGCTTTATATCATATTCATTAGTTATATAACCGCATGAGGCAGCTTTGCTAACATTCCCATTTGGACAGGTGGAAACAGAGGCATTCTGAAGTAACTCACCCAAAATCACAAATTTAATGACAGTGGAATAGTAGGATTTTTGTCTTTCAAAATATAGTTCACAAATTACAGGGAGAGGATGACAGACGTCATAAAAGCAGATAAAGACATACATAACACATCTTGTTAGAGGAATCACCAAAAGCGTGATGGAAGAAATTTAGTCTCAGATGGGATGTTTCACATCTGTGTAGGGGGTCAGTGGAAGGATACTTGATGGAGGGAAGACAGAAGTCAAATTGGAAACGTCGTTACGGATAAGATTGCCCAGCCCTCCCTTCCTTCTTGGCTATCAGATTCCTGGTTTTGCTCAGGGTGGAGAGATGTCTGGTCCCAAGCAACAGCCTATCACAGATCAAGGGGGCAGTTCTGCTCCCGAATCTCCCAGCCTCTTTTTTTTTTTTTTTTTTTTTTGCAGTACGTGGGCCTCTCACTGCCGTAGCCTCTCCCATTGCGGAGCACAGGCTCCGGATGCGCAGGCCCCGCGGCCATGGCTCATGGGCCCAGCCGCTCTGCGGCATGTGGGATCTTCCCGGACCGGGGCACGAACCCGCCTCCCCTGCATCAGCAGGCAGACTCTCAACCACTGCGCCACCAGGGAAGCCCTCCCAGCCTCTTTTGAAGGTAGAAATGACCATGATATCCATGAAACCGGTAGGGGTTGCTGGAGACAGTTCTGGAAAAACTTGCTCGTTTTGGAAAGGAGAGAGGGAAAGAAAGAGGCTGGCATCCCCCTTCCTCCAGCCTTTAGATGTTATGTCGAGAGCTCTTACTGTCCTCTTGACACCATCCAGCCACAAGGAAAATGATGAAGCAAAACACTCTGAAAATAGGAAACCAGAAAGAAAGAACTAGAGTCCCTGACGTTATGCATCGTTGAGCAGAAGCAATAGTGCCAGCAGCCACTTACCTCTGAACTTCCTGATATGTGAGAAAACAAACCATGCTTTTATTTGACTACTAGCATTCAGTTTTCTGTTATTTGCAGTTGAACACAATCCTAACTTATCCTTGCCTTTAAAGAATTTCCAGCCCATTATAAAAGGGAGAGGAAATTCCTGACAGTGTAAACTTTCAAAGAAATGTACAATGCAGAAAAAAGGCCAGGAATCACAACTGCAGTGGTGGGAGATGCTGGGGAAAAAGCGATCGATTGGCACCTGCAGGTATCTGTGGGCAAGATAGCTGGGGGGGAGAGGGAGACAAAGTGGAAGAGAGTAAGTAGCCACAGGGACGTGGGAAAAGGTACCCAGGGTCGGAGGAGAGGTGGGCAAAGATTGTGGTGATTGAGGCACATTTGTTGGAAGCCTGAGAATTACAGGCTCAGGGTTTTTGATTTTTCTTCGTCACTAACTGGCTGCATAATCGTTCACATATGCATATTCCTTTCTAGATTGAGAGGGAAGAGGATAGAAAGCAGGAAGGCGGAAGCAAGGGCAGATGAACACTCAAAGGAAATGCTCAGGAGCCAGACTGGAAAGAGCATTTAGGGGAGCTTGCAGAGATGAGCCTGCCTACAGCAACGTGTAATAAAAAGCAGCGGTTAGACCAATGGGGCTGGGGCTGGATTGCACGAGACTTTATGAGACAAAAACCATAAGAAACTATAAGCTTGGGTGAAAAACGTTCTCCTCTGTCCCTGCCAGGGAGCACTATGTCTCTCACTGAGAGTAGAAATCATGGGCTGTCTGGACAGGTTACTGAAAGGTCAATCCATCATATCTTTCAGCCAAGAAATGTCAGACTTCACATCTCACTTAAATATGTTCAGCAATTTCAGGGGCATCATTGTGCCTGAGAAGAATGTCCATCTTACTTTGGGAGACACTGAGACTTAAAGCAATCTTGAACAGAGCCATGCGTATTCTAGCTGGCTCGACCTGAGAACCTAAGAAATGAAAGCACACTTAGTACAACCCTCTGATTTTAAAGATGCTGACAATGGTCTGGAAAGGGAAGGTGACGGCCAACTCAGCATCAGAGCTGATGCTCTGAAATTAACATGTTTTTTCTTCTTAAATTTCTGATTTCATCCTCTCTCAGCTGGTGATGTTACACTCTGAGTTACCCTCTTTGCCATTTTACATCCATGCATTCATGCATTCATTCATTAAACAGAAAATTCACTAAGCATCTGGCATGTCTCAAGCATTCTTTCAGTTGCTAGGGATAAAGAAATCAACACAAAAGAAAAATATCCTATTGATTCTCAAGGGAATACACACTAATAAGATAACTTTTCCTCTTAATTCTCTTTCAAAACTGTGATGGCCGCTGAAGATGCTCCGAGTTTTGCTTGCAACCAAAATCCCAGTACGAAACATCAAGTTATTCTCAGCAGCTGGTATCCTGGCAGGTCGCGAGCGGGTTAATGAAGAATATGCCCTGATTCAAGAAGCCTTTGGAAGGCAAGCTGTTCCCTTCCCTGAACAAGAACTAAGAAATTGGCTGATTTTTTACAGTCACTGGTTTTCCCTGTGGCTTGAGCAGCCTCAGCCGTCAGAAGCAACTGTCACTTGTCTCCAAGCAGCGCCTCTGTAAGGATAGACCACTATGCATCCCTGGACAGTAAGAAGGAGGTCAACTCATGAATCCCAAACATGACTGCTTTTTCCAAACCACTGTTTGCATTTAGTCAAGTTCCCACTTGGCTGTGTGAGGGGGGAAATGGAGCAGGCTGATTTTATGATTTATTTTATGTTTTTAAGTTTTTTGTGTGTGATCTTTTTTAAAAAATTTTTATTGGAGTATAGTTGATTTACAATGTTGTGTTACTTTCTGCTATAATCAGTTATACATGTACATATCACCACTCATTTTTAGATTCTTGAAAATTAGGGGATAATTGGATATGTCTGTGTGGGAATCCATCCAGAGAATTCAAATTCAGTGGGAATTTAGGGCAGGCATATATATAAATATATATACATATATATGTGTGTGTGTGTATATATATATATATATAGAGAGAGAGGGAGGAACTATTTTAATATTTCATTACATTTCTAAGGCAGTGGTTCTAAAGATATGCTCTTACCTTTATGAATTCCCTAGTAATCTGTGTATGCATATCTTGCAGCACTATACTAGAGTAATTTTAAAAATAATCTCCATACTACTAGTTTTCCTGAATAAATTAATAAGTGATTTATGCCATTCTTCATTGGTTCTTTCACTAAAGTAATACCTTTCCCCCATAAGGACTCCCTTTATTGGTTCCAAAGACTTTTTAATTCCTCCATTCTTTTTTTTTATTGAAGTATAGTTGATTTACAATGTTGGGTTAAGTTTCAAGTGTACAGCAAAGTGACATATATATATATACATATATATATATATATATATATATATATATATATATATTCTTTTTCAGCTTATTTTCCCTTATAGCTTATTACAAAATATTGAGTATAGTTCCCTGTGCTATACAGTAGGTTGTTGGGTACCTATTTTATATATAGTAGTGTGCAATCCCAAATACCTAATTTATCCCTCCCCCTTCTCCTTTGGTAACCTTATTTGAACACCACCAAGTACTAAAGGAGGTGGGGAAAGGTGAGGTACTCATTCATTTTATAGATGAGAGGACAGCAGCTTGGAAGTTGAATTGATTTGTCCAATACCAACACATGCCAGGACACAAAGTGAAAACAACTGACCCTCGGTCCAGAGCTGTTTCCTCATCAGCTCTGAGGATTCTGATGAGGTTCCCCCCACATCCCACCCTTACTCTTTCCTCCATCACATTTCTCTCAATGAATCAATAAACCAGCATAAATGGAATGCTTAAAACGCCTATGACCTTCTAGGCCATCAAACTTTTCTAAACAGTGAACATGTTTGTTCACTCTTCTATAATAGTATCTTTTCATTTAATGAATCAGTGCCAGAGATTTTTAACTCAGCCCCTTCAAAACACAAACATCTCTCTCTTTGTACATCCTTAGAGGATAAAAACGATTGAGTCTTCATCCTGTCAATGGGAAAGGGATAATTGTACTCAGATCTCAAGGCTCATTCAGCACGGTTGATGGAATGTTTAAACACACAGAATTCAACTTTATAAAAAATATAAAGAAAGCATCCCTTTCATATGATTAACACTATCAATTTGAATAACAGTTTACAATACTGGATATCAAAATCAGACTTCTCTCATATGACCAGCTGTCATTGAAATCGTGACCTCTGCATGCTAAAAGAGAAATAACACTGAATTTTTAGAATTGTGCTATTTTCAGCATCTTTTTCTGCAGCTCGTTCCCCCCCTCCCCTTAGTGTCTCTGCTAAGATAGATCAGTACTGCAGCAAAATATTGTTCTCTTGAGACTTGAAAGAGTACACATATCAATAAAAGCCATTTTTAAAGAATGTGAGCATTTATCATTGTTAAAGGAACCTTGCTATTTATCAGCGTGTATGTCTCAAATCAAAGAAGTGGAAACAAATGAATTCTGCATTTAATGGCTTTAGAAATATGTCACCCTCACCATTTTTCACACGCTCAGAAGAATTTCTTCCCCTCCCTCACTGAAGAGTGTAGTATTTAAGGCTTTATGTCACATGACACTTCTCTTTTTTTGATTGAAGTATAATTGATTTACAGTATTGTGTTAATTTCAATTAACACAAAGGGATTCAGATTCTTTTCCCTTAGAGGTTACTACAAAATATTGAGTATAGTTCCCTGTGCTGTACAGTAGGTCCTTGTTGGTTATCTATTTTATTGGGATTAACATATACACACATAACACTTCTTTAAGCACAAGACATAAAGCAAGATGCTGGATCACATCACAGTCTTCAGTATTAAACCAGGATGACATTTTTTCTTCAGTGTTTTTGCAAATATACTTGCCTTTTGTGACATATTCATTTTTATTGTGATTTGAAATAGAAATGAAAGATTTTTCATTCTTAAACCCAGAGTATATTCAAAAGAGGAATAGGACTTCCCTGGTGGCGCAGTGGTTAGGAATCCACCTGCCAGTGCAGGGGACACGGGTTCGAGCCCTGTTCCAGGAGGATCCCACATGCCGCGGAGTAACTAAGCCCGTGCACCACAACTACTGAGCCTGCACTCTAGAGCCCACGAGCCACAGGTACTGAGCCCGCGTGCCACAACTACTGAGCCCACGTGCCACAACTACTGAAGCCCACGTGCCTAGAGCCCGTGCTCCGCAACAAAGAGAAGCCACCTGAATGAGAAGCCCGCGCACCGCAATGAAGAGTAGCCCCCACTTGCCGCAACTAGAGAAAGCCCGTGCGCAGCAACGAAGATCAAACACAGCCAGAAATAAATAAATTTATTTTTTAAAAAAGGAATAAATAAAATCACACCTTTAATGACCTCAATATAAGCGAGAAGAAAGGAGGAGACATGAATGCAGATATCCTCAAATTCTAGACAGAGACATGAATGATTAAATAAACCACTGGCAGGTTTTAATGCTTTATGCTTTGGTTAACAAAAGGGAGAAAAAAAGAATAACAGAGGATAGGGCATCATAGTCACCTGTCATTGCATATGCAAAGAGTTACTGAAACTGAATAAATGAAATAAAAATTAATGAGAAGTCTATGTTTCGTGCATAAAAATAAAACCCATGCTTTTGAAGCAATTGAGCCTGCAATTGCATTGCTTCTGGTAAACATAGTTGCAGGTTAGTGTCACAGCAACACCCACAAGGGAAGAATGTGAGATAATGAATTTTTCTACCCCGAGTATAATAGTCAGCAATCACACAAACCTCAAGTTTATCGATTGTCCCAACAATGCCAAATTACATCTTGAAATGTGATTATACAAGATAAGTCTAATCAACCAGATGTTCAATGTTTAATGCAAAATATTAAGAAAATGCACGTAATCTTGTAAAAATGAACATGGGTTTTAATTTAGGTTGAACCAAGCAACCACCTTTGTGATGATGTGAGCTCCAAGCATTAAGCTAGCTCTGGCAAATTTCCCTCCCTAGAGGGGAAGGTACACGGTTTGTGTCATTCAAATACCTTAATTAGAGACTAGGATCAGATCTGGATTGCTACCTTTTGACAGTGTCGTGAATTAAAAGCATCAAATGAATGCACACAATCATTCACATCTAAAGAGAGTTTCTACTGGGTTGGCCAAAAAGTTCGTTTGGGTTTTCCGTACCATGTCATGGAGAACCCGAACGGACTTTTTGGCCAAAGCCATATATTTATATATGGTGTGAATTCAACCCATGTTACCTGCTAATGACATTGCATAGACTTAAGCTCCAAATGCTGTATACACTAAAATCACTGATGGGCTTCAGGAATTACTCTAACATAAATGGGAAGAAGAAAATTCCATAAGGAAAGATGGTAAATAGAAGGTGGCAAGGCATTAAAAAAAAAAAAATCAAGAATCCTGTATTCCTCTCAGATGAAAGTGTGAGCTGTCTTATCAAAAGGGGTTGGAATTGACATATGCACAATACCATGTTTAAAACAGATGACCAACAATGACCTACTGTATACCACAGGGAACTCTGCTCAATATTCTGTAATAACCTAAATGGGAAAAGAATTTGAAAAAGGATATACGTATATGTATAACTGAGTCACCTTGCTCTATACCTGAAACTAACACAGCACTGTAAATCAACTATAGTCCAATATAAAATAAAACTTAAAAAGGGGGAGGTTGGGGCTTCCCTAGTGGCACAGTGGTTGAGAGTCCGCCTGCCGATGCAGGGGACACAGGTTCATGCCCCGGTCCGGGAGGATCCCACATGCCGAGGAGCAGCTGGGCCCGTGAGCCATGGCCGCTGAGCCTGCGCGTCCGGAGCCTGTGCTCCGCAACGGGAGAGGCCACAACAGTGAGAGGCCCGTGTACTGCAAAAAAAAAAAAAGGTGGGGGGGGGAGGTTGACATCACACTGAAATTTTAAAAAGCAATGGACTATGTGGAAGTTAGAGGCGTCTAAAATTTCGGCAGTCGTAGAATATACACTCAGTTCTGCCTGGTCCTCTGGGACATAGGGATTTACCTGGATGTTGTAAGTATACGCTCACTGCTCCTTACAACATTTTACCGAGAGTGTACTACCTGTATGTTTTTGGACTACCTCCCCATATAATTTATGGCTGTGTGCTTTTGGAAGGGAAAGCACTCTAATAAGCATGGGAGGTTTACTATGCACTAGACCCAATTGAATGAAGGTGCTCATGGATGACCTTCATTCAATAAAATAACACAAGAACACTACAGGTTGAATCAGAGGCATACTGAAATGGGGTGGTGCAAATGATCAGGCAACAAAAGATGCACCATTTGTAGGGAATTTTAAAAAGAAATTACAAGTTATCTGCTTTTTATTACAACCATAGGCTAGCCATTCTAAACAATGGCAGGAAAAAAAGCCCCACTCCAAAAAATTTTGGTTGATCGAAGTCAGGATCTGTAAAGGGTGAGATAGTAAATATTTCAGACTTTGTAGGTCACGTGATCTCTGTGGCAGCTACTCAACTCTGTTGCAGCATGAGAGCAGCCAACTTCCTTAGAAGATGTGTAAAACATGGTCATTTAAAAAATTATTTATAACAATAGGCAGCTGAAAACATTTAACCCATAAGTCAAAGTTTACTGACCCATGGTCTAAGTTCTAAACAATTGCAGTGCCTATTGTTTTGATAATATATACATAAGCTCCAAATGAGCACCATTTTTATCACTTATTCTTTAACAAACATTGTATTCTACTTGTAACTGAACTCAGAGAATCCCAAATTATGCAGCTGGCTCCTGATATACACAGATTCAGTTAACATATATTCATTTCAAGAGTAAGTTCGTTACAGTTAGGGATAATCCAAGCTCACAGCAGGCATAGTTCTTGCCTCCAACTCCTCTGGTATCACATATTCTTAAACAGTACATTTGCAATTATCAATCATATCACAGTGATTGTAAAGACGAAGAAACATTGCAATAAATACTTCCGTTCTGTTAACTGTTTTAAAGCAATGGATTAATGTCAATAACTGGTATCAGTCACCATTTTATGTAATTTTACAGAAACAGAAAATTCAGAAGGTCTTACAAAATACGACAGATGTTTACGATTAATTTTTGACAAAGGTATTTTAAGGAAAAATCTCCAAATGTGGAGACATTTGAAAAACTAATCTCAAAGAAATAAAGATATCAGTGTTCTGGCAATTTCTGGAAATTCTGATGAAAGGGGAATTTCATGAATTTTGAATTTTATGGTTATCTTTAAGAGTTTTACTATTTGTATATCTATTGCTTCTCGTGGAGAAAAAACTTTTTGAAATAAAATTTATAAAAAGTGCTCTTTGATCAACTTTGAACAAATATAGATTAACAAACCTGGCTAAGGTGTCTACTGAACATGCATATGCAAACATCAGTTTTTACAAAATAGTTGACAAATTCGCAGAAGTTAAAGCTTCCAAACAGAAACTGGGATGCTACTTTTTACTATAACGGGCCAAACAATATGGAGGTACAATATTTTTCCTTTTTTTAAAAAAAGATAATGTATTTAAAATGTATCATCTCTTATTGTTTTTCTATTGTATACTGTAATTTTTTAGTTGTATATTTATTTATTGTTTTATTATAAGCATGCAGACACATGAAATGCAATAAAGTAAGATTTTTACTGCTAGAATTTCTTTTTCTTCCATTATTACTATTATTATTCATTTCATTTCATAATTATGATTGAAAATTTTTTTGTCATGTGGAGGAAAGAGTTGTTAAAAAATGATTTACTCTGAGTGTCAAACAGGCTAAGTGCACCAAAGGTAAACAATAGTTTTGTTTCATAAATGGAAGAAAAGGTGAGAAGGTGATTTTCCCAAGACTAGCCAGGAGGTAAATTAAGTCTGATTTCAAAAGTAGGTCTACAGGCACACGAAAAGATGCTCAACAGCGCTAATTACCAGAGAAACGCAAATCAAGATACAAGGTACCGCCTCACACCAGTCATGCCCCAAAGCCTCCGGTGGAGTAAACCTGAGTTAGAACATGAAAAGCCAGCCCTCGGTTCCCTAGGCAGTGCTCTATTGAGACTTGATTAAATACAGATTGCAATAAAGAGGCAGAAGGTGTCACAACTTGTAAATTCACCTGGTCCAAACTTTCGCAAACTGCATCATCTCCCTATTCAAAGCAGATGACAGAGCCTCTTCTATTTTTATAATTACATAATACAGCACTGATATTTTAAAACATATCTGTCCAGTTTGACTGTTAGCATTGGTCCTCTGCACTAGTGTGCAGATCTAAGAGAAAGCACACGTGTACACACACACACACATACACATATACACACCACATACATGCGCCACACACAACGCACACATCACACACAGACATGCACAGACATCACAAACACACCCCACACATACTATACAGGCACACATCACACATAAACACCACACACACACCACACACTCCTCACTCTTGAAGCCAACTACTCTGGTACTTTGGTAATCAGTATTTTGTGACTGTGTATCTATGCTTATGAGTACTGTGATTTCTACTTAGCTAATTAAACCTAGGGAAATTAGTGTGTTTCTCTCAATGTCCTTCAAAGCTCATATTTCTATCACAACTTAATGAGTTATTAGGATGCCACAGAGACAAATTAAGATACTCTATTATGCTTTCCTTCCTCAGAAAGATACTGACACTGTAGTTCCAGCTATATTTGAACTGTCACTTTACAAAGGTATAGACAGCACTTTTAATTACAAGACCTAATCTTCTGAATTGGTTTGATTAATATGTTGCTGGAATCAGCTTTCATATAAAATTGGTTTTATTAGAGTTTTAAAATAAAATATCAGGTCAGGAACTCCATGTTATTTCTTTAAAAAAAACCAAAACTGCTTAAGTGTCTTATGTTGTCAATAATTCTTCTTTGTGAAGTTTTTAACTGCCAGTAAAAATCCATGGGTAGAAGTGTGAAGAATCTTTCAGTGATTTTGGCTCCAATAGGCTACATGTGTGTCGATACTCACCTGAAATGATTTTTTTAAAAATTATTTTATTTATTTATTTTTGGCTCTGTTGGGTCTTTGTTGCTGCACGTGGGCTTTCTCTAGTTGTGGTGAGTGGGGGCTACTCTTCATTGTGGTGCATGGGTTTCTCATTTCAGTGGCTTCTCTTGTTGCGGAGCATGGGCTGTAGGCATGCGGGCTTCAGTAGTTGTGGCACGTGGGCTCAGTAGTTGTGGCTCATGGGCTCTAGAGCGCAGGCTCAGTAGTTGTGGCGCACGGGCTTAGTTGCTCTGCAGCATGTAGGATCTTCCCCGGACCAGGGCTCGAACCCGTGTCCCCTGCATTGGCAGGTGGATTCTTAACCACTGCGCCACCAGGGAAGCCCTGAAATGACACTCCTGATAAAAGCATTTCTTCCAAATAATGCCCCAAAGCCTTTAAACTCAACTCATCCAGCCAAATGCCTTTCCAAATTCTTCTCACTGGTTGGTTTGCATTTAACAGTTAAGCCTTCACTTTGAATTCTTTCTGATTTTTTAGAGTCAAAAGTACTCTTTCATACGCATTAAATCAAGATCACCCCATGAAGCATGGGGCTCATTCTTCTTAAACTATTTACTTGTTTGCATATGAATTTGGTGTTTGTGTTTATTTTCTATTAATAATAGTAACTGAAAAGTAAAATCCTCATCCAAACTTGTATTGAGAATTTAGTGTGTGCTAAGCTTTGTATTTCACATTTCATGTGCACTATCTAATTTAAATTCACATTTTTATGAGGTTGAGACCACTCTTGCCTTCATTTAACAGATGGGAAAACTGAAGGGCAAAGAGGTTAAAGAAAAAGACCCTTTTTTCTAAGTCGTAGGGTGACAGCATTAGCATCTAACCCAGGCTGTATGACCCTAGGACTCATGTTCTTGACATTTCCCACAACTCAGAACTTGGAATTAGAGAGATTAAAGTCAAGGCCATATAAAGAGTAAGTGGTAGGTTAAAGATGTGAATATAGGTTTCCCAATAAACCAATCAAAACTGAAACAGAAAAGTAAAGTAACCTGCCTACAATTAAAGGAATTTGAGATTAGGTCCAGAGACGAAAACTTAGTCCTAAATCTCCAAGCCCAGGGCTCCATTGTGTGCTGGTTAATCCTTGGATAGGATGCAAAGGAAGAAGGGAAATTCCTCTGGTCCACATTTCCCAAATGAAGCCCCACTTCTGTAGATGTGAATAAAAGAGTAGCTGGCTACATATATTTGGGGATTATTGCACAGTATATCTCACTCTCGGTGTTTCATAATGTGATTTTAATACAATAAAGATTTTTAGAAGTCCTGCATAAAAGATACCTTCTTAGTTATGTTTAATCAATTTTGCCCAGATTTACTAGTTCACAGATCCTATTTATGTAGGCAGCATAATGACACCCCAAAGATGCCCAATCCTGAAATCCCAGAAATGTTGATTATGTAACATCACATGGCAAGGAAAAAGTAAGGGTGTAGATGGAATTAAGATAGTTAGACTACTGACTTTGAGGTGGGGAGATGCTCCTGGATTATCTAGTGGGCCCATAGTAATCACTGGGTCATTGTAAGTGAAAGAGGGAAGTGGAAGAGTTAGGGAGAGATTCGAAGATGCTACAGTATTGGCTGTGAAGATGGAAGGTGACCATAAGCCAAGGAATGGGGTCAGCCTCCAGAATCTGGAAATTGCAAGGAATCAAGTTCTTCTTCATTCCAATCTCCAGAAGGAATACAGCCTTGCAGACACCTTGGTTTTAGACATCTGAGACCCCTTTTGGTCTTGAACCTCTAGTACTGTAAGATAATCTATCTTGTTTTGTATTGTTTTAAGCCACAACTTTCATGGTAATTTTTTATAGCAGTAAACAGAAAGCAAATACACCATTTTCCTTGCAACACCTACTCTCAAATTTAATTTTGGAAATACTGATCTAGTCCATCATCCCGGCTTGAAGAGACACACCTTGAAAGCTTGTGGAAAATGGAATTCTGATGCTTCAATGTAGTGTTTCTAAAATGTTACCGTGCACAAGAATCGTGTGGGTATGTTTTTGACATATAGGTGCTGATTCAGTAGGTCTGGGGTCGAGCCTCAAGTGTTGCATCTCTGAAAACCTCCCAGGTGACGCTGGTGTTGATGCTGCTGGTTGATGTTCACACTTCGAGGAGCAAAGTTGAAAGAATACCAACAAAACAAAACAAGCAGAAAACAGCTCCAGTCTTCTGAGGAAAACTGGTAAAAGGAATCCCATGAAGTTTCAAATAGAAAATGCCTACCTGCAGATAAATGATCACGGAAACATATTTGTAAGTACTGCTCCATCCATCAGTTTTTATGACACAGAAAAATTTCTACATAAAGGGGATAGAGGAGAAACGTTATAATTGATTGAGGTCTCCTATTCCTAACAACTGAGAAACTATCTGCCTCACTAATAAGACAGAACAGGTATGAAGCACAAAGGTCTTATAAAATATTCTCTATTTGACCATGAAGTCATATAAAATATCTGTTTAGCACTGTAAAAAGAATTAGATTTACACAGAATAAGACAATAAATAAAAAAAGACTCTGGAAGGTTCTGCCCTATTCTCTTTTAAAAACTATACTTTAAAACAAATTTTATTTCCATGTTTCCCCCTTGCTTTAGAAATACCCAAGTGCATGGAACCAGAAATCCTCATCAATTATCTCACCACTGACCTGCCTGGGGGAAGAAAAAGAGCTTAAGTAAATTAGAGGATGCCAAAGAGAACCATTCTCTGCTACCTCTGCCAGCACAAGAAGAACAGATGCTTTTTTTTCTTCTTTTTTCTTTTCAGAGTAAATTTAGAGTCCATGAAAGGTGCCAAGTTAAAATCCCTAGAAATGAATGCATTCTCCTTACCTGCAAGTCTGGCAATGGTGATAAAAGCTTTTTCATAAAACTGCTTAGTCCCATAGGAGAGCTCATTTCTGGACCATTTCTATGTAATTGGTCTTTATATAAGGAGATAGAAATTACAGACTCAACCATTAGCAAGCCGTCAATTGTAGGTGCTTTCAAGATTAACTCAAAATACATCCTTCTGTGCCTCAAGAAACCTTTGTTTCAACATCACCACATGTGTACAGTGCCGTAGAATTTACAAAGCACTCTATGATACTAAACACTTACTGTAAACACTTTTCTGAGCTCTTGCTACGTGCCACGCACTACGAGGCTTTGTATCAGTGCTTTACATGTTTTAACATATTTACCTCTCATGACAGCCTATAAATAGGTATCATTGTTACTTCAATTTTTCAGATGCACAAGCTGAAACACAAAGTCCACATACATCACATATGTTGCCTACGATCACACAGCTAACCAAGAGAGGAGCCAGGATTTGAACCTAGGACACTGGCTCCAGAGCTCACTCATTTAATAATTATACAACATAACTGCTGTCAGATTCCAAAAAACAAACCAACAAAAGACAAAAGTGCACTGACCGAATGATGAAACCGATACCCAGGGAGCATGATACGCCAGATGTCACACATGAAGTATGACAAGAAGTCATATTTAAATGCAGCCTTCTGCCTTCAGAGACCAAGCACTATCCAAGTGGTCTGGATACAGGGACTCAACCTGTCAACCTGCTACCTTTTACTAAGTTACTGTTAGCGTAGATAGATTCAACTTTCCCCATAAGAATAAAAGAGGGGTAAATGCTTTTATGACTAATGGGGATATAAAATGCTAACTATTTCTGGCTTTCCAAAGAAACAATAATTTAGCTTTTATTCTAATAGAGCAAACACACCTGTTTCTGATGGGCCCATCCAGGCACTGGAAGAAACTCAGGCTGGTGAGGTTCCCTTGTGGTCACCAGCTCCCCTTTCGGACACTGAGCCAACAGTGAAGTCTTCCAGGGAAGGACACGGGCCACGGTTTTCAGCACCAGGAGAAACAGTCCAGATATGACCATGGGTTTGGTAAAACTGGTTCCCAGCAGGAGAAACCATAACCACAACTCAACAGGCTTTTCAGACTATCAGTTCTTTGGTTTCAATGAATATAAACCAACTCAAGCTTTCTTTCTCTCTTACATACATGGACACAGACATACACATCAGAAGGTAAGGAGCCCTGGAGAAGCAGTCACACCATGGAAACAGCGTTCAGAAGGGTCTTATAGGAGTGGAGCTGAGAAGGCATGAAGGTCAAGGGTACCTACTCCTCACCTGCCCTTTAAGGCACACCTTAGGGCTGCTTGATGTCTTACCTTCCAACCTCCTTTCATCTTTTTACTCCAGTCTCCACAGAGAACGTCCTCGCTTCCTCATGGTTTCTGCTCCCTCATAACTTTAGCTTGCACTCAACTAGAGAAGGCTGGGATGGCAACTCTTAGAGCCAACACCAAGGCTAACTGGCTTTTCCTCCTCAGTACTGCAACGTATGATTTGGTCAAATGTCCACACCTCATGCAATCAGTTGTGCAGAGGGGCAAAGGGGGAGCACCCTTTGTAAGAGATATCTTTATCCACACTTCTTCCAGTTGGGATGATGGTTAAAGTAAGAGGAGATGTGGGTCATGCTGAAGTTTACCTATTCTGATCACACTGAAATTGATCCAGGTTAGTCCCACACCTTGATTATTTAGAATAAACTGGGGGGGGTGTTTTAGGGCTTAAGGCTTTCAGATAATATGAGTTGTACCTTTACTTGACAAAACATTCCAATATTTAATGAACCTCAACACAACCCTCTCACCAACTCAGTTGTGAGTAAATTGGTAATATGTTGTTTTTATATGTGTTCAAAAACTAAAGCATTATCATACAATAGTTAATATTCACACCAAAGTGTATATTTAGAATCATAAATTTTCAGGGGTGAAAAGAAACTACAGAAATCATCTATATTGGATCTGACATTGTCTTCCCCTGAGATCAAAGCAATGCAGTTTCAATAATATTGATATTTCGAATCTTAGGCCTCCCAAAAAGCTAAATGATAATTGTATTTGATATTTATTTGCTTTGAAATGCCTCAGTTTATATCCAGCCCATTCATCAAAGACCCGAGGATTCCCTTTATTCCAATTATATCTCACACATTTTCCCCCAATGCTCTTGCTGATTCAAACTTTATCATAGCTCTTGCCATACCTTCTGAACTTGCTCATATACTTGTCTTACCACCTGGATAGTGACTACCTGATAGCAGGAATCACAACTTAGTCATCATTATGTCCTTAACCCCAAGTAAATACCTATGTAAATAGGTGCTCAATGTATGTTTGTCAGATCAATAATAAATGAATCAAAAAGTCTATACATTAAATAATCAGTAAGTTAGAAAGAAGACTAGAAAAACGGAAATAAGATGGTCTTTTAAGAAGCTTAAGAAGGTGAATTAAAATAAGGACATCGGGCTTCCCTGGTGGTGCGGTGGTTGAGAGTCCGCCTGCCGATGCAGGGGATACGGGTTTGTGCCCCGGTCTGGGAGGATCCCACATGCCGTGGAGCGGCTGGGCCCGTGAGCCATGGCCGCTGAGCCTGCGCGTCCGGAGCCTGTGCTCCGCAACGGGAGAGGCCACAACAGTGAGAGGCCCGCATACCGCAAAAAAAAAAAAATAAATAAAATAAAAAAATAAGGACGTCACTCACTTTTTTAAATATAAAATACTATTCAGTTAATAATTAAACATATGTTTTCATTGACCTGAACACTGATTTGCTTAAATAAGACAAATTGTAGAGTTTGGGTTTTATCAAATTTTAATTTTTATCTTATATTTAGTTTAACCATGATAAAATTAAAGTCAAAAACAAAATCAAACCAACAGCCTAATACTAATGCTTAATTAAGATTAGTTTTCAGAAATTGCTTTAAGGCATCTTCTATTAAACATGACCTTATCATTTTGAGTGTATCTTAAATATAGCTTTTATGCATATTATCACTGCTAAGAATATTTATGCTGAGTAAATCAAACTCCCCATAGTATATAAATGCTACTGCAAACTTAATTTAAAAATCAAAATGTTATTCAATAACAACTGAAAGGCAAATATAAAAAGACAAGATAGCAAAGCAAAAAGTGTTTATCCTCACAGTAATATTTGACTTACAATTCTTAATATATTGAAACTCATCAATTATTACTTAGTCCTATAGTAGCCTGAGGAAAAAATAGATTCAAATATAACAAATAGGTATCACAACCATCTTTCTTAGCTGGTAACTATGAAAAATGTAAAACATGCCAGTACTTTTCTATCCATTTTCTTTTGTCTTCATCTTATTCTCTCTCACCCTACTCCTTTTTAACATGTCTTATTAAAAGAAAACTATAAGGACACAGACAATGCAATGAAAATATTCAAAATGTATAGGAACAACCATTTCTTCTTAATGAACAGATGATGACCCAGACAGCTAGATTCATACCATATGAACATCTACCCTAGGCCACTACTGATTGGTTCAGAATGTCCATCTTGATCAAATGTGGCCAATAAGAGACATCTTTTCAAAATAATGTGGATAGTAGATAGAAATATATTGTGTTTTAAATGGTCTTACTTGGCAAAATAAAGCAATGGAAATCTCCTTCTAGCTCACACATTTTTGTTTTCTTAGAAAAGTGTCTAGTCCATGAAATCTAACATTCTAGAAATCACTTATCCAGATTAGTGTGGTGGGCCAAAGTCTTTATGAGGGAGAAAATATGAGTTTAAAACTGGACTCTAGGGTTGTAATGGTTCCTTTTATGTGTCAAATTGACCGGGCTCTGGGGTGCCTAAATTAAACATTATCATATCTATATCTATATATATTTTTTCATTCAAGTCCAAGCAATGAGAGTTTGGTCATGTGGTAGATTAAGTATCCTTTCTTTGACTGAACTACCAATTATAATATTGTTTTTCATTGGTTCAAGTTCAAAACAAACCCTTATAACAAAACCTAACTGTAATCTGGGAAGGCGTTGTACTTTCACAACAAACCAACTGTCCTGGAGCATAATGATAACACAATAACTAATATGTTATATTACTGTACCAATAAAGTATTTTTCTATACTTTATACTGTGTATGTGGTTCTCGCACAACAAGAAAAAAAAACAATCAGAAGTCAAAAATACTTAGGTGTTACAAATCCCAAGGGCTAGGGCTGTATTTCACTGGGTCAAAAAGATGAGTAAGTGATCATATGGCCTCACTTTTGGTTTGAGCTAGTCTGAAATATAACCCACAAAGAACCTGGCAATTAGAATTCTAAGAGTATATTCTAGTCCTCTATCTTAGCCATTGATCCTGCAGCAATTTTCATCTAAGATAGTTACAGAGCATGCAGTAAGTCCTGGACCAGATCAGGAATCGGAAGTACATTAAAGATTAAGTCCAGGGGCTTCCCTGGTGGTGCAGTGGTTGACAGTCTGCCTGCCGATGCAGGGGACACGGGTTCGTGACCCGGTCCAGGAAGATCCCACATGCCCTGGAGCGGCTGGGCCCGTGAGCCATGGCCGCTGGGCCTGCGCGTCCGGAGCCTGTGCTTCGCAACGGGAGAGGCCACAACAGTGAGAGGCCCACGTACCGCAAAAAAAAAAAGGGCTCCCATCTAGGGGAGCCTGACACAGGACACTGTTTTAGCAGCTACTGTGTATCTTGGCAGGGAATCAAGAGAGAAATTAAACAAATTAGCCTTCTGCAATTAACTGGGTTAGGGATGAAGTCACAGTTTGGAAGGGAGATACTAAACTTTAGAGGTTGTTCGTTTTCTCTTAAACCGAGGCAATGTGTTTACAATAAACAGACAGGCACTGTTATATATATATTTCATTAAAGAGGTAGTGGTTAAAATGAGAAATTTTACATGCAGTGTGGTGGTGTGTCATCTTCTGTAATCGCCTAAAACATGCCCTCCTATACAGTCCTGTGTCTTAAGGATACATTCTCAGTGACAGCTCTTAGGAAGGTTAGGTCAAACTCTTCATCACCAGGTTGGGCATCAGAAGGCTGCGTCATCCTAGCCTCAGTTACTCATGTGGAAATTGAGCGTGTGTGTTCACCGGCCTATATCATATGGAAGTGGAGACTCCAAATGAGTTGCTTTACATTATAAAATAATGTGCAAATGTCTAAGAATATGAGAGGAAGAGAGGAAAAGGTCATGGAGGGGAATAAGGAGAGAGATGGGGAGGAAGGACCAAGAAGATGACAATGGAGAAATAAGATGAAGCTGACGTGTAAGAGTAAGTGATTGTGTCCTAACCACTCAGAAATGGCTTTCTTCAATACAACATGTGTATGAGTTAAAGTTCCCTGGTATGTCTTTCTTCTCCATGAATGTGTCACAATATTTAAGAGTTCTGTTTCCTTAATTCTTTTAGATGGGGCTGGGAAATACCCTGTTAAAACAGAAACACTGATCTCCCTGCAAGGGTACAGGAAGCAGTTATCAGCTGCTAAGAGTACAACACAAATGTGATAAGATTCAACAGGCACTCAGCTGAGACAGCCCTGAGAAAACAGAAAGCTACCAGCTCAAGTGGCTTTTTTAAAATACTAATATAGGATAGACTGAGGATGCATTTAGGGTGATAAGAGAGGAATGTTTTTTGAACTTGGAAGTGCGGTCCTCTTTACTCCTCAGCTAGGGACCTTGACATTGTGTGATTCTGATTCAGTGAGTCCAGGGTGAGGCCTGAGAGTCTGCATTTCTAATAAACTCCAGGTGATGCTGAAGCTGCAATATTTTGAGGATAAAGAACATGCAACTTGGAGAGGCAACCATTCTTTTTTTTTTTTTTTTTTTTTTTTTTTGCGGTACGCGGGCCTCTCACTGTTGTGGCCTCTCCCGTTGCGAAGCACAGGCTCCGGACGTGCAGGCTAAGCGGCCATGGCTCACGGGCCCAGCCGCTCCGCAGCATGTGGGATCCTCCCGGACCAGGGCACAAACCCGTGTCCCCTGCATCAGCAGGCGGACTCTCAACCACTGTGCCACCAGGGAAGACCCGAGGCAACCATTCTTAAACCAAGCGGAGGTGTCACAGAGTAAATCCCTGGATGAATAGGAAGCAACATAATACATCGAGAATTGAGAAGAAGTAACTCAAAGAAAATGAGGCAGTGCTGAGAAAAAGTTATGTCTTAAGATGAATGCTTCTTAAACATTCATGTTTATCCACCATTCAATACTCTTTTGTCCATGATTCAATACAAATGTTAAAGATACTATGGTGCCTAAAAGACCATCTTTGTTCACAATGAGGTGCAGTCTAGCTAGACTCCAGTGGAGAGCTAATTCAGTTATCAATCCAGCACAGAAGAAATGACAACAAGTTAAGATTTAAAGCAGCGGTTCTCAAAGTATGGTCCCAGATAAGCAATATCAGCATCACATGGAAACTTGTCAGTAATGCACATTTTCTGGCTTTATCCCACATCTATTGAATCCGAAAATCTTGGGGTGGGACCCAGGGGCAGGCACGTTAAAAGCCCTCCAGGTGATTCTGATGCACACTAAAGTTTGAGACATATTAATCTAAAGGAAGGGTAGGAGTTAATATGCAAAAATATTGGGGGAGTGGGGAGGAGGGTTAAAATGGAAGAGGTGAGAAGATGTTCCTAGTTAAAGACACAGCAAGAGGACTTGGGTCACCAAACAGCAGCCCGCAGACTGAATTTGCTCATATCTTCCTTAGGCAACAGAAAAATCAACTTTAATTTGAATGAGTAGGAGAAACAAGATCTTCATGCATTTACATCGTCAGCCTGGCCCCCAAAGGCCTCTGGTTTTGCCAGCTTGGCTAAATCATCACAGGAGAAACGGTTGAGAAGCCATCCCCAACTCTTTAGTGCAGTAGTTCTCATCATGGCCACATATTAGAATTACCTCAGGACCTTTAAACAGATGTAGGGGGTGAACGCAGAACAATTAAAATGGATCTCTGGGGTCGGGTCCAGGCATCAGATTTTTTTCGAAGCTTCTCAGATGATTCTAATGAGCAGCAAAGGTTGACTGAGCACCATTCAGCTTGAAAAATAAGAGTCAGCAAAGTTATGCTTCTGGTAGAATATCTTTGATGAAGCTTAAAGCAAGAAAGAGTACGGGAGTGTCCATTCTGACTTCCTTGTACAAGTTCTTTCTTTTCACATTGGGAAAGATTTTCTGTTAAATTTTAGGTGTGTTTTTATGAGCAGAATGAATTATGGATGCTACCATACCACAGTAGTAGAAACCATGTGCTTCCCTGGAAGATTATGCCTTGTTTAGAGAACACCTTTCCTTCTAGGCTATCTGCTTCTGATTTTATGGGGGCTCTGTCTTTTTACTGCCTTTGAGATAGGTCACAACTCTGAATTGTAGATAACTGATGGCAACAGGAAATAAGTCTTGTCCAAAGACATGCAAATACAGCCTGCCTGGTGGAGGTTCAATTGACTACCCCTCCCCCCAGCCCAATTTTGCATCCATGTGCAAGTAAGCTTCAGTATTCCTGATCTGTAAATGTGTCTGTTCTTTGGATTCTCCTCTGAACTGGTTATAACATCACCCAGGGTCCTCCATTAATAACTAGTTAAATAAAAATTTTAATGGGTTCATTTTATATCTGTATGAGAGTCATTTACCATTATTGGAAGATTATATTTTAACACAACCTTGGCTCTAAATTAGTGCGGAAGACATTTGAGAAACATGGAGGCATGAGGGGGTCTCTCTATGGGGGCTAACAAAAAACTTCAAGGGGTATTTATAACCAGCTGGGCAGGTATCTAGTCCCTTCTTTCGCTGGGTCTGCAAACTAAGCTCTCACAACAATACGGTTCTAACCCCAGCCTCTAGACACCTCATCAGAATACCAATTCATACAATTTTCTCCTTAACCCATTCCACAACATTTTAACATTTCAAGGTCTTGTGGTAATAGCTTGATTTCATTATGGGAGACAGAATAATCTTCTTGAATTGTTTTGCTAATAGAGAAAGAAAAACAAACAAACAAAAAAACTTCAGCTTTCTTTCCTCCTTGCCAACCAAAGATAGTGAGGTAGGCCTAAACAATAGTTGCCAAAATATGTAACACCATCAACATGGACCTTTTAAGTTCCTGTAATCAGTATACATCAATGCATTTCAATTTTCCACAAAGAAGCAATTTCCATCTTTTTTTTTTGACTCAAAAAAAAGGAAAAATCACAATTAACAACAAATTCCAAATGCACTAAGAGTTATGAGTTTCCCTGAAACAGACAAAAGCACCAGAGAACGATACCCAATTTCAACAGATACCTCCCCTCTGTATAGAAAACTACCAGTTGCTATTACAAAATCAAATAAGTGCCCTGTTTAAACACTAAAGGGGCCTCCTGCAATCCCAAAGTCAAAGGGTCAGTTCAGTGGATATAAAACAAGTTCAAGTTACATTTAAATATAGAATAAAACTTATTTTTAGAATAGTTGGTTAGGTACCTCTGTTGAAAAAAAAATGAATTATTCAAGTTTAAAAAGTGAATGTGATTTTATGATTGTAGGTTCAAGTGTATTCGGCAACTTGAAATGTGATACAGTGCACAGTTTCTGTTTAGACTGTCATAAAATACGTATATTTTTCTGGGTTTCATTGAGTTTACGCCAAAAATCCTGAGCTGAATGTTGTTTGCTGTATTGAAAAAATAAAAGAAAACAGAAATCATTTTGTTTGGTAAAAAAATAGGTAAGTAGGCGCATCGTGTTCCCTACATAAGGTTTTCAAAGGTAAGTAATAACAATGTTCAAGCATTGCTAATTCACAGAGATTTCTTTGTTACATGTAATTTCTGGGTACAACTCTGGTCACACGCAAACAATCCTTTCTGATGTTACTTGTCCTGCCTTGCAAAAAGCAATTTCCAGCAGCCTCTGTCTCCACTGAGAAACTAACTCCATGTTCCATGACATGGTTTTATTTTTCAAGACCAGTTCTTGTAATTTCATGCAGCAATTTAGGTGATTGTCAAGCATAGTGTATTCAAACTAAATGCTTTCTTTTGAAAAGTAAAACTCTGCTGTACTGAATCCTTCAATTTGTAGCCAGAAAAATTGAGTTTTAATAGCACTGGCTTTAACTTGTATTTTGGATTTTTTTTCCCCTTGAACAACAGACTAGTATTTTTTTTTCTTCTACTATATTATTATACTTACCATACTTTCCTTTGTTTATTTCATCATGGTGAGGTATATCAGAGCTTCTCGATCTCCCTCTCTCCCTCTCTCTCTCAACCCTTTTTCAACTTCATTGTTATGGAGACAGAGGTGCTCTAGGGCTTATTGGATCTCACAGCGACCCTGGAGTCAGGATGGAGACACTGCCCCACACCCAGCACTGACCACTGTCTAGCTCAGGGGTCCCAAGGCAACATCGATGGCCGGATACCCTTCCCCGCAACGCCACCTGGCCTCCCAGAGCATTCAGGAGGATTAAGGAGCTAATGCCATCAGAAGACTTGCACCTCTCAGCAGGGGCATCTTTGGAAAATGAAAAAGAAGAGCGTTCAGGCAGCTTAGAAAGGGAGCAAGAGAGGCAGCCTGGCCTGTTTTGTACTGAGGCATATTGAGAGAAAAGTGCAGCTCTCGAAGACAGGGAACGACAGGACAAGCTCCGCGCCCCCCGACCCCACCCCGCAATCCGGAGAGCAACTGGCACAGCACTACGCTGGCTGTGAAATGTTCTCTCTCTCTGGCGTGTTTATTTGCATTCTTCTGGCATCACTTTAAGTTAAGCATTGTCCCTTTTCTTTCGGAACAAATCGCTTTCGGTGGGAATCATGACCTCACCTATAGCCCTCTCTGAAGGCCATGGAATCGCTTTTCTGCAGGACAAAGAAACAAAGTTACTCATCATTTCTTTGCTACTGCTGCTGATGGATAAAATGCAAATCAAAAAATAATATCCATCTAATAGGATTATTATGAGTTATGATCTACAGTGCTCTTACAAAAAGAGCCTGATGCATCATAAACATTATACCTGTTTTTTAAATAAGTAAATTACAGAAATAGATACTTCCTTCAAATTTCTGCCCCTTAAGTTAACCTCAAGTCAGATCAAAAGTCTGGACTAAAATGGTTTCCATTCAAAACATGCCCAGAAATAGCTAGAGTGTTAGACCCTAGTAAAGCGGCAGCTGGGCTGTATTATTTCTGATACCCTTTCTAGTATAGGATATATTTGAATGTGGCCCGAGTCCTTGGGAAAGAATTCACAAATACCCAGTCGCCCACTCACCTAGAAAAGGAAAAAGCGCCTGCTAAAAACCGTACCAGTGACTGGGAAGTTAACTTTGAACAACTGCCTCTCTACCGGCCACTAAATGCACATCCCCATTGGGAAAAATACATACAGGCCCAATAAAAGTAAAGAAAATTATTAACCCCTAATAATCAAGCAAACATTGATTGAGTCTCCACTCAGTGGCAGGTTTAATGCAAGCTGCCTTGAATATTCACTCCTTCGGGCTACCTTCACTTGACAGGTGAGGGAACTGAGCCCAAAAGAGTGACCTTAATACGTTTGACACACTTGCTGTTAAGCGCTTTTCATTTGTTCACACACTTAGTCATCATAGTAATCCTCAGTTTACAGAACAGGGCACTCAACTCCAAGAAGTCACTGAGGTAGTAACTGGCAGAGTCTGGATTTTAGTCTCTGAGACTCCTATGCTTATTGTATCCATAACCAAAGCAGACACTTGACCACAGCCTTAGAGATGCAGAGAACAAAATGCAGACTTTTCTCATGGAGACTCAGTTTATCCCTAAGTCTCAGCTCTTCATCTGCAAAACGAGATGAACACAGCAGAGCATCTCAAGGGGTCTTTGTGGGGCTAACGTTTTGTGACTGTTGGAAATCAAAATCACCGACCAGAACCTTTCCCACGAAAAACAGTGAAGAATCAGTGCTATCGAGTACCTCCACAACCTTGCTCTATGAGTCCCACTTTGCTTATAACCATCCTGTGAAGCACTGGGCTCTTCCACGTGGCTTGAGCGCTTCCAAGACCTCAGTTTTACAAATTAAGTAATATTCTTTAAAATGTGCAAAATGTATCGAGCAGCCAACATGGACTTTGGAATTCCAATTAGGCAGCCTTGGCTTGCTGGCCAAACGCTCTAGCCGAAGAGAGGGAGAAAAGAGATTCCAAAGGAGTGGATGAAAGGCTGTGACCATAGACAGATCATTTACACTGTCAGCTTTGACTGTTCCATCTGGCTCCAACCTAGCAATAGCCCAATGCCAATGCCTTTCATTTGGAACGTGCTGCAGGGTTCACTCATTAATTTTCACATACACCTTAAATGAGTCTTGCAAAGTACTTTTACAAAACCCTTGGGGTTTTCAGTACTCACCTTGGATTGCCACATTTACATATCCTTTCCTGCTCCTTCAGCATCTGTGTGCACGACTGGACCCTCCCCACCGCTCAACTACCCTTTTGTCATCTTCCTTTCCTTCTGATTCTTCATAAGCTCTTAGAATGGCAACAATGCACTCAGAGTTTACAGCACAGATTTCCTTGAAATCATAGAGGAGGATATGATGGCAAACATCCCTAGTCTTACAGTATACAAGGGGTTAACTGGGCGCCCGCAGTCCCAACTCAGCCTGCAGGAATCTCTTGTTTATACTTTGTCTTAATGGATTCAAATTAGTGGCCACCACTTCAAAAATTGGAATGTTCTTGGAAAAATCGGGATGTATAGCTCTCCTTGGAGAATCAGACAATTTAGCCACAGTGGGTCCCTTTGTCCACGGCTGAATAGTAGCTTTGTTTCGAACAAGGATGTGTACCCGAGAGTTGCCCTTGTTCACGCTACTCCCCACTGCTTTCATACCCTGTCTGCTTCCTTTGGTCGTATTACCTACTTAGATCCTAGGCCTCCACGTTTTTGAATTTTGGCATAAAGCCTACTTTCCAACCTGATCACCATTCCTTGGTCCCCTGCGCTCTAGGTTTAAGCATGTTTCTGTGCATCCTCCAATGACCCTAGAAGACAGGATACCACTGAAGTGAGAAGGGAGCTAGCTAAGAAACAGGACAGTGAAAAGACAGAGAAAAAAGTTTAAACCTAGAGAAGGAAGCCGGCAAGGAAACACTATGTTATATAATGGCTTAATAATGATTAAACAAACAAATAAATAAATAAAGTGGTTAGATAATGGACTTTGGAATCAGGCCGCCATGTCACTCACTGGATGTGATTTGTAAACTATTTTATTTTCTGGGTCTGAGTAGTGTCAACTGAAAAAATATATGATGCGAAAGCGTACTATCTCACTTTTAGGGTTGGAGCATAAGGATTAAATAAAATGCTTTGCACAACGTCCAACATGTAGATGGCTCCATCACTGGAAACTCAAAAATGTGAAAGAGGAAGAAGTTAACTGGGTAATAATACCTATCATTTCCTCTGGCAAGTCACCGAATTACAAAGAGAAGGTGAAAAGGAATGAAACTTTTATAGCCATTAAGCATTCAATAAGGGAATCCCTTACAAGGGTCAATGAATGAAACTTAAAAGTTCACAAGACTGTGGTGGGCATTATGCAAGAGGCTACAGGTGGACATGGGAAATCCAATGTATACTAATCAGAATGGTTTTGCAAAAGGATTGATTACCTTAATTAATTACGACAGTGATAAAACTTTGTCTCCTACTGCTAGGTTTCTATCTAGGCTCAGGTGGATATGAATAAATAACCTCACATAATAGACATGAGCAAACTACACTCATAGCTCAATTCTTTTAATTGAATTATACAATGTTGTGTTAGTTTACAATGCTGTGTTAAGTTTAGTTTCAGGTGTACAGCAAAGTGATTCAGTTACATATATATACATATATATATTCCTTTTCAGATTCTTTTCCATTATAGGTTATTACAAGATATTGAATATAGTTCCATATGCTATACAGTAGGTCCTTGTTGTTTATCTATTTTAGATAGAGTAGTGTGTATATGTTAATATCAAGCTCCTAATTTATCCCTCTCCCCCTTTCCCCCTTGGTAACCCTAAGTTTGTTTCCTATGTCTGTGCTCATGGATAAATTCTTATGATACTCTTGTGGGAGAAAGAGGAAGGAGTGGAAGCTTAATTAGAGCCAAATGACTTTCCTCTCTAGATGCCAGCATCCATGTAAGCTATTGAGCTTCCTGGTACCACGAAGTTTGTTGACATGGAGATAAGCAGATTTCAATCGCTGTTCAGAGGGATTCGCTCTGCTACTTAAAAGACTAGGTTACTCTTTGCCAAAAAGACTCTTGATCTTGCATGATCAAGATATCTTCACAAAATGCCTTTATGGGTGGGACTGGGAGATAACAAGCAATGTGCAGACAACAATGTAACAAAATGGACATGGCCTCCTAAAAACGCACTCAATAGCAGAGAGGCCCTTCATAGAAAACCTTATAGGTCCCTCACCCAATCTGCCCCTACCTCAAAGGCCTCCCTCATTTAGGATTTCCAAAAAAGAGAGAGTCTGATAAGTAATAAAGGGTAACTTGCATTACTCAGTAGCCAGAACCTTTAAGTAAGACATGGGAAATGGGGCAAAGAATTCCATGCACAACCCACTTCAACTCTTCCAAGCCTTTGCTTAGGCAGATCCTCTGTCAGAAATGGCATCCTCTTCTTTTCTGTTTGGCAAATTCTACTTTTGAGTTCTAGTTACCTAGACATGGGATTCTCAAATACCCTGAGAAACATAATCACTCTATCTTAGATCCTCTCAGCAATTTTTAAAAGTCTCCAGCAGAAAATTTATCAAAGTGCTACTCATTTATTGAACTAGCTCTATACTCTACTAGACGATAAATTCTTCAAGGATAAGTGTCATGCTTATTCAATTTTGTACTTCCAGAGCCTAGAATATTCCTTAGGACATAACATATGGTCCAGCAAATGGTTCCTGAGCCCCTTTCTTTAGGGACTTGATGTCCCTTATTGTGTGTGTGTGTGTGTGTGTGTTGGAAATCTACAGTCTACAGTCTCACAGACAAAATAACCATCATACTACATCAAATGGGTCACCTCACTATAAAAACTCCCAAAGTTTCTTACCAGAGAATAACTACGGAAAACCACAGAGGCACTCCAGTTACCATCCAGCATTTTCTCTGATACGGAAATGATAAAATGGTGAGCAGGTAAGCTTTTTCCCTTGCTTAAATGTGTTGCTTTAAACAAACGACAGTCAGAAATCATTCTTACTCATTCATTCATTTATCCACTCACTAAATGTGTATTTATCAAACATCTCCCATGCATCAGGCAGTGTTCTAGGGACTACACTGAATAAGACAGTCCCTTTTTCATAGTGCTTTCCTTCTAACAGATGAAACCATAAATTGATGAATAAAACAGAATTTCCTAGAGTAATAAGTGTGCCCTGATGTTTGAATTGATACCTGAAGGGTAACAACGAGACGAGCAAGCATGCAAAGCTCCGGGGCAGTGTTGTCCTAGACAGAGGAACCAGCCAGGCAGGGGTTCTGGAAGCAGAGAAGCATGGTACACTCTGGAGGAATAGGGAAAAGGCCAGTATACAGAATGAGGGGCAGAGGGGGTCATGTAGGAACATCCGTATCAGCCCTGTGACCTGGTGAGAGATGTGCATTTTACCTAAGTGCTAAGGGTGCAATATACCCAGGGGAGTGGCATGGTTAGATTTATAAAGTGACTTATGCAGCTCTGTGGAGAAACAGACTAGAGAGGAAAAAGGGTGGAAACACAGCAACCCCGGTGGGGGAGTTTGCAGTAATCCAGCTGGGGATGACATTTCATAGCTGGTTGGTGTGCTTTGTGGTATCCAGGGAGAACCTGCTTTAATTATAAGAAAAATTACACAGCTCTCATCAACACTGTCTCCAAAGGAGAAAGCAAGCTGTTACTGCTAGAAGTTTCACCCAACCAACTTCTCTCCACCACCTTTTATATTAAAAAGGTACATGGTTTAAACGCCTTGAATGAGTATAATAATCATTGTTAGACCATTTTGGGTTTTGTTCTTCTCTGAAAACACTGAAGCAAATAAACAGCGTTGACAAAGCATAAAATTGAAATGGGGATATCTCTGAGCACCCTATTATAAACATCAGCTTTAATTCAAAATCACGCTTGAAGAGTCAAGGCAATGTGTTGATGCCTTATTTTATGCATGAAGAATCTGACAACCAGAAAGGACGTGGGGTAGACCGTTTACTCCAGGAGCTGGAAAGGCGGTGGCCCCTCTGAGAGCTGCCTGAACATCACAGGCTGAAGACTAGTAGAGGCAGGATTTAAAACCAAATGTCGCTCCAGAGTCTAAGCGGCCAATGTCTACATTATGGGACCTCTCCCATTTCAAAAGGGCCTTGGGCATTTTTCTAGGGCAGCCCCTCCATTTTGCTGATGAGAAATTGAGGTTCAAGGACAGTAGGTCTCCTGCAGAGAATAAATGGGGGCGTTCTGCCTCCTCACTGACTCGTTGCAGTGAACAGGGATCCCCTATGGAGACCAAAGTCATCACTTCCTTACCATGAAGAATGTGTAGACGAAGGTGGAGAAAGGTTGTTTTCTTGGGATATTTAACAGAATATCTGTTCTTCCCTCAAGACTGATCCAGAAAAGGATTTGAAGAAATCATCTCTTATCTGTTTATCAGCTGCAGAATGCTTAGAGCTTTGAAAGTCAACCCATTGACAGCAATGATTAGAGAAGTAACAGCTACAGCATCTCCCAGTCACCATGTGCTAAGCTGGGCTAGGTGCCTTTTATACATTATCTAATTTAATCCGCACAGCCACCCCCTGAGGAAAGCGCTCCTGTTATCCCAGTTTTACCAAAAACTAAAGCTCAGAGACGTTAAGTAACTATAGCCCCAACTCACAGAATGAGTGGCACTGTTAAGAGTTTGAGTCTGAACAGTCTGATTCTAGAGCCGGGCTCAGCAAACTATAGCCTGTTAAACAAATCCAGCCCACGGCCTACCTATGTAGATACAGTTCCACTGGGACACAGCTGAGCTCACCCCTTCCTCTACTGTCATGGCTGCTTTTGAGCTACAACGGCAGAGTTGAATAACTGCAACACGGATCATATTGCTGGCAAGGCCAAAAATATTTACTCTCTTGCCTTTCAAAGAAAAAGTCTGCTGAGCTAGAGCTTGTACTCTTACCATTCTTTAAGAAATGTTTACTGGGTGCTTACAGTGTACGGGGTGCAGTTCTGGGTGCTCTGGAGGTTCAGTAAACAGACGGGTACAGCTCCCTGCCCTTGGGAAGTGATTCCCCAAGAGCTGCCGCCTCTTGACCAGATCTGCCTACATAATTTGTGGAGCCCAGTGCACAATGAAAATGGGGGCCCTTTGTTAAAAAAAAAAATGTATTAGTCGTTTCTAGACGGCAACAGCAGAGCCTTAAACCAGCCACGGGGCTGTGTGGGATGAAGATGGCCCTGCTCCTTATACAGCCTTGCTGACATCGGCTGTGAAACAACTGTGCCCAAGAGAGCCTAGCACAGTAACCTTGAAGCATGAGGGAGGAAAACTACTCCTTTCTGCACTTGTGGTCCTGGGCAAGCCCCTGGGATGGGGGAGAAGGCTGGGTGGCCATCCACATGGAGCACATACCATGAGAGTCCACAATATGCAAAGCTGTGCGCCTTACCCTTGGAAACATTAATTCACTGATCATCGTCCTTTTTTTTTTTTTTTTTTTTCTTTTTGCGGTATGCGGGCCTCTCACTGTTGTGGCCTCTCCCGTTGCGGAGCACAGGCTCCGGATGCGCAGGCCCAGCGGCCATGGCCCACGGGCCCAGCCGCTCCGCAGCACATGGGATCCTCCCAGACCGGGGCACGAACCCGTATCCCCTGCATCGGCAGGCGGACTCTCAACCACTGCGCCACCAGGGAGGCCCCATCGTCCTTTTTTAATCAATACTTATGTAACCGTCATTTGTTAGATTACATAAATGCTGAACAATTTAGTTTTCACATTCTGATTTAATCAATTATCTTATAATAGGATAATGAAACAACTCAATTTTCAGTTTCCATAATTGTCTGTTTCATGAGGTACTTGAAGTGAGCATTTCTAAAGCATTTTCTGAGAGGCCTTTCCAGTGCCCAAGAGATTCTTCTGGGGTCCCTCAAAGGATGGGGATCTCATCAACCTAGTCTGAAATGGGGGGCAACATTAAGAGGGTAGTTCAAAGCCCCACCTTTGGAGTCTAAATCCTGACTGTACCATTTGTTAGCACTGTGATCTTGGGCAAGTTACTTAACTCTGTGTGCCTCAGTTTCCTCAGCTGCAAAGTAGGATTTGAAATAGAATCTACTCTTAGGGATGCCGTGAGGATTAAGCAAACTGAAATGCTTAAAATGCTTACAACAACATTTGGAAACTGATGAATACTACATAAGTTTCATTATCATCATCATCATCATCATTATCATCATTTCCTGTGGATGCAACTAAAAGAAAGAGATTATAAACTACAACATCTACCTAGGCCTGTGTAAGTCAAAAAGGTATTAATGGAAATGAGTAAAGTTGGTATTTTAAAATAGAGTGACGGGCAGCATCTATACTGAAGCACGTACAGATGAATGTACAGACGTGTACTGAAGAATGATGGTCTAAGGGACCATCAACCACTCGGCTGTATAGCCAGTTGCTGGCATGTCCAGGACTATTCTTGGAAAGCAAAAAATCTAGCTATCTGCTGGAAATCTCCCAAGTTTTCAGTGTTGACAAAGAATTCAATTTCATTTAAATACCCTGGGCAGGTCAAACAACATCTAACCTCATCCTCTAGTCAAACATTTTATGAGCTTTGCTTTGTAACATCCATCAGATTCTCAAAGGAGTGTGAGCTCCAGAAAAGAGTGAGAACTTTTACTTTAGAGCATCAGTGGACAAATCAACATTTCTCAGCCGAGGGCACACCATTCTCTTTGGGAAGGCCTAATGAGAAGGTGTGGTGCTCGGCATCCAAAAGGACACCAGGGCAATGGGGGAAACAGGTGAGAAGGGAGATACAACTTGCTCTCTCCAAGGCAACATCAGAACCACCTCAAACTAGCTTTTAACACCAGGGAGCTTAGAGTTAATGCACTTTCCTTTCTATAACAAATTGTCTTCTCTGCCTGATTTCCTACCTGGTGTCTTCTCTTCCCTCTTTCACTATCAAAAGCAACTGAAGAACAAGTTGTAATTTAATCTGAATATAGGTCAGATATCTTCCACTGATTTTTATTTTGGAGGGTGAATGCAAGGAGTGGATTCCCTGTGTCCCTACCTTCAGTTTTAATATTTACTTCTGATAATTGAGGGGAAAAAAAAAAGCCTTTGTCCTCTGGCTAAGGGAATTTATTCATCCATTTTGGGCCTCTCACTTCTAGCAATAGAAATGGAAGAGTAGTAAATTTCTTTGATAATTTGCTCTCGAAGGCAAGTTACTTGTATGACTTTTAATGCATACAAGGGATTTAAAGGCCTTAAATCCTAGTTGCCAGGGGATATTTTGAGGGAGTCACTCCACTTGCAGGATCCATCACAGGACTGGGCACACAAATTGAGTTCACAGAAAAGACTGAATATCTTGGACGTGCACCCGAATGGTGGCCAATGTCCTCTGAATATTTTTGCACTGTCACCATCTGAACTGAGTAGTGGCCTATATGGTTCCCTCTCACAACAAGTATCACAATTAAAATACAAGGACCATAATAACCTAACACTACTTTAATCATCTATTTGCTCTCTTATATCTAAGGACTGATTCAAATGATTCAAGTATACAGGATTTGAATGGCATTTATTATTTTTTCATGTATTTTACGCTTATTTTCATTATATTGCCATGCTGCCTCTGTGAAAAATATAACAATACCCTCACAGGGACACTGAAACCCTAAAAAAAAAAAAAAAAAAAAAAAAAAAAACTGATTTAAGGTCAGGCGTTTGAGAGAATAACTATCTCCACTCCTAGCCAAGTACACTTTTCTCAGTAAATGAAACACACTCCTTTTTTCTTTCTTTGGAAACATTAACATTCTCCCTGGTTGTTCACATTTTTAATAGCCCCTTGTTGAACTCTATCAACTCCGCCTGACTCCCTCTCAGTATATCATTAGTGAAGACCTAATAACATAACATTTGCCTATGTCTGCCAGTGGCCTACAGAATAATATTTAAACTCCCTGCCAAACTTCAGAAGGCACTTCACTGTCCACCCCGAGTCAACCTCTCCACCATAATGATCTCGCACGTTTTAGTCTGCACTTCCTTCCAATCTAGCCATATTGATCTTCTCTCCATCTTTCTTTTTCTTAAGCTTCCCTAATTGGACTCTCTCACTAGCAGTCAAGTGCATTATCTAATACATTCATAAATGAACTAGACTTTACTCCATTTCCCAAGTGCCTACCATGCAAGGGTTTTAATCTTTTCCAATCTGCCAATTAGTTTTATTTTTCCTGAATATCAGCAGATGTGTAGTGTTTATGTAAATGCTTACTTATTAACACAAATTATTTCTACAGTTAAATAATGTTAGAAAATAAGTTCATTCTTTTAACCACTTCTAAGTGCTTCCTGCCAACACAGAAAAGTAAAATTATACCCTCTGGCTCCCAATGGTCGTCATTACCAATTACAAGGAATGATATAATCCTTTGAAAGAAATTGCATAAAGGAAAATGAATCTTCTGAGTTGTTGTTTTTTCTTTGTAGCTTTAATTCTTTAGGGATATCTAGTTTCAAAGGTTTTCTTCCATCAATAGCTACTCTCCTTTTTTCTGTAGAATACTCAGCTAAGCACTCGGCCAAAAAGAATAATGTGACTAACTTTTGCCCAAGATATATGAGCATGAGGATGCCTACAACGTCTGGCCATGTCATTAAAGGGAAAGGGTGTTTCTTTTTCCTTCTCATTTCCTCCTTCCTGGTGGGAATGCAGATATGTGGTGTGCCATCTTGATTCTTGCTGGTGAGGGCAATGTCCTCGGCATGGTAGACAAGAGAGAATTAGTTTGGGCCCCTGATGACTTGTAGACAGAGCCGCTCAGACCTTAGTGAGACAAAGATATACCTCTCTCTTGTGCTTATTTTGTTATTTTTGGTCTCTCTCATGTTCAGCTGTACTTATAACAAATACAGAAGTATCAATCCTTGTGTATTTCCACAGATTTTTCACATGCAGAATTCAAGCAATAACTTTCTAACGTGGTGACTTGTCTATGCCAATACTTTTCATTTTGGTGATTAAGAACTGATTTGTTCAGTCATGCTCTTTTTTACCTCTAAGTCTAATTTCATTTCCCTTATCAGAGTCCGTTTCCATGTTATTAAACCACATTTAAGTTTTAAAGTCACACAACACTATGGTTTTGAAAATAAGCATTCAAAAATACTCCTTACTCACATTTCCAAATTGTCTCCTAGGTATGTGGCTTATATAACACATAGGATTATTCTGTCCACAATAATACTGAGATACCTTCCAATCTCCCTGCTCATTTACCTTCACTCTAAGAACTGGTGGGCAATTGTAAAAGCTAAACAAAGCCCAAGAAATAAATGCAAGGAGATCAACAGATGGCACACTAACTTTTATTCTCTAGAGTCCTTCTGCCTTTACTGTCAAAAGCTGGATAACTGCTTGGAATAAAAGAACGTCATGACAGGTAATTCCATGAGTACATATAATTCATCTTTTAGCAGAGGTCACAAAACCTCTAGGAGAATCTCAAGAAAGCTATGGAAGCTCTATCCCCCAAAATGTACATATCAGGATACATATGCACTTAACATATAATTCTGTGAAGTTGCTTCACATACTTCTAGAAGGCCAGATGTGAATTTCAGAGTAAACACACAGACTTCACATTGCTATAAATGTCTATATCCATGTCTATTTCTATCACTATCTACATATTTGTCTCCTGGATTTTTAATAAACATAGTGTTTAATAAACTATTGTGTTCTCCTTCTGATCTCCACTTATGTATGATAATAAAGGTGATAAAAGCAATAAGAGGAGCAAAACTACCTGTACTGATGACTTCCGATGCCCTAGATAGTAAACACTTTTAGTCTTGACCTTCAAAATACGTCTCTTATAACTACAAATAGAACTACCATACGACCTAGCAATCCCACTACTGGGCATATACCCTGAGAAAACCATAATTCAAAAAGAGTCATGTACCAAAATGTTCATTGTAGCTCTATTTACAATAGCCAGGACATGGAAATAATCTAAGTGTCCATCATCAGATGAATGGATAAAGAAGATGTGGCACATATATACAATGGAATATTACTCAGCCATAAAAAGAAACAAAATTGAACTATTTGTAATGAGGTGGATGGACCTAGAGACTGTCATACAGAGTGAAGTAAGTCAGAAAGAGAAAGACAAATACCGTATGCTAACACATATATATGGAATTTAAGAAAAAAATTGTCATGAAGAACCTAGGGGTAAAAGAGGAATAAAGACACAGACCAACTTGAGAATGGACCTGAGGATATGGGGAGGGGGAAGGGTAAGCTGTGTGACAAAGCGAGAGAGAGGCATGGACATACATACACTACCAAACGCAAGGTAGACAGATAGTGGGAAGCAGCTGCATAGCACAGGGAGATCAGACCGGTGCTTTGTGACCACCTAGAGGGGTGGGATAGGGAGGGTGGGAGGGAGGGAGATGCAAGAGGGAAGGGATATAGGAACAGATGTATATGTATAACTGATTCACCTTGTTATAAAGCAGAAACAAACACACCATTGTGAAGCAATTATACTCCAATAAAGTTGTAAAAAACAAAAATAAGTCTCTTATAAAGGTGATTTACAGATGGCATATCTGAAGCATAGACAGTAGGTATCACTGATCAAAGGGTCCCCCATTAAAAGTAACATATTTGAAACTAAAATCATTTAATACAGAGCCATAACTCAAAACTCCCTTATTATGTTGGATAAAATTAAGCCTACTGGTTAATTTCATCTCAAAAAAACTTTTGAGGAATAATTTCCATGTTATACAATGTATAACATTTTAAGATGTTCTAAGATTTAAGATTCATGTTTATATATTTTGGAGATTAATCCTTTGTCCATTAATTCGTTTGCAAATATTTTCTCCCATTCTGAGGGTTGACTTTTCGTCTTGTTTACGGTTTCCTTGGCTATGCAAAAGCTTTTAAGTTTCATTAGGTGCCATTTGTTTATTTTGTTTTTATATCCATTTCTATAGGAGGTGGGTCAACAGGGATCTTGCTGTGATTTATTTCACATATTGCTCTGCCTGTGTTTTCCTCTAGGAGTTTTATAGTATCTGGGCTTACATTTAGGTCTTTAATCCATTTTGAGTTTATTTTTGTGTATGGTGTTAGGGAGTGTTCTAATTTCATTCTTTTACATGTACCTGTCCAGTTTTCCCAGCACCACTTATTGAAGAGGCTGTCTTTTCTCCACTGTATATTCTTGCCTCCTTTATCAAAGATAAGGTGACCATATGTGCATGGGTTTATCTCTGGGCTTTCTATCCTGTTCCATTGATTTATATTTCTGTTGTTGTGCCAGTACCATACTGTCTTGATTACTGTAGCTTTGTAGTATAGTCCGAACACAGGGAGCCTGGTTCCTCCAGCTCCGTTTCTCGTTCTCAGTATTGCTTTGGCTATTCGGGGTCTTTTGTGTTTTCATACAAATTGTGAATTTTTTTTGTTCTAGTTCTGTGAAAAATGCCAGTGGTAGTTTGATAAGGATTGCATTGAATCTGTAGATTGCTTTGGGTAGTAGAGTCATTTGCACAATGTTGATTCTGCCAATCCAAGAACATGGTATATCTCTCCATCTGTTTGTATCATCTTTAATTTCTTTCATCAGTGTCTTATAGTTTTCTGCATACAAGTCTTTTGTCTCCTTAGTAGCTTTATTCCTAGGAATTTTATTCTTTATTTTGCAGCAGTAAACGGGAGTGTTTTCTTAATTTTTGTTTCAGATTTTTCATCAATAGTGTATAGGAATGCAAGAGATTTCTGTGCATTAATTTTGTATCCTGCTACTTTACCAAATTCATTGATTAGCTCTAGTAGTTTTCCAGTAGCATCTTTAGGATTCTCTATGTATAGTATCATGTCATCTGCAAACTGTGACACCTTTACTTCTTCTTTTCTGATTTGGATTCCTTTTATTTCTTTTTCTTCTCTGATTGCTGTGGCTAAAACTTCCAAAACTATGTCGAATAAGAGTGGTAAGAGTGGGCAACCTTGTCTTGTTCCTGATCTTAGTGGAAATGGTTTCAGTTTTCCAGCAGTGAGAACAATGTTGGCTGTGGATTTGTCATATATGGCTTTTATTATTTTTAGGTAAGTTCCCTCTATGCCTACTTTCTGGAGGGTTTTTATCATAAATGGGTGCTGAATTTTGCAGAATGTTTTTTCTGCATCTATTGAGATGATCATATGGTTTTTCTCCTTCAATTTGTTAATATGGTGTATCACATTGATTGATTTGTGTATATTGAAGAATCCTTGCATTCCTGGAATAAAATCCACTTGATCATGGTGTATGATCCTTTTAATGTGCTACTGGATTCTGTTTGCTAGTATTTTGTTGAGGATTTTTGCATCTATGTTCATCAGTGATACTGGCCTGTAGTTTTCTTTTTTTGTGACATCTTTGTCTGGTTTTGGTATTAGGGTGTTGGTGGCCTCGTAGAATGAGTTTGGGAGTGTTCCTCCCTCTGCTGTATTTTGGAAGCATTTGAGAAGGATAGGTGTTAGCTCTTCTCTAAATGTTTGATAGAATTCATCTGTGAAGCCATCTGGTCCTGGGCTTTTGTTTGTTGGAAGGTTTTTAATCAGTTTCAATTTCAGTGCTTGTGATTGGTCTGTTTATGTCTTCTATTTCTTCCTGGTTCAGTCTCGGAAGGTTGTGCTTTTCTAAGAATTTGTCCATTTCTTCCAGGTTGTCCATTTTATTGGCATAGAGCTGCTTGTAGTAATCTCTCATGATCCTTTGTATTTCTGCAGTGTCAGTTGTTACTTCTCCTTTTTCATTTCTAATTCTGCTTATTTGAGTCTTCTCCCTTTTTTTCTTGATGAGTCTGGCTAATGGTTTATCAATTTTGTTTATCTTCTCCAAGAACCAGCTTTTAGTTTTATTGATTTTTGCTATTGTTTCCTTCATTTTTTTTTCATTTATTTCTGATCTGATCTTTATGATTTTTTCCTTCTGCTAACTTTGGGGTTTATTTGTTCTTCTTTCTCTAGTTCCTTTAGGTGTAAGGTTAGGTTGTTCATGTGAGATTTTTCTTGTTTCTTGAGGAAACTCTGTATTGCTATAAACTTCCCCCTTAGAACTGCTTTTGTTGCATCCCATAGGTTTTGGGTCGTTGTGTTTTGTCATTTGTTTCCAGATATTTTTTGCTTTCCTCTTTGATTACTTCAGTGATCTCTTAGTTATTTAGTAGTGTATTGTTTAGCCTCCATGTGTTTGTGTTTTTTACAGTTTTTTTCCTGCAACTGATATTTAGTCTCATAGTGTTGTGGTCGGAAAAGATACTTGATACGATTTCAATTTTCTTAAATTTACCAAGGTTTGATTTGTAACCCAAGATATGATCTATCCTGGAGAATGTTCCATGAGCAGTTGAGAAGAAAGCATATTCTGTTGTTTTTCGATGGAAAGTCCTATAAATATCAATAAAGTCCATCTTGTTTAATGTGTCATTTAAAGCTTGTGTTTCCTATTTATTTTCATTTTGGATGATCTGTCCATTGGTGGAAGTTGTGTGTTAGAGTCCCCTACTATGATTGTGTTACTGTCGATTTCCCCTTTTATGGCTGTTAGTATTTGCCTTATGTATTGAGGTGCTCCTATGTTGGGTGCATAAATATTTACAATTGGTTTATCTTCTTCTTGGATTGATCCCTTGATCATTATGTGGTGTCCTTCTTTTTCCCTTGTAATAGTCTTTACCTTAAAGTCTATTCTTTCTGACATGAGAATTGCTACTCCAGCTTTCTTTTGATTTCCATTTGCATGGAATATCTTTTTCTATCCCTTCACTTTCAGTCTGTATGTGTCTCTAGGTCTGTAGTGGGTCTCTTGTAGACAGCATATATATGGGTCTTGTTTTTTTATCCATTCAGCCAGTCTATGTCTTTTGGTTGGAGCATTTAATCCATTTACATTTAAGGTAATTATCAATATATATGTTCCTACTACCATTTTCTTAATTGTTTTGGGTTTGTTTTAGTAGCTCTTTTGCTTCTCTTGTGTTTCCTGCCTGGAGAAATTCCTTTAGCATTTGTTGTAAAGCTGTTTTGGTGGTGCTGAATTCTCTTAGCTTCTTTTGCTTGTCTGTAAAGGTTTTAATTTCTCCATCTAATCTGAATGAGATTCTTGCTGGGTAGAGTAATTTTGGTTGTAGGGTTTTCCCTTTCATCACTTTAAATATGTCCTGCCCCTCCCTTCTTGCTTGTAGAGTTTCTGCTGAAAGATCAGCTGTTCAACTTATGGGGATTCCCTTGTATGTTATTTGTTGGTTTCCCCTTGCTGTTTTTAATAGTTTTTCTTTGTATTTCTTTTTTTTTTTTGCGATACACGGGCCTCTCTTGGTTGTGGCCTCTCCTGTTGCAGAGCAAAAGCTCTGGACGCGCAGGCTCAGCAGCCATGGCTCACGGGCCTAGCCGCTCCATGGCATGTGGGATCTCCTGGGGTCCAGATTTGGTTTTGTCCCCACCTCTGTGTGTAGGTCGCCCTCAGGCATCTGTTCCCTGCCCAGACAGGAGGGAGTTAAAGCAATGGTTGATTAGGTGGCTCTTGCTCACTCAGGCCAGGGAGAGGGAGGGGTACAGTAGTCATAACTGGAATGTGTAGCGAGCCTTTGGCAGCAGGGCCCACTGTGACGTTGCATCAGCCTGAGGAGCACTGTGTGTTCTCCCAGGGAAGTTGTCCCTGGATCACAGGACCCTAGCAGTGGCGGGCTGCACAGGCTCCTGGGGGTGTGTGGATAGTGACCTCTGCTTGCACACAGGATTCTCAGTGGCAGTGGCAGCAGTAATAGCATTTCATGCCCATCTCTGGGGTCCAAGATGACGGCCGCAGCTTGCACCCATCTCTAGAGCTCATTTAGGTGGTGCTCTTTCTTTGGGCAGACAGGGAAGGAATGCCCTTTCCTCATGCACCCTGAAGCAACGGCCTCTTGCCTCTTTGGCAGCTCCAGACTTTTTCCCGGACTCCCTCCAAGCTAGCTGTGGCGCACTAACCCCCTTCAGGCTGTGTTCACACAGCCAACCCCAGTCCTCTCCCTGGGATCTGACCTTCGAGGCCTGAGTCTCAGCTCCCAGCCCTCACCTGCCATGGTGGGTGAGCAGACAAGCCTCTCGGGCTGCTGAGTGCTGGTCAGCACCGATCCTCTGTGTGGGAATCTCTCCACTTTTCCCTCTGCACCCCTGTTTTTGCGCTCTCCTCTGAAGCTTCCCCCCTGCCCACCCCCCATCTCCACCAGGGGCTTCCTAGTGTGTGGAAAGTTTTCCTCCTTCACAGCTCCCTCCCAGAGGTGCAGGTCCCGTCCCTATTCTTTTGTCTCTTTTTTTTCTTTTTTCTTTTGCCCCACCCAGGTACGTGGGGATTTTCTTGCCTTTTGGGAAGTCTGAGGTCTTCTGCCAGCGTTCAGGAGTTGTTCTGTAGGAGCTGTTCCACATGTAGATGTATTTCTGATGTATTTGTGGGGAGGAAGGTGATGTCCACATCTTACTCCTCTGCTATCTTGAAGGTACCCCCCTGGATTATGTCTTTTTATTATTGATTTGTAGGCATTCTTTCTTTATAAAACACAATATATACGAGATATTTATATACAACTTTTCCTCCTAATTTGTGGCTTGCCATTCTGATGATCAGAACTTTTAGTTTTAATGAAGTCAAATTTATCATTTTTTTTTCTTTTATAATTAGTTTTTTTTTTTACAGCCTAAGAAATCTTTGCTTACCCTAAGGTCATGCATGTATACTATTATGTGGGGTTTTTTCTCTTTTTTTCTAAGAGCTTAATAGTTTTAACTTTTACATTTACATTTTTGATTCTGTTTAATATTTATGTATGTTCTTTTTTTTTAATATAGATATACAGTTGTTTAAGTGATGTGAGTTGAAAGGACTTTCCTAACCCTACTGAATTATCTTGGGGCCTCTGTAGAAAATCAGTTGACATGTGTGGGTCATGGCAGTTTCTGGACTCCTTATTCTATTTCATTGATCTCTTCTTCTAACCGTATGCCAAGGTGATAGTCTCTCAATTACTGTAGCTTTATTAATAGGTCTTGAAATCTGGGATTGTAAATCTTCTAAGAATATTTTCCTTTATTAAGATTGTTTTGGCTACTGACTGTTCTAGGTCATTTGCATTTTCATACAAATTTTAGAATCAGTTTTACGATCTCTGCACAAGAAAGTCTTGGGAGTTCAACTGGGATTGCACTTCATCTATAGACGGATTGGAGAACTGACATAGTGGTGTACCAGGGAAGCTGCTTCATGTCTCATTCGTGTCTCATTTAGACTCACGAGGTCCAAATCAGCCACACCTGGTACCAGTCTGTACAAAAGGATTTAGATCAGGCAAGAACTTGTCAGCAGGGTATAGTCTTCTGCTTAAAGAAGAACTTATATCTACCTAAATAGTTATCCAGGAATGACAGTCTTTGATATACTAAGTGATGACAGCTGAGGTGAAAGGAGACACAACCCCAATTGTGGATGCGAAGTTCACCCTCCTTAGAAGCCTTAAGCACACAGGAGCCAAAGGCTCTTGTAATAACTTCAGAGACATAGTTTCCAGGGCATATCAAGAGATATGTCACCTCACTAAGCGAAGCCCAAAGTTAAAGCTTTCCACCAGTAATTTATAATACGTCCCAGGCAGAGGCAATAAACCTATTGCTTGGGGTTACAATTATCATACTGCTGATGTTTCACCTTTTTCACATTTCCAAGGGGGCAGAGCTAGGAAGCTTTGTAGAAGTCTCATAAGTTTTGATTTCTAATAAACTTTCATTGTAGATGAACAGATGCAGGCACTGCTTTGAGAAATGCAGGTTTTAACACAGAAGGAGAAAGGATTTTGTTAAAAATGCACTCAAAGACAAATTAGCAATATTAAATCATTCTAACTACGAGCAAGTTAAATTTCTCCAGTCATTTATAGCCTCTTTCATTCTTTTCAGCTGTATCTTGAAATCTTCAGGGTAAAAGTCACATATATTTTTTTTCAATTTATTACTAAGTAGTTTATTTTGATGTTATTTCAAAAAAAAAAGCACTGACAATATAAGAAACTTACAAGTGAACAATTTCATTTACTAACACTGCAATTTGTATTTCCTCATATATCATAAGACCCCAAGTAATTGCTATTATTTTTGCTTGGAATAGTTAATTGTAATTTGAAGAATTTAAGAATAGAAAAAAATAGTGATTTTTATACACATTTACTTTTCTAGTCTTCTTCACTCCTTTCCAAAGATCAAAATTTCTATTAGGTATTATTCTCCTTATGCTTATAAAATTCGCTTTGTTATTTGCTCTAGTGCAAGTTTGTTGAGACTAATTCTCCCAATTTCCAGGATCATTTTTTTTTTTTTTTTTTTTGCGGTATGCGGGCCTCTCACTGTTGTGGCCTCTCCCGTTGCGGAGCACAGGCTCCGGATGCGCAGGCCCAGCGGCCATGGCTCACGGGCCCAGCCGCTCCGTGGCATATGGGATCCTCCCAGACCGGGGCACGAACCCGTATCCCCTGCATCGGCAGGCGGACTCTCAACCACTGCGCCACCAGGGAGGCCCTCCAGGATCATTTTTGAAGTATACTGTATTAGTCAGGGTTCTCCAGAGAAACAGAACAATAGGATATGTGTACATAGGAGATTTATTATGAGAGATTGGCTCAAGCAGCTATGGAAGCTGAGAAATCCCATCATCTGCCATCTGTGAACTGGAGGCCCAGAAAAGCTGGTGGTAGAATTCCAGTCCAAACCTGTAGGCCTGAGAACCAGGGAAGCCCAGCTCAAGTCCAAAGACTTGAGAACCTAGAGAGGCCAATAGTTCAAGTCCTGGTTCAGGTTCGAAGGCCTCAGAAGCAGGAGCACCAGTGTTTGAGGGCAGGAGATGGATATCTCAGATCAAGAAGAGAGCACAGTCCCCCTTCCCCCCACGTTTCTGTTCTACTTGGGTCCTCAAGTAACTGCATAATGCCCATCCACAGTGCTCAGGATTCTAATGCTAATATTTTCCAGAAACACCTTCACAGTCACACCCAGAAATCACATTTTATCAGCTTTCTGAGAATCTCTTAGCCCAGTCAAGTGGACACATAAAATGAACTATCACAGATATTTCTTCGGGATCCAAAATTCAAGATTTGTGGGTTTTCTTACTTTTTTTCTTTTCTTCTTTTCCAATTCAGCATTTTAAGGACATTGTATTGTTTCTCACAAGAAGTCAGGCATCACTGATCACGTCTTTCTCTTTTTGTTTTTCTCATGTCTTTCTTCTCTCTGCCTACTTTCAAGGTCTCATTTCCTTTGGTTTTCAGCAATGTGACCATGATATGCTTAGATATGATTTTCTTTTTCTTACCCTGCTTGAGGGTCAGTAAGATTCTTTGATTTGGAAGGTACTGTTTTCCTCATTTTAAAACCTTTTTTGTCATTATTTATTCTAATCTATGTTCAGCCTCTTTTCATCTCTCTTCCCATTTTGGAATCTAAATAGACATATGTTATGCACCTCGATATTATTTCACAGCTTTTTAAGGTTTTGCTCAGCTTTTTCAATCATCTGGGCTTCAGTTAGTTGATTCCTATTTGTCTTTCCTTAAGCTCATTGATCAAATGATCTGTTAAGTCCAATACGCTGCTAATCCCATCTAATAAATTTGTGACTTTAAATACTGCATTTTTCAGTTCTAGGTTTCCATTTAGTCATTTTTAAGTGTTTCTGTATCTCTCCTGAATATAATATAATAAAACATTTAAGTGATATAGATGTCAGAAAACCTAGATTTTAGAATATAAAGAGTATCTGTGATTTTTCCCATCCATCTATTCTCCTTCTTTTGGTAACTGTAGTTTTACTTTGGGGATGTCAACTACAAATTGGCACTTGCTATTGGCACTTGCCATCTACCTCTACAAGGATTAAATCAGGTGCCGCTGCAGCCACTGACCTTCAACATCTCCTGAAAGGAATTCAGGGTGGCGATCAGCAATGAGGCACTCTGTGCTCTGAGAAAAAGTGGCAGAACGGCTCTTCAGATACTTAGATATTTTCAGGAGCTGATTTTATGAGCCCAATTCTTGTATCTCCTCGTATCTAAAAAAGCACTGAATTCCTTCATGGTGACGTGTGCTCCTCATGACTAACAATAACCCTCATGAGACCTTCTGCAAAAAAATATGTGCTTGATTGCATGTACTCCCCCTTTACCAAAATCATATATATTTTGACCTTCCCCCCCACCTCTCCGAAGGAGTTTCTCAGAGCTATCTGAAATGCTGTCTCCCAGGCTCTAGTCCTCATTTTGCCCCAAATAAAACTTAACTCACAACTCTCCTGTTGTGTTTTTTTTGTTTGTTTTTTTTTTAAGTTGACAGGGAGTTGTCTTTTCCCCATTTGATTCAGGCTTACGCTGCCTCAAAAGGCAATGAGTGACTTACATTCTCCTGAGCACATTGATTGGTTTAGGGCTGGGTTCATATTCCATTCAGAACCGATGAGATGTCATATGATTTTCTATAGGAATCCTGGGAAGGAGCTTCTTATTCTTGGAGAAGTTTAACCCAGGAGTCTGAAAAATCTGGAACTGCTGAAACCACTTTGCTGCCATCATGAGATTATCAACTTCCTGGAGCCAATTTGAGCTAAGGGTTGAAGATGTTCCAGGGGAAGCTGGATACACAACATCGAGCCTCAGCTTTACCCATATTGCATGAGGCAATAAATACCATTTTACCTTAAGCCAATGGAGGCTAGGCTACTGGTAGCACTGTTATCAGCTGAATTTAGGCCAGAGCTTTGCAAATGATGTATTATTAAATGTGCCATAAATGAGTAAAAACTATGCTTAGATCTTAATCTTTCAGCCTTCAGGAAGGCCAGAAATGGCCTACAGTCACTGGAGGCCCTGGGCTGGTCAGCTTTAGCCACTAATAGCCTCAAAAGGTTACCCAACTTCGTCATATGCATATCATTATCTTCCATCTGTGCACTGGTATGAAAATGTTCGGAAAGCATTGCCTTAAGCAAACCATTTAGTATGTCTAACTTCATTTTTATAATTTGAAAAATGAGAAAGATATCTTTAATGAATTTTTAACCTATGCCAATTTATGACTCCACATTTTGTCAGCAAAATTCCAATAGCAAAGTCCAAAACCAAACTGTATAACCATGAGGAGAAATGGATTATGTCAACACTGAAAGAAACAAATGGAAAGGCTTAATTAACAAATGGAAAGACACTTCACACATAACCCTGGAACACACAGGGGCACTAGAAATGAGACTGCAGAAAAATAATCCTATTCAATAAAATGGATCTGTGCCCTTCACCTGAAACCTAAATGGTTTGTAGCAGTGCCCAGTTTTAAGAAAATCCTACATCCCAAACTCCAAACTTGCCAAAATAGATATTGAGTCTAAAGGCCGATGAACACTAAAGTTTCCATCACTTGACTAATACCCACCAATTTTTAATAATTGCATTCACATGTGCAAAACAATTGTCTGAAGTCACACACACAAAAAACAAGGCAACAGCATTCAAATAGTCTATTGCATAACGTAAGACACAGTCTATTGCATAATGCAAGCCACATTCAAATATCTGTCAGATATCTGTCAGATATCATAAAGAAAGACGCACTGTATTAATGTTGCAAGAGATCTCAATCCGCCCTCTAGTCCAACTCTGCCATTTTAAAGATGAGAAAGACCATGCTAAATCTGACCATTTTCTGATGAATCAAACAAGTTATTTGGTCATACTACCCTCCACCATGGTTGTCTAATTTGAGGTGCACACCCTGTAAGAGATCCCATATTGTGAACCTTTGGGGTTCCTTGGGAAAGAAACAGCATGCCCTATTTCTCTGGACCATTTAGCTCTAGCCAGTCAGAGAACCATTATTTAAGTTAACGTCTTTGTTTAATCTTCTTCTGATGCTAAGATACATCCTGCAGGGAATCAGATATAAAGATCGAGCACAAAAAGTGGTTATGAGTTAACAGCTCAGTTGGTGGTACCGCTGCCTGTCCACTTTCTCAGAGATAAAGACGTTGTTTCCATCCCATTTCACTGAAGCTATAAAAAAGTTCCATAGGTTAAAAACCAAGGATTTCAGCAAGGAATACAGGAAAAAAACAGGTGTAATGATTGTCATTATATGCCAGCACTGCTGACAAACTTACTCCCAAGGCATGATGACAGAGCTGGGACCCTCAAAAGCTGGCAGGTCTCTGAAATGTTCTCACATGCAGCACGCACATCTGTGCATAAATAGAGATCTGGAGAGGTGCCCTGGAAAGCTGGTGAGAGGAACCACGTGACTTACTCAGTTGGCAAATCTGAAGTGCCACCAGCTTCCTATGTTCCCCATTTTTCATGCTGATAGAAGGCTGGAATGGCTTTAGAAATTCAGGATCAACTCCTCATCTGTTTATGTCTTCACTCACCAGCTTACCCAAGTGTGTAGTCTGTATTTAGCCCAGCACCTAGCTCATAGTAGGTAAACAATCTATCTTGATTGAGTATGTTTAACACAAAAGTAAACAGTCTTGCCTTTAAGTTTTCCTTTTCCTTGCTTGATCTCAGGTTTATGGGATGGTCTTATTCAGGAATTTCACATTTTTAAAAAATTCTGAATTTAAACTTTAAAAAGCAACGTCCTCTATAGATAACCAATAATGTCAATTATGAGTATTAAATGAAGTGATATGTGTAAATTATTCAAAACAGGGCACGGCACATATATAAGCATTAACAATTATTATAATCATAATTGTAATTATTATTGACTGCTAGTACTATTATTATTATTCATATATTTGTAATCCATATAGGTACCTTATTCACATTCCACACAGAAATCAAAATCAAACCTTTCTGATCAAATGAAGTCATGTGCTATGCTGTTCATTGATTAAGGCCCTCTCAAATTTGAGATTAAGGAAGGTCAATATTAAAGCAGACTTTGGCTGAGTTACATTTCAATTAACCCAACAACCATATACTGATTACTTATGTGCCAGGTACTGTGCTAAGAACCATTTGAGAGAGAATGAGCGAAGGAATAAGCAGTCTGAGGTGAGACTGAAATTTTCCTGAAAAGCAGGGGAAAAAAATCAACAGGATTTTTTATTTTTATTTTTATTTTTTGAAAATCCTGTATCAGTGTTAGAAGTGGGAGACCTAGGTTGCCAATGGATATTTCAGGTTTGAGGGCTGAGTGAGATACATGATCCTTCTTACAAGCTAGATCTTCAGTATACACCAACATTTAACCATATATTAGTAGTTACATATAATTATTAATTATCATATATAATTCCCTCATTCACATTTCAAACTACTTGAATGTCTTCTTACAAATATAAAATCTATTCCTGAGGGTCACAAACTATAAGTCAGTGGGCTAAAATTACTCCCAACAGATACATTTATTTGGTGCATCTTAAAATTGGGAGCTTTGGGGCTTCCCTGGTGGCGCAGTGGTTGAGAGTCCGCCTGCCGATGCAGGGGACGTGGGTTCGTGCCCCTGTCCGGGAGGATCCCACATGCCGCGGAGCGGCTGGGCCCGTGAGCCATGGCCGCTGGGCCTGCGCGTCCAGAGCCTGTGCTCCGCAACGGGAGAGGCCACAACAGTGAGAGGCCCGCGTAATGCAAAAAAAAAAAAAAAAAAAAAAAATTGGGAGCTTTAAGATTTAAAAAATACCATATGTCTAGATGCTTTAAAAAAATCCCAGGATGTGGCAGTAGGGAGCCTACATGGCCACAATAGCAGCTTCCTTATTTAGAAAAGGTTTGTCCTCTCCAGGGTGTCAGTGTCCCACTAATCACCCCATGAATGTGCACGCACTTAGCTCACTTCACTTCCTTATATTACTTGCTCGGTCCATAAAAGCATTGCAGGCTGTGACCTCTGCCCTATATCCATAGATTTCTAATATACTCCTAGAAGATTACGATGCACTGCAAAGTTATTGAAGCTTCAGTTCAGGGCCTCTCACTAACACAGCTCCTTGCAAGGTCTTCTACTTAATTTTATGTTGATATCAATATCGCTATCAGTATGGATATTTATTTTAGGAGACCACCCACCACCACAAATAAGTTTGGGTTCCATACCACCTAGATCTGCCTCTGCTGTCTCTAAGAGACTGTCGAACCAGAATGAAAAACCAACCCACAAAAAAACAACCAAAAAACACACATGCTAAAAGACTGCTGCCGTTCCTAACTCACGGATGTTTGATGGAAATCCACTGAGAAGAGTAGATGTCTTCTCTTACTGGGCATTTTCTCTAGTAGAAGAAGGAGAATTTATTGATAAAGTGATAGAGTGTCCTTACTCAGTACACTTGTTAAAATCTAGGGGATTGCTTGCAGCCAAAAGTAATTGAAAATGTGTCAAAAGTTACAGCCAGGCTATTTGGTACAGTGTGTGATGCTCTGATTTCAGAAGTGCAGAACTAACTTGTGAATTAAAGCCTTGAGAGAAAACCCTGATGCTGAAAGAAGTAGCATAAAGCCTGAACTCCTGTGTTTCTTGCTCTCCAACCTGGGCTTTCAGAAAACCTGTTAAATGAACAGTATCTTTTCAGAGTCTTCAGGAAAATGTTCCAGATCAAAATGTTTCCCTCTAACCACAGTGCCCAGGGCCTGAAATTATGTTCTTAAGAGATGGTGGTGATGAGTTATGGACATTTAGGAGCATGTCTGTAGAAACTGCAAGTGCTAGGAAGGGGGTCTCCCCAAGTAGAAACAGACGGTTAAATCTCAGGAAGGTTCAGCCTCAGTTGAACTCCACAAAATCTGGAAATCAAGCCAAAGCAGCAAGAAGCCAAAATAAAGGCAGAACTGACAAAAGAAAGTCAGTAACAGACTCCAGATCAGGGGTTTGGCAAACTACGGCCCACAGACAATTTGCCTGATTCTGTAAATAAAGTTTTATTGGAACAGCCATATCCATTCATTCAGATACAGACCATGGCTGTGTTTGCATTACAACAGCAGACAGCAGTAGTTGTTACAGAAGCTGTGTGGTCCTTTGAGATAAAGTCTGCCCACAGAGACTCCTGTTCAGATCACTGTTTGGCTTGAATTTGGACAGGAAGGAGAAGGAACAGTGAGAGGAGAAAACTTCTTTTATTTAGAGCCTATTATATTCTGGATACTGTGCTACATGCCTGATGAAAGTAATTCATTTCATACTCACAATCACTCTATAAGGTAGGATTCCTCATATTTACCAAGGAGCAAACTACGGCATCAAGAAGAAGCAACTTTCCACACAATGTGAAGAGCACTGTGATTGACATCATCTTGATCCAATCCTATGGTGTGTGCAATATATCCCTTAATGCTGTGGGGTTGGATTTTGAAGGGAAGAAATGGGGTTTTATGGGTTTTTTCCTACTACCTGGAGTAGCGCCAAAATGAAAAGGATAGAAAAAAGAGTAATTATCTACCAGACATTCTGTAGTATTCCCAGAAAGGACTGCTTAAAGCTGAGGGTTTCTTTTTTTTTCATTTTTTATTTTTTTGCGGTACGCGGGCCTCTCACTGTTGTGGCCTCTCCCATTGCGGAGCACAGGCTCCAGACGCGCAGGCTCAGCGGCCATGGCTCACGGGCCCAGCCGCTCCGTGGCATGTGGGATGCTCCTGGACCGGGGCACGAACCCGCGTCCCCTGAAATCGGCAGGCGGACTGTCAACCACTGCGCCACCAGGGAAGCCCAAAGTTGAGGGTTTCTTAAGACAACTGCTAAACATCAACATCAGAAAGGGATGGGGTACAAGAGAAATGTCAAAAGGGAAAGGAAAGGGGCTTCAGGCTTCTGCTCAAATTCTGGTGCCGCCACTTAATGACCTAGTGACTGGGACAAGGAGCCTCCTCTGAGCTCCAGTTTCCTCATCTGTGAATGGAGATAAGATACTATCCTCTGAAATTCATCGAGGACCAAATGAGTTAACTTTGGTCCTCACAGGCTTGTACATGAAGAAGCACTTAATTTCTTCCTTTTTAAAATTAACAGCATCAGTGCCCTGGGTCACTGAAGAAGGAAGAAGAAATAAGAGGCAGAGAGCTCCCTGTATCAGACAGCTGTTGCTGTGTAACAAACTGCCCCAAAGCACAGTGGTTTGAAACAGTATGCATGTATTGTTGCTCAGGAATCTGGGAGTGGTTTTGCCAATCTGGGTCAGGCATGGCTGACCTTTCAGGGCTGGATTGTGGGTCTGCAGTCAGCTGGGTCAGAGGCTGGGGCTCAATGTTCTAGGAAAAGTGTCACTCATCTGTCTGGTGGTCAGCTGGCTCTTGGCTGTGGCAAGTGTAGTAACTGAGCCCTGGATCTCTTATCATCTACAAGGCCAACCTAAGCTTGTTGGTAAGGCATCTGGGCAGAGTTCCAAGACAGAAAGCAAAAGGAGGCAAGGCCTCTTGATAGCTAGATTGGAAACTAGCATATTGTCTATTTCCAACATATTCTAATGGTCAAAGCAAGTCATCAGGGCAGCCCATATTCAAGCAGTGGGAAAAATTCTCTCTCTTGGTAAGAGTTGCTATCAAGTCACATTGCCTGGAGCATGGACATAGGAAGGCGTGAAAAACTAATACTACAATCAATCTAGCACAGCCCCTTCTTTTGAAAAAGGAGAAACAGTAATATTCATCCACATTCGTGGCAAAGATAAAATGAGACAAAGTATTTCAAAGATCTAGAGCATTGTGTGGCGCTTTCTTAGGCAGTAAGTAAATCTTGGTACCTTTGCTGTACCGATCTGATTTATGCAATGCAATTCAATCAAACATTTTCTAAACAGGCTGTGTTTTTTCTTTCAAAGAAATTCTGAGCTCCACATATACTTAATTCAGGGTGAGGAACAAATTATATGCATGTTATATTCTTCTCATCTAGTTGAGAAATTATGAATATTATCCACGTAGGCAGTTCAAAAATAGGCTATGTTTCCGTTGTGAGCTGAATGCATTTGCATCTTTCCTGTGACACTTTAAATAGAGAAGAAAAATGAGGAATGTGCTGCCACTGGCTGTGAAGGATCTGCTTGGTGGCTGAGGTCAAATGTCTATGGCTGTGGGTAGAACTCTGCATCACAGTCCTTGAGGACTGGAGACAAAGCTTGGTCAATATCTAAGCATCATGGGCAGCACAGGAGTGCTAGTCAGTGCTGCCATCTGTATACGTGGTGGCCAAGTTACTAGGATAAACATCTCTTCAGAGAAGCTTAAGAAGCAAAAGACTCTGTACACGCCCATGCACAGAGAATGCTGCACCAAATACAATGAGTGACTTGGCTTACGTATTAAGAGCTGAAAAATGCTATTTACAGGAGCAGAAAATTGCAGAGGCACCGTGCATGAAGGACTATATACAAATAGCCAGGACATCCACATCTAACTAGAAAGGAAGGAAATCACTGGCCTCTCCTGCTGTTTATTTTCAGGTTGATTAGTAGTAACGAGCAAGGTAATGTAGGTTTAAGGTGAAAAGCTTTAAAACCTGCCTTTCTAACTTCAAGACTAGAAACTCTAATAAGGGAGGTGCTTAGATACTAATTAGGTATCAACATGGATCTAGAGCGGGGTTGGGGGGACATAAATAAATATTATGAAGAGTTCAGTCTCATTGCAGGCAATAAAAAGAAAGATGAATGTCGTACTGCAGAGGCCAGTCCTAAGATGGGTCAAAGAAAAAATAAACTTTAATGAGTTTAATGAAAGAATCTTTGACCTGGCTCCTTTCAGGAATATTAAGGAGTAAAGCAAAACATCATCTCTAATGGAGAGTATATGCTGGAAAGATGTCACAAATTTTTTCCTTATCTTGACAAACTATACTAACAAATGATCCCTCAGTAATTATTTTGCAACCAAATAGTGTTTTGTAAACTAATGAACATTTCCTCAAAACGTAGAAAAATGATTCTCTTTTGGTGTTGCCAGAAAAAAATATGTGGAAAATAGAACTTTTCTTTCCCCAGAGAAACGTTATCACACCATGTCATGTAAAGAATCACCCTTAGATACTTGATACATGTGTCATTAATGGACATTTGTTGAGCAGAGATTTTATGGAGTGTGTTCTTATGAACTAGGCTCAATGCTAAGTACTTTAGGAACGTTATCACAACCATACAAGGATCCTATGATATGGGTACTCTTGTTACTGGTTACGAAACTAGGCCCAGAGAGGTAACTAGCTCACCAGGAGGGGTGCTGCTGGTATGTGGTAGAGACGGGGACCCAAACCATGCAGCTGGAATTGACTTTGATCACTACCCTCCTTTCCCCAGTTGAAGGTAATTTTTTTTAAATTTTTATCTTATATTGGAGTATAGTTGATTGAAGGTAATTATTATTACTAAAGAAGCAGGTATACTTTTTCTAATCAATCTCAGAATGCAAATTAAGAGGTCAAATTTGGTTTTCATTTCTCAAAGTTATCTTATTTTTCAGAACTTTATTGAAGCATTATTTCTGCCTAAACATGACACAAATTTTCATTTTCCTAAACCCCATTGCTACTTGCTTCAGGATTCCTTTTCTTTGGCTATTATAAAGTTTTGTACTTTAAACACTGAAAATTGTGTTGAAGACATTAAAGTAAAGTCCTACTAAAAGTAGGACTCATGGGTAGAAATTGCAGGAAGAAAACCTAACATGTTCCGAAGTCCTTAAAAATGCCATGAGCTGCTTTAGGATACAATAAATTGCTCATTGTGGGAAGTATTCAAGAAAAGACGAGGTAGCCTCTCAAAAGGAATGTGGATGATTAGAAGATATTAAATAACAGCTGGGGCGGGGATGGATTCAATGGCCTCCCTCCAGCCTACAGGCTCCATGGAAACCCAGTCACTGAGTTTACTCACTGCAGTCTGGAGTCATTTTGTAAAAGGAAGGTTCTGACATGCTGAAAAGTCATGATCTTTGTGAAAATGAAATAGAGCAGTTCTAGTCACTTGAGCCTTGTCTTTCCTCCAGGACAATGTCTTCCATGTAGTGGATATTCATTAAGTGCCCAGTGCTCTATTGCTTGCAGTTGGTACAATTACCAAAAGAACATAGCGTCTTTCAAAGTTCCTGTTACAGATTTTTATTCTCCCTGCACAGAATAAGGTGGAAGGCTTTAAGAAACATCACTTACAAGAGCTGGTACGATCTGATATCATAATCATAACTTTATATTCTTCTATGAATCCTTAACCACACATTTTCCAGAAATTACAGCAGTGGTTCCTTCCCCCTATATTAGAGGATTAGTCACTGATGTTTAATCAGTGGAAGAATCATAATTAATCAAAGTGCCCATTGAGAAGAACTTGCCAGTGGTCAGAAGACTTTTTAGCATTCTGACAAATCTTACCTTGAAAAGCTGCAATAAGCAGATTAAATAAATTGGGCTTTCTCTATTCAAAATGTAATTCTCTAACTTCAATTACAAAGTTTTCCAGAATTCTAAACTAGGACATATATATTCTAGTCTCTATTTCAAGAACATATTATCAGATTCTGAAGGAAAAAAAAAGGTCTGAACACAAACTTGGTAACAGCTTTAAATTTATTTAACACAATTATTTTAACATTACTCTCACTACAGTCATGCAAATAAGAAGGAATCTGTATTCAGACAGGCTCTTAATTTACTGAGCAATCCCATTAGGGTACTCATAAGTATCCATAAATATCCAGATTTCACTCTCATCTGAAGATTCACAGAAAGGAGTCACCTAGAAGAGATCCTGATAGGGTTTAAGTCGAAAGGCCTGAAAGTTCATCCTAAGCAACCAGAATTGAGTCCATCAGGCCTTGAGTTAAAATCATAATTCTGCTTCTTAGTAGTTATATAACCTTCATCTGCAAAATGTTGCTAATAAAAGTAGCTACTGCAATCATGTAGTTGAGTGGATAGACTGAATTATAACTTACAAAACACTCAACACAGTGCTTGGCACATGGTAAATGCCCCCAGATATTAGCTTTTCATCACATACTGTAAAAGAGCCCCACATCCATCTCTCGGGAATTACAAGGCATTCAAAGGGATGTTGACTGACTTACAACCCTGCCAAACAAACTGACTCTGAAAAACCTCTTTCCCTTTTACACTTCTCCTCCTATCCTCTGATACTTTAGTCCATTTTCTCCCACTTCCATCTAGATTGTTCTCACCTGGTCTGGTTCAGAAGATGTCTATAGTGGGTGTTAGGGAAGATAAATGCTCAGATTCTATCTTCCTACTTTTTGTCATACCTCTGCCTCAACTCCTATGATAAAAAGCTCAGTCTGTAATGATCAATATACGTCAGTATACATTTGTCTGAACTCATAGATTGTACAATATTAGAGTGAATCGTTATGCAAACTATGGACTTTGGGTGGTTATAACGTGTCAGGGTAGGTTCATTAGTTGCAACAAACGTACCACTCTGGTGGAGGATGTTGATAATCGGGGAGGCTACACATGAGTGGTGGCAGGGGGTAGATAGGAAAACATATCTTCTCGATTTTGCTGTGAACCTACAACTTGTCTTAAAGAAACTCTTCAAATTTACACAAAGCGTTAATAAACTCAGAAACAAAAGCTCAGCCTGACTTTGAAAAGGTGCCCTACGTTTTATGAAAGATTAATGTATATTTTGATTCAATCCAAAGCCAATACTGAGAATTTGACTTTTTTTTACAAGATCTGAGTGAGAAAAAATGTTGGAAGAGACTCCTCCCATATACAGGAGAGCGCTTTTTCATGTCTCTGTACTGTGCACATGTGCTATTTCTCCCCTCTGTAACATCATTTCTTGAAACTCCGACTTGTGTGTCAAAAGGCATCTCAAATGTTACCACATGCATTGAGTCTTTCCTTTCCTGCTTCCTCAATCACTTATTTCTCTGTCCAACTTGATTATCCTTGATACATTTCTGCTCAGTGCAGCGTTATAGTTCTTCGTTCACATCTCTCTCACCCAGTGGCTCACAAGGGCTTGGGATTGCTCTGTATCATGGGCATCTAGTACAGTGCCCGGTATGAACTGGGACCTGATAAGTGGTGAACTGAGGCACTGCCCCACTAGAGGGCAGCATTAAGGGGGCAGATTTAGAACTGGGCTGCTTGGGTAGATCCAAATCCGCCTCTTCCTAACTGGGGAACCTTGGGCAATTCCTCAGATACTAAATGCCTTAGTTTTCCCATCTGTAAACAGATGATCATATCTACCTCGCAGAGACGTTGTAGGGTTAAATACATCAGCGCATGGAAAGTCCTCGGGCCAGTGCCTCCCACGTGGTAAGTGTTCAATAAACGCCACCCGTTGAGATGACTCTTGTTGTAGTTGTTGTTATGGTGATTTGCCTCTACAGATCCGTCACATCACTGCCCAGGAACATCCCAGCAAAGATGCTTTCACTGGTTCGCCTTGGAACTTAGCCAATATAGAAAGTGTTCCAGAAGGAAAAAACATATACGCCCAATTAAAAAAAAATGACTTCAGAGGAAAATATTTTAGAATGCCATCTGTTCATATGCTCATATGGCCAATTTGATGAAATTCTAAAGAAACATTTAAGTGCTGATATTGTGTTATCAGACACCTTTCGAATGGGTGTTGAGTTTATTGGAATAATCTTTGCAGGGCATGTGTTCTCTGGATGGAGTATGTATACAACAAGGAAACTGACTCAAATCCAAGAATCACTAACCCACCTGCCCAATGCTTAATTCAGTGCCCAACTCTCACTCCTAGAACCTTCCAAAGGAGGAGGGATATCTAGATGTTTTTTCCTGCAGTATTACTACCCAGAACCCTCCTCTTTTCCTCTAGCTGTCTTCCCACTTCCCTCCCCATAAAACACACACAATTTGTAATAGCTCCAGGTTTAACCCTATTGGCTGGGCAGCTTTTCAATGCTACTGGGAATGAGGGAGTGGATGGGTGGGTGTAAATGCTGTTTCTTGCTGTCTGGTTGAGGTGGTAATGACCTGTGTCACCATCTGCCCACCACAAGATTCGTACATGCACAGAAAGGGTCTTAAGCAATAGCTGCTTCCCAGAATTGCTCCCACAGGCAGAACCCTGTTTCACTCCATTATTTTCTCCCTGAGGCATGCCTAATGCTGTCTGCCAAAATTTCCTAACACATCATACTTGAAGCTTTTTCAGACTGTTGTCTATTCACAAATGCTGTTCAGAAAAAAATGCTCTTATGCAAACAAAATCTCTTTGAAAGCTCCTTCAAGCCACTGGCCCATATCCAACTTACCATCTGTAGCCGAGTTTCTCCTTACCTTCTACACTGCTCTCATTGACTTCAGAGGAATCTTGGATGTTTACAAGAGAAGAATCAAAGTTACACCAAACGCCTCCTAGTGAAAAATGAACCTTTGCTCTGAGTTGAACACTAAGGAGCAGCTCTGGCATATATGTAATCAGATGACAATGATTCAAGTAACTTCTACAAAAGAGCAACCTGGTGACCCTTGATAGGGGATGTGAAAACCCAGCACATGACCTTGCCTACTCTTAAGATACATATTACTTTGAAACGACAAGCATCTCCATGGTGCCTTTTTTATATTACTTTTTAATTCTTTCCAAGTGTTGGGTATAACATAGTGTTTGTTTCTGTTCTGAAATGTGTGAACCTATATTGAGGTCACTATTAATTTAATCAATTTGAGTAGGTAATTTCTTTCCTACATAAGGGTTCAAGTGGAAGATGGGAAACTGCTGATCCACAAAGTCTACAAACATAAGGAAGCATTAAACAACTGTCAACCAGAAAAAAAAATTGTGTCTAGGGTAAGCCTAGTGGGGGAAGGGAAGAAACTCATTTGTTTTCTTTCTTTCTCCCACTGCTCTTTTTCTTTTCCAGAGAGTATTTCCCATTAAAATCCACCCGTTCTTCAATTTCTTTTTATAAACTATATTCAAACCACCTCAACATTTTTCAAACTCCCATTGAGTATACTAGCCAGGATAGTGGATCAATGACCAACACCTTTATATGTAGATGAGTGACAGTTTACAGAATACTCATAGAGTGCTTGGGTTTGAACCCTAGCTCTGCCACTTCTGCGTGTAAGAAGCTGGACAAGTTTCTTTCTTTTTTTTTTTTTTTTTTTTTTGCGGTACGTGGGCCTCTCACTGTTGTGGCCTCTCCCGTTGTGGAGCACAGGCTCCAGACGTGCAGGCTCAGCGGCCATGGCTCACGGGCCCAGCCGCTCCGTGGCATGTGGGATCTTCCTGGACCGGGGCACGAACCCATGTCCCCTGCATCGGCAGGCGGACTCTCAACCACTGTGCCACCAGGGAAGCCCTGCTGGACAAGTTTCTTAATTCTCTGTGTCTCATTTCCTCAGTTATAACCAGGAAATAATAATGAGTCTACCTCATAGGGTCATTGTGCAGATTAAATGAATTAATACATGTACATGTTTAAATCAATGCCTCTTAGATAGTAAATGCTCAAAAAGTTACCTATGGTAAAAATATTTCTACAGAGTAACCATTTGTCTCTCTCTTTTGTCTGTTTTATTGTCACTAATTTTAACACTAGAAGGTAAACACAACACAATGCATTCCCCTACACCATCCCTCAGATTGATAATTGAGGCCAGGAAGATTAAGGGACCTTTTCTAAGGAGTCATATAGTTGATCACAATGGAAATAAGGGAAAGTACTCAATCTACTTACTCTCATCCTATGAATCTTTCCACTGAATGATGCTATGAAGGCTTAAAAGAAGATCCTGACTTTCTTTCCTTTTGGGTAAAAATACACATTCACTACTATGCCAACATTTGTCAAATTTTTAAAGAAAACTATTAATACCCCACCCCAATCAATAGGGGGTCGACCACATCTTCATCTCGTCATTATCAAAGCTATTATCCTTTCCCATTCTAGACACCAAAATCACAGATGTCAATATTATCCACACTGAGAAAGCCAAGAAATGGAAATATTAAGTAGTATCACATACTTGGTAGCAGAGCCATGGTCAAAACCCAGAACACTTGATTCTAAACTCCTTGAGCCACTTGTGGGACTCATGAGAACAGAGAACATGGCTATGGAGCCTGCTGATATTCTTGCCTGTGAAATGTCCACTTCCACTTCTTCTGGGAACAGCCCCTTAGATTTTATTTGGAAAACCACCCCTCTCCCACTGGACACATTCTTAGTTGGAGTGCTATATGTGGTGGCCTCACAATGCCCTCCGCTCCTGTGCAAAGGATGGAAACATGACCCAACCTAGGTGAATCATTCACCCTTGCCCAAGAATTTACTTTCTCTTTCAAACAATGCAAGATTTGGAGGAAATTCTCAACGGTTCCTTAAACAAGGGCTCAAGATTGGATCCCTGAAGACGTTGTGTCCTGAAATTCCTAAATCCTGTTTCCCCACTAATAAATTTGTTTTTTGTTAGTGTTAACTAGAATCAATATCTATCTCCTACTGCCAAAAAAACTATAACTTATACATACCTGGGCATTTACCTACTGAATATCTACTCTGTTATTTATTGATATAACATCCAACACTGACCCTTCCCCCCTTAGGTTATCAGCACTTCTCCTCACCTATTCTTGGTTCGTGTGTTTCAGTTTGGATTGGCCTCACCAACAAGACCTGGGGTGACACATTCCTAACACTAAACTCCCCACATCACAGTTACAAGCTCAGTGATGGGAACATGACATAAATTTGTAACATCAGAGCTAAACACAGGCATTTTTTTTAGCAACAAATTAGGAAGGAATACCTTTCTGGTCACTCTGTAAAAGGAGTGACTGAGTGAAGATTATTCATTGTGAAGTACACACTGAACAAGACAAAGGAAGAGATCTAATTCTGACAAAGTGTTTGAGCCCAGGGGTCCAATGATCCCTAAAGCAAGGAATCACCTTGGATTTTCATATTATTTAAGAAATTATATTGCCTATTTTATGAGTAGTATTTTATGAGTTGTATTTCTGTCACTTACAACCAAAAGAGTCTTATCCGGTATGACAGGAGTGAAAATTTCTCTCACAATTTGGTTCTGATGCTCACCAATGCATGGCAGTGAGGCTGCTGTTTTATACCTTTCAGGAATAACTGTAACTTAAAAAATAGCTCCCATTTGCTGAGTTCTTACTTTGTGTTTTTGCAAAGTAAGCATTTTATTTTGCCATTTCATTTTAAGAGTAGTAATATCCACAAGAAGAAGGTACTGTTATTATTCCCTTTATATAGATGAGAATTTCAAAGGAGAGAACAGTATTTTATTCAAAGTTGTACTGAAAGAGGTGGGCACCAGACAAAATCCTAGGTCTCTGTGAACTCAATGACTCTACCTTCTCTGGGACAACACAGTGAATAAATGAAAAAAAAATGATGTCAAACACTGTAGGGTAGGCACTGCAGAGGCAACAGCTACTCCATTATCTTCTAGAACTCTAACAACCGTGTTATACAGAGTTGCCTAATTATTCTAGAATAAATGATTGCCCTTTACTTCCAAATGCCTGAATTATGAACATTTGTTCAATGTGAACTGAATTCTTGTGATTTCCCATGGATTAGTGTAAGTGGTAAAATTACAAATGGTAAAAAGTAATCCAAAAAGAAATTACTGTATCTAGTATAGAAAATGATTAATATATGACTAAATAAGACTTCTACAGTTAAACAGGCTGAATATTGCAAGAGACACCTTAATTAATATTAAAATAATTTAAATAAAAATTACAACCAAATACTACAGTTGGAATCTATTTTCTTCTAATCATTGTTAGATAATTCCTTAACTTCCAGCAAGTCTTAGTTAAATCAGAATGCCCTTGAGGGTGCCCTCTGAATATCCTTGACGACAGGTGAAATTTATTTATGGAAACAAATTAGAGCAATGCTACTCTTAGGCTTTGTATGGTTTGATCATGAAACTAATGTTTGTGATGAAATAATAAAAACCCTTAAAATAGAGTTTTATTATCATGCAAATTCCCCAAGTACAGACTATAGAGTGTATCACAGCATGAGGACTTTCACAAAAACAAAGTAGATAAATGAGGGAATGAGTTGAACATAATGAAGAACCAGGCAGGAAGCTCTTGTTTTATATAATTACAAAGAGAAAATTCAAACTTTTCTGAATTACCTTCTGTTTTGGATACACCCTAAGGTGACCTGATGATCTGAAGCCTTGTATAACCCCCTCCCCTTGAGGGCAGGCAGATCCTTTTAATCAGTAGAACAGGGCATAGTTAAGGGGATATCACTCCATGATTATATTTTCTAGGACTCCATCTTAGTAAACTGGAATAAGAAAGACTCTTCAGCTGGCCTTGAAGAAGCAATAACCAGGGAGAGGTCAACATGGTAGGGAACTGTGGGAGGCCTCTAGGGCCTATGGTGGCCTCTAGCTGACAGCCAGTGAAAAGCCAGGGCACTCAGTCACAAAGCAACAAGGAAATGAATTCTGCTATCAACTTCAATGAGCTTGGAATTGGATCCTTCCCCAGTCAAGCCTCAGATGAGACTCCAGCCTGTGTTGACACCATGAATGTGGACACCTAACTTTGCCCTGATTTGTAACTTGTAGTGTCTGTGAGATAATAAATGGGTGTTGCTAAATGTATGGTAATTTGTGACACAAAAACAGAAAACTAATATACATTCTGTTCTGAAATTCGTGTTCTTTTATATGTTGGATGAGTCTTAGAACCTGACATAGGTACACAGCAAATATTTAACTAAGTAAGTGAATGTTATTTTTTTTTGAAGCCATAATTGAGAATACTACCTTACCAATAGAAGGTACTGACACTCTTCATTTCAAAAAAAAGGCCATGAAGATCTTCGGGCGATATAAACTCCCTAAACTGCTCACCACTGATTTTGTTATTTTCACAGAGACCCATGTAAATAGTTATTACAGGTGGATTATCAGATGAAGTTGATTTTCCAGGTAACATTTGTAAACTAGTGTTTGAGTTTCAAAAATTCAGAACCTCTCCTAAAATAGTTTATGGGACATCACTATCATATAAATGAGATAAATATACATATTAATTTAAGACCATTCTACGTATGTTTAATCTATAAGCAAGCTCATAGTATTCTAAGAAAATAATCACCTTGGCAATTTGGACATGTCCATTTCTAGTTAATTGATTCATTTAACATACAAAAGAAATTACACCAAATGCTGCTAAGTTTGAGTAGAAACTGTAGTTACATATTGATCAAAATGTTGTAAACTAGTATAAATATTTAGAAAAGCAATTTGAAAAGTCTGAATGAAAAATTTGATAGTAAAATTACCCTATAATACATTAATCAGAGTGTTTCTTAAAATATATGTGAATAAAAAAGCCAAAAGTAACATTAAAATGAAAATATTAATTCTGGTATTTTCTATGAAAGCAAAGAGAGTAAACCACAATGTGACTCAGCAACAAAGAAGTATATATATATTATGGTGCACAAACTATCTGAATAGTATATTAAATAGCTATAAAATTATAATTATCAAAACTAAAGAAAACATGAAAATTTAGTACGCAATTGTAATATTCAAAGCACAACAGAAGGGCACATAAGAATAAGCAAAATGGCTGAATATGGGATGTATAAAATGTTTGAATTTGGGAATAAATGGTGACTTAGGTATATGCACCCAACCGTCTCTATGACTCTCCCCTCACCCCCATGCTACACACGCTGCATCAAATACAAATCTACCATACTGTCAAAAGTTTAGAAACATGATTAAGGAAATTTACAGAGAGAAAAGTTCCTCATAATTTTGGTACTGAAAACGTATCCCCAAACTTTGAGATATTTTGCTAGCATCAGTGGTTTGGAGAACTAATTTAAAGAAATATAATTTGCTTAGTGAACACCCTCCAGTATGCTCTCTCCTTCTCTTATACTTCTTAAATAGGAAAACAAAAACAAAAACACTGGACAACAGGATTAGCCATGCAATCTACAAGGACCACTACCTTGTAACTATTTCCTATTCTTGAACAACAGCTTTTGAATGTAGTTGCTCTAGGATGATCCAAGGCAGGAAAGATATCAAAGAGAAAGACAGTAAATAATCCCTGAGCCAAAAATAAAAGCAGCAGGAAAGAGATCATGAATAGCCATATTCTATAAAATAAATGAAGACCAGGTGAAAAACATCTGTAAAAATTAGATAACAGAGCAGCTTTACCAACATAAAGAGAAAACCATGAAGAGATCAAATTCCTTTGCACAGCCACCTGCAGCGGCAGCTTCCTCTTAACAGTCTTCCAGCTGGAAAATCCCGACATTGGCCATACATGTTTCTATCACCAGGCTCTTCATATTAAAGTTCAACAAGAAAATTTCAAGAGTATCCTTGTGGCAATGATATGGGCAAAGGGACTTTTCTTGCCATGTTTGTAGAGAAGATCAGACCAGAATAGACTTCCCCATGTAAAGAATAAACCAAAAATATCTAAACCATGAAAAGTTTCTGTAAAAAAGGATGACTATATATAACTCAAGAGGGAGAAGAACAGTTTATTTTTGAAAAAACAATTCTTTAGGGGGAAAAAGAATATTACAGAGGATATACCTTGTGATTGCAATAAAATTAGATATAAGATGGAACATGAAATGAGAGATGAATCAGTAGACAAAATCTGCTGATACATTACAGAACTAAAAGTAGCCCCAGAAGCAGTGAAGAAAATAAATAATATGGTAGTGGAGATGGAAGCTTAAGAATTTTTCCAGTTCTCAGTAGGAAAAAAGACAAGGATCCATAAAATAACAGTTATGAAATTATAGGATGAATATCAAAACAAAACAAAAATTGAGATGATTAGCAATCCTCAAAGACTAGAATAAAAGAAAGTCACATAATTCTTAATGTGTAATATCCAAAAATTTTCTGAGTACAGATGCAAATTAATACAAATTAAGTTTGTTTTTTTTTTTTTTTTTTTTTGCAGTACGCAGGCCTCTCACTGTTGTGGCCTCCCCCGTTGCAGAGCACAGGCTCCAGACGTGCAGGCTCAGCGGCCATGGCTCATGGGCCCAGCCGCTCTGTGGCACATGGGATCCTCCCGGACTGGGGCATGAACCCGCGTCCCCTGCATCGGCAGGCGGACTCCCAACCACCACGCCACCAGGGAAGCCCAATACCAATTAATTTGAAATATTAATAGCAAAAAGTCACGTGTGCAATACAGTCAACATACAAATTTCAAGAACAAATATCTAAATAGAAATATAGCATAGGCAGAAGGGAAAAATATGTTGTTTCCTCTCCAACATTAGTTTAATAATGTGAATAAAATTATGAGAAAGAAATTGTCTGACTTCAAAATTCACTGTCTAGATATGCTGTCATTTATGTTAATGGCAAGAGATAAATATTCGTACATATTCATTGCTAAGAAAACTGGATAAAATTACCGAAAAACTGGCAATGAACCCAGAAGTAATTTTAAAATAAAATGAATTCTAATTAACACTTGTGAAGTGTAAGGCAAATAACAAGATCACACCAACAAATCTAGGATGTAATGGTGTGTAAAAGGAGACTGAGATTGAGCTAATTTCATTGCCTGCTGTATTAGTTTCCTATCACTGTCACAACAAACCATCACAAATTTAGTGTTGTAAAACAATACCTCTTTATTATCTCACAATTCTGTAGGTCAGGAGGCTGATGGGCTCGGCTAGTTTCTCTGGTTTGAGTCTCACAAGGCTGAAACCAAGGTGTCAGCAGGGTTGGCATTCCTTTCTGGAGGCTCTGGGGATGAATCTGCTTCAAGCTCTTTAAGGCTGTTGGCAGAATTCAGTTTTCAGTGGCTGTAGGACTGAGGTCTTATTTTTTGCTGGTGTCGGTTGGGGGTCAGTCTCAGCTTCTGGAGCTGCCCACATTTCTTAGCTCATGGACCCTTTCTCCATCTTCAAAGACTGTTTTGGAGGGTTGAGTCCTTCTCATCCTTCAGATCTCTCTGATCTTCCTTTCTGCCCCATCTCTCTTCTTCTTCCAAACATCTCTCTCTGACTAACTCTTCTGCCTTCCTCTTCCACTTCTAGGGCATATTTAAGGGCTCATGTGATTACATGGGACCTTTCTATAACCTTAGACTATCTCCCTATCTTAATATGACCTCATGACATCTACAAAATCTCTTCACAGCACTACCTCGATTATTGTATGATTGAATAATCAGGGGACAGAAATCTTGGGGGTGGGAGGACAGCTTGAAATTCTGCCTACCACACCTGTCAAAGGAGGTATTCAGACATATCTTCATGTTGTTGGTGATGATTCATAAATATAACTTCAAGAAATATTTTTTAACTGAAAGATAATTATTAAGAAATTTAAAAATAGGGTATGTTTCCTCCAAATCATTCAAGAGAAATGAGAAAAGAGAAAACTCAAATTAGATAGCAACATAGATAAAGGAAAATGGAAGGAAGGAAACATGTAAACAAAAATATTAGAAAGAACTAAAATTTATAATTATATTATTAGAGACGATATGTGAAAATAAGTGCAAAGAAAGTATAAAAATATTACATGAAAATGTGGAAAGTTGTTTAAGTAACCACAGAGTGAGAAGCACTTATGATATAAAATACAGAATCCATGTAAGAAGAGATTGGCTATGCCAACTAAATAAAGGGTAAATATTTCCACATATCAAGAAACAATAAAATCAAAAGACACAGTGGAAAACTAGTTGATGCACAGTTCCTACAAATCAAAGAACCCAACAGAAAAATAAGCAAAGGAAATGGATTGAGCACTGACAGAAAAACAAAGATTTTTTAAACATTTGAACAGATACTCTACTCATTAGAAGAAAAATAAAGATGAAAATATGGAGAGGTTCTATCTTTGCCCTATCAGAGTAGCAAAATGCAGAATGTCTGATAAATATTTTGTAAAGGAAACATCTTTTATATTGCTGCTGGGAGTTAAGATGCATATAAACTCAATGGAGGGTAACTGGGCAATGCGTCTCTTGTTCTTTTTTTTGAAGAAACTTTATTTTAGAGCAGTTTTTTGACTTACAGGAAAATTGTGAAAACGTTTGCCAAGACCTCACACCTGGTTTCCCCTGTTATTAATATCTTCCATTAGTATGGTACATTTATCACAATCAACCAACCAGTATTGATACATTATTATTAACTAAAGTCTATACATTACAAAGATTTCCTCTTTTTTTGCCTAAAGTCCTTTTTCTGTTCCAGATGTATCCAGGTACCAATTTTAATTAGTCATCAGGCCTCCTTAGGCTCCTGCTGGTTATAGCATTTTCTTAAACTTTCCTGGCTTTTGATGACTTTGGCAATGTTGAAGAGTACTGGTCAAGTGTTTTGTAGCCTGTCTCTCAATTGGGATTTGTCTGTTGTTTTTTCTCATGATTAGTCTGGGTATGCATTTTTGGAAGGAAGATCGTATAGGAAAAGTGCCATTCTCATGATACCGTATCAAGGGAATATATCATCAACACAACTTACTACTGCTTTTCATCTCGATCACTTGACTGAAATAGTTGGTCAGGTTTCTCCACTATAAAGTTGCTCTTTTTTTTTTTCCCTTTCCATACTGTGCTTTTTAAAAGAAAGTCACATAGCTCTGCTTTTACCATTTGTCCTAGGGTTCCATCTGTCTGTTTTCTTTATTTTTTTATTTTTTATTTCCATTTTTTTAGTATAGTTTTTAGCTCTTGTTATCACTGGTGGATTTGTTTTTTGGTTTGGTTGCTCTCTTCTTTCTTTTCTTATTACTTTTTAATTTTTAATATTTATTTTACTTTAATAACTATTTTATTTTATTTATTCTTTCCTTCTTCCCTATTTCCTTCTTCCTTTATTTCCTTCCTTCCTTCAGTCCTTTCTTTCTTTTTCTCTCCCTTTTCTTCTGAGCCACATGGCTGACAGGGTCTTGGTGCTCAGCCAGGTGTCAGGCCTGTGCCTCTGAGGTAGGAGAGGTGAGTTCAGGACATTGGTCCACCAGAGACCTCCCAGCTCCATGTAATATCAAACAGTGAAAGCTCTCCCAGAGATCGCCATCTCAATGTTAAGACCCAGCTCCACTCAACGACCAGTAAGCTACAGTGCTGGACGCGCTATGCCAAACAGCTAGCAAGACAGGAACACAGTCCCACCCATTAGCAGAGAGGCTACCTAAAATCATAATAAGGTTACAGGCACCCAAAAACATACCACTGGACGTGGCTCTGCCAACCAGAAAGACAAAATCCAGCCTCATCCACCGGAACACAGGCCCAGTCCCCTCCACCAGGAAGGTTACACAACCCAATGACACAACCTCACCCACTGGGGGCAGTCACAACGGGAACAACAAACCTGCAGCCTGCGAAAAGGAGACCCCAAATACAGTAAGTTAAGCAAAATGAGAAGGCACAGAAACACACAGCAGATGAAGGAGCAAGGTAAAACCCACCAGACCAAACAAACGAAGAGGAAATAGGCAGTCTACCTGAAAAAGAATTCAGAGTAATGATAGTAAAGATGATCCAAAATCTTGGAATTAGAGTGGAGAAAATACAAGAAACATTTAACAAGGATTTAGACAAACTAAGGAGCAAACAAACAATGATGAACAACACAGTAGATGAAATAAAAAATTCTCTAGAAGGGAGCAATAGCAGAATAACTGATACAGAAGAACGGATAAGTGACCTGGAAGATAAAATAGTAGAAATAACTACCACAGAGCAGAATAAAGAAAAAAGAAAGAAAAGAACTGAGGACCGTCTCAGAGACCTCTGGGACAACATTAAACGCACCAACATTCAAATTATAGGGGTCCCAGAAGAAGAGAAAAAGGGACTGAGAATGTATTTGAAGAGATTATATTTGAAAACTTCCCTAATATGGGAAAGGAAATAGTCAATCCAGTCCAGGACATGCAGAGTCCCCAAAAGGATAAATCCAAGGAGAAACACACCAAGACACATATCAACCAAAGTATCAAAAATTAAATACAAAGAAAAAATATTAAAAGCAGCAAGGGAAAAACAACAAATAACATACAACGGAATCCCCATAGGTTAACAGCTGATCTTTCAGCAAAAACTCTGCAAGCCAGAAGGGAGTGGCAGGACATATTTAAAGTGATGAAAAGGAAAAACCTACAACCAAGATTACTCTACCCAGTAAGGATCTCATTCAGATTCAGTGGAGAAATTAAAACCTTCACAGACCAGCAAAACCTAAGAGAACTCAGCACCACCAAAACAGCATTACAATAAATGCTAAAGGCACTCTCTAGGCAGGAAACACAAGAGAAGGAAAAGACCTACAATAACAAACTCAAAACAATTAAGGAAATGGTAATACGAACATAAATATCGATAATTACCTTAAATGTAAATGGATTAAATGCTCCAACCAAAAGACACAGACTGGCTGAATGGATACAAAAACAAGACCATATATATGCTGTCTACAAGAGACCCACCTCAGACCTAGAGACACATACAGACTGAAAATGAGGCGATGGAAAAAGATATTCCATGCAAATGGATATCAAAACAAAGCTCGAGTAGCAATATTCATATTAGACAAAATAGACTTTAAAATAAAGACTGTTACAAGACACAAAGAAGGACACTACATAATGATAAGGGATCAATCCAAGAAGAAGATACAACAACTGTAAATTTTATGCACCCAGCACAGGAGCACCTCAATACATAAGGCAAATGCTAACAACCAGCCATAAGAGGGAAAATCAACAGTAACACAATCATAGTAGGGGACTTCAACACCCCACTTTCACCAATGGACAGATCATCCAAAATGAAAATAAATAAGGAAACACTAGCTTTAAATGACACATTAAACAAGATGGACTTAATTGATATTAATAGGACATTACATTCAAAAACAACAGAATACACTTTCTTCTTAAGTGCTCATGGAACATTCTCCAGGATAGATCATATCCTGGGTCACAAATCAAACCTTGGTAAACTTAAGAAAACTGAAATCATATCAAGTATCTTTTCTGACCACACCACTATGAGACTAGATATCAATTACTGGAAAAATATGTAAAAAATACAAACACATGAAGGCTAAACAATACACAGCTAAATAACCAAAAGATCACTGAAGAAATCAGAGAGGAAATCAAAAAATACCTAGAAACAAATGACAATGAAAACATTACAACCCAAAACCTATGGGATGCAGCAAAAGCAGATCTAAGAGGGAAGTTTATAGCAAGACAATCTTACCTCAAGAAGCAAGAAACATCTCAAATAAACACCCTAAACTTACACTTAAAGAAAATAGGGAAAGAAGAACAAAAAAACCCCAAGGTTAGGATAAGGAAAGAAATCATAAAGATGAGATAAGAAATGAAGGAAACAATAGCAAAGATCAAAAAAAACTAAAAGCTGGTTCTTTGAGAAGATAAACAAAACTGATTAACCATTAGCCAGACTCATCAAGAGAAAAAGGGAGAAAAATCAATAGAAATGAAAAAGGAGAGGTAACAATTGACACTGCAGAAATACAAAGGATCATGAGAGATTACTACAAGCAACTATATGCCAATAAAATGGACAACCTGGAAGAAATGGACAAATCCTTAGAAAGCACAACCTTCCGAAGCTGAACCCGGAAGAAACAGAAAATATAAACAGACCAATCACAAGCACTGAAATTGAAACTGTGATTACAAGTCTTCCAACAAACAAAAGCCCAGGACCAGATGGCTTCACAGGTGAATTCTATCAAACATTTAGAGAAGAGCTAACACCTACCCTTCTCAAACGTTTCCAAAATATAGCAGAGGTGGGAACGCTCCCAAACTCATTCTACAAGGCCACCATCACCCTGATACCAAAACCAAAGTGGTCACAAAAAAAGAAAACTACAGGCCAATATCACTGATGAACACAGATGCAAAAATCCTCAACAAAATACTAGCAAACAGAATCCAACAGCACATTAAAGGATCATACACCATGATCAAGTGGGGTTTATCCCAGGAATGCAAGGATTCTTCAATATACGCAAATCGAGAGAGTGGCATGGACATATATACACTACCAAACGTAAAATAGATAGCTAGTGGGAAGCAGTCGCATAGCACAGGGAGATCAGGTCAGTGCTTTGTGACCACTTAGAGGGTTGGGATAGGGAGGGTGGGAAGGAGGGAGATGCAAGAGGGAAGAGATATGGGAACCTATGTATATGTATAACTGATTCACTTTGTTATAAAGCAGAAACTAACACACCATTGTAAAGCATTTATACTCCAATAAAGATGTAAAAAAATATAAAATAAAACTACATAGATCTGTAACAATTGTCATCAAAGCCAAAAAAATATACGAAAATCAATCAATGTGATACACCATATTAACAAATTGAAGGAGAAGAACCATATGATCATCTCAGTTGATACAGAAAAAACTTTTGACAAAATTCAATAGCCATTTATGATAAAAACCCTCCAGAAAGTAGGCATAGAGGGAACTTAATCTCAATATAATAGAGGCCATATATGACAAACCCACAGCCAACATCATTCTCACTGCTGAAAAACTGAAATCATTTCCACTAAGATCAGGAACAAGACAAGGTTGTCCACTCTCACCACTATTATTCAACATAGTTTTGGAAGTTCTACCAAGCAATCAAAGAAGAAATAGAAATAAAAGTAATCCACATTGGAAAAGATGAAGTAAACCTGTCACTGTTTGCAGAAGACATGATACTGTACATAGATAATCCTAAAGATGCTACCAGAAAACTACAAGAGCTAATTAATGAATTTGGTAAAGTAGCAGGATACAAAATTAATGCACAGAAATCTCTTGCATTCCTGTACACTAATGGTGAAAAATCTGAAAGAGAAATTAAGGAAACACTCCATTTACCACTGCAGCAAAAAGAATAAAATACCTAAGAATAAACCTACCTAAGGAGACAAAAGAACTATATGCAGAAAACAATAAGACACTGTTGAAAGAAATTAAAGATGATACCAACAGATAGAGAGATATACCATGTTCTTGGATTGGAAGAATCAACATTGTGAAAATGACTATACTACCCAAAGCAATCTACAGATTCAATGCAATCCCTATCAAACTACCACTGGCATTTTTCACAGAACTAGAACAAAAAATTTCACAATTTGTATGGAAACACAAAAGACCCCGAATAGCCAAAGCAATCTTGAGAAAGAAAAACGGAGCTGGAGGAATCAGGCTCCTGGACTTCAGACTATACTACAAAGTTACTGTAATCAAGACAGTATGGTACTGGCACAAAAACAGAAATATACATTAATGGAACAGGATAGAAAGCCCAGAGATAAACCCATGAACATATGGTCAGCTTATTTTTGATAAAGGAGGCAAGAATATACAAGAGAGAAAAGACCACCTGTTCAATAAATGGTGCTGGGAAAACTGGACAGCTACATATCAAAGAATGAAATTAGAACACTCCCTAACACCATACACAAAAATAAACTCAAAATGGATTAAGTAACTAAATGTAAGGCCAGACACTATTAAACTCTTAGAGGAAAACATAGGCAGAACACTCTATGACATAAATCACAGCAAGATCCTTTTTTACCCACCTCCCAGAGAAATGGAAATAAAAACAAAAATTAAAAAATTGGACCTAATGAAACTTAAAAGCTTTTGCACAGCCAAGGAAGCCATAAACAAGATGAAAAGAGAATGCTCAGAATGGGAGAAAATATCTGCAAACAAAGTAACTGACAAAGGATTAATCTCCAAAATTTACAAGCAGCTCAATATCAAAAAAACAAACAACCCCATCCAAAAATGGGCAGAAGACCTAAATAGACATTTCTCCAAAGAAGATATACAGATTACCAACAAACACATGAAAGGATGCCCAACATCACTAATCATTAGAGAAATGCACATCAAAACTTCAATGAGGTATTACCTCACACCATTCAGAATGGCCATCATCAAAAAATCTACAAACCACAAATGCTGGAAAGGTTGTGGAGAAAAGGGAACCCTCTTGCACTGTTGATGGGAATGTAAGTTGATACAGCCACTATGGAGAACAGTATGGAGGTTCCTTAAAAAACTAAAATGGAACTACCATACGACCCAGCAATCCCACTACTGGGCATAAACCCTGAGAAAACCATAATTCAAAAAGAGTCATGTACCACAGTGTTCATCGCAGTACTATTTACAATAGCCAGGACATGGAAGCAACCTAAGTGTCCATCGACACATGAATGGATAAAGAAGATGTGGTGCATACATACAATGGAATATTACTCAGCCATAAAAAGAAACGAAATAGTTATTTGTAGTGAGGTGGATGGACCTAGAGTCTGTCATACAGAGTGAAGTAAGTCAGAAGGAGAAAAACAAACACCATATGCTGACACACATATATGGAATCTAAAAAAAAAAAAATTCTTTTGAAGAACGTAGGGGAAGGATTGGAATAAAGACGTAGAGAACGGACATGAGGATATGGGCAGTGGGAAGCGTAAGCTGGGATGAAGTGAGAGAGTGGCATGGACATATATACACTACCAAATGTAAAATAGATAGCTAGTGGGCAGCAGCCTCATAGCACAGGGAGATCAGCTCGGTGCTTTGTGACCACCTAGAGGGGTGATATATGGAAGGTGGGAGAGAGGTGCAAGATGGAGGAAATATGGGGTGTATGTATATATATAACTGATTCACTTTGTTATAAAGCAGAAACTAACACAGCATTGTAAAGCAATTATACTCCAATAAAGATGTTATAAATAAATAAATAAATAAATAAAAGAAAGTCACTTAGCACCGTCCAAACTTAGGGAATGGAAAGTGATGCTCTAATTCTTTAAAGATGAAGTAGTTACAGAAATTACTGCATTTGGAATTCTTCAGCATGGGAGATTTTTCTATTCACTTCCATTTATTTATTTAGTCATTTATTTACATCAGTATGGACTCATGGATACTTATTCTATACTTTAGGTTATAATTTGCTACTACTTTATTCATTTTGTTGATGAGATGTTTATAGCTTTGGCCATTGAGAACTCTTTTCATCGTTTCCTGTATCTCATTTACATACTCCCACCATTGTGGCCTTTATTTTTTAGCACTTTTTTACTTTCTGGAACTATAAAATATTCCACACTCATTTTGTATATTTTCTGCCCCAATCATAAAATCATTTACTCAAGGAGTCCTGGCTCTATTTATTCGAGAATGGTACGGAAACTAAGATGTGGATGCCAGGTGTGTTGATGCTACTGAGGTGTAACTGCTTCTAGGTCCTCTCGGCTGACACTAACAGAGCAAGAAAATATGTGTGTACACTAATCCACGTGTATAAAAATATCTATGAATATTTCTATATGTAACCATCCGTGGCTATAATAAAGTAAATATGAATTCATACTGATGCCTCCAACTGTAATGAATTACCATATAATTTACCATAACATCCTATTCCAGTGGTGAAAACAATGTCTTTTAAATATAAATACACATCCAACAATTTCAATCATATAGACCAATTCATACATGTACCAAAAGGCATATGCAAAAATACATTCAATTTAGCACTGTGATAAAGTCAAGATGTGAAAAAATAACATAAGAAATGTTTTTAATTTCAGTAGAAATGTAAATAATGTTAATTGAGGCAATTTCTTGTGTTACCTAGGACATTTTCAATGCTGAAAAATCTAAGCAGCACAGGTAACACTCAGTAACCTGGTGTTACCTGTGCTGTTTAGACTGTAAGTCAGGAAGAGGTTTCTGTAGGAATGTGGAAATTTACATCAAATAAAATATATCAAATATTTAAATACATACATGCTTTTTAATCAATGATTGAATTTCTAGGAATTTATTTTAGGGCAATAATCTGGGATTTTTGAAAGCTTAGCTATCAGATTGACTGCTACAAAATCAGTCACATCCTAGTCACCACATGCTCATAATAAGATATAACCTTGAGTTCAGCAACAGGGTTTGGCTAAATATATTTTGATAAAGCCATATAATAGGTATAATACTGTAGTGTACTAAAATCACAATTTTAAAAGAAATATGAATCTTGGATAATAAGGATATTGGTGGAGTATTGTAAGTGATAAAAGAAAATCACAAAATTACAAAATGTAGGGTTTATTTTTAAAAGAGAGTGTGTATTATACATGTGTACATATATATGTATATGTGAACAATGGTTATCTCTAACTTAGGAATTTTAAGTTATTTTAAATGTTAAATATAATTTTCTGTCATATTTTTACCTTATACTTTCCTATAGAAAATTTTAAAATTTCATAATGTGCACATATTACTTTTGCAATCAGCATTTACGTGTGTATAGAGAAGAAACCCCTCAATAAGACATGAACAAAGGACTATGGGCAATTGTTTTTCTCACAGTTTTCTGTATTTTTATTGTAATGTCTTTTAAATGAAATAAAAAGTATAATGGCCTTGCTGATTTCTAATTTCTTTTCTTCAAATTTTAGGTTTGGATTATCATTTCCATTTTAAAAGTCTGTAGTAAGAACCTGGACCCAAATGGAAAAATCAACTGCAGGTAACAAGGCTGAAGAGGACAGCCAGAAAGCCATAGGGAAACAATCAGAACCCCATACTCTGCCAGCTGAGTGGGAATTAGGTCAGTCAGCCCACACTTAGGTCAATACTCCATGGGACCAAACCATAATTGGCCAGAATCCCATCAGCAGTCTCACTGGTGGCCCATTTGAAGTTTTGTAGAACCTCTTCACTTCCTTTCTCAATCTGGACATCATAATCCTTCATTTCTCCTTCAGGTGAGCTCCCTTCTGTTGAGAAAGGGATTTTGTCTTTTTGTTTATTTTTCCCTTTTTTTGCAATTTCAGCAACAGTTAAGCAGACAAATGACCTTAGAGGTATACCAGCTTGCCTAAAGAAAGGAAACCATTTCCTCAGGATGCAAAAAAGTAAATGATGTGATCACATAAGTTACTAGAAATCATTCCATTTAGCTGGTTACAGGGATGCCTGAATCACATATCAGAGATGGATGCCTGCTGTGACACAAATACCCTAAAATTTAGTGATGTAGCAGAATTTAATACTGGTATATCCAACACCATCTATAAAGCTGTCGGTTGGTTCCCTTGTGTTTCTAATGAAAGAACACCAGCACAGAGTACAAACGCACACGCACACCCCTCAACATTTCTCAGATGCAAACTTTCAACTTGAGTAGCAGAAACATGTTACCAGATTTCTGCAAGAAAAGAGAACATTTCATTTTGGGTATTTTTAGGGAGAGTAAGGGCAGTGGTATTAGTAGCCTGCATATAAAAGAATGTGGCCACAAAAGACGTGTTATTTTTCAATTCTGAATGAGACTTTAAAGCAATCTCAAATCCTATGTATTATACAGAACTGAGATAATCTCATTTGTTCACAGTGTTGGCAAAGACAGCATTAAAATATTCTGTCTTCAGTTGTGGTGTGTACTTTTATTATTTTGGGGAAGGGAAAATTAAATAGTATTTTTAAAATTCTGTACTCAAAGTCTATCACAGACTCACACATGCACACACACATACATATATATACATTTGCTTTCTATCAATTAACTTAGGGTACTCTCGCTACTTACATAATTATGCTAACATATGAAAATAATGAAAAGACATGGAAAATTCACACATTTTGCTTTCCCCAGCTTCTAAATGACAAAAGTATTGGCATTAAGCCACCTGTAAAATAAGTTATGCTTCTACAAAGTGAATGGATTATCAGAAAGAGATAAGTTTCCAAGGCCTTTCTAAAACCTTTTGGAAATAAAAGCAGATTCAGAGCTCAGGGAAAACATTCACTTTGTTATTCTAAAGAGATCAGAATTTTTTAAACCTTTACATAGAGATAGGACTAACTTGTCTTTTAAAATCATGACTATTTGACAATTCTTATTCCTGTCTTCTGAGGTGGAATATCTTTTCCAGGTGGGTTTTCCAAAAAGAGACAGTGAGAGTCTCCCAGGCAATACCAGGCATTGACTCGGTGGGAAAGGTGAGCTTTGTCTCATTTTGCAAAGGTTGTGTTGAGAGTAGTGAGTTAGAGAGAAGCATAAGGTCTAGTTCTTCAGCATTTCATTCACAAGGACATGTGTGTACTTTTTAAGGTTTGTAAGACACTCTTATGCACACTTACTTTTTAAATATATGCCAACAACCTTCTGAGGGTAGAAAAGACATGTACTGTTAATATCACTTCAAACACGTTGAGGAAACGGAGACACAGATAAGCTCCCGGCTGGGACTTATGGAGAGTCAGGAAGTAAGCATCAGGATCAGGACACAGACTTCACTTTTTTTTTTTTTTTTTTTTCCCAGTACGCGGGCCTCTCACTGTTGTGGCCTCTCCCACTGCGGAGCACAGGCTCCAGACGCGCAGGCCCAGCGGCCATGGCTCACGGACCCAGCCACTCCACGGCACGTGGGATCCTCCCGGACCGGGGCACGAACCTGTGTCCCCTGCATCAGCAGGTGGACTCTCAACCACTGCGCCACCAGGGAAGCCCCAGACTTCACTTCTGACTTTAAAATCTCCATTCTTTCCAACATATTAAACAATTTTGAATGCTCAGCAGTGTTAGGGTACTAGGTTTTGCCCCAGATTTTTAAAATTAGAACTTCAGGGGATAAATCTTAGGGAAATACGTATTTTATCAACTCTCCAAGGGATGCTTATATGAGACTAAGTATGTTATCACATGATTAAATCATTTGTCCTTTTGTGTGTGTGTGTGTGTGTGTAGGTCACTTTTAAAGTACAAAAAATATAATTTCATGAAACATCAAATATGTTGTCTCACTTTGAAAGAGGTTCCAATGGGGGCATATGATTCGCAGAGGAGGCTTCTAGGTCTTTCTGAACACTAATGTCAGACAAATCCTGGGGTGTATAAAGAATTCAATTTATAAACACTGAAACCTTCTCAGGAAAATTCTGTAGGCGTCTGAATAACTATGCCAAGAAAATGAGAACAAAAAAAAAGGAATCAAAGTCAAGATTATTTTTTTCAGTGACTAGCAAATCATACTCTTTTCTTCTGTATGTATTTTTCAAACCTGGCAGCACTTCCTTTCCTTCTAGTGTACCTCAGGATGATATACACGATCTCTGAAACCTGGCTGGAGATGAAAACTTTATTGGGCAACTAAATATTTAGAGGTATGAAGTTTGAAGTTCAAGTACTTGTCTACATGTGTAGAAGAGTTTGTGGCTTGTTTCATTCAACAAATATTTACATATCAGGCACGAAGTCAGGTACTAAAGGTACGAAAAAAAAAATGGAACACAGCTCCATCCTCTAGAAATACGAAACAGAGGGAAAGACATGAGAAAACACAATAGAATGACCCGTAAGAACTGAAGTCCTAAAGGCAGGGCTTTGACTTTATTTTGTTTGCTGCTGAATCTTGGGACCTAGACTATCAACAGGAACACGCAGGGGCTCAATAAATATCTGTGGAATTAAGAATTTGATAATGATAATTTTTATTCAAGTATCAGGCTGCTCCTAGAGATGATAAGTTTTTCTCACTTTCTTGTATATTTGCATATTTGTGAGCTCTACAGTCATTTTACTGCCTTGTAGGTGACCTTCAAAAATGTAGTTTAAACAGTATCTAATTCTCTTACCTGTGGCCTCCTACCCCTGAGGACCATCACTAAGTTTCTTTTCCTCCCCTTTTGCTGATTAGCTTATATGACCTCTATGAGCATCCCAAACTATCACTGAATGAGGTTTTTAGGCAAACGTACCTTCTTTCTTTTGTTTAAAAGAAAGGAATTGAGATACTACTTGGTAATGAGACACTAAGGAATCAATTATAAGGCTCTTTGCCCCTCTTTACTGGGAGATAAAATGATGAAATTATCTGTGTCCTATGCGATGAATGCTGTTGTGAGCCTCCTAGACCCCCTTCAGGACCAAGGCCCTCATTCCCCCAACTGCCAGGAGGGTTGGCAGCTGATGGCACTCCTAGAATTGCCCTTGTCCAAGGTCATGCCCCCTCCCCAGAGGCAGACCATGTCTAGTGACTTGTCCATGTACCTCAAGGCATGACAACTTTGAAGGGCCATCCTAGCCCAGAGTTCACTATGGGATAATTTGAGGCCTTTGTTGAGACTGCACGGATGTTCAACCTCTTCCTCTGCCCACCTGGTGCCTCCACTTCCTCACAGGTGTTCCCAAGAGTTCTTTCCAATAAATCTCCTGCACACACATCTTAGTTGCATAACCTACATCCCAGACAACCCAATTTTACATTAAGGCGTATTTGGTTTTTGCATAACTATGATGAAGTCACTTCACATCCCTGGGCTTCAATTTTATTCTATCTGTAACGTTAAAAGCTTGAAGTGGGTGATGTCCAAGGGCCTTCCTACCCCTACAGTTGTATGATATCACCATTCAATAATGTTATTATGAGACAGATAAGTGGCAAAGTCCACAGATTTTTGAAAGAAAGAAATGATGATTATTAAAAATTTTGTAGGGGAGTATTTGGCTAGTACTGTTCAAATCCAATTTTCGTATCAAGATGACACAAAAGTACCTTCTTTATCTTCTAGAAGACAATCCTCTAAGAATTTTATTTCTGACTTGTGGAGCTGATAAAGGAGTTTTCCTTGCCTTGAGCAAGGACTGACAGAATTGGCTAGTAAGTATCTCACTTGGAGCTCAGTGAAAGCACGAGGAAGTAAACACGTAAAAATGGAACAGAATCAAGGTGGTGAAAAGTCCTAAAAGGCCTCCAACTGGCTAAACGTTTGGAACCGAGTTTTGTAATGCGACCAGGGTTGTTGCTGTTATACGACTACTGACAGCCTCCTCACCTCTCAACCACCATGCGCTGGACATGTGCTATGTGTGTGCTTAGTCCTGCTGAAACAGGCACAGTAACTTGGCAAGCTTGTTATCGTCTCCATGTTTGGAGACGCTAAGAATGGAGTCAGAGAGGGTAAGTCACTGGCACAAGGAAGGGTCCATGACCAGCTACTGCTTGAGCTAGGATTTAAGTTGAATCTGTCTCCATACCTTGTTCTCGTTCTTCTCATCTACATCACGTCCCGGAGGGCAGAGTTTCCGGGCCAAGGAAGTATACTGAGAGACAAGTATGTACCAAAACACAAAGACTGTGTCATGAAGGCTCCTAAAATGATTCATTTAATCCCCAAAATTGGGATTGGAGTAACCAAATATGGTCTGATTGGGATAACCCACGACAGCTCTTTTAGAAAGTTTGGATTGGATATACAATAAAGACTTTGTAAGATCTTCATCAGAGAACAGGTGTGTGTCTTTGCAGGGGTACATGTGTGCTTGAGGAGTGGAAACTCAACCTGCAGTATCTTGGCAGTGTCTAGCACATAATGGATATATAATAAATACTTGTTGAACTGTTGAAGGTACTGCTTACACTGAATCTCCTGGCATTAGTACAGCACCAAACTATTCATTCAAATAATTGGTTATTAGATGACAGATAAAGGAATGGATGAATAAAAACATAAATAAAACTTCAGAACGTTCTTTTTTTGTTCCCACTCAGCTTTAGCCAGGTAAGTTCTCCTTGTCTTTCAGCTGGAAAGTATCTCAGAAATATCCTCCTTCATCCCCATCCCTACCTTCACTCTCAGGAGATCAGGTTGTCCAGTTAAGGATTCCATAGTATTCTGGACATTCCTTTCTCAGTGTTCATCAAAGTTTGCAATTACATATTTGAGTGATTATTTCACTAAATCTTTTTATTTTTGGCTGTGTTGGGTCTTCATTGCTGCACACGGGCTTTCTCTAGTTGTGGCGAGTGGGGGCTACTCTTGGTTGTGGTGCATGGGCTTCTCATTGCGGTGGCTTCTCTTGTTGTGGAGCACAGGCTCTAGGCGCGCGGGCTAAGTAGTTGTGGTGCGCGGGCTTAGTAGCTGTGCTGCGTGGGCTTAGTTGCTCCATAGTATGTGGGATCTTCCTGGACCAGGGATCGAACCCCATGTCTCCTGCATTGGCAGGCGGATTCTTAATCATTGCGCCACCAGGGAAGTCCCTTAACTAAATCAAAGTTCCATACAGGCTAGACTCTTTCCCTCTCTTTTTTTCATTATATCTCTGGAAGTTACACAATTCCTCCCACATAGATGTAACTTAAATATTTATTGTATATGTGGATAGACGGATGCATTAGTACTGAGTGGATGAATGGAGAAAGAGAGAAAGTGAAAGAGAGAAGACAGAAGAGAGAAGACGAAGAAGGAGAAAAAGGAGGAGGAGGAGAAGGGGGAGGGGAAACGGGGGAGGAGGAGGAGGAAGAAGAAGAAGAAAAGGAGAGAAGAATCAGGGAAACCAAGTAGATATTTTGGTTTTCTTACCATTTGGTGGAAATGAAAAAGTTGGAAAGGATCTAAATCTCAGTGTAAAAAAAGAAAAACAAAATAAAACAAAAACCAAAAAGAAGATCCAGGAGAATGGCAGAGGCTAAAGAGGAGTTTGGAAAACTATGCTTCATTTAGAAGGGGTGGATTAATTGCATCATTTGATATACAAACATGATTCTTCCACTGGGAATCTGTAGAATTTGAGACTTGGAGAAGTCAAGACTCGGGAGGTAGTTTAGAAGGGGACATGCATGCCTATAACAGTTGATCGTATTAAAAAATAAAAAGTCGATGCTGAGGGAACGACATCCATTCATTGGGAAAGAAGATGCGCCAGCCCACCAAAAGAAGCCAGCCAAAAAATGGTCAGAGAGCCAGGGGGCCTGACTGACTGACTGAGTCAGAGAAGTCAAGAGTGGGAGAGTTTTAATGAAAGCAGCCATGGTTAGTGATGTCAAAGGCAGGAGAAGGGTCAGGAAAAAGAGCTGGCTCCTTTATATTCCTCATTAATCATGTGTGCTATTAAATCCAGTGGGAAGCCTGAAATGCAAAATGAGTTTCTTTTCATACTTATTTTTATAGCTATTCCTAGTTGATATGCAGAAGGAAGACTTTTCTCCTGGGTCCGTTTTTTTCTTTTTTTCCTTTTTAGAAGTTCAGAAGGCTAATTTGGAATACTGGGAATTTATTGGTCCTTTTTATAGATTTATATAAAATTCAGTCTTCAAAATAGATCCTATCTCTGACACTCACAGGTGATGGATTTACCTTATTCTACCTGGTAAGAACTACAGCCAGGCTTTACCACTTATTGGTTAAAGGCTCCAGAACTCCTACTTAGAAACCCAAAATGACCGTCACCAACTCCAGTTTCTCTCAGGGTCTGTTTCTCCTCCAACCTTTCTCAGAATTCCAGAGGTACTGGACCTTACCTGTAAAGAATCTGATTTGAAAGTCCAGTAGGAGCTTCTGCAAATATAACAAGCATCCCAGGAGTTCTGGATAGGTATCACAGTTTGCAAAACTACAATTGAATTTATGCAGAATTCATATTTGTGCATTTGCCTTTTAGAAAACTTGGTCAAATCATACATATATTTTAATCAAAGGTGAGGTGCTTTCATCAAATGTGAAGAAGTCTACCATTTTTCTTATTCATGCTAAATATCATACAGTATAAGAGCCTGAACACCTCAGTAACAAACACAATAATAAACACCTAGTGGCTTATTTGTGGAACTGCCTTTCCACGTGGGAATAAACTAGTGAATAACATTTCTTTCCATGATTCAGCACCACCAGGGGTAGAAACTTCTCCATTTAATACTGGAGTGCTTTCCATTTTTAATATTGTGTAGCCTCTATTTTATTTACTATTTATTCAATTATTCATCACGCCAGGCTTCCACCAAAGACAACATTAATCTTTATATAAAAGGCACAAAACAGGATGGGACACTGTAATTCCTCAAAAACAACAGCGCACAACATGTGCATAACTGGCCGTATTGCTGTATCATTGTGTCTTGTCACATGACACATCTGGAGTGTGTGAGCAGAGGGCAGAGAGGTCACAGAAGGCTTTCATGGTGAATAGGGTCCTCAGTTTTCACTCTGATGCTGAGATATTCAGATACTTCCTTTTGCACTACATATATCGAATGCTTCCTTTATTTTTGGAGAGTAAGGTCTTAAATTAGAGGGAAACTTCCCTTAAAATCCCATCTGGGGTGCGTTCAGCATTTCTCTTCTTGATTCTTAAAAACACATTTGTTCCGTAACACCTGGTCCTATGCTTCCACATCTCTGCACTCCCTAGAGCTTACCAGTTAAAGAAGAAAATATATATATACATATATGTATATTGTGTGTGTGTGTGTGTGTGTGTGTGTGTGTGTGTGTGTGTGTATATATATATATAAATTAAGTCTCTGCATTCAGGATACCAAATCCTTCGAAGATACCCCAAGCCTCATTTGTATGCCGAATGGCACACTAAGGTTTATAAGACAGTGGTGGGAGTGCTTCTTTGGGTACATTACTAATGGCTGTGAAGCCACTGCAGCTAAGAGATGAGAATGGAGTAAAATCCTCCGTTTGTTTAAGCTGGTAATACTTTCACCAGCTCTGTGCAGCCAAAACTCTGTGAAATTCCTTGACTCAGCACCCAAGCCATCTCCGATTATCTCGAAGAATGTGGCGACAGTTGAATGCAAAGGGGTGTTGGATGTGAAGGGGCTGTGAACAGCTGATGAAGATCGGGCTCCTAAGTCGCCTGAAAGGAAATACTTCGCTACTGTGCCTAAAGGATCCTCTGTGCAAAGGTAGCAGTGAGTGAGCACATGCTGTGAGTCCATCCTCCTTCAACGTTGTACCCTCTGGGTCTTTTCACTTCACTCCTCTCGTCCCTTGTTCCTTAAGGGCGAGCTACACATGTCTCCCGCCAAGTTCAAACGACTGCTCCTCTGTCCTCATGTGAAAAACAAAAATACAAATGATCCTTTGAGACCCATGCCAACCAGTTACACCTGCCTCTACTTTACCCACCTCATCTCCTGCCCCGTATTATGGCTCTTGGCTAATCTCCTTGCCAGCTCGATGTTCACTGAACACGTGGCAAGTGGTTCATACTCTGCCTCTTCAGTCTTAAACCCTCACCCCTGGATGACTTCCATCTACCTTCAAACTACCTAGTCAAGAGGCAGCTCGTTAGTTCCACATGATTTTTCCTGTACATTCCACATTAGCTCTACAGGCCATGGTGCAGTCCCTACTCACCTCTTGACACTTTCTGAATTGTGCCCTTTTTTAAAGCTTTAAATAAAATGCCTGGCCCTCTGGCAACGACCTCCTGTGTCTCCAGCTCTTGCACTCCTGCACTCAGAGTACGTTGATTTTGGAGGTTTAACCTCTATTTTCTCTCAATCTGTGGGTCCCCTTCTCTCATGTCCTGTCCCTTTAGCTATTCAACTTAGACCCTTCATTTTTGTCCCGTTAGCTCTCCAGCTTAGATCTTTCATTTGATTCATTTATTCATTCAACTAAATTCTTGACTTCCTAGCATTTACCAGCATTCCTCATCCCTGGGAATACAGCAGTAAGTAGTATGGACAAGATACCTCACCTTGTAGAAGGCACATTCAAACATGATCTTGTTGAACCCTCGAATCACTTGAGTTCTTATCTATCGCATCCTCCTGGAAAAACTGTACCCAAGGTTATGCTAAATGTTCTTTGCTCTGGGCTCTAACACCCCTATGCCTGAGTGCTGCTAGAAAAGACACACTGCAGAGCAGTGTGGAGTGAGAGCACGATTTGGTTAAGCAAAATCAAAGAAAATAGCTTGTCTAATAGGACTGTAATAGGATGTAACAGTAACCATCCTTGATGTCCTGAGTCCCCCACAGAACCCAATATAGTACTGTGATGATAAAACAATGACAGGTAGTATTTATTACAGTGAGTGTTGCGTAAAAAAGGTGCCCTGTGGGCAAGGCTCCCTACTGCCTTGTGCCCTTCTGTACCTCCACCACTTGGCACCATGCCCAACCCACAGAAGGTGCTAATATAGATTTGAGAAATACATCTGTATCTCACAGATGAGAAAACTGAGCCAGAGAGAAGCTCAGTAACTTTCCCGAGGTCACACACTAGCAAGTACAAGCCGGCGGCACCAACCTGAGGACGGTAGCTCTAGACTACCTGGGTCTCCAGTCCACTGCCCTGATTTCATGTCTTCGTGTCACCTCATCACGGTCACCACTAAGAGAGACATTAAGCTCAGGGAAGGCCAGGGACATGTCTCTTTTGCTCTTTTCTAGTATTACTGCCATTTGAAAGAAAAAAATGAGTAACTAAAGGAGTAAATGAATGAATAAATGAACAATTGAATATGTGGAGAGAGACAAAATTGGAGGGGTATTAATCCTTTCTAATTCGGAGGAGTAACTGTGGTTAAATATTCTGTTGTCAAAGTACTAACGCCTTTTTCTAAGTGTTTTCTCAATTTATCTTGCCACATTTGGCCTTAAGGCAGCTGTACTAAACACAGAAGGCCCAGTATATCTAAATAACCCTTCGAATAACATTTCCCCTTTGTGCTTCAGATATCTCTTCAAGAAAGAAACAGCTTTGAGTAAGTAAATCCCATTTTCATGGTTATAATTGCAGAGGCATCTGCAAGATTAAAATGTGCCATTTTCATCATGTTTTTGAACAGATATAGCAAAGCCAATATGATCTGGAAAGAGAGCAACATATTCTGAAATTTATGCTACAAGTGTCTTTAAAATGTTAAATATCCACTGTAATTCTACTGCTTCATTACAGAGTTGAACATCCTACACATTTAGTGTTCAAAGCTGAAGCCAAGGAGACAGAAGCCTCAACTTGATGTAGAAGCCTCGATTTATGGAGATGCTGTTATAAAGAATTTGCTTCTCCAGCTTGGGTGTTAGAATATTTTATCAGTTTACTGGGGTTCCCGGTGTGGCTGAGACGATGTGTGTAGAGGGGATAAAGGACAGGATATAAAAAGGGAGCCTGCAGATGGAAAGGAACGTGTGGTAAGAAATGAAATCTTCATATTCCAGACCAGTAGTTGGCAAGCTTGTCTATGTATTAGAACCACCTGGGCCACTTTAAAGACTTGGGATGCACAAGTCCTGCCCTAGACTGATGAACTCAGGCTCTCTAGGAGTGGGACTCAGGCATCAGTACATTATCAAAATCCCTAGGAAATTCCGAAATTCAGTCAAGGTTGAGAACGACTGTTCCGCGTCTCTGATGAAGACAGCTGTTAGAAAGTGGGGGGGTCACAGCAACTCATCTGTGCAATGATAAGTGTACTCCTTCAGTCTTTGCATGCTCCCTTGGCAACCTTTTGTTCTCTTTTGCTTTCTTCTATTTCTCTTTCAGGTTACGTTTAACTTTTCAAGCTCTCTTTCTTCATTGCCGTCACCTTCTCTCCTTGCAAATGGTCCATACGGAAATGATCTCTAACCAAAATTCCTACTTCATTTTACATATGTACCTTGTCCAGATTTTCAGCCAAGATCTTGCTCTGGCACTTCCTGCACTTTAGCCTTCCACAGCACCTGGGGGTTCTGATTCTATTATGAAGCCAGATGTTTGGAAGCACGCATCCATTAGAGCATAACACATGATAAAAGAAGGCTGAAATGGCTTCAAATTTCCTTTACATCACCTTGTTCTCGAAACCAATTACAGTCACACTATCGCAAGCTACCCTGAAAGCTACCAACACTTCTAAGTTTTCTCAGGTGCTATCTCTCCCTTTTCATTTCTTGCAAAGGTTTAGCAAACGTATAGATAGACTCTCCTGTCTGCACCTCAGAATCAACAGGGTTATTTTTTTCTGGTCCAAGATGATTCAGTGTCGCCATTGTTAGCACTTGTTATACATCCTGGGGAAAAAGGAGGTTGGCTTTGCCAGATCATGCACCCTGCTTTAGGAAATGTGCAGTTTATTAAATATGTAATACTTGATTTCTTTTCCAGCAAAAGTTTTTAACCATGGGCAGAGAAAAAGCACACATGTTGCAATTTAGTTGTGCAATAAATTGGTTGGCTTAATGAGCAATTATTAATGAATTAGTAACAGATAAATAAATTCCATAGATTATCCCTAAGCTTCCTTTTAGCTAATAATGATAGCATTTTTCCCACTGAACATTTTATAAGAGCTGCTAACACGTTGCCAAATTAGCAGATTTAAGTTTCATTACCTTTTGATTTCCCTATCTGCCTTCTAATGAGAGATCTAATGAGCAGAGTGGCCACAAGGAGGCAGTGAAAAAGAGAAAGAGAAAAATGAAGCAAAAAGACTAAGAAACAGAAGTGCATTCCCAGCCCCACTCACTGTGTCACACCACTGAGGACTATGTCACAGCCTCTTCTCTATAAGATTTCAGTGTATATTTGCCCTAGAACTAGGGTACTGATTCAATGTCATGAACAAAGACAATCATATCTGATACACTGAGGCAACTGGGGGAAATTTAAGAACGATTTAAAGACACATAGCACAATTCTAGTCATTTCTATTTTCACGAGGGTGTTAAAATAAATATAAAATATAGGCCCTTCAAATGAGTCTTTTTTCAATATGGTGAAAAAGAGCAGATTACCATTTTATTTTCCTTTTTAAAAATCATCTTCACGGCCAGTTTACTAGTCCTCCATGAAAATTATGATCATTACTCTGAGCTCTTATCTTGGTTTTGCTTTCCCTGCCTCCCCTCAATGGGTCACCATACTCGCATAATTAACCACACACTACCCTGAACGGCTTTGTTGTATTTTCAAATACTAAATTCTTCCTCAAATAAAGATTTACCATCTCAGAGCATATTGAAGTCAATGAGTCTTGACATTGGAAAGCAATTTAACACAAAGAAACATGGTGTAAAAGTACTGACTAAAAATAACACAGCTTAAAAATCCTACGTTGTCTCTGGCACTTGATGAATTACGTGCCCCTGAGCTAGGGAAAGCCCTTCAAGGCAGACTCTCCATTCCCTGATGCCACCAGGAGTGTATGTTATTTGACTGACCTAGCTATGGAGCTGAAGTGAACAATTTTATGGTCCTATCTAGAGATCTTTCCCAAATTATTAATTCAAAGTTATAAAATGCACAGGAAAATGATGACACTAAATCGAATGTACCATCCACAACCCAAGAGTCCCACATCGTCAGTCCCTTTGAAATGATTACTACTATTATTTTTAACATGTTTCTGAAAACCACAACCAATTCACCCACTTCATATGAGCATTGATGTTAACTTAGAAAGATAAAACATGATGTTTGGGAACAGCTACCTTACCCAGTTAAAAAACAACAACAACCACAAAAGAAAAACTGATGTTGCTGGGAGGCTAAAACCCTAGTCTTCATATTCTCGTGATTCAATCTGAATATACAGAACATATTTCATCACCCTTCCACACTACTCTCCTCTTCCTGTACTTATTTTTAAAGATAACACTTAAATAAATCACCCAGAAAGCAAGCTGATTATTATTTACTTATCAAGAGCCAACCTTTTTAGTTTTCACTGAATTAGTTATTCACAAATGAAACACAGCTCAGAAATCCCCAACATAGTGACCCAGAACATAAATTTCATGTCTTTTCCCTCTTAGAAAGCTATTTTTAATGAGTAATTATTAATGAATTCATTGCCAAATGGTGAAAGAAAACATTGCTCCACAATTAATGCAGCACTGAGTCCAGTATTTTTCCATTTCTATTAAAAGCAAGGGACTGTCCAGCAATGGAGAAATCAGTTTTTGACATACAGTCCAGTCAAGAACCCTTCTAACACTCGGTCAAGTCCTTCTTCCAGTCTCAATACTGATTATTTCTGCCCAGTACCCATTTCTCCACGTTTTCATGTATGTGTCCATCCTTCCTTATGAGGTAGTCTGTGTGCTTCAGGGAGAGCTGATCTTCAGACCTGATAAGGCTAAGACCATCCTTTTGCCTTTGCCAGCAATGGACTTAGGAACGCAGGGCTAAGCCAGTTGACTTCATGAAATTTTCTCGGCTAAAGGTATTGGTTAAATAATTGGCAAGTAACCCAATATTGGCCAATAAAACTTATCATTGACTCTAATAGAAAGGTAAGAAGAATATATTAAAGTTCCAGGAAGGGTTAAAAAAAAAAAAGAAAAAATTGGTAATGTAATTAATAGTAGAAAATAATACAAACTTCAGTGATTGCCACATCCTGTCAAAGTAATACATATTTCCTTTACTTATTACATAGAGAGGTCATTCCATTTAAAAGAAACATATTTAAATACAGATGCCTGTATCTTATCTCTTATCCATCTATCAGCCTATCAGTTATCCATCAGACAAGGTGAAAACTCTTTGATATTAACTAGCTATATAATCCTAGGAAAGTATCTTAAACTTGATATGCTTCCATTTTCCCATCTATGCATTGGGGATAATAACTGCATATGAAGGGATTATCTAGTGTATGATATTAGATAGCATTGGCAAGGTATTTACATAATGCCTTCATAGCAAAAATTCAAGAAAGTTTAACTGTACTCATGACTATTTATATCTTGTCTCTAAACTGGCAGCAACATCCAACTTGGAGCTGCTACAGAGAATGTAAGGGCATGGAGTCGCAAAGAACCGAGTGACAGACCCAGGAAGGAAACACCTTTTCTACAACGGTACTTCTGGTTCTAGAATATAAGCCATGGCCACCTTTGATAAGCATAAAAATCTCCTCTACTGTTTTAGTATTATCTGATATTGCAAAATAAATTCAAGATGAGAATTAGATTCAAATTAAACCAATTATAAAAATTACATGTGTTTTTCCAAATTACCCATGCCCCTCCCTCAAACTCTAGATATTCTAACATTTCCCAAAAGTATGGTCCTATAGTACAAATATTGGAATCACCCCAGGTGATGCAATTTATTAAAATGCAAATTTAGGAAGGAAGAAATATAGTGGGACATGGGGAGGGGTCTGAGAAACTTCAATTCTTGTAGTCGTTTGTGGTAAATTTTTACACACATTTAGATGTGCAGAAGAATAATCTAGGGCATGGGTTCTCAAAGTTTGATTCCCAGACTAGTGATGTTAGCATCACCTAGGAACTGATGGGAAGTACGAAGTCTTGGGCCCCATCCCAAAGCTGCACAATCAAACTCCAGGGGTGAACCAAGCAGTCCCTGCCTTCCAGGTGATTCTAAAGTTTGAGAACTACTGCTCTAGAGTCTTGTTATGCAAAGTGTGATCTCAGGAACAATGCTTGGACATCACCCAGGAGCTTGTTAGAAATCAGAAATTTGGGCTTCATCCTAGCCCAAGGGAATCAGATTCTACAATTTAACAAGATGCCCAGATTATTTCTACACACAATTGAAATTTGAGAAACACTGGGCTAAGGCAGTGTTTTTCAAACTTCTATTAAAGTAAAAAAAAAAAAAAAAAAAAAAAAAAAAAAGGAACTTCCCAAGCCCCTTCCCTGGAGATTCTGGTTCTGAAGGTCTGGGATGATTTTAAGATTTTACATTATATGTAACATTAATCCCCGATAATGAATGATATCAGGAATGTTTAGAAAATGTAGCTTCAGAGAAAAATTCCTGGGTACCACCTAAATGATGAATCGTTGCTCTATATAAGGATTTCTCAACGTTGGCACTAGAACCATTTTGGGCCAGATAATGTTTTGTTGTGGGGCTATTCTGGGCTGTGTAGGAGGTTTAGCGATGTCCCTTGCCTGCCCACACTAGGCAGCCTCTCCAGTCGTGACAATCAAAACCATCTCCAGACACTGAAAGTGTCCCCTTGAGGACAAAATTCCCCATCCTCCATTGAGGGCCACCATCCTAGAAGACAACAGTTTCATTTACCTATTACTGTGTGATACTCTACGCTAAAGCTTAGGAACTTAAACGAACAACCATTTGGTTTTTTTGTGGGTCAAGAATTCAGGAGAGGGTTGGCTGACTGGTTCTTCTGCTCCATGTGGCCTCGGCCCCTGACACTCGTTCAGTTGCCTTCCGTTAACAGCCGAACCGGAAGATGCATGAATACCTCACTCACACATCTGGTCTCTCAGAGCTCTCTCTGTCCGTGTCATGTCTCAGCATTTGCCCATGCAAATCAAGCTGCTTTACAGCATCATGGACTGATCCCCCAAGAGAGTAGAAGGTTCCAGCCCTCATGATGGCTAGGCATGGACTTGTCACAGTGTCATTTCCTCCACAGTGCATGGATCCAAGCAAGCCACAAGGGCAGATTCACGGGGAGGCTCATAGACCTTATGCACTTACAGTGTGGGAGGCACTGACAGAAGCCATCCACAGCGAGTCTTGCAGATATCAAGTCCACTTTAATAACAGGAATGGTTATACCCTATTTATAGATCTCATTAGACTTCTTTTTTTCTGGAAAATGTACTGTTGAAAGAATTTTTTTTGGCTTTCCAACTTCACTGCCTCCATTCTAACCTCATCCCTCTTTTCGGCAAGTAAACTTTTTGAGTTATGACACACATACTGTAAAGTATACATAACTAAATTGTAGAGCTAGATGAATTTTACATCCTGGATCAAGATATAGAAGGTTATCAGTACCCCCAGAAGCCTTCCAGTCATTACCTCCCTCCAAAAGTAACCGCTGAATTCAATCAACATAAATTAGTTTTCTTCTACTTTTCAATTTCATATAAATGGAACCATAGACCATTATCCCTTTGTGTTTTGATTCTTTTGCTCAACATCTTGACTGGAAGATTCATCCGTGCTGCTGTGGTGTACCTGTCCTTCATCTCTTTTCTTCCTTTTATCTTTTATTTCTCAGCTATATTAACAGTCTTTAAAAGCTGATTCTACAACACCTCTGATGAAAACTCATCATCAGCTCATGGCTCTCCACTATTTCCAAAATAATATCCATGCCTAGCCTCCACGATCTCATACCAATCTCTTTTTTTAAAATCTTATGTTACTCAACAACCAGAATACTCAACTGCAAGTTGTTAGCTGTTAATACTGTGGAAATGAGATCAGACGCATTTAGATAATTTTTTACGTTGTGAAATCATGGCTTGGGGATGATGGGAAATAGATTTCCCATAGACTGGCACAGCTTTTGTCGGATGTCTGCCTTACCTCTGGCTCGGGTGAGCCAGAGGTAAGGCAGACAGGCTGCACCTGTCCTTCTCCAGGTCTAAGAGCATGCTTAACTCAATGGCATGTGTTAATTGAGGATTCGACTCTACATGGGGTATCCCAAGGATTTGTGCTCTACATGGGGGATCCCAAGGGGGAAAAAAAAAACCATCAGTAAACTTCTTGCAGGAGAGGCAGCCACAAACCATAAGAAGCTTGCAAAATGATGAACCCTAGAGCCTTGCCCCACCCCAGAAATCCGAAGAACTGGCAAAAGCAAAGCAGCATGTTAGTATGAGTAGAGCTCTCCATAAACAACTTAACAGAATGAAGCAAATTTGTTTAGGAAGTAAGAGGGAAGGAAGCAAGGGCTGTCAGATCTTGCTCCCACATTGGAGCAAACAAGAGGGTTTAGAATTTCCCTTGGCTTTAAAAATAGGCCCAGGAACCCGTGTGTCTAAAACCAGCATGCATCTGTTTTGAAATCTGCTTCTGAGTCTTTATTTTTGCTAAGAAAACATCCGTTTGGGAACGTTACCAGAAGACACACTGCATGTGGAGAATAACGATTGGAAAGACTTAAGCTGGTCAAGAAATAATCTGGCTTATTTGAAGCGAATGCCAAACACCTGCTTTCTCCTGATCAACCTGCTTCTAAAACTGTGCACACTGGACAAGACCATTAAGGAAGCACAGACAGAGGATATTTGCAGACATCATCAATGGACTGATTACTGGACTAGAGTGTAATCACAATCATGACCACGGCTCCTGGTTTAGGACACGAGACAGGACCGATACAGACATGAGGGCTCTGTCAATGTTCAACGACCTCTCAGAAAACACAACTCGCTCACCATGAACGTCACTGTGGAACGTCTGTGGGTATGTGCGATAGCCTCAGCAAAAGAGGCAATATTTAATCATTCTGATACAGTGCTGGAGCAATCACTATTTATTCCTTACTCTGCAGTGTGACATTTCCGATGCTGTATGTTTGACTCATGACCATTAAATTCCTGAGTCCCTGAGAAGCATATAGGCGCACAAATTATTTTTATTACTGTTTTTGCCTGGTTGATGGATACCTCTTTTAAATTTACCCTGAATACCAGCTCCTCCCATCTTCCCTGCCATTTATCCCATCGTATAAGACAAAAGGTTGAGGTCACTGTGCGCTGTGTCTCTCTTCCGTCCATCCGCAGTCAGCTGCTGCTAAGCCCCGTAAACATTTCTGAGAATATTGTCAGGCAATCGCGACACAAAGAGTGATAGCAACAGCAGTTGCAGGCAGCTGTTTTGAGCATCTACTATGTGCCAGGCAATGATCCAAACACTCCACAGCAGTAACCCTCAAAACAAAGCCAAGAGCCGGATAAGCCCTCATGTGATAAACAAGGGGGGGAAAGTATGTGAGAAAAGAGAATGCCTTGCTCAACATCATGAACTGGAATGTAGGAGAGTCAGAAGCTGCAGGAGAAATGAGAGAAATACAGAAAGGGGAAAGGAGAAAGTAGGAGAGATCCAGGCTTTTCTTCTCCAACCCCCGGTGACTCGCTGCCTCCTCATCTCTATATATGGGTACGTGTGTGTATACATAAGGCATACACGTGCATAATTACATATATAAGTGCATGTGTGTGTGTGTATATATGATCTATGTATCACTATGTGGATCTGGTTTCACTGTTATGGGAAACAATCAGCTCCCAGCTGAGTTAACTGCCACCACCACCTCCGACCCTGACAGAAAGGGCGAACACAGAGCTAGTGATCATACCAGGCACAGATCTATGGCCGGGAAGGTACTACTCAGCCAAGAAGTAAAAATTCCAAAGGCTTTTATTTCTAGATGAGGCCACACATCCGGCTATTGTAAATAAAAAGTAAATGAAAGGGATGTGGGTCACTTCAAGGTTTTTAATAAGCAGGCATGTCAGTCACTCTATTTCTCTTTTCACTATTTGGATACAATCATGATGAGATCCTACAGAATGCCAGGGCCACAGGAAGAAAGGAGCCTCAGTCCCAAAATCACCACAGGGGAGGAAGCTGCCCACCAACAAAAAAACATGAGTGAGAGTCCTGCTGAGTTCAGCTGCTCGAATGGAGAAGTCCATTTATCAGCACTGCCTTTCCTATCCTTACACATTCAGGTAAACCCCGTGTCTTTACTCATTATTCCCTACCTCTTTCACCTGAAGAAACCAGGAAACCCTTTTCTGCCCAGGCAATGAATATTTTAGGCTTCGAGGGCCACAAAAGTTCACTGTTTCATATCCTACTTTATTTTTTAATTACCCTTTAAAGATGTAAAAAAAAAAAAAAAATCTTCACTTGAGAGCCCTACAAAAACAGGCTGAGAGCTGGGTTTGGCCTGCAGACCATAGTGTGCCAACTCTGACTTACAATATCCTATCAGTCTAAAATTTTAATTACAAATTCTATTATATCACATACCCACTTGCGAAGCTCTTTGGACCTACATTTCCTGTTTATCAGCTGTAAAGTTTTCGCCTGGATGACTGGCTCTTGCTCACGCTGGTAATGCTGACCTCCCATCTGTTTCCAGTTCCCCGTCAAACCATGTCCATCTCCTCATTCCCCACTCCACACACGTCTCTTGTCCCGTGCCTAGACCTCCCCTGGACAGCACGGCTCTAAGCTTCTGCCCAACTTCAATGCCAAGTACAAGATCTGTTCAACCAATGCCCACTCCACGTTTTCCTGTCTCTATAAACCTTCACCAGGAAACTCTGATCCTTCTACTTTTGTCTTTCTTCTGAGTTTCTGAAAGAGGAATCCTGTATCGCACTATTTGGCACTTAATTATATTCTTGGGAATCAACTCTGTACTAGTTACTGTGTTAGGCATTGAGACTACAACAATGCACATGTCACAGGCCTTGCCCTTGACAAATGTATGGAGGACTAGAAAGACCAGTAGGCAATGACAATACAAGGTTGTAAGTGATGCCAATGGGAATCAGAGAGCAGCATGGGAAGCACATAAGGAATAGTTTCTCTCCTGCCATATTTTATTTCAAAGGCACATCGTGCTGCTAGCTAGAGAAAAGGAGAAGATGTGTGTGTGTGTGTGTGTGTGTGTGTGTGTGTGTGTGTGTTCTCCCATCCTGCTAAGGGAATGAGAAACATTCAATTGATGGAGACACAAAACTTCAGACCAAATCAATGGCTTATTGTGGCATACTTAATATGAGGGCTGTCTTACACACTTAGGTGTACTGGAAGAAAATAAAACATTTTAATTATACTAGTTCTAGAAAAAGTTTGAAATTACTAACAACAGAAGACTAATTAACATCAGGATCATTAAAATAAAAATGGAAAAGTAATAGAGTCCAAAGGAAACTGTGATTATCCCAGAAAGATGAGCTAAAGATCATTATTACAATGGTATATTAAATATGTCTCTGAGCTACACAAAAACCAGCACAAAAATACACAATAGAGAGAAAGAGATAGATAATACTGTCTAATAAAAGAAAGAATCAGTTAACCACCAAAGTTGAATTACCTGGTGAGATGTTTATTCTTTAAAAATAACTATGTGCTGGACTTACTGATTTTAATAAATCCAATTAAAATGTGTTTAATGAACAATTAGGATTGACACCAAGGTAATCAGTATAAACTTCTTCCTGGTGGTAACCTTTAAACAAAATTTATTGCCTGGATTCTCATACAAGGACAAATGAAATGTTCATATATAATAATTTTTTAAAAATCAACTCTAGAGCATAATTTTGAAGTACATATCTGTACTGGAATTTCTTAAGAAAAAAGAAGCAAAAAAAAAAAACCGATGCACATGTTCCGAGCACTCAACTTTTTTGTTGATTTAAATTGACAGGGGGTTAGAGCAAAAGGACAAAAACAAAATTTGAAATATGGGTGATTATGTAGTCGATTACACTGCTTCTGCATTACACTGAATGTCCACAGATATAGGAAGGCTTCTGACAGGAGGAGAGCGGCTGTTGTTTAAAGAATCGCTAAAGAGTTCCAGAATGACTGGAAAACAGGCTTTGTCCCCCGATGATGGACTACACATCTCTGCTCCAGTAGCCAGCCATGCCCATGGCATAATTTTGCTAGGAAAATGAAAGATCCTGACTCATAGTTTTGGTTAGACATTATTTCCAACTGAAGAAGAGTGAGAAAGGGCAGGCCAACATTGTCCTCAGACACACAATTTGCTCAATTTCTTGGTAAGGTATTTGGCTCTGGCCCCAGACATGTAAGCGCTGGCACAATCTGGAAACTTGAAGGGTAGGTGCCCCCAGTTAGTGACATCGGTCATAATGAATTAGATCTCGTGTGTTGGCGTGGATCCGAATGTCCTAGAGAGTTTGGTGAAACAGATCGCTGGGCACCATTCCCGGAGTTCCTGAGCTTGTTGGTGAGATGTGAAGCCCAAGAGTTTGCATGTCTCTCAGAACATGTAGTGTCCCGTGATGTAGATGCTCTGGGGGCCACACATGAGAATTACCTCAGTGATGGAATAGTACTAAGATGCCTGGATAGCATCTCATATGAAAGAGCACTGCTTTTTAAGGAGCTCACTCTTAACTGGGTAGCAGCAAAACAGCCACAGAAATCTAATTAAAATGTCCAAATAGCATTACATAGTAGGATCTATCTGAACATTTAGGAAACCTGGCCAAAATGATTATTTTCTGCGGGGCATAAATTGTCTTCAGTTCTTCTCTGAGGTTTTTAATTAGCAAGCAGGATCAGACAAACTTCTGGACATAATAATAAATAATACAATCAAGGACCAAAAAAAATCATTTCTCCACTCCCTGTGTGCAGTGGCACTGTGACATAGAACCAACCCTTCCAAACTCCCTGTGAAAGTGATGAGGTCTGTTGTGGAAGAGGTGAGTATCACAGGATAAAAGTAGAAGCTACTTTCTTCACCCTCATTTTAATATGGTCTACTAATTAAGGCCATGGTGCCTGCATTCACAGAGACTAGGGTTCAAATCTTTGCTTCAGCATTTACTAAATATGTCAACTTGGGAGAGTTTTTTCCAATTTTCCAAGCCTCTGTTTCCTTATCTGTAAGATACTGGTAGTACCACTTAACTATAAAACTAAGAAATTAAGTAACCTTTGTAAGAGGATAATAAGAAAGCCGCAGACAGGGAGGAAATATTTGCAAAAGACACAACTGAAAAAGGATTATTATCCAAAATATACAAAGAACTCTTAAAACTGAGCAATAAGAAAACAATCTGATGAAAAATGGTCCAAAGATCTTAACAGACTTCTCACCAAAGATTATAAACAGGTGGCAAAGAAGTATACAAATCTATGCTCCATGCTGTATGTCATCAGCTAAACGTAAATTAAAACAATGATGAGATACCACTATACACCTATTAGAATGGTCAAAATCCAAAACACTGACAACACCAAATGCTGGTGAGGATGAGGAGTAATAGGAACTCTCATTTATTGCAGGTGGGGATACAAAATGGTACAGCCACTTTGGAAGACAGTTTGGTGATTTCTTATAAAACAAAAAAAAAATTCTTACAGTATGATTCAGCAGTTTCATTCCTTGGTATTTACCTGAAGGCGTTGAAAACTTATGTCCCCACAAAATCCTGCACACAAAATATTTATAGCAGCTTTATTCATAATTGGCCCAAACTTGGAAGCAACCAAGATGCCCTTCAGTAGGTGAATGGACAAACTGCAGCACATCCAGACAATGAGTTATCAAGCCATGAAAACACGTGGAGGAAATGCACGCGCGTATCATTAAGCGAAAGAAGCCAATGTGAAAAGGCTACATAAACTATGTTTCCAACTATATGACATGCTGGAAAAAATAAAACTATGGAGACAGTAAAAAGATCAGTGGTGAAATTGGGTTTGGGGCTGGGGTGGGAGGAGAGATGAAACTGCAGAGCACAGACGATTTTTAGGGCAGTGAAAAACACTCCGTATGATACCATAATGATGGCTACATGTTATTATAAATTTGTCCAAACCCATAGAACATGCGACACCAAGAGTGAACTTTGGATGATCATCCTGTGTCAATGTAAGTTCAACAATTATAACAAAGGTACCAATCTGGCAGGGGATGTTGATAAGAGGGGAGGCTGTGCATATGTGGGGTAGGAGGCTTATAGAAAATATCTGTGCCTTCCCTTCAGTTCTGCTGTGAAACTAAGACTGCTGTAAAAAATATCTTAATTAAAAGACATAGAATGCATAAGAACACACAGTATAGTTACTGATACACACTAAATGCTCAGTATTAATATTTTTCTGTGTATTACTACTGTTATTGACAATTGGGTGAGCACAGAACATCAATAACTAGAAACGCAAAGTGAAATAAAAATGGATCAACAATGAGATATCAAGGCAGAATAGGACTGGCAAATGAATAAAATGTAATGGGTATATATCACAACATGGTTTGTAAAAACAAATATATTTGAACATATAAATATTCATCAAGAGTAGATGGCTTAAATATATTAGCGTTCATAAGATGAAATACCTTATAGTCACTAAAAATGATAATGTAGTTTTAATTTATTTATATGGAAAGATACTATGATGCATTGAGTGGAAAAAAGAAGGCAGTATGCACAATAGAGGAAAAGATGCACATAGGAAGACAGAGAAGAGAGAAGAATTATATTGGAATGTAGCTATATTCCATGATGTTAACATTATTTATCGCTGAACAGCAGAATAATTAACATATTTTACATTATTACCTGTAGAGTTTTCTGTTAAAATATAACTATCAAAGTATATATACATATATTTCTGTCATAAATATACATATATATGTATATATTTTATGATTGTAATACATTGTTTTTATTAAGAAAAAACAGTAAAACTACTTCTATTTTGGAAAGTGATACATAAAACCAATTAATACAGCTAATACAAGGAGCTCTATAAAAAGACAGAGATCACAATAGGAGGACAATTCTTCAGGACAGGATAAATGGAGATATTCACAAGTTTTTTACTTTTTCAAAAAAGGGAATAGATTATTTTCCACATAAAGCTGCATTTTCAACTATAAAAGTGTGCTACAGAGTACATTATGTCTCCAATACAGTGGCTCTGTCTCTAGTCTCTCTCATTCTATTTATTTATTTCATCCTCTCTCTTTCTCGCCCCCATTTTCTCTCCCGACTGTCATAAGATTAACCATCCCAAAACACAAATTTGATGTCACAGTTTTTGCCATACATGCTTATTAGTTTTATTTCCTTTGCACGTTTGTAAAGTTAATTTTTATTGATATATTTAATATCTAACACTGTGTGAATTTAAGGTATAGAACATTTTGATTTGACGCACTTATATATTGTGATATGATTGCTATTGTAGAGATAGTTACCCCTCTATCATGTCACATAATTCTCATTTCTTTTTTGTGCTGGAATAAATAAGATCTCCTAGAGAGTTTGATGATTATAATATTGTTGTCTCTATTCACTGTACTGTACATTAGCTCTCTAGTACTACTTTACTAAATACTAGTTGAAAGTTTATACCCTTAAACAACACTCTCTTACTTCCCTATCTTCGAGTCCTTGGTAACCACCATTTGACTCTCTGTTTTTACAAGTTTGGCTTTTTTATATTCCAGAAAAATGTTATAGCACGTGGTTTTTCTCTTTCTCTGTCTTATCTATCTCTCCTAGCATAACGTCCTCAAGCTCCATTCATGTTGTCACAAATGGCAAGATTTACTTCTTTCTCATGGCTGAATGATATTCCATTGAATATATATACCACATCTTCTTTATCCATTCATCTGTTGACAGATGTTACTTTCTCTTTTTTTTTGCAGCACACAGGCCTCTCACTGTTGTGGCCTCTCCCATTGCAGAGCACAGGCTCCGGATGCACAGGCTCAGCAGCCATGGCTCATGGGCCCAGCCACTCCGTGGCATGTGGGATCTTCCCAGACCGGGGCACGAACCCGTGTCCCCTGCATTGGCAGGCAGACTCTCAAACACTGCGCCACCAAGGAAGCCCAGATGTTACTTTCTTTAAGTGGCATCTTCCATCAGGGCCACGTTTCTAAACATGGCATTCAGGACTATTCATTCTTTGTCTTCAAAGTATTCCTTTTCTATAAGTTCAACTCTTTTTTTTTTTTTTTTTGCAGTATGCGGGCCTCTCACTGTTGTGGCCTCTCCCGTTGCGGAGCACAGGCTCTGGACGCGCAGGCTCAGTGGCCATGGCTCACGGGCCCAGCCGCTCCACGGCATGTGGGATCTTCCTGGACCGGGGCATGAACCCACGTCCCCTGCATCGGCAGGCGGACTCTCAACCACTGCGCCACCAGGGAAGCCCTATAAGTTCAACTCTTAATGCAATATCTTAAGTTCCAACTTAAATTTCTCTTCTTCTCTAAAGGCTTTCTTAATTTCCCCACCCTGAATTGTTTTGTTTCTTTGAGTGTTTATCACACTGTGTGTGTGTGTGTGTGTGTGTATGTACTCACATCTTCTTGGTTAATGTCACCAAGAGCAACCACAATGAAAACAATGGTACAAACAGAAATTAACATTTAGTAGTCACTTACTTAGTGCCGGCCTCATGACAAAAGCTTTCTATGCATCACCACTTTCCCAATTCCCATTAAAATATAAGGCACCAGATGTTAAAGGCATGAAGTATTTTTCTCCCTTGTACACAACTAGGAAGTACAATAGACAGGACTTAGTTATGGGCTTTTCCCTGATCTGTAATCTTTCACATCAAAGACCATGACATTGACACTTATCCTTGAAAGCTCACTGGATTTACATGTGGAACTTTCAGAACTATGGATGCTCAGACACAACTGAGAACTGGAGAACCAGAATCTCTTGGAATAAGGCAAGAATATGTATACAGATCTACCTACCTATCTATCTATACAGAGAGTTACTGAAACACCTTAATAGCTTTATTTGACTAGAATTTATAAAGACTCAGATGATTCATATCACTTTCCCTTTTCAGCTAAACCTATCATTTTTATTCATCTTTTTTTTACTACTATTATTATTATTAAGACGTTAATTTTTAGAGCAGTTTTAGGCTCCGAGCAAAGTTGATGGTAAGATACAGATATTTACCATATATACCTACAGCTCACTCATGCATAACCCCCTCCCTTATCAACATCCCCCTCCAGAGGCATACATTTGTTATAACTGATGAATTTACATTGACATGTCATAATCATCTGAAGTCTATAGTTTACATTAGGGTTCACTCTTGGTGTTGTATACTCTATGGGTTTGGACAAATTTATCACGAGATATATACCATTACAGCATCATATGAAATATGTTCACTGTCCTAAAAATCCTCTGTATTCCACCTAGCCATCCCTTCCTTCCTCCAAGAATATATATTTTAAAGGTTTATAATTCATTTTGACACCAAGCCTGTTTCAGAGTCACCCCCGCTATGCTATTCGGCTATCCTCACTATGATGTGATGTGATATGATGTGATGAGTTGCGTTATACTCCCCTTGAAAACTGCTAATAGTTCAAAACCACTGTCTTTTTATATTTTTAACATATCTCCCTCTACCCCATACCTAATACCTAGCACAGAGCAGGATCACAAAAAAACCTGCTACATAAAATCACATATGATTGCATAAAATAACCTATTTCCCTGTGGACTTCAGCAATGGAAGATATTATCAATGAAAGAATTTCACCAACTTCAGGGAGAATACTTTTACCTTGAACATGGCTTCTTACCATTGGTGAGATTACGGAATGTTTTTTCTTCAGAAAAAAAATGTTTCTTACAATTAATTGAACCTTTCCTACTTGAGGAATTGGGGGATGAAATAAAACATACAAAGCCACTTGGAAGGAGTTGGTACCCTTTCTGAACTTGATGTTTAACAAGAGCTAAAAGCAGAACACAAACTGCTAGATTTATTGGGCTGTAACTTTACCCTTTTTTTTTCCCTGAGATGTTTCTTCCTTTATTATTGGGGAACCAAAGGTAAAAAATAAATAAAAAAATAAAACACACTAAAACAGAAGCAATCCTGTCCAAAAGATTTTTATTGAAGCAATAATGTTTAAAAGGTATCAGAAAAGATACCAAAGGAAGGAAAATCTGCAAACTACAACAAAATAGCTAATTACAGGGAAGCCAGTTTTATACAATGCTTGGATAATGGCACATTAAAGGGTGAAAAGCTTTAGGCTATCTAAAGTTTAAAAGATATTTAAGTGTTCTTTTATTTAAATAGGGCTCTTTTTTTTTGCATTATCAGTACATTCTGAGAGAAGCTTTTTATTACCTACATAATTCTCTTAACTTGAATGTTGAAGGTATGTGAAAACGAGGACAATGGGGTAAGTGGGAAAAAGATGTAAAAGTTGAGAACAGTCATAAGCAGAACAAGACTGAACCATTTTGGGCCTGTGCCATTCTTTAGCCATGAACTTAGAGAAGAAAATAACAGACTGATATTATATCACATTATATGTGTATATAAATCCAGTTAGGATTTATATACACATATGTCCATTAGACTAAATTCCTATAGCTTTTCTTAAGTTTTGTGTAATTTAATATTATTTTAAAAGCTGGGACAAAAGACATTTTCTCTATAAGAAATGTCAAAGCACAGATTATAAAATATAAAGTTTTTTTGTTGCTACTTTCAGCGTTTTTTAAGACACATGAGAAGAGAGGAAATTAACAATTGTCCAGGTAGTTAGGGTCAAAAAAAATGGAATCTGGATTTCTAAACCTTGGCTAAGTCTCCAAAACAATGGGCTCTCAGTGGAAGAAAGCATTTAAAGACTGGGAAAAAGGGATCTACACTAAAGAGAGACAAATCTAACTGAAGTGTCTCTCAATTAAAAGGACAAGTGTGGGGGGGAATACGGCATGATAAATACAGGAATGTAGGATGTTCAATCATTTTGGAGGCCACCAGGTACGGCAAGAAGAGAAGGGCACTAGTGTAAGAGCTCTATGGTAATTTATAATGGAATATTGGAAAGAAATTTGAAACCATATTCAATATCTTCTATGATTGAATATTCATGCTCAACACATAGATAAGTAGGGACTAAGACTGGAGCAGAGGGAAACAATTTCAGCAATCAACACGGCTCTGCTGAATGGGATTCATTTTTTAAAAAAAGGTCATGGGATGTATTGCTCAATTAAAAACAAAATGACTTGTTAGGAATGGATCTTAAGTAGTGGATGCATTAAGGATAAAATGGACTGGCTTAAAACTAAAAAACTCAAGGGTAGCAAATATGAAAGAAAAGTTCAATAAAATAAGAGCAAAAAGGTGTTAGATGCAGACTCCTAGTCAGATAGGATACTTCTTAACTCTATGACTGACACAGAAAACAGACTTAAAGTAATGGAAGATGTAACTTTTGTCAACTATCTGCTGACGTGCTTCCTTGTTAAAAAGAAGTATCTTTAAATCCTTGGCTTGACTTGGGGTCTATTAGAAAAAAGAATATGAACTTTGGGGTCAGAATTTTGGGCTCTGGATTTGAAGTCAAGCTCTTCACATTAGAAGCTGCGATATGAGTGAATTACATCTGCCAGAGGTGACTGTGTCATGGGTCTGAACTGCACTTCAATTGCTGGGCAACACTGAAATGAACTGCATTTCAAATGCTGGGCAACAATTGAACTGCGTATATATATATATATATATATATATATATATATGCATATATGTATATATCTCAATTGAACTGCATTTCAGTTGCTAGGCAACATTAAATATAAATACACACACACACACACACACACATATATATCTCACCCTGAATGCCACCCTAGTCAGTACTTATGTAGCCTGTTTAGTGCAGGTCCACAGAATGTTGCTTGGGATGCACTAGCTTATAATGAGAAGTAAAAGGTATAAGAAGTATAAGCCTCCTGCATATAATAAGAATGCAATGCACATTGATTCCACCATTTTCTTTGCAGACAGTGACACAGAAGCCATTCAATGTCAATCCTAGCCAAGATTCTCATATAAATTAAAAATAAGATGATTTGTAAACATGTTGAAAGGAAAGTAGCAGTCACCATAGTCCAGTCTGGTTTACTACGAGCAAGTGTTGCAAACTAATTTTTTTGATCATTTGGTTTTAAACTTATGATCTCTAAAAAATGATGTTGGGAAAACTGGATAGCCGCATGCAAAAGAATGAAGTTGGATCTTTAATTATATATGAAACTATCTCAAAATGTAACAAAGACCTAAACATAAGAACCAAACTATAAAACTCTCATAAGAAAACCAAGGGGAAAGCTTCACGACATTGGATTTGGTAAAGATTTCCTAGATATGATAACAAAACACAGGCAGCAAAAGTAAAAGTAGACAAACTAGGCTATACCAAAATTTAAAACTCTTGTGCATAAGAGAGCACAGTCAACACAGGGTAAAAGCAATCTACAGAATGAGAGAAAATATTTGCAAAGCACGTCTGCTAAGGGGTTAATATCTATCAATAAAATACACAAAGAACTCCTACAATTCACAACAACGATATAACCCTATTTTTTTTAGTGGCAAAGGACTTGAATAGACATTTCTCCAAAGATGGTATACAAATGGACAACAAGCATATGAAACAATGTTCAACATCACTAATCATTAGGGAAATACAACTCAAGACCAAAGTAAGATATCCCCTTGCATCCATTAGGATAAGTACAATAAAAGCCAACAATAAAAACAACAAAATATGGTGGAGAGGATGTAGAGAAATTAGAGCTCTTGTGCACTGTTAGTGGGAATATAAAATGGTAAAGCGACTAGAGACAATAGTCTGATGGTTCCTCAAAAAATTAAAAATAGAATTATCATGTATGGTCTATCCATACAATGGAATATTATTCAGCCTTAAAAGGATGGAAATTCTGACACACACTACAACAGGGATGAACCTCAAGCACATAAGGTTCATCTAAGTGAAAAAAAATCAGTCACAAAAAGACAAATACTGTATGATTCTACTTACATGAGATACCTAGAGCAGTCAAATTCATAGAAACTCAAAGAATGGTGGCTGCCAGTGGAATGAGGAAAGGGAAAAAGGGGAGTTGTTGCTTAATGGGCACAGTTTCAGCTTTGCAAGATGAAAAAGTTTCTAGAGATTGTTTACAACAATGTAAATATACTTAACAATACTGACGGTACACTTAGAAATGATTAATATGGTACATTTTATTTTATGCATTTATTTTACCACAATAAAAATTTAAGACATTATTTTTTTCATTGTTCCTAGACCATCATTTCTTAAACTGTGCTCTGTGAGTGTCAGAAGATGTCAATTTACAGGAGATTAGAAGGAAAAATAACACACAGGAGGGAAGGAATTCCAAAGTCAATTAAGTTTGGAAATTGCCTTGTTAACCAACTTAAAGGGTCTCTACTCAGGACTTTCTAGAGCCGCTTACTATGCTAATGTGCAGTGAGTCTCTGAGTAGTCAATAAGGTATGGAAGATTTCTAAAGCTTTTGTTTTTTGTGTGTAAAGTAAAAAAAAAAAAAAAAAAAGCAGATGTAAAATTGTTTTTTCCACTATGACTTGGTTATGTCTGCATGAAGTGAAATGAATCCCTAGCTAGACCTGTTCTCCCTTAAATATGACACAGCCATATGACAGAGCATGTATGAAGTTTAAGATGAGCCTTATAGTTCTTATTCAACACTAGATATATTACAACCTCCAAGTCACCATGCAGGGACAAGAAGAAGGCAAGTTACATGGTGTCTACAGGGAAGAACAGTTCAACCAACTCTTGTTAAGTTCAAACAAGTCACTTCAGTTTAACAAGTAAGTAGATAAAGTCAACCACCTATTTTGAGGGACGTGAGGTTTCTTTAACCCAAGGAACTATTTAGAATTTAAAATATAGAGTAGAAAAGCAAACCAGTGGTTAATTTCTGTAATCTAAGAGAGGCAATATTGGAGAAAATCAATACATAAGCAAGCTCTGACTGTCCACATGAAACACCTGGATCTAGTCTTTACTTTTGAGATAGAGTTGCTCGTATAAGTTAAAGGCGCATTCGTTCAAAAAAACAAAAATGATTAGAAGGGAGGAAAATTAAGTATGGCAGATGCTTCCACTTGCTTATGCCCTATGGTGAATATTTCCCATGAGCATCCATGGGGTTGGGGGTGAGGGAGCCATGAATCTGGCATTACCTCCATACACTTCAGATACCAAGTTTCTCTGACCACAGAGAGCTGTCCTAAGTTAGATCCTAGAGTATTAAGATACTGTATTTTTAATTTTTTTAACATCTTTATTGGAGTATAATTGCTTTACAGTGGTGTGTTAGTTTCTGCTTTATAACAAAGTGAATCAGTTATACATATACATATATCTCCATATCTCCTCCCTCTTGCATCTCTCTCTCACCGTCCCTATCCCACCCCTCTAGGTGGTCACAAAGCACCAAGCTGATCTCCCTGTGCTATGTGGCTGCTTCCCACTAGCTATTTTACATTTGGTAGTATATATATGTCCATGTCACTCTCTCACTTTGTCCCAGCTTACCCTTCCCCCTCCCTATATCCTCAAGTCCATTCTCTACTAGGTCTGTGTCTTTATTCCCGTCTTGCCCCTAGGTTCTTCATGCCTTTTTTTTTTTTTTTTACATTCCATATATATGTGTTAGCATACGGTATTTGTTTTTCTCTTTCTGACTTACTTCACTCCATATGACAGACTCTAGGTCCGTCCACCTCACTACAAATAACTCAATTTCATTTCTTTTTATGGCTGAGTAATATTCCATTGTATATATGTGTCACATCTTCTTTATCCATTCATCTGTCGATGGACACTTAGGTTGTTTCCATGTCTTGGTTATTGTAAATAGAGCTGCAATGAACATTGTGGTACATGACTCTTTGAATTATGGTTTTCTCAGGGTATATGCCCAGTAGTGGGATTGCTGGGTCATATGGTAGTTCTATTTGTAGTTTTTTAAGGAACCTCCATCCTGTTCTCCATAGTGGCTGTATCAACTTACATTCCCACCAACAGTGCAAGAGGGTTCCCTTTTCTCCACACCCTCTCCAGCATTTATTGTTTGCAGATTTTTTGATGATGGCCATTCTGACTGGTGTGAGATGATATCTCATTGTAGTTTTGATTTGCATTTCTCTAATGATTAATGATGTTGAGCATTCTTTCATGTGTTTGTTGGCAATCTGTGTATCTTCTTTGGAGAAATGTCTATTTAGGTCTTCTGCCCATTTTTGGATTGGGTTGTTTTTTTGCTATTGAGCTGCATGAGCTGCTTGTAAATTTTGGAGATTAATCCTCTGTCAGTTGCTTCATTTTCAAATATTTTCTCCCATTCTGAGGGTTGTCTTTTGCTCTTGTTTATGGTTTCCTTTGCTGTGCAAGAGCTTTTAAGTTTCATTAGGTCCCATTTGCTTATTTTTGTTTTTATTTCCATTTGTCTAGGAGGTGGGTCCAAAAGGATCTTGCTGTGATTTATGTCATGGAGTGTTCTGCTTATGTTTTCCTCTAAGAGTTTAATAGTGTCTGGCCTTACATTTAGTTCCTTAATCCATTTTGAGTTTATTTTTGTGTATGGTGTTAGGGAGTGTTCTAATTTCATTCTTTTACATGTAGCTGTCCAGTTTTCTCAGCACCACTTATTGAAGAGGCTGTCTTTTCTCCACTATATATTCTTGCCTCCTTTAACAAAGATAAGGTGACCATATGTGCATGGGTTTATCTCTGGGCTTTCTATCCTGTTCCATTGATCTATATTTCTGTTTTTGTGCCAGTACCATAATGTCTTGATTACTGTAGCTTTGTAGTATTGTCTGAAGTCAGGGGGCCTGATTCCTCCAGTTCTGTTTTTCTTTTCAAGATACTGTATTATTTAGATACCATCCTTAAAACAAACCCAGAACATTTATTTGGTGTTCCATTGGAGAAATAGGTATCTGTTTCAATGTTAAGGAAAAAAAAACAACTGTCTTAGACCAACCAAAAGGTGGGTCCATCTGCAACTTTTGTCCTTTTGTACGGGAGTCTCAGGGATAATTTTGAAAATATGTAATTCCTGCCTTATGGGCTGATTCTGTAACCATTATACTCAGCTTATCTGCCTGTACAAACCTAAAGGCTTCGAAGAGAGGAATCAGAGCTGATTTATTCTCCTTTCCTCCCTCCCTCCTTTCCTTCCTCCCTCCCCCCTTCTTCCCTGCCCTCCACTTCCCTTTCCTTCCCATGGGCTAAAAACTGAGATATTGTCATTACCCAGCTAACGTGCAGACAGTGATCTACGTGAATGTGATGTATTTAAGAGAAGAGCAGGATCACCGGGCCACTTAAAATTCAAAGTGCAGAAAAGAAGGAAAAAATCCTATAACACAATGTAAAACAAATGATGTATAATGTCAGGAAGAGAATGGCAGGAATGAGGCATTGGTAAAGACTAAAAAGAAGGTTTCTAAATCAATTTTTTTCTTGGCCTTTGCCCAATACATCAGAGGTGTTGCCTTTAGGGTAATTTCAATTAACTAGCAAATGTGCTTAGACACTCTGTCTAGACTTTCTGATGCCATGGTATGACTTTGGCTTCAATAAAACACAGAGAAATTATACTCTAAGAAACCCTGCTTTCACATTAGCTGAAAGATATGCTTAACCAAAATATTAAATTCATTAAAGAGACATCTGCTAATAAGGAAGGCAATTAATCAGCAAACCTGAGCAAAAGGAAGAAAGAAATTAAGCAAAAAACCAAGCTAACATTTAACACAAGGCTGTATATTTTGAACAAAATGTAAAAGGAATTATTTCTGAGAGGCAAAGGACATTACTATTGGAATGAAAAATTCTATTTTAAAAGTATTTTCATTTGTGATAGGATTTAATCAAACTTGGGAACTTAAGTAATAATGAATTATAGGTAATGATAAGAAAGTGTCACTTTTGACTCTTAGAGCATACATTAAGACAAGTGGTTTAGTAAGTAGTAGTATTAAAAACACATTATATGTCCACATTCTCGAGATGTAAAACAAAAACAACATTATCTCCCTTTCTTCCTTCCCTTCTCTTTCCTTCCGTTTATTTTAATTAATAATCACATGATGTAACTGATTACCCAGAGGAGTCAGACATTGGTCTTCCTGTCATTGTAAATGTGGGGACAAAATAAATACCAAGATGACAAACAGAATGACTACATTTTCAAACAACTCATATTCAGGCAGTAGAAATAAGACCAGTACCTAAAATAAACAGAAAAGGTACCTGTCATTTTAGAACAACAGAAAAAATTCCCTGGCTACTCAAAGAGAACAGATGTTACTTGCACCTTGATATTTCAACTGCCAAGCACCCTAAAGGGTATGCATTTGGGGGCCTATTTTAATAATAACAAAGCCAAGCCTCCAAAAGTTTAAACAGGGCTTCCCTGGTGGCACACCGGTTGAGAGTCTGCCTGCTGATGCAGGGCACATGGGTTCGTGCCCCGGTCTGGGAGGATCCCACATGCCACGGAGCGGCTGGGCCCGTGAGCCGTGGATGGAGAGCCTGCACGTCCAGAGCCTGTGCTCCGCAACGGAGAGGCCACAACAGTGAGAGGACCGCGTACCGCAAAAAAACAAAAACAAAAACAAAAACAAAAGTTTAAACAGCCTGCTCAATGGTCTCATTAAAAACAACAACAACAAAAAAGCAACACTGAGGTCAGAAATCTGGAAATCTAGCTGAAGAATCCATACTCTTTTTTTTTTCTTTTGAAAATACATGGACTCGGGCTTCCCTGGTGGCGCAGTGGTTGAGAGTCCGCCTGCCGATGCAGGGGACACGGGTTCGTGCCCTGGTCTGGGAAGATCCCACATGCCGCGGAGCGGCTGGGCCCGTGAGCCATGGCCACTGAGCCTGCGCGTCCAGAGCCTGTGCTCTGCAGCGGGAGAGGCCACAACAGTGAGAGGCCCGCATAATGCAAAAAAAAAAAACAAAAAACCATGGACTCATGTATTTAATTAATTAATTAATTATTTTGGGCTGTGTTGGATCTTTGTTTCTGTGCGAGGGCTTTCTCTAGTTGTGGCAAGCGGGGGCCACTCTTCATCGCGTGCACTATCACGGCCTCTCTTGTTGCGGAGCACAGGCTCCAGACGTGCAGGCTCAGTAGTTGTGGCTCACGGGCCCAGTTGCTCTGCGGCATGTGGGATCTTCCCAGACCAGGGCTCAAACCTGTGTCCCCTGCATTGGCAGGCAGACTCTCAACCACTGCGCCACCAGGGAAGCCCCCATACTCTTTTTTCCAATACTGACTCCTCAGTACTTGAAGAAATTGGTTGAATCCTGACTTGTAGAGTTTAGAAGTTAAGGAGGATGAGAACAGAATAAGCAAAGGAAAGGCTTCAGAAAATTTGGGGCCTGTATGGAGAAAAATGACAAGCTCACTCTCACTTGAACTTTGATTTCATTGAATGGCACTAGTTAAGAAGTTAGGGACAAGAATAAACAAAGGTTGATCACAAGGTTAGCTTCTGTGCTTCTTTAGGCAAAAGTGAGGCATAGAACTTTGAGTGGAATGAATACAGATGATCCGTTAAGTCACAAGTGTAAAATGGAAGACTGGTTGGATGAATTGTCTATTATAACAGTTGAGGTAAGGACATGAATAACCATAGAGAGTGTGAAGACAGAAGGATGGGGTGTGACCAAGATATAAGTAACTCAAAGTCTTAGCCAATATAATAGCTCAAAGAAACAAGAAAGAGAACTAAGTGGAAAAACAACTGCAAGGTTTCCAGTTTAAGTAGTTAGGAAGGTCATTTTTAACTATTTAACTTACTTTTCTAGGAGTCGTTAAAATTACTTAATATTTAATAACTTTAATAGAAGAGCATTTACTTAGTTTTGAAGGTAAATTTATTGATAGCAGGTCAGTTGCATTAGTTTTCTTCTCTGAAAGATAAAGATGAAAGGATGAGCTTGCAAAATCATAACATGAAGTGTCACATTTTGTGGATTTATTTGATTTTTTTTACCTAATCTACAAATGCAAATCCATTTCTTAACTTTTCCATGTCACAGGGTATCATCTTAGTCAAGCCAAAGTCAAAATCAGAAATCACACAGAAAAGGTTATAACTAACTAATAATGCAAGTATAATTTCTTTCAAATGTATGCATATGAATGGATAAATGATAGATTAGGTAGATGAATAGATGACAGATAGATAGATAGATAGATAGATAAAGAGACAGACAAAGATTAGCCAACAATGAATATATCAGTGCTACTTTTAATGATTTTGTGTTGACTTCTCTGGCAGTTTTGTTTTACTTTCGATGATGTTTATTGATAAAATGTATCAATAAACAAGTTAATTCATGTTGTTATCCATTATTAAATTGTTTTCATATTTTTTCTGTATACTGCCTTAAGCACTAAATTAAGAAGTGATGTAATAATCTCTTCCACACTACAAGCAAAGTCCAATAATGTCTGTTTCATTGAGACACTACAACAGTATCAGCCAATCTTAACAAATAAATAACTCAAAACTGCTAAAGATTATAGAATCATGGCAATCTTTGAATACTGTGCTAACTTGATCGATGTAGGGCTATGATATCTGCATAGAATAGGGCTGCTGGGAGCAGCTGCTGGCTGCATTGCAAAGCTGTCCCTAGCTGAATATGGGAAAGTTATCATTTTCATTCAAGTTCTCAAGAGTTTAAATACATGTTCCAGAAGCAAAACTGAAAACATCAATTTAGAACCAAGTTTAACACACACTTTTCTTGGTTTCTCTGCATGCCTTTCCTTTCCAATGTCTTCAGTGGAATTTAGTCCCTGATATCTCTCCTTAATCAAAGGAGTGGGTCACTTAAATTCTTGACACTATGCTGGGACATTCCACATACTATACCATTATTTCTCTTTACAAACCTGTATGTTAGATATTACCATCCTCATTTTACTGAAAAAGAAGTTGTGGCTTAGAGTACGTAACAATACTTGCTGATTGCCTACCAAAATTTCAGACTCCTCTTTCCACAGTGTAAAATTGTCCGGATGGAAGCTACCCTGCCTAGAATTCTATTTCCCAGCATCCTGTGCATCCAGGCATGACCACATGACCAGTTTTCATCCACTGAAGGTGAGGATGGAACTTTTAAGAAGCAAGTAGACCTTCTCCCCTAACTCATTCCCTATTTTCCAGCTGAACACAGCAATCTCTGAGGATTCAGGGGGATTGCACAACCACAGATTCAAGGAATAAAGACTAAAGGACTAGTAACTAAGGACTCCCATATTGGACAACAGCTAGAAATAAATTTGTACTGTACTTTTATTGTACACTGAAACTTCAGTATTTGTTTGATATAAACATCAATGCCCTAACTAATACAGGGCTTCAGTATAACTTCCAAGGTCAAAGAGCAAGTAAAGATGGCCGCTGGGATTGAAAGCTAACCTATCTGGTTATAAAACATTAAAATTTAAGTACATCCCTGGCAAACAGTTCTCCCTAAATCACTGTGTTCTCAGTCACATCCTTAATATTTTTAGTGGTTTCTCATTATTTATAGAATAAATATATGACTCAGCTCTCTGATTTGACCTGAGCTAACTTTTCAAAGTCATCTGATTCTTGCCATTTCTCATCCGCATTCAAATAAACCTGCACCATTCACCACCTCTAAACACTGTGTATGTTCATCACTACGATTTTCAAGTGATTTCTGCTTCCTGGAAAGATTTCTCCCCCATTCCCACCCTTAGCCTTATTTAGATCCTAGTCAGCCTTTGAAGTGGAGGTTAAATGCTACCTTCTCAAAGCTGCTTTCTACCTGCCTCGATAGAAACAGTTTTCTTAATCTGGTCATTCCACAGAAATCCAACAATTCATCCATGAGGAGTTTTATACTACACACAATGGTGGGAGCAGGAAACAAAAGAGGAACAAAATCCTACTCATGAGTTTACATTTTGGAGGAAATGAGACTCCTGTCTCATTCTGGAGGAAGAACTCAGACTTCCTTGGGGTCGTGGGAATACGAGCCAAGCTGTGAAGCATGGGTAGAATTTACTTGGTAAACGCATGGTGGATGATTCTGCGGGAGCTGGGGAGACAAATCTAGGCAGAGGGAGTAAGATGTGTTTAATCTCCAAGTCTAGAGCATCGTGGCACGTTTGAGCAAAGGAGGAGGCCAGTAGGACTAAGACACAAATAAGCAACACAGAGAGGAACACAAGACACCGTGCTGAGCCAGGAGGGAGCCAGATCGCTTAGAGCCTTGTAAATGTGAGGATTTTGGTCTTCATCCAATGAGAACTGGGAAACCACTGGACAGGTTTAGGAAAGAATGATGCATGCAATGCATTGTGTAAGATTGTTACGGGCGCCATATGGAGGATGGATTAGAGCAAGAGAGGAGGTGGAGAAAGCAGCTGGTAAGCTTTTGCTGGGGTCCACTGTAACGACCTAAGTAATGTGAGACAGTGCATTGATCTGGACCAGGACAGTGGTAGCTGAAATGGAGAGAAGTGGTTGAATCTAAGAAGACCGTAAGTAATAAGGGCAAGATAACTTGACGGTTAATTTGAATGTAGCTAGTTATATTCATGAGGGGCTTAGTAACACTTTTGGGAGGCATAGAGATTAAGACAGGAGCTAAGAAGCCAAACTAACAGCCATTGTTTAAATATCATCTCTGTCCCTTCCTAGCTCTGTGATCTTGGACAAGTTATGATACCCCAGTATCTACCTTTCAAGACTGTTCCAGGATAGATATATATCATATATATGTACATATGTATATGTATACATGTGTGTTTGTGTATATATGTGTGCATTTATTATTTTTCCTGTGATAGCACAGGTGTATATGTATTTATCGTTCCCTGGTAAAATGCTTCTTTTCTTTTCTTTCTTTTTTTTTTTTTTTTGCGGTATGTGGGCCTCTCACTGTTGTGGCCTCTCCCATTGCGGAGCACAGCATCCGGATGCACAGGCTCAGCGGCCATGGCTCACGGGCCCAGCCGCTCCACGGCATGTGGGATCTTCCTGGACCGGGGCACGAACCTGTGTCCCCTGCATCGGCAGGCAGACTCTCAACCACTGCACCACCAGGGAAGCCCAAAATGCTTATTTTCTTAAGGGTGGGACTGACATAGAAATATTATCCATATCTAATAGAGAATCAATACAGGTATATTAAAAATCTATAGCTTATTATATACATCATTTTTCTAAAATTTAGCCTAATGGTACCACTGGGTTTAATCCTTCAAAGGAAGTATGTGTTTTCCCACAGAACTTGAAATGCTTATTATCATGCGACCAAATATCCAGAACTTGTTCTTTCCAAAAATATGACATCAGAAATTAGGTTTATAGCCATTGACACAATGCCCAATGATGCCGTTTTGTGGCAATATGCAACATTATACTATATAATGTGTGGTAGAAGACTAGGTGATGACTATCGTGGATGTTCTGGGGATTGTGAGCTGCAAAAGATGTGTGTTGTTTTGAAAGCTTCTAGCAAGAAGAAATAGACTGACTCAGCTCTGTAAAATAAGCAAAGATTATTGAAATTTCCGTTCCCTGAATTAAAGCCACAGTGTCATAGAAATATGACTGGAAAATCACCAAGTTAATTTCTTTATCTCTAGAAGGACTATAGGTAAGGTTTAAATGACAGAGGATTATGAATCCAGCTATTTCATTTAAGAATTTTAAGTGTCCACCACATCACTTGGCTAATCCCCCCCTCCCAGATTTAGCTCTCAATTTTGTTACTCTAAAAAAAAAGTGGAGGTTTACCATTTCAAAACGCAGAGGGCATCCCATATATTCCTTTAGCAAATCCTTTGGGTGTTTAACAGCTCATAACTTACTGACACTGTACCATTTTGAAAATTTTGTGCTAAAAGGATATGTGTGGAAATGGAACACACTGACAATTTCAAATATCAGCATGGAAGTCCTTTTCCCACATAAGTGCTGAAAGACACATTATTTCTAGCGAGAATATATTCTAAACATACTTCTGCAGCCAGGGAGTAAGTGGATGGGGAACACTGCATGCTGTTTTCACTTCATTGCTGATGTACTATCTTCCTAGGGGAAGCTGTAGAGAGAATGCTTTAAACTGTGAAGTTTTCCTGACTGCACATGACCCTCACCCGGCAACATGTGATGCACCTGGCATTTATTTGGTGCTGGTGTTTAGTGAGGAGGTGGTGTTCCCATTTCCTAAATCAGAGTTCTTAACAAGTCATGCCCTTGTATCTTATGAACCACGTACCAAGGACCAAACAACTAAGCCAGGTATGCAGGTCTCTTCCCCTTTGTTTATTTAACACGTACCAACTGGCACCTCCTTAGGGGGTATGATCCAGTGGGGGGGATAGACAATCACATCACTGCATAAATAACAACGTTATAAGCGTAATATATTCTAAAATTAGAACTCCATGGTGCTATGACACCTATTGTTAAGGGTTGAACAGTGTCCTGTAGATAAAGATCTGTTGGATTCCTAATCCACAATCCCCCAGCATGTGACCTTATTTGGAGATAGGATCTTTATAGAGGTAATAAAGTTAAAATGAGGTCATTAGTGTGAGCCCTAATCCAATATGACTGGTGTCCTATGAAAAAGAGAAACTGGGACACACACACACACACACACACACACACACACACACACATAGAGGAGAGACCATGTGAAGAGATGCAGGAAGAAGACAACCATCTCTGAACCAAAAAGAGAGGCCTGGAACAGATCCTTCCCTCACAACCCTTAGAAGGAATCAACCCTGCCAACTCCTTGATTTTGGACTTCCAGCCTCCAGAACAAGTGAGACAACTCATCTTTGTTGTTTAAGCCTCCCAGTCTGTGGTACCGTGTTATGGCATAATGGAGGTCAGGGAAGCCCCCCAAAGACAGGTGACAAGTGAGGCGAGAGCTGATCATTAACCAGGCGAAAATACAGGACAAATGCTCCAGGCACAGGGAACAGCATTACACAAAACACGTTTCAGCATATAGGAGACTGTGAAGGACAGTCGGCATGTACAGAGTTTAAGGACCAGGAGAAAATGAAAGGCAAGGTGAGGCTAGAAATGGATGTTGCAGCCAGATCATAAAGGGCCATGTAGGTCTCATTAAGGATTCTCTTTGTAGCTCAATCTTCTTCTTACATTTTCTCTCAGTCTATAAAACGGACCACCCTTAATCTTTTCTTCTGAGTAGAAGCAGCCAAATATCCATAAAACGTCCCTGTAGTAGACATCTTTTAGGTAACCTCAGTTCCTTTTGAGTAATCTTGCTACGTGTGAAGACCAGTCAAGGCTGGTTAGTGTCACTTCCCCAGCTTCCTTCACATCTAATGTCTAAGTGTGTCACAAGGATCCACCGATTGGCTTCAACTCTGTTGACAGTTTGTTTCAAAATTAAGCAAGCTGAGGAAGAAGCCTCCACCCTGAATCCAAGAGTGGCGAAAAGTATCTGGCACTCAGAGATGCTAGTAGTTTTAAGAAGTGGTCTCCATGTTGGCAAAATCACAACTGCAGCAAAGTGATGCTCCTGTCAGCTCCACTGTAGCCATAACCTTTGCTCAGGTCTCATTGGCCAGTTAGTCATCAGACCACTTGTATGGTGTACTTTGGTCCATTATTCCTAGAAAATTCGCCTCCAAGGTGATTCCCCATGAACCAACCAATGTCCATTTAATGTTTGGTCTACTTAAGATAGCCCAAATCTGCTTTTTATAACTAAGAACACTAATAAAGGTTTTGCTTCCCTAGTCACCCCCAGGATAGAGAGGGCAGACCTCCATCATGCCTACACAGGTTCCTATGTCATTGGTTCTCAGAGCTTGGTCCTCAGGCCAGGAACACCTGGGAAGGAGTTAAAAATATAAATTCTCAGGCTCTATCCCAAACCTACTGAACCAGGAACTTTAGGGATAAGGCCCTGAAGTATTTGTTTTAAAAAATTCTTTAGGTGATTCTGATACAAACTAAAGGTTCAGAATCATTGTCCTATATATACCACTATTTTTAATACTTTTTCAGGTGTTATAAATATCTTCCTTCCTATCAGACTCTGAGCTTCTTGGGGGAAATCACTGTCTTATTCATATTTATATCATCAGTGTTTTTTTTTTTTTTTTTTTTTTTTTTTGCGGTACGCGGGCCTCTCACTGTTGTGGCCTCTCCCGTTGCAGAGCACAGGCTATGGACGCGCAGGCTCAGCGGCCATGGCTCACGGGCCCAGCCGCTCCGCGGCATGTGGGATCTTCCCGGACCGGGGCACGAACCCGTGTCCCCTGCATCGGCAGGCGGACTCTCAACCACTGCGCCACCAGGGAAGCCCTCATCAGTGTTTATATTCAACTGGCCCAATTGTTGAATGATTGGCAAAGAAACATCTCTCTTCTTCTATTTTTTGGGTCAAGATGAGCTAATCACTGCCCCAGGAATCCTGTCTACCATGTTTGTGTCATAAGAGGTTGAATGACAATATATCCTTTTCCTAAGAACAACACACACATAACAATAGTACATGAATCAAATATGTTATATAAGATAAAACTAATGCATAGTTTTACCTGAGATTCGGCTTACTTTCATTGCCATCTGCTACTGTCTGATTCACTTTTCAAAGCTCAGATAACATTACTCTTTACATCTCACTCAAGGATATTATTTCACAGAGCTTCACACTATCCCACACCCAATTTTCTGTTGTTTTTTTTTTTTTTTTTTTTTTAATTTAGTTGGTCTGGAAGTTTAAGAACTCAATTTAAGTGAATACTGTTTCCACCAAGCAATCCCAGGATGGAACCACCTAGTAGAAGCTGGGAGTGCCAACTGGCTACCTAAGCTCTTCTTAACACTAACGTATTAGGTGGGCAAAGAGTTGGAGCCATAGTGTTGACTGGAATGAGGAACATTTATTAACAAAGGGACAAAAGGGTACTTCTGCAAAATGGATGCCCTGTGGTTTAGGACAGAATCCTGGGGAAAACCTGCGGTGGTTTTGTACTTCCACTCCCAGAGAGAAAGCCATCCAGAAAATAATCCCACCCCTACACAGACAAGACTCTACAGAAGGGAAGCTCTGATTAGGTTAAGCTCTAGGCAAAGAAATAGAAGGGAAAGAAATCAAAGGGAAAGCCAAATAGGTCTTGGCAGGGATGGGGCAGGGGGCTGAAGTCCTGAATATAAGAAATGGCTTTACGAGCAGTTTATAAAGCCTCTGAATACCTATATACATCCAGACCGAAAAAAAAAAAAAAGGTGTGTGTGAATATACATGCACATAAAGAATGCAAATACTTTTTTTTTTTTTTTTTTTTTTTTGCGGTACGTGGGCCTCTCACTGCTGTGGCCTCTCCCGTTGTGGAGCACAGGCTCCGGACGCGCAGGCTCAGGGGCCATAGCTCACGGACACAGCCGCTCCGCGGCATGTGGGATCTTCCCGGACCGGGGCATGAACCCGTGTCCCCTGCATTGGCAGGCGGACTCTCAACTTGTGTGCCACCAGAGAAGCCCTGCAAATACTTTTTCTTCTCTGTTATCATTCTTTTCTCTCTGTATTTTATATGGGTAATGTAGAAGTAATTAAATTAGACATTGGTCCACCATATGCTAAAAATCAAAACAAGATCAAACCTTACCATGGAGAGGTTGGCCATTACCCCAAGGTATTTACTCCATAACACCACTTCTCAATGCAGTATCAGATTGCATTGAGTATCCAATTTTAATTGGGCTAGATTCTCTTAGGAATTTGGATTTTCTTCTTGACTCTGATAGACCCAGATTCATTGTTGCTGATACAACAAGATTCTAGAAAGAAGATTCATGAGCACCTACTGCTAAAGGTTCTGATGTGTTTTGATCTTATCTTTTCAGGGACTGCTTATTCTAGTCTGCCTTGATTGCTGTGACATAGCCAAGTATTCTTTCAATAAATTCAACATTTCCCTTAAGCTAGTAAGAATCAATCTGTGTTATTTGCAACCAAAGGACTCCTTACTAACCACAAAACAGCACTCTGCAAAGGCACAGGCAGAGATGTACGAAAAACGACATAGATCTTAAATCTAAATAGGGCTAGGAAAGAACAGCTATCACCACAGTTTACTGATTAGAGCCTGTATCTCAGTGGTGGCATAAGAAACTAACAAGTTTCAAAATTGAATGCTTACTGTGTGGTTAATGCAAATTACACTTATTAGGGATGGTGTTTCTTACTTGGGCAATAAGAATAAAAAAGAGAAGCTATAATACTATAGTATTTTTGCTTAGAGTGGTGATGAGGAAATATCTGATTTATTGAAAACAAAATCACTTTCTTAAGATTCCATTAACAATAGAATAGTGAATATTAAAATACAAAGAGCCATGTTGTCTGTGTTATTAAAAAACTGTTCTATCATTTATCACTTTGTTGGAGGTGTAACGAGCTTCCATCTCATTCAGCTGGGCAAAGCTTATCTTATTTTGTAATAAATGAAATAGAGTAAATGCAAAGGTTGCCATGATTTACAAGACATTTCATTTCAACACAGAGAGTCAAATTTTATTCACTTCCTCATCAGATAAATGCCAAGGCAACAAGGGCATTTATTATTAATAAAGCAGTAAGCAGGAATCCTGGGTCAATGCTTACAGTGGTGACTTCTGCACTGCCCAGGGACTAATTCAAGCAGAATCATTTTCTCTGATGGATGTCAGTGTCATCAATTGACATCTGTTCGTTAACAAGCAGCTGCCCTGGAATTGGCTTAGAAAATGCACGGATTCGGTGTCCATGCTCTAGTGGTTAGAAGAGCAGGCTGAGGCCACATTTCTGGGCTAGCGTCCCAGGTCTGTTACTGTCACTTCAGTCTGCCTTGGAATAAAACTCAGTCTACATGACACTAAAAGAATCTCCTAATTTGGGTGAAGGCAGTGGTTGGGGAAGGGCATGGGAGGGTTCACACCCATTTGTCATCCCAGAGAAAACATCTCCTGTTAAATACTGCATTACTCATTCATCAGCTAATGTAGGGGGAAATTCCAGCACTGAAATATATCCATGGCTATTATTCAAAATGCTTGCTTAGGCTATTGGCTAAATTGTATACATAATTCCTTGGTCCTGAAAAATATTACAATGATAAAGGCGTAAGAACAGGGAAAAGAATACACCTATGCCACTATTAGAAATCCAAGAAAAAATTTTCCCTATTTAAACACAGGGATAGCTCCTTTTCTTTATTTTACACTTTATTTTTACTTTTTATTTTTTTTGGCCATGCCACGCGGCTTGCAGGATCTTAGTTCCCTGATCAGGGATTGAACCCAGGCCCTCAGCAGTGAGAGTGCAGAGCCCTAACCACTGCATGGCCAGGGAATTCCCTATGCTTTATTTTTTATTTATTTATTTTTATTAATTAACAGCTCCTTTTCTTACAGGAAAAAAATTCATAATTTAAATACCAGCTCCAGTACCTTGCCCTCGGTGTGGAGAGACTGCTAAGGATAAAGTTAGACAAGATCTCTCTGCCCCAGTTTCTCTATCTCTAAAATGGGTGATGATAACCTTTAGCCAAATCAGTGAGCTTTCCAGATAACATAAATAATAGTACAATAAAGAAAATTTAACATTCATATTGACGAGAGTCAAGTTTTCCTCTTTGACATTAAAGTAAGAATGTATCTTCAAATACTTGATAATTTAAAACTACTTTAAAAGCAAAATTGAATTTGCAATTACTGAGAAAATTCACTGAGAATGAAAAATTAATTGGCAATGCCAAATAAATAATACAAATGCTGGTATTAGAATGTACATTTGGAAAAGCCAGATGGCTCAACTGAAATTTTAAGCATAAGAGCTTCAAAGGAGTTTATCATTAATATGTGTGGTTTTTTTTTTTTTTTTTTTTTTTTGCAGTACGCGGGCCTCTCACTGTTGTGGCCTCTCCCGTTGCAGAGCACAGGCTCCGGACACGCAGGCTCAGCGGCCATGGCTCATGGGCCCAGCTGTTCCACGGCATGTGGGATCTGCCCGGACCAGGGCCCAAACCCGTGTCCCCTGCATCGGCAGGTGGACTCTCAACCACTGCACCACCAGGGAAGTCCAATATGTGTTTTTAAGTAAATGTTTTTAACTAAAAATTCCTAAAGAGACTTGCAGTAACCAATACTTTTTCCTTAATGCCATGATCATAGGTACCTAAGTCCCTGTGTTGTGATACCTTGTATAGATATTGAACTTAATAAGTATAATATATTGAAATTATATAGTAAATACTGCAACTTCAATGTTACTTTATATTAGTGGAAGATTTTCTTCTTCTCTGGTGTATCTCAAGTCCATTACTATTCAAACTAATACGAAACTTGAACCAAAAATGTAAACCAAGCATGGTCTAACCCTTTAAAATATATTTATATACTCCAATGATAAAGTGAGTGGACCACAGAAAGTAAAACATTTGATTCAAATTACTTTGACAGTTTAATTTTTTTCTAATTTTTTTTTTTTTTTTTTTTTTTTTACTGTATCATACATGGTACTACCAGGGAGCCAGTGATTGGCCTTCCATGAGCAAATCTAGCTTATAAGTGCTTTGTATAGTATACTTGATTCTGGAATCAATGAAGGCATTTAAGCAAGAAATGCAGTTGCTGGGATGTGCCATGCGGTGGTTCATCAGACAGCACAGTCGGGGTTGGTAAGGAAGGTGGGAAGTAAGGAAACATTCTAGGAAATGCTACCTCAGTATCTCAAGTGAGGGCTAATGAAAATCTAAAATGGACATCAGTTATGTTTGCTTCCTGGATTCATTCATTCATTTATCTCTAGTGGCATCCTGATATGTCTATGGGAAAAGGTACAGTGTTAGCAGAGCAATAAATATAGATGTACATCTTCCCACTATGGGAACAATATGACTCCTACAAACTACTTTTTCTGTCTTTGCATTTCTTTCATTTTTTCAGCTTGTTCTCATATTACACTGCTATCACCTGGTCATGGGCAAGGGACCCAGTTGGCCCAAGTGGATCCTTCTTTCCTGGAATTGCCTTGGAGTCAAGTGTTACAAGGACTGAAGACATGTTTGAACTTATTCATTCCAATGGCAGGGCCAGTAAGAAGTGGGTGACTCTTACTAAAACTTTCAGATTCTCATCAACTACTTCACTTTTGTTAATCCCAATACATTTCTTTATAATTAAAGTAGTGATGATAGTTTGGTTCTGTTGCTTGCAACCAAAGAATTCTGTCTGATTCCTATTGCAACATCAATGGAAGAGAATAAGGTCTAGCAACTAATGGGACTTGAAAGGAAGAGGTGAAAATGTGACTCTGTTAATGGTGATGCTGGACACAGATTTAGGGATGGCACGTGACACAGAAGGCTTGCGGCATGGGTGATAACTCACTGTAGAAAGGCAGCTTTGAGAAAAAGTCTCACCATTCTTGGTCGCTTCACCTCCACAAGTGCCCAGAGGTATAATGAGACTAATTTTGAGTCTATGTTGAGATTTTATTTTCTGATAAGCAATGGAGTGGGATGATCTCAGAGGTGGCCGGTTGACTGCTTACCATAGGGGCTGTAAGGAAGTCCATCTGACAGACAGGGAAGCTGTCAAGAGGACTTGTGCACCGGAAAGGAGGTTAGTACCCCAGGAGTCAGCCTTTTGTTTCAAAGATTCCATAAACATCACAAAAAAGGATCAAATGAACTTTTTAAAGAATGGCAGAGGCATGATCTCAACTAAATCATTCCACACAATGAGATTCTTTCTTTGAAGGTAATAAGACATTCCTACCTCAAGCTCTTTAAACACTGGTGTTCCTTCTGCCTAGAATAATTTCTCCCCAATTTTAAAATGGCTCAGTTCCTCACTTCATTTATCTGTCTGTTCAAATATCTCCACCTCAGAGAGGCTTTCCCAACCATTCTATGTAAAGTGACATCCAGCACACACCCCTATCCCTCTCTCTCCTTAATCTCCTTTATCTGCTTACTGTTGTCTTCACCTGCTAGTAGAAACTCTATGAGGACAATGATATTTACCACTGATAACTCAAAAACTCTAACAGTGATGAGCATAGAGCAGACACTCACTAAACATTTGATGGAAAGTTCTACTTTGAGTTCTGTACGTGTTTTCTTCAAGAGAAAGGAAGAGCTAGCGGTTATGCTCTCTGAGCAAGATTCTTTTACATTTCCATTTAATAGTGAAGGAAGCAAGCATTCTTCAACAGTAATGGAGACAAACAGCCAGGATGCAACTTTTGGTGAGCTTGTCTAGCTACCCCTGTGAGCCTGCCCTAGAGCAGTATACCGTGTGATACCATTCACATGGACTGGACCTAGGCAACGAGCTCTTTGAGAGACAGGCCTGGTCGTCTCAAATTTGTATCCTCAGCCCAATACAGTTCAGGGTAGCAGATGTTTGGAAGATGGAGAAGATGAGAAAAAAAAAAGAAAAGGGATGACAGGAGTGGGAGGAATGAGAAGAATGGGAAGAAGAAACATGGGAGTAATAGAATGGGAAGTGAATGTAAAAAAACACTCCAAAAATGCCTTCTTAGAGCCCTTACAACTCTATTTCTCTCAACTCCATTATATGATACTCCTCTATTTAAGTGTTCTCCTCAGTTTGTCCAATTTATCTCCTCTCATTCTTTACTGAACTTATTCTATTCAGGCTTTATCTTCACCTTCCGACAGGTTATGTTTTTTTCAAAGCCACCGATGACTCCATGTTGATGAATCCAATCATCAATTCTCAGGTCTCATCTTACTTGATTTTCAGTTCCTCACCCCTGCTTATTGGAAACACTCATTTAAGTTGGTCTCTGGGGCGCCATACTTTCTGGTTTTCTTTCTACCTCTTCAGGCACTTCAGAGTCCATCTTGCTGGATCCATCCAAATTCTAGTCTTGTAACTATTCTGTTGACTCAGTCCTCCAGCAACTTCTCTGCTTAAGTGATTACATCCCAACTCGTGGCATTAAATACCATTTATACACTCATGAATTCTCAAAATGAGATCTCCATTGTGAACCCTTCCTCTTAGTTCTAGATTTGTACATCAAAATGCCCACTCAGTTTTCCCGCTTGGATATACTGTAGGCATTTGAAATTTTACAAGAACAAAATAGGGCTCTAATTTTCGCTTGCCTCCCCACACCTGCTCCTCACACTTCAGTAAAAAGTCACCAACTTCCAATTAGTTGCACACAACAAACACCTCTGATTCACACTTAATGTCATTCAAACCCCACAGCCAAGTAATTAACAAGTGCTACTGGCTGTCCCTTGAATTAAGCATTTGTCACCATCTTACCCCATTCTCCCTTTTTCAAGCCATCTGTGTCCCCCATTATAATGCAAGCTTCAAAAGTGAAAAGACTACAAAATTCATTGCGGTATCATAATTTCCAAGTAGTGATCATATTCTGCAGTATTTGCAACAGCTGCACTGTGTTATGAATGGATCTGTGAATATTACAAAGTCACAAGGACTGCTCCTCCTCCTACAGTTAGTTGTCCATATTTATGATCAAGTGAAATCCCAAATTTCAGTTAGGAGTTCATTAAAATAAAGATGCATGAGGGGAAAAAATGAATGAACTCTGCCTTTTTTAACTGACCTATCCCCCACACAACATGATTATATGTTTACTTTCTGCTCATCTCTCTAGAATGTACAGGAAAGGTCTAGATCTCTCTTTCTCACTCCTGGCATCCAGGATCATGCTTGACAATCAGTAGACACTCAACAAATATTTGTGGAATATATGAAAAGTAGAAGTAATATAAGAATTATCATTATCATTATTCTATTTCTGGTTAGGATTATCATTATAGCAGCTAATGTTTATAGAGTATTTACTCTATGATGGGTACCATGGTAAGCAATTTTATGCACTGGATTATCTCATTTACTTTCCATAAAAGCCTTTGAAGGAAGGAACTAGTATTAGTTCTGTTTTTTAAATAAGGAAATGGAATCTTTATGAAGATAAGTGACTCACACATTTCTCTAACAGGCAAAGCTAGATTTTCAACCTAGGTACATCTGACTTTTAATCACACTCTTAACCATTATGAAACAGGAATATGTGGGTGTTCTATGGTTGTTTGGGAACATGATGAAAAATGCAAAAAAGAAAGAAAGAGGGAAGGAGAGAAGAATGAATACCAGGCATGAATATTTTCCCACCTCTTTGTAGCAGTCTCTGTGTTCCTCCAAAGAACTAGAATAAAGCTTGATTTTTCTCCCAGACTAAGCCCCTTCTCTTTGAAGGAAAATAATAAAAGAGAAGTTAGTGTTACACTTGTTCCCTTCTCTGATGATTCTACTAAGAACTTGAATGCTGCAAAAGCTGAAGCAAGTTGATCTTAAACCAGGTAATAGTTCTGCCCTATCAGAAAGAGATTTCACTCGAAACTCAGTGGTTTATAGTTTCTTACGGTAAAATTGTTCTTAATTTAGGGAAAACACTCATTTTTGATCTCCCAACTCAGTAGAACCAATGTGGATTTGTGTTATTCCAAACATATATCAATTGTGTCTCTATTTTAATTTTAATCTTTCTGTGACAAACACAAAAATCTATAAAAATCTACTTCATGTATCGAATGCACTAAGCAAACCCTTTAATCTATGGGCAGAATTAGTTTAAACTTCAATTTAAGAAAACAAATTAGGTCTTGCTTTAAACAAACTCAACAGCACTGATAAAAGAAAAATCACTAATTTTACAATCTTAAACCTAGTGTTAACACTGTATAAGTTTTCTAATCCATCATAAACTCTCAGCTAAACCAACCTTAAAAAATGAGGGAATACATGTGTCTCCAGCAGATTGCCATGGCAGTTTGTCCCCCTAGTATTACACTGGGTGAGATGAAAGGCTCTCTGGAGAGGTGAGATTTACAGAAAGATTTGAATGAAAAGGGCAAGTAGATTTATGGATTTTAGATGCCACAATTTTACTACATAAACAAGTGCTGATTTAGCATTTAATATTTCCATGGGACTGTGTTACAAGCTCTGGTCAGCATGTGGACTGGAAACGCCCAAGAATTTTCACTTCTCCCCTACCATTTTTAATATCTGTAGCTTCCCTTGAGGAGTTCATAATCTTTCATGTTCTAACAGTGACAACATGAAACAAGTATTGCCACAGATATATTTATAAGTCTCAGGAACAACACACAAGAGTGGAGATGAGCAGAAATGAACATAACAGAGAACCTTTACTGAGGGATGGATTTGCCAGGCAGCTGGGCTTGGGAGAGGATATTCCAGGCAGAGGAAACTAACTGAGTCAAAGCCTAGAGGGATGGAATGTTTGGTGTTTGGGGATGGGCTTGTCCAAGGAAAATAAAGGACAAAGAAAACTAAGCCAGTGGCCAAAATAAGTTGTGAGAAGGGAAAATAAATTTAAAACAGAATAAAGGGTCTTGAATCTTCTTTCTCTGTGTTAGCCTACTCATTGAACTTTGTTCCGTAACAGAATAATAACCCACACCTAAGTATTTGCATTTCAGTTCTATATACACTTACTCAGATCTTGGAAAAGTCGCTATGTGTATTTTTTAAAATACTGTATGGTTTTATTTGTATGTGAAACATAAAAAACAACAACAACAAAGTAACTGAGCCAACCAACCCAAGCTGACACAAACAGCTCATACAAATCACCATCAAAAAAAAAACCCAAACAACTCAATCAAAAAATAGGCATTATGCTAAGTGAAACAAGTCAGACGGAGAAAGGAAAATACTGTATTATATCACTTATATGTGGAAACCAAAAATACAACAAACTAGTGAATATAACAAAAAAGAAGCAGTCTCACAGATACTCCTCTTTTACACAGCATTTTCTCAACTGAACAATTAATGGTAGCTCTATAAAGCTAGTTTTACTAGAAACTCTTCTGTCTGTCATTGTCTCCCACAGTTTTGGGAAAGTGTTTTATTACGGTCCATGGCAAACACAACCAGAAGTTTCTCATCCCTATCCCAGCATGCAATAGGTCCCTGTCATTTTCTTTCTCAACAAGTCTCATTTCTTCTGGGCTTCAACACAGAATGTTCAGCCACCTTATTAAACTCATGCCCCTACAGGGAAGAATTCAGGAACAAGCCCTGTCTACTGGCACTTCTTCATTTCAAAGAAAGTTTATTTATTCCCATTATCAAAAACCTGAAGCCACAAAGTTTGCTTTGGAGAAATTCTGGGATTGTAAAAACATGAAATAGCATTTCTTTTTCGAAGCTGCTCAGCACAAGTGAGCAAAAGCCATTCTAATCATGTAAAAATGCTCCTCTTGACCCTTACCATTAGAATGAGTGCTCAGATATTGTGGGATTTGCCAGTAGTGGTGATAAATTCCCCCCTACTTGCATTTCTTATACCTTAAGTCATGGGGTAAGGTAGAGCTAAGTGGATCACCTGATGATTGGAATCTGGCTCTTAATGAATCCTGTTACAGATGTAAAGCTTAGGAAATTGCATTCCCTATCTTTTTAGCAAGCCAGTGGTTTGGGGAATCATCTACAAATATTTAAGTAGTTAATGATTTCTCTTGAGGATCTGTTTAATGGAAAAGGAAAACACTTTTATTTCAGAAATGTAAGACAACTGCTTCAACTAGAACATTTTCCAATGTGCTTGATAAGGCATTACAGGGAGAGAGAAGAAAATCTACCATATCATATATGGTAGTGCACATCTGTAATGAGCACCAGTCACTCCTACTTGTCACTGTTTGGATATTAAGATCTGATGTTTGTCTCAGATGTCTATAATAACTCCACAAAAGTGTCTGGCAGAACTGTCAATCAACTGCAAAGGAATAGGCACATGATTAATGGCAGAGCATTGGTTTGCTTCCCCATCGGAATCTGAGTTTGGAGCACAGAACTGAAAGCCTAAACGAAGCTGGAGCTGATTCACCCTGTTGGTGGTGACCTGAAGAGATAGATCTTCATCTCCTGCTTCCTGGCCTATTAGAGTAGACTTTTTTCCTGTCTGTTCCAAGCTTAGCTCTTTGTTCCTTCCTCTAATTCCTTGAGTTGCCTCATAACCTTCCAAATAAACTCATTTATTATTTCTTTTGCATCTATTGTTGGTTTATGTTGCTCACACTCATTTTTTTTTCTTTTTTGGTAATTCTCAAACATTTTTGACCAAATTATTTAAATACTGAATAAAGAGTAAACAAATAAAGACAGCAACAACAAAACCACAATGATTAAAAACAACTTCCAAAATAACTAGAAATTCTGTTATGACTCATGGCACCAGCTCTGTCCCTCTACAGCATAATACAAGGTCATGATATAAAAATGTACAATGCTCAGTATTTCACTGTGAACTAATTCATGCTTTTTATACTGAGAAGGCTGACTTCAACGCTTAAGTTGTTTTTTGTACACATTGAAATGTAAACAAGGCTTTATATTTTCACATAATAAATGTGCATAGAAGATGAGTTCACCTTTAAAAGGAGTGGACACAAGCCAGGTAGCAAATAATAATTATCACACAAAAACCAGTCAAACTGGGAATTAGACAGCTCAATAGAAGAGTCTTATGCTGTCAATCCAGGTTGCCACCAAAAACCATTACTCTAACATGAATGCAGTAATCTAAGGCTGAGCAAATTTGTGCAGAGAAAATAAGCTACAGTTAGACCTTAGTTCACACTGTATAGGGAAACTGAAACTTTACTTTTTTCAGTAACATTAAGGGAGTACCTTGGAAAATACTGTGATCCAAAAAAAACCATTAGAAGTAAAGGGGTTTATGACCAGGGACCATCACCTGCCTGGTTATAAACCCCTTTACTTGGGGCAGAGAATAATCATCACGTGATTATTCTCTGCCCCATGGCCTCCCCCTCCTTTTCAGCATCTCATGATCTTGACTCTACTCTAGTAATTTTCATCACTAATGCTTAGCCTCCAACCAGCATCTTCTGTCTGCTTTTCTGTTTGTCTCTTCAGTAAGAGAATTTTTTTAGAAATTTAAAAGTGTTTGGGATAGAGAATTACAATTTGGTTGAGTGTTCTATACAGATTTAGGAAAACATACTGAACAACTAGGAAATACGTGGAAGTTGATCCAGTACAAGTCTTCAAAAAGGCAGTCACTTGAACTAATGTATATATGTTCATTACAAAATATGCTTGTTCTATTTTATTCTTTCAATTTAGATTTAGTATGCCCAAGTATAACTCATATTCAATTCTTTAAAAATATAGTAGGAGGAGTGATGTCAGCAACGTGGCTGAATAAGACGTCCCTCGTCATATCCCTCCCTCAATAACAACAATTTGTCATCCATCCATAGACAAAAGTGCCTTTGTCTGTGGGATACAGCACAATACACCAAAGGACCCAGGAAGAGTCTAACCCACCCATGCATCACGTAGTAAGGATACAGACCTCAGACATGGACCCTGCAGTGGCCCATTAACTGAATGCAGCTCTCCTTGGCCATGGCCCATGAACCCCTGGAGAACACTGTCTTACAGAAGCCCCTACAGGCAAGTGGAAGGTCAGATTTCCAGTGGAGAAGTTCCAGCACACCAGTTGAGTGACAAAATATGTTTGGATGCATTGGACAAGGTAGGAGAAACAGTTTAACTTTACTCACATCACCTCTCCTTCATGGACGCACAACTCAGTACCAGAAGAAACCGTCTCGGCCAATCATCTCTCCCAGGGTGGGGAGGAAAGCATGGGAGTGAGCACCCAGCTCACTGTGTGGGACACTGCCAAAGAGGCCCAGTTCTATCTCACCCCATCCTGAGTGTTGACTTGCATGGCTGGAGGGATAAAAACACACTGGGAAAGAGGCAGATGGGACTCTCAGAAGGCATTAAAGGGATCTAGATCCTACTAAGTGCATCACAGACACCATCAAGAAGTCTACCCATGAACCGCTGGGGACAACTTGCCCACAGAGGTTGGGGTGAGGTGCATGGACCCCCCCCTGCACTCCATGTACCTCACCCCCACACCCCAAACTGTGACTGGCTGTCTATTTGTGCCCCTGATGATGGCAAGCATGAGCTTTGGCAGACATCTAGTGAACTTGTGTGTACAAAGCCAATAAAAATCCGTGGACCAGGCAGAGACCACAAACTTGAGCTTTAGCTCCACCCTTGGGAAAGCAAAAGGAAGTCTGCCAGCACCCAGCGTGGTGTGTTGAAGGACTGAAGACATATAAGCTTAAGAATTCTGCCACAAGAGGGAGCAAGAAGCATGGAGCAGGCATATCCACAGAAGGACCAAGAAAGCCTCAGACTTCCTATCATGACTGATGGAAGTTATTTCTCTCCTGAAGTCAGTTAGTAATGACTAGAGGAGGTGACTGCCACATCAAATGCAAATACAACACTGTAAGATTTCAAGAAACATAAAAAATAAAGGAAAGATGACACTACCAAAGGATCACCATAATCTTCCAATAGCCAATCCCATAGTCATGGAGATCTACAATTCATCCAAAAAAGAATTCACAATAGCTCTTTTGAGGAAGACCAGTGAGGTACAAGAAAACACAGACAATTCGATGAAGTCAGAAAAAACAACACAGAAACAAAATGAGAAGTTTAACAAAGAGAAATCTGAAGAAAGAACCAAATAAATTCTAAAGCTAAAGAATATAATGAATGACGTTTTAAAATGCAATAGAGAACATCAATAGTAGAATGAATCAAGCAGAAACAAGAATCTATAGATTAGAAGACAGAAACATTGAAGTTACCCAGTTAGAGGAGAACAACAATAAAAATAAGAAAGAGGAGAGGATATGTGATCTACCAGATACCATCAAAAGAAGCAATATGTGAATTATTGGAGTGTCAGAAGGATAAAAGATGGAGGAAAAGGTACAAAGTTTTTTTCAAAAATAATGACTGAGAACTTCCCAAATCTGGGAAGTGATTTGGATATCCAAGTTCATGAAGCTTATAGGTTGCCAAATGATTCAACTCAAAGAGATCTTCTCCAAGATACTTTATAATAAAACTGTCAAAAATCAAATCAAAGAAAGAATCTTGAAGACAGCAAGAGAAAAAAGCTTGTAACTTACAAGAAAACCCCCATAAGATTATCACTGTATTTTTCAGCAGAAATTGTAAAGGGCAGGAGAGATTGGAAGGATTGATTTAAAGTGATGAGAGAAAAAAAAAAAAGAAACAAACTGAAAACATTCTACCCAGCAAAACTGTCCTTCAGAAATAGGAAGAGATAAAGACTTTCCTAGGTAACCAAAATCTGAGGGAGTACATAACCATTAGACCTGCCTTACAAGAAATGCTGAAAGGAGTTCTTCAACCTAAAATGAAAGGAAGCTAATTAGTAACATGAAAATGTATAAAAATATATAACATACTAGTAAAGGTAAGTATGTAATCAAATTCAAGTATGGAGTCCAGTTCAGAATACTTAATACTGTAATGTGGTGGTGTTTTAAACACTTAACTCTAGTATAAAGATTAAAATTAAAAAGTATTTAATACCTATAGCTACAATAGTAGGTTAATAAATACATGATATAAAAATAGGTAAACTGTGATATCAAAAATATAAAAGGGTGGGGGAGTAAAAAGGTAGAGTTTTGTATGCAATTAAAGTTGTGTTGTTACCAGCCTAAAAAGACTATTATATTTATAAGATGTTTATTGTAAACCTCATGATAGCCACAAAAGCAAAACCTATAGTAGATAAACAAAAGATAAATAAAGGAATCAACGCATACTATGGAAAATCACCAAGTCACAAAGGAAGACGAAAGGAGAAGGAGAAAGGGATGAGAACTACAAACCATCCAGAAAACAATTAATAAAATGACCTTAGTAGTCCTTACCTATCAATAATTACTATTAATGTGAATAGATTAAATCATCTAATCAAAAGGCATAGAGTGACTGGATGGATTAAAAAAACAACCCACAAGACTCAACTATACATGACTCACGTCAGTTTTAAGAACACACATAGGGTCAAAATGAAGGGATGAAAAAAAAATTTCCATGCAAGTGGAAATCAAAAGAGAACAGAGGTGTGTTATATCAGACATGACCGACTTTAAGCCAAAAACTATAACACCATGCTTCAAAGGCTATTTATGGTTAAAACAAGGGCATTTATTTGGAAGGAATAGAATCCTAGAAGTTGGAATACAGACATTTGGTAAGAAATTGATAGGGCTGAGGACACTGAGTCCCTAAATTCTGATGAGTAAATTTTACCAGTAGAAGCAGCCTTTCCACTTCTATCAGAGGGAATTAAGCCTGCATTAATAACAACAACTACTACACAAGAGACAAAAAAGGCCATAGATACTGATAAATAGGTCAATTCAATTCATCAAGAAGGTATATCAATAATAAATGTATATGTACCCAACATCAGAGCACCTAAATATATTGAGCAAACTAACAGATCTGAAGGAAGAAATAAATAATACAATAATAGCAGGAGACTTCAATACCCCACTTTCAATAATGGATAGATCATCCAGACAGAAAATAAATATGGAAATGTTAAACCTGAACCATACTTTAGACCAAACAGCCCTAACAGACATATACAGAACACTCTCTCAACAGTAACAGAACACACAGTTTTCTCCAGAGTACACTGACCATTCTCCAGGACAGATCATAAGATAGGTCACAAAACAAGCCTTAGCAAATTGAAGAAGACTGAAATCATCCCAAGTATCTTTTTCAATCACAGTGGTCTGAAATTAGAAATCAATAACAGGATGAAAACTGGATATTTCACAGTATGTGGAGATTAAACAACACACTCCTGAAAAACAAATAGGTGAAAGAAGAAATGAAAGGGAAATTAAAGAAAAAAAAACATGCATACCAAACTGTTTTGGAATGCAGCACAAGAAGTTCTCAGTGGGAATTTTATAGCAATACATGTCTATATTTATGTAAAAACAAAGGCCTCAAATAAACAACATATCTTTACACATCAAAGAACTAGAAAAAGAAGAACAAACTAAGCCCCAAGTTAGAAGAGGAAAGTAAATAACAGAGATTAGTGCAGAAATAATGATATAGAGACCAGAAAAACAACAGAAAGATTGACAAAACTAAATGGTGGTTTTTTTTTAAAAGATAAACAAAATTGACAAACCTTTAGCCAGAAAACTAAGGAAAAAAGAGAGAAGAATCAAATAAAGAAAATCAGATGTGAAAGAAAACACATTAGAACTGGTAACACAGAAGTAATAAACATCATTAGAGACTATTATGAATAATAATTCACCATGAAATTGGATAATCTAGAAGAAATGGATAAATTTCTAGAAACATAAAACCCACCAAGACTGCATCATGAAGAAATAGAAAATCTGAACATACCATAACAAGTAAGGAGATTGCCAGTGATCAAAAATCTCCCAACCAAAAGAAGTCAGGATCAGATGGTTTCCTTGGTGAATTCTATGAAACATTTAATGAAGAATTAATACCAATTCCTGTCAAATTCCTTTAAAATTGAAGAGGAGGGAACACTCCCAAACTTATTTCATGAGGCCAGCATTACTCCGATACCAAAGCAAAGTAAGGATATTACAAGAAAAGAAAACCAGAGGCCAATAACCCTGATGGCTATAGAATGAAAAATTCTCAACAAAATACAGTTGTCCCGGGAACAACATGAGCTTGAACTGTGTGGGTCCACTTATAGATGTTTTTTTCTTTCCCCAAACACATACTATAGTAACACATGACCCGTGGTTGGTTGAATGTGCAGTTCAGGAACTGCAGACAGGGAGGACCAGCTGTAAAGTTTTATGTGGATTTTCGATTGTGTGAAGAGTAGACACCTCTATTTTATTTTTTATTATTTTAAAAGTTATTTATTTTTTTAATTTGGCCATGCCACACAGCTTGTAGGATCTTAGTTCCTCAAGCAGGGACTGAACCCATGTCCTTGGCAGTGAAACTGCACAGTCTCAACCACTAGACCTCCAGGGAATTTCCTTTTTATTTTATTTTTTAGAGAGTAGACACCTCTAAACCTCACATTGTTCAAAAGTAAACTGTACGGACAAGCTGAATTCAACAGCACATTAAAAGGAATATACACCAGGTAGGATTTTTCCCTGGGATAAACAAATGGTTCAACATGCACTAATCAATAAATGTGACGCACTACATCACTAGAATGAAAGATAAAAACCATATGATCACCTCAACAGATGCAAAAAAGACCAAAAAGCATCTGAAAAAATACTGGATTCTTTCATGATAAAAAAAAAAAAAAAAAACCCAAATTGGGTATAGAAGGAATATGCCTCAACCAAATAATGGCCATGTATGATCAGCCCACAGCTAACATCATACTCAACAGTGAAAGACTGAAAGCTTTTCCTCTAAGATCAGGAATGAGACAAATGTGCCTACTCTCACCATTCCTATTTAGTATGTTACTCTTAAAGTACTGGAAATTCTAACCAGAGCAATCAAGGAAGAAAAAGAAACAAAGGCATCCAAATTGAAACAGAAGAAGTAAAACTGTCTTTGTTTACAGATGCTATAATTTTATATATGGAAAATCCTAAATACCCCACCAAAAAACTGATAGAACTAAAAAAACAATTCTGTAATTTGCAGGATACAAAATCAACCTACAGAAATCAGCTGTATTTCTGTTCATAAACAACAAAACATCTGAAAAACAAGTAAGGAAAGCAATCCCATTCACAACAGTATGAAAAACAGTAAAATACTTAGGAATAAATTTAACCAAAGAGACGAAAGTTCTGTACACTGAAAACCGAGACTTTGAAATTAAAGAAGACATGAATAAATGAAAACACAGCTCATGTTAATGACTCAGAATAATTAATATTGTTAAAATGTCCATACTACCCAAACCCTAGACAGACATTCGATACAATACCTATCAAAATTCTAGTGGCAATTTTCACAGAAATGGGAAAAAATTCTAAAATTTGTATAGAACTACAAAGACCCCTAATAGTCTAAGCAATCCTGAGAAAGAATAACAAAGCTGGAGTCATGATCTTTCAGATATCAAGCTGTATTACAAAGCTATAGTAACCAAAACTGTATGGTACAGGCATAAAAACAGACACATAGGCCAACAGAACAGAATCGAGAGCCCAGAAATAAACCCTTGCCTATATGGTCAATAGCATTTGACAAGAAAGCCAAAAATACTTAATGGGGAAAGGATAATTTCTTCAATAAATGGTATTGGGAAATTGGATAATCAATGCAGAAAAATGAAATGGACTTTGTCTTACACCACTCACAAAATTGAACTTGAGTAGATTAAACAGAAGACTTGAAACTGTAAAATTCCCAGAAGAAAAGAGGGAAAATGGTCCTCGATATTGGTCTTTGAGAACAATTTTTTGGGTATGACATCAAAAAGCACAAGCAACAAAAGCCAAAATAAGTAAGTGAATTATATCAAACTAAAAAGTTTCTGCACAGTAAAAGAAATAATCAACAAAGTGAAATGGCAACCTATAGAATGGGAGACAGTATTCTGAAATCATATATCCGATCAGGGTTAATATCCAAAATATCCAATATTGGATATTGGTTAATATCCAAAATGTGAAACTCATATAACTCAATAACAAAAATACAGACCAAGGGAAAAAAAAAAAACAGTCTGATTAAAATACGGTAGAGGAGCTGAATGGTCATTTTTCCAAAGAAGATATACAAATGGCCAACAGGTACATGTACCAACAGGTACATGAAACGATGCTCAACATCACTAATCATCAGGGAAATGCAAATTAAAACCACGATGAGATACCACAGCACATCTTTTAGAATGGCTATTATCAAAAAGACGAGATAACAAATGTTGGCAGGGATGTGGTAAAAAAGGAACCCCCGTGCACTGTTGGTGGGAATATAATTGGTAGAGCCACTGTGGGAAACAGTATGAATGTTCCCCAAGAAATTAAAAATAGAACTACCATATGATCCAGCAATTACATTTCTGGGTATATATTCAAAGGAAATAAAGTCAGGATCTCCAAGAGATATCTGCACTCCATGTTTATTGCAGCATTATTCACAAGAGCTAACATAAAGAAAAAACCTAAATGTCCATATAGGGATGGATGAATAAAGAAAATGCGGTATATACACAAATACACACATACACACAATGGGCTACTACTCCATCATGAGAAAGAAGGAAATCCTGCCATTTGCAACAACATGGATGGAACTTGGAGGCATTATGCTAAGTGAAATAAGTCAGAGAAAGACAATTACTATATGATATCACTTATATGTGGAAGCTTCAAAAGCTGAACTCAAAGGAACAGAGAGTAGAATGGAGTTTCCAGGGGCTAGGGAGGAGGTAATTAGGACACAGCAGTCAAATGGTGCAAACTTTCAGTTATAATATAAGAAAGTTTTGGGAATCTAAGGTACAGCAAGATGACTACAGCTGACAATACTGTATTAGATACTTGAAAGTTACTGAGACAGTAAGATGGTGTTTTCACCACAAAAAAGAAATGGTAATTGTGTGAAGTGACTGGCTCTGACTAACACTACCATGGTAATCGTTTTGAAATACATATAAATGTATCAAATCATCATGTTGTACACCTTAAACTTCAATAATGTTATATGCCAATTATATTTCCAGAAAGCCGGGGAAAAATATACTGGGATCCCAATAGATAAATGATGCAAACCCTAAAGCAGGATGCGCTGTGTGAGTCTACTGTATGACACACTAACTTCTACTTCCTATTTTAATTACTCACTGGTAACTGTTGAACAAAGCAACCATAAGAACACACTGACAACACAATTTACATTCGTTAATCAAAAGTGTGTAGAGTAGAATTTGTACTAAGTGCATCATTGTATATCAGCTTTTTAGAAAATAACCCTCATGATCCTTATATGGAGCGAAGGAGTTAACTACATTTTTGCTAAAAAATTTTGACCAGAAGAAACTATAATTTCTGTGGCCTCTAGGATTAAGACATTGAAAACAACTAATTTCTATATAATTAGTCACCATACATCAAACTTTCTGTAGTTTTAATTCTGACAATTTCATCTTTCCCAAGGGAATTTATCTTCTTTCATAAAAAATATGCTGGTTATGCCCTTGTGATGTTGATTTTTTTAAACTTTCAAATTTAAATCCAAAGGATCACTAATACCTTAGGAAAATTAACCTTTTTTATATGTTGACATTTTTAGTAGGCATCATTTATTTTTAAGCTCTTCTAAATATATACCTTGAATTTTTTCTCTTGAGACCTTCATCATTATTATGATGACTTCACTTTTAATGTTTCCCCTTGTATGAAAAAGCCTACATTGTAACTTAGATGCTAGTTCCTCAAAGGGTCATCCTACTACTATGGCTTGTAGAGTGTGAGGACATCCCAGTCATACCTACCTAAAAAGGAGCTTGCTTGATAAATAATACCACCTCTAAAATATTAATGCAATGGAATAATGCCATCTAGTAATTATTGGCAATATGTTTTAAGTGCTTGCTATTTATGACATTCAGCCAAAAGAGTAACAAGAAATGTGAAGAACTGGGAAAAGGCAAATTTGGAGCTACACAAGGTCACAGTATTTCAGTCGCTTAATGCAGTACGTCTTTAGGATGGCTACTATTACTGCCAGAGGTCTTGATCATCTAGCTGTCCTTCAGTTTGCCTGGGGAGCGCTAATGCGATTGATGTGGGGCTCTGTAGAATTTCCTACAATCTCTTGAAAGATTTAACAGCAGGGATCCATTTGCCAAATAAAAGGTAAACAGATCCCTCTGTGCAGGTCTCAAAGGGGCTACACTTACACGCATGGAGTTGTTCAAAATACAAAATAATTTGGGAAAGAGTTGAGCTCCAGTAAATAGATATTTTCCAAGGAAACTTTTATTAATTTAACGTTTCTTGGACTGGAGTGTCCTTCTGTTTTTCAGACCTATCCACCTGACTGATTCCAGCGCCCACCTCCTTGCCTCTGCTCTGATGAGCACTGCATTTTTCTCTGTGGGTGCCTATACGTGCCTGTTCCAGTGGAGCGGAACACTCCGGCAAAGCCAACCCAAAAGGCAGCATTTTTTTTAGACTGTGACCAGCCCACCTTTTGGTTAGATCACTGAAATGACATTGGGAAATAACTCTTCCTCACTGTGCACAGGCTTAGTGGGACTCAGAATCAAGGTGTCCTACTTTCCCACAAGCAAAACATAGGTAGGCCCTTAAGCACTTAAACTTAGGTTTTATATAGTTCCCTCCTGTTCTATAAGCTAACTAATATTCTTCCAATATTTTATCTCTTTTGCTGACATTTATCAAAACCTATGAGATTCAAAACCGGGAGTCTTTCCCAATGAACATTTTTGTAAACCCTGGGAAAATAAACGTTCACTTGAAGGCTGAATGCAGTGTCATTAAATAGGGAGAATAAATCAAACTTGCTGGCCTGTAAAGTTTAGTGGTACAATGATAACTATTACAAAAGCATGGTTACTTTCTGAAGTAAGCTACCCCGGAACAATGATTCTCTTCCCCTCTACTCAACTGACCAAGAAATTCTATTGTTCAAAAGAATTTTCTGTATCTGAGCCTCTACTGCAATATTAAAAGATGACCCATGTTCCTTTTCACTAAACCTTTAACTTCAATGCCAGCATCCCAAGTCCTTTTTCTCCTTAGCACATGCAACATGGTAACCATACCCAAGTCAGTGAATAAAAGAGGGGTTCATTTTATCTTCAGATCTTTTTGCATTCCTCCACATTGCTCGGGTGCAGTGAAGGTAAGTGGAAGAGATGAGGAGGAACTGCTGAGATATGCTTTTTCACTGTCTATGTCTCCAGGCAGCAAAAACACTCATTTATCAGCCATGTTAGTCCCACTTCAACAATGACATTCTACTGCCTAGAGGAAGCCCATCTTTGCCATCAGGGTGATATGGATCTGAGGATTCTCCAAATCAAGGGAGACTATTTTTCTCAATAAATATATGATGACTTTGCAAACCAAAGCAGCAGGATGCTGGCACCCAGTCAGTTACTGTAGGAGTTAGGGCCAGACCACAAGTTCTTAGCCCAAAAGCCAAAGCATATTCTGCAATACTTCTTATGTTGGGTCGAAGAGCACTTTCCATCTAGTAATTTCAGTCAAAATTTTTTCAAGGTGATGTTATTTCTCTTATACCATTTAAAAATTTAAATACCATTACACAACTTTATTTGGGGTTTTTAACATGACTCTTTTCCTAAAATGTCATTCACCACCCCATTTAGGGCAGCCTTGTTTGCTAACTTCTACTTACCTTTGCCGCTTAGCTAAGCATCTACCTTCTTCCAGAGTTCTCCTTTGCAGCATGCCCCAATAAGGCTGTGTTCACTGCTCTACTTATGTATTTCTAGTCTTAGAAAGCAGATTTTTTTTTTGTCTTTTTGTTGTTACTACTATAATTTTACTTATTTTTATCCTGGAAGAGTATCTTACCCAAAGAAAGTACTCAGATATTCAATGTATGAGTGTAGGCATATCACCATATTTCTTTTCCTATTTTTCTTCTATAATGTCAGTTTATTATAGCCAATTAATAACTTTAGAAAACCAAAATTGGGAAATCTTCCAACAGTTTTATGGTACCAACTACAAACTTGGAGTCATCGCCTCTTATGTTACCAGTAGAGTATTTTTAAATTCACTGTGCATTTATTGAGCCTAGTCTTTTTTGGACATTATCCTCGAGTATGGAAAGTCAAATACAACATAATTCCTGCCCTCAATAAACTTACATTCTAAAATAAATGAGTCATGGATATGAAATGTACAGTGTGGGGAATATAGTCAATAACTATGTAATATTGTTGTATGGTGACATACTGTATGTAACTAGACTTATCATGGTGAACATTTTGAAATGTATAGAAATACTGAATCACTACACTGTGTGACAGGAACTGACATAGTGTTGTAGGTCAATTGTACTTCAAAAACAAACAAACAAACTCATAGAAAAACAGGTCAAACTTGTGGTTACCAGAGGCAAGGGGTGGAGGGAGGGAGAAGTGAATGAAGGCAGACAAAAGGCACAAACTTTCAGTGATAAAATACATAACTGCTGTATGCTATACATGAGAGTTGATAAGAGAGTCGATCCTAAGTGTTTTCATCACAACAACATTTTTCTATTTCTTTAATCCTGTATCTATGTGAGATGATGGATGGTCACTAAACTAACTGTGATAATCATTTCATGATGCTTGTAAGCCAAATCTTCGTGCTGTACACCTCAAACTTACATAGTGCTGTATGTCAATTATACCTCAATAAGAAAGGAAGAAAAAAATAAAAATAAGCTCACATTCACATGGGAGACGATGAGATAGATTACAATGATCACAATAACATGCAACTAATTCCATGACAGTTATGCACAAGGTGTTACGGAACTCATAGAAGCAACACTCCTCAGTTACATTAATGAAGGTAAAAGCCAAATGTCTGAAGTAAAGTCTCTCTAGATGAAGTAGAAAAACATTTATTTAAATTATTTTGGGTAATCTGCAGAGTCACCGGGGGGACCAGGGAACCAAAGTTACAAAATGAGTTGAAACAAAGGATGACTAGGCTGTCAGAACCAAAGCTAAGACAGTACCCACAGAACCAAGTGAGCTGGGGTACTGCTGCTGCTACTCTTGGCAATGGGAAGCTGGGGATTATGCTACTGCTGCCATTTCGTGCTAGATAACACGTCTACCTCTGGGGCACGGATATGCCTGCTGCTGCTGTCAACAAGATGGGTTTTCCCTTGCCCCTGGTTCTCTGTGTCCCCAGCTCTTGATCCATCTATGGTGGGTATGTCTGGGTGCGTCTGATTAGCCGAGACTCAGTGACATGGCTGTGCCTTAGCTTCGAAGGAGGCTGGGGACATGAATATCTGGCCTCTTAGGAGTGATATGCAGCCTCACTCTCTCATCAAGACCTGATCGATTGGTCATTCTCCATGAAGTTATTCATGGAGAGGGACTTTAAGGTGCTGTGCTACCTAAAAAGACAAATGTACACACTGTGATCCAAAACAGGACCATGAAGGAAGACTAAGGCAGGGATAACTTTTTTTCCCCAAGGAGTTATGTTTTGGAAAAATAGATTGTAGTTAGCTTGTAATCCACGTAGAAAGCACAGCGTTAGCAAAGGCACAGAATATCTTGAAACCCACAGAAGTTTGACTGTGGTGGGGCAAGGAGTGTGTGTATGGGGACTTGAGGTGGGAATTAAAGATGGCAGGCCTAGTGTGGAGTGAGATGGGTGATTAAATCAGACACCAGGTCAGAAAGGACCTATATTCCATGCTAGACACGTTTTAGTCAATCCTCTGGGGTAAGGGAAGCCAGGAACAGATAACAGAATGGCTGTATGTGTATTTTAGAAAGTTGATCATTTTAGTAAAATGGATGCTATATTGGAGGAGCTAATCTGGAGGCATGAGTAACTGGAGCTGTGAATCACAGTGAATAAAGTGGAGCCCAGAACTAAAGTAACTGTACAGGTAATGGGGATGAGGGGACATTCTCAAGATGTGCTAAAAGATCCAGTATGGGTTAAAATCTAAAATGTGGTGCTAACCACTGAGGGTCCAGAAATTAAAATAAAATAATAAAGCTTCTTCTTGAGGAACTTACAGTTTAGTTTTAAGCACAACTGAAAATAAATGATATTATGAGAGTGCTTGTGATTTTGTATTTTGAAATTAAGTCCTTATTCAACACCTGTATTTAAGCTGGGACCGCAGAACAGTTCATTAAGGAAACACTCCAACCAGACATTAAAAGGTCTCAGAATTTTCTATATTCACCATGATATAGACAGAGGCAAAAAAACAAACAAACTGGAAAATCCTCAAATTTAACATAGATACATAGATGGGGGTATTGGGAATTATAGCCTTGTTGCATCACAGTGCTGTAAATTTTGTGTGGGGACAGTAACAGGGAAGAATAAAGTAGATTTAGGGCAGGGGTAACTGTGACATACCAGAGCAAACAGATCTAGGATACAATTTTTGTGACCCACAAGTCACAAAATTATATATCCTAAAAATTATGTATCATATGTCCTCCCTCTACATGCCTTTTCTCCCTAAAAGGCAAAGGGAAAAATACAACTGTTCCTTTCTTTTCTCTTTCCTTTAACAAATATTTGCTGAATGGCTTGTAAACGCCAAAAGTTAGGCTAGATGATAGGGTCCCAAGGCAAAGTGCTTGACCTCATAGAGGTTACAGCCAGTCAGGGAAGACTGGCAACAACCCAACGAAAGAGAGCACTGCATCTGTGAAGCAAAGAGGAGCAAAGAATCCTCTAATAAGAACAGAATCCTATAATGAACAAATCCAACTAGTTCCTAAGGTCTAGAAAAAACGGAGGACTGAATAATAGTTACTAATAGTCAATTAAATCTTCACTTAGTTATGCTAGGTAAGAATATCCTAGGTCAAGATAAAGTATTAAATAAAAGGAAGTTCTAGAGTTTACCTGACTAATAATGAGAATAACTGAAATAACTGTATTAAGTGATTGGCATGAAATACCAAAAGATAGCTCAAATATTCTTTCTGGTTTTGAACAGTTGATATGTCTCACGACACCATGGCAGTAACAAATCATGACTATTTTTGTCATATTGTGAAGCAGTGGTCATGGGATTCTCCTAAAAATTGTCTGGCAGACTAGAAGAGTTGTATGTGATGTCCTTACTCTTGTAAACCTTGACCCAAATTTAGTTCACATGATCTGGACTATATGAGTGACTTATGATATTACAAGCATTTCCTTTGCCCTTTACTTAGAAAAAGGAGTCTTTATGTCTAATTTACGCTATTTAGTTTATTATGTTGACACGAATTTTAAAGCACATTGGGAGCAAATAATCTCTCATTCTCTGTGATACTAATCAATAAATTGCTTTTGTCGATACTGCATGTGCATCCATTCAAATATACAGGGCGATTTATGCAAATATAACTGTTCTACAAACATCTCATCATCTGGGAAAATCATGTTACAGTCCTTTCTGAAAGTTCAACAAGGAGCAGCATCCATGCATATTTAAATATCTCATGACTATACATGAGACGAAAATTATTGAGGTTTTCTGACAGCTTAGAGAAACTGTATGTAAGCCCTCATGTCCCAGGCAAATTAGATGGTGCCCTGCTGAAGGACGGCTTCTTTTTCTGACATCATTGTCTTGATTTGTTCTATCAGAGTCTGACAAAGGAGCATGCACCCCACATTCTAAGCCTACATGCATGGTGGAAATCTTTGAGGCTCCAGTTTTACAAGCAGCCTTTGGTTCAGGACTTAAGTCTAAACTTTGGAACTAAAGCATTTTAACAGAGTGAAACTCTTACAGACATTTATAAAGAAGAAGAACCACAATCTTCAAACTATTTAGAAAGAATGGAAGTTAACTCCTTGGAACCTTCCAGCAGAACACAGAAACAACATCAAGCTTATGCTCGATGAGCTTATGAGCTTATGCTCTACCCCCACCCTCACACACACACACCACATACATAGAACAACTTGAATAGCTCACTTCCTTTTCTTGTTATGCTTCTTATATGATGGAAGCATATTAGTAAGAATAGCAACCATAACTCAAAAAGACACATGCACCCCAATATTCGTTGCAGCACTATTTACAATAGCCAGGTAATGGAAGCAACCTAAATGCCATCGACAGGTGAATGGATAAAGAAAATATGGTACATATATACAATGGAATATTACTCAGCCATAAAAAGGAATGAAATTGGGTCATTTGTAGAGACATCGATGGATCTAGTGACTGTCCTACAGAGTGAAGTAAGTCAGAAAGAGAAAAACAAATATTGTATATTAACGTGTATATGTGGAATCTAGAAAAATGGTACGGCTAAACCAGTTTGCAAGGCAGAAATACAGACACAGATGTAGAGAACGTATGGACACCAAGGGGGGAAAGCAGGGGCAAGGGTTGGTGGTGGGATGAATTGGGAGATTGGGATTCACATATATACACTAATAAGTATAAAATAGATAATAAGAACCTGCTGTTTAAAAAAGTTAAATTAAATTAAAAAAGGAATAAACATACATCCTCAAAACAAAAAACCCAAAAACTAGATAAATAAATATTATTCAAATTAAGAAAAAGAATAGCAATTCAGCTATTCTATATAATTATATATATAAATATATGTATATTTATATATATAAATAACCTTTGAGTTATAACTAAAGGCAAATGTTATCTATCACTAATTATTTTCAAACTTTTGAAATTCAAGCAAAAATGCTACTGATTTATAGGAAACTAGTGAGGAACACTAAGAATTAGGTGTCACTGGGTATTGTGTTCCCCATACATGATCTTATTTATTTTACCGAGCTGATCATCATTAATCTCATTCTCTGTATTAGGAATCTGAGAACTTGGGAAGTTCAATCTTGTGTCAAAAGTTGTACAGCACAGAAGCAATGGAGCCCATTATTCAAATCCAGGTCTTTCTGATACCTCAGTGCTTATGTATATGCCACACTGCCTCTCCCACAGATACACCGTGGCTTGTATCTTTCTTGAGGGTAAGGTTCTAGAAGCAGCAGGCAAAGGAAAAAAGTAAACATTGAAAATTGCCCTTGAAAATTCCCTAAAATTCCCTAAGTATGCATACTTCCCCAAAATTCCAAAAGGGCAAATTTTAAAAATCCTTTTTCTTTGTATTCTGAATTAGAATATATTGCTGTTTCTTTGACTGAAAATCAGAGGAAGTAGTTGGATTCTTCTTAGAGGTTGTGGAATATGAATATGTATCTCTATACACTGGAATCACCTTTGGGTTAGCAAGATGCTCACAATATGAGAGGCCCACAGAAGTGACACTCACAGAAGAAATGACGGAATCATGTTTCCCATCTCAGGTTTTTTTTGAAGTAATACACACACTGAGTGAGTAAACTTACCATACTCCATTTCAATTATAATTTTCCCTCCTCTTTATTTCCTCTTTTTTGAAGGGATGGGTAGGGAGTTAAATGCAGGGGTGTTTGTTAAGCACACAAGTGAATTCACTTAAATTGCAAATATGCTACGGTTCCAAAGAAATTTAATATAAATACGCATCAACTATCATAATACTTAAGGTGAAGAAGAACTGATTGAAGACATTACCTGAACCCTCAATGTTTTCTGGCATTTCGGCAGCTGGCTGTTTAGTGACACTCATTCCCAAATTCAAAGGCTTTCAGATTGAAAGATTTCATCCAAAATGGCTGCCAATAATACAATTTTATTTTTGAGTTGTGTCATTTCAATATATTGATATCATTAGCTAAAATTATGAGCTGGGGAGCTCAGACCATATTACCAAAACTTTTCCTTTTTGAAGAGTCATACAGCAGACTCATATCTTAAGTTTTCACTAAGTGACACCAGGAATAAACAACCTTACAAAACTCACCACTGACCTGTCTATAGAATACAGTCTTTTATAAAGGCCAACATTTGTCTTGATCCTGTCCTTGCTCTACAAACAACATGATTTTGACCTTCTGAACACTGTACCTTGTGTAACACAATGGGCAGTGTCCTTTGCTTTGTCCAGTACAAAGTGCAGTATTAAATTTGAGAGCCACTTGCAGCAATTATGTAGAACAAGAAGGTATTTGAACTCTATTTCTGAGCTTTATCTTACTATTTTACCCATATTTTCTCTTCATCTTGTCTTACCTATTGGCTACTATGCCCATATTTTAGATATGTCTTTAAGTGGGCCTCTCACATTATTTTGGTCAAAGCAGGAGTCAAAGAAACAAAGACAGAAACAAACACATAGCTATCAAAAGTGGTTAGGCTTTTCTTTAAAGATTCATGAATTCAGTTGTTAATGAGTCTTATAAATCACAGCACGCAAGATACAAGGCCAGAGTTAAGATTTCTTCCCGAATCAGAAAGTTTTTCACTGAATTTACCAGAAATGTTTCCCTTAGAAACAAAGCAGCTGGGACTACAGTAGTGACTCAGACAGACACCATCTCTCTTAGAGTCTACGGGACAAGACAGAAATCAACAACAGCAGCAAATTATGCTAATGTGTGATAACTATTGTGGGAGGAGCCACTAGAAACACAAGACCAAGCAGAGAGAATCCAGGAAGTTTTGTGTGCTTGTTTACTTGAACCTAGAAATGGCGTTTAGGATGAGCCCTGTAAATGACTAGGAGCTCGGCAGTCAAAGGTGTTAACAGTGACAGTATTTCAGCCAGAAGGAAGAGTACAAGACTGACCCAGCCCTCCAATGACATTTTCAAATTAGAGATCATGATAAGGTGCTGAGTTAAAAGCACAAGATTCATAAACATGTCGGGGCCATGTAAAGACACACCATCTATATGCGGGAGCATTACATGCCTGAGGATGTCTGTAGTCTGAAAGCAAAATACTCAAAGCCATGTCTTCAGGATTTATGACATCTTTCCTCGTGAAAAGAACCTCTGTTTCTATTGCCTTGCTTGTTTGGTTGCTTTATGGTTAGTTAACTATTCTGGGCAATGACAAGTTGGATAATATTCTTACCATCAAAACTGAGGACCAGACTTTAGCCTAAGAGCTTTTTAGGAATATCCAAGCATGCATTTTTTAAAAAAATATATGTTTACTAGATCCAATATTTCCATATGGGGAAGTCTGTGTATATATTGTCATGATTCCTAAGTTTGAAGATTTTGTCTCGTTTTTTCAAAATCTGACCGATGGAAGCCAGCTGGCTAAACATTCGAACCCATTACCTCCATTTTGAGCTTAATAAATATACATAAAAGAATCTTCTCCAAATGACACCTAATAGAACTGTCTTTCTCAAAAGAATCTAAAGTTTCAAAGAGTATTTGTCTAAGTACATTCTGCTGCCTGGATAATTTACTTAATTTTGTTTTGGCCAAGTCATTCAGAGCCCTCAGTGTCATTCCCCTTCAAAGCAAAGTGTCCCTGTGGTTGGGTTCTCATAATTTAAACAATTCTCTCCATTTTGGAGACCGGCGGAGAGAAAGGACACATGAAGAGGCACATTTAGCCACACTTGCTCATGTTTCCATATACAGCCTGCAATCCACACTATTATCTATTACACAGAAGTCAGATATCAATTTTACTACCTATTTTTTTCTCTCCATTTCTTCCATTAATACTTAAAGGGATTTCAGTTTCATAGCTTTGAAAATATTCTCTTCCAAAACAACAAAGCATTTTAAATGAAGACTTTGCAAATTTACTTCACGGGCAAGGGGGAACATGAGCGTAGGGATAGGGCAATTACCAATAGTGTTTGTTTAATAAAGATTGAAAGAGCTCTATAAGCCACAGACATTCAAAGAGGGTCATCTTGATCATTGCAATCTCTTCCTACCTGCCTCTTTGGAAATCTGCGTGAAGGATTCCACACCTTTCTCTCCATAACTTCCTTCCGATGCGAGAGTAGACACATAATTCCAACCCAGGGCCTTTACGATGTCTACCATGGCCTGGGCTTGGAAGGAATCGGGCGGGACCACACGAGAGAAGAAGTCATAGCGACGGTCATCACTTAACTCGGGTGCCGTTGATGCATAACTAATCTGGGGGATCTGAAAAGATAAGAAATCACCACATGAGGGCACACCATCGGGATGTGAGAGATTCATGTATACTTATGACAATTTACTTAAAATACAGGGCTTGAGCTCCAAAGGGGAAGTGTGTTTTGCCACACATAGCATGGAAGTGTAGACCACCTAAATGCAACCAACCACCTCTTAACAGCACAAGAAGCATCTACTTTTATGCTTTGGCCTTTTTTTCTCCTCTTGGAGAAAGGAATGGGGATGGAATGGGAATTACACAGAGCATGATGATTGGGAGGAAAAATAATTTTAACCATTCTGGCTAACATTGTGAATCATGCTTTACTTCTTATACATCAATAGAAACAAAAGACACAACAGCCTAACTGGAGTGTGTATAGAGATTGGTTTAGTTGACACATCTCATGAATACTGGTAGACGTCATTAGCCATCTAACATTGATTGAGTGCTGATCACCTATGAGGAAATATCTAAGTAAGCTGCACGCATTATTTAATTTATTCTTCACAAGAACATTATGAAGTATTGATAGCTCACTAACACCCTTAGAGCCAGGTAAGGGGGTTCCCTGCCCCAACACCATCATTTCAGCTCTCCTGGCACTTTGGAGGGCCTTTCTCAAAATTTTGTAAGTTTCATTTGGATGCTGAGAGACAGCTGACAGTCCTGATTGAGTGGAGCCACGTGGACCTCTGATTCCCACTTTTTTGCCTTTAGAGAATTCTCTGACCCTCTACTGCATGTGGGATTAACCAGATGTCTCAAGGAGTTCTAGAACTTGTGCCTATATGGATCATCCTAGAGCAGGACCCTGGTTTCAAGAGGACAATTTAATGAGCAGATTATTCCTCTTGACAGGCACAGTATTTATTTCTCAGGATCATTTCAGATTAGACTACCTGAGTAGTCCTGACATGCCGATTTTAGTTAAAGAAAATTACGCATTTAGAAAGAAACCTTGAAAAGAAAATATTTACCCAGGATCCCAAATACTCTAGGAGAAGACCTGAAACAGCCATAGATGAGGAGCATGGCTTAGGGTCTAACGTCAGGACCTCTAAGCTAGTTACTTGTACAAAGAATGCTCCCCAGTTGTTTCTCTTAACACTAGCATGCAGAAGACTATGATAGGTATGATTTATCTACCTGTAAGAATGATCAACTCCTACGAAATTCTGGTTGTAAACTCTCCCAGGACTTACCCTTGTTTTGGCATAAAGATTTCTCATGTATCTAAAAGCCAGTTTTGATCTTTGCTCAGACAAAGCCCAACAGTGCAACTCTTTGCCCCAAAGATGTCAAAGCTACACTCAAGTTAATTCTTTGAGCCCTGATAATTCTACTCAATATTAACCTACTTTTCTCTTTTCAGGGCAGTTTGCCTCAAGTTTACCCATTTGACATTGTTTAAAGCTGGTTACTACCCCTGTAAAGCTCATTTCTCCACCAGCCTTTCTAGGTGAACATTACAGTCAAGTCTTGCCCTGACGGTCGATGAGCCACCATTTTCCATGCAGCCCATCCCTGATGCAGTTCTGCTCTATGACCACCAGGGGCAGGCTCTCCGTTCCTGACTTGAAATCCAAAGCCACCATGAGAAAGCCTCCAAGTCCCCTGAGGGTCTGTACCTGAGTAACTCCTCAGTTACAGGGGCAGTGAAGTGCAGTAGAAATAAAATGGGATTTGGTATTGAGAAGATCTGGAATCGAAGCCTCATGTTTCTGTTCACTAGTGTTTACTGTGGTGAATATTTCACCTCACTGAGTTGGTTACATTATTAATTAGAATAAGATTGTTTTGAAGGGCAGGAATAACAAATGTGCATTGCTTAGCATGATGCCTGGGACAGTGTGGGTACTTAATACATGGGGTAACGACAATCAGAAGAGAGAAAAGTGTGTGTTTTCTTACTAAGTTTATGCATTCTCCACATTTGACTTCCCAAGTCCTCTGTGACACGTTAGCAAAAACATTTCCCTCACTGTCCTAAGAAAATATGTTTACATATTCCTATCATTATTGCTTTAGAAATAATATGTACTATTTATTTAACTCTTCATCGTGTGGCAAGAATATTCTAAAAGTTTGGGGTTTATTTTTAATGTTTTAAATTTTATTTATTTTTATTTAAGTATAGTTGATTTACAATATCGTCTTAGTTTCAGGTGTACAGCATAGTGATTCAGTTATATATATATATGAAACTTTTCAGATTCTTTCCCCTTATAGGTTATTACAAAATATTGAGTATATTTCCCTGTGCTATATAGTAGTTCTTTGTTGGTTATCGTTATCACTAAAAGTTTTATATGCATTACCTTATCTAACCAACAGTAAAAAGTCTTCACTATACTTTATTATACTATACTATTATTAAATCATTTTACAAAAGAAGAAATTGAGACTTGAAAGTAGACTATGACCTTGCCTTAGGTCACAAAGTTGTAAGACAGACAGAGCAATACTCAAACCTGACACAGCCTAATGCAAACTTCTAAACTCTTAACTATGATACTTCGCTGAATTGTTGCTAAAACATTTGAACAATAAGCATAAAATAACGAAGGGTATTAGATTACTGTGGTCTAGGCCAAGTTCTGTCCATAGTACTGACTACAGAGCCACTGAAAGCAATTTTACAGGTCACCCTCAGACTGTCGTTAAAACATTTTATATAAATGTCTTATTAAAATGTATACAAATATGTGAAAAGACTGAGTTCCTATGTTTCATTTATAGTTCAAGAGTTATAAATTTTAGGTGAAAAATATCAACTGAATAAAGGCTTTGGACGAAAATTAAAGGGAAGGAGGGAGGAAGGGACGGAGGGAGGGAGAGAAATACCTTTTCTTATAAGAAATAAAAAAGGAAGAAGCCAAGCATGGCAATACATTTCCATCAATTTCAACTTGTGGAAATGCAAAATCTTTGTGCTGTTGCACAGATGCCTTCCTTGCCAAAATCCCTTTCTACCTTTGAACAAGTGTTAATAAAGATACATCCAGCCCTCTACTTAAATTAGCATTTATGTAGCTGTGGTAAAACATTGCGATTGTGAAATGCCTCCAGTGCAAATGTATTTTCTAAACTGTGCCCCAAATTTTAGTAATGAAGATCCTGGTGAAGCAGATTTATTTCCTCACTACCCACTGAAATGACTGTTATCAGTGGTTTATCCCTTCATTATAAATAAGAAACACCTACCAGCTTAAGACTCATATGTCCCTTTAGGATCACACACACATCCTATATTCAGGGGTAATTATTTGTACATTACGCATATAATGATGCTAGAATAAGAAACGAACAACCAAATGGATTTCATTTCTGAGATAAAAATATGGCTATATAAGGAAATTTCCCCCAGCAATAGGAGATGAAGAACAGCAACAAAGTATGTAACCTATGAAATATGCTCTGTTACTTATCAACTATTATCCTGTATATTTAGTTACTTGTTTTCAAACTGATGCTTAACTCTACAGAGTAATTATGTTGAAATATGTATTATAACTGGTACCTGAAACTGACCAAATTATTATTAGTCATCTTCAGTGATTAACTGACACACTCCCCTTGATATCGTAGCTATACTTTCTTTTTCTGCTATTGAAACTCTACCCTCTTGCCAGTCTCCTTCAGAAATGTAGAACTGATCTTCTGATGAAGACAATTTAGTGTAATCACACTTCTGCAACATGAAAATAAGTATCCCATCTCCCTTTGAGCCTTCCTTTCCCCAATTTAAAAACCAAAAATTTTTCATCTTTATTGTAGGACTTAATTTTCATCTCACTGTATTTTGTTCTTCTTTACTCTTTATAAAAAATTGGCCTATCATACAAAAATGGTTTTGCTAATGTTGAGTACCAAATAGGGTTAAAAACATCTCACACCTTTAAATTATCATTTAAAATTTATGTAGGCATTTTTCACAGAACTAGAACAAAAAATTTCACAATTTGTATGGAAACACAAAAGACCCCGAATAGCCAAAGCAATCTTGAGAACAAAAAACGGAGCTGGAGGAATCAGGCTTCCTGACTTCAGACTATACTACAAAGCTACAGTATGGTACTGGCACAAAAACAGAAATACAGATCAATGGAACAAGATAGAAAGGCCAGAGATAAACCCACACACATATGGTCAACTTATCGTTGATAAAGGAGGCAAGAATATATAGTGGAGAAAAGACAGCCTCTTCAATAAGTGGTGCTGGGAAAACTGGACAGGTACATGTAAAAGAATGAAGTTAGGACACTCCCTAACACCATACACAAAAATAAACTCAAAATGGATTAAAGACCTAAATGTAAGGCCAGAAACTATCAAACTCTTAGAGGAAAACATAGGCAGGACACTCTATGACATAAATCACAGCAAGATACTTTTTGACCCACCTCCTAGAGAAATGGAAATAACAACAAAAATAAACAAATGGGACCTAATGAAACTTCAAAGCTTTTGCACAGCAAAGGAAACCATAAACAAGACCAAAAGACAACCCTCAGAATGGGAGAAAATATTTGCAAATGAAGCAACCGAGAGAGGATTAATCTCCAAAATTTACAAGCAGCTCATGCAGCTCAACGTTAAAAAAAAAACAAACAACCCAATCCAAAAATGGGCAGAAGACCTAAATAGACATTTCTCCAAAGAAGATATACAGATTGCCAACAGACACATGAAAGAATGCTCAACATCACATTAATCATTAGAGAAATGCAAATCAAAACTACAATGAGATATCATCTCACACCAGTCAGAATGGCCATCATCAAAATATCTACAAACAATAAATGCTGGAGAGGGTGTGGAGAAAAGGGAAACCTCTTGCACTGTTGGTGGGAATGTGAATTGGTACAGCCACTATGGAGAACAGCATGGAGGTTCCTTAAAAAGCTAAAAATAGAACTACTATACAACCCAGCAATATCACTACTGGGCATATACCCTGAGAAAACCATAATTCAAAAAGAGTCATGTACCAAAATGTTCACTGCAGCTCTATTTACAATAGCCAGGACATGGAAGCAACCTAAGTGTCCATCGACAGATGAATGGATAAAGAAGATGCGGCACATATATACAATGGAATATTACTCAGCCATAAAAAGAAATGAAATTGAGTTATTTGTAGTGAGGTGGATGGACCTAGAGTCTGTCATACAGAGTGAAGTAAGTCAGAAAGAGAAGAACAAATACCATATGCTAACACACATATATGGAATCTAAGGGAAAAAAAAAAGGTCATGAAGAACCTAGGGGCAAGTCGGGCATAAAGACACAGACCTAGTAGAGAATGGACTTGAGGATATGGGGAGGGGGAAGGGTAAGCTGTGACAAAGTGAGAGAGTGGCATGGACATATATACACTACCAAATGTAAAACAGATAGCTGGTGGGAAGCAGCCGCATAGCACAGGGAGATCAGCTGGGTGCTTTGTGACCACCTAGAGGGGCGGGATAGGGAGGGTGGGAGGGAGGGAGACGCAAGAGGGAAGAGATATGGGAACATATGTATATGTATAACTGATTCACTTTGTTATAAAGCAGAAACTAACACACCATTGTAAAGGAATTATATTCCAATAAAGATGTTAAAAAATAAATAAATAAAATAAAATAAAATTTATGTAGAAGTCAACTTTCCTGACACCTTTTAAGCACTGTAAAGCAAACAGTAAAAGCAATAAAACCATCATTCTTCAAGTCATCAGATGTAACATTTCCCCAATCCATACATTATCCTTAAAATAGGGAAAGGAAGAACCAATTCACTCTAATTGGACTTTTAAAATAGTTATGCATATTTAAGAATTTCTGTAAATCTAAGAGAAACAGGCTAGGGGAAAACTACTTTCAAGAAAATCAAAATGGACATTTAAGTAACTTCCATCTTCTACACACTGTAAAAACTTTCAAGTCATCAATATTTGTACCTCACCAATACAAGTGATTGTGGTGACTGAATTCTTTAGGTGGACTGCAAGAATCATCCAAATTAGTGGCACACACCCCTCACTAGGAGGTGCTCGAGGCTCCCTCCTAACCACTCCCATATTTGCCCTAGAAAGCAGGAGTCAGTTGATGAGTTTTTAGAGAGCACTAGTTTTCTTTGGTAAGAAGTGTCACAACTCTCATTAAACAATTATTTGTTTATCTGTTTATTGTTCGCACCTTTCCTGGAGAGTATTGACCTTGTTCATCATTTTATCACTACTGGATAGCACTGCACTGGGTACAGAATACGAACCTTATCATTATTTGTTGAATGAAAGGGTAAACCAGTGAAGTAATGAATGAAACAATCTGAAGGAAATAGAATCCCTCCTGCACAGCGTTGGTGTGGCCAGAGGGACCCACAGCACTTGGGAGTTATCCCCGCCCTGGGAGGGGCTCTGAGGGGCAGCTGAAGTCACAGCAGCAAACACTATTGTCACTCTTTCTTTTCCCTGGCACATTTTTCCCTGGGATTTCCTTCTTCATCACTGGCAGGTAGAACAAGCTGACGATGGATCGGGGTTCAAAGGTAAAGGGACCTAGGGAGTCACTTAGGGGATTGTTCACTCTGTTTTTTTTTCCTCTATGCCTGAGACCTGACAACTCCAAGCACCATACACCACAGTGCCCAGAGTTCACTCTAACTCTGCGAGACAAACTTGGTGTGAAGCACTTTTACTTTCCAAGTGTTGACAAGATAGAACCCTTCTAAATTTAGTTTTATCCCATAATCAGTCTAAAGGCAAAGGGATCCCACAGGCTTGGAAACACACTCCTTTAGGCATCATCTTAGTGTCAACATCTATCAAAATAACAGAAGATCCAAATCCAGATGTGGACTAGATCACAATAATGCAAATATTTTAAAAATCCAAACTGTTGCTCCTATTCCAACATGAACTTGCCATGAAAAATAAATACTAAACATTTATTTTAAAAAGTAGAACCGTTTCATTTATGTAGAAACAAATGAAAGATCTGAAATTTGTTTCATGCGTTTTGAGCTTCTTCTTTTTCTTTATATTATAAGGGCAGCGCCTATAACAAAGTCAGTCACCTGGGAACTTCTTACCTTTGGAAAGGTAAATGAGGTTTACGGCCCCACCAGGTTCCTGGGGAAGTTGCACAGCCAAGAAAGGCAATCCAAAATGTACTAACACTTGCTCCAGAGGGGAGTTTCCACGAAACTTGTAAAAGGCAATTTTTGGAAGTATCATGAGCAATTAAGATAATGCTTCAGTGTACCAGTTGAGATATTAATGAACTCCCAGTGGGGCATTATTAAGTTCACAGTCAGCAGTAATTTCACTCGTAGTTCTTATTAAGCTTTATTGATATGGATTCCCCCCAAAAGGAAAAATGGTCAAATAATCCATTCAGGCTCATTCTTTGAAGCACCACTCTCCATGATTTATATGTATCTCTTCTCTAGATAACATCTCTGCTCATATTAGGATGGCTGGGCGCCAGTTCTGATTTTTGATAGTATTTATTTCAAAGTACTGAGGAATAACTAATAATTTTGAATTTGTTTAAAGTCTGGAATTTCACTCAACCTTAAATTCCTCACAACAAAGATTATCAAGTATTGCAACTCTTTTTCTTTGCCTTTCATTTCTTTAACTGTATGACACCAAATGCATTAACATTCTGTAAGTGGTAATAACCATTTTCTTAGAACCAAGTAATTTTATGTGTGGATTGCAAGTCAAATTTGTCTAATACATATTTTAAAGAATGTTATCTATTATTTTTTATTATTATTGCTTTATTAAATCTCTCTATATACCAGGCTTTTGGAGGTGAAATACTTTACATATATAATCTCATGAAACTTTGCAGCACCCTAGAGTTGATACAGATATTACTGTCATGAATACTGACTGTTTTGCCTTCCACATCACTCTGTTCCTGTAGTTTATGTGGAGATGGTGGTACTGTAGGATCCAGATGCTGTGTGTGACACGAGCCCGCCTATCAGAACACAGGGTTCCTTTAAGTTACATGGCTGACTCAAGGGAAATCACATGACCTGACCTAGACCAAGGTGAACAAGTGAGATGCAGTATCAAGGCGAGGTCAGAATTCATAGACAAGAGAAACAATCTTCTTACTGAAATGCCTGAGAGGAAATAATATAAATCTGTGGTTACTGATGATGATGATGATGAAGATGATGATTTTCCCAGGGGAAGGGAGGAAAACATAGTATCTTTCACATCTCACACTTGGCAAATGTTAGAAACAGCGCTGGAGATAAAACTTGTCTCTCCCTATTTCCTATGAAACATAGAAGATCAGGAGAAAGCTATAACTTTTGGTGGTTTATAGCCGCCAAAATAGCAACACATGTAGCTGCCATCAAGTGGGACACACTCTCCAGGATTATTTATCCATAAAATGAGGCTAATCATGTGAGTCCAAGCTATACCACAGGGCAAACATGGAATATTTACAAAATGAAAACTGTATGTACCATAGTCACATACAGGGCTCTTCTGTCCAGTGTTATCTGCTTAGATAGGCATCTTGCTTACAAGTGTGAGAAAGGTTGCATGCATGTGTAGTATGTAAATAGGCTTTCTGTGGCCTTCTGTAGATTGGAGAAATACCTCTACCCATATCTCCATAGCATAAAAAGACAACGGACAAAGGAAAATTTCCCTCCCAATATGGCACCACAGAAATCACCAGTGTACACTTTCCCAGGCAAACGGAGAGAAGAACAGGGCAGAAATAATGTTTAGGACCCATCAGGGTCCTTCCTAATCTTACATGACCTATCAGGGTCCTTCCTAATCTTACATGACCTATCAGGGTCCTTCCTAATCTTACACGTCTCTAAATTATCTCCGTCCAATATCCCTATAAACTATATATTAAGAAACAAAAAGTAACCAAAGTAAGTGTTTTAACATTTCTCAATATATTAGAAATGATCGTAGATCTCTTTCAGGCTCTAAGGGCCAGATTCTCACACCAAGAGGTTTGGTTTTTCAAACACTCAAGGGTGACCTTTAAGGTGTTTTGCTAGCAGTACAAATGTCAAATCTGTGTAGAGTAGCATCTCTTACCTTAGTACTACTGACATCTGGGGTCAGATAATTCTTTGTACAGTGGGAGGTGTAGAATGGTTAGAAGCATCCCTGACCTCTGTCACTAGATGCCAGTAGTATATCCTGCAGTTGTCATCGTCAGAAATGACTGCAGACAATGCAAAGTATCTCTGTGTGTGTAGCGTGTGTGGTGTGTGTGTGCAGTGTCTGGTGTGTGTGTGCGAGGTGTGTGTGTGGTGTGTGTGAGAGGTGTGTGTGTGTGTGTGTGTGTGTGTGGTGGGTTAGGGAGCGGGGAAGCTGTTCAAAATTGCCGTGGTTGAGAACCACTGGGCATGAGGTCCATCAGGGTAAAAGGACAACCACACTCATAACAACATGGTCACAAAATGAAAATAAAACGAGATCTTTTTAATGTGTGGTGGCCTGTCTCTACCTTACCTATTTTCATTTCTACCTGCCAATCGTCCCAATGATCAAAGCTCAGCATGCTTCCCAGCCACCTTTAGTCATCCGGTCTCTTGGTAGAGAGCACAATGACACTGCTGCCAAAAGGCTCAGTCCTTTACAGGGACACAGCCAGGAGATTCTTAAAGTGAAGGAAGTCTGTTTCAGGAGAGAATGAAATCAAATTCAAACTTATTTTCTCTCTGAGAACCATTGCAACCTTTATAAGTACATTATAGTCCAAAAAATCTTGATTATTAAGGATGGTTGAACATGGAGTGTTATAGTTAATTGAATACTGTAGCAAACTATGTGCTAGACTCTATGTGAATTCCAGTTGTGAAAAAGAGCATAATAAAATGCACTTAGAAATGCTATGAACAAGATGCAATCTTCACTTGGTGATTCAGAAGCCACTGTCAGGGTCTGGCAGAGCTGCAAGCACATTAATTCTCATTGTATAAGACTACAGATGTAGATGTTCCAGAAGGTGAAGTTAAATCTGTGCTGATCCTTTGATTCCCTGAAAGAGGCTTACTTGACAAAAATTTCTTATTTATTTTTTTCCCTTATGAAAAGGAAGAAAACTATGCTGTTTATTTTAGCTTTTGTATGGCTTATATTCCAAGTAAACAAGCATTTGGTGACTATACGTTAATACAAAAAAGATGATTCATTAGAGTTCTGCACAGTAAATAATTCCCTATTATTTAATTCAGATACCACATTACTATACCAATGGCATATGACCAGTTTTTTTTTAATCTGTAAAATTTAGGAACTACAGATATAATAATTAATAAGGTAAACCAGTTTTAGAGATCTGACAACCTAATATGTAACCATATATGTACACACACATATATGTGTAAATATATATATATATATGTATACATATTCACATATACAGAGAGACACAGATCACAAAGGAAACAAAACAGCTAAATAAAAGAAGGACTGACGGTGGTACCATAGATAAGGTACAAGGTAAATTCTGAGTTAAGAGTAAACTTGCATTTTAAAGCCTCCAAAATGTTCTAAAGCACAGACATACACACACATACAAAACATCAAAGTTATTCCAAAGTATATCTATAATCAAATTCATCAGACCAGATAAATTTAGCAGACAATTTTACAGAGTGAATGTATTTAGTTCTCTGTGGCCTTATTTATGTATGGGCTATGTACAGGCCTGAAATACCTGCTTCCTATCTTTACTTATTTAAATCCTAATACTTCTTCAAGATGCAGGTTTAGTACATGCAAACTGCTTTGGGGAATTTCCCCTGATTCTCTCCAGCTAACAAAGAGTCCTCTCTTGGTCCTCATCACTCTTTGCCGTTTGTTACTTAGCTTTCATCCCATTTTTATTATTACCAGTTTTGTACGCTACCAGACTCCTTGAGGAAAGAAACTATATCTCTCTTTTCTTTTATGTATCTTATTGGATCACATCATGTACATTGCAGGTTTGCAGAAATGCTGGAGCATCATTGGTATTTGAAAATCACAAGTGAGGATACTTTGGGCTACAAGTAACATTACAGAGAGTTCTATTACTCAATTAACAGTGACTTAGATAATACAATCACAAAATAAATCTGGATTGTAGCTGGTTTTCAGATTGGTACAGTGACTCAACCATGCCAAGGGACTGGATTTTTTTCACTGAAGTTTCTTAACCTTTGTCTCAGATGCATAAGGTGGTTCCTGGTGCTCCAGGCATCACACTTCATATGACATCATTAAGAGAAGGAAGGGAGAGCTCTGGTAGACAAAGGCTTTCTCTTTTATCTATTTGATTTTTGATCAAGGATTTTGTTCTGAAATGTCCCCCTCCTCACCATCTTTTCCTCATATCTCATTGGATGAAATTATGTCATATTATCATCCATACTCTAAACAGTGATTGCCATGATTGACTTATGACTTAACTTCTGATGATGGATTTCTTGTTGCCAGGAAAAAAAGAAAACCTGGGTTCTCCTAGCAGGGAAGAAGACAGATAAGTGAATGATTATTTGGCAGACAAATAAATGTGTCTCGTGGCAACTATGGAGTCACCAATTTAAATTAACTTGAGTTTGACATGCTTGTAAGCATGCAAGAATTATTTAAAGAATGCATCAAGAACTCCCTGAGTGCATTCATGCTTTGTTACTCACCATATGGGGGAACATAATATGTGGCATTTACACGTGGTCCACCATCCTTTGCTTCCACAGAATCATTAGATTAGTCTAGTTCCCCAGAAACCACTTTGGTGGAGGGAACTGGTCTAAATCAAATACTGAAGGGTCACTAAGGTGAGAACAACTATGAGAAACTGGAATTTTGGAGAAGACACAACCAAGAGGTGTGCAAGATAATTGGAGGATAGGAGGAAGATTTCCCCAGCAAAGAGGCAAAGGAAAGCCTACGCTGGGAAAGACGGTGGTAAAGACAAATGTAGAGAGTAATGAAGAAGTGGGGTTCTTTTGAAGAAAGTAGAGAAACCTGTATGGCTTGAGGGTACGATCCACAATTCCACTGAATTTATAGCAAAGAATAAAGCGAGATGATGAAATAAAATTAATGCTTATTTAAATTGATCTTGTTTCTTCTCTTATTACAATACTTATTCTTACAGACTAATAGACTATACAACATCTTTCTGTCAGTGATGGCACTCTTGGAAGAATAGTTAGGTGATACATAAACAGAAATCCCACGAGTTACTCAGTCCCAAATACCTCCAGGGTAATAATTAAGAGGCTCCTTCACTCCAATACTAGCATCACTCAACAAGGAGGCAATTAGGGAAAATGTCATTGATTCTTCAACAAGGTCTCTGGGACAAAAGGTTTACATAGTTTCACTTGGTATGTGAGGCAGGCTATTCCCTGCTGTCAGGGGTGATAAGGAATCTGCTGACTTTGTTAATAAGACCCTCCTCTGTCTGCAGATCACAGGCAATAGTGGAAGAAGCAAAGCTGAGCCTTTGTCTATGTCCTCTCAGTCCATCTTCCTAGTTCCTGGATGGACAGAGAAGAAGTGAAAAGGAAAAACAAATACTAAAGCTTTGGGAGGGTTAAGTCTTAGCCAGAGGTCCAAAATACTGGTGAAGTTCACTGTGGATTAAGAGGCCTTGATATAACTGTTGTGAAATATTTGAATTTACAGTAAACAGAACTGCAAGCAGCATGCCAGTGGGGCTTGTACTGGTTTCTGCAGTCCTGTCATTCATTGGCCCAAACACCTTCCTCTAGAAATAAAATTATTTTACCCATCTCTGTTTTAGCTGCAGCTTTTAGGACCTGAAATCAGGAGACTGTTTCTTGGTTAAGTATGTGTGTGAGAAAATACCTCCTGTAAAAATTTCCAGATATTTTTCAGATTGCAGTAGCCTGGTAGGTTCTCCTCACTGCATATGGTTGGAAATACTGATTGTTCTAGAATTTACCATTTTTAAGATTCCTTCCTTGTATACTACAACTTCTACTATCACATCACCTGCTACCATATCATCTTCTAATTACCATAATTGCATATTTTTTACCTGTAATTACTTTTTAGGTTGACTGCTTCCTGTGGAGACTGAGGAGAGAGAATGTCATGAATGATGTACTACTAGCTGGATGTTAACACAGTTGCTTCTGGAAAGAATTTGAGATGGAAGTGCTAATCCCCTCCATGATGCATGGATTCCCATTAGAGGCAAGTCTTGGCTGGACTTGGGCATTTTGTCCTCTTACTGATCTTTCCTTTAGAAGCCAGGTTGCAAGGACAATGTTTCTCAAATGCTCCAGGATAGGATGCTAGTGCTAAAGGATTCAGATCTCTACTTTTAGAGAAGGAAATAACACTCAGATAGGGAAAGTCATTTACCAAAACTCTCACTGCCCTAGAGTCACTGGGAAAGGACTAAAATCACATGTTGTGACTAAGTCCTACAGTGATGTTTCCAAAAATCTATATTGCTCTAAATTTTTAGTCCGTCTCTGTATTTGATTTTAGAATTAGTAAGACATTTTGATTTCTAATCAGTAAGAATTCAGAAATGATTTGGTTGCAAAAATAGAGAAGTCAAAATAACAGTTGCTCAAAAGTATGTTTATTTCTCTCTCACATGAAATAAGTTGATAGGTAAACTGTCCAGAGCTGGCATGGCAGTCCCATGATTACCAGGGGCCAGCGCTCTTCGTATTTCTCTGCTACACCACTCTATCAAGTCAATTCCATCCCCAATGTCACACAGGGTCCTGGATACTGCCAAAGTTCCAGCGATCATGGACTCACTCCAGACAGCAAGATGGGAGATATGGAAAAAGACAAAGGGGCACCGTTTCCAACTGGGTGAAGTCCTTCTATAGCATCTTCCCAGCGTTGTATACAACACTGCCATCTATATACCATTGTCCAAAATAGTCTCATGGTAAGCCTCATTGCCAGAAAATACTTTTGAAAAATGTAGTCTTTTGGTTGTGTACACTGTCACCCCAAATAAAACTGAGTTTTATCACTAAGGAAACAGAAGGAATAGAGAGAGTGGCCATCGCCTGCCACAACCCTGAAGGATGGATGAGAGTCGGCCACGTGTGTCTGTAGGCCAGGGGCCTGAGAAGTAGATACAGGTGACAATTTAAGTCAACTGCTTAGAAGGCAAAGAAGACCATCAACGGTCAATAATTCCCTAAGAGCGTATTCACCATAGTTGAGCACAGGTGATAATGCTGGAAGTACACTTCCATTAGGATTAGCTTATAAACAACCCCTACACTGTACTCCTATTTCTGTGAAAACATTCCAGGCACTAAATTGGTGTGCTTCTAATGGCATGACCTCTATAATTCTTCTGCTATGAACATCCATGAAAGTTCGCTAAAAGTGTTCAGCCTTCTGCCACTCAAGACTCTTTTTAAAAAATGGTTTAATATGGACAAGTTTAATTATATATATATATATATATATATATATATATATATATATATTCTTTTTAACTGTTCTCCCAACTTCAACTTAAAGACAACTTTGTGACAATTTAGTCAAGTTCCTTGTTGTTTTCAGCCATGATATTCCTCCATGGATTGGAAAGATAGCTCCCTTAACCTTCTCCACTTTGAGCAGTTAAGAATTTACAGTTCTTGATTTCGCCACTACTAATGCCAAAAAAAACACCTGAAGCTATAAACTATCATCCCAAATGAAGGATCCATTAGATTTGTTTATCATCATGATCAGCCCATGCATCCTGCAGCAATGAGCTACAGGTGTTGGTGCCTGGTTTCCAGCAGTCAGACTTAAGTCATGTTTATATTCATGCATAGAAAATAAAAGAGAAACAAAAGATAATTTCCCTGCTACAATGTCAAGCAAAGGTATGAAGACATATTTTATTTCTTACAGGGAATGCATATACTCTTAAAAAAAGTCACAAATCTTAAATGGTCTCAACGAGATCAATAACTAAGTAATGTTTTGAAAGCTGAAGAACTATGATGGCAGGTAGAGAATTTTTTGTTTCTATTCAAATATTTGTCGTTTTCTTTTATATCTGCCAGATTTGTTAAGCAAAGGACCCCGTACATTGATTTTGAACTTTTTCTAGTCTTCCTGTAGCCATCTTTCACCTTTATCTGTCTAACATTATATTGTGTGTGCTTTCTACTTAAAAGAATCCTATTTATCCAGGCTGCCTCTATTATACCTCAGACAAAAGAGTTCACTTTTCATTCTTATCTTAATCTATTGCCACAGTAAAATCTATAATCATATTAAGGAACATTGACATCTCTGTTTCTGACACAGAATTCACCTAAAACTTTCCAAATTTGAAAACTGGCCATTGCGGTTTGATAAACAATATTGGAAGTAAAACAAATGTGACAAAATTCCAAGCTAGTTTCTCTCAGGTTTTGAAATAAAATATTTGTACATATCCTATGTGTGTGTGCGTATGTTTGGGTGTATAGTATAATATTTACTACCTTACTATTTACTATTTTATTATTATTTACTATTTTATACTGTACCTTTTCCTATCATTTACTATTATTTACTATATATATAATTAATGACAAATGCTACATATATATAACTTAAAGGATATGTCTTCCTACTTAGTATAAGAATATAAACCTAAAAACCTCCTTACACTCTAGGGAATATTTTAAGTAAAAGCTTTTCTAGAGAATACTAATAGTGGAAGGAAGCCATAAACAAAATATAAAGACCACCCACAGAATGCGAGAAAATACTTACAAATAATTAGACTGACAAGGGATTAATCTCCAAAATATACAAGCAGCTCATGCAGCTTAATATCAAAAAAACAAACAACCCAATCAAAAAATGGGCAGAATATCTAAATAGACATTTCTCCAAAGAAGACATACAGATGGCCAAAAAGCACATGAAAAGATGCTCAGTATCGCTAAGTATTAGAGAAATACAAATCAAAACTACAGGGAGGTATAACCTCACACCGGTCAGAATGGCCATCATCAAAAAGTTTACAAACAATAAATGCTGGAGAGGGTGTGGAGAAAAGGGAAACCTCTTGCACTGTTGGTGGGAATGTGAATTGGTACAGCCACTATGGAGAACAGTATGGAGGTTCCTTAAAAAACTAAAAATAGAGCTACCATATGATCCAGCAATCCCACTCCTGGGGATATGTCCGGAGTAAACCATAATTCAAAAATATACACGCACCCCAATGTTCACTGCAGCACTGTTTACAATAGCCAAGACATGGAAGCAACCTAAATGTCCAACAACAGACAAATGGATAAAGAAGAGGTGGTATATATATACAACGGAATATTACTCAGCCATAAAGAAGAATGAAATAATGCCATTTGCAGTAACATGGATGGACTTAGAAATTATCATACTAAGTGCAGTAAGTCAGACCAAGACAAATATCATGATATCACTTATATGTGGAATCGAAAAACAAATGATACAAATGAACTTATTTACAAAACAGAAGCACACTCACAGATATAGAAAACAAACTTACGGTTACCAAAAGCAGAGGTGGGGAGATAAATTAGGAGTTTTGGATTAACATACACACACTACTCTATATAAAATAGATAATCAACAAGGACCTACTGTATAGCACAGGAAACGCTACTCAATATTCTGTAATAACCTACATGGGAAAAGAATCTGAGAAAGAATGGATATATGTATAACAATCACTTTGGTATATACCTAAAACTAACACAACATACTCCAATATAAAATAAATCAACATACTCCAACATAAAATAAAAATTTTTAAAAAAGAATGCTAATAATGAAGTAGGAGGTAACCACCTTGAATTTAACAGTTATTGGTGACATTATGAATGCTGAATCATTAACTCTAATTTGTATGAGATGATACAGCATTGTTGTTAGATTTGGATGCTCTAATCCATTTTCTTTGTAGTGATGGGGAATCTAGCCACAGTGACGGGTTTGATCCTCTCTCTGATCAGTTCTGTTCACTGAACACTTCACTGGAGCCATCCTGTGGAAGATGTTAGGGACACAAAGATGTGATCTCTCTTTAGGGGAGAGAGAGCTGTGACATTGTAAAAATATAGTAAAGATGGCTGCTATCTCAAAATACAAAAAGAAGAGTATCTCTCCAAATATCTCCTTCAGAGTGTTGGAAAATAAGTGGTATCACTTTTTTTTTTTTTTTTTTTTTTTGCGTTACGCGGGCCTCTCACTGCTGTGGCCTCTCCCGTTGCGGAGCACAGGCTCCAGACGTGCAGGCTCAGCGGCCATGGTTCACGGGCCCAGACGCTCTGCGGCATGGTGGGATCTTCCCGGACCGGGGCACGAACCTGCATCCCCTACATCGGCAGGCAGACTCTTAACCACTGCACCACCAGGGAAGCCCAGTGGTATCACTTTTTAGTGAAGTGATGAATTTGGAGTAGTTTGCAGCTTCTGACCACTGCCTACCTTTGCATAACTCCTCTGAAGCAGAAGGTTTAGATAACTGAGGTTTACTCAACCTGTTAAAAGAGGCCTTTGGGCATCTTGCTCCCAATATCTCAGAGATAAGGTGTCTAAAAGCATTTTTTAACAAACTACAAGTTCTCTGGCTATGAGAAAAAAAATGGAAGGAAGTCTGAGAGGGAAGAGAGAGAGAAAGTGGAAAATGAAGAACTTAACAATGGATAAAGAAACAAAGACTGAGAAAAAGAGAATTGGACGAGGGAGAAAAAGAGACAGAGAAGGAGGGGAGTAACCCAAACAGTTTCTTAAGAAGTCAATAACTTTTATCTTGGGTTGTTTAACATTTGGTGGATTAAGGATCCTTTCAAGTTCCCCATGATGTAAACAGTAATTAACTCAGTTCCCCTCCAAACCTCACATAGTCCTGGAAACAGTGAAAGGTTATATATGAAACAAAATACTGGCAAACAAGATGCTCAGGCATTTGCAAGCCGGATCATTTTTTCAACTACCAAACCATGCCCCCTTCAAAGTCAATAAACCATCATGCTTCATATGTGACTAGTGGTTTCTCACAGCCATTTAAAATAACCTATGCTGTCTACAGCAAGGTAAGTAAAACATCGAGGGAAATTTTCAATTCATTGCTCTCTGAGTGGTGCAAATTTGACCTCCACTGACTACTTAAAAATGGGAGTTTGAGGGCAAAGTTACAATAATAGATGGCACTTTCAAAATGGTCATTTCAAATCTTAACAAGGTACCTGAGGGCCAGCCTATTTTGAGAGAGAAACCACCGAGCCCATCATTAGTGAAGTTCACTTAAGGTTAGACTCAATTTGAACCACCTGACTAACCTTCCCAACTAGCACATCTTCCCAACCAGCCAGCACCTTGGAGCTATTTCCAGTCTGACTTTCCTTGCTTCCCAGGCTGTCCTGATCCTATTTGCTTTGCAGCAAAGAGATTCTGTTTTTCTATTCTTCTGTTTCCTGACCCTGCACAGAACAAATTATAATTAGGAAACCATCTGAGGGGAAGGTGACAATTCAGTTGTCAAGTGTCATGGATAAACCCCATTTCCATCCACACAAGCAAGGCAAGCCTCTCTCGCGCTCAAAAGAGATACCGAGGGCATGCTGTCATTAGCTGGTTCACTGCCCTGAGAAGGAAGCAGTCACAGAGGTGACAGCAACTACAAAAATCAGAAAATGTGAACAAAGAGAGAACTCCCTCACTGTAAATATTTTCACTGCCAACCAGTCTCTAATATGGTACAAAGTGATGTGAAAGCCACTTCACAAAGTGCCCCTTATAAGGCTAATGTAGCCCAACAGGACATTCAGAGGTAAATGAGAGCCAGTGTTCAAAAGGCAGAAAATAAACAGACGTGTAGCTTGTGGTGGCACTGTCCATACAGCCCAGCCTCCGCGTGAGATTTCAGCTCAGAATGGATTAAGGAGACATTATAACCTTCTTATCTTTAGTCATTTGGATACAAGCTTTAAAAATCTGTTAGCCAAAGGGATTTTTTTTTTAATCTCAAATTATTTTTGCCCACAATGGGCAATCTTTGTTCCATGTATGCTCTGTGAAAAGCCTGGAGAGTGAAGCATGTATGCAAGGATTGGGATGGAGCCGAAAATAAAGGAAATATTATAAGTAAAAAAGAATATTAATTTTAGGCTAACATAGTACGTCTCAGACACACACAGCAATGCTGGATTCGCCTGTGGGGCTATATCATAGGTATGTTTCATTATTATCTTAAATACTCTCTTTCTTGGATCCATTTTCTTTCTCGTCACAAAAGTTCCTTTTGAGGAGAAACAGCCCCGGATAGAAATCAGTTTGTGAACAAATGTCTGAACCGCCTCCCTGTTATTAAAGAAAAGTACAGTTGCCATAATCCAAAAAGTTGAAAACAAGCTAAATTTTGCTTCTATCCATCCTGAAAAATTAATGAAAATTATATTAATTATTAGATAATTTAATCAAAATTATTCTTGGCTAGCCAGGTTCCAAATCTTGTCTCCAATATGGCTCCCCTTCCAAGTCTTGATTTTTCCATATTTCTGGATTATCTATAGCTCTCCTTTTTAAAGTAAAAGGTCCTGCATTACCACAATACTGCACATCTAAGCTTTCTATACTTCACTTGTAACTTTCCTGAAATTGGGGTGCTTCTTCAATCATGATGTTGTCAAAATCAAGGTGTACTCTTACGGGTCAGAGTTATAACTTCGGATTTAATAATACCTTTTACTTCAACTATACCCTTAAAACACCATAAAAACAACCGTATCTATGGCAGCTCCATCACAGCTGATTATGTATTACACTACAGGATAAGCAGTAGCAGATTAGCGGTGATGAGAAAGGGGAGAAATAGATGCAAAACTGGTAGATTAGAACAGGCAATAGGCCAAGACAGGGACAGGACATGAGGGAATAGGATCAGGTCCAGGACACGATCCATTTTGCAAGGACAAGGAATATACAGAAAATAGAACTGCGTGAAATGGAGACCCCCAAACTCACGGGCAGCGAGGCAGGACTGCGAACTGATCTACAGGAGTTGATGACTAGATCAAAGGCCCAGCAGACAAGACCTAAGTGGCTGAGAAAGATTTTATCAGTGAGGCAAAGGCATTGATATTGTTCTTTTAAAGACAAAGGCAGGTCCAGGAAGCAATCATCTCCGAGGATGATGACCAAATTATGGAGAGGCCTCCACTAGACTGAGCAGTGAGGGAGTCAGAAAGACAATCCCTAGGGTAGTATATTCCAGAACAATGAGGCATCCCACTTCCTTAAGAAGAGCACATAACGGACATTCAGGCATGGTGACGGATTGCCACTGTTTAAATACGCCAACTTCCCTAAGTCACTGGTCATCCTCATCTAAGTAAGTAAAAGGAAGAACAGAAGAATGTGTTTAAAAATTCTTGGCAAACATTCCTGTGATGATAAATAGAAGTGAATTTGAATAGAGAAGGAGGAAGAAATAGATGAAAAGAACACATGATGGGCAAATCATTTGTGTGAATTGTGCATTCACCACTGACATACTCAAGCGGTACTGATGAACCTAGTGGCAGGGCAGGAATAAAGACGCAGATGTAGAGAACAGACTTGAGGGCACAGGGGGAAGGGGAAGCTGGGAGGAAGTGAGAGACCAGCACTGACGTATATACACCACCAAATGTAAAATAGAGAGCTAGTGGGAAGCAGCCACGTAGCACAGGGAGATCAGCTCGGTGTTTTGTGACCACCTAGAGGGGTGGGAAAGGGAGGGTGGGAGGGATGTTCAAGAGGGAGGGGATATGGGGATATATGTATACATAGAGCTGATTCACTTTGTTGTATAGCAGAAACTAACACACCATTGTAAAGCATTTATGCTCCAATAAAGATGTGGGGAAAAAAAAAAAAACCAAGAAAACCAAAGATGAGACGTTTCTGATTGTAGTGATTCCAATTTACCAATTTCACTTTGAGCAAGGGTGCATAATTTCCACGTTTCTCAACAGGGAAAATGGAACCCTTTCAAAAATTCCCAGGGATGCTTTTTTATAGCTAGCGAGTTGTTCGTACCATTGATATTCAAGGTTAAACAGATGCCCCTCCCCATGATAAAGTCCTTGCTAAGAGCTTATTAGTTGCTTTCACTCTTTGATTTATCTTAGACTTAAAAGCGAACTATTTTTGAAAAGTAATTTGTATCTAATGGCAGGTATCTACCCTGACAGATGTTTGCTAAATAACATGTGCTAGATGCAGAAAAATGTTCTTTTACCATCTTCAGTAATAGAAAATGTTAGCACTGAAATATCTTTTGCTCACAACTATTTTCAAAGTAGAATAAAACTTAGATGATTACCATACAGGTAAGTCAGTCACAGTTTTCAAAACATTTTACCACCATTTTCTGCAAAAGCCATCTTGGTGAAATATGTAGTTTTACCAAATTATTTTATACCGTTTGAAGAGCTAATCATATTAAACCACAGATAACGATATTTTGATTAATTCTCAATATGTGTCTTAACAGTCATTTTGTCTTTCAGAGTAAGGGTTTCTTTTTTTATTTTATTTTTTAATTTTTTTTATTTTTTGCGGTACGCGGGCCTCTCACTGTTGTGGCCCCTCCCGTCGCAGAGCACAGGCTCCGGATGCGCAGGCTCAGCGGCCATGGCTCAAGGGCCCAGCCGCTTCGCAGCATGTGGGATCTTCCCAGATCGGGGCATGAACCCGTGTCCCCTGCATCGGCAGGCAGATTCTCAACCACTGCGCCACCCGGGAAGCCCTAAGGGTTTCTTTTTTTAAATATGTGTTTTGACAACTTACAAATTTATTATATATAGTATTCAGCACATTTTAAATAATTTTAGTCTGTACAATGTATGTATTTTGTTCTTTAGGGCTTATTACTTCTTTAGTCAGGATAAAGAACTTCATATTTTGGGCAAAATGTAGTAAATATAAGATTGTACTGCAGAAATGCCTGCCAAGACATCTGCAGATGGGCTGCTACACCTCACCTTCCCAACCAGGTATACCCACAGCTACTCATGATACATTTCTCAGCAAGCTTGGGTTTGGTCACCACGTACTGGTATCATTTTCAGCATTATCCATAAATTCCACCTCTTCTCCCTCACTGATCTTTACACTATAGTAGCTCCGGTGCCCTTATATCCATAGATGTCCAATGTATATTCAGTTGCTCTATGAGGATAGATTATCCTTTCACTGGGATTGAGTGGGAGATTGAAAAGAATCAGAAGTAGGAGGCAGAGTAGATCATGTCGGAGCCTTTGTTGTAAGGATACCTGAGAAAGTGAATCCATACCTGAATATTTTCAATAGACGGAATGTTTTTACCCCCTCCCCCCATATGTTGAAATCCTAACCCCCAAAGTAATGGTTTGAGGAGTTTGGGCCTTTGAGAGTAATTAGGTCATGAAAGTAGAGCCCTCGTGAATGGGATTAGTGCCTTTAAGAAAGAGACCCAGAAAGATCCCCTGTCCCATCCATCATGCGGTGACACAGTGAGAAGATGGCCATCTATGAACTAGGAAGCAAGCCCCTGCCACACACCAAATCTGCCAGCACCTCGATCTTGAACTTAGGCTCCAAAACTGTAAGAAATAAATCTCTGGTTTTTTAAAGTCACCTAGTCCATGGTATTCTCTTACAGCAGCCTGAACTAAGCTGATACTTAAATACACCAGAATGGGGCACAGATTTAAGAAAGAGTGCATCATAAAGACTTTAAGAAGGTATTCACACATTCATCAACAAATCTACTTTGTGACAGGCAAAGTAATGTAAACATCATTCTTTAAAATGGACGAATGGATGGATGGGTGGATGACAAAAACCACACAAGAAATCTAAAACTACAGCAAAAGTCAACCGGTCCAGCTTTCTACATGTGTAGCTGGAGCTCATGGTCATTTAGTCACTCCCTTTTAATGAAATCTGTCATAAGGTACCTTGAATTCCTAGGCCAAGTCCAAAAGCAAGTCACTGGCAGTAGCGGAAGGACCTCACGATCATACTCTTTCACCTAGAGTTCAACTCAGTAAATATGTATTGAGCTCTGTGTGTGTCAGGAACCCTGCTAGGGCTTGGAGCATGTAATGGCTAATGAGCTTAATGTGTGGATTTGGAGAGAGAAGGAAAAAAAAAGTCACAATAAAGGAGCACGACAAGTGTTGAGATCCATTAAGTGCGGGATGTTAATGGGGACACAATGAAGGGCAAATAAACTGTGACAAAGCTTAGTGACAGTTTAAGATTCTCTGCTGTTTGAGTTTTATCATTCTAACTGTCCTAACAAAGAAACACTATTTTTCTAGAAAGTTATAAAGGTAACCTTATTGAGGTCTAAGTATACAACTGGCTCCAGGCATGTAGAATACTATGAGAGTTTTAAGGTTACTGATCAAATAAATACTTCTGATCCAAGAAGTTGATGGATTTCAGGTTTTGGTTGGTTTTAGAAATAGACAAAAGCCTTTGGTCCACACATGTGGTTGAAAATGTTTTTCATATTTAATGTGAAATATATATATATATATATGGGAACACATATATGTATTGTAAGTATTATAGATATATGTACATACATACATGTATATATACATACATATATATGTATATTTTAAATATTGACAATACATCTAAATACATGCAGTAGAATCCAGGTATTATCTTGTAAAATTTGCTCATGGAGTTAATTGTTGGACAGATCTTATCACGTTCCCACAAAACTATAACTGTCTGATATAAAATATTTAGTACCTCAGGTTAATAGTCACTTCTATAGCAAGAGCACTATGCTGTGTAATCCTCTAGGAAACACTAAAATTAACACTGACTTATCATGATGGAGCATGAATATCAAAAAATCTTCCCAGCTTTTTATGTTAGGTGTATTAAGGTGAAATTTGACAACTACCTACCATTCAAGTATGGATTTGGGAGCTTGAGAACTTAGATATGCAGAACTCTAGTCACCTATAGAAAAACCTCAATTTTTCCACACTTGACCCAGAGGGTTTTTTTTCTCATGATAGGCTTTCTGGTACATGAATATTTCAGTCACGGTGTATATTGGCTTTTTCCAGCTTTTTCAGTTTGGTTACCCCTTTCTTCTGATTTTTCACCTGAGCCAAAAATCTCAGAGATCTTCAGTGTTCTTAAATATTATCAGAGACATTTGTGCTTGTTTATGTTATCTCTCAGTCTCCTGGGATTTACTTGCAAGATTGGGAAAAAAAGTCATCATTTGGTACCTTAATGAAAGATTGTCCTCTCTAGAAATCTCACAAGGAAAAAAAGTATTAAATCCAAACAAAACAAATGTCATGTAAACACCTTTTACAATGGGAGGAAATGCGCTGTGTAAATGAGATCTCCCATCATGGTGAAATGTGAGCCAAAGTCATCTTCTAAGGTACTGACTTGCTCTACTTGGAATAAATCTAATCTAAATTCATCTATAAAATAATGAAACTGTTCCTGATTCGAACTGTTAACAGTGGAAAAGCTGACAGGAAAAATTAGGCTAATCCTTTAATATACAGGATTTTCCATTACATGAGTGACTTACAAGAAAATATCCATTCCCAGATTATAGATGTTAAAGCCCATTTCAAATGATCCACCTAGAATATCCACTTTGTACATCAAATATCTAATAATGGTAAAAAGAACAAAGTATACTTGAGAGTTAATTGGTTTTCTTCTCTCCAAGCACCTAGCAAGGTTTCCAAGGTACATGCACCACTGGTCTAATCATGTCTGTGACATCTGAGAAAGGCACCATGGACCACTGTCCCTAGGAGAGAACAGCATCTTCATACCCAGCAGGTGTACAAGTTCATAGAACATGTTTAGTAAAATCATCATGTAATGTTTGTCAAGGGACCCATTTTGAAGGGTTTTGGGGAGGTAAAAAGCAATGATGGATGCAATCCACCCCTAAAAATGTGAATGTATTATATGGAAAAAAGATACTAGAGAATTTTAAAGAAAATGTGGGAAGATGTAAGGCAAGAGCATATATAGCGTTGGGGTGCCGGAATGATATGACTCGTCACTCACACGCACACACGTGCACGTACACAGTTTCTAATAAGCGACTGCACTGTTATTTCCTCTTTTCAGTTACTGTTAGAAAGAGAAAAGGAAAAGATCAGGCATTTTGATTGGGACTTGTTCCTTCCACCCTGAATCATGTGATGCTGGAGATCCCAGGGGAAAACTTCAGCACAGCACCATAATGAACACTGTGATTCTTTTCCTTGCAAGGCTGGTGATGTTCCTCCCCTCAACTGGACTGCAAGCTCCTTCAAGACAGGGATTGATTTCTCTCTGTATCCCCAGAGGTGATCAGGTAGCCTGGCATGTGTGGGATCATCCTCGCTGCTAGCCCACCTACTCCTAATTCCTTCTTACAGTTTCACCTTTACATGCAAAACCTCAAATCGCCAGAGCCAAAGCTTTATTCTCTCACTTGGGTTCAAGCCCCAAACTTATATATTAACTGGTCAAATACTGCTGCGTAGGGCAAATTATCCATCTCCACGATCACAAGCCATTGAAATTTTGAATACTTACAAGGAACCCATTTATTTCCCAATTTCTTTTCCAAGAGGTACCCAAAGTATGAGTATTGGGTTATGTTGATGAAATTGTTTTACAGCAAAATAAACCTTGTCATTATTTAAAAAGAAAAAATAAAATAGAGAATCATCTGAAAAAGGGAGGTTTAGATTTTCCTCCTGATGACCAAAATCCGTAAAGCACAATAACTAGTGTATAGAATTATTTTTTCTTGGGATCATTCCAAGTCATTGCTTTTCTATTTGATCCAGAAGCTACTGCCTTCTTGTAAGGGCAAAGTAATCATATCACTTATTTACAAATACAGTGGCAGTTCACTCTTAAAATAAGGGTATAAATAGACACAGACAGGAAGAGACAGTGGGGGAGTAAATTCCAGAGTCAGATCACTGGATGTGAATCTGTGGTTTTCCACTTATCAGCTGTGTTTCTCTGTGCCCCAGTATCCTCATCTGCATAAAGGCCATGATGACAGGTTGTATATATTCAAGGAAGTAAATATAAGTCAAGCGTCTAATGGTGCCTAACAAATAGCAAAGCCTTGGATCAATGCTAGTTGAACCTCAGTTATTGCTGTGATTCAGGATTTTCAGTTTACGGTAAAACTGGCAGCCCCTAGAGTAAAGTGACCAATCAGACAATTGTTGTGGTGGTCACCAAAGAACAGCTATTCATTCTAAATGGGAGGAATTATTTTTGCTACCATTACCGCACTCTGTTGGTACTGTCTTTGAGTAACCCCATCAAACACAATAAGCATGAACCCGTGGAATATGCTGATAAAAAGTCTAGGAGAACAATACTCACAAATTTTAAGATCTTTAAATCCTTACTTCTCAAGTTTGCAGTTTTCTTGCCCAGAGCCTTGCATAATAGTCCTTCGGAAGAATCTAAGTATTAAGTGGCCGTGATCAGACACTTAAAAGACAATGTATAGACAACATAATTTCCTGGTCCTTGTTTTGTGCTCAAATGAAGTCATGTCAGGTTATTCATTTACAAGCGTTAGGTGTTTCTAGGAGGTTGAAAGATTCACTTCAATCCTGGCAATATACATTACTGATTCAAGGTTTCTCTTACCAACCTTTCCATTTGTTCAGAATAATCAGGAATGTTTCTGGAACGGGGCAGATCCATTGTATTCTCTTCTGGGCTCTCTCTTGAGCAGTCAGAGCACGCATCATTTAACTAGATGATCTGAATGACACTGTTACATCGATCTGTCCTGAGCAACTTCCCATCACAGTCTCTAGGAAAGACCAACACTTGTAACAGATCAGCCCTTCCGTCAGAATGGAAAACAGACATAAGGTTATCGTCCACTCACCTTTTATAGACCCTAACATGATAAAGGGGCTCTTAGAAATATTCTTTAGCGATTGTCTATAAGCTCACTGTTGGCATGAGGGGGAAAATGTCTAAAATCTGAAGATGGTAGGTTTCTGCTTGCAACCACACGGTAGAAAGGGGACTTGAGAGAGATGCTGACATTCACTGAGCAACTAGAATACTTCAGGCACTGGCTCAGTTACTTGGCACACGTTGTCGTGAACATTCCTTACAGAACTTCAGCAAGTCTGTTAATGCTAGTTTTACAGATATGGAAACCACAGGACAGAAAAGTTAAGCGATTTGCACAAGGATGCAGAGCAAGAAGCTGAAGCAGACTGTGAATGAAGACAGTCCTATCCTCAAGTCCATGATTCCTAAAATCCAACACGGTGATTAAGATGACATGCTTTGTCATCTGAAAGAGTTAGGTTCAAGTCACCTCTGGGCCACGTCCTAGCTGTGTGACTTTCGATCAATGACATAGATCCTCTGTGACTTAGCATCACATCTGTGCATTGGGGAGGTAGGAGTAAATAACAGAGTAATAAAGACGACTCATGCTAAGCTCCGTCTCTCAGCAGCTGGCACACAGTCAGTGCCCATCAAATGGTGGCTTTCAGCACCTCATCCATCCTCCTTCTCATGAACAGCCAATTACAGAGAGGCAAGGGGAAACAGCATGCCACCATCAGGGAGGGCCAGACATAAGATGGGGGCGGTGATGCTATCCAACCAGGCCTGAGATCAGCAATGAGTAGGTCACCCTGAGATAGTCATTAGAAACTGGTGAAACTTGGTCCAACCATGATTCTGACTTCTTCCGCAAACCCTCAGTGTTTCAGTCACAACTAACTATATAATTAGTGATACACTCAGAGCTTACCCAAAGTGCAGAGTTTAGACCTGCCAAGAACACAAGTTCTGGGGTGATTCCAACAGAACCAGGTAAGTCTGGCAGGGGTGGTTATCAATTGGCTCTTTTTGTTTATACCAAAACAGACTGATTAGCTTGATTGATCCTATTTGTGGCCTTATTAGAGGAAAGAGGAAAAATCCTTCTTTTCTTCTGCAGAAGGAGACTGCATTTTCTAGGTGTGCACCTCTTATTTTCTTTTATGAATTAATTTATACAAAATAAATTAGTCTATTTTATTTATACACTATTTTATTTATATAAAAACTTTATTCTTCTGGATTTTAGAACAAAGCTCCTGAGTCTATCAGGGAGCCGTCAAATGAGAATGTATAAACTAGAGCTTAAGAACTCTGGCCACATACTGGAGAAGAGGTGTTAGTAGTATATTGACTTTTCATTATTGTTTTTGTTGTTATTCTTATGATCAACAAAAAAGCCTTTGAAGTGAGGTATGTGAAGGAACTGGACATCTTCAGAATGGGCTGCATTTGTGTGATGGCCTTGTTGCTCGCTGAACTATTCAAGTTTAACAGCCAGACAGCGATTTCCACTTCTAGCAGTTATGTGCTAGTGTTCACATCTGAACTTAAGTAACCCAAGCACTATAAAAAACAGTCTTTGACCTTCCGAATGTTTTTCCAAACTGTGAAGTTTTCCTTCCAGTAAGGTGGACTCTTATACTTGCTATGACACAGCCGACGAGACAAGAGTCTGGTGCTCTACCTGCCTAAGAGACAACGTGCGTAGCTGCTAAATTCAAGGCACTTGGAGTAAGACAGATGTGGGTTGGAAATCCAACTCTGAAGAGGTGGCACATCTTTGGGAAGGTACTTAATCCATGAAGGGAGGATAATACGATAGTTTATAGAAATGTGAGCATTAAAAAAATATATATAAACCACTGATCAGGATACCAGATGAATATTAAGTTCTCAAATGTCAACTGCTATTTTCCCTTTAGTCATCATCATGGGCCAGCAGACTATTAAGAGCTGTCACGGGATCCTAGTGGTGGCTTATGAATTGGGGGTGGGACAGATACTGTAACTCTCACCTCTAACACCATCCAGTGTAAGATGCACCACTGCTTTTTTTTTTTTTTTTGCGGTATGCGGGCCCCTCACTGCTGTGGCCTCTCCCATTGCGGAGCACAGGCTCTGGATGCTCAGCGGCCATGGCTCACAGGCCTAGCTGCTCCACGGCATATGGGATCCTCCTGGACCAGGGCATGAACCCATGTCCCCCGCATCAGCAGGCGGACTCTCAACCACTGAGCCACCAGGGAAGCCCACCATTGCTTTTTTAAAATACCACTAAGAACAACAACAATATAAAATGCTACAAATAGGTTATGACACACGTTCTTATCACTTAGAATTATTTTGCATTTATATAGAGACATTTCACATTTACTGAAATACATTTCAATCACAATATTTTAACGCATGCTCTAGAATGTAAAAAAATGAAGTGGTTAAGATATTTCTAAATGGATAAAGAAGATATGTATACAATGGAATATTATTACTCAGCCACAGAAAAGAATGAAATAATGTGATTTGCAGTGACGTGGAGGGACCTAGAGATTGTCATACTTGGTGAAATAAGTCAGAGAAAGACAAATATAATATGATATCACTTATATGTGGAATCTAAAAAAATGGTACAAACGAAGTTATTTACAAAACAGAAATAGAGTCACAGATGTAGAAAACTTATGGTTACCAAGAGGGAAAAGGGAGGGGAGGGATAAATTGGGAGACTGGGATTGACTTACATGCACTACTATATATAAAATAGATAACTAATAAGAACCTACTGTATAGCACAGGGAACTCTACTCATTAATCTGTAATAACCTATATGGGGAAAAGAATTTTAAGAGGAGTGGATATATAAATATATATGTATAACTGATTCACTTTGCTGTATGTGGAAACTAACAACATTTTAAGTCAACTATACTCCAATAAAAATTAATTAAAAAAAAAAACTCCATCACATCCAAGATCCAACTCTTCTCTATCACTTTTCCCCTGGGAAACATCAATGTCTGTGCTCTATTATATTCTACAGAATTTTCATCTCAGCTCATTTTTTAAGTGTTGATGCTAGCACTCTCTTTCCTGACCAAAATCAGTTCTGTCCCTTTCTCTAGTGAGTCAGACGCCACTGGAAATGAGGGGGCTTCTGTTCAAAGTCTGTAGGAAGTTGCATTCCTACTGTTTGATGTGTTACCAGCAGTCCTGCTGAATCAGTCACACCAGTCACTGATGACTTTGACATTTCTCTCTTCTACTTGAGAAATGGAACCATTTCTCTGGCCTTCGGTGGCCCTGCTTAGCATGTGGCACCGACATATGTAGCACCAGCCATGCACATAACTCAACTGAGCTGATGACAGCCAGAGCTCAGCCTGGGTGTGAGCACACGAAGGCAGCAACTGAGCGACTGCTGACACCTACCAGGCTAATGGTGGCTGTAATTTAGCAGCAACAGTAGGACACATCTCAATGTCAGAGATTTTTAAAAAGTCAAAAGTGCATTTTAAAACTGATAAAACATGAAATCTCAATTGCCAAACTATTAAGGCGAGCACATCCCCTTCCATAAAAATGACCAGATCCCTTCTATCATCTATTTGTGAATGAACTGCATAACTCTTGCTTTCTCTGAGATCTGCTCTTTGCCCCAAACACTATTAACAACTTCAATAAACCTCCTGCCAACTTAAATTTCGACTTCATCCATGTTTGCCCCTTGCCAAAAATACTGGGCAAATTGAGAAATACACTTTTTTATAGGAAGTCAATCTCAGGCTTAAGTTTAAAAAGCCCTGAAATGGGGCTTTCTGGAGGGCTGATGATCTACGGTGCTTCTTGATCCACAGTGCTGTTTACATAGGTGAGCTCACTTTGGAAAAAAAAATTGAGCTGTGTACCAGTCTTAATTTTACAGCTCAGTGAGTTTTTCACACAGTGAAAACCACTATGTAGCTATGATATACACACTGTTCTGCATACATAGTATAATTAGAAGTTAAAAATAAAACAAAAAGTAAAAACGCCTTGAAATATTCTGAAGAAAAATACAGAGGAATATATACAGAAATAATCGAATATAAGTCGAATATATACTACAAGTCGAATCTTGTTTTACTACACAATAACAATAGATCTAGTTACAACTATAGTGATTCTTCAAACTGAAGCTCTTGCTCTGCCAAATCTGTCAGTTAGGGGCAACGCCATCTCTTAGCCACTCATGTTAGAAATGCGTTCCTGATATTTCCTTCCATTCTCTCTCTCTCCTCCCTGTCTTGAATCAATTACCAAGTCTCCCTGATTTTACTTCATAAATGCATCTTGACTTGGTCCCTTGATGCTTATCCCTAGTACCAGGCCCTAATAGCTTCCTGCCTGGACCTCTATAATATAATAACCTTTAAAGCAACTCTGGCCTCTAGTTTTGTCTACTTTCAAGCCATTTTGTCACCATGTATCCTGAAAGAATCAATTCAAATGCATGTCAGGCCATGTGTCTTCCGTGCTTCAAACTCTCCTTTGGGGACCCATCCACGGGTCAGGCTCAGCACTGAGCAGGAGGTACAAGAACCTTTATGAGGCCATGGTCAACCACTGCAACTATCTCCATGTCACACCCTGCCTTGCATGTTAACCTCGAATAGATGTAAAGCCCCCTACACCAGGCCATTTCTCTATCCTCTGACTCTGCTCAAGCTGCTGCATTGACTTGAAATAGGATTCTTTTCCCCACCCCAACTTCTCTCCCCATCCCCAGCCCCATCCCTTCTTCTCCAAGCTTACTGCTTATACTTCAACTTGTATCTCAGACATCATCTTCTGCAAGAATCTGTCCAGGACTCCCTCCACCCAGGCTGTGTTGAATGTTCCTCACCTGTGTTGACTTTCAGAGTATGTGTACACTTCTCCTATAGATCTTGTCATATTCCTTGTTGTTGCTTATTTATACTTCCTTCTCCCCTCCAGAATAGTCAACAAATACTTCTATACATCTTGTTCATTCTCACTCTCAACCTAGCATCTGGCACTTAGTAGGTGATCTGTTAATGTTTTATGAACTGAAATGAACACCAAAAGACTCACGGAAATGCGAGGGTGACTCTAGCAAGAATTTAATTGCCATAATTAACCTGTGGCTAAGTAAGCTAATATAATTAGCTCACTCTATGTGTTTATGAGATTTCTGGCATGTTTCTTATTCATTTCTACAAATCGGTATTATATTTTACATTAGAGTTTCCTACAAGGAATACTACATAATCAACACTCATATCATATGAATTGGTTGAACATCTTGCATTGAAGTCTTTAAAATTTTTCTCCATAATCAAAACCTCTTGGAAATTTAGGTAGTGTGTTAAATTACTTGGCCACTAAATGATTTTCCATAGTCAATGGATTGAAGTTTTATAGCTTCAATGTTTTACAATAAATAATGAGATTGAGTTTCCAGGGTGGAAAAGCCTCATGTCCCACAAAACTTTTTTTTTTTAAATACTGCTACTTATAGTCAGAGTAGCAGTGAAATGCATTTGTAGATAAAACAGTTTGGCTTTGATTTTTGTTCACCTAATCTAAGGGAAGCTAAACAGATTTAATTTAAAAGTGGGAGATAAAAACATGAAAAAAGAAAAATCCATTCTACATGAGAAGATTGTGTTTATAAGGGAATCATGGAGACACTCCTCACAACAGTGGGTAGGACGGGGAAATTGTCATAATTGCTTGAAATGGTGTTGCCTTTCTCTAAATTACCTGCATCCATTTCCCAAAAGATCGAAGAAATATACAGACGGAAGTTTCCTTTTATTGGCAAGTGAATTGATTCATTTGTATAGCAAGCCTTTATTTTTAGCACTGAATGAAACTGAATATAGCAGATGAGATGAAAAAGAGTCCAACCTCCTCGTTGCTGAACTGAAACAGCAGAGGAGAATGGTAGAGAATGCCCTAACAGCATCAATATATGGGCCGCTGCTTGTCTATTCTTGAACAGTACATTCAGGGCAGTGATTCTTTTTCCTGTAGATAAGCACATCTCAGCAAAATATAGCTAACAAAATAGCTAAACATAAAAACTTGTGAGATTGACTTTAAATTCTTGTTGTGGACTGTAGTTTGGTAGAGTGGCGGGGGGCAAAGCTTCATCAGAGATGGCACAGAATTTGGTCAAATCAACAGCCTTACAGCAACATTATAACAACGACATAAATTGTACAAAGTTAAAACAGAGAATAATCTTTGGCTTCTGATTTTTTTTAAGTATTTATCTCTCCTCATAGCTTTTCTTGCTGATCAAAGTAACCACTTCCTTGAACCCATTCAGGAAAAGGAATATAGGCATGCAGCTTCCTCCTTACTCTATATCAGCCCGTCTTGTCCTCAGGACGTGGCCATAGACGTATACCTGGGGGTCTGTGTACTTGGACCTTCCTCATTTATCAGTCCCCGAGATAATTTTCTAAATTTAAACAAAAATAAACCTTAATATTACTCTTGGGGAAAAAATACTTTATGACACTTCCAATTGCATTCTACCTCTGAGACAAATCTGCTTATGAATTCTGCTACTATGTACGTTGAATCATATCACAGTGTAGAAACTTGGGGAGATTTCTCTACTTTGAAACCAAGTACCTAACGTGACTGCAACTTCCTTCTGAGGAAAAACAACTTGGTATAATCCTTCCACAGAAGGGGTCTGTTTTGTGTGGCATGTGATTATATTATTTTGGCTATAATGTATTGGACAAGGAAACTACTTTCTTGCTGTCGGAGCCCAGTGGCCTCTATCTACTGGGCTTTAGAAATCCAATGGGAAGAGTCCATAATGGATGGGCCAACTGCACCAATCTTTCCTCTCCTGTTACCACGAACATGAGACAGAGAAAAGACAGTACAATAATAGAGACACAGAGATCTCAAGGGGACAAGAAAGAAAAAAAAAATCAGAAAAGAAGAATGGCTGAGTCCGAGGTGCAGGAAAGTTACAGTAGAAGCAACACCTGCTTCTAAATGGAAGACAAGATCACTGGTTCCTCAGAGCCAGAGAAGCAGGTCTACAGTCTATAACAAATCAGTAATGTTTCAGTTTCCCACAGAGCCTGGCCGTACCTGTTCCCAGACTCCTTCATAACCGCCATCACTTAAGGTCACCTGACCACATCACTCCTTTTTTGCAGCCAGAGAGAGCCTAACACGGTTCCCTTACATGGTTGCTGACAGTCCATTTTTATTCTGAGATATAGATTGTAGAAGACTCGATGGTTTGCTGAACGCTATATCGAGCAGCACTTACTTATAAAGTTAAACCAGCTCCAATCATTGTACAAATATCATTTCCACTACAAATGGCACTGCCCGAGCAAACAACCCTACTGCTTGGAACAGTTAATAACAAGTGGAAAAGAACTGTCCCCAAACGGCTCAAATGTACCTCTTTTCTACCCGTACACAAATAGTTGTTCTCTCTGCCCACCTTGCTTTCAGTGTCAAGCATCCTAGAATACTCAAAAACCTGTCCTGTCTTTATCTTTTCTCCCAGTTCTTTGAAACTGAGTCTCTGGCAGTCTCCTGACACTTACACTTGCATAGTAACATGCCAGGTAACTCCTAACTTGCCGAACCTATGTTTTTAATGTGTATTGAAATAGAGTTGATTTACAATGTTGTGTTAGTTTCAAGTATACAGCAAAGTGATTCAGTTACACATATATATATTCTTTTTTTACATTATCTTCCAATATAGGTTAGTACAAGATACTGAGTATACGTTCCTGTGCTATACAGTAGGTCCTTGTTGGTTATCTATTTTATACATAGTAGTGTGCATATTTTAATCCAAAACTTAGTTTTCATCTCTTTAGTTTCCATCTTGCCTGCCCTTTACATAGCATGGTAAAGATGACCACCTTTTCTTCTCTGAAACTCTCCAAAAACTGTTAACTTCTTGCCAACATGTCTTGCCAACCTATTTGCAACTAAGTGCATTCTGAGCTAAACTTTATTGACAACAATTTTATTGGTATCTCTTTCTAAAATATAAAACCTCAAAGCTACTGGCTCTACTGGAACTTTGAGCCCAGCATCTGTTACATAATATTTATGGGTGATCAGTGCTATTTCACAGGATGTTATTCCAGGGCTGAACTCTGCTGTGGCATATGTCTTGTCTAGTATACATCTTTGTTATATACCACTCAGGACAAAGTACATTAACATGTACTTTGACATGGTAATTCACATGTTTGTTATCCTTGGGAAGCTCCTCCTTAAAGAGCATTCATCCACATAATAGATTTGTGGGACAGGACAACTTGGGAGAACTGGTGTAGACTTTACTATAAAATCTATTACATGAATATTCACTCAGCAAACATTTACTAAGCTCCTGCTAGGCACCAGACATGCATCTAACTGCTAAGAGAACTAGACTGTATCCTTCAGGAGTGAACAGGAACAAGGCCTGTCTGTTTAGCTCTCTGCCATTTGCACAATGCCTAGGAGAACACATCTCTAATCGAACGGGCACTCAGTAATACTTTGTTAAATGAATGAAAATAAATCCGACATGATCTGAGTCTGTCTTGTCTCAGCATTAAGTCAGGCTATCACGTCCTTTACTCTGTATGTCACAGACCCATAGGTCTTATGTCAGTTTAAAAAGGTAACTCCTTCCTAGCTCGGGGCCTTAACGATGGTTTGTTTTGGTCACCATTACATCCCTAGCAAACCACCAGACTTTGCACTAAACATTCAATCATTTGTTCAGGGAATGGAGTGATTTCCTCTAGACATTTGCTGACTATTATCTCAGGCAGACAGTACTGGTATAGACTTGCTCACCTGTCAGTTATACACAATCTATCTCCTCGCAGCCATTCAGTAAAGGCGTAAACAGAAAACAATATGTTTGTTTTAGTCCAGATCACTATTCCAATTTCATTCCACAAATAGTTTGTCAAGTGTCTAAGTGTAGCAGTGTCTAAAAAGTGTCTAAAAGCAGCAGTGACAAATGCAGGTGGAACTAGGTCACTAGCAGAAATCAAACGGGGTCCAAATGCCAGAACTAAAATGGACCTAGTGCCAAATTGATACAATTGTAGCCTTTGCTTCAGCTGGATCATCCCGTGTTTGTTCTAACTCAGCTGTTGCCATTATTCATTTGTTGATTACTGGCCATTCTTGGAAATGCACAGGCATCCCATTCATTTGGAGCTTTGTTTTCCTGAAAATTATCGCCCACATTTGGATTTTGTTTTTTGATAGCTGCCTAACAGAAATGTCCAAGAAGTTTGAAAATTCAGGCATTTGATGAAAAAATAAATGGACCACAAGCAGGGTCAGTAAGGAATCTGAATGGCTTCAAAAAAGAACAAAAAGAAGAAAAATATCTTAATTACTATATTCAAGTTGTTACCGACCTTCTCCAATTTCTCTTATTTTTCTCAGAAATTTAAATTTTGCAGAAAAATACATAATCCTTCTATTTTAGATTTATATCACCATTTTTAGTTTAAAAGCACGTCACTGGGTGAATATTAGTTGAGTGAATGAATGAACAAAAAAGCAAATGAACTGAGTGAAGTAGGAATGAGTTGAATGGGCAACATAAAGCTTACGTACATTTTCCAAACAAGGTTTTTGAGAAGTTAATAATTTTCCAGGCAGAATTGCACTATGTAATTTGAATTATGGGAGAAAATACCACTAAATACCACTATAAATTCCAAATGGGGGACATGTGAAATCAAATTCAAGTTATTCCGATATTAATAGTGCTTTTAATATATTATTGTGCGTACTTAATAGTAATCAAAATTCTCTATTTAAGAATCTCAAATACTATATACAGAAAATCATTTAAGTTTATTCTCCCCACTCCATTATAAATTTTTGCCCTAAATTTATAATTCCACTTATCTCACAAAATACTTGAAGGAATTTAAAGCAAACCAACAAAAAGAAGGTACAGTAGATGTGGTAGCAGACAAAATCAATGAATGACATTTATCAACATTTCCAAGATCTCCAAAAATTTTTTTTAAATAAGTAAGAAAGGGAATAGGTTCCACAATGTAAATCTCTGAAAAACTTGAGAGCTTGTTAATCCCTAACACTGTAGATGTCTAGTCAATTTAGTCAATTGAACTAGGCTGGAAAAACCACCAAGAACCACAGAGAATGATCCAACATTTCTAAAAATAACTCCTACAGGAGGGATTTGGGAAACTTGCTACAATAACACTTGGGTCATTTTGCCATGAGTTGTGCTGTAAAATGCGAGAGAGTTAAGATTAAGAGCCAATAGAGTGACGTCAAAGGAGGCAAAGCTGCCACCAGGTCTTTCAAACTTTGTAGCTGGATCCCTAGATAGATGGTTACAGATGTAAGACATCAGTGATTTTCATTCATTTTGGATAACCAAAGCCCTGCCACAAATGAGCCAACTAATTCCAGGCCAACAACCTATTCCTTGACCATCCTAAACTATAGGAAGTCTTCAGTTTCTATACATGTTAAGCTTCTTATTTTCATTACAGCATCATTGTGAAGAATATTAAATCATATGTTAAGATTTAAAATCTGAATATTTCAGAAATATATAAAATAAAATATATAAGCACTTATTGGTAGTCTCTTATGCCTACTTGAGAACACTACTTCGGAAGAATAAGATAATGACTTCATGCATAGGGAACAAACTATGCAACCATAAACTATTAAATTAAGGTACTTACAACAATATCCGGAACATAATGTCATACAAATATATATTATATTACGTATTTTAAATTTTTTTTATTTTTATTTGTGCTAAAATACAACAAAATTTATCCTCTTAACAAAATTTTTAAGTGTACATTTCAGTGATAAGTATATTCACTTCGTTGTGCAACCAATCTCTAGAAGTCTTTTCATCTTGAAACTAACACTCTGCACTCATTAAACAAAAACTCTCCATTCCCTGCTCCCCACAACCCCTGGCAACCACCATTCTACTTCCTGCCTCTATGAAATTGACTAAGTACTTAATTTAATTAGAATCATAGATTAGCTTTTTTTTAATGTCTGGATTATTTTGCTTAGCATAATGTCCTCAAAGTCAATCCATGTTGTAGCATGTGTCACAATCTCCTCCCTTTTAAGACTGAATAATATTCTATTCTATATATATATATACCACATTTTGTTTATCCATTTATCTGTTGATAGATACTAGAGTCACCTCCCCTTTTTGGCTATTGTGAATAACGCTGCTATGAACATGGGCGTAAAGGTACCTCTTCAAGAACTAACCTGCTTTCAATCTACACATGCCCATAAGTGGAATAGCTGGAACATACGATAGTTGTTGTTTTTTTTTTTGGCTGCATTGGGTCTTCGTTGCTACGAGCAGGCTTTCTCTAGTTGTGGTGAGTGGGAGCTATCCTTCGTTGTGGTGCGTGGGTTTCTCATTGTGGTGGCTTCTCTTGTTGTGTAGCACAGGCTCTAGGCACGCGGACTTCAGTAGCTGTGGCATGCAGGCTCAGTAGTTGTGGCTCACAGGCTCTAGAGCGCAGACTCTGTAGTTGTGGCACACGGGCTTAGTTGCTGCATGCCATGTGGGATCTTCCCAGACCAGGGCTCTAACCTGTGTCTCCTACATTGGCAGGTGGATTCTTAACCACTGCGCCACCAGGGAAGCCCTGTATTTTTAATTTTTTGAGGAACCATACAATTTTCCATACTGGCTATATCATTTTAATAATCCCACCAGTGTGGCCCCTTTATTATCTCTTGTTGTGGAGGAAGCTATTCAGCCAGTCTTCAGTTCTATTTCAGCAGGAATTACTTCACATGTAGCAGTATATGTGGTGTGTCTGTGGGAGGAGGTGAGTTCAGGGTCTTCCTATGCTGCCGTCTTAGACCCAACATCCTATATTATATTCATTAAAGTTCTGGACTTTGGACCAGACGGACCTGGCTTGAATCTTAAATATGCCAAATTTTAAGTATTTAACGTTGCAAAATTTGTCTCACTTTGTGAGCCTAAGATGCTCCATCTGTTAAATAGGGAAAACCACAGTTCCTACCTCATAACATTAATTAAATTAATAGTTTCACAGAGCTTGAAAACTAATAATGAACATGTTGATGTTGGTAGCAGCTAATAATATGGGTGCTTGCTGAATGCCAGATAGGCATGATGCAAAACATTAAAAAATGCTTAGAAAAAATGTTAGAAATTATTATTTGGTATAAAAACAAGGTACAAGTAATTTAGCTAATAACAAGCAGCTATATGAAATAAAGTGTTAGCGGAGGCAATACCATGACTGAGGGAGTAGGTTCTGTAGACATACTGCCTGCTGCATGTCTGTAAATATGTATGTCTCCCTGTTCTTATGTCTCACATTGTCTAGGAGGTACTTTTGGCATAATCAATCATCAGAAAGACCACCAATTCCTAGTAATTGGCAACTAACCTTCTTAAAATTCAAAGGATGGTAAAATAGTCTTACTTTACTCTTCCCTTCTGGAAGCCTTTCAATCCAACTTATATTCATTGGATGGGCAAGAAACAAATTGGATAGCTTTGTGATGTGAAGTCACCAAGATCCGATAGTTGTCTTTGCAGTGGTAGTCAATGGAACATGATTCACAGAGTAACATTTTATAAACAGAAAAAAAAAACCAAACAGATTATGGAAGTGGCGTGTATTATTCAGCTCCAACTGCCGTAACAAAATACCATGCACTGGGTGGCTAAAACAAAAGAAATCTATTTCCTCCCAGTTGTGGAGGCTGGAAGTGCAAGATCAGGGTGCCAGTATGTTCAAGTTCTGATGAGAGCTCTCTTCCTACCTTGCAGACAGACACCATCTCACTGTGCCCTCACATTGCAGAGAGAGAAAGAGCAAGCACTCTGCTGTCTCTTCATACAAGGGCACTTATCTCACTATAAAGTCACCACCCCCTTGACCTCATCTAAACCTAATTACCTCCCAAAGGCCGCATCTCCAAATACCAACACACTGGGGATTAGGACCTCAACATATGAATTCTAGAGACACAATTTAATCCAGAGTATACCTATAGGAGAATTTATGAAGCTAGACAAGTTAAGAACCTAATGTTGGAATTCAAAACACCTGTAGCAGGCTTCCCTGGGGGCGCAGTGGTTGAGAGTCCGCCTGCCAATGCAGGAGACACGGGTTTGTGCCCCGGTCCGGGAGGATCCCACATGCCGTGGAGCGGCTGGGCCCGTGAGCCATAGCCGCTGAGCCTGCGTGTCTGGAGCTTTTGCTCCGCAACGGGAGAGGCCGCATAGTGAGAGGCCCGCGTACCATAAAAAAAAAAAAAAAAAAAAAAACAAAAAAACACACCTGTAGCAACAAATCATAATGGTGCATTGCCTGGATATATTGAAAACATTGGAAAATTTTTAATTCAATGGGCTCTAGATTTCAAGAAGTTATTAGAATCAGATTCACGTCTCAGAAATGAAGAAAAGGGTAAAGGAAAAAGAAAAAAGATCCAAGGCTAATGAGCAGCACACAAACATGGTGTAAAAAAGATATGCAATTAAATTTAAAACATATTTGATTGAGGAGGCATGGAATAGAAAGCTGGATACTGAGAGAAAATGTGACCTGCTTTACCCCTGTTCCCTATAGGAATGCACTGTTCTAGGACTACTCATCATGGACTCCAGAGGGATAGGCTCCAGGCCACTGAATGCTTAAGGGCAATCATGAGCTTGCCTCTGTTTAGACCTTGCCTCTCTGTTTTTTACTTCTTAAATTTCCTTAAGTTGTTTTTGATCTCACTTTGATTTATTAGTATCTTTTTTTCCCCTGCCTAAAGATCTTTTCATTCTCAAAAAAGTTTGATTTACTTTAAAAAAAAATAAGTGAACATGGAATTATTTTACTTGCTAACATGCAAAGCTGAATGAAGCTTGAGTTGGCAGGCATCAACTATAGGAGGACTGTGCTGAATTTATCCATTCTCCCCACAAGAGCACTTTAAGAATGTTAAGAAGATAAATAAATGAGCTAACAGGCTAACTGCAAGGCACATGTTAGTAATTAGTTAGCAACCAACCTCTAGAAGGACTAAGTTATAAGTACCCTCATAAGGCTGGTTCAGTTGCAACTGTAAGTCCAAGAATCTATTTCCTTCATTAAAAGGAATATGCATAAAATGTCTGAAGCATCCATGATAATGGAAAGGACCTGAAGAGAAAAAGCCCTAGGAGATCTCAAAAAGCTGGAATTAGAGTGTGATTCACTACAGAGATACTGCACACTGACAACTTCAGTCTCTAGGTTAGAGTTTCAGGAATGAATTGCATAACAACATTAATTGCAACAGATTTATACAATTTAATCCCTGACAGTTGTTAAGGATTTGTCAGATAACAAAGCTGAGGCTTAAAGATATTCACTTTCGGGCCTCCCTGGTGGCGCAGTGGTTGAGAGTCCGCCTGCCGATGCAGGGGATACAGGTTCGTGCCCCGGTCTGGGAGGATCCCATATGCCGCGGAGCGGCTGGGCCCGTGAGCCATGGCCGCTGGGCCTGCGCATCCGGAGCCTGTGCTCCGCAACGGGAGAGGCCACAACAGTGAGAGGCCCGCATACCACAAAAAAAAAAAAAAAAAAAAAAAAAAAAGATATTCACTTTCAAAAATATTATTTCAGTAGTGGAAGACTACTCACTTGTCTTGCACGAAAGTCTCCACAGGTAACAATTACCGCATGTGGTCAAAATATTAAGGAAAAACGATTTGACTATACTAGAGAGTGACTAACACCAGATAGAAACTGGAGAGTTTCTGGAAGAAAAGAACTACACTGGTTGAGGTCATCTGTCCATATGGTTTATCACCTGGGGACGCTGCCCAGATTATATGGAGGAACATCTAGAGGTGTCAGAAAATGGAAGTCAAAATTGCCAGAATGCCTGGAAAATGAGGAGGAAGAAAGAATCCTGGAAAGGAGGGAATGAATTACAGTTGAAAAAGCCCCCCAGACTGCATAGCTTTATAACATAAGGAAAAGGAGAAAGAAACCAGATTACGGAAGTGAATTTAAGAAAAGATAAGAAGTTAGACAAACAGAACCCAATGTTGGAACCCAAATATCTGTAGTGACCAGGCCAGAAAGGTACAATGTCCAGGTGTATTGAAAACATCGGCCACAACAATCTTATTCTGGCAAGCTCAAATCCTTGCTGACCCCTGAGCTAAATTTGTGTGGACTAAACTTCAAAAAATCCCAGCAGAAAGCAATAGCTGACAGTTTGAAAAAGCTGAGCAGAGATTTCAGCTTCTGCCCTCTATAGGAGAGACAGAATTGAGAGTTTGAATCCTAATAAATACGAGAGGACTGGTAAACACTTCAGAATCACACCTTAGGGACAAGGGCTAGGGGCTCACTCTCAGACCAAAAGACAAAAGTGAAACAATATGTGAAACAAAATCTCTGTAAGTTCAAGTGAATTGTCCAGGACTGTTAACAGCATACTAGAACAAAAGCCAATATTCTTAAAAGAAGAATGATAAAATCCAGAGTCCATACAACATACATTTTTTTTTAAATTTCCAGTATAATTTTTTAATCAGAAATCCAAATAAATATAAAAATATGATCTACAGTCAAGAGAAAAAAAAATCAGTAGAAACAGGCCCCCAAATTACCTAGTTGTTGGAATTAGCAAGGAAAGTATTTAGAGTAGCTATTATAAATCTATTTAAAAGGAAACATGATCAAATGAGGAATCTTGGCGGAGGAAAGGAAATGATATGAAATAACCACATAGAAATTCTAGAATGAAAAAAAAATCACAGTATGTGAAATAAAAATTTATTGGACTGGCTTAAACAGAACACGGCCAAGGAAAGGGTCATTGAACTGGAAGACCGATAAACAGACTTTATCTAATGTGAAGAAAGAAAAGACCAAAAGACTGAAAAAACAAAATGAGGAAAGCCTTAGTGACCCATGGGAAAAAACTAAAATCATCAGATATATGTGTAATTGGAGTCTCAGGCAGAAAGGACTGAGATAATGGCATAGAAAACATATTTAAAGAAATACTAGCCAAATATTTCCCAAATAGTTAAGGAACACACCTTTACCTACAGATCCAGGAAGTTCAAAACACTCCAAGCATGATGAATAAAAAGGAAATCACACCTAGGTACATCATATTCAAAAAGAAAAAGAAAATCTCAAAAACAGCCAGAGAAAAATAGCACATTATATAGAAATGAACAGTGAGTTTTGAAGAAACACTGACTTCCCTTCAGACAATGGTAGCCAGAGAACAATAAACAACACTGTTAACGTGCTGAAACAAATGAACTTTTAACTAAAATCCCACATTCAGAAAAAAAAAAAAAGCATCCATATGAAGGCAAAACAAACACAAGCAACAGTAACAACCACCAAAATAAAGCATTTATCAGGCAAACAAAAGCTAAGATGGTTGGCAGCAGAACTGCATACAAGAAATGTAAGTTCTTTTCAGGATGAACACAACAAGCAATGAACAGAAACAGAAATGGTAAATATGTGAGTAAGGAAAGACTATTTTTATTTAGTTGCTGCAAAGGTAACTAAATGTCTAATGTAAAAATTTTAACCTTGTGGTATGGGAAATACAATATATGTAGACGTGAAATAGTTTGCAGAAATTTCACAAAGGAGAGGGGCAAGTTAAATGAATGTAAAATTTTGCAATTCTCAGCTTTTAATGTGAATTTATACAATACTATCTCTAAATGGACTGATAAATTAAGGATGCAGACTGCTATTCATAAAAATATCACTAAAAAACATACAGAAATTTATAGCCAAAAGCCATGGAAACAATCCAATAAATATTTAATTAACCCAAGAGAAGGTGTGAAAGGAGGAAAGTGGAATTAAAAAAAGGATAGAATCAATATACTATGAAAATAGTAGATTCAACCATATCAATGATTACATTACATGTAACTGTACTTACCATTCAACTGAATCGAGTACAAAATACAGTTACAATCATATAATGTCTATAAGACCTGCACTTTAAAAATACGACAGTAAGAAATGGAAAAAGATAAATCATGCAAATAGTAAGCACAAGAAAGCTCATAGGCTATCTTCATATCTGACAAGAGGAATGCAAATTAAAAACAAAATAAGATACAAATATATATCAATCAGAAAGGCTAAAATTTAAAAGACTGGCAACATCAAAAGTTGAAGTAGCTATGGAACAATTGGAACTCTCACTATTTGTTGGAATAAAAAATGGTACAACTACTTTGGATGAAAGTTTGGGAGGATTTTTTTTTGTTTTTTTTAAAGATAAAGTTAAACATAATGCTACCCTATAGCCTAGTAATTCCACTCCTAATTATTTACCCAGAAGAATGAAAATACTGCCCACAAAAAGACTTGTACAAGGACATTCATAATGGCTTTTATCACAATAAGTCAAAACTGGCAACAACATAAATGTCCATCAACTGGAGAATGAGTAAACAAATTGTGGTCTATCTGTAAGATGGAATACGACACAGCAATGGAAAGGAACAAACTACCAAGGCACACATCAATACAGATGAATCTCAAAAACCTATACTAAGCAAAGTAAGCCTGATGCAAAAGAGTGCATAGTATATTATTACCTTTATCTAAATTTCAAGAACAGGCAAAACAAATCTATTGTAATAAAAATCAAAATATGATTTGCCGGGCTTCCCTGGTGGCGCAGTGGTTGGGAGTCTGCCTGCCGATGCAGGGGACATGGGTTCGTGCCCTGGTCCAGGAAGATCCCATATGCTGTGGAGCGGCTGGGCCAGTGAGCCATGGCTGCTCAGCCTGCGTGTCAGAAGCCTGTGCTCCGCAATGGGAGAGGCCACAACAGTGAGAGGCCCGCGTACCGCAAAAAAAAAAAAATGATTTGCCTTTGGCTTAAGATTGGTCAGAAGACACAAAGAAGCTTTTTGTATTGATGGAGATGTTCTAAATCTTGATAGGAGAAGTGGTTCCCTATCTTGGTAAGAGAAATGTTTATGTGGGAATAGACATTTATCAAAACTCGTACTCTAAACATCTGAGAATTTCACTGCATGTATATTTTTCTTCAATGAGAAAAATCTCATTTCCAAATAATGATAAAACTGAAATTTTAAAACTCATCTAAATTCAACTCTCATGCTTTTTTTCACTATTGCACACTGCACTTGTTAACACTAAACTGAGCCAGGGATTTTAGACTATGATTTAGGTTAGTATTTTTGGCTTATGAAAATATTTCCCATTTCCTATTTTTGTTTTTGTAATAGCAACATCTTCCCTTTGTACAATTTTCTTTCTGTAGGGGGAAAAAAAAAGAAAAAGAAGTGATCCCTTGGGAAGCTGTGTCAAGTTCTTTAAAACTGCAGGGGTATCATTTAACAAAGTTGCAGGGAACGCCTGAACTTCAGTTCCAGAGGGACATTCCCATATTACCAAGGATGCAGTCCATGAAACACCAAGTTATTTTCTAAAGCTGATATTTCAACAGTCATCTAGAAGAAATGAAAAGTACACAAAAATATAAAAGTTCATGAAGTCGGTATATTATAAAAATTTAGGTTCTTTAACTCTGTTCCATTCTCCTATTGCATTTTTGTATCTACACTGAAAATCTGAGTCAGTGCCTATGACTTTCTATGGAGAAAATAAAGAATTTTTTTTTCCTTTTGTAATTAAACTTCCGACCTTTCTGGGCTCAATGTCTTTCTTCATTCCTTTTATATGTAGTCATTCATTCAATCATAACCATTATTAAACTATTATTATAAAAGAACATTAAGTCTGAAACAAGTTCAAGCACAAACAAGATACAGTTCCCAGCCTTACCAAACTCATAGTCTAGGATAATTAAAAAGATAATGCTAAAACTTTTTAATAAGTGCTGGAATAAAGAAAGGCCCAGGATTTCTCAAAGGGAGAATAAAGCACTGTTCATCTAACACGTATGCATGTCAAGTCTCATCTCTTCTTTAAATGGAATATGCATTGTATGTATAGCCCATCACCCTAAGGAGCTCAAACAGATGGCAACACCTTCTTGCAGTACAAACAACGTTGTTACCCATCTTAGATGTCTGTTCATTTGGTTTTTTAATGGCACCTAAAAATATTTCTTAATATCTTTCTCTGCCAGAACTATAATTGTAGTCTCACTGAAGAGTAAAACTGAAAATGAAGGACATAATTTCACCTTGAAGTTCTTCTTGAGCTAATATCTTCCCTGCTGTTTAGTGGACCAAATAAATACGTGGGACATGTAATATATAAAATTAACTCACAAATGAGAAAAAAATATCATATCTGATTCTAAATTTTAGGATTGGTGGACATTTCTTAAAGACATCATCATTGGTTTAATAGGTCAGAAGTGAACCTAGAAAACGCTAGTTTATCCATGGAATTATTTTATGTAATATGAAACAGTAAATTAGATGTTCAAGGTAGTCTAATCCATCCTACTCTAGATTTAGATTTTACTCTTATTATTTTAACATGAGAAGGACTCGACAAATAACTATCTACTAGATTTGGAATTCATCCAGTCAATCAAAGTGCTATGGATTACATTTCCTGACATACCATTTCAACATTCATGACACACAAAGTTGAATCACTAGAAGACAGAAACAGCTGTTTCTAGGGAAATAAGGGAACTCTGTAAAGAAGTTAAAAATCATTCTGAATAATCAGTTTCAATTCTGGAAATTAACAGCTGCTTTGAAAACACAAAATCCATATACTTCAGGCTTCATTTTGCTTTCGTCCCTTTGCCATTTTAATGTTTGTCATCAGGGTATAATAACTGAGAATACACAATACACTGGGCTTTCATCAGTTACCCATCTCCTCAAAGAGATTCAGTGGTTTCCTATGGACTTCTACAAGCCATACGTATGGCAAGTTCAAAGAATGCTGGGTAATGACTAAAAGAGAAAAAAGTTCTAAGAAGAAAGGGGTGGTGACAAATGTTAAATGAGGTAGAGGAGTCAAGGAGTTTTACATGTAGACCAGGCCACGGGATTTGCTAACGGAGAAGTTCTGGTGACCTCTCAAAGAAGTTCTAAGTAGTGTAAAGATTGTGGAGACCAAACTAGCAAGCACCGATGAAGGAAAGGACGCAGTGGAGAGTATTCTATTTATTCATAATATTTAGTAAAGTGAACAGGAGATTCTTTACGCCAGGTACCCTAATTCTTTCATATTTCATACCACTCTACTGACACTTTATTGTTAGTGGATGGGTTCAATGCTGTCCTCAAGCTTTCACTGAGTGAAGGACACTGGGAACCACACTCTAGGAAGAAGAAATGTTTTAGGGACTGTTTACAGTTTTCCATAAAACACTCCTTTCAGGTCAATGTTGTCAGAGCAGTTCATATGACTGGAAAAAGAGGTTAGCACCCAAAGGTTCATATTTTTTACCAGGGTGGATTGTTACTTCACTGGAAAACACAGCAGTAGCCACTTTCTGGTTGTTTCACATCCCCTTAGACATGACAATGTGTAGGTACAAGGCTCACTTTGATTGTCAGTCTAAATGGTGAGGGGGACAGGGTTCCCAACAACTGGGTTAGGTCTGTCTACCATCCTCCTTTATCTGTTACTGGGTAAGTGATCAAGTTGGCTTTGTCCTGCAAGCATGGTGGCTCCAATATAAGAGCGAAGTTGTGGTAACACTCCATTAGGACCCACATGCATGTTGTATTCTCATTTGCTCCACATTCAAGCCTTTTCTGTTTATTATTCATCAGTTACAATTTAGATGGAAGGAAAGGTAATAGAAAGATGCTCCACAACTCTAAATATTGACTTGTTTTTGCCTTCATTTCCCAAATATACAACAATTTTGATTACATGTATCTGCAGTATAATAAATAATGTATCTGGTCTTTGCCCCTGGCTCCAAGCAAAAGCTTTAAAAACCCTTAGCACTTCCTGGATGATAAAAGCATGTTTGTTATGCTAATGAATGACTAGTGGGAGGCCCCTAGGCAGTTTCAGAATGGACGTTCATCAGCAGAAAGATCAACAATACGAGAAAAACACTGGAACTTTGGACCATCCCAACCTCCTGGGAAGGAGACAGAGGCTAGAGATTAGTTTAATCCTGTGGCCAATAGTTTATTCAGTTACGCCTGTGCAAAGAAACTCCAGTAAAATCTCTGAACCTCAAGGCTCAGTGGAGCTTCCTGGTTGGTGAACACATTGATGTGCGTGGAGGGTGATGCACCCTGATGCCAGAGGAAGACAGCATGGAAGCTCTGTGCTCCCTTCCAGCCCTCGTTGTATGTGTATCCTTTATAATAAAACTGTAATCACTGAGTACAGCTCTGTCTTGAGTTCTGAGTCATCCTAGCAAATTGAACCTGATGGGGTTGTGGGATTTATTTTATTTATTGCCAGTTTCTCAGAAGTGTGGGTGTCCTGGAGACCCTCCACCTGCTGCTGGCATCTCAAGGAAGAGCAGCCTTGTGGAAGACTGAGTCCTTAATTTATGAGGTCTGTGCTCACTTCCGGTGGTTACACCGGAATTGGACTGCTGTACCTCTAGTTGATATTGGCCAGTTGGGTTGGTATAGAATAGAACCTTAAGAAGCCAGCTGGATTGAGGTAGCTTTAGGATAGAGGAGGCTGTGATATTTTTGTAGGCATGATAAAAGAAGTTTATATAGAAGATACTTGAAATATATCCATAAAAATAACTGATACACAGAACTATAAAGTTAATATATTATTTTCAAGAGTCTTGGTTTCAAGAAATAGAAACAAAGCATATATGTGTATGTGTACATATAAACACACAATACACACACAAGAACTCACAATTCTCTATGTGTGTGTGTATATATATATATGCAAAGACATGTATACACACACATACATACACCCATACATATACATACATAGAATAGTCATACACACACACACACACACACACACATTCTCAAAGGGTAGAGGATATTGATTATGTAGTTTTTCTAGGAATGGCAGGAAAGCCAGAAAGCAGGTTTAAAAATTGGTCAGAACCTTGTCAAAATAGGGATAAATCAATATCATAAGGAAATAACACCTTGTTCTAGAATCAACACCAGCATAGGACACAAACGCCTGTCACTATAACCACAACTGTCCTCGGAAATTGGTTGGTACTGCTAAAAATGAGTTCAGCACTGTGGTTTTGACTCATGAGCTTGCAATTCAAAGCCTAGGATTAAATGAGCCTCATGGGCTGAGCCTGAACTCAGGTCCACAAATTGCAAAGGTCTTCAAGCAAAATGCAAGGGAAGCACTTCTGGCTTCTCTGGTGGAAGTCAGACTTTGCCTTCCAGCAAGACCCATGTGGTTTAAAATTCCCTAAACATAAACCAGTGTTTATTTGCCAAACACGCAAAAATTACAAATCCTCATTTATTAAAGCATTTTTTAAAGTTCAATTAACAGTTGGAATTGATAGCTTCTGAATCCAAAGTTCTCTAGAAAACCAACCCCTTGAAAGTCCCCAATTCCCCACCTTTGTCCCACACACTTTCAATATTTTTTCATGGACATTTTCAAACGTATATCAAAGTTTAAATTTTTTTTTTTACAGCGAACACCCATAAATCCATTATCAGTTTCTACTATTGGCATTTTATTATATTGCTTATCACAAGCTTATCCCTTTATTCATCCATCAGTCTAAGTTATTTTTCATGTATTTCAGAGTAACTTGTAAATGTCAGTACACTTACCTCTAAATATTTCAAAATGTACATAAGTAACAAGTGTTCAATATTTTTAAAAATTTATGTAAGATTCATATACACTCTAAAGCACAAATCTCGAGTGACGTTTGAGTTTTGACAAATGTATTCACCTGTGTGATCCAAGAGATATATAGCATTACAATCACACTAATATTATAATCCTGTCCCCAAAGCTCCAGAAGCAACTATTATTCTGATTTTTTCCCTACCATACTTCAGTTTTACCTATTTTAGAACTTGATACAAAAAGGAATTAAACACTATTTATTCTTTTTAGGTAAGACTTTTTTTTTTTTTTACTGGTATTATTGGTTTTTAATAAGTCTGCTACTTTTCCTTGAGAAAATGAGTACCTCAGAGGATCAAAAGAGAAGTTGGTAAAGAAACTGAACCAGGGCTTCCCTGGTGGCGCAGTGGTTGAGGGTCTGCCTGCCGATGCAGGGGACACGGGTTCGTGCCCCGGTCCGGGAAGATCCCACATGCCGCGGAGCGGCTGGGCCCGTGAGCCATGGCTGCTGAGCCTGCGCGTCCAGAGCCTGTGCCCCGCAATGGGAGAGGCCACAGCAGTGAGAGGCCCGCATACTGCAAAAAAAAAAAAAAAAAAAAAAAAAAAGAAACTGAACCAGCAGCCAAAAAGAAGTATGGCTAACTAGACACACAAAAGAGAATTTCCTCTGAAACCAAAATGCTGACCCCCATTCATTATGACATTTTCTATTTTTATCTCATCTCTGTATTCCATGAAGATAATATAGAATATATTCTATATGAAATACGAAAAGTACTTATCTCAGATAAAATAGAAAGCACTGACTTATTATTTAATCAATCAGTGGAAAAGAATGTTGTTTTGCATCTCCCAGAGTCCCAGGCTCCCCAGAATGTGTGCACTCAGTGGGAATAAGTTTTTATTGTACAAAAGAAATAGTCAAAGCAAGGGGAGAAAAAGCAAAATAACAAACATTAAACTTGATCATTTCTTGAAGAAAGGGCATCGGTTTGGTGATAAATTCCTCACTGAGGAATGCTTTGAAATAGAGAGGGAAGTCTCAAATTAATGAGTTTATAGATGAAGTCAAACCACATAGTAATCCAAGTAAAAGAGTAGAATCCGGGGACTCATTGTTTCTATTTCTCCATCTGTCAGATAATTAAAGTTATTTACCTTCTTTTGAGAGGTTTAGGGACAATTAATTAATTTCTTGAAGTATGTTGAAGGTGAATCCTTTTCCTTTCAGCAAGTCTCTTCCTTCCGTTTACTAGATAGGGCATTACCATAAATCAACACTAGAGACCGAGAGATTCTACCAGGGCAACCCAAGAGCATATTACAGGGGACAGACAGGTAACTAAAGCAACAGGGACATGCCAGACGTTCCAGATTTAAAAAAAAAAAAAAAAAAAAGGATTTGGTTCCCACTGAAGCACTACTTTTCTATCTTATTCATTAAACATTAATAAATGTCCCTTCTGTGCTAAACACAGCAATGTATTCATTAATTAGGGGATCCTTGATTAAATAAAGATCTAATATATATATATATGTATTTTTTAGCTGTGTTGGGTCTTCGTTGCTGCTTGCAGGCTTTCTCTAGTTGTGGTGCGCGGGCTTCTCATTGCAATGGCTTCTCTTGTTGCGGAGCACGGGCTCTAGGCATGCAAGCTTCAGTAGTTGTGGCACACAGCCTCAGTAGTTGTGGCACATGGGCTCAGTAGTTGTGGCTCACAGGCTCTAGAACGCAGGCTCAGTAGTTGTGCACAGGCTTAGATGCCCCGGGGCATGTGGGATCTTCCCGGACCAGGGCTTGAACCCGTGTCCACTGCACTGGCAGGTGGATTCTTAACCACTGCATCACCAGGGAAGTCCCATGATCTAGTATTTTTAACATTTATTCTATATTAGACTACACTCAAAATGACTTACATGTATGAACTCATTTAATTTCCAAAAGGTATAGTGTTTCTAATACATTTTATTATTCCCATTTTGCAAATTATGAAATAGAGCATCAGCAAGTTTAATTATTTTGCCCCAATTTATATAGCTAAGAAGTAGCAGAGCCAAAATATAAGCTCTATAGCCTGAAGTTTTCATTACACTGCCTACCAAAGCTATTTAAGGTTTTTCCATGTGATAATTAAGTTTAGGCAAAAGTATAGCCCAGATGGGAGTCCATCTGGTACAAGGAAAAGAGTATTATATCTGGGAGACAGGCAACATATTTCAAGCCCAGTTCTGCCATTACCTATCTCTTTTGTCTTGGTCAACTTAATTCTTAGTTTTCGATCTGTAAACTAAGAAAAATGGCCTAGGAGATTTCCTAAGTCTTTCCTTATTCTGGGTCATCCTTCTTAAGACAAAAGCCATTTCCTACATGAAATGGTATTATGTCATAATCTGGCCTAACCCTGGTATGCATAAAGTAATTTGTATGGTCAATTATGTCGGCTGGATGTAGAGAACTGAATAAGATAATGTGCTACACTTGTTCTTTGTTTTAAGGAATTGTGCTTTTCTTAGCCTGCTTCACTTGTCTACAGAGCCATCTCCACTATCTGACATTAAATTAGTTATCTGTCTATTTTTTGGCTGTCTATTCCCCTGGAATAAAAGCTCTTTGAGGGCAATGGACTTAGTACTTATACTGTCTCCTGCTGTATCTCTAGCATCTAGAATAGTGCCCAGTAAACATTTACTAAGCAGCTGTTGAATGAATAAGTGAATGAAAGATAATGATTAAAGAATTCAATATCAAGCTAAACTGTCTAATTAGTACAGAGCAAGAAAAAATATATATATATATAAATACTTTTTTTAAACTCCTGCACTTGGGCTAATAGCTTCTTCTCTGGTTGTTAGTTTCTAACCACATTACTTTATTTTATTTTTTGTGTGTGTGGTACGCGAGCCTCTCACTGCTGTGGCCTCTCCCGTTGCGGAGCACAGGCTCCGGACACGCAGGCTCAGCGGCCATGGCTCACGGGCCCAGCCGCTCCGCGGCATGTGGGATCTTCCCGGACCGGGGCACGAACCCACGTCCCCTGCATCGGCAGGCGGACTCTCAACCACTGTGCCACCAGGGAGGCCCCCACATTACTTTAAATGGGATTACACAGGCAACAACATCCATAAGAATCCCTGGTTCACAGTAGGTGCTCAACAGCAGTTCCTTGAAGCTTAGCATAAAACTCTATCTGGTCCAATATCCTAAATTTTAAAAAGCAAAACAACTACTCGATCAAAGAGTATAAGAATTCCCTCTTATCTCCCAATATACGCGTACACACACACACACACACACACACACACACACACATATACACACATACACACACCCATGCCATCAACTCAGTAGTATTTAACTTCTCTATTTTTGTCTGCCTATGACTTTGAAAAGTCAATTAACCAAACTGGGCCTTAGTTGCCTCACTGGAAAATTAAAAATATTCTAATCTCCTCAAGTTTTCAAGTGAAAGAGAGTAAATGGCAACGTTCTATGTTTCCCTCCTAAATCACAGTTTAAAAATTCAGTAATTTCTTTAAGTTTAATATTGGGAGAAAGTACTAGAGGGCCTACCTTTCTGCTTAGCCCCAAATATTCCAGCGGGGCTGCTATAAACATGACTGCCACCTTTCTCACAGACATTAACCTAATCTTCAGACTTGGACATAGTAATTATCAGAGCCCTGAAAGCTACTTCAGGATCTCAAGTGATTCATGAAAGTAGTGGATGCCCCCCTTCAAAGAAGAGTATCACAGCTGAAAACATCAATACAAATAATAAGGAATAGGACCTAATGTTTGAATGCTCACTAAGTGTCAGTCAAAATTCAACCATTTAGCATAGATTATCTTATTGGAAGCTTCCAATAAACCATTTTAGAGAAAAACAAACGAAAGTACAAAATGATTGTCAATTGTCCAAAAACACAGAACTACGAAGTCATGAATCCCAGATTGAACCACGAAGTTGTAACTAAAACCTCTGCTCTTAGTACTATGAATGGAACAACAAATGTGTCTAATTTAAGATCAACTAAGAGACTATATCTATTAGGCATTCTGTCCTGAAGGTGGCTAACTAGCCATGGAAAACATTTGATTCAGGCACTTGTAACTAGTTACTGATCTGCTCCATTCATCGTCTTATCGATTCCTTTACTCTATGGCTTAAAAGAAACTTTATTCAATACATTCTTCCATTTTACAAATGAGAAAACTGAAGTTCCAAGTAGCAAAGGAACACCATGAGACTACTCAGCGGTTGATCACTGCAATATCGGTCAGGAAAGACCTTTCCTACATTGTGCTAAGGCAAAAACCTTACACTGAGTACAAAGTATCATAAGTAGCTACTGGATCATTCAGAGCTTCTAAAATGATTCTGAGTGGTTAAACTCAGCCTGTACCACACTGTCAAAAACACTCACTCTTGACATTAAAGGCCTGACTTTAATTAAGTTATTTATATAGGTTTTACTCCAAATGTGTTTGTCGAAAAGGCAGAACATATCAAAAACAAATTGTGAGATTTTGCTATTCGCTACTGCATCTCTCCTCCTGCACATAAGTGATTTAATGAGATAATGGGGCTCTAGATGGGCGTGCAACCCAAAAGGGACCAGATGCTGCCAAAAAGGTCATTTCTTGATGACTGTAGCAAAGGGAATATTTCAAAACATTCTAGCAGCAACACACCAGGAGGCACTTCATAATGGGCTTTGCAGCCATTTATAATGTACTTTATGTGTTGTGTTTGACGAAAATAATAAACATTTTCTATCAAATGGCAGAAAAAATGTCTTGTGCTACCTACTGTGGTATCTTTTTATGTCACTACAGGGACCGAGAGGATGTTTAAGTACCAAAAGGTGCCTTTAGTTATCAGCGTTTAACAAATTCATTGGCTACTCCATCACAGGTACCTTTTGGCAGGTCACTGCTGAACCCATGGATAGATCCTTTTGATACTTATGAAACTGTCAAATTCCTCTATCTCTCTGCAGAGCTGAAGAATTTATAGCAATTAATTGGTACACAATGCAAATTCCACAGGATGTTTCAGAATAGGAAACATACAATGTCAGTATCTTGGGACAAACAAATAATTACAGGTACATTTAGTATGTTAATCATTTAGAGTCAAATTTTAATGTTCATCTCAACGTGTCTTCATTATGCTAATATGATTCTTAATGGCCATGTTATTTTCTTAAGTTGTTGTTTGAAAAAGCTCTGTACTATCCCATAATGGTTTAGGATTTTTTTTACGAAGCCAGATCATTTTCTTAAGCACTTCAAAGGCTCATTGCTAACCTTGAGTTAGCAGCTACTACATGATAGAGGATCACTTTATTAATCTTAGAATTTCTTCTGTTTTTTATTATATTAACTATCTCTAGTTGCCAGTCTGAGTTCCTTAGGGATGGCAGAAGAGTTCTCTGCCTATGGGCTAATAAAATCCAGTATTTTCTTTTTGGCCTGGAATACTATCAATTCTCATGGTCATAACTAATAACCTATAATGGAAGAGAATGTAAAAAAAGAATATATATATATGCACACATACACACGTTTGTGTGTATAACTGAATCACTTTGCTGTACACCTGAAACTAACACTGTAAATCAACTATATTTCAAACTTTTTTTTAATTTTTAAAATAAAATAAAATAAATCAATATTAGGAAAAAAGTTTAATTCCCTATTGACATGATAAGAATAATTATACAATATCAATGAATTAACCAGTTATCAGAGCTGAGGGTCAGTTGGTCAAAGTCTCTAGTCTTCAGGGGGTGGAGACCTCAAGCAGCATCACAGTTGGGAGAAGTCTTGCATTTTGAACAAATACCACGTTCTGGAAACTCTTTCTAGTTTCCTACATCTGCCCCCGTCCCATTCCCAGTGCCACTTCACTTACGCCAAGATTACACTTGTACAGCCTCCTCACAGCTCTCACGTCCACCGAGCTCCCCCAGGACCATCCTTTGGACCATCCTCCTTAGTGGCTGCACATTGTTCACACACACAACAACCACCTAAATCCTCATGGCAACATTACCATACACAAATTCCACTCATCACACGCCTATCCATTAACAAAAGCAAAATTCTATACTCCTTATAGTTCATTTATTTTAAGTGCAGTATTAATTTAAGCATTCGGCTTTGTCTTGCATCATTGCTCTAGTCAAGCCTCTCTCTCAGCACCCCTTGAAATGCAGTTATTTTCCAGCTTTATTTTTTGTATCTTCCCCTTTCTCGGACAATTCAAACACAAGGTCTTCAAAGATGCAGTTTCCAAATTCTCAAACAAAACTTAAAAGTCAATTCATAGTGTCACCTCATTCCTGAATGTCTATGTCATGCACTGCTTAGATCAACTATCTTGGTGCTCGGTCATTGACTGCCTTCAATGATAATTTTCCTGGCTATAAATTCCCCCCAGACTCTGCTTAAACAACAGAAACAATATATACTATCCTTCTGGTTTTCTCACAGCTCATAGTCAGCATTAGTTGAATGAATACTATTCAATGAGAATGAATATGTTTGGAGCACTGTGAAAGCAACACAAACAGCCTTCAAAAGAAATGGATACACAAAACACTCTATTATGTGGAACCCACAGCTGATTCAAGAAAATTACATAATATCACACCTTTCTCATTGATTTTATGACTTGATGTTTTCTTTATAATATTTCTTTATCCTATTTTCTCTTCTATAGATTTTATGCTATCCCTGGCACTATGGAATTCTGTGAGGCATTAGGTGAATACTTTGAAATAAAGTAACTCTAGCAAATGAAATTGGAATTTCCCAAAAGATATACATTTTACCAAAACAACTAGAAAACTGAGAGGTTATACCAAAAGTAATGAAAAGTTCATAGGCAATTTCTGTAATTGACATTTCCTTTTGGTTGGGGAAAGCTGGCCTTTTCCTTCTGAGAGCAATAATAAACTGGCCACAGTGTAAGTTCTTGCTTTTAAGAGCTCAGCAGTACGTGCACACAAATGCATCTTCTCAGGAGGTTATTTTCACCAAATAATGAGTTGAGTGTTTAGAAGAGTCTTAACTAAGTTCTTTTAAACATCCCTGTTCCATGCTCTACTTGTGGCTCTAAGAGGTAGTTTCCAGTTCTCCAATCTTTGGATTAAAGGATGGGGGGATGGGGGAGAGACTCACAGGAACCACCTTGGGCATTCCTACTGGCACCACTGGGGCTCCTAGGGGATGAGAAGTCAGTAAAACTGTGGGACCCAGCATGGCTTGGGTGACTTTTAGAGGTGGAAAGAATGAATAAAGGGATTCTCTCAACGGCCCACGTTCAGAATTTAAATGTGGACACTATAACCATGACTTTTCTGAGGCCATGGACTTCAGTGATTGCTGCGCTCCTTATCAACACTGGCACAGCCATTAAACAAAACTCAAAACCCCACTTATTCTAGGTAAACACCATTTACAATGTACCGTTTCTGCCATTTTTAAATTCCATGTAAAGTCTCTAATTCTTGACTTCGTAATCCATTTTAGATTCCTACTGAAAGAGTTTTTGAAGACTCGCTTAGCTTCTCCTTCAAAATATATTTCAGGCAATGTCCTTCCTGGCAATCAGTTCCGTACCCTTCCCAGATTTTGGCAACCATGAGGGAAGAACAGGCTGACTTTTTCTTCCATCATGAGGCCCCTCTGTACAGAAGCTCAGGCTTATGTCCCAGGAGTGGGGAAAGGGTGCTGAACGCTTAGCAAATGGACTGAGTAATGGAAACAATGGTTAACTTCTATGGACCACCTACAGGTTTACTGCTAGTTACTCCACATTAATATTCTCAGAATGACCATTACCTAGGGGTTGTCGTTATTATTTTAACAGATAATGAAAAGTGAGGTTCAAAAATGCTAAATACTTTGCTCAGGGACACACAGCTATTAAGCAGTAGACAACCCAGGTCTACCTGACTACAAAACGCAAGGCTTATTCAACTGTTGTGCCCAAGACACCGTGCTGTACCTCTGATAGGGGCTAGCCAATGTGGCCAAATAGTATAGTGCTTTTATGTTGATATGAACTAAGTCATTTAATATTGATGTAGTCCTTTAATTCCCACAACCTTTGGAACAGGTAGGCAAGGTATCACTTCTCTGTTACAGATAATGAAATTAATGTTGGAAACCCTAACGCTATAGAGTCCTTGTACTGCCTCTGTGACACATCTTCTCTAGGGACCTTTCAGCTCTGAGATCATTCATTCACTCACTTAATCCCTTTCATCTCTGTACTCAGGGCGTTAGAACAGAGTATTGACTTATAATAATAGTATTTAAATTTTAGGTGCTTTGGGTCACCTTATCAGGACTAAAAATATTGAAAAATCACCATTTTTCTTTCCCCTCAGTTGTCCTGCTCAGGTCCCTAGATCGTGAAAGTTTTCTTCTTTCAGCTGTAAACAAGCTGGTCTTTGTCCTAACTATCAATTGGAAAAAGGTCATGATGGCTATAAATAATCTTTTAGTTAGGGTGAAAAAACTGAGTCTATTCCAACGTAGAAGATATGCAATCGCTTAGCAGAGAGCTTGGCCCACATCAGATAGAACCATCAGTCGCATCTAAAAACTTAATGAAATTAAGACAACTGTTTACTTGGAGGAGAGAAGGGATACGTTCCACGAAGTTTAACCTCCCAAGAAGGTTATTTCATCTAGAAGACTTAGAAAAACTCTCTTGAAAAACGAAATCTCTTAATCATTAAATAGTTCTCTTAGGCATAAGAAGAAAACACATACCTATTAATCAGATATTTGGGGGTGATTTTTTAAGTGGCCCTTAAACTTACAAGTCAGAGTTTTCTGCTTTCTTCTATTACTTTCATTCTGGCCTTTTGTAATGTCTTCCTTTATTTATCACTCTTCGCCTCATCCAGGAAATGTGCCTGTTTCATGTCCTTATTTATTTTCAGAAGAAAGACCCAGGATAGCAGCTATGCCAACTGAAACTGTAATTGGTTGCAGAAATAGGAGCCTGGGCTCCTTCATTTGACCATAGCCGGCAGCCAGAGGGCAGCCTCCCTGTGAAGCAAAGTTCTGTCCTGAGTTCTTGAGCCTGGATATCCTCTTCCTATTCTTTTGTCTTTTTCTTACACAAGCCTAACAAGAAAAGACAAAACTGGGGCCAACCCCTTACTCCCTTCAGTTCACTGACAATTGCTAGGCCCTTTGCACCTTTCTGTTTTAAGTGGCTAGGTTCCCTGGTAGCTTCTTATTTTGAGAAATGAACAAAGTGCTGAGTAGGAGAGTAACATCCAGTTGCCAACCCCCAGCCCTTCCAATCAACAGTTATCTGCACGGAAGTCACCAGGGTATTTAGGCAACTATCACAAAGGAAAGGAAATATTTCTTTGGAGATACTTTCCTTCCTTTATATATCTCTCGCTTTTACCTTCTAAAACCCCAATGTTCTCATGTATTCCTCTACTTTAACAAAAGTCCCGAATGCCCAAATCCAATCTAGCTTGACTGACCTGTGTTTAAGAAGAACATGAAATTGTGTTCCTAAAGGGCTCTTTAAATTTTAAGGTATACATTTAGAAACACATATAGATTTATACACACATACACACACACACCGTCACATGGATATTGATTTATCCTGATAAAGCACCACTTTGGATAGTCATACTAGACAAATTCAAAACCCAAGCAACCGCAAAATGCAAGACATCTATTCTATAGATTCAGTATGATTCCAGTGAGCATAACTGGGACCAGTCAAAGTTAAAAAGGATGCACTGGTTCAATATAAAAATCTGTCTAATAAATAGGATGCTTATGAGGTAGATTTCCCCATCACTACAAATAGTAAGGGAGAAGTCTTACAAACTATATACCAGGAATACAGAAGAAGGTATTTGGAGAAGATAGGCCTAGATCGTCTGGTAGGGTGTCTTACATTGCTAAGATTCTATAATCTATCTGGATTTTTCCAGTAACTGATGTAATTAGAGCTGAGCTTTTCACTACATTTGAAGAAAGGACTTTAACAGCAATAGACCCAAACTCTACAGTGGTGAAGCTAAAACTCAGTTCCAATTTCATATGTCTCTCCAACAATATCACATATCCTTTTACTACTTTGCCCGGGAAAAACTGACATATTCACTGTTCAACTGAATGTTAGAAAGAAAACACAATGCTTTTAAAGATAACTGATTCTATGTTTGTCCTCCCAAGGGACATTTGTTTTTTAAAAAGGAACATAACCATGAAAACTACACATAATGAGAGATAAAATGTGGAGAGCAATAACGAAACACCATCTGCCCCAGGAAAGAAATCACTCAAATTTTAAACAGATCTTCTCTTTTTCCTATGATCTCAAATTTAATAAAATAAAACAAAATGTATTTAGCCACCTCAACTGTATGTAATAGGCACACATGCACGATACGTATATATATCTATGATAGACATACACGTATGATAGATTCCTACTTATATTTATTTAGCCAAGGTTGTACTTTTTAAATAGATATATTTATATATTATATATAATTTTATTATGTCTCTAAATACATTTATATGTTTATTACTTCCCTGAAGATTCATGAAACAATTTTATTTTAAATATTTACTTGTGCCTCTTCCACATTATCCTCTTTGTTTTTACTACAGTGTGTGTTGTAATACATTTTCCTGAAGTAAATTATCTTTTTTTCGTGTTGTTGATATGATTTTTATTCAATTTGAGCATAATACCATTCCTGAAAATTTTACCCCAAGGTAAAACATGGAATTCTATAATAATAGAGTACATCATTTTTTTTGTAACCAGCCCATAAGTGTATAATAATTATTGTTACAAGATAACTATTTACTACTTTGTAAAGTGAATTTGAAGACATGTTTATAATGACACCAAATACCTATAATTGTGAGGTAATATTGTCATACGTATATATCAAATTTATCTTAATTTTCTTTCTAACTTTTCTTTGTTCTTGTTACATAACCTGCGTAAGTATCCAAAATGAGCACTGATTTGGGTAATTTCAGTAATTTGTGTTCTCTAAACAGTGTGTTATTCTTCTAAATAAATAAATCAAGAGGGAGCCTTACATTATGGGAGAGTTTGTAAGGAGTGTAATATAAGATATCATCCTCTTTGTTTCAGGGCTTATTATTAGAAATATTATTATTATTTTAAAACCTCATCTGACATATTGGCATTATGATATTTATAAAACAGTAGAAAATGTCCACAGCCCCTTATCTGCACTAGACACTTCCCAGCGCAAACAGCAGAGGTGAGCATCTTGTCATCTCACTTCGAAAACGAAAACACAACACCCCTGCTCTAGCCCTTGTTCATGTTTCCAACTAAACTTGAAACTGAACCTTTGCATGTCCAGAGAGGAGACCATGGGAGGTGTGTGCAAAACACACCCATCAGTTAAAGCATTTTCACAAACATCACTTCTGAGTCTCACCACACATTGAATGACAGGACAGTCATCTAACAAAGCCAGACCAGCATCATGGAAGAGAGTCTTTGCAATGCATGAACCAGAATGGCAGCTGCATGTCCAAGTAGCTAATGTCAAGGTGAAGTAGCTCTGAGCTAAGCCAGATGTGAATGGAAAAGTTACAGGGCACAGTGAAATGCAGTTGCAGAGCCCATGAGGGTAACTGGAAACTATGAACGCCCGCAAGCACACAGAGCTAGCAATTATTAGACACATACAGATTACTGGATCTTTCATCAAAGAATCAATTTCAGCAAACTTTTGACTCAGGAAGGAACTTTATCCTTACCAACTCAGCGCCAAGTCATTACGGCTCAAAGTCTGCCATGACAATTTTTATCACATACTTTATCTTCTTAATTATGCACACCACACATTGTTTTATATCTGATTAATGAATTTGCATCTTTAAAGTATGCTGACATTTCTATTGGGTTTGAATAGCCTTTAATGACTTTAAACAACAGAACAAGATCCATGTTTCAAGACTGGGTTGTTTCCACACCTAGAGGAGAAGGCAGATATTGTGGCCAGCGACACAGCTCCTCAGAAAGAGGCTTAAAGAACAGATGAAGCCTCCCCAAGGATTTTTAACTTAATAGTTACCACCCAGTATGCCAACCACTCAACTCCTACTTAGGGACTCAGCAAAAAAGCTAGTTGATAAACAACAGGACCTATTGTATAGCACAAGGAACTATACTCAATATCTTGTAATAACCTATAATGGGAAAGAATCTGAAAAAGAATACGTGTGTGTGTGTGTGTGTGTGTGTGTAATTGAATCACTTTGCTGTACACTTGAAACTAAGACAACATTGTAAATTAACTATACTTCAATTAAAAAAATTTTTTTTAAAAACCTAGTTGAAGTTAATCTTTGTTCAATTTTCAAGACACCTAGAATAGTTAGCTCTAAAGTTTATTCTGGTTTCCAACACTTTCTTCTAAGTTTGCCAATTTGGAAACTCTGGAGCATCAAAATATATCAGAACCATAATTCAGGACAGAGCTATGCAACTACAGTTGTTTACAAATAGGTAGATTACTGCCATTACTTTACATTCTTAATTCTGTAACAGGGTTAAATAAAACTAATTATTCCATTATAAATTCATGCATATGGTTAGTTAAAAAATAAAAACATTCAATTCTTTCAACATCAAGAAAATCTACTGCATTGTAAACAAAGGGGAAATTTGGATAACATGATCAATAATTTGGGTATGTGAATTTTGTAAAAGAAGAAATTATATATCAGTATCGAATATAACTTTGAGTATGGGCTGCTCAAAATTAAATTGATTGGTGCAAATTAGGCCTAGCAGATTCTGAACAGGCCTGATATGAAACAGATTTCACAGACTATTAATATCCTTGGTAGTAACTACATAAAGATGCCACACTATGGACTTCTAAAGCAACCCAGCCCCTCAGCAAGCTATTAAATCAGATACAGAGTACTACCCGAGGATATGAAATGTTCATGACACCTTTGTCTTTCAAAGTAGTAATGGAATGATTTTCATTTCTGGGCTCATTAAGACATACTTAGTCATTTAAAAGATTCTATGAGGTGATCCACAGCATATGAAGAGTTGAAGGAATTCTTCTTGGGAGAAATTTAAGAATTCACTTTCCTTTTTGAGCTAATTTTAAAAATGCTGCCCTAGATAGTTCTTTAATCTCTGCAGGTCCTCTTCTAGTTTCACTTCTTGAAATAAAAAATTCCAGAATAGCAGTATGTCGGTCTCCACGTAACAACTTAAACAGATTTATTAAGAGAAACAGAACTCCAGACTTGAATATCCAACTTCCTACTCAACAAGTCTACTTGAATGCCTAACAGACACATGGAAATGAATGCAGCCAGAACTGAAGTGATGCTCGTTCCAAACGCTCCTCCCAGGGTCTTCCCTCAACCTGTGGTGACTCCATCCCACCAGTTTCTTAGTTCAAAAACCACATGATTATCCATTTCTCACACATACTTTACATAAAATCATCTGTCCATCCAATTAGCTTTACCTTCAACATATATCAGGAATCTGACCACTTTTTTTTTTTTCTTTTACTGTTTTAAAGGTATTAGTGGCCAAGAGCAATGGTTCTCCATTGTTGCTGAGCATGAGTATTTCCTGGAAGGCTTCTTACAACACAGACTCCTGGGCCCCACCAACCTCTAGAGTCTCTAAAATTCAGAAAGGGGGACCCAGGGGATGTTGATGCTGCTCCAGGAAACACCCTCGAGCAAGACTGTCTTAGACTAAATTCCTATTACATCTTGCCGAGTCTATGTCATAGACACATCTCGGGTTTCCTTTCTCAGCCCTCGTTCTTCCAGGTTTTCCCTCAAGAAAGTAGCCCAGATGAGCTGCTTTAAATCTAAGTCAAATTATGTGACTCTTCTTAAATTCCACCCATGACTCGTATCTCAGTCAGAGAGAAATCTAGAGTCTCTATAATGACCTAGATTACAGATAGTTATATAGCACTGGGGTCCCCACCTGCCTCTCAAACACTGAATCCTCTCCAGCTGTCCTGGAAGATGCTCCAGGAACATCCAAACACGTTCCCATCTCAATGCTGCTCAGTTTGCTGGCAGTTGTGCCTGCAATACTCACCCTCCACATTTTGGCAGGATACTCTGGCTGAGAATGTTCTAATGGCACCCTACCAGAACGGCTTTCCTATTTCCTCTTAGCACGCCCAGAGAATGTATTTAAAATTTAGTAAATGTATTTAATTATTTTGTATCTGTCTCCCCCTATGAAAATACAAGTAATCACAAGAGTAAAGATACGGCCCATTTTGTTTATCGCTGTCTTCTCAGCATCTGGAAGAGTATCTTCTTACACACATTATGGGATCAACCGTAAAAAAAATAAATGGATATAGGCCTGGAAAAGGAGTGACGAATTAACATAAGATTATTTACTGTGCTTTGTATCAGGCACCATGATGGACACTTACTTTATGGCATCATTTATGTCCTTACAAGCACTGTGTCCTGTAGCTGTTTTCATAAACAGCACTAAGCGGACAAGAGGAGGACTCAGAGAAGATACATAATTACCTTAAATAGCACAGGTATGAGTTGGGGCCTAGGATTCGGAGTCAAGTCTTTGTGCCTCTGCAGCTTAGATTATGCTTTTTTCATTGAACTAGATTAATTCATTTGGTAAATACTTTGAGCGTCAATATGTCAATATTTATCTAGGTATAGGGCACTTAAGGATAGTAATAAAAAGAAGAAAGAGAAGAAGGGAGAGAAGGAGAAGAGGAGGAAAAGAGCGGGGAGGAAGAGAAGGAAGAGTCGTTTCCATTTTTAGTCTGGTAGAGGGGAAAGACGATATAACCACCATATATTTTAATGTCTGATTACAAGATGAGAGGAAGCTAATGGAATATTACAGTCCTAGGAGAGTACAGTATATAACAAAGATGATTACACCATATTCAGGAGTGTAGACTGGAGTTGTTACACTTCAGTTGCCTATGAAACAGCTAAGAAGAGATGCCAGTTAAGTAGGATGGTCTATCAGTGTGAAGTCAGAGTGAAAACCCAACTGACCATCTCCATGTTGGACTTGTCATACGTTAGTCAGTAACTTCATGGCTACGGATGATATTTCCAAAACAAAATGCACACAGTGAGGAGACAGAGGACCAAGTGTGACAAAGGGAAACTGGTATTACAAAGTCCACAGGAGAAGTGTTTCGTGAGGTGAAAACTATTTAACAGCGTCAAAAATACTGAGTGACTTGATACGATTCGGCTTTGACCTTGAAAACACCAAAGTGGCCGGTGACCACATTTTTGGATAGAGTTTTATGGATAAAAGGGCAGTATGGAGAAGTTAATGGAGTGAGTGGGAGGGGAAGACATAGACACTATAAACACCAGAAAACAGATGATAAAGGGACAGCATAGGGATGTCGCTGAGCAGTTCTTTTTAGAGGCTTGGCTGCAATGAGTAGACAGAATTAGGGCAGCTAATCCACAACTCTTTGTTCTACATAAATGCCATTTGTTAAGTAAACTCTGGCATCAGACTTTCTAGCTATAAGAACAAACAGACATTTTTTGAGATCTTCCTCCACGTCATCTATCAACTCTACCACAGGCAAACAACAACAACAAAATCTCAGGATTCCAAGAGGACTAAAAAAATGCCAGCAGGTGGTAAGCCTAGGTTTTCCCATTCACAGAAACCACTGACTAACTTGTTATTGAAAGCACAGGTATGTTACTGGTTAAACACTCTGCAGTGACCCTAGCAGGCTGTAGTCCCTATCACTCCAGGCCTAAATCCCCCTCATCATTCAAGGGTAATTGCATATAATCCCTCCTAAATCCCACTAGACTCTAATTTCTCTGAGAAATCCTAACACAGACACTATGAGCAAACATCAAGGGAGTGATTACTTCAGCCCGAGCCTTATGGGAAGTCCTTTAAGAGATCATCTCAGTTAACCACAACTAGACAGTCCTAGTTAGTAGATCCTCTCACCACCACCATTATCTACCCCAGTGTTTCCAACTAGAATGTGCCAACTAATACCCTGAGGAGCTTGTTCAAATGCAGATTCTTTAACTACAGACCATGGACAAGGCTTGAGATTCCGCATTTCTAACTAGTTCCTAGGTGACACCTACCGGAATCTCAGAGACACTAAACCAAGGCTCGTAGCCTTTATATAACTGGCAGGTTTCCACACACCTGGCATAGATTTTGGAGTTCATCACCCAGCATGATTCCAAAGCCTGCACTCTTCAGCAAGGCTCAGCATGCTGCAGCCCACAGGCAGGACTGGAACACAGCCAGGCCCCACTGTTGAAGTGTTACTTGTGGCAGTGTTTGTTGATGCTACAGATGGCAGAGTTGAGTTGGCCGTGACCAAGACAACGTGGTCTGCAAAACCTAAAATATTTACTATCAGACCCTTTTTCGAAAAAGTTTTCCAACTCCTGCTCTTACTCATTGCCCTCTGTCATATTAATTTTTAATTTCCTAAATTCTCAGAGCTGGATACATAGTGTTTTGAAACAAATGGTTACGATCCATTCAGCTTGAAAAACTAGCTCCCATCCACCACTTCATATCATTTTATCTGCAACTCTTATGATACATAATTTTCTACTTCTTGATATATTTATCTAATACCTGTATTATGATCACACCCTGGAACAGTGGTCTTTACAGTGGGGTACACTTGCCTAAGGAATGTTCCAGAGAGCCCACTGGGGTACAAAAAGAAAACAATGGACCTTCTACTTGAATTTATTTTGTCTTATTCTATTTAAATTTGTATATTCGTATATGCTCTAGGATTATCCCTAATGTGTATTACAGTGATCTTCTCAATAAATACTGAATGAGTAACTGACCCAAATTTACACTCTCGCCCTGCCCAGCAGAGAGCCCTGTACATATCAGGTACACAGTAAATTTTTACAAAGTACTCATTCATTTAGTGAAGTTTTTCTTTTTTTATTTTTACTTTAAAATCCTAGATGTGATTACTTTCATTAAGGTTTTAGAATCTGGAATGGAGGGAGATAGCCAGAAAATAAAAAGTTATTTTGAAGCACAGCAGGGAAAATTCTATCTTCCAGGCATGTAGCACAGAGAATTGCTGAAACAGGTTGGCAATGGGACCAGAATATTCAATGAAAGACTCTCTCTAGAATATTCTGTGAAAGGTATGTGGCAATTCAGGCCTTCGAAGAAGGAAGTTTTATAGCGGGAAAAGAGATAAAGAGGACACCACGCATGTGGACTTGAAGGAGGGTAGATAAGGTACAGAAGTCAAAGGGAAGACAGACCTCAAAGATGATCCTGGCAAACAGCACATGAGGTTGAAATCCCTGAAGGCAGCAGCTAAGGCTGCCTCCTTACTGCTCAAAATCCTCCCCTGACCGCTTTGGGTTGGGACATTCTGGGCACTGAGCACCAGGGCCTTCCCTAGGACAGCTGTCACTCTGAGTGCCCCAGTCCTCATTCTAAGGCATCAATTTTCACTGTAAACTACTGCAGAAGATGGATCTGAGTCCCGTCCAGACTCCAAATTCTTTCCCAATTCTTTTTGCATGAATCCCTGACAGGAACCCTTTTCATCTCATTTGCCCCTTTCCCCTGGGATCAAAATACAAAAACAGACTGGCTGAAGGAGGCTCTGCCAGAAGAGAAGTTTCTGCTTCAGTTCTCTTCCTCAAACCACGAGGCTACTGGAGTGAGAGGCAACGAAAATGCTGATAAGCAATTCTTGGTTTTCATTCTTATGGTAGCATCTTTAGTGAGCTTTGATTAAAAACTGACCACTTGCAAAACACAGTGTTAGAAGCTAGCTAATATGCTCCTGCTTTTAAATTCAGTAACAATCTAACTAGGTAGATATTAAATGCATTGAAAGAATAATAGAAATTAATTGAAACCAGGATGGTCTTTCCATTGGTGGTACTCAAATGATACACCATAAATCACCAGTTTTTTTATTTTAATTTTTCCAAAATGTTATTGATCATTACTGTAGAACACACTAAAAATAAAGTCCTAGAAATATGAAATGAAAAAATGTATAAAATAAAATTTGCATTTTTTAGTATTATTATATTCCACAAAGTTACTGTCAAATTGTCAGGACAGTTTTGAAGTCTTTTTTTTTAAATTGAAGTTGATTTACTATATTGTGTTTCAGGCGTACATTAAAGTGATTTGGTTATACCTGTGTATGAATTTATATTCTTTTTTTATTCTACTCCATTATAAGTTTTACAAGATATTGAATACAGTTCCCTGTGCTATACGGTAAATCTTTGCTGTTTACCTGTTTTATATATAATAGTGTGTATCTGTTAATCCAGTACTCCTAATTTATCCCACCCCTCTCCCCCTTCTCCTTTGATAACCGTAAGTTGTTTTCTACATCTGTGAGTGTTTCTGTTTTGTAATTAAGTTCATTTGTACTATTTTTTAGATTCCACACGTAAGTGATATCATATAATATTTTTCTTTCTCTGACTTACTTCACTTAGTACAATAATCTTTAGGTCCAGAAGTGCTGATTCTTAAATTTCATACTTATATTGCCACATAACAGTAACAAACACAGCTGGCAGAAGTGCACAGACCACACTTTGAGTAGTGCTCTCTGCCTCACACAGACCTGAGAGCAGTGTTTCACACACCGCAGCAGACGAAGAATGTTTCCACTCTTAGCTCCTACTGCTTGCCTCTCTGCGCCTTGTGATTCAAGCAAAATTATTTTAACCCCATGCTGATGTTTATAGGATTTACTGGATCTGAATGCAAGCTCTACCACTTACCACTAGCGCCAAGCTGAGGCAAGTGCTTCGAATTCTAAGCCTCATTTCCTTTTGGCTACAAAACTGGGATAACGATAGAACAAACTCCATAGCATTATTTCGAAGACCAAATGATTCAGTGCATGTAATATGCTTAGAATACAGTTTAGTACATTGGAAACACTCAGAATGTGTTTATTGTTACTCCTAATAATAATTATAACAAGTTATCCTCATCCTTCTCCTCTTGTCATATGCATTGCCTTTCAGTGCTCTTTTACCTGTCAACACTATCGAGGGATCTTTCTCTTTAAATCCCCACAATTTTGTATTCTTATTTTATCTTTGTGATTTAGAAAAATTCCAACAATAAGGGAACATTTATGGAATGTTTAATCTCAATGACATTTCCATCTCACCTCCCTCAGGGCCCCTACACAGCTCTTGTCTAGGGCCGAACACATTCTCTATTTCTCCCGTTCTTTACAGAAGAGGTCAAGAAACCATGACTGCGTCTTCTTCACCTTAATCAGGTGTACCTAATCTATCCTAAACCTAGCCAGAGCTCAATAAATACTTATTGAAGTAAAGTCCCAATAGCCAGTCAAACCTAGAAATCTTAGCATAAAGTATCTACAAGGGACTAACATATAAGTTTGACAGAACTCATGAACAAGTGTCTTTGCATTAGATGAACATGACCTTGTTTCTTTTTCTATAATGAACCCTTAGCCTATCCCATAGTCATTTGGGAATCAAAGATTTCTTGAAGTTTGGCCTGCCAATCAACTATTAGAGGAAGATTACAATAGTTTTGTCATTCAAATAAAAAAGATGGCCTACTTCTCTGTAATATGAAGGTCTAGCGCTACCTTGAATCAAGGGGCTTAATCAAACACTTCTCATGTATACCTTCCAGCTCCAAGGATTTAACGGAGTACATGACCCATTATTTTCAAACTGTATTGCCATTAGCTAATCAGCACCCATTTTGACAAGGTAACAGGTGTAGCACAAAGAAGCCGCATTTTGAGATACAACAGGCAATGTATTTCTTCATATCTCTGATCCATTTAACTATTTTATCACCATATCGATCTAAAAGGATCCTTACCACATCAGTCATGCATTTTGTATTATTTGTCATTGAAAGTAAAATAGTGATTCTTAACTATTTGTTACATGGAAACCAAGAAACATATAAGATAAAAAAAATTTCTGTAGTCCTTGCTATCATGTAAAAATACATCTCATTAGCTACCCTAAAGTTTACTTAATTAGAGGAGCCATCAATCTCCCCTTATGAACACTTAAATCCTTCTTACAGGTCCCCTGCAAAATCGGTAGGAAAGCCCTCACATTGAGGAGGTGAGTTCAGTATCATAATCTAAATTTAGTCAGACTTTAGCCAGGGTGATATGATTCAAGAAACCAGCAGACCCTCAAACAAAAAGACACATTTTGAAATTCTAAGACTATCATTATCTCTCACAGTTTCTAGACACACAGTGTTAGGGGACATTTTTCACCTTTAGTAACTTGAGGTGAGACCTTTAGATAGGACATAATCCAGCAGATAAATGAACATACAGACAATAACTTACCAAAAATATTTAAGGGTTCAAGAACCCCCTCTATGACAGATGCTTTTTCTGGCTCCACTGTGAGAGTTTAGGATCACTAACAAAGCAGGAGGGGAAGGGATTATACACCAGAGCCACATACAAGAGATACTGCTGGTTATTTCCAAAAAGAAATCTCACCCAGATAGAAAGTGAGCATCTGACTGTCACCTAGAGTGATCCAGGACCACCAGCGGGAGCAAATCCTAAGATATAATGTGAATTTATCCATGAAAGGGGAAGACAGACTTCTTCGTTTCCTTGCAGTTGTCATGGTAACAGTGGGGCTGAATTTAACATTTTACTCAAGTACTTTTGTTGGTTCTCTGAGATTAAGAGATACTGAGTAAATATTAAGTATTATTATAAATCAGTAGTAATGCTTCTGCAGGTTTAACATGACCAAATGGAATTCATTCCCAGAGGAATTCAACACTAACTTCATACATCAGCTAACTGCAGAGGCAGTTTCTTTAGTCACTGACTGATACAAAAATACAATCATTGTCAAAACAGTAAATTTGGTGTGACTCCGAATCAATAAAAATTGTACATACTTAATGCAAAGGACCTGGTCTTACTACAAGAGTCTTTCTTGTTTTATGGTTCCTTTTGTGACACATCTTTCTAGCCTCAGTGGGGGAACAAGAGTTTTTCATCTATTTCTTAGACATAGCTCACTCTAATGCAAAGGCAGTGAGTCATGAAACCATCCCAGCACTTGAGGAGAAAACACCAAGAAACCTAAGCATGCTTAGAAAGTAGAGGAAAGTGTTTCCTCACCTCTGGAATGGTTAGAGTATTTTTCCTCCTTAATAAGGAGGACAGAAGCAGGAAGTTTTGTCCAGATGAAACTTGTTGGGTCTCTCAAGTCCTACATGTTCCTTTGAGAGGTGTTAAAAGTTATTTTAACAGTGACAGAAAAATGCCACCTATTTGATTCCCATCAACTCTTTTCTGGCTTTTTTCCCCTAAGAGTGAAATACTCTACTCCCAAGTGGAAAGCATCTTAAAAACAAATACCCAGGCACAGATAAATGGGTCTAGGTAAGAAGCAAACAGGAAAAAAAAAAAAAAAATCCACCATCCCCTGCTAACCTTTACTCAAATGGAACCCACTGACTGTTCTGTCACTGCAGAATGTGAAGCTGAATTTTTTAAATGAACATACTGTGACTATTTTCTTTTGTGGAGAATGAACATTCTGTCTCACCAGGGGATCTAAAATGGAAAACCCTCCACACTCTTGAAATAAGTCTTGGACAATAATTTTAAAAGGCAAATTAAAGAAAAAGTCATTTTAGTGATGTTAAAGCAGCTGACAATTCACAAGCCCAGTGTCACACTAGGACTCCTAGAAAAAAGAAAAAAATATATATATATTTAAATCAATAGTCTTCTATTCGATGTGCAAAATTTTCATTAGCAATGTCTGTATGTCTCAGTTCTTCCACCTCTCAATCATTTAAACTTGCATTCTCACAACACTAAAAAGGAATTATGAGCAAGTGTCTGTACTAAGTCATTCAGAAGCTCTCTCAGGGTACAAATTACTGTGGGAAAAGAGAAAGAACAGGGAGAAAAATCAGCTTGATGTCCATTATATTCCCACAGTTTCTGTTGGGTTTTTTAAAATTTTTTGTTATGTGTTTGACTATTTCCATCAAACCAAAGGAACAGATCTTACTTGAAAAACAATTTATGTACTTCCACTGGAATAGTATTTATACACCACTGTATTTTTCTGTAGCAATAACTATTAAATTAACATATATTAACCGCAAATTAGTTCAATTTTTTTAGTATTCATTTGGAATTTATACAAATCTTTATTCCATAAAGAGAGAGTGTTAAGCATCTGGGGTGGATTTAGATTCTACATGGTCTAAAGCAGGTTATTTTTCCTCTTCCTCATCTACCTCATCTACCTGGGGAATTATAAACATAATACAGTTTGGAAACTGTTACTCTGAAAGTTAACCATTTTGTAAAACATTTATTGACCAGCTATTCTTTTCCAATGTTGGGTTACACTTTGAAGATATAAATATTTTTTTGAGACGTGAGAAAGTATGCTCTTCCTCCATCTTCCATACGTTTCCCCAAAGGAGACTTAGCTCATCTTCCAAGAAGAAAATCCTGCGGTTTAATCTATACCACTCACCCTCAGTATTCACTCCTCCTCCTCCTCTGTGGAATCATTTGGTTGGTATGAGTGCAAAGTACTTGGAATGTACTGGGCTGTCACTGTAGCGGAAAATTTGTGTCTCAAAACCAGATCAGGGTCTACCATGTTGCTCTCCTACTTTGTCAGCTTCTTGGATCCATAAACGTGTTTTATTTGAAAACTCTTCCCCCATAAATGAGCTTTTGGCCAGTTTGTTAATCACTCTATCTAGACACCCACTCACAGAGGTATGCAACCAGGAACACCAAATTTCCCTCACCATCATGTGTGGATGTGTGGTCCACATACACCAATGAAAAGTTTCCCTAAAAATCACATATACCCACTGGAAGAAAAACTACCTTTTTACTGCAGTGTCTACTTTCGGCACATTAGACAGCCTCATTTCCCATTCAATACTTAATTCCCATCTTGCTCTATACCTTTGGAAGCTGACCTCTACGGCCTGCACCAACTGGATTTTCTTACATTCAGTTGGGTTGGGCTCATGGGAGGCACTTGAATATCAGAGGGAATGAAGAAAGTGGCTGGAATGTCTATTTTCCCAGTTCTCTCCCCCTGGGCTGCAAGTTGGCAGTGGCTGTATTTTTCTACTGAAGGCCACAGCTACAGTTTGGTAGCCCTCTCTTGTAACTACAGTACTGGATGGTTCTGGTAACCCACCCTACCATTTATTACTTCAGCCCAGGCCTGCAAGCGTTCTCCTCCACACCACCATGGAGTGCCCCACCATCCCTAGTAGCCATCTCTTAGCCTGCCTGAAACTTGCAAATAGCTTCCTCATTTAAGTCTCTAATCATCACTTTGACTATACCATTTCTTTCCTGCAAAGTATATATATATATATGGGATATATCATATTCTACATATATCATGTCATATGATACATCATATATCTATTTATACCATATGTATATATATCATGACACTATGAAAGTGAGCCTTAGTCTGAAAATGCCCACTTCATCTACCTTATAGAGAAAGCCTCCATTCAAACTAAAATCCACTGAGAGAACTCCAGCTAAGAGATGCAGAAAAAGTGATGAATACCTAAAAACTGTTTTTTTAGGCATGGCTACAAGTGCGCCTGAAGTCAGCAAAACCCCTGAGCATGTCAGTTATATGATTTCATACATTTCCATTTTCTTTGAGGTAGTTTTCAATTGGGTTTTTGACACTGGCAACTGAAAAGAATGTAATGGAATGTATGCACTGCTGAGAACCTTCATGTTCTGCAACATCAATAATAATTATATGGTTTATGAGAAAAGGAGGTTTCACAGCAAAGCCTTCAAAACCTGTACAACTGCAACTCTGTGTCTTACTCACCAGCAAAAATGATCCTAATGAAAATACTATCTCATTTTCCAAAAGACACACTACACTTTCAGTATAAACAAGCCAAGGTAAGCCCTGTTGCACAAAACACCATCAACATAGAGTGTATGACCAAAAGTGGTCCTTGGAGAAGACCATGCAGCGCACGCGTGTCCAAGACAGGAGAACGCTGCTCCACAGTGTACTGTAACCAGCTGTGCTAGTGTACGTTCTGCTTAACTGCTGCTACTGGATGGCGAAAATCCTTAATGGACTGGGGGAAGAAGTGTATGAGTCAAGGTGGCTTCCATATTATGCTGACATCCTTGTCCTATTTATAAGTAACATATGGGTTAATTCACATCACAGAAGCATGTGTTGTACCAAAATAGACTGTAGGTCTACACAGCTATCATTTTTTTCTTTTGCTCAGTTGTTCCACCAGTGACTTAGAAAGATGTATACTGTGCATTTATTTTATCAGTAATTACCTCTAAGTATTTTTAAAAACACACCTGAATTTGTTTTTCATTTCCATGCAATCTCCCGGTCTCAGATGATTTGTCATAAAAGACTTGTTTCAGCATCACAGATGCAATTTCTTTCTGCACCATGAATTAAAAGGCATCTAAAGTGTTCTCCTATTTCTTATAATAACCACATCACAGGGTGGCAGTTGTTCTAAATAGGCTGGGGTGTGGGTTAAACTGCTCCTTTATTTTAAGTGAAACATAATATATTCATAATATATTTATGTAAACAGTATTATAGTTAAGCTTAACTGAGGTAAATACTACAAGTTGAGATATCCTGGCACAAACTGGCTGGTAGTTCAGCAAACATTTTTCCTTTCTAGGCACACAGCTAGATTATGGTCCCCAGGCTTATATGCAATCAGGTATGATCTTATGATTAAATGCTGGCCAGTGGACTTTGGACATAGATAATGTATTATCTCTCCAGACTTGAACCATGGGTGCCTCTTCATGGTCCGCACTTCTCGTTTCCCCTTCTGTCTTTCCTGCCTGCTGATAATCAGAGTATTCTTGGGAGTCGTATGTTAAAGATGGCAGACCCTCTGTCAGCTTAGACCCCTGAATGACTGGGTGGGTCAGAGGTTCTGAACACATGTACCCACCACTTTTTATTCTACATGAGTTAGAAACCAATTCTCATTGCTTTAAATCACAGAGACTTCCAGGTTCATCTGTTACAGAAGCTTATGGTGCCTTAACTAATACGTGCAGCTTCTATTGGACGTCATTAGGTTCTCATTCAAAAACTGCAAACTCAGATGGAGAACAAAAAGGTAACTTTAAGAAGTTTTTGTGTTAATTTGCAAGTAATTCAGCACTTAAGTGCATAAGGAACAGTCTGGGGTCTTTCCCAGAAGGGAGTTTCAGCTACATGCCAATGGGTTTCTTTTTCTCAGTTGATGTGTTTTAACCAAGATATTTTTGGTTGAAAGGATCATAAACCTATCCAAATTATTTCACATAAAAAGGAATTATTTTAAGGTACATAGAGTCTTACTAAATTTAGGAAGACTGAACTTTGCGCAAAGAAATTAGGATACGTCGGGAACTGAGGAATCTGTTGCATCTGAGGTGCAGCTAGTGTTTTTTTTTTCTTTTTTCTCCTGCTGTTTCTGCATGTTCAACCCATCCTTTCTCCAACCACTACCTTTCCCTGCTTACCCTTCAGGATTATGGTCTAACATGGATGGTGTAGGGGAACAAAATCTTGCCACCCCAAAATGTGTTTCTTTGGCATGAGGATTATTTTAGGCTGATTATTTTTAAGAAACAGAAGACTAAGAAGATTTTCTTTTTAACTTCCCCTTAACTGCTGAAAGGAATTTAGATAAAGGGCCTCTTCCAGGAAGGGAACTATAATCAGAGGTAACCGCGAGCATATATCTGGAGTAAACTCTAATTCGAAAAGATACATGCCTCTCAATGTCCATAGCAGCACTGTTTACACTAGCCAAGACACGGAAGCAACCTAAGTGTCCATCGACAGATGAATGGATAAAGAAGATGTGGTACATAGATACACTGGAATATTACTCAGCCATTAAAAAGAATGAAATAACACCATTTACAGCAACATGGATGGACCTGGGATGATCATACTAAGAGAAGTCAGACAGAGAAACACAAATATATTATATCACTTATATATGGAATATTAAAAAATGATACCAATGAACATATTTACAAAACAGTAGTAGTCTCACAGACATAGAAGACAAACTCATGGTTACCAAAGGGGAAAGTTTGGAATTAAAATATACACACTACTGTATATAGAAAATAGATAAACAATAAGAACCCACTCTATAGCACAGGGAACTATACTCAATATATGTAATAACCTATAATGGAAAAGAATCTAAAAAAGCATATATATATATGTTTTATATATATATACAATATACATATATATATGAATGACTTTGCTGTACACCTGAAACTAACACAACATTGTAAATCAACTATATTTCAATTTTAAAAAACAGGAAAAAATGTGAGCTAGGTTTGGTAGACTGAGGGGAACTTGGCAAGGCCTGCTTGTTTGATGTCCCCTCTCTACCCCACTGTCTCTGCACGGCATGGCAAACCTCTGTTTACCAAACATTTGCTTTTCCCATCTCCCTGTCAATTGTCTTCCTTTCCTTTGAAGTCCCAGAACCCTTACTCACTTCTCTTTAGCTCAGGATGGCATATAAACTGCAGTTGTCTGACTGCCCGTGGGTTTCGTATTCTTATGAGGTCCCCACACATGCATAATTAAATTTGTTTTTCTCCCGTTAATCTGTCATGTTAATTTGATTATTAGACCAGCTAAAGAACCTAGAATGGTAGAAGGAAAAATTTTTCCTCCCTGACAATGGCCACCAACCCAACGTTTACCAACACAGAACAGCATTCTCTGAGTTCAAATTCTTGACGGAAGGAAAATGAATGGCTATGAATGGATCTAAAACATGAAGATGATCTGCGATTCAGTGAGCCCTGTGTACCAAGCCTTCATCAGATCTTAACTGTCCCCGGATTAGTGATCTGCTACTCTCCAGACCAACGGGTCTGGGCAGGAGAGGGCTGGGCCACAAGTCCATACACATACATCAGGGAGTGTGTGTAAGATAAGGAACACCAGATGTGCGTAGGACGAAATGGCAGGCTGGTGAGTTAAATTTTGTTTGTGCTGCTTTGTGAAGGGGAGGCAGGAAGCAAATGCTTCAAAGTGCTCTTTTCTCAGTCTGGCTTTCTGGTGTTTATCATGGCTCCCAGGACACCAGCAGAAATCAGATGGTCCCTCAGACAATCATTACTTTTTTTCACTTACAGTTTTAGGATAGTTTTTCAAGGGACAGTGCCAAGCATAAGCTAGTCCTCTTCTAGAGCTATTCCCTTATGAAGAGGCACAGATAAAATAAATATTCTGTAAAATTCCATCTCTTATGCACTAGGCTTGACAGCCATTAACTAAATTTTTAAGTTTGTTAGTGATCACCATCTAATATTGATAGACATTGTCTGTTTTTATATAGATTAATAATTTCATCGAATTTAGATGTGGGAATACAGGATTATACAAATAAGCTAAAAGTCAACTTTGTACTTGGAATCTCCTATTGCTTATTATCATTCTCAAATTATGCCTTGGGCTGACCCATTATCTGGGTCACATTTCTTCAAAACAGCACATGCTCTGGATTGTTTTGCACAATTAAAGGTAGTGAATTACACTACACATCTTATATTTCTTTGCATTTATTTCACAACAGTGTAATGTTGTAAGTATAGTACGTACTGTATTCCTTGATTTCTTTTGATTCTCTCTTCTTAGAATGAAACTCTGCAGCCCTACTCTCTGACTAAAACGATACAGTATCTTCTTCATGTCCATTGAACATATATATACATTATATATGTTCAATGACGTACACATATGTTCAATATATACTCAATATAATGCCTTCTCCTGTCCACTAACTACCCATCTCCTGACTCCCATGCTTTTTCTCCCTCATCTTCTAAGATCCTTCTAAGCTGCTTGATGCTTACCATGTTAATTTCTGCAAGAGTTCCAGTACCATTCTCCTTCCTGGAAGATCCTTTTAACATACTATATAGGTAACAATGGGGGAAATTTGCTACTTTGTGTTTTAAAAGGGAGTTCAAATCACAGCTCTTACATTTACTCTTAGTTTGAAAGACATTTACTTAACTTCCTCGAGCTTCAGCTGCCTTGCTTCAAAACTCAACAGTAGAAACAATTTTGCTGGGTTTTTTGGGGGGACAGTAAATGAGACTTGTACATGCAAAGCACCCCATATAATAGTTCCTGTTCATTTCTTTCCCTGTCAAAGCGTGTTTACACCACACAGCGTTTGGATCAAGTGTCACTCCTCCTCATTAAATCTATGTTTTATGATTTTCTTTGCTGAGGTGTCTAATTTATGTGCAGTCCTAGTTGTTCCCATCACGGAAGATCGAGACATAAAACTTTTATTATTTCCTGTCATAATTCCAAGGTCTTACTTGGGAGGTAGTGTAGTGTGGTGACTAACAGTGACCAGCTCCAGTGTGAACATCAGCTCACTATCTGCAGAGACTTACACAAGTTACTTTAAGTCTCTGCCTCTCCTTTATTCATCTGTAAATGAGGGTAACAGTAGTGACATTTTCTATGGAACGTAAATGAGTTAGTTATATGTTATACACTTTGAACAGTATCTGACACATCGCTAAAGTTCTAATAATGCTGCCTATTATTATTGTTACTGTTAGGAATATTATTATTACCATGTTTTAGAGCCAACATTCACTCTATAAGTACCAAAGAACAATTCAACCAATATAAAAGGAATGTGTCCATGTCATGCTGAATTTTCACACACAGCCTTATGAGATTTATCTTACATACCCCAAATCCTAATATGAAGAATGTGATTTTTCAGGAGTTTGCCCTGATATAAATCTTAATATTTTTATGAAAACACATCACAACACGACAGTGAATTCCAAATAAAGCTTAAAGGGCATTATATTACATTCACAGAAATAGCTTGGGAGAAGGCTTATGGATTTGAGGGCAATGTGTTCTATAAATCAGTCACCCAGTATGACAGTAGGTACTGTGAAAGGGGATGATACATCTCATGTGAGATGGGAAAATTGCTTGAGAGATAAACAATGATATGTGTTATAAACATATGCTTCAAAGACATTGCCTTTATCTTTCCCAAAAAGATTTTTTTTCTTTCCTACTTTTCGCAATAGAAATAAGGCTATTTCTTCACTTAGAGACACAGGGAAATATATCTAGGCAGTAAAGAAATAAGCATATTATTTTTATTTGACATGATTAATCCAAAAAGGCATTTGAGTCACTGTAATGTCAGTGGCTGTATCGAATATACACTCAACTGGAGGGACCTAACATAACAAAGGTTTGTTTATCATTCTTGTAACAGCTCATTAAGGATGGTCCTGATTCATGGGTGGCTCTCTTCCCCAAAGCTATCGCTTCTACTGTGTGACTGGCGACTCCTACAACCACAGATGCCTCTGTACTCAGTCAACAAAGAAAGAAAGGGAAGGTAGAAAAGGCACATCTGTGTCCTGCCACCTTGTTCCTACAACACTATATCCTTCCACTCTTACTCAGGAGACAAAAATAGTCATACAGTCCCACCCAAATGCAAGGATGCTGAGATGGTGACAGTGGCAGCAGCGGTCAAGTTAGTACCATCTGGACAGCCATTCCCAAGGGTTTTATACCACACCACAGCAAGGGAGCTGGAATCTTGGTACCCTGGTCTCCTACCACAGTTAGATCAGCTCAACACTCTAAAGGAAAACACTTGTAGTTTTGAACCCAATGGCCTTGCCAATTATTTAAAGGCAATAAAAGGACAGAAATAAAGTCCAAGTGGAAGGGACCTCCCAAGACACTTTGTTCCACCTTCTTAGAGTTGTCCTTCTTCCCCTCAAATAATTGTGGGATAAAGGGAAAGATCTGAGGCTGGATTTTTCCAAGCATATGTACACTCTGTCAACTTCTAAGAAAAGAAAACTATTTTAGCAAGATTTAGGTTACATTTTGAGAACTCTAGCAATCTTCTAGGGAATATTTAACACTAGTCATGATCAACAGAGCTAATATAGACAAACCTCTTAATCTTTGGAGATGTCCTTTTTCTTATCTCATGGTGAAAAAATTTGTAAAGACTTTTCCAGTTACCGTAATCTGTGAATTCAACAGTGGTTGGGAATGAAGAAGAAGGAGAGATTGTACAGAGGTAGTCTACAGTCACTCTTTAGACCCATTTCATCAATATGAAATATTTCGCTTTGGAACATTCAAAAATTAACCTCAGTCTCTCAGTCCTGTTTGGATTCACTTTGTCCTACTTAAAATATATAATAATGAAATACTAGTAAATGTACTCAAACCAAATAAATGACAACGTTGCCAACAATCAAAACTGCAGGGTCATAAGCACCTAGAAGCATAAAGACATGACGGAGAACAATACAAAACGAAAACTCAGTGGAACCAAAGACAGCCAAGCCTTTCCAAACCTAACATTTGATATTAATCAATGTAAGATCCTAAATTAACCAATTCACATGGAAGAAAAAGCTTTAATATAATGCTTCTGTTGACCACTTCTAAATATAAAATGCATAGAACATAAATCTATAAATAACCAATTATTTAGTTGACACTTTCTAGAGTTAGTTTATAGACATTTTTAGAGCTAGTTACCTAGAACTACAGGTAGCCTAAAGAAAGAGCACTGGATATGATCAATCATCTCACAAAGGCCAAAACACTCAGCATCTGGATTTCAATAAAAGGGGATCTGAATTTACAAAATATAGAATGCGTGATGTGGTTATACTCATAGAAGTTAAGGTCTGAGTGATTGGCTCTACTTCAAAGGAGACTATCACCATATGCCCAGAAAAGTTAATTAGGTCAAAGAAGAGGAACTAACCAAATATTAATGGAAGGTCTAGAAACTGAAAGTCACATATTATACAAAACATATCCTATCCAGATGTTTGATGAATCCATGGCCTTACTATTTATCATTCATTTACCTGAGCAGAACAATTGGCTAAAAAGAAATTAATCAGTAGAAGATAGAGTACAGTGGAGATGGATGTCATCCTAATAATGAGGATGTGGTCTATCGTGATACAGCGACGCAATGAATTACGAATTACACTGCACGTCCTAAAATCGTGTTGAGCCTCAATTTCTCCAGCTGGAAAATTCAAATTGGGAAAAAAATTTAGCGATCAGTTCATCTTACTCCAACATCCCAGTATTCTAAAGCAGACATGCTGTAGGTCATATATTCTCTAGAAATAGCACAGTGTTTTTTCTTTGTGAAATGTAATGACTTGCACAATTCAATCATGAACAAGAAAATGCTTGATTTGTTAGAGAGAAAGCTCTTGGGCATTTTTAGCTGCAATGTGAATGAGAATTAAATACTTAGGGAAAAGGTGATTCAATGTATCAAAAAATAGTAAAATAATATCTAAAGAAGAAAGTTAAATCACCCATATTTCTACCACCTAGAGATAACCACTGCATTACTTTTGCACTATACTAACTTTGAATAGGTTACTTGAAATGAAAGATCATCTATAAAACAAAAGATATGTATAAATACAGGGGTAAACAGATTTCAGAGGTAATACAACTATTGTAATTAAAAGAACTTCTCAAACATTCCCTTAAGCGCTTGAGAAACCTTTTTTGCATAAAAACAACCCATATGTTAATTGAAAATCATTCCAATCTACTAATTCAAACAAGTTTCTTAGGGATCTATCAGAGACAACACTTACTTTGTCAGTCTAACTTTTCATACCAAATGGTTTTGAAATGAAATGAATTTATTTTAAGATTTTCATTAATTCACACATTTATACAGACTTCCAAAGTCCAAATTGGTATATTTAATTGTAGTGTAGGATGATTTAGAAAATTAAATCAGATAAGGAAAAGAAAATGACATTTTCAAAATCTTATATCTAATAAGGACATCTATGAGGTCTACAGTAAAAGCAAGCACTAAATTATAATATTAATATAATTTAACATTTCAAATTCAAGGTAATGACGTAACAAAATATTATACTAATTTTAAAAGAAAATAATTAAGATTTCTGTCTCTTTGTTATCCCACTATTTGAAAAGAGGTGCAAGATTTTAAAAATATCTGGATGGCATATCTAATAAATATAGGTAACATGGCACGCAGAAAGTTTTCTTTGCAGAGCGCATAATGACTGGGCTGGGGTGGGAAACCGATCCCAGAGAAATAAGCAGTCATCTTCCAGAGTTGCTTCAAGAGCTGATCTAGTTCTGAGTTGCTTCTCACTTGAACAACGGGACATATTTATTCCAAGATGAGTAGCAGTGGGAACTTATTTAACAAAGACTAATGATTCTCCTGATCAACAATGAGAGGGCCACAAGTGTGTGTAAATGCAGAATACACATATTTAAGTTCTTGATTTTAATGTGTAAAAGTGACAATCATTAAGTACAAATTCAACAAAATGGTCTTCAACCTATAAAATAAATGATTTAAATAAGGATGCAACCAGCTTGTTTGTCAACCTCAGAGTAATTACTGGCAATAAAAATGGTCATGAGGGACTTCCCTGGTGGTTCAGTGGTAAAGAATCCCTCTTGCAATGCGGGGGACGTGGGCTCAATCCCTGGTCAGGGAACTAGTATCCCACATGCTACAAGGCAACTAAGCCCGGACGCCTCAACTAGAGAGCCTCCATGCCACAAACTACAGAGCCCATGTGCTCTGGAACCCATGTGCCACAGCTACACAGCCCACAAGCCCTGGAACCTGTGTGCCACAACCAGAGAGAGAAAACGTGCATGCCACAACTAGAGAGAAGCCTGTGTACCACAACAAAGAGCCCACGTGCCGCAGTGAAAAAATCCCACATGCCTCAACGAAGATCCCACATGCTGCAACTAAAACTCACACAGCCAAAAAAAAAAGAAAGAAAGAAAGAAAAGAAAAGAAACTATTTTAAAAAATGGTTTTGAAAAATAGCTAATGACAAGCAACAACCCTCCCCAGTTGGAAGGGAGGGAGGGAGGGAAAAAGAAAATCCAATGTATTATTTGGTATCATAACTATAATATTATACTAGAGAATGAATTAAAACATCATTCAAATACTACAGAAGATTTGTATTTGGTCCAAGCAAGAAACAAATGAACAAAAATGGGAAAGGCAAAAAGAGTGATTGATATCAAACCAATAACTGAATTTTACTTTGGGGTCATGATGGGATAACAGAGACCAGATTTATACTTTACATGCTCACCTTAAGCAACAGGAAAACTGGAATATATATTTATAAGTCATATGAATAGATATGAAAATAAATACTTTTATGAGTAGATATACATATGCATATAATACATATGTATTCATACACCATATATTGGGTTGGCCAAAAAATTCGTTCGGGGTTTTCCTGAAGGAATTTTTGGCCAACCCATATATACATACACATGTACGGTGTATGAAGCAAACTTCAAAAAAAGCAAACGGCTTTCAAGTAGCTGTGCACCAGAACAAAATCCTACACTAATGAAAAGAATACAACAAATCTGGCAACGAACAAAGTAAACTATGCAATCAATGTCCAGCAGCAATCGCAATTTTAAAAATTAAAAAAAAGTAAAGCTCAAATTCATTACATTTGCAGAATACAAAATTAATACACAAAAATCAGTTGTCTATACACTAATGATAATCAAAAAGAGAAATTAATAAAAAATCTTATTTACAATTGAATCAAAGGGAATAAAATACCTACAAATAAATTTAACCACAGAGATGAAAGATTTGTACACTGAAAACTATAAGATAATGATGAAACTGAAGAAGACACAAATAAATGGAAAGATGTTCCATGCACATGGACTGGAAGAATTAATATTGTAAATATTTCCACAGTATACAAAGAAATCTATAGATTCAATGCAATATCTATCAAAATTCCAATGACATTTTTCACAGGAATAAAAGAAGCTATCCTAAAATTTATATGAACCACAAAAGACTCCAAATAGCCAAAGCAACCTTGAGACAGAAGGACAAAGCTGGAGGCATCAACTCTCCTGATTTCAAACTATATTACAAGGCTAGAGTAATCAAAATAGTATGATATTGGCATAAGAACAGACATACTGACCAATGGAACAGAAGAGAGAGCCCAGAAATAATCCCATACATATATGGTCAATTATGCCGTGGGGGAAGTATAATCTCTTCAATAAATGGTACTGGGAAAACTGGACAGCCACATTGGGAAAAAAAAAAGAAACTGGACCCCTATTGTTACAACATACACAAAAATCAACTCAAAATGGATTAAAGACATGCACGTAAGACCTATAACCACAAAACTCCTAGATGAAAACATAGGCAATAAGTTGACATAGGTCTTAGCACTGAAATTTTAGAGCTGACTCCAAAAGAAAGGCAACAAAGAAAAAAAATCAACAAGTGGGACTACATCGAATTAAAAAGCTTCTGCACAGCAAAGGAAACCATCAACAAAATGCAAAGGCAACCTATGCAATGGGAGACAATCTCGAAAAATCATATACGTATTTTCCTTGTCTTAACAATGGGGTATATCCCAATAAACCCATAATAAGTTGAAAATAGCCTAAGTCAAAAATACACTTGATAAAAAAAAAAATACACTTGATACATCTAACCTACCAAACATTTTAGCTTAGCCTCGCCTACCTTAAACATCTTCAGAACACTTACATTAGTCTACAGGTGGGCAATATTATCTAATACAAAGATTATTACACAATACAGAGTTGGATATCCCATGTAATTTATTGAACACTGTGCTAAAAGTGAAAAGCATACAGAATGGTTGTAATTGTGTCAGTTGTTTACCGTGGTGCTCGTGTGGCTGACTGGGACCTGAAGCTTGCTTCTGCTTCCCAGCATCATAAAAAGATATCACATTGCATATCACTGGCCAGGAAAAGACAAACATTCAAAAAGTATGGTTTCTACTCAATGCGTATTGCTTTCTACTCAGTGCGTATTGCTTTCTTACCATCATAAGTCAAAGTGTCATAAGGTGAACCATCAAAAGCAGGGAACCATCTGTATCTGATAAGGAGTTAATATCCAAAATATATAAAGAACTCATACAGCTCAATAGCAATAACAAATTCCAAACTAAAAAATGGGCAGAATCACATTTTTCCAAAAATGACACCCAAATAGCCAACAGGTATATGAAAAGGTGCTCAATATCATTATTCATGAGAGAAATGAAAATCAAAACCACAATGAGGTATCACCTAACAACTGTCAGAATGGCTATCTTCAATAAGACAAGTGTTACTGAGGATATAGAGGAAAGGGAACCCTTGTGAACTTTTGGTGGGAATGTAAATTGGTGTGGCCACCAGGGAAAACATTATGAAAGTTCCTCAAAAAATTAAAAATACTTATAACTACCATATGACCCAGCAATCCCACTTCTGAGTAGTACCTCTGACGGAAATGACAACAGGATGTTGAAGAGATCTGCACTCCTATGTTCATTACAGCATTATTCACAGTAGTCAAGATATGGAAACAATCTAAGTGCCCATCAATAAATGAATCGATAAAGAATATGTAAGATATATATTTTACAGCAATGAGAAAGAAGAAAATCTTGCCATTTAGTACAACACAGATGGACCATTAGGGAATAAGGCTAAGTGAAATAAGCTAGACAGAGAAAGACAAATACTGAGTGGTATCATTCATAGTATCCCTTATATACGGAATCTAAAAAAAAAAAGTGTAACTCATTGAAACAGAAAGTAAAAAAGTAGTTACTAGCAGCTGGAGATGGGGGAAATAGGTAGAAGTTGGTAAAAGGAAACAAACTTTCATCTGTAAGATGAGTAAGCTCTGAGGATCTCACATAAACATGGTGACAACAGTTAATAACACTTTATTTTGTAACCGAAATTTGCTAAGAGAGTAATCTAACATGTTCTCATGAAAACCAAACAAAACATAAATATGAGAGATGATGAACGTGTTGATTAACCTGATGGGAGAATTCTTTTACTACATGTATATATTAAATCGCTATGAAGTACACTTTAAATATCTTATATTTTTATTTGCCAATTATACCCAAAAAAGTTGAAATTAAAAAAAAAGCCTGATTAAAAAATGGGCCAAAGACCTTACCAGACACCCCACCAAAGAAGATTCATAGATGGCAATTAAGCATATGAAAAGATCCTCCACATCATATGTCATCAGGGAAATGTAAATTAAAACAACAATGAGATATCACTACATACTTACTAGTGTGTGACGAAAATCTGGAACAATGATAGCACCAAATGCTGGGAGTATTTGGATCAACTGCAGGACCTCTCATTCATTGCTAGTGGGAAGGCAAAATCGTAGGCACACTTTGGAAGGCAGTTTGGTGGTCTCTTACAAAACTAAACATACTTTTACTATATGATCCAGTAACGGCACTCCTTGGTATTTACCCAAAGAAGCTGAATGTGTGTGTCCACACAAAAACCTGCACGAGAATGTTTCTAGCAGCATTATTCATAACTGCCAAAACTTAGAAGCAACCAATATGTCCTTTAATAGGTAAACAGATAAATAAATTGTGGTACATCTAGACAACAGAATATTTGACACTAAAAAGAAATGAACTAAAGGCCATGATAAATATGGAGGAAGCTTAAATGCATATTCCTAAGTGACAGAAGCCAATCTGAAATGGCTAATTCCAACTGCATGCCATTCTGAAAAAGGTAAAACTGTGAAGACAGTAGAAAGATATATGAATGGCAAATAAGAATATGAAAAGATTCTTAACACAATTAAGCCTTAAGAAGATGCAAATTAAAATTACAATGAAATACCACTACACACCAACTAGAATGACGAAAATTAAAAAAAGAAAAAGCAAGTGTCATTGAGGATACAGAGAAACTGTTATTCATATGTTGCTGGTTAGAATGCAAAACGACATGGCCACTTTGGAAAACAGATTAGCAGTTTCTTGTAAGAGTACACATGCACTTAACATAAAACCCAGAAATACACGACTAGGTATTTACCCAAGAGAAATTAAGATATATGTCCACTTCAAGATTTGTTCAGAAGCCTTTATAATAGCTTTATTCTTAATATCCAACTGGGAAGAACCCAAACGCCCAGCAAGTAGTGAATACATAAACCACAAACTATGGTGTATCTAAACAATGCAATACTACTTAGCAGTACAAAGAAACCACCTTCTAATACTTGCAATAACTTGGATGGATATTGAAAGTATTAAACTGAATGAAAGAAGCCAGACAAAAAGATTACACACTCTTTGATTTCCTTTATGGAGAAGGCAAAACTGCAACAAGACAAAGCAGACCAGTGGTTACTAGGGTCTGCTGGTGGGGGAGGGAATTGAATTCAGAGGAAGACAACAAAGAAATTTAGAGGCTGATGGAAAAGTTCTATATTTTGATTGTGATTGTGATTTGGATTTTCAAATCTTACAGAATTATACAGTAAAGTTGGTGACTTTTGTATGTAAATTATACTTCAATTAAACTAATGAAAATAGAAGAAAAAAATCAATGTCCAAAAGCTAATCTTAAATACTTAGATTTGGACAATCCTCAAACAGTCCAATAAGTAAACTATTATATGAAACTTTTTTTTTTTTGTACTCTTGTTAAGCAGAGAACTGAGCAGGATGGATAAATAGTTTCAACCAGCATGGTACCTCAGGTAATGAAGATGCCAAATTAAAAATCAAGGCAGGGGGAGGAGTAAAGGTGGCAGTGTGGGAAGATGTGAAGTTAGCGTCTCCCAGCAACTATGGTGCCTGCCAGCCGCTGGTGGGGGACCATGATCCCCAAGGAGAGGGGAGGAACCCCAGAGTGAACTGGTAGGATGCAAGGGGACCGAGGGGGGAGAGAAGTGGAGGCCAGACGAGATCAGCGTCCCTGAGGCCAGGGAGATCAGGAGAGGAACGCAGGAGGGGTCCTCCAGGAGGAGCAGGACAGGAGTAGAGGGCGACTGCCCCACCTACTGGGGCCCAGGGAGCCTGCTGAGCTCCCAGGCCGATCCCCCACCCTCCAAAGCCCTCTCCAGGCCAAGTGGGTCCTTGAGGGAATAGGAGGGAGGCCAGGGAGATGAGGAAAGGCAGGTGGGGGGGGTGCCCTGCAGGAGGAGCAGAAGAGGAGGGCGTTTGCCTACTCAAGCCCAGGAAGCCTGCTGGGCTCCCAGGTGAGGTCCCCTGTGCTCTGAGACCAGGGGTGGGGGACACGCCTGGAACCGTTCTGTTCCTTGAGCTTAAGCCCCACCTCCCACAGCCCCCAGGGCCATTTCCAGCCCTGTGGGTCCTGAGCATTGGCCCCGCCCACCACCCAAACCTCACCGTGGCTTAGGCCCTGCTCTCCACAGCCATGGGCTTTCCCCACCCCCACCCTTTTTTTTTTTTCTTTTCCCTCCTCCTCTTTTTTACTACTGTGGAACTGATGTACCTTCCAGTTGTTGATTCATCTACATTTTTATTTTTACATTCTTTTTAACATATCTCTTAGGTTCCTAGTTTAATTTTCTTTTTTACTTCATTATTGTTCTTTTTTTTTTTTTGCCACCCCACATGGCTTGCGGGATCTTGATTCGTGAACCTGGGGTCAGGCGGAAACTCCTCGGTGGGAGCTCCGAGTCTGAACCACTGGACTAACAGAGAAACTCAGAACCCAGGGAATATTCATTGGAGTGAGGTCTCACAGAGTTCCTCATCTCAGCACCAAGACCCAGCTCTAACCAATAGCCTATAAACTCCAGTGTTGGAAACCTCGGGCCAAACAACCAGTAAAACAGGAACACAATACCACTCATTAAAAAAAAAAAAAGAGAGACATCCAAAAAACGTCACAGATGTAGGAGCAAGGTTAAAACCTACAAGATCAAATAAATGAAGCGGAAACAGGCAATCTACCTGAAAAAGAATTCAGAGTAATGATATTAAAAATGATCCAGAATTTCAGCAATAGGATGCAAGCACGAATTGAGAAAATACAAGAAATGTTTAACAAAGATCTAGAAGAACTAAAGAACAAACAAACAGAGATGAACAACACAAAAACTGAAATGAAAAATACACTAGAAGGAATCAATAACAGAATAACTGAGGCAGAAGAAAGAATAAGTGAGCTGGAAGACAAAATGGTAGAAATAACTGCTGAGAAGCAGATTAAAGAAAAAAGAATGAAAAGAATCGAGGACAATCTCAGACACCTCTGGGACAACACTAAACGCACAGTAACATTCACATTACAGGGGTCCCAGAAGGAGAATAGAGAGAGAAAGGACCTGAGAAAATATGTGAAAAGATTATAGTCAAAAACTTACCTAACATGGGAAAGGGAATAGCCACCCAAGTCCAGGAAGTGCAGAGATTCCCATACAGGATAAACCCAGGAGAAAAACACCGAGGCACATAATAATCAAATTGGCAAAAATTAAAGACAAGGAAAAATTACTGAAAGCAGCAAGGGAAAAACGACAAATAACATACAAGGGAACTCCCATAAGGTTAACAGCTGATTTCTAGGCAAAAACTCTACAAGCCAGAAGGGAGTGGCATGATATACTTAAAGTGATGAAAGGGAAGAACCTAAAACCAAGATTACTCTACCCAGCAAGGATCTCACTCAGATTCGATGGAGGAGTCAAAAGCTGTACAGACAAACAAAAGCTATAAGAATTCAGCACCACCAAACCAGCTTTACAACAAATGCTAAAGGAACTTCTCTAAGTGGGAAACACAAGAGAAGAAAAGGACCTACAAAAACAAACCCAAAACAAAGAAAACAGCAATAGGAACATACATACAGATAATTACCTTAAAAGTGAATGGATTAAATGCTCCAACCAAAAGACACAGGCTTGCTGAATGGATACAAAAACAAGACCCATACATATACTGTCTACAGGAGACCCACTTGAGACCTAGGGACACATACAGACAGAAAGTTAGGGGATGGAAAAAGATATTCCATGCAAATGGAAATCACAAGAAAGCTGAAGTAGCAATCCTTATATCAGAGAAAACAGACTTTAAAATAAAGAATGTTAAAAGAGACAAGGAAGGACACTACACAATGATCAAGGGATCAATCCAAAAAGAAGATATAACAATTATAAATATATATGCACCCAACATAGGAGCACCTCAATACATAAGGCAACTGCTAACAGCTATTAAAGAGGAAATCGACAGTAACACAATAATAGTGGGGGACTTTAACACCTCACTTACACCAATGGACAGATCATCCAAACAGATAATTAATAAGGAAACACGAGTTTTAAATGACACAGCAGACCAGACAGATTTAATTGATATTTATAGGACATTCCATCCCAAAACGGCAGATTACACTTTCTTCTCAAGTGCACACGGAACATTCCCTAGGATAGATGAATCTATCAAATCAAGCCTCAGAAAACTGAAGATAATTGAAATCATATCAAGCAACTTTTCTGACCACAACGCTATGAGACTAGAAATCAATTACAGGGAAAAAACTGTAGAAAACACAAACACATGGAGGCTAAACAATACATTACTAACTAAGCAAGAGATCACTGAAGAAATCAAAGAGGAAATCAAAAAATGCCTAGAAACACACTATAATGAAAACACGACAATCCAAAACCTAAGGGATGCAGCAAAAGCAGTTCTAAAAAGGAAGTTTATAGCTATACAAGCCTACCTCAAGAAACAAGAAAAATCTCAAATAAACAACCTCACCTTACACCTAAAGGAACTAGAGAAAGAAGAAGAAACAGAACCCAAATTAGCAGAAGGAAAGAAATCAAAGTTCAGAGCAGAAATAAATGAAATAGAAACAAAGAAAACAATAGCAAAGATCAATAAAACTAAAAGCTGGTTCTTTGAGAAGATAAACAAAATTGATAAACCTTTAGCCAGACTCATCAAGAAAAAGAGGGAGAGGACTCAAATCAATAAAATTAGAAATGAAAAAGGGGAAGTTACAACAGACACCACAGAAATACAAAGCATCCTAAGAGACTACTACAAGCAACTCTATGCCAATAAAATGGACAACCTAGAAGAAATGGACAAATTCTGAGACAGGTATAACCTTCCAAGACTGAACCAGGAAGAAACAGAAAATATGAACAGACCAATCACAAGTAATGAAATTGAAACTGTGATTAAAAATCTTCCAACAAACAAAAGTCCAGGACCAGATGGCTTCACAGGTGAATTCTATCAAACATTTAGAGATGAGCTAACACCCATCCTTCTCAAACTGTTCTAAAATATCGCAGAAGAAGGAACACTCCCAAACTCATTCTATGAGGCCACCATCACCCTGATACCAACACCAGACAGAGACACTACAACAAAAGAAAATTACAGACCAATATCACTGATGAATATAGATGCAAAAATCCTCAACAAAATACTAGCAAACAGAATCCAACAACACATTAAAAGGATCATACACCATGGTCAAGTGGGATTTATCCCAGGGATGCAAGGATTCTTCAGTATATGCAAATCAATCCATGTGATACACCATATTAACAAATTGAAGAAGAAAAACCATATGTTCATCTCAATAGATGCAGGAAAAGCTTTTCACAAAATTCAACACCCATTTATGATAAAAACTCTCCAGAAAGTGGGCATAGAGGGAACCTACCTCAACATAATAAAGGCCATATATGACAAACCCACAGAAAACATCATTCTCAATGGTGAAAAACTGAAAGCATTTCCTCTAAGATCAGGAACAAGACAAGGATGTCCACTCTTACCACTATTATTCAACATAGTTTTGGAAGTCCTAGACACAGCAATCAGAGAAGAAAAAGAAATAAAAGGAATACAAATTGGAAAAGAAGAAGTAAAATTGTCACTGTTTGCAGATGACATCATACTATACATAGAGAATCCTAAAGATGCCACCAGAAAACTACTAGAGCTAATCAATGAATTTGGTAAAGTTGCAGGATACAAAATTAATGAACAGAAATCTCTTGCATCCCTATACACTAATGATGAAAAATCTGAAAGAGAAATTAAGGAAACACTCCCATTTACCACTGCAACAGAAAGAATAAAATACCTAGGAATAAACCTACCTAAGGAGGCAAAAGACTTGTACTCAGAAAACTATAAAACACTGATGAAAGAAATCAAAGATGACATAAACAGATGAAGAAATATACCATGTTCTTGGATTGGAAGAATCAGTATTGTGAAAATGACTATACTACCCAAAGCAATCTATAGATTCAATTCAATCTTTATCAAACTACCAATGGCATTCTTCACAGAATTGGAACAAAAAATCTTACGATTCATATGGAAACACAAAAGACCCCAAATAGCCAAAGCAATCTCGAGAAAGAGAAACAGAATTGGAGGAATCAGATTCCATTACTTCAAACTATATCACAATTCTACAGTAATCAAGACAGTATGGTACTGGCACAAAAACAGAAATATACATCAATGGTACAGGATAGAATGCCCAGAGATAAACTCACACACATATGGGCACCTAATTTACGACAAAGGAGGCAAGAACATACAATGGAGAAAAGACAGTCTCTTCAGTAAGTGGTTCTGGGAAAACTGGACAGCTACATGTAAAAGAGTGAAATTAGAACACTCCCTAACACCATACACAAAAATAAACTCCAAATGGATTAAAGACTTAAATGTAAGACCAGACACTCTAAAACTCTTAGAGGAAAACCTAGGAAAAACACTCTTTGACATAAACCACAGCAAGATCTTTTTTGACCCACCTCCTCGAGTAACAACTCAAAACAAAACTAAACAAATGGGACTTAATTATACTTAACAGTTTTTGCACAGCAAAGCAAACCATAAACAACACAAAAAGACAACCCTCAGAATGAGAGAAAATATTTGCAAATGAAACAACAAAGGATTAATTTCCAAAATATGCAAACAGCTCATGGAGCTCAATATCAAAAAAAAAAAAATCCCGTTAAAAAATGGGCAGAAGACCTGAATAGACATTTCACAAAGGAAGACATACAGATGGCCAAGAGGCACTTGTAAAGATGCCCAACATCATTAATTATTAGAGAAATGCAAATCAAAACCACAATGAGGTATCACTTCACGCTGGTCAGAATGGCCATTATCAAAAAAGCTAGAAACAATAAATGCTGGAAACGGTGTGGTGAAAAGGGAACCCTCCTACACTGTTGGTAGGAATGTAAATTGATACAACCACTATGGAAAACAGTGTGGAGGTTCCTTAAAAAACTAAAAATAGAACTACCATATGACCCAACAATACCACTACTGGGCATATACCCTGAGAAAACCATAATTCAAAAAGAGACATTTACCACAATGTTCATTGCAGCTCTATTTATAACAGCCAGGACATGGAAGCAACCAAAATGTCCATCGACAGATGAATGGATAAAGAAGATGTGGCACATATATACAACGGAATACAGCCATAAAAAGAAATGAAACTGAGTTATTTGTAGTGAAGTGGATGGACGTAGAGTCTGTCATACAGAGTGAAGTAAGTCAGAAAGAGAAAAAAAAATACCATATGCTAACGCATATATATGGAATCTAAAAAAAAAAACCAAAAAATGGTACCAATGAACCTAGTTGCAGGGCAGGAATAAAGAGGTAGACATAGAGAATGGACTTGATCACATGGGCTGGGAGGGCGAGGCTGGGGCGAAGTGAGCGTAGCATCGATATACATACACTACTGAATGTAAAATAGTTGGCTGGTGGAAGCAGCAGCATAGCACAGGGAGATCGGCTCAGTGCTTTGTGATGACCTGGAGGGGTGGGATAGGGAGGGTGGTAGGGAGGCTCAAGAGGGAGGGGATATGGGGACATGTGTATGCATATGGCTGATTTGCTTTGTTGTGCAACAGTAACTAACACAGTATTGTGAAGCAATTATACTCTAATAAAGATTTTTAAAAAAAATCAAGGCAAGCAAACTCCAAGGCAAACAATCATTTGCAACAATCATTCGTTCAAAAAAAATTTTTTTTTGGTCTAAACATTCTGTTACTTCTTCGTAATTGGGAAGCTCCAAAATTAGACCCCTGAAGCAAAGTATAAGAAGAAAGAAAATTTCTAAAGCAATGAGATCACTTTTCCCTAATGTGATTCCCTAATAATGATTTATTAATTTATTAGGTTAGGACTCTGTTTCCATGAAGGGGGTGGGGACCAACATCTTGCTTTCTGGCATAAGGAATTAAAAATTAACTTCAATATCATTTATAGCTGAGCAAGTTAATTAGATTAGATTTATTTAGTTTCCAAACTATTAAAGTTGCCCATTGATGTTGAGAATATAGGCTGATCTGACAGGTCAGCAACTCTTCCTATTTTCATTATCTATTCTGAATGCTTCTAGAAATATTGTTCTGGCTGAAATGGGAAGGTCTGTGCTGAGTGATGTGTGTAATGGGATGTCTCTTTACATGCCACACTTTCCTAACTGTGGAATTTTCCATGGACCCACTTTTTCAAAAAATTTTCTTCAGGAGTGGTTTCAGTTAAAAGGAAAAACTCATCCAAGACTCAACTGCTTATATGTTCCACAGCTAGACTCTCTTCTGAACTTCCAGATTTTCACATCTGGATATGCACTACCTGAGGGCCTGAAAGACACAAGTGAAGGTTCTCGTGTATTGCCGTCTTGGATTCAGCTTCACAATTATCTTCCGTTACAATTTGTTGGGAACTTTACTACCATGTTCAGTTGAGCAGGAATTTATGTTCTTCCACTCACTGGATGTGAACCACCCTGAAGTTCAGGCCAATCGTTATTTTCAATGAACTAATTAATCTCACAGGGTTGGGGTGAACATCAAATGAGAAAAAGTCTAAGTATTTTTGTAAAGTTTAAAGGAGCTTTAATAAGGAACTTTCCTGCCCAAGATGAAGCCTTTGATTCTGTACATCTTGTATTGTAAGCCCCATGTTTCCTCAACTGCAAACACCTGTCAGATTTTTACCTTAAATTTGCCATGCAAAACTAAGGAAATATATGTACATGTATGTATGTGTAAAGGTATGCATTTTCTACATATATAGGACATTGTAAAAATGGGGAAAAATTAAGTTTTAATACTTCTACTCACACTTTCCTGGGGAGCTTTCACATGTGGACACATTTAACCAAATATAAAACAAATAGAATTCTGATTTCAAAACTGAAAGTTTCTTTCAACTGGCATCTAAATTGGTGAGGAATCAAACACTGTGGAGAAAAGAGTAAACATTCGTAAGTTGAATCCTACTGTAACAATAAGACAGGCTGGGTGCTTCAAATTCCGGCAGATGACCACATTACATAAGCAATATTCAATACAAAAACATTTCTGTACAAATTACGGGAGAGTAAATTAGAATGAATGTTTGTGGATTCCCACCCCTGCATTTTTTAGGTTATGATTTAATTTGCCCCTGAGGTTATTAGCTGTACCCCTGAAAAAGACATGTGGATTTTCTTTCCACAACTTTATTATATTCTCTTCAACAATCTACTTGGTCATTGATCCCTATTAAAATACGTACATTAAGGGAGATATCTGAGGTGATTATATTGGATAAAACCTGGGTTTAGAGATAAAACTATCATGGATTTAAATTTCATTCCTAACCTAAGCAGTTGTGAGTCACTCAAGATTTATAAACCTTGAGAGTCACTCAAGATTTATAAACCTTGATTTCTTTTTTTTTTTTTTTGCGGTACACGGGCCTCTCACTGTTGTGGCCTCTCCTGTTGTGGAGCACAGGCTCCAGACGCGCAGGCTCAGCGGCCATGGCTCATGGGCCCAGCCGCTCCGCGGCATGTGGGATCCTCCCGGACCGGGGCACGAACCCGTGTGCCCTGCGTCGGCAGGCGGACTCTCAACCACTGCGCCACCAGGGAAGCCCAAACCTTGATTTCTTCATAAGTGGAACAGGATTCCCCTATATTAGTGAAGTTGGCATTGAACAGTTTGAGGCATGTAGGCTTCTGGTTGAGAGCAGACTTCCATGTCAGTTTTCTTCTTTCTTCATTAGCAGAAGAGTCTTCTGTTTCACAAAAGGCCACATGGGTGAGGTCCACAGAAAATTCCATAGTCTTCAAAGAGTGGTGTATGAAGAGACATCCCATGGCACACATCACTCAGCACAGACCTCCCCATAGCCTGTAGCCTTCCAATCTCACCCCTGCGCTAATTCAGTACCACGCTAGCAGCAGGAGTGGAATTTACAACTATCAAACAGAGGCATGTGACTTCTCTGTTGAAACCCCCCAATGGCTGTGATCCTGGATGAAGACAAAACACTGCAGTAGGGTGGGATCTCTACTTTCCGTGTCCATGGCCTCTCACACTGAACTAGGTTGGTGTGCAGTTTTTGAACAAGCCACGGCCCCGCCTCCTCCATGACAGAACCTCTGTACAGGCAGCTTACTTTGCATGGGGCACATGCTCACCCAGGCCCTAGACCTCCCTTAATTAACTTCTTACTTATCAGTTAGCTTTCAGCTCAGTAGACAGGAAGTGGCCCCGAACACCTAGTCGGCCGGGTTTCCTTTGCATAATTTTTCCTCTACATGTTTCTCAGGACCTAATTCTATGTTTATTCTTGTGGGGCGATTTTATTAATAGCTGCCTCCCTCACTGTATGTGTTACATGCTGTGTGAAAACAGTAGTGTCTGGTTGGGGTCCCCATTTATTTCAGGTGCCTAATAGAGGCTGGGAACAGAGTGAGCTCTCAATCAATACTTGTTTAATGACCAAGTATGGGAAGAACACATAGACATGGATGAAGGAGTTACTTCATTTCAGGACTTTAATATGTATTTAATCCCTGAGTAATCACACTATGATGATTCACTTAAGTTCCAGAAGCATACTTTCCTTTATCTAACTGAGGAAAAGAATCCTTAAGGGAAAGAAATTGTATAGGCAAAATAAAGCTTGTCTTTCTAAAGGTATAAACCTTATTTAATTGTAATTAAGTTAATACACCGCAACGCTGCTGCTGCTGCTTTTCTTCTTCCTTTGAACCGATAACCTGCACCTACTTTGGTCAGCAAAACGAAAATACAAGCATCAATTTAGCATAAATTTCAATTAACTATTATTTAATGTGAACACTTCAGACACTGATTTTAATGACAAAGTATTGTTTTTGTGTATGTCTCAGTGTACACAATATCACAACAAACAAGGATGAAAAAGCTATTCAACTCTCCCATGTCAGATGCTAACCCAACTCTGAGTCATGGGCTTTGACATATAAAAAGACAGTGACTCAGTTATGCTTGGCTCAGGAGCGAGCAAATTTGGAATGTAATCTGTTATTTTGCTTATCTCTTATCTGTTACTTTGCTTATCTCTTATGCTTGACAATGTAAGTCGAAGATAATTAAAAATATAGGAAATTAAACTTTGTGGAGGACTTTAATATTCCAAAAACTTGATGCACACATTCAGCTGCGTTCCATTTCATTAATTACGTTCATGTCAGAGGAAGTTATTTAACATCAAAATCTTCACATTGCCAATACCTAGCATCAAGAAAGTATAGCTGAAAAGAAATATAATTAAGCAGCAAGGGTCTGAATTACATTGGTAGAACTGGGAATTTGAAGTCTCACAGAAATTTTCAAAATAAAGATAAACAGATTTTTAAGAGCAAAATCATCCTTGTAATCCATACAGATACTCTCTGAAAGGTCACCCAAGCTTTATGACCATGCTGACCCAAAAGTCCCTTCCAGAATCTTCTTTAAACAAGGACTCTACATTACAGTGAGGTCTTTCTATTATTACTAAGGATTAAACAGTCTTTGGGTAGAATCCAGAACATAGCATTCCATTATGCAACAGCTCCCTCATCGGGGAGAGATTTACCTAAATATAAGGGACCACTTATTCATTCATGATGTAAACCCTCATTATCAACCTCTAGAAGTTCTGGCTGAAAATGTACAGGCCTGGAGGATTATTCTGACTTTGTCACTTACTTGCTGTCACCTTGAGCAAGTCACTTCACCTTTCTTGCTTGGTTTCCCACTGGCAGGAGAGATGAGGGTTGGACTGACTGACTCCAACAAAATGCCAAGCTCACTTTTAAATTCAGACATATTATTTCCCAGTCACATGGTAGCTCTGACCATTCACGCTGGATTTGGGTAACAACAATTCTCTAGGTCTTACATGTTTACTGTGTATTACAAGTGTTGACAAACTTTTCCTGTAAAAGGCCAGCTAGTAAATATTTTCAGCTTTTTAGGCCATAGAGTCTGTGTGTCACAACTACTCAATTCTACCATTGTAGAGCAAAAGCAGCCATTGAAAATACATTAGTGAGTTGTTTTCCAGTAAAACTTTATTTACAAAAACAGTTGGTGGGCCAGATATGACCCATAGAATGGATTCTTCCAGGCCCCGGTGTATACCATACAACTACAATGATGGATTTGCAGATACGAAACCTTAATTCTAGCCCTAGACCCACCCAAATGGCTCAGACATATTTAATCAATATTTTTATTCCTCTTTTCAGACTTCATTTCCTTATCTCTCACTCATTCTTTATTTATATACTGCTCTGCCTTTCTCTTTCTTTACAAAAGCCACTTCGCTGCTCTTACAGATTTACTCCCCAGAATTCATTAGAAAATAGTTCGCAACAAAAATGCAATACTTTCTGGCAATGATGGATCCAAAGGCTTCCATCTCAGATTATCCTTTCCAGAAACTAAAGTTTTACCAACCAGATAAGGTTCTGCCTCTGAACGCTGGTAAAGGAATCCATTCTTTCTCTCTTCAATAATCTGTGACTAGGCTCACTCGCTTACTTGACTTTACCTCTCAGAATAAACCTTTTAGAGAGGACAGCTAGTTACCCATATAACCTGTCTACGCCTCTTCAAGGGGAGTGCCTGGTATAAAATATACTGGAAATGACAAAACAGCAAACCAGAATATGCAACAAATCTGGCTGTTGCTAGATTCAGAAAAAGACAGTAAGCAAAGGCAAAATCTGAAAAAAAGAGTCCATCTTCCCACCATATCAACCCCCAACTGCAAGCAGAGTGCTAACAACTTTGTGTGGTTTCTCATGTTGAAGAAATGTTGATATTTGGACAGAAGCAATAAACACTGTGACATATAAATTATTTGTAACGAGTCAAGCTTCAGCTCCCCAAACTCTCTGCTAACTGCTCACACTCACGACCTTCAAACTCACCTTAGGGTCCAGTTTAGGAAAGTCTACAAACAGTGCAACTAGTAACACCTTCAGATCCTAATGGGCACCTCGAGAGCAAGGTCTCCTGTAACACTGTCCCTCCTGAGGGGCAGCAGAAAGGAAAAGGAGAAAGAGGGAATCTACCCAGCTATTTGAGAGGATTACTCATCCAACACTTGGGTTAGTTTCTTTGAGTTTTTAGGACCTTCTTTATCTTGAGAAACATACAACAGGCTCATGAGTCAGACAAATCTGAGTGAGAGGGTAACATAAGGCTTTGTCCAGCCACCAAACTGGGAAGGTGCACCTACAGGCAAATGAGGAAAAAGTCCATTATATCAGCGCCCACCTACATCAGAGTGATGCTGACTTCTGCTGTGCAGTGCACGAAAGGAGGGGAGAGATAAACAAAAGATGGAGACATGCAAGTATAACCAAAAAAATAAACACGTTAGAAGCTCTTAGAGGTGTGCCAAATAGGAAGAGCAATCTAAAAAGCCTTCTCTTCTGTGCTTGAATCTGGCTAGATGCTCACGGATTCCTCTTTCCTCCTCATGGTCTCAAAGAAAGGAGCCCCAGGCTCTCTTCCATGTAAGATGGACCCTTGAAATGTAAGGCTTCTTGCATTCTCTCTTTCCTTGTTGCCCAGGCAAATGCAGAAGATTCAGGAAGAGGTTCTGTAAGATGCCAGTATCACAGGATGGAAAGCACATCACATTGAAGGCTGTCTGTCAAACATGTGATTAGAATTTATATGCTTTGATGTTACATCATGGAGATTTTGTGCAATTTATTACAGCTGATGTTAACAGCCATAACATCAAACTTAGGAAATTCAACCTTATGACATTTCCCAGTAATGAACAAGGACAGGCTACCCATCAAAAGCACACCGCATTAGCACATGGCACTAGTGGTCCCAAGTGCACTTGAGAATAGCTCTTACAAAACTTTGTCTATTTGTATGTAATTGAGCTTCCATACTGAAAGCTAAAAAGCGAAAGAAAAATAGGCTATTGAGCTACTGATGCAACAATAAGTATCAACAGAATGGGAATTTAATGCTTCAACTTATTTCACCTCAAAAGTTTGTCAAGACATAATAAGAATAATAAATGACCTGCAAATTGAGCTTTATAAAATAAATATCAATGCAAGTTCAGTGAAGTGATGGAAAGAAATATTTATGAGCATAGGTGATCTTTACCAGATGAAGTTCATTCTGGGGCTTTTTGAGAACTTATAATTGAAATTGCTCATTCTCAGTCAGTGTAACTTCAGGAATTAAATTCTCTGCTAGCCAAAATGGAAAACCTCACAACTCATGAGCATTGGATAGAATACTGAGGAGAATGTTTTTCTCATCAGTGGAGAAAAATAATCTCTTTGCTTAACAGTGATCTGGTTCTACCTATCAAAGCTTAAGAGAAAGATGAAAAAGGATCAAACTGGCTCCAGGTAACTTAAGTACATCCTAGAACAAAGTTCAATAATATTTATAAAAATATAAAAAAGATCCAGAATTCAACAAGATCAATTCACCATTTTTGATAGCCAATCAAAAGTTACCAGGAAAACACCATTTATAACAAGCCCACAACTAACATCACACTCAATGGTGAAAACTGAAAGCTTTCCTCTAAGATCAGAAACAAGACAAGGATGCCCACTGTTCCATTTTATTCAACACAGTACTGTAAGTCCTAGCCAGAGCAGTTAGAAAAGACAAAGAAATAAAAGGCATTGAAATAAGCTATCTTCACCAAAAACCTTATAGAACTAATAAACAAATTCAGTAAAATTGCAGAATACAAAATCAATATACAAAAATCAGTTGCATTTCTATACACTAATAATTAACTATCAGAAAGAGAAATTAAGGAAACACTCTCATTTACAATTGCATCAAAAAGAATAAAATATCTAGGAATAAATTTAACTAAGGAGGTGAAAGACCTGTACAGTGAAAACTACAAGACATTGATGAAAGAAATTGAAGACACAAATAAATGGAAAGATATGCTGTGCTCATAGATTGGAAGAATTAATATTATTAGAAGGTCCATACTACCAAAAGCAATCCACAGATTCAAGGCAATCCCTATAAATAATTTTAATGACATTTATTTCACAGAAATAGACAAAAAAAATCCTAACATTTGTTCAGAACCACGAAAGATCACGAATAGCCAAAGCAATCTTGAGAAAGAAGAACAAAGCTGGAGGCATCACACTCCCTGATTTCAAACTATGTTACAAGGCTATAGTAATCAAAACAGCAAGATATTGGCATTAACATAGACACAGAGATCAATGAAAGAGAATAGAAAGCCTGGAAATAAACCCAACATATATGGTCAATTAACTTACAACCAAGGAGCCAAGATTATACAATGGGGAAAGGATAGCCTCTTCAGTAAATAGTGTTGGGAAAACTGGACAGTCTTATGCAAAAGAATGAAACTAGACCACTGCCTTATACCATACACAAAAATCAACTGAAAATGAATTGAAGTCTTGAACATAAGACCTGAAACCATAAAACTCCCAGAAGAAAATACAGGGGGTAAGGTCCTTGACATTGGACTTGGCAATGATTCCAAAAGCAAAGGAAAGAAAATCAAAAATAAACAAGTGGGACAAAAATTATCAAACATACATAAAGAAGGAAAATCTGACCTATAGAGAGGAAGAAAACCAATCAATTGAAATCAACCCAAGAGCGATACAAATGATAGAATTAACAAACAAGGTCATTAAAACAGTCACTATAACTGCATTACATATGCTCAAGAAGCTAGAGGAAAGCGTGTGCATGCTAAGTGGAGACATGGAAGACTAGAGAAAAATGATGAAAATAGTAATTCTGAAAATGAAAACTATAACATCCAAGGTGAAAAATACACTGGATAGAGCTAAAAGTAGAGATCTCTGAAAAGAATATTTGTGAATTTGAAGATTTTTTTAAATGACACTTCTGAGTCAATGGTTTGGAATGTACCTGAGACTCTGCACCTCTAACATGTGCCTGGTGCAAACAGCGCTGCTAGTCTCAGAATAATCCGTGAAGTAGCAAGGGACCAGAGTCATACATGGTACCCTAGACAACAGAACCAGGCAACAAGGTTAAGATTTTAGGGTGGCAGAAAGAAGGCAGAATCATGAAAACACACCCCACGATGGAACAGTGAGGGTTCTGTTAGAGGTGTTGAAAAAGTCACCAGTTTTCAGTCACGTCATAGAGAGGTTGGAAATACAACACTTCTGAGCTTCCTTGCAATGCTAAAATTAGATGATTCACTAAACTTAAACTTAAAGAAAATATGTTTTATAAACTCTCAATATTGGAAGGTGGCCATGGAAAGGATATACTGGCCTAGTGAAAACAATACAAGGGTAATAGGTTAGGAAATAACTTCACTAATGAAGGCAGTGGCATCCATCTACCCAACAGATATTTATTAAGCTATCACTGTGTGCCTGGTACGGGGAAACAATAACAAATAAGACTGGCATTCCTGAACTTGGCAAAACGATCATTTTTAAAATGCCGTGGATAGGACGAGGGAAATGGATACGTTTTCCTACCCATAAACATTCCAAAACAATGAATGATATAGGAGATACCAGTCTTCATATTCACAAGAGCCACTTAACTACAAAAGACAGATTAGCTACAACAGATGAAATCCATAGTCGGGGAACAGACTGTAGGTTCTCTAGGAATTCTCAGAGGTTTTTTTTTTTTTTTTTTTCCTAGTTACTGTGCCAGAATAATGTAAGAATGACATTTCTCCTGAACTAAATGTCAACTTTGTATTGACTGACACTTCCTAGGTGGAGGTTACGTGTTTTTTGCTTTCTCCTATCACAGTGCATCCAATATTATACATGTAACATGAATTTGCTATACTGTTGTCTTTGCAAGTAAAACGATGCCACTATAGATTTATTAGCATATGTACTGCTCTAATCCCTTGAAAGGAAATAAGCTGTCACAAATGCTCAGGGTAAGGAAGGTTACTTTTTACTTCAGTGCACTTCATTAGAGAAATAAAGACATAAATGGAATTTCTTGATGCATATAATACCTGTCACAAAACATAAAAAATACTTTCTCATTTAAGACTATGTCAATTTTCTCCATGTCATTTGCCTTCCTTTATGGTTAGGATCATAAGTATCACACCACCATGTGACAGGAATGTGGGAAATTTGGAAGTCTTGGGTTTACCTCAAGTCTTTAACAACTTGTTCTTTCTTCAAAGGAACCAGGAAAATTCCATAAGCATAAGATTATAAGAAACCCAGCAAGCTCAGCTGTCATTTTCTGATACTTGAGCCAAGAGATTTTTTTTTTTACATGAGGTCATTTTCTGATACTTGAACCAAGAGTTGTTTTTTGTTTGTTTGTTTGTTTTTTCACATGAGGCAGTGGAGCATAAAGCAGTGGTCCTCAAACTTTAGCATGCACTAGAATCACGCGGAGAACTTGTTGAGCCACAGATGGCTGGGCATTCACCTCCAGAGTTTCTGATTTAGTAGGTCGGGGATGAAGCCTGGGAATTTGCATTTCTGATTCCCTGGCGATGCTGTTGCTGCCTTCTGGGGATGCTACTTTGAGAACCACTGGCATAAAAGTTGAGAACATGGGTGTTGGTATAAAATAAAACAGGGTTTGGGTATTTATTAATCACCTTGTGATCTGCATCCAACGCCCTTGAGCAAGTACTGGTAAGCCGCGGCTTCTTCATCAATAAAATAAAAATAATAACTGTTATCAATGTCTTTTTTTGTTACTGATGAGATAATTATACAGAAGAATGCTTTTAACAAATTTATCATTGCAGGTCAGGCTGTAGGCATAAACAAATGTTAGCCAGCTCATCATCATTACCAGCAGTTAATCATGTAGATACTAGCTATGTAGCCTTTGGGGAAGGAGAGCCTAGGGTTCATAACCAGGTGAGTCGTTTCCCAGCCCCTCACTGTACGAAGCTCTTCCCTTCCTATCCATGAGCTCTGACCCTCAAAGCTAAGGATTTTCTTGGGTAGCTTCTAGTCAATGAGCTTTGCTTTTGCTTTCTCTCATCTGTTGATAAAATCTTTTTGAGCTCAGGGAAAAAGAAAGGGAAAGGAGAACTGGGCAAATCGGTCAAGAGTTGGCAGTATAGTAAGGTTGAGGGTAGAGGGAGGATCCATATTCTTAAAACTGATCTGTAAGGCTGTGTGCCAGTGAATACCTTGGAGCCTCCCTTCTTGGCTGGCTACAGAGTAGAAGTTGGTTGAGCAAAGCTTTTCTAAATAGTATGCAACAGTGTTTAAGTTTATATAGGCGCACTAGGCATCAGACAGCTTGGTCCCTAGCCGAGGATGGAGCTACAAAAAAAGTTGCAGGGCATCAACTCATCTTTAGTCAACATACGGGGTTCCAGATGTGAGGAAAAAACTTTTATTAGTTTGAAAGACTTTTCTTATCGACTGAAATTATACTATTTCTCATATTTCATCAGCAGAAGAGAGTAGCAGACTGAAAAAAAAGTGACTATCTCTTTAATGTGGAAAACAATTAGACTTTAGTTAAATTAGTATAACAGAGCTCGAGTACTTAACATTTAGAATATATTTCCATGTTTATGAGGTCTCAGTTTATTATTTAGTAACTAGAGACTTGGAAATCTGCTTAGAATATGATTTCCGCTTTGTGGTATCTATGACTACTCTCTCTTTTATTTTATGAACTCACTGTAGTCAGATGCATGGCTGCCGCTACAGTAACAGGTTCTATTTCTTGAGGAAATTAAAATATTTGTACCAAATAAATTCTTCCTGTTCCTACAGGCATTTAGCACAATAGCAAATACACTGCATGCTTTCTGGTTCCTTTGTTCAGTCAGACACGGTATTCTTATTCTTATTTCAGTTCTTCAAAAGGTGTGGAAAAATATTTTATATCTCTGGAGAAAGGCACCCGAGTTCCAATTAAGGTGAGAAAAGTAAGAGCTCATTCTGAACTAGCACTTTCTGTGTGCCAGGCACTATTCTAAACACTTCACAGGCAAGAACTTATTTAAAACAAGACCAGAGTGTAGTTTCATTATTCTTGTTTTTAAGATGAGGAGACTGAGACAGGAGCAGGTTAAGTAATTTAACCAAAAAGTCACTGCTAGTAAGTGACAAAGCCAGGTTCTAAAACCCACGCAGTCTGGTATGCTGATTCCTCCTAACATAGTCATGTATAGAGTATGTGTCTTCCAACCTGAGAAGCATAACTCTGTTCTTGACATAGGTAACGTAAAGCCCACCAGCAGCCCATCAGTTGAGTGAGCTAGTAAACTCCATGTAAAATATTGATGCCTTTTCATCTGGTTTGGAAAAAACTCATACAGATATTTAAATATTTCTAGGTATTCACCCAAGGCCTAAGGTATTCCTAGGTATTTGAAGCATCATTAGAACTATTAATAAACATTCCAACACCCTAAGCCATCCGTCTACTGATTACCCATGCTGCTGTGCCATCTCTATTTCATGTAATTCAGGGGGCTTAGTGGTTAGACTATTTCACAGATGGAGAAACTTGACACTCAAGATACACCACTCATACATGGATCACTCATTCAGTCATGCCTCCTTCATTTCATATATTTCTGAAGACTTTTTGGCCAGAGCATTGTAGGTGGAGGGATTTGAAACACAGGGCAGTTCAAGATTTGTCTGAATCTTATTCAAAATTTGTGACTGAGTTTGTAACTGCTATTCACTCTGCTTAAAAAAAAAAAAGCAATAAAGATGTTTCTAAGTCTTTAGAAAAGCAGTGACTTAAACTGCAAAATTATGGACAATAACAAAGAAAATGAAGTTTGATGTCACTTCTGTATTAAATGGGAACCCTTTGCAGTCATTCAGTAAAATAAAAGTGTATAAGATTTTAACAAAAAAGTCATCCAAATAAAATGTCTGCTTTATAATTCAATTAACTCTTTATTGAACTCTAACTGGATTATACTTTGCCGCCCCCCTTTCCCAGAGGATATTTTTAATGAATTAGATATACAAGTTAGAGATTACATAATCATCTCCTGGCATGATTATCTGGAGGCAGTCCTGAAGATTATGACCTCCGGAGCTCTTCCCATTTTCAAAATTATCATTCAGACAGTGGTCAAGCAATATGAGGCACATTCTCATCCCACAATGCAAGTAAATTCACTTCTATAAATATAATTAACCAAAGAAATTACATTTGAATGTCCTTATGCTTGAATGTCCTTACTCTTTCCTTTTCTTCTCAATTCTACTCTAAACCAATGGCCACAACTCAGTTATTAGCCTGTTCTTTATCTCCTCTTTTCAGGGATAATTATTATACAATCCACAAACCATAATACAATAACCTCTATATGTGGGCTGTACAACAATTGGTTTGGAGTTTGGTCAACCTAGATTTATGCCCTTCTCTGGCTCCCTGACCTCAGACAAGTTAATTCATCTTTGTCACTCTTAGTGTCCTCATCTGTAAAATGGGAGTAATAAAAACACTATCATTTGTTGTCAAGAATAAACAAATCGATGCAAGTTAAAGGGAGCAGAACATGTCACACCAATACGGGACTGTAGGAATCCAGGACATACCCCCCTAAAATATGCCACTTTGGTATATTGATTATTTTGAGCTGTAGGTGCTTGGAAAACAGCAAATTCAGGGAAAGGATTTCTCTGAACTCCTTTTATCTACCTAAAGATAAATCCACCACAAGGAACTGGATTGCCACAAATCCCCTCTCATATCCCAGAAGAGACTAGAAGTGGACTCCATACCCAGACAGACTATCAAATTTCCCACCTCTTCTTCTAAAGGTCCATTCATCTTTCCTAAAAATTGTTTACTCTTCCCTAAGAGGCCTACAATCTCCACCTACCTTTTTCCTATTGAGAAGATATTTAATCCTGAATTCTAAAGCCATGTCTTTGTTACTCACTTTTTCTAGGTATCTCCCTCATATACATCAAGTACGCATGTTAACAAATATTTGCGTTTTATTCTTGTTGATCTTTTATTACAGAGATCTCAGCTAAGAACTCAGAAGGGTAGAGGGAAAATTATTTTCCCACTCCTACAAAGTCATTTAGCAACAGAGCCCAGCACATAGCATATGCTCAATGAAATGCTAGCAAACAGAAAAGACCCATGCAAGCTTAAGCCATGTATGTGTCAAAGAACTCATGAATATTTCAAGACAAGGTACTTGAGAAGGTGGCTCTGGGAATGGTCTCTGAAAGTCCCTCCACCCTCAACATTTCCTCGCTTTCACATGTCTATAGGCTCATGGGAAGGCAGATCATTGTTAAGACATACCTCCTTTTAAATTATGTCTAAAGGGAAATATGTCATTTGGGCTGTTTCCTGCAGACAGCACTTTCCTTATGCAACTCTCTGAATAGGCCTTGAAACAGCACTTTCTATTCTTTATTTTCCTCACTGCCTTTCATACTTGCCCTCCTCTTAAGGTGACATTTTATTCCAGTGAGATTCTAAGTCACTGGATACAGTACCTGAAATGTCCCCTTCCCTAACTGAGTAGCAAGAAACCCTAACTAGATGCTTCTGCTTCCCTTTTTTTTTTTTTTTTTTTTTTTTCTTTTTGCGATATGCGGGCCTCTCACTGTTGTGGCCTCTCCCGTTGCGGAGCACAGGCTCCGGACGCGCAGGCCCAGCGGCCATGGCTCACGGGCCCAGCCGCTCCGCGGCACATGGGATCCTCCCAGACCGGGGCACGAACCCGTATCCCCTGCATCGGCAGGCGGACTCTCAACCACTGCGCCACCAGGGAGGCCCTGCTTCCCTTTTTTTCTGTAGCTATTTCAGCGGTCCAGAGCTCTGGCGTTTCAGGAACTGTGCATCTCTGATGTCAAAGAGGAATCTTCTATTGACAAGTAACCCTACCCCTCCCGCCACAGGGTAAACCCACAGTCCCCGAGAGGGTGCAGCTGCTCAGTCCCAAAAAGGTGGCCAGTGCTAAGAATCACCCCTCTACCTGCTCTTCCAACTGCGTACCCAGGGGCCTCCCCACAAACCAAGCCAAGATCAACCCTCTAGGAAGCCATGTTCTCTGTACAAGCCTGTCTCATCCAGACCTGGATCCTCTGGCTCCTTTTCCTTTCTCTGGATGTCTTATCCTTTCTGAACATCTGAGAGGTCTCCCTCCAAACTGCTACACTGTCCCCCAGCCATCATCACAACCCCTTCCCTCTTGGGCTAGGAGAGGGTAGGGAATCAACACAGATGTCAACTGTCCAGCTGAAATGGACTTGGCCCGTCACACTATATTTGCATTGGGTCCTAGTTACTGTACACAGATCATTGGACTTTTTATTGCTCTTCATCACAGACATATGTGCCTGGTTCCTGCGTTTAAAACTGCCACATCTGAGAAGACAGTATCACTTGTGATGGCTTTATGCTTCTCAAATTACATGGCTACTCAAGTCTGGAAGGAAGTCATAATACTCAAGTTTTATTATTATTTTTATGCTTTAGTCTAGAGTAGCTATAAATCAAGTACAGATGCCTCTATTTGTGAGAGTTATTTGTCCAATCAATGCTTTGGGGTGGCTCTTTTTGGATAATTCAAGTGTAGGCCAAATATTTCAGTGGTTTGTGTTTCTCAAACTTGCTTGATTATCAGAAGCACCTGAGGTAGCTTCTGATACACACAGATCTCTAGTCCCCACCAAAGACTTATTAAACTTCTGGAGATGGGGTCAGAAAATCTTTTTTTCCCCCAAGATGTTCCCCAAGTGATTTGGGTAATGAGTCCAATTTAGGAACAAATGAGCAATGATGGAATGAGACCATTCAAGGAACATGGTAAAATCTTACCTAGAGGAAAATCTTTCCCTTTCCCTACCCTTGGCAGGTTCCTATATCTTGTTGTAGGGCTCCTCAGCTTTAGGGGGAACAGGTGTGTATAATCAAACTGAAGATGACTATTACAGGAAAGAGTCAAACATGCCTTATAAATAGTGTCTGGGCACTGTAGCCAATAACCATATTTGAATATTTTGATCATTGTTCTATTGTACCTATAAACTAAGGCAATTCCCTGAAGAATGCACTTAGAGAAATATAATAAATTGGCAACTGGATTCCAACTCTTCATCACTTTAACCCCCTGGAGTCACTTTCCCTCAAGAGCCCCTGCTAGGGTGGCCAACTCTCCCAGACTGCCTGTGATGGACGTTTCCCAAGGATGTACGACTATCAATCTAAACCTGGGACGTCCTCAGCAAAATTTTGCTTATTGTTTCTTAGTCATAGAAAAAGTAAATCAAGAGGCTTGAGGAGGCAGAAAAAGATAAGGGTGACTGAAGGTAGGCCACCTGCAGCCTTAAGGGGAGACGCCTTTCACAAAACATTTTATATACGGCGGGGCTGTGAAAGAAGCACATTTCAAGAATACACCTGGGGATATATGTGTTTAGCAGGAGGGGAACTATAGTTTTATGGTTACATGTTCAAAGTGTTTTCATAAATAGTGTTGCTTTTGATGTTTATCCCTAAGTAACAGTACAAAACAGTGAAAACTTGATCTTAAACTCATTTTCTTTAACAGTTCATGGTAAGTTTCTGTTTTTTGTGAGTTGAAGAGCATATCCCCAAATTCATATCCAAGTTTCATTTCTGAAACTTCAGAATGTGATCTTATTTGGAGTTAGGGTCTTTGCAGATAAAATTGGTTATGATGAGGTTTTCCTGGATAAGAGTGGGCCCTAAATCCAATGACTGGTGTCCCAGTAAGAGAGTCCCAGAGACACAGACGCACAGAGAGGAGAAGTCCATGCGGAGACAGAGGCAGAGACTAGAGGGATGTGTTAACAAGCCAAGGATGCCAAGGATCGTCAGCAACCGCCAGAAGCTAGGAGAGGGGCCTGGGACAGACCCTCCTCGGCACACTCCAGAAGGAACCAGCCCTGCTGACACCTTGATTTCAGGCTTCTAGGCTCTGAAACTGTGAGAGGATAAACTTCCACCCAGTTTGTGGTAATTCGCTATGTCACCCCTTGAAAAGTAATCTGCTGTATAAGTGGATACATTAAAGGGCATTGGAAAGACCCCTGCAATGAGAAAACAGAGTCTAAATTCTAATCCCAGTATTGCCTTTGGCTCACTTTTTTAAAATTTGAAACATGTTACTTACTGGCTTCTAATTTCCTCATTTGCAAAATGAGAAAATGGACTAGAACTAGACGATTCCCAAAGAGTTTCCCTCCAACCCCTCATAATCCACGATCTGAGAGAAGCTTTTTATTATCTTTGTATTATCATCGTGTCGATAGGTTTACCAGTCACTTCCTACTCACAACGCATACCACAGCGTCTCAGAGCAAACAGCTTGAAACTCCACACATCTGTCTGCTCCTGCTTTAAAAAATACCCGAGGAAATTTGACCCAGAACACGCTGGCTGTGGAGGAGAGAGGGTCTGTCTCCAAGTATATTTCTGGTTGACTTTCTCCTGAGCATGAGTAATAATAATAATAATTAACATTTATTGACTACTTACTAGGTTTTACTCTCAAGTGCTTTGTGCATATTTTCTCCTGTAATCCTCACACAGTCTAATGAAATTGACATGGAATATTATAGAATTGCTTACTTGGGCTCCTCATATCTAACCAAATAACTCACAGGATAAACTGCAGGGCATATAAGCATAGTTTAGGCTGAAAGCCACATCTGTCCACAGCTACGTAATCAGTCATGTGTTTGGGGATGAAGTGTGGATTCTACATTCCTCTCCCTCAGAAGGCCAACGTGCGTTTTAGACAGCAAAATCGTCGAAGTATAAGAGCATGCTGTTCCACAAGCTGGCTTCCCAAACTGACCCCCACAGCGATTGACATCTGTGTGAAACGCCTTTTACATATTTTAGGAGATCAGACACTTCAAACACAATATTCATCTGCATCTCTTCTTAGAGAAGCACTGAGTACCATTTCCCTCAACCCCTGATGAATGTTACAGTCTAGGCGGGTTAACAGAGAGGGCACAGGTCAGAAGATTGTGTTAGTATGCTTAGCTGAGTCTCCTTGGCCAAGTCACTAATTTCTCTATGTCTCTGTTTGATTGATTCATTTTTACCATATATATTACCTCGATGCATATTTGTGCTAGGCCTTGCACTACATACTAGGGATAAATTAGTGAAAAAAATGGAAACAGAACATATGGCTTACTGGGGAGACAGAAATGAAACAAAGTTGTATATTTATATGTTGATATTAACATGTCAACACATAATTAACACATGCTATTAGCAACACCAAGGACTACAAAGGAAAAGTGTCTGCAGTAACATTCTAAAGAGGGTCCAGATTCCAATGGAATTCAAGGAAGTTCACTCTGAGGACATGAAAGTAACATGCAAGTTAAGCAAAAGGGGAAGCTTTCTAGGAGTCTTCGGTGAGAGAAGGAACTTAGTGTTTTGAAGGAAGCTAAAGCAAGCAAGCACACCACAGTAAAAACAAGGAGGAGACAGGCATGGGATGAACTGACTGCAATTTTATCCTGAGTTTAATTGGCAGATGTTAAAATTTTTATGGCTGTGAAATGAGAAGAGTGGTATTTATTTCATTATTTCCTACCTAAGGGATAATGCGATAGTGTTCATGAATATGCCTTATATAAGTGTCATACAAAATAAAATATCTCTTGCTACAAGTATATTTTTTTCAATAAGTATATAAAACATAGAGTCTATTTCTTCGGTTTCAAGAATTGTCCAAAGAGAGCCAAGAGGAAGATGCTTTAATATTACACTTCAAGAGAGCTAGAGTACTTGGTAAACCTGATTCTAAATCATTTACTTCTAAATAATAGATGCTAGACAATTTTATGACAGGCATATTAATTATTGATTTGGATAATTTAAATTGATTTCAAATTATACTATATCATTTTCTATTAAATCTCAGAAAGACTGCAAGGAATTCATTAAATTCCAAATCACTGTCATTAATTTTCATTGAGATGCATGGATACCAAATACATTCCATCCCTTAAAGTCAGTGATTTCCAGGATCGGTTTGATCTAATTACCGTGACTATGAGCCAGGTCTTGGCTGTGCCCTTCACAAATAACAATGGCTTGTGGATCAGAAGGCCACCCTTCTGAAATACCCAACAGATGTATCCAACAGGATGGCTATTATGTTAGACTTACTATTTTTAACACCCTTTATTAGGTATAATAGAAATATAACATATATTTAAAGTGTTCAAGTTGATAATATATGACATAGTGTATGACTATTATAAAATCACCATGATCAAGATAATGAACATTCACAATGAGCACTATTCACAATAGCCTAAAGGGGAAACAGCCCAACTATCCTATGATATGTGAGTAGATAAGTATAATGTGGTGTATGAAATTCTTACACTTGCTACAATGTGGATGAACTTTGAAGCATAATGTTAAGTGAAATAAGGCAGATACAAAAGGACAATATCCATCACCTCTAAAAGTTTCCTATTGGCTCTCTGGAACCTCCCCACCCCATCCTGTTTTGCTACCACTCTCCGCCCCCCTCTCCACCACTCACAAAGCCACAGGCCATCACTGATCTGCTTTCTGTCACTAGAGGTTCAACTGCATTTTCTAAAGCTTTATATAAATGACATCACAGACTGTATACTTGACTTCTTTCACTGAACATAATTATTTTAATATTCATCAGTGTTGGTACCTGTTTGAGAGTTTATTCATTTTTAATTGCTGGGCATTTTTTGTTGTGTAGATATCACAATATTTTTATCCATTTACCTATTGATGTATATTTGGATTGTTCCCAGTATTTGGCTATTACAAATAAAACTGCTATGAACATTTATGTACTAGTCTTTGTAGACATGTATGCTTTCTTTTCTCTTGTGTATAAACCTAGGAGTGGAATGGCTGGGTCATATTGTGAATGTCTAATTTTTTATTGCAGTAAAATATATGTAACATAAAATGAACCATTTTAATTATTTTAAGTGTACAGTTCAGTGGCATTAAGGACATTCACATTGTTGTGCAACCCTCACAACCATCTATCTCCAGAGCTTTTTTAACTTTTCAAACCAAAACTCTGTACCCATTAAAAATGTCTCCCCATTCTCCCCTCCCCGCCACGGCAATCACCATCCTACTTTCCCTGTAAACTTCTCGGTACCTCATATAACTGGAATCATGCGATATTGGTTATTTTATGTCTGGCTTATTTCACTTAACCTAATGCTTCAAGGTTCATTCATGTTGTAGCAGGAGTAAGGATTTCATACACCACATTTTATTTACCTATTCATACTTCAATAGATATTTTCGTTGTTTCCACCATTGGCTTTTGTGAACAGTGCTGCTAACAATGTTGGTGTAAAACATCTGTTTGAGTCCCAGCCTTCAATTGCAGAAGTGGAATTTATAGATCATAGAGTAATTCTATGTTCAATTTTTTGAGGAACTGCCATATTGTTTTCCACAGACGCTGCACCATTTTATATGCCCACAAGCAATGTGCAAGAGCTTCAATTTATTTTGAATGCCTTTTTAAGAAACTGCCAAATTATTATGTATCTCATCTAGCAGTTCCTGTTCCTCTGTATTACTGCAAACACTCGATGTGGTCCGTCTTTTTCATTTTAAAGATTCTCATAGGTCTGTAGCGGTAATTCATGGTGGTTTTAATTTGCATTTCCCTAATGAATAACTGTGCTGAGCATGTTTGTATGCATTTATTTGTGCAGTTAGCTGACACGACCACAGGGATCACACCTTGTTTGTTTCCCATCCCTCAGGAAGGTCTGTTCTTAGTTGGCTGATTTTCAGTGTCTTAAATAAGCATTATTTTATATATTTTCTTTTTCATAACACTTGTTTCAGATAAGAGCCTAAATCTGGTGCCTGTTACTCCATCTTGGCCAAAAGTGGAAGTCCAAATTTACTATTTTTAAGCCAAGGTTGTTATTATCTGTTATTATTTAAACTAATTAATACATTTCCTTTTCCTGGTCTTTTATAATCCACTCTTGAATCAATCTATAAACATATTGTCAAATATATACTAAACATCTATAAAAGAGCTAACTACTTTTTACTTTTAGTATTTTCAAAAATATCAGCAAAGACAGGTGTCCACTTACAAGAGGCTTATAAATCCATTGGTCAGAAAAAGTAGAAATAGTTATTATACAACATCATAAGCTAGAAGTAAGGCAGACAGAAATACTTAGTAAGCTGACTTTTTCATTGCTGTCCACCCAGGTTTGCTCTGATCTGTGCTAAGCACTTGGAGAACCAAAATGAAAAAAACAGGATCTCTGCCCTCTAGGAGCTTACATAGTAATGGAAGGAAATAGGAAATACTTAAATAGGATCATGTCAGATAAGGAGTAGAAGAAAATAAGATAGGATAATCAGGCAAATATGATTTGGGAGGAACAAGAGTGATTTTATATGGGGTAGCCAAATAAGTCCTAAGACCTAAATGTTGAGAAGGAACCAGCCAACTAAATATCTGGAAGAAAAGCCTCAAATCACTAATCATTAGGGAACGGCAAATGAAAACCAAAATGAAGTATTACCTCAATACCTGTTAGACTGGGTATCATGAAAAAGATAAGAGATAACAAGTGTTGGTGATGTTGTGGAGAAAAGGAAACACCTGAGCACTTGGTGGGACTGTAAACTGGTGCAACCACTATGCACAGCAGTATGGAGGTTCCTAGAAAAATTAAAAATACAATGACCTTGGGGGCGGAGTCAAGATGGCAGACTAGGAGGGTGCGGAATTTGCATCTCCACACAACTAGGGCACCTACGAGGCACCGGTGGGAGACCACAGATACCTAAGGGGACAGGAGGAACCGCCAGAGACTGGGTAGGACGTGGGGTGTGGGGGGGAGTGAGGGGGGAGGAGAAGTGGAGGTGGGACTGGACTGGAACCCCTGAGGGGCAGCTGGGGAAGAGGAAGGGCTCCCACACCCGAAGGGGGAATTTGGGGGACCACTGGGAGGGCAGAGGATCAAAAGAGAGCATAGCCTGTTTCCCCTGCCCACTTGGGCCCCAGGAACCTGCTGAGATCCCAGGCCTGCTCTGCCCACAGAGGCCCACTCTAGCTGCAAGGGTCCTGAGGGAGTGGGAGGGAGGGAAGGGGGAGCAAAAGTAAAGGCTGGACCTATGGGACCTGCACCTGAGAGGTGGCTGGGGGAAGGGAGGGGTTCCTACACCCAGAGGGACCCACCCACTGTTAGGGGTCCAGCAGAGATGGGGGAGACCCCGGGGGAGATGGGAGAGGGGGGAGTAGGGGCATGCAGGAAAGGAAGGGAACACGGCCAACACCTTCCCTGTCCACTTAGGCCCTAGGGAGCCTGTTGGGCTCCCAGGCCTAATCCTCTGCCCTGGGAGCCTCTCTCCTATGGGGCGGAGCCCAAGCCCCGCCCACACACCCTCACCCGTGGCCCTACCTCCAAACTCCTGAACTCCACACTCCAGAGGCCCTCATTTGGATGTGCTGCCTCTCCCCTGATGCACAGGTCCTAAGCAGAGGCCCGCCCCAAGCTTGAACGTCACCCCACCACCCACCTAGGTCCCATCCCGCCCTAAACCCCTCCCCTGCATAAGTTCCACCCCCAGCCAAAATCCACCCCCATGGCCAAGGCTTTTTTTTTTTTCTTTTCTTTTTTCCTCTTTTAAATTGGGGTTCTGTTTTACCTTTTTGATTCATGGTTGTTGATTTATATTTTTATTTTTTCTAATCTTTCATATTTCTAATTTTATTTTACTCTTAATAATTTGTTATTGTTCTCTCCTTTTGGCTAGTTCCCCAGTCCCCCTTTTTTTTCTTTTTTATGTGGTCTTATTTTACCTTGTTGCAGTTGATTCAATTATATTTTTATTTTTCCTAATATTTTTTATCTAATTTTATTTTGTTTTTTATTCTTTATTATTGTACTGCTCCTTTTTTTCTTTTTTCTTTTTTTTTTTTTTTTTTTTTTTGCTGTGCCACATGGCTTGCAGGATCTTGGTTCCCAGGCTGGAGTTCGAGCTCGAGCTCCTGTGGTGGGAGCTACAAAAGTCCAAACCACTGCACTAACAGAGAACCTCAGAACCCAGGGAATATTAATTGGATTGAGGACTCCCAAAGGTCATTATCTCAGCACCAAGACTTGGCTCTATCCAATTGCCTGCAAATTCCAGTGTGGGACACCTCAGGCCAAACAACAAGTAAGACAGGAATACAGCCCCACCCATCAAAAGAAAACAAAACATGAAATGACAAAAAAATATGTTACAGACGAAGGAGCAAGGTAAAAACCTGCAAGACAAGACAAATGAAGACGCAATAGGCAACCTACCTGAAAAAGAATTCATATTAATGATAGTAAAGATGATCCAAAATCTCAGAAACAGAATGGAGAAAATAGAAGAAACATTTAACAAGGATCTAGAAGACCTAAAGAGCAGGCAAACAGTAATGAACAACACAATAACTGAAATTAAAAATACTCTAGAAGGAATCAAGAGCAGAATAACTGAGGCAGAAAAATGGATAAGTGAACTGGAAGATAAAATGGCGGAAATAACTGTCAGGGAGCAGATAAAGGAAAAAAGAAAGAAAAGAACTGAGGACAGTCTCACAGAGCACTGGGACAACATTAAATGCACAAACATTTGAATTACAGGGGTCCCAGAAGAAGAAGAGAAAAAGAAAGCATCTGAGAAAATATTTGAAGAGATTATAGTCAAAAACTTCCCTAACACAGGAAAGGAAATAGTCAAGACCAGGAAGTGCAGAGACCCTCATTACATGATAAACCAAAAGAGAAACACGCTGAGACACATATTAATGAAACTACCAATAATTAAATACAAAGAAAAACTATTAAAAGCAGCAAGGGAAAAGCAACAAATAACATACAAGGGAATCCCCGTAAGGTTAACAACTGATCTTTCATCAGAAACTCTGCGAGCCAGAAGGGAGTGACAGGACATATTTAAAGTGATATAAAGGAAAAATCTACAACTAAGATTACTCTACACAGCTAGGATCTCATTCAGATTTGATGGAGAAACCAAAAGCTTTACATACAAGCAAAAGCTATAAGAATTCAGCACCACTAAACCAGCTTTACAACAAATGCTAAAGCAACTTCTCTAAGCAGGAAACACAAGAGAAGAAAAAGACCCACAAAAACAAACCCAAATCAATTAAGAAAATGGTAATACGAACACACATATCAATAATCACCTTGAATGTAAATGGATTAAATGCTTAAACCAAAAGACACAGACTGGCAGAATGGATACAAAAACAAGACCCTTATATATGCTTTCTACAAGAAACCCACTTCAGACCTAGGGACACATACAGACTGAAAGTGAGGGGATGGAAAAAGATATTCCATGCAAATGGAAAACAAAAGAAAGCTGGAGTAGCAATTCTCATATCAGACAAAATAGACTTTAAAATAAAGACTGTTACAAGAGATAAGGAAGGACACTACATAATGATCAAGGGATCAATCCAAGAAGAAAATATAACAATTATAAATATTTATGTACCCAACATAGGAGCATCTCAATACATAAGGCAAATGCTAACAGTCATAAAAGGAGAAATCGACAGTAACACAATAATAGTGGGGGACTTTAACACCCCACTCACACCAATAGACAGATCATCCAGACAGAAAATAAATAAAGAAAACACAAGCTTCTAAATGACACAATAGACCAGGAAGACTTAACTGATACTTTTTTTTTTTTTTTTTTTTTGCGGTACGCGGGCCTCTCACTGTTGTGGCCTCTCCCGTTGCGGAGCACAGGCTCCAGACGCACAGGCCCAACGGCCATGGCTCACGGGCTCAGCCGCTCCGCGGCATGTGGGATCTTCCCGGACCGGGGCACGAACCTGTGTCCCCTGCATTGGCAGGCGGACTCTCAACCACTGTGCCACCAGGGAAGCCCTTAACTGATATTTTTAGGACATTCTACCTGAAAGCAGAATACATTTTCTTCTCAAGTGCACACAGAACATTGTCCAAAATAGGTCACATTTTGGGTCACAAATCAAACCTTGGAAAACTTAAGAAAATTGAAATCGTATCAAGCATCTTTTCTGACCACAGCACTGTGAGACTGGAAATCAATTACAGGAAAAAAACAGTAAAAAAAAATACACATACATGGAGGCTAAACAGTGCACTGCTAAATAACCAAGAGATCACTGAAGAAACCAAAGAGGAAATCAAAAAATACCTAGAAACAAATGAGAAGGAAAACATGATGATCCAAAACCTATGGGACACAGCAAAAGCAGTTCTAAGAGGGAAGTTTAGAGCTATACAGGCCTACCTCAAGAAACAAGAAAAATCTCAAACAATCTAACCTTACACCTAAAGGAACTAGAGAAAGGAGAATAAACAAAACCCAAATTAGCAGAAGGAAAGAAATCATAAATTTCAGAGCAGAAATAAATTAAATAGAAACAAAGAAAACAATAGCAAAGATCAATAAAACTAAAAGCTGGTTCTTTGAGAAGATAAACAAAATCGACAAACCTATAGTTAGACTCATCAAGAAAAAAAGGGAGGGCCTCCCTGGTGGCGCAGTGGTTGAGAGTCCGCCTGCCGATGCAGGGGATACGGGTTCGTGCCCCGGTCTGGGAGGATCCCATATGCCGCGGAGCGGCTGGGCCCGTGAGCCATGGCCGCTGGGCCTGCGCATCCGGAGCCTGTGCTCCGCAACGGGAGAGGCCACAACAGTGAGAGGCCCGCATACCGCAAAAAGAAAAAAAAAAAAAAAAAAGGGAGAGGGCTCAAATCAATAAAATTAGAAATGAAAAAGGAGAGATGACAACTGACATCGCAGAAATACAAAAGATCATAATAGACTACTACAAGCAACTATATGCCAATATAATGGACAACCTGGAAGAAAGGACAAATTCTTGGAATAGTACAACCTTCCAAGACTGCACCAGGAAGAATTAGAAAATATAAACAGACCAATCACAAGTAATGAAATTGAAACTGTGATTAAAAAATCTTCCAGCAAACAGAAGTCCAGGACTAGATGGCTTCACAGGCGAATTTTAACAAACATTTAGAGAACAGTTAACATCTATCCTTCTCAAACTCTTCCAAAACATTTTGGAGGGAGGAACACACCCAAACTCATTCTATGAGGCCACCATCACCCTGAAACCAACACCAGAAAAAGATATCACAAAGAAAGAATATTATAGACCAGTATCACTGATGAATATAGACGCAAACATCCTCAACTAGCAAACAAATAATAGCAAACAGAATCCAACAACACATTAAAAGGATCATACACCATGATCAAGTGGGATTTATCCCAGAGATGCAAGGATTCTTCAGTATATGCAAATCAATCCATGTGATACACCATATTAACAAATTGAAGAAAAAAACCCATCTGATCATCTCGATACAGAAAAAGCTTTTGACAAAATTCAGCACCCATTTATGATAAAAACTCTCCAGAAAGTGGGCATAGAGGAAACCTACCTCAACATAATAAAGGCCATATATTACAAACCCACAGCCAACTTCATTCCCAATGGTGAAAAACTGAAAGCACTTCCTCTAAGATCAGGAACAAAACGAGGATGTCCACTCTCACCACTATTATTCAACATAGTTTTAGAAGTCTCAGCCATAGCAATCAGAGAAGAAAAAGAAATAAAAGGAACACAAATTAGAAAAGAAGTAAAACTGTCACTGTTTGTCAATGACATGATATTATACATAGAAAATCCTAAAGATGCCACCAGAAAACTACTAGAATTATTTAATGCATTTGGTAAGGTTGCAGGATACAAAATTAATGCACAGAAATCTCTTGCATGCCTACACACTAACAACAAAAGATCAAAGAGAAATTAAGGAAACAATCCCATTTACCATCGCAACATAAAGAATAAAATACCTAGGAATAAACCTACCTAAGGAGGCAAAAGACCTGTACTCAGAAAACTATAAAACACTGATGAAAGAAATCAAAGATGACATAAACAGATGGAGAGATATACCATGCTCCTGGATTGGAAGAATCAATATTGTGAAAATGACTATACTACCTAAAGCAATCTACAGGTTCAAGGCAATCCTGGACTGGAAGCATTGGACAAATCAATATTGTGAAAATGACTATATTACTTAAAGCAATCTACAGGTTCAATGCAATCCCTATCAAATAACCAATGGCATTTTTCACAGAACTAGAACAAGAAATTTCACAATTTGTATGGAAACACAAAGGACCCCGACTAGCCAAAGCAATCTTGAGAAAGAAAAAAGGAGCTGGAGGAATCAGGCTCTCTGATCAGATTATACTACAAAGCTACAGTAATCAAGACAGTATGGTACTGGCACAAAAACAGAAATATAGGTCAATGGAACCAGACAGAAAGTCCAGAGATAAACCCATGCACATATGGTCACCTTATCTTTGATAAAGGAGGCAAGAATATACAATGGAGAAAAGACAGTCTCTTCAATAAGTGGTGCTGGGAAAACTGGACAGTTACATGTAAAAGAATAAAATTAGAACACACTCTAATACCATGCACAAAAATAAACTGAAAATGGATTAAAGACCTAAATGTAAGGCCAGACACTGTAAAACTCTTAGAGGAAAACATAGCCAGAACAGTCCATGACATATATCACTGCAAGATCCTTTTTGACCCACCTCCTAGAGACATGGAAATAAAAACAAAAATAAACAAATGGGACCTAATGAAACCTAAAAGCTTTTGCACAGCAAAGGAAACCATAAACAAGACCAAAACACATCCCTCAGAATGGGAGAAAATATTTGTAAATGACCCAACTGACAACGGATTGTCAAAATATACAAGCAGCTCACACAGCTCAATATCACAAAAACAAACAACTGAATCCAAAAATGGGCGGAAAACCTAAATAGACATTTCTACAAAGAAGACATACAGATAGCCAACAAATGCATGAAAAGATGCTCCACATCAGTAATCATTAGAGAAATGCAAATCAAAACCACAATGAGGTATCACCTCACACTGGTCAGAATGGCCATCATCAAAAAATCTACAAACAGTAAATGCTGGAGAGGGTGTGGAGAAAAGGGAACCCTCCTGCAGTGTTGGAGCGAATGTAAATTGATACAGACACTATGGAGAACAGTATGGAGGTTCCTTAAAAAACTAAAAATAGAACTACCATAGGACCCAGCAATCTCACTACTGGGCATATACCCTGAGAAAACCATAATTCAAAAAGAGTCATGTAGCACAATGTTCACTGCAGCTCTATTTACAATAGCCAGGACATGGAATCAACCTAAATGTCCATCGACTGATGAATGGATAAAGAAGATGTGGTACATATATACAGTGGAATATTACTCAGCCAAAAGGAATGAAATTGAGTTATTTGTAGTGAGGTGAATGGACCAAGAATCTGTCCTACACAGTGAAGTAAGTCAGAAAGAGAAAACAAATACCATATGCTAACGCATATATATGGAATTTTAAAAAGCGGCACTGATGAACCTAGTGGCATGGCAGGAATAAAGATGCTGACGTAGAGAACGGACTTGAGAGCACGGCGGGGAAGGGGAAGCTGGGATGAAGTGAGAGAGTAGCACTGACGTATATACACCACCGAATGTAAAATGGACGGCTAGTGGGAAGCTGCTGCATAGCACAGGGAGATCAGGTTGGTGCTTTGTGACGACTTAGAGGGATGGGATAGGGAGGGAGGGACGGAGGCTCAAGAGGGAGGACATATGGGGATATATGTATACATATACCTGATTCACTTTGCTGTAGAGCAGAAACTAACAGAACATTGTAAAGCATTTATAGCCCAATAAAGATGTGGAAAAAAAAATCGAACTACCTTGCGATCCAGCAATTCTACTTCTGGGTATTTATCCAAATAAGACTGAAAACACTAATTGGAAAAGATATATGCACGCCCACATTCATTGCAGTTTTTTTTACAATTGCCAAGACATGGAAACAAGATGAGTGTGTGTATACACACACACACCCCCCCCAGAATACAATTCAATCCCGTTTGTGACAACATGGATGTACCTTGAGGGCATTATACTAAGTGAAATAAGTCAGAGAAAGGCAAATGTTATATCACTTATATGTGGGAACTAAAAATAAGCAACTCATTGAAAAACAGATCAGATTTGTGGATACCAGAGTAGAAAGCAAAGGTGGGGTGTGTGGGGGGATGGGTGGAAGAATTAGATGAAGGTGGGCAAAAGGCACGAGTTAAATAAGTACCGAGGATGTAATGGACAACATGATGACTATACTTAATACTGCTGTACTGTATAGATGAAAGCTGCTGAAAGAGTAAATACTAAAATTTTTTCTCACAAAGAAAAAAATATTTTTGTGTGTATCTGTGCAAGATGATGGATGTTAACTAAATTTCTTGTGGTGATCATTTTTGCAATATATGTAAGTCAAGTCATTCTGCTGTACACCTTAAACTTACACAGCACTCTATGTCAATTATATCTCAATAAAACTGAAAAAAAATGATTTAGAAGAAAAGAAAATATGTAAGGAGGGAACAATTTGGCATGTTCAAGGAAGAGAAAGAAAGACTATATCGTTGAAGCATAATGAGTATCTGGGAGAGGGGTCTCCAGTGCGGGGGGCTGTCACAGGAATAGGCAATTTCTCTCAATTCAATAGAAAATCACTGGGGTTGGGGAGAGCTTAACCAACAGAGTGATGACAACCTCTTATGTACTTTGTCTTTCCCCACCCTTCTTAAAAGATGATTCCAGCTTCTATGTGGAGAGCGAATAGTAGGGAAGCAGAGTAATAAATAAAAGAAAAACAGAAAGAAAGGTAAAGGCCAGTTTGTGTTATTGCAGAGTGCTGGGAGAGATAACAATGCAAGAACATAAATGAGTGAAGCTGGCTGCATAAAGCCAAAAGGGAATGGTGTGTGATCTTTAGCAACTGAATAATGCATTCCTAGTTACTGAGGATGGTTGCCACTCTGTTCTGATTAATTGTTGCCACTTTAAATATAGACCCAGTGTTGTCAGCTGTTGTAATGCTTCAAGGGTCCAGATGCCCAGATTTTTAAGATATTCTAATTCTGAACTACTGTATGGAATGCCTCAAAGCGTCATTGGGAGAGGCCAATACTGTGGACCAACAGTTTGTGGTGCTTGGTATCAACTAATAGTACAAAAGAGTTTAAAGGCTGGATGTAGGTATTTGGGATAAGAGAGGCTGAATTCTGTGCTGTGAACTGTGCCGATTAAAAGCTCATCATGAGATAGATGATGCGGGTAAGGAATGGCTTCATGGAAGAGGTGGAAGTTGTGCCGACCCTTGAAGGCTATGTGTTCTGAAGTGGCCAAAACATAATGGGGAGGGCATTTTAGAGAGAAGCCATGGTAAGAGCCAAACCAAGGAGTTTTGAAAACCCAAGAGGTGTTGGGGGTAGATGAGTCAACTGGCCAGAACCAGGCGTTTGGTAATGGAGCAGAACTAAAGCAAGCTGGAAAGGTAGACTGCAGCCAAATCCATGAGTTTGGGCAGCTTTGGCATTCAACACAGAAGTGCTATAATCCGATCCCATATTTCCTGGTGAGATACAATCAGGGAGTAGTGACTCAACAATTATGTTCTCTTAGTAACTGTTGCATTAAACCAGCTGAATGAAGGGCAAGAGAGATCTTATCGGAGAAAAATCTAATTGCTATCATCAATGATTCTTCTTACATGGGCATAACTTCTGAGCATGCATGTTCATAAATGAGCATTTTTCTCTCCCCGGTTCTAAGTGCCAGGAGGATGTTTCACTTTTAGGTAGTGCCATGGTGATAAATATTGCGAACTCTATTACTAAAGGCGTATTTAATCCCTTTTGCAAGAACAGAGCCAACTCCCAGGGTTAGGAAAAAAAGACCTTGAATCTTCAATGCCATGAGTGAATCCTTTTGTCCTGTAGCATTTATAAGCAGGAGTGAATGATGGGGACCTCAAAGAGGCATTTTATTCAGGATTCAGCCATCCTCCCTCTAAAGTTATCCACGGTACGGGTATTTCTCCTAATCAGAGTAGATCTGTCAGGTACCGAGTCATCACTCGTGATCTTACCGGCCACGGGGGCCTGGCAACTTGGAGGTGGTCCTGATAGCTAAGAACCTCGGCTGCTGCCTGTAGTGCAACCCAGCTTGCCTTAGACAGCAAGGCTGCGTGAGTCATGTTCCCAAGATCACCGGGTCATGTGAGGCCCATCATGCTCCCTGACATGACGGCTACGATGCTGCGATAAGCCAGTCCCTCTGCCTCCACCCCCTTTTGCTTAGAGTATAAATTAGGTAATCAGCCCAGAGGAAATGCATTAGTCATTGTCAGGGAGTAGGTGGATGATAAAGAGTCCCAGGTAGTGTCACCTAGCTGCAGCTTCTTAGTCATATAAGACTTGGCAAGCTAAGTGTCATGAGATATAAGGGGTTTAAATACATCAGTGCATTAATTCTGGTACTGGAGACTCCTACTACTTGTAACTAAATGGTAGGTCCCTGTGCAGAGTACGATTTGCCTTTTAAATGAAGATGCTGCAAATGCCATTCTCTCAGTCATGGTCACTTGCTAATCCCCTCTAACTAGAGAGCACAGGAGGCTGATGTTAGAATAAGATGTAGGCAGAGCAAACACACGTGTAGGAAGGCCAGAAACAGAAAAACCAGGGAAGACACCAAAGAGAGAAAGAGGGCAGAGGGGTGTACTAGTAATTCTATTCTTAAAACATACTCACGTGCACAAAAGCATGACTCAGGGAGTTGACATCCCAGCCTTTAAAGAGATGATTGCGAGGAGTTCTGGGGAAGTTGGAATGTCATATTTTAAGACACTTCTAAAGATTTGTCCCCAGCTTTGTGTAAACAGGGAACTTTGTGGTGAGCAGAATATAACCCTCTGATCCCTGGAACCCATGGATATGTCTATTACAGGGAAAGGGGGGGATTAAGATTGTAGATGAAATCAAGAATTCTAATCAGCTGACCTTGAAGGGGGGAGATTATCCTGGATGATCCTGGTGGGTCCAATATATTCACAAGGGCCCCATATGTGGAACAGGGAGGCTGAAGAAAGGGTCCAAGTGACACAGTGTAAGAAAGACTGGACCAGCCGTTCCTGGCTTTGAAGATGGAAGGGGGCCACGAGCCATGGAAGAGGGGTAGCCTCCAGAAGCTGGAAAAGGTAAGAAACAGATTCTTCTCTAGAGTCTCTTGAAAGAAACACAGCCCTGCCAAAACCTTGATTTAATCCAAAGGGATTCATCTCAACCTCTGGTGTCCAGACGATAAGATAATGCGTTTATGGGGTTGTAAGCCTGTAAGTTCACAGTTATTACTTACAGCAGCCACGGACAACTACCCATGAGCATGTGCATTACAGTATTACTTTTATGTGGTGAGATTCTGGAGCAGAGGTGGTTCGAAGGAGAAATATCCATAACCTCCCCCGGCCATACAGAGTCACGGTAAAATGACATCTAACAAATAGCCCCTTCCATGCTCAGCTCTCGCTCTGCCCCTCCTCATGCTCTCGTCCTGCAGCCACACTGGACTGTCACTTTGTGAATTTGTCATCTGTTGTCACACTGGGGTCTCTATACATGCTGTGGGCTCTGCCTGGAATCCTCTCCCCACCTACTTGTCCCAAAAGTTCTCTCTCTGTTCCCAGCGACCCTCGATTTCTCACCGTCTCCTCTACGAGGGCTTCTATGCTCACCATCTTCCCTCTCAGGAAAAAGGAACTTTCTCTCCTCTGTGACATGATGCCAATGTCAGGGTATCCGTGATTAGTCTGCTTTACTTTGGAACCAAAGTGATTCCATTTGGTTTGGTGGGTTTGGGTTAGTTTCTTTTCCTTTGCCACATAGCAAGAAGATTTATATTACCTCTCTCTCCTGGAGAAGGTTTAAACATTCAGCCTTCTCTGACCTAGAAAAGAGGAAACTAGTTTTTTCATGACTAAAGTTTCAGACTTTCAGTCAAATAGGTCTCTTGTAAATACGACAGAAGGCGGATGTGAGGAGAGATCACCCCTGAAAGAAAGAAGAGGAGGTGGTCAGATTTCCTCAGAACTAAAAAGAGACTAGGGGAGAGACATTATCTAAACTATTTGAACAGATTGTCCAGCAAGGCGTGGACCTGCTGCCCTGGGATAAAGGTCTCATTTGTGGTCTGATTACTAGAAGATCACAGAGCTGACGGGAGAAAAGAGCCTGGGCCTCTGTCACCAACACCTCCTACAATGACTTTTATCAGCATCTCACCTCTCTGCCCTCAGGAGGGTACCATCCATTCTGTTTGGTGCCCTTCCGATTATCTCATGTAAACAGTCTGCTGCGGGTTGAATCCTGTTCCCAAAAAAGATATGTTGAAGTTCTAACCCCCAGTAGCTGAGAGCGGGAATGTATTTGGAAACAGATCTTTGCAGATGTAATGGAGTTAAGATGAGTTCATTAGGGTGTGTCCTAATCCAACATGACTAGTCTTTACAAGAAGAGGGAAATGTGGATGGAACCATATAGGGAGAATACCATGTGATGACAAAGAATGAGGTGATGCAGCTGCAAACCAAAGAAATCAAGGTTTACCATTGTTACCAGAAGCTGGAAGAGAGGCATGGAATGGAGTCTCCCTCAGAAGGATGCAACTCTGCCAACACCTGGATTTTGGACTTCTAGCCTCCAGAAATGTGAAAGAACAACTTTCTGTTGTTTTGAGCCACCCAGTCTGTGGTACTTTTTACAGCAGCCCTAGGAAACTAACACACAATCCTTCAGAAGGAAGCCTGTTAAGTCAAGAAAAGAAGAGACCCCTAGACACCTAGTCGGGTAGGGGACGGGGAAGCCCCCTGTTTTTGCTGCTATGGTTGCATGATGACCTTCATGGGGTCAAGGTACTTCTGCCTGCATGGGTCTCTTCCTACATAAAAAAATAAAATAAGATAAAACTTATATTTTACAACTGCACCGGTATGAAGATTAATGTATTAAGATCATATATTCAAACATTTTCTTTAACCTAAAAGTTTAGTTTTTTTCCTTCTGATTTTAAAAGAAATTAAAATATTTTCTTGGGCTCCTAGACATATGTGGACTCTGGGCACAGCACTATTATATCTGTTGAATAAGTCAGTCCTGGCTGCTGCAGAACCTGAACTCTTTGAGCTGGGACAGAGGTCAATGACATCACCATACAGTCCACAGTTTTCGTATGTCTTTTTCATAGTTGTCCTTCAAATAGGATTACATGTGGTTAACTACATAGTTAGCATTGTGTGAAGTGTATTTCTGTGTGAAAGGCCCTTAGTGTTGTAATGTGTTAGGCAAAGCTAAGGTTTTGTGTTAGGCAACACCAGGTTTTCAGCAGTGCTAAGTACTACAGAAGCAATATATGGTGAATTGTAGACATGCCACAGATTATTGTTAACAAGCAGAAAGATAAGAAAACTGAAGAAATTGAACCAAACTTTGTCTTAAAACCTTTTAAGCCAAGTTTCCCTAGACAGGGTTCATCTCTTTGATTCGCTCATCAGAAACATTCTTCCTCTCCAGATACCTGTGCAGAACTGAGACTCGAGAATAATGCCCCACAGTGTTTCTGGATGTTCAGCTTCCAATCCTCTGGCAATTTCCACATAAGTGACCTTTTCTAGGTAATGAGGGCACTATCATCACTCAAAGTCTAGTATAACTTAAAGTTCATTCACTTAAGGTTCTTTTTGATGTAATACTAAGTGGATAATTATGAACAGGCTAGGGCTAGGGCTAGGGTTAGGGTTAGGGTTAGGGTTAGGGATAGGTTTCCTATCCTCAATCCAGAAAGAAAAAAGGAATCAGGTCAAATCAATGGCTTCTTCTCCATTAAGACAAATCTGCTTTACAGCATATTATAGGAAGATATCCTTGAGTTAGTTGGACAATGTGTGCATCTGTATAATTTGCCTAAATGCCACTGGGAACGTACAAGGGAAATAGAGAATCCTTCACCTTAAGGACCATACAGTTGTTTGGGAAAAGAGAAAATGCATATGTTTAACAGCTTGAAAATAATGATTTGGTCATTATTATCACATTTATATTCCTGTGATCAGTGAATCAATAAAAAATTGTGTCTAGGAAACACAGAACTGGCAGAGTTTTTTAAGGTGATCTGATGTAACCACTGCGCATGTATCATTTTAGAAAAAAGTCTGGTCTCCTTCCTCCCTAAAAGGCTCCATCCACAGTCATAGCTGGGGACGTCCTCTTCTTGATGCTCAGAAACTGTTTTACATTATATAACTTGGCCATCATCAAGCTGAATGATAATCTATGCTCTTTCGACCAGAGTGAGCATTTTTAGACAAGAGATACTGTCTTATTTTATCATGAATTTCCCAGCATCTAAGCAGAATCTTGCATGTAGTAGACACTCAGAAAAGATTAGATAAACAAATGCATAAAAAGGCATGAATAAGCTCAAATTCCATATTTACATACAAGATCACCAGGATGTTATTTATAATGTTGTATTTAGCCTAAAAAGAGGGGCTTTAGGCAATAGATTTCATAATTGCACCCCTTTAATTGTGGTTCTCAAACTTTAATGGATGTACTAATTGTGTAGGTAGCTTATTTAAACTTCAGTCTCCATCAGAAATTATGATTTCATAGGTATAAGGTGTGAGGCAGGAATCTGCATTTGAACATGGAAGTCCAATGTCTGATAAATAATTTGAGAAACATTATAGTAAACAGTGGGGTTTCCTATGGTGCATCTGACTGAACATCCAGGTTATGATTTATTTTTTAGAAATATACATACTTCCTACAGTGAAATAATGATTACGAGAACATCTCAAAATTTAATTGAGCAAATCATGCTGCAGTACAGTGCTTTTGAAGCTTTAGTGTGCATGTAATTACTGGGGATCTTGTTAAAATGCAGATTCTCACTGAGTCTGAGGTGAACATAGGGTTCTGCATTCTGAAAAGCTCCCAGGTATGACCCTCAAGCTGATGAATTCTCTATTTCCCTTGTATGTTCCCAGTAGCGTTTAGGCAATGGATATAAATGTGTGTGGAGGCTGCTGGCTCCGTGGAACACACTGTTTGAGGAGCAAAGATGTACAGCATCTCTTAGTAAGATGTGATATGTGATACACTAGTCTTGTAAGATACACCTCACCAAAAGTGTTCCTTGGGTGAATAAACATTTTCAGGACTGTATGCTATAGCTTGCTCTTGGAGCTATCATAATACACTGTAATACAATATATTAAAAGTGGTACAAGTCATACAACACATTGCGACAATTTTAAGGTCATAAAGTTTATTTTAACTATTAACTTGCCAGGAAATTGGCGCTGTCTAGTATATGGGACATCTCTTGTCCCACTCACAGCCTCTCAGTCCCACCCCAGCTCCAACAACTGCAACAACTATTTCCTCCTGGCTCTGATTAGCTTCTGTCCCATACACCCTGACAGCACCTAGCCTTGTTCTGGCACCATGTTCCTGCGCATTTCCTGCCCTGGGCATGTGCTGCAAGCCCAAATGCTCCAGCAAGGGACCCCAGTGGAACATCCTTGGCCCATACGCATAGGCAACCCAGGAGTGCAGGGCAGTTATTGCTGTGGGGTCATGCTTGTCCAGAGGGGGATGGATAAAACTTTTCTCCTTTCATCCCAAGGTATATCATTCTCAAACATATTTAACAAGACTCCTCAGAAGGCCCCATGGGGTCAAGCACAGACAACCTGTAGGTGTTGTCAAGTGGGTAACGTATCTTTGCCCCTTTCTCTGTAACTTGGCCCTTTCCCTCACTCCAACCCTCTGGAATCATTTCCCAAATAAACCGGCCTGAAATACATCTAGTCCAGATTTACTTGAGCTGTAAATAAAATATACACCTGATTTCAAAGACTTTGGTATAGAAAAGGATGGAGATGCCTTACTAATAACTTATTATATTGAGTACATGTTGAAAGAATATTTGGAATATATTAAATCGTGATAGTGTGATTTATAGTAGGAAATGTATATTTGGGTCTTCATCCTCATGCTTGTCACAGAGCTCTCAAAACCCTCGGAATTTCCTAAGTGCTAAGAGTGATAAAGGTAAAAAGTGTGACTTTTGTTATTCATAACAAATGCCTTTCGACCACATCTGGAGTTTACGTTAATGAGGTGACCCAGGACAGTCTCCTACGGGGGCTGGTTATCAGGGGAACCAACCAGGTAACTAGAGGGTTGGAAATTTTAACTTCCCTGGCCCCCAACACACCCTCTGAAAGGGGAGAGGGGCTACACATTGAGTTCCATTACCAGTGGCAAAAGATTTAATCAATCATGCCTATGGAATGAAGCCTCCACGTAAGGCTAGTAGTACAGGGTTGAGAGCTTCTGGGTCGCTGAGCACACAGGGGTGCTGGGAGGGTGATGCATCAGGAGGGAAGATGGAAGGCCACACCCTTCCCCCAATACCTGGTCCTTCGCACCTCTTCCATCTGGCTGTTCCTGGATTTTATGATTTTATAATAAACTGATAATCTGGTAAGTAAATACTTTCCATGAGTTCTGTGAGCCATTCTAGCAAATTACTGAACCTGAGCAGAGGGTTTGGGAACCTCTGATCTATAGCCTGTCATCAGAAGCACAGGTGACAACCTGGACTTGTGATTGGCAATTCAGTGCATAGGTGGGGACCAGTCTTGTGGGACTGAGCCCTTAACCTGTGGAGTCTGTGCTAACTCCAGGTAGTTAATAGATTGCAGAATTGCTTCATGCGGGAAAAAGGCACACACAACTGATATCACAAGTATTGAGAGTAAAGGAGAAAATGGAAAAAGAGGGGTTTTTAAATGATTACTTCATCAGTTAAATAAAGTACACTATTAAAATTAAAGTCTTGCCTGGTTGTTTTTACTTTTTTTAAAAACATGGCTACGAGAAATTTACAATTAGATTATGTGGCTCTCATTTATGTTGGTTAGCACTGTCGTCAACTTTGTGGACTATCCTACACCCTTCCAGAAAATTGCCTCTCCCTTTATTTAACTCAAAGGTAATTATTAGGGTGCTTGGAACCAAAGGATCCAACCAGTAAATCTACTAAGAAAACCGATAAAATGAAAAGTTACATAATCATCTCTTATCTCCATTTATGCCCATTCAAGTAGCATTAACCCAGCAATCAGGAAGAACAAAGACAAATCATCACTCACAGTCATTCTCTAGGTCAATGGCCCTCAATTCTGGTTGCAAATTCGACCATGTGAACATCTTTTTCAAATATTCTGATAAGGGGACCTCACTGAAGACCACTTCTGTGCATACGAATAATTTGGGGCTTTTGTTAAAATGCAGATTCTGATTTAGTAGATCCAAAATGTGGCCCAAGATTCTGCTTTTCCAACAAGCTCCCAGGGGATGCTGATGCTACTGGGCCACAAACAACAAATTGAAGAGCAAGGTTTAAAACCGAAGGTATAAACTGGAGTCGAAATTGCCAGAGTTTGCAGTCACAAGAGACATGCATTCTTCTGTGAAGAAGACTGTAAGAATTACAAAGCTAGTCCCATTTCATCCTGGTGCAAACCTCATGGGGGCTTCCTTTTTGCATCCCTGTATTTTGCATACTTGTATCTCTCCACCAATGGGTGACCCTGGACCAGTCACTCAATCTCCCCACGTCTTATTTCCTCTCCTTGAAAACAAAACAGCAGTAGCTATCGAGAGGATTAAAAGGTACTTCATATTTCGCCTTTAGAGTGCCGGTGCTATAGTATACACCCAGTAAAGGTCACTTTGTTTTATTATTATTACTGTTATAGTCAAGTTCAATTCTGTACTTTTTCAGCTATCAAAATTGTGACCCAAAGAAGGAAAATAATTTGCCTAAGGTCACATATTTGGCTTGTAATGAGCTAGCCTGGGTTTCAACCCAGATTTCAAAATCCTAAACTCGCTGCTCATCCCTCCTATTCACTTCTTTGGACGTCTCTGTACTATAGCAGTTGTTGTACTTTACGGTGATTATTACGTTTACTTTTTGTGGTTTAAAATATGTCCCAAAATCTTTTGACACTTTCTTCAAAAGGTGTAGCCTAATCACTGTGTGCAGGCTAGAACCATGACTCACTCCTAATGAACAGATTAAGGCATGAGTCACAGTGCGTGACTTCTGAGATGAAGTCGTAAAAGGCACTGTGGCTGCCATCTTGCTCCCTGTCAGATCACTCCCTTGGGGAGAAGTCAGCTGCCATGGTGGAAGGATTCTCAAGCAGTTGTATGGAGAGGAACTAAGGACTTCTCACCACAGCTGGCAGGGGAGTGAGGTCTTCTGCCAACAGCCACAGATTTTGTCTCAAAGCTATTATTTCTCCCGTACAAGGTTCCACTGTACGTCACACATTCTTCTACTCTTGATTATACAGTGAACAAGTGTACACCAGCCCTTTGGCTCAGGTTCACAGGTCTTCCCTGGAGAAGGGTGTCAGGCCAGTTAAGCTCAGGGTGTCTCTTTCTGATGCCTCTTGGGAGCACTGGGAAGTTCTGGGCTTCAAGAGGAATAAGCAGGGCCCAGCCGTATGGGTGTTCAGAGAGCTCCATGCACAGAGCTCCCTGCCCTGGTGCTGAACAAGGAGAGAGCCACCTTGGAAGTGTCTCCTCCAGCCCCAGTCAAGCCTTCAGATGACGACAGCCCCAGCAGACATCTTAACTAGCACCTCCCGAGAGAGGCAAAGCCAGAACCACCCAGTTAAAATTTCCTGAATTCTTAACCCACAGAAACTATGAGATACTATTTTTTGTTGTTTTAAGCTGCTAAGTATTTGTGTTAACTTGTTGAGCAGCAAGAGATAACTGGTACTTTACTCAGCTGTGTTCTCTAACAGATTGAAAGCATAGGACCTGGAATAGCATGTATTAATCCATTCATTCATTGAATCACTCATTCTTTCTCACATCCATCCATCTACTCATCAAACATTTATTGAGAACCTGCATTTCAGGTGTTGCTCCTACATGCTGGGCATGTAATAGTTGAATGCAAGATAGACCCTCTCCTTACAGAGCTTATAGTCAAGGCAAGGAAAGAGATTACTATTCAGTAAATATCTGATAAATGACTTGAGGTAGAATATAGTGAACACAGTAAAATCTTAGCTAATATTAAATGTTTTAAAGATATGCTAATTTCATTATTTTTAATCACACTGAACCAACTCTCTTTCCAGGTTCAAGACAAGCAAGAAAGCCTACAGCAGAGTCAGAAGCTGGTGAAGCCCAGGGCTTTTGTTTGTTTGCTTTAATCCCCTTGTAAGCTAATACTTAAGCAATGATTATCAAGAGACATAACTACTAAAATATTCAGACCTCTAAAAAATTCAGACCTCACATGCATGCAAATGGAAATATACAAAATCTCTATGGCTGTACATACATTATTTTATAAAGACAAAATTTGATTGAATTTTTATATCTAATTATTAATATACTTAATCCCAGAGAGGAACGAACATCACAAGGAGAAAAATCCACATTGGGGAAAAATACACAGGAAAAATAATGCAGTTTCTTCCACAAATTAATTATCAGAAAAATAAATAAGAAGAGGGAGGGCATATTGATAGATTTAAAAATTGTTTTAACTTATAATATATAGCAATCAATTACAATGTATTGCTTTTATTTAGCTCTCAGTCAAAACAAACTCTTAAAAGGAAAAATAATATGTATTTAAAACATTAATGAAAATTATGAAACCATTAGGAAAACTTGCACACTGAGTATATATTTGATGATGTTTAGGGATTATGATGTTTTGATTAAGTTTTTAAAAAGTCCCTGACATTTAGAGACATCTACTGAAGTTATTACAGGTGAAGTAATATGATATCTGGACTTTGCTTCATTAAAAAAAAAAAAAAAAGGTTCTGAAGAACCTAGGGGTAGGAGAGGAATAAAGACCCACACGTGGAGAATGGACTTGAGGACACGGGGAGGGGGAAGGGTCAGCTGGGATGAAGTGAGAGAGTGGCATGGACATATATACACTACCAAATGTAAAACAGATAGCTAGTGGGAAGCAGCCGCATCGCACAGGGAGATCAGCTCGGTGCTCTGTGACCACCTAGAGGGGTGGGATAGGGAGGGTGGGAGGGAGATGCAATGGGAAGGAGATCTAGGGATATTAAAAGAAAATAATCTACAGGGGACAAGAGTAGAAGCAGGCATATAATAGTAGAGTCTATAGATGACAGGAGTTTGGACGAGGGTGACAGAGCAGTGGAGATGGTGGCAAACTGTAGAAGCAGTAGGATTTCCTGATGGACCAAACGGTCTAAAAGGAAGATACATGTCAAGGATGTTTCCAATAGTTTTGACTTGGGCAATCAAAAGGAAGAGGTTGGCAATAACTGAGATGAGAAAGGCTCTGGATAGAGCAAATTCAACAAGCTTGAGTTGCTTGTTGGGTAACCAAATGGAAGTGTGAAATACAGAATTAGATTTATGCTCCAAAGTTCACGGAAAAAAGTCTAGGCTGAAGACAACGTTCAGGAGTTGCAAGTTTCAGATGTTCTCTGAAGCCTCATGATCAACTCTTGTGAAGAGAGTGAGTGTAGAAAAGAGAACAAGTCCAAAAAAGGCTTTGTTTGTAGATGCAGACATTTTTCAAGTTAAAATGAGAAACACTGTTTTTGTCTGAAAATCATTTTGAAGGACTTTATATAGAAAAATTCCACAAAATTACACTATCAAGAATGATAAAAGTGCCTCCTCTACTTTAAAAACTAATTTCTATTTTTCTCTGCTAAAATGCTTCATGTGTTGAATGTTCTATGACTTCATCATAGGTGAAACTGGCCTATGACCATGGTGTGCTACAGATTTTTTTGATCCAATCTTCTTAGATGGAGTCCAACACTTACCAGCTATATATGGAATACTGTGGCACTATAATTCTCATTAGTGTTATAGAGTCTTTATAATGTCTTAATTCTGTTACATGAAGGCTAATAAAAATTTATTTATTTATATGTTTGGGTGCCACTGAAAATATATACCTTTCCAGTAAATAATAAAACATTAAAAATTAAAAAAAAAAACAAGGTAGAGTGAGGGAGAGGGACAAGAAAGACCGTGGGTTGATAAATTTGGAAGCTCAGTGATGAGTAAGCGGAGTTTCATTAAATACTGTTTTCTGTTTTTGTATGTGTTTGGAATAATAATGGAGAGTTTTGTCTTGTTTTGTTTTAATTGGGAGATTTCAGATAAAACTCCAGGTTTTCAGAGTCTCTTAAAATATCCAAGCATCAGACAAGGAACTGGAGCTGAGAACTGAGACCTCTTCTTTGGATATACCAGGCTGTCTCAAGGTGACTGTGACCCTCACTGCTTCCTATGCATTTGCTGGACCAGCTTCACTCATGTACGTTATGTTCCTGGGCAAACAATGCATTTGATCTCTAGGAAAACTAGACATTTCTGTAGCAGCACCTTGGAAACCAGCTGTGGTTTGGTACTCTAGTGTCAGGAAAAGAAAATGCAGCCCAAGACACAGAACTCAGACACAGGGTTAATCTGATTTCAACCATTTAACCTCTTTCTGAGGTTAATTCAAAAGCTTTATTTTAGAGGAAAGCTCTCTTCTAGGAACCTTCATTTGCAAGACAAAGGACAGAATAAAAATGAACCCCCAGACACCCAAATGGCTGATCTGCTATTTCCTAAAGCTTTTGTAGGAGCTCAAATATAAAATGATACCTTTCCCACTGTTTCTATTACAGATTCACTTAACGTTTTAAAATCTCTTTTTAATCCTTCAGGACTGAAGAAAAGAGATTCCCATTATCATACACAGGGCTCTCAGTACAGGTATCTCTGGCTTTTTCTGTTTCTAGCTTTGCTTCCAATTGTTAGTCAATTATAGGAATAAGTTTTTGATGTTATTAAATGGATGCCATTTTAGATAAAACAGATTTTTCTCTGCTAAAACCACTGGCATTGAGTAAGTGAAAAACAGGAAATAATTGTCCTGTCTCTGCTCTCTACATTAAACTGGGGAAAAAATGCATTGCAAAGACTAAAAGTGACCCCAAAAAAGCATCTCATGGTGGTCATATACCCCCATATAAAAAGGTCATTTAACGATTAAGGTATTTAGTGAAACCAGTTATAAATGCTTTTAAAGAGAAAACTTGGCACTAAGAACATCAGGGTTGAGGTTTACCAATTAACTGACTGTAATAAAGTTTCCTTTCTTGTACTTGTGGATAGTTCTTTTATGTATATGGGGTTTCAATTATGTCCACACTATTATTTATTATTATTAACAACAGTAATAATAACATTAACACATACGCCAGGTACCATTCTAGCCATCTGCATGAATCATCTCATTTAGTTGACATAACAATTTTATAAATTAATTGTTATTAACCCCTCTTCCCCAACATTTTTGCCAGGTAAGAGAACCAAGGTTTTGGGATGTTAAAAACCTTCATAAATTGTAGAGTTAGCCAGGAAGAAACAGGATGAAACCTAAGAATTCTGACTTGACATTCTAAGCATTCTGATAGGCTTGGCCTATATCTACCGCACTATGTTTCTTAAACTAAGTGTCAACCATATGATTCAAGGGATCTGGAAGACCCTTTGCCCACTGACTCTGCTTCTGCAATAGTTTTCCTGACTGTGCAATGTCACAGGGAATTATTTTGTTTTTTGCATCTCCTGGCAGTACTATGGTCTCAAATATCCATAATTTTGCCCAGTAAATTCCCTGCAAAGGGGACTGAGCCTTGAAAGAGGGATGCTGTCCCTCCCCACAAGACTTCCCATCTCCTGCTACAGATGTGGGTTTGCAGGTATAGCTGGAAAGCCCATTGTTTTAAATGCTGAGATCAGAGAAAGGGTTTCCTTTGATAAAGATCCAAGCAGCTAGCTGTAATTTAGAGTATCTTCCTGGGTCCTAGTATTTTGGAGTCAAGTCTGAGAATCCGCAAGCTGCTCAACTACCCAAACAATTGCATCCGATTCCAGACATTTCTCAAACTCCCAAAGCACATCTGAGGAATCTCCTAGAGGTCCCCGGACCCTGTGTAAGAACCCTTCCTCTTATGACTACCCCACATGCAGCATCAAAAAGATGCCAGTCATTTCCAAAAATTCAAAGTGGGCACTAAGCACAGGATCAGGCAAACAGAACTGGTACGAACCCGGCTGTGCCACCTATCAGCTCTATGACCTTGGTCAAGTTCTCTACCAACTCGAATTTCCTCATTTCTAAAGTTGTTTCAACCCTAGTTACTGAGTCATAGTTGTTGGAAGTTTAATTATATTATGTAGTTTAATACGTAACACAGTAAATACTCAATACATGTTATGGAAATGGTGAAGACAGGGTGATACAGATGTTATTATCACTTTGATATGATAAACATTAATAAAACCAAGGAAAGGATAAGGAGTTGTTTCATTTCTGGGGACAGAAAGGTAGGATCTAGCTTAAATGAATAAAGAGGAAACTACTTGCCTTGGAATAAAGGCCTTCATGACAGCAAGAATTCATGAATACTGAAGTTAGTTCTTTAAAGAAATCATTAGATCCTAATAATAAAGACTCACAATTTTGAAGAAGGTCCTTTCAGATTCATTATTTAATCCAATTCTCACAAAAAATTCCTGATAGTCATTATTATCACCTGCATTTTTCAGATAAGAAAGCCTGAGTTAGAGAGAAGTGAGGTGTTTTAGTTAAATGGGTGCTATTATTATGCAGCATAGACAGAATTTGAATCTTATTCATTGGTTTTAAGGTCATGGTGGGGGGAGAGGGAGGGAGGGAAGGAAGAACAAGAAAGGAGAGATGGAGGGAGCGAGAGAAGAAGGCTGGAGGGAGGGAGAACCCCAGAAGAGATCAGAGGGTAAGCCTCCCCAAGCTTTGAAGTCCACTTCTAGCCCTAAAATGAGGTAAAAGCAACTCAGTCCTTCATTTTAAATTGTAGGTATAAACTTGTATTTGAGGGAAACACAAAATCATCATCCAGTAGTTTTTTTCCCCCCTTGCAAATCATTTTCCTTTAACATGATGGTATTTTAATTTTGTTTCCTTTTGTTTGCCTGTTGGAGGGGATGCAAATTTCCAAACAATTGAGTTTCTCATTCAGCAGCTTTCTCCTGGTTGAGGAGAGTTCTCTTAATTAAATGTAAACACATTTGGCAAATCAGTATAATAAGTGTCTAAAGGTCTCCCATAATGATATGAGTTGTCATCGAGTCCCCATCAGTGTTTGCTTTGAATGCAAAGTGATTTCTTTAAAGACCAGGCCCTACACAAAGGATGAGCTTGAATACAATAATCTAACTAGCCCATTCTTGACAGAGACGATAGACAATTACAAATACCAGCTTCCACTGAGGCACCAGGATATTTTGTAGATGCTTCAAAGCCAATTAGCTCTATGACTACTTCTGGATTAGAGATACCTTGTCATAAGAAGAGAGTCCATCCATTGTAAGTGACTCAAATAGAGAGGCCAAAGGATACCTATAGGTGAGTTTACTTATTTTTTTTCTATTTTTTTATTGAAGTATAGTTGATTTACAATGTGGTGCCAATCTCTGCTGTACAGCAAAGTGACTCAGTTATACACATATAGACATTCTTTTTTATACTCTTTTCCATTATGGTTTATCTTAGGAGATTGGGTATAGTTCCATGTGCTGTACAGTAGGACCTTGTTGTTTATCCATTCTAAATGTAATAGTTTGCATCTAACAACCCCCAAACTCCCAGCCCATCCCTCCCCTCCCCACCTCCCCCTTGGCAACCACAAGTCTAATCTCTATGTCTGTGAGTCTATTTCTGTTTTGTAGATAGGGTTCATTTGTGCCATATTTTAGATTCCACATGTAAGTGATATCATATGGTATTTGTCTTTCTCTTTCTGACTTACTTCACTTAGTATGATAATCTCTAGTTGCATCCATGTTGCTGCAAATGGCATTATTTCATTCTTATTTATGGCTGAGTAGTATACCACTATGGGACCTAATCAAACTTATAAGATTTTACACAGCAAAGGAAACCAAAAACAAAATGAAAGACACCCTACAGAATGGGAGACTAAATTTGCAAATGATGTGATTGACAAAGACTTAAATCTCCAAAATATACAAACAGCTCATACAACTCAACAACAAAAAAACAAACAACCCAATGAAAAATGGGCAGAAGACTTTAATTGACATTTCTCCAAAGAAGACATAAAGATGGCCAGTAGGCACATGAAAAGATGCTGAACATCACTAATTATCAAAGAAATGCAGATCAAAACTACACTGAGGTACCACCTCACACCGGTCAGAATGGCCATCATTAAAAAGTCTACAAATAACATATGCTGGAGAGGATGTGGAGAAAAGAGAACCCTCCTACAACACTGTTGGTGGGAATGTAAGTCGGTGCAGCCACTGTGGAAAACAGTATGGAGGTTCCTCAGAAAACTAAAAATAGAATTACCATATGACCCTGCAATCCCTCTCCTGCGCATATATCCAGAAAAAACTATAATTCAAAAACATACATGCACCTCTGTGTTCACAGCAGGACTATTTATAATAACCGAGACATGGAAGCAACCTAAATGCCCATGAACAGGTGAATGGATAAAGAAGAATTCACTTATTTTTTCATTTGCATTCTTATTGTAATTAACAGGCATCATCCACACTAACACTGCTACATCTAGCTACAACACGTGGCAAGGCTGTGCCATCTTTCATTTCCTCGTTACATGGTGGACTTCGGGCTTCAAAAAGATGGTAGTTTACCTTAATTTGAAAGCAGGACAGGAAGAGAGGGAACGTTTTGAACATTTCTTGTACTCCTAATTCTGAAGGGACAGTCGGGCCAAAGACCAAATGTCCTCAGTGTGACAGTCAGTTAATGAGTAAATGGTCTCCTTCCCAATTCTGAAACCTGTCAAACTATGTGCAGTGTCAGTTTGGAGTTAATTTGAAGCCACTGCCAACTACTGTATGTAATTTACTTAGTGCTTTCTGTCTCAAGAAAGGAACAATCCATGGATGAGCTTGAACTTTTTGTAGGGCATCAGCTCATTTAAAACCTTTTCATAAATAATATCAAATTTTCGAGTAAGAGGAAAATATATGCCAAATTTTTCAGGGCACAGCAAACTCAGACAGGAGTTGGTAATTCCGAACTTTTTATTTTAGGCCATGAGGCTACTTTGAGGCAGAGGTGCAGTGACTGGGAACTGGTTAAGTAAAGAGAATGTGAAACAGTGCTTAGGGACCTTGAATTATACCAAATATTGAGAGATTTGCTAACATACTTATTTGAGTCTCTGTGAGTTAGTAAGATAACAGGTATTATCTCTATTTGGGGTATATAATATCTTCTACAGAAATGTTAAAATTACAGGGTAGATCTGTAAAGCCAATAATACCAATAACTAATATTTCTATTAAGGCTTCTGCTGTTTTATATAAACTGTGCCATTTAATCTTTGTAACCACGCTACAGGGTAGGTGCAGACATCGTTTCCATTTGATTGATGGGAAACAGAAGCTCAAAGAGCCAAAGAAACTTGATGAGGGACACACACAGCAGCTGTTAAATGGCAGAGCCAAGAGTCAAGGGAAGGTCACCTGCCCCAGTTATGAGCCTTCTCATCACTGGCCACACTGTCACTAAATCACCTGAGAAATCTCGTTTAAGCTGGACACCCAAGTTGAAATACTTCTGTGCAGCATATTCAACCTATCCAGAGATAATAGTCACATTAGTTCTATCAAGTTGTCTGTCAAGATTTGTTATTCTTAATAAACAGACCCTCTTATATGCCCTGAGATATTCTGCATTGTTTGAAGTTATTTACATAGGTTTTAATGATCAGTAATATTTGTCAAATCTTGAGTCACCTCTTTTTTATCCTTATATTTTCTTCAGATCCTAACACATAGTAGGTGCTAAACAAAAGCTTGTTTAACTTAATTAATTAGAAATACTTCAAGTTAGTGAACGAAAATCAATGTCCCTTCTGCCTTTTCAGGTGTAAAAAAATACATATATATATAGGTGGGTATATGTAATGTTACATTTTTATAAATTATTTTTCTAGTTATGAAAATTAATTTAATGAGGATTTGCAAACTTCTCCTCTGAATATGATTTAGTGTGTCTTCTGTTATTAGTGTTATATGAAACACTGAATAATATGAAGAAGGGGAGAAAGGATATAACAGCCACAAAGACTATTACTATGGCAAAACAATAACTTCTCCTTTGACCTTCCTTGCATCCAGAGAAAAAATGCAAAGACAACTGGATAAGCAATCTCTTTGATCTGGAGGAAGGATGCACATCAACTCATCAAGAAATGATATTAACAGGAATTTATCCAATGGACATTTATGCTGAGTGACACGACAGCTTCTTAGACTATGGTTCATACCAAATAGAGATGTGCTCTTGAAACACTTTCTGGTGATCTAATTGGTGTTACTTTGAAGCTCAGGGTATATACTCAACTTCAGTAAGAATTAATGACCCAATTAGCTTTCTGCCTGTTACCCTAGCTATCTAGAAATTATAAAGGCTACAACATACAGTAGACCAGTGGTTTCTAAATTCCTGGGGAACTCTTTCAAAATAAAGAACCAAGCCCTACTCCTCTGAAATTCAGATTTGTGGATATAATGGATTTGTAGGGCAGGGGAGAGTAGGAGGGTCCCCAAGCATCTATTTCTCCTGATTATAGCATTTCATTTTTCCTTTGAGGAATCCTGCCTGCCTCTCCCGTATCTCAGTGATGTGGTTTGAATGGAATTGACGCTCTACTCTTCATTACATGAGTGGGCACACGGCAGAGGTCTGGCCAGCTAGAGCATTCCTCTCCACTGACCACACTGCCTGGCTGAGCAGTAAGAAAATGAGACTGAGTACTGAGCTCCTTGTTGGAGCTGTTAGGAAACAGACACCCTCTTTATGCTAAGCATAGTGTGAATGTAACAAGTAAGCCTGCTGCTGCCTGTACGCAGAGCCAGCAGAGTGCCAGCAAACACTCTAATGTCATTTTTGGTGCTTCTGGATTTTCCTACATCTGAAATAATCCTGGATTTTTATATTTAAATTGAATTTTGGATACTTGCTATTGCAAGAGTCATAACTAACAATGCCTCATCATCATTTTTTTAAAATCATACAAACAAACCTTTCCAGATGAGTTCAGGATCAGCCAAGTTAGAAAACCACAGCATAACGTATTTTCGAGAAGCACATGTAACATATCTTCAAATATCCAAATTAGCATATATTACTAATGAATATAAGTTCATTCATAAAATGCAATAAGTATTACTGAAAGTTTTGATATGCTTTCAGAACTTTAAAGATGTCAGAATTGGATTATAAGATAAAATTTATTTATCAGACTCTTAACATGTTACATGAGTGCCATAAGTGACTCTGTCCAAGGATGTGGATTTCCTTTACTTGGGTGGAAGTGGAGTCAACCAATGCCTACTTGGCTAGATCTCCTGGGATACTCCCCTCTACCTATGAGGAGAGTCTTTAGGCTTACAAAGAAGCTAGCCCTGAGAGAAACTACTGAGGAAGACTGTAAAGCCCATGGCCCTTCCTGGCAGTGAAAATGAAAACCCACATCTAGCATTTGCTGTTCTACCATGATGTGGAGACTTAGCAAAGGACGTGAACTGCCACCTGGACATCAAGGTCCACAGCCTGTTGGCTGCAGAATGTGGGCCTCCCGGTGTGTACAAGGTCTACAATCATGCTGCTCAGAGTCTAGCGTGCAGCCAAAGTGCAATCTGTAGAGGAGACTGTGCCTGGGGATGGCAAGCAGGGGTCTCTGGTATTCACAACTCCTGTCAGCTGCCTGAAATCTAAGTCCTCTTGTATATTGATTTGTCTGTCCATTGTCTGATGTGCTTTTTAGAGGCATTTTTTAAAAAAAATGGGCATCCAAACTCATTAAGTCCCTAATCCAACAACACAGTACAGTTTGTAAATTAGAGCTTCCTCATTATTTTGAAACACTTGACATGGAAAAAATATGACTGGATTTTAAATCCATTCACATTATCACAATAAACTGAAAAGAGAGAGCTGTTACCATCTTTAAACTTAATTTGGTATAATTTTTAAATGGGTCTAAAATGAATTTAATTCTTTTATTATCTACTTGTGTGAATGGAATAAAATTTCTTGTTAAAGATGCTTATCAAGAATATGAAGAGATCATCATAAAAATGTCTTGATCAGAAATATCATGTAACCATTTCAAGCATTAATCTAGTTCTTAAAAATAGCTTTGTCTTCAAAGGAAAGTTCAAGTTTTTCATTACTAATAAGTTAAACAGATTTTATTTAAAATTTTTACCCTTTCAGTGTTGCACATCTGTCCTATTACTTCTATAATTCTACCCAAAGTTATATAATATTAAAAAAATGAGTATTTTCACCAAGCCTCACTTGTTTCAAACCCTTCCAGTTAATCTCAGTACACTGCAAACATGTAGTTCTTATTTTCATTTTTTACTATTGTAGACAGTCTCTAAGATGGGCCCCAATTAGCCTCATGTCCTATTACTCATTTACTTATTCTCCCATTTTGTCACCTCCTTCATTGCCTATAGCTGCGTGTATAAGCATGGGGTACTGCGTAAATGATGAAGTGGACTTCTAAGGCTGGATCATAAAACTCTATATGGCTTCTGCCTTGAGCCCTTTGGGATCACTTATTCTGGGGGAATCTGGCTACCATGATGTTAAGATGCTCAAGCTTCCCTCTGGAGTGGTGCAGCTAGCAAGGAATTGAAGCTTCTCTCCTACAACCAGTGCTGACTTGCCAGGCCTGTGAATGTACCGTCTAATAAGTGAATCTTCCAACTCCTGCCAGGCCTTCAGCCCTAGCTGACATCTTGACTAAAATCTCATAAGGGACACTGCGTCAGTTAAACAGCTCTAATTATTCCTGACTCACAGAAACTATATGAAATAATAATAAATGTTTATTGTTGCTTTTAGCTGCTACTTTTAAGGGGTAGATTGTTACACAGGAACAGATACATATACCACTTTATTACATCATTATTGTAGTACTACATTACATTAATTACCGCTACAATAGCAATCACCCGGCACTTAACTAAAATTGCAAAATAAAACAAAAATGAAGCACCTGCTTAACAGAGACCTAGACTCAATCACGAGCTCAGTGACTCATTTCTACATATCAGTCTTAGAGTGAGAAAAATTCATATTAGTTTACCAGCAGTATCTCAGATTTTGTATAGTATGATTCTCTGAGGACTACTCAAAAATGTTAGATCATTGTACAGCACTGTAGTGCAAAGAAATGTCTGTCTGTGCAGAACACTGTAACTCTTACTGCCCCTACCATTAGGCTACGGACCATTCTCTTTTTTTTCCCCACATCTCTACACCTCCAAGTGGCTAGAGTGCTCAGGATAAAGTAGGTACTCAATAATAGCCTTTCATTTATGTATCTGAAATACATTTAAGCATCTTACATGTGTGTATTAGTGATTCTTTATGTTTGAACATTATACAATCTGTTAAATGGTGGATAACATAAAAGCTATGATTTAATGATTAACATTATCTACTAGGCACATTAGTTCTAATTTAATTATCAGAGCAAACCTATCATTATTCTGTTTTTACAATGGCGAAACTGAGTCTAATAAAGACTATGCAAACTTTCCCAAACACGAACCTGGAAAGTTGTGGAGTGAGATTAGAAATGAGGCAGGTATGTCAGATTCAGGGCCTGTGCTTCTAATCCAAAAGGTATTAGCCTTTCTTCAGAATTCTTAATAATTCAATGGTCCAGTCAAATTATGTTTTTTCATACTTCTAATTTTTTTTAAACTAAAACAATAGGTATGTAAGGGAGTCTCTCCAATTGTCTGGAATATTGCCCATTAATTAAAAAGGAACATTGAGGCTATAACTTAAGATTATTTCCAACATTAATCAAAAACATATAAGATTAAAATGAATTAAATATCTCAAATAAGTTATTGGTTTGGAGGACTCAGTGCACACTGCAGTACAAATCCGTGCAATGTGAGTCCACATGCCGATGGGACTTTTACCCGCAAGTGGGGTACAATTCGTGCTTATTGCAGAGAAAAGTTTGAGGCAGGGCTATAAACGTGAAAACTAAAGTTTTAAAATAATTATGTTTTTCATTCAAAGAGCTGGTCCAAAGACAAATTAATAAACGAAACTTACATTGAGCACAACTTGTTCAAAAATAAGTTAATTTTAAAGCCCTTAATTCAGGTCTAAAAAGCGAAACCATTCTAGTACTCAATTTATCTGCAACTTATACTTTTTTCAGTTCAATTTAAAAGTTAGTCTTATTATATTTTAAACTCTGAAGCAAGCTGTTCTTCATATATGGGAAGAGCCTATTTGCTGGTTTATAAATAGATATGTTTTTTCATTTGGTCTTAAAAGATCTACAAATAAATTCATAATTAACTAGCTCATCTATAAATTACACATAGATAAAATTAACATGTATGTCCCTCCCTCAAACTACACCATATTCACAGGTACACACATATAGTTTTTATAAAGATTTGCGTGACTATAAAATCTCCAATAGTTTTTTAATGTGTATTATTCTATTTTTTAACTTAATTTTGAGTTATGTTGAAGGCTAGGGTATCCGTTACCACCATCACTTGATTAGAACTTTCTGAAAAAGGCCATTACTGCAATGAGCATTGCATAACTGGTAATGTAATGGGGAATATTACATTATTTCCCATTGTTGGTTCTCTTTCTCTTCCCATTGACATATGCCTTGAAGGACCCCCGTAGTCAGTGTACACATCCCTGCCTGTTAGGCTCCATCATGTGACCTGCTCTGGCCAATGAAATGTGAGCAGAGGTGTCACAGACCATGTTCAAGCAAAAGTTTGGCTTTGTCCCCTGCTTTTCCCACTCCATGAAAACTGCCATGCCAAATAGTGGCCACTACGAAAGCCTGAGTCCCCCAAAAAAGAGAGATGTGGAGGGCTTCCCTGGTGGCGCAGTGGTTGAGAGTCCGCCTGCCGATGCAGGGGACACAGGTTCGTACCCCGGTCCGGGAAGATCCCACATGCCGCGGAGCGGCTGGGCCCGTGAGCCATGGCCACTGAGCCTGTGCGTCCGGAGCCTGTGCTCCGCAACGGGAGAGGCCACAACAGTGAGAGGCCTGCATACAGCAAAAAAAAAAAAAAAAAAAAGAGAGATGTGGAAATACGTCAGTCTATAGCTGCTGGCCTATTTAGAATACACTTGTGGTTGTAAGCCACCAAAATTTGAGGACTGTTCATTAAAGCAGTTGACTGCAATAATCATCTTCCAATAGGACTATTGTGCAACTTAAAGGAGATGATATCTTTGAAGGACAAGAGACAGGACCATGTACTGAATGCAAGAACAAACTATCCCATTTATTTCAGACAATACTACGTGAGGTAGGAATTTGTATTTGTTATACGTATAAGGAAACTGAGGTTCAGAGAAACTAAGTTGCTCCAAACCACAGCGCAAACTAGTGATAGAGATGGAAATTAAACGTAGTTCTAATGAATTCTACTTCTAGCCCATCCTTTTCCTATTATACTTAGGAACTTTAAAATGTGCTTTGTAAAATGTCAAACCCCATATCATTACTTTTGTAGCTATATTCATGGTGATGAAAAATTGTTATGAAAAACTTTAACGTAAGAGAGATCTTGAAAAATATTATGTAAGCCACTCTTCTATGCTCATATAGTGCATAATGAAATCAATGCAGTTTATTATTCAAAGTGCATATTATGTTCTGAAGTTTAATTTGAAAAGGAAATACATCCTTTTTTTCAAATAACATAATCATATTCACTTAAGCTATTAAGCTATTAAGCCAGTTTCTATTAAAAGGAGATAAAATAAATTATCCCTGTAGAAAAGCAACCTAATTCATGGCACCAGACCAAGAAAATGTTAATTGTCCAATACGGCTAATAAAACTAGGTTAAATAAAAAAGAGAGAGAGAATAAAACAGCTATGGAATAATGAATTAACTATGTGCATATTAAAATTTTACTCTTACAGTGAGAAAAAATAATTAAAAACAGGATTCTAAAATTACTGACATATCTGTTTGTTTTTTAATCACAACTTCTTACTCTGTTGAAGGTATATGTATATTTTTTTATTCTGAAGCCATTTCATGTGGCTTTAGACTATTTATAGGCCAGGGAATCAAGTGGACAATTTTCCTTCCAACCTGCCTCCGTGCGTACCTCTTCCCTGGGTCTGTTTGCCATGGATTTTGATTTTGGTGAATAAGAACCTCTCAGCTCCCATAAGGAATCCTTGGCTCAGACTTCTGTTTGCATGAAGCAGGAAATCAGCCACATAAATGAGACAGGAGGTAAGACATAAAGCCTGAAGGGAAGGAAGATACCCTTTGCCTTTGTGACAGGAAATGTGAGGAATGTAACAAATTTGGCTGAGATGACTCTCACTATTAATGGAAGGAGAAAATTTGGTGCATTTTTCTCACCAAAGAGATATCCAATAGTTGTGAGGCTGACCAAGAAAAGCACTTTTTTTTTTAGAAAATAAGGGAGTTTAGGAGCCAATTCACAAATGTAACATTGCCCAGAGAGCCACTGACTGGTATATGGAAAGCTGAAGTTTACTGACATAACAGTCATGCTTTATAAATCACTCTTAAAACCAGACTGTGCACTTATTATGTAATATTTCAGAAATGATTTCCCTCACTTTAGTTCATTAAATAATTCATTTAAAAAATTTTTACTGAAGTATAACGTATGTGCAGAAAAGGACATATGTTGCAAATATGCAGCTAGATGCATTTTTACAAAGAGAGCACAACTATATAACTGGCAGTGAACTTAAGAAGTGGAAAGTTACTAGTGTCCTAGAAGCCTATTTTCGGCTCTTTCTAGACCTGAAAAATTATCATTTGAACTCAAATTTCATTTGTATTAGGGTTTAAATGATATGGAAGAAGTGAGGAAATCTCTCCCCATGGACCCTTGGTTAGACATAATATGTTCCCTAGGTGCTATTCTCTGGCCTTCACCGTAGCCTCTCAAAGTGACTTTCTTTTGGTGTACTCTTCTATGTGTTTTATTTTGATGAAAATTTCTAAATGTTTGCACCATTTTTTTAAAAAATAACTGTTCTATGCAATTTTTATTTCCCTATTTCTTTGATTCCCGATATGACTCAGTCAGATTAAGTAAAGATCTGAACCCAAATCAATTTTACGTGATCCCTTTTTAACAAACATTCTAATAGAGAAACACAAATTGCCACTGTATCTCTTCAGACCTCAACATTCCTCTGGTATGTATCAGAGAGTATAGACTAGGTCATGCTGCTATAACAAAATCAATAACTCATGGTTTAAAGTATGTATTATTAAAATATGGCCTGCAGGCTGGATCTGGCTACTGCCTGCTTTTATAAATAAAGTTTTATTGAAACAGAGCCATGATCATTATTTTTTCTTATTGCCCATGACTGCTTTTGTACTACAATGGCAGAGTTGCACAGCTGTGGCAGAGGCTGTATGACCCACGAAGTCAAAACTATTTACTATCCTGTCTTCTTCAGGGAAACTTTGGTGACCTCTTCTCACAGCAACAAAGTGGTTTTTTTTTTTTTTTTTTTAATCACTATGTTTCATGAAGAACACAGACTGACTGACAGAAACTATGCTCAATGAGGATTCCAGGATGAGAGAATCTCTATCCTTTTACAACGCCAACACGGATTAACCAAAGGGGAAAAGAGCATGGGAAAGTGTACACCAAGTCTTAAATGCATCTCTTTTACTTACTTTTCATTAGACAAAGCAGGTCATGTGACATTGACTGAGGTCAAGATGGTGGGAACTATAACCTGAGTGCTCTGGGTGGGGAGAACCAGAAATAGTAACTGTACATCCTTAAAGAAAATCTCCTTCTAAACAAATAAATACAAAACTCAGCCATCCAGACACATAATTTCACTATAAAAGACCTCAGAAAAATACTATAAGGTATTTTTTAAACAACTACCATATGATCAGGGGCTATGATATTTAAAAAGATATTTTATGTTACTAATCACTGGCCAAGGTCCACAAAAATAAAAATCATACTCAGCAAGAAGTTGTCTTTAAAAAAACTGTGATGTTTTAAAGAAAAAAATTATATGTCCAGGATAAATGTCCTACTAGTGTCCTTTGAAGTTTCCTTTACGATTTTCAACAGAAAAAAAAAAAAAAAAAAGAACTTTAGCTTTTTGTTTCAAGTACTGGGATATTACGGCAATTTAATTACTCATTGGGTCAATTTAAGGAAGTAGTGTCTCCATCCTGTGGACTCTTAGTATATTCTTAACAAATTTTATTTAGGATGACAAACATTTTTTCATTTACACAGAAGCAGGTAGAAAACATGAGAGTAAGAAAATTGCTTGGGCTTCCCTGGTGGTGCAGTGGCTGAGAGTCCGCCTGCCGATACAGGGGACACGGGTTCGTGCCCCAGTCCGGGAAGATCCCACATGCCGTGGAGCGGCTGGGCCTGTGAGCCATGGCTGCTGGGCCTGAGCGTCCGGAGCCTGTGCTCCACAACGGGAGAGGCCACAACAGTGAGAGGCCCGTGTATCGCAAAAAAAAAAAAAAAAGGAAAATTGCTTCCCCTATCCCTGTAAACATGCTCATGTCTCCTTTACCAGAAAAACAAAACCACATTCCTCCCCTATCACATCCCTGCATTTGGTCTCCGTTCATGCTGCTCCTTGACCATCCAGGTCTCTGGAAGAGTAATTTACATAACTACCCAGCCCAACAGTCTTTTCCCAGTCAGAGAAAATAAAATATTACTCAGAAATATTTTACCTTGAAAATGCCTCTTTTCACGGACTCCAATGGCCCCATATTTTCCCCCTTTTTTCTTCTACCTCAAAATAATTCTTTCTACATATCGTATTAAACTCTTTTTACGTAATCACATTTACTAAGATGTCACTCACCAAATTTCCACTAACAATGTTATTTTCTATTCTTGACTACCTAGTCACTCTTTGGCAGCTGCCATCACTATGCAACTGACTCCCAAATCTACAACTTCAAGCCTCAACCCATTTCCAAATTATCACCTCCCAGCAAGTAACAGAAAATGAATTCATTGCTTCCTCCCTCAATCTTCCTCCTTGATGACTTTCTTCCTTGTGTCAGGGTATAACACAGATCACCAGCTTCAAAGCCTTTATTCCTGCATCTCCTTCTCTATCTAAAACATCACTAAACCCTGTCAGCTGAAGAACCATAATTTCCTGTTTTGTCCCCACTGCCAACATCTTTTTCAGACCAACATAATTGCTAACCTTGAACACTACAATACGCTCCTGGCTGGTTTCTCCACATACATTGTCTACACCACCAAGTTGTCCTTTGTGACACTAGATTACTTGTTCCAACATGCTATTCTTTTCAAGTCAAAACCATTTGACTACCAACCACAGTACAAACCATCCAGCTAGGCATCTAAGGCTTCCCTCTAACTCCTTTCAAGACCACTGACCTGACACATGCCATATATTTTAGGACACGTATTAGCTATAAAGTGGCCAGTCTTTATTAATGTCTCTGATTTTATACTTCCTTGCCTCTTCTCAATCTGTTCACACTCCTGGGAATGCCCTCCCCTGATACTAACCATGTCATTAAGCTCCAAGGCTTGTATCATTATGTGACCTGCTCCTTTTTGATACCCCACCAAGGCTCTCTGTCTGCTTCCTCATCCTTAGATCGCTCTTCTATCTTTCCCTGTTCTGATCTGTGTTCCAGGACGCTGACCTCATTACACAGCCTCCCACATCGGCTGAGTTTGCGTTGCCTTTGGCCAATAGGGTGGAGCAGCAACTCTCTGGGAAGAGAGAGAGTTGGAGGTATTTCTTCCTGACTCTCTCCTTGTTTGAGGCCACGTTCTCTGGCAGTTGTTGCTTTTCTTGATGACTCCAGCTCCTGTGGAGGACATCTCCTCCACGCCTCCACCCCTTACCTGGCTTCAGAAAACTGTTTCCTCTCCTGGTCCCTTTAGGGCTGATAGCTTCCTGTGTTTGCTACTTCTTCTGCACCTTTAACATCCCTTGTTAGTTCCGCTGAACCTATCCAGACCTCTAAAAATAGTTCCTTCATTAAAGTTTTTTGAATTATCTGAATTGGATTCTGTTCCCTGTTGGCAGCCTTACTGATATGAAGCACTGACATAACCCACTTATGAGCCCCCAAAGGCAATTTCTTCCTGCTTTGGTGACCTCTGGCCAGTTCTGCATTGCATTTCAGTTATTTGTATATGGGAAGCATCTCTACCATTTGACTGTAGGTGGTTTCAGGTTAAATACTTATCTTTGCAGACTCCAAATAATCCATGTACTATCTGGCATGCATGGAGACTCAATAAATACTTGTTTAATTGAGTTTACTGAATAGTAGTAAATTATGTAAAAGAACACACAGCATAATGGACAAGGCAGGGAAGGAATATTAAGACCAATTTTTTTTTTTTTTTTTTACAAATGCCCATTTTCAAAACTATCATGCATCTCAATTTGTAGCTACGCCCCTAATCTCCCACTACTTCTGTCTTTCCACTTCTGCCTTTGTTCAGGAGACAGTACCTCCTCTCCACTTTCCTGTTTCCATCTCTCTGAACCCTCTTTCAGTTTTCCCTTAAATGGCAAAATTAAGGAAACAAAATATTTATTAACATGTCTGTGTTATACTCTAGTAACTTTAAAACAGGGATAATAATAGTAACTTTTAAATGTCTTGGATGCCTGCTATTTGGGAGAAAAATGAGCAAAAAAAAAAAGTTTCTTTTTTCTAGGTAATTCTTAATTACAATCTTCCATTCCAGAATTAATAAACCTTAAAAAATAAAATGATGGCCATTTTTGGACCCCCCTGGAAGAGTCCATGAAATTGTGCCATTAGATTTATTTGCTCACTTGCTTTTTTTATTTTCTTCTCATGAAACTTTTAAATATCAAGAAAGCAATGGACTAAAACATATGGCTAGAGAACCAGCATCATTCAGAGGTTTTGGCAAAATAACCATCAAATCCAGAATCCCACCACCTGCCTTCTGTTTTCATGGAATTCAAGATAAAAGAGGAAGTTGGGGGCTTCCCTGGTGGCGCATTGGTTGGGAGTCCGCCCGCCAATGCAGGGGACACGGGTTCGTGCCGCGGTCCGGGAAGATCCCATATGCCACGGAGCGGCTGGGCCTGTGAGCCATGGCTGCTAAGCCTACACGTCCGGAGCCTGTGCTCCGCAATGGGGGAGGCCACGACAATGAGAGGCCCGCGTACCGCAAAAAAAAAAAAAAAAAGAGGAAGTTGGGAAGGGCTGCCTGTATCTAGCTACCAAGAAGTCCAAGGGATGCCCCCTGCTAGCATAAACGATTAACAGTTCTGTTAGATACCGTGAGGAATATAGGTAATCGAAGGAATATAGGTAATCAGAGAGGAAACGAAGGAATATAGGTAATCAGAGAGGAAATGGAGAGTCAGCTGGCATCGTGTGTTCTTGGACGTCACAGAAAAAGAGCAACTTAGGGATGAGAATCTCTGAAGATAAATGGAAGCAACTGCTATTCACATTTCTGAATGTTTCGTCAGTGTTCCAGGAGAAGACTCATTAGCACTTATGAGTCTTCCTCTTTCATTCTGGAATCTATATTTCTGGTCATGAATTCCAAGATAACATTAGCTCTTCTCGCAGCTCTGTTACACTGATGATTCATACTGAGTGAATGATCAATTAAGACCCTAGCGTCCTTCTAACCAATGACACTCCTCAAGTCATATGAGCTAGCAACTCTTTGAACACAAAGTACGGAACTTTTCCTTATCCACATCCGCTCCTAGTTTCTTAGGTTTGGTCAATTCCCCTTACGATACTTTTTGGTTTTAGATATCTTATATATTTGTCATCATGGTTGTTAACAGTGGTATGATCCAGAATAAGAATTTGGAAAAAGGAAGAGAGGTGCTGACAGGAGGAAGGAAGTCTGAGATAAACATAGGTTTTCCACTCATTTATCGTAGCCAGGAACACAGCAGTGAAAACTACAGAATAAGGAATAAAATACTGGGTCCTTCCCCTAACCAGCTATGTCACCACAGGCAATTCACTTCACCCTAATGGCTCTGAGTTTTCTCTGCGAGTACAGTAGCCTTTTAAAAATTCCATATGTTGTGGACTTACTATTCTATGTTGATCTAAGTGCTGTTAAAAGCATGAGCCAATGCGGTAAAGTATATGAAGTGCATGAAATGATAAAAGTATATTATTTCTTTTGGACCAAAGAATAAGCTTCCAAACTGCTTTCGGAACATATAAATACCTTCAAATGGTATTTCCAAATGTGTATGCCACTGACTGTTACTTCTAAAAGCTTTGTGTAAATGGGTTATCTTGTGAATTTACTTTGAGAAATGTGGTACATTCTACTCCAGCCCACGCCCACTTAGAGAGCTTCAGAGTATATCTGCATTCTGAAGGATTTAAGAAACCCCTTCCTAAACAAAGTGGATTTCGGTTAAACTACCATTAAAGAAATGATAAGAATTCTCCAGATATACGCCCAGGACTGGGATTGCTGGATCATATAGTAGCTCTATTTTTACTTTTTTAACAAATCTCCATACTATTCTCCATAGTGGCTGCTCCAATTTCCATTCCCACCAACAGTGTAGGAGGGTTCCCTTTTCTCCACACCCTCTCTAACATTTATTGTTTGTATTTTTTTTGAGGATGGCCATTCTGACGGATGTGAGGCGATACCTCATTGTGGTTTTGACTTGCATTTCTCTAATAATTGGCGACGGTTATCAAAAGAGAAAAGTGGGTAGGAGTGATAAATTAGGAGGTTGGGATTAACATATACACACTACTATATATAAAATAGATAATCGATAAGGGCCTACTGTATAGTACAGGGAACTCTAATATTCTGAAATAAGCTATATGTGAAAAGAATCAGAAAAAGAATAGATATATGTGTATGTATAACTGAATCATTTTGCTGTGCAACTAAAACTAACAAAACATTGTAAAATATACTCCGATATAAAATAATTTTTTTTTAAAATGATAGGAAATCAGGAGCTTTATTTGGCAATAACATCTATTAATATCTCAAGGATCAACTTGAGTTTTTGGGAAACATTGCCTTAGGAACATTTATTTACATGGCCTAACAACAGTCCTACCTTTGGTGTGTGTGGGGTGAAGACATTGCCAAATTCCATGATAATTTGCAATTCAAAAGATAGAAAATGTAACTAAGTTCTAATTTGAACTTAGAGTCCAAATGGCAAAGTTGGCACAGTAGGAGAATGTGCTGTTTGGAAGATTTGCAAATGAAAATTTTAAGACCTCAGTCTCTAGCACGGTTATGCGAAATGGGAAAAAGATATAAAACATTATAAAGTTGTAGTATGGAAAAAAAGAGAAAATACAGTAGGTATATTTTACACTGTATACCTGAGCTAGAGCTGAGAAGTGCTGATTCTTTAAGCTTTTAGAGACTCATTAGGAGACTCAGTCAGTAGGAAAATAAACACAGTGCTTTAAGAAAGATAATACCCTCAGTGATTGAACAGAATTCTTGGAGAACACTGGGTCCATCTGGTGCCTGCTGGAACTCCTGATGGCCACCCCATAGGTCCAGCTGTTAATTCCTGAAAGAGTGGTCCATGTTGACCTACAGAAGCTGGAATTACTGCAGCTCCCCTAAGTGCCAGACTTATTCTCAGGGCCAATTCATGCAGGGAAGGACTCTAACTCTATGGGCCTTTAAGGATACATTGTTCTCCTGAAAGGGAGCAACAGTACCAAGGAGATGATCTCCACCTTCATCATCAACAACCTGGCCCAGACCACTGTCAGGTCTTCCCTGCACCATGTCCATAGCCATCTTCCAGTCTCTCTGTTTCCAGAAATCTTCCTGCATTGGGCCCTTAATACTCCACTCTTCATATAGCAGCCAATGTCATATTTTAAATATGGTAATCTGATCATGCCACTTCCCCGTCAACATCTCTCTACCGGCCTCCCACTGAATTAGGAAATAGTGGTTACAACTAACTAGCATGATCTAGCCTGGACTGGCTCTCAAACTTTACCTCGATGCACTTCCACTCCTCTCCTCTCTGCTCCTTGAACACCTGAAGCTCACTCAAGTTTCAGCTCAACTGGCTGGTTCTTAGAGAAGTCTTCCCTGCCCACCTTGTTTAATGTAGTGTCAGCTACTGTTCATAAATTTATCAAATTGGAATTTCTTTGTAGCAATGACAAGCTCTAAAACTATTTTCTTTTTACTATTTGTTTGTTGTCAGTCTCCACTACCACTAGAATGTTAGTGCTCTAAATGCAGGGAAATCGTCTGCATTTTTCACCTGGAACTCATCTCTCTTCCTACCACATAATGAGCGCTCAGTAGGCACTTATCCATAAGGCAGGAAGGAGAGCTAGAAGGGAGGAGGGGGAAAGGCAAATAGTGAGGGAGGTAAAAGAAAAGGGAATGGAATGGAAAGGGAAGAGAGGGAAAACAAACTAGAAAAGACAGGGTTTAAGAGGGAAGGGTAGGACACAAAACTGTATCTTAGTAGGTGAAGAATTAACTGAGTAACAGAGGCCAGGATCAAATATTGGAAAAAGACATCATTTAGTCATTTATTAATTCATTTAGCATTTATTAAGTGCTTACTAAGTAACAGGAACTATGCTAAGAATTGAAGGTATGGAGATGAAAAGTGTAATACTTCTAGTCCAGAAGCTCACTCACTCACTCATGAGAGAGAGAAAAAAAGTGAATGACAGGGCTTCCCTGGTGGCGCAGTGGTTGAGAGTCCGCCTGCCGATGCAGGGGACACGGGTTCGTGCCCCGATCCCGGAGGATCCCACATGCCGCGGAGCGGCTGGGCCCGCGAGCCATGGCCGCGGAGCCTGTGTGTCCGGAGCCTGTGCTCCGCAACGGGGGAGGCCACAGCAGTGAGAGGCCCGCGTACAGCAAAAAAAAAAAAAAAAAAAAAAAAAGTGAATGACAGGGGGCTGATGGGTGCTAAGATAGAAATATGAAAAGAACGGCCATGAAACTTGAAAGAGGATCTCTTACCCTCACACATAGGTGAAGCCAGGGCAGGTTTCCTGGAAAAATGGCATTCTAATGAACAAGCAGACATTGGTCATGTAAAAAACGGCAAGAGGCTATTCCAGACAGAGGGCTCAGAGGAGAAGAAGCAAAGAGAGCTTAGAAAATCATCATGGTTAATTCCATGACCATGAGATAACTAGTCAGGTGTGAGGCAGAGGCCAGGTATGAACCTCAAGAGGGTGACCATAAAAAGCTAGGAAAACAAGGAGTCAGTTTCGGGAACAAAATTACTGCTTATGGTGGAATTACTGGAGTCTTGAAAGCCCTTAACTAGATGAATTTGAGTCTTGATAACATCTCTGGGGAGGGTCTTCTCACACATTTTTTTAGAAAAATATTAAGGTACCATATATATCTTTATAATTTACCCCTTTGGAGTCAAGCCCATTCCCAGAGTTGACACATACATGCTCTTGCTGCACACAGACAGAAGGGCTTCTGCCAGTACCTGCATCCCTTTCTTTCCACTTCAGCACCAACAGCTGTGCAATAGTGGAAAGAGAAATGAAACTCAGTGGGCAAGTAGGGATCCACATCCACAGTCTACCTTCTGGGAGCCATGTGACACAGGTCAAGTCATGTAACCCCTCAGTTTCTCCATCTATAAGACAGGACCCATAGGGCTTACCGACAAACACGTTGTAGGGATTGATTAAACAACATGACACTTGTGAAGTGGTTTGGAAACATATGCTGAAAATGTGATGAAAGACAGAAACACAGGGAGTTGTGGGCCTTGGCTCCAGCTGTGGTCCCAGCCTCTGTGATCTGTCTGAAGCTGAAGAAAAAGGTGGGGAATTGAAAGGGGCTGCTTCTCTTCTCTAAACAGACACACAGACTGTTTGGCACATGCAGACGCATCATGATACAATACGCGAAGTCAGCAGCCTACTTCCTAGGTCCCAATGGGAAAAGGCTTAATTCTACTCCAGAAAGAGCTTCTCAACAGTCTATGACCTTACTTTTCTTGCACTTTATTTTCTGCCAAACTCTGACCTCATAACCGTCATCAGGATAAGACAGTGTACCCGAAGGGTTGTTTGACAATTTCCCTCCATAATGGCTAAAAAAAAAACATTCAGGGTGACTGCCTTATCCAGAAGAACATTTGTATCACCAAAAAATGGATGTAGACATGTTCACAGTGGGTGTGGGATGGATGTGGGGGAATGAAAGGAGATTCATGAAGAAAAAAGTTAATTTCTGCAGTATAGATATGGCAACTTCTGCTACGATTACTATAAAATACCTGGCAATTAATCACTAATGAAAATAGGTTACTGAAGAAATCAGTAAATGCTGAAGGAATGAAGTCTGTCTACTCCTTAATAAGGACTGTCACTGTAACACACCGGCTCTTAAAAGATTTAAGATACATATGAGACAGCAGGATTATTAATGACAGAGACTTTAATTGCACTGATGAAATATTATTCCTTCTCCCCAACTCTTGTGTACTCTGCTTTTTGTCATGACACAGGTCTAACTGATGGAATTAATAATAATAATAATAATAAAGTTACATTCATTGAGCTCTTGGATTTATAATTCACCTTCTTAATCACAAGGCAGTACTGTCCCCAAGACAAGGTGCTAATGCACTGATGTCTATTTTAGCAGAACTAGAGATAATGTCTTAAAGATTGTCTAAAACTCCTCAAGTACCAAATGTGGCAGAGAAACAAGAGAAATATTTCTGAGCAGGTGAGCTTTGATTTGTCCTCAGGTTATTCCATGAAGGTGTCCACCTGTCACTTTCCTATGCTTGGTAGAAACTCTTTGTTCTATGATAAGAGAGGAAAACAAACCATGCAAGGATTATTTTGGTAGTTTTATGGATTAAATGAGACAGTCTTTTTAGTAAAATCTATCATTTTTTGGCACTCAGAAAACTGGAAACTAAAAAAAAAATCATTTGAGAGTAGAACTGTAGAAAAAGTTTAACTCATTTAAGTCTACAAACAAGAATTCTGTAAAAAGTGGGTTCTTCCACGATGCTTAACTAGTAAATGAACTGCATTTTTCAATGTCAAACCAGAAAACAGAAATATTCCACAATAATTTACCAGTTTGTAACGCTCTGTCAAAACATGAAACTTTGTTTTTTGGAATAAACCTTGAGCTCATTTTATGTACGAGAATTACGCTAAACAATGAGGCCCTCAGTAAACACCTAATTCACACAGGGTCATAGATATGTCCCTTTATTACTCTTGACCAATCAACTTTCTGAAACCATTAAGCAGAGTAAACCCTTCTTTCTACACAATCCATAAAGATTCCTAACCACAGAAACCCTAGAAATTTTCCTCACTGGGTTTATGTCAGTTCCTGCTCTACCCCCAGCATGGTAATGCCAGATCTAATCTTTCTGAAAGTATTATCCTGAAAATGAATTATTCAGTTTATCATTTTTCCATTTTTATTTATGAATTAACTTGGCAAGTTTTCTTCCTGAATATTCTTGGATACTCAGAGATATGTGTCACTTTTTAGTGGTTTGAGTTTGTGCCTACATTTTCTAGCCTATTGCCTTTCCAATTCTTCATTTTTGCATATTCAGTGCAAAGAATCAACAAAAGAAGAATTTCTAAAGGAAAAGTAGAGAGGAATTGATAATTAGAAATAATTAAAGAATAATTCTGCTCATGAATTTTTTTCAAAAGGGAAAGTAAACAATTCCATTTCTGAGTATTTACTCTAGGAAAATGAAAAAGTGTATTGATACAAAATCCTGTATATGAATGTTCCTAATAGCTTTATGTGTAACATCCCCAAACTAGAAACAACCCAAATGCTCTTCACGGGTGAAGGAATAAACAAACTGTGGTGTATCCTTAAATGGAATACTACTCAGCAATAAAACAGTAAGCTAGAAATGCACACAACTTGGATTAATCTCAAAGGCATTATGCTGAGTGAAAAATGCCAGTTTCCTACTGTATGCTTCCACTGATATGACATTCTCAAAAGGACAAAATTTTTTATAGTGATGCAGACAGATCAGTGGTTGCTCGAGGTGAGCAGCTGGAGAAGAATCTGACTATAAAGGGATGGCATGAGGGAGGGTTTTTCTGCAGGGTAATGCAGCTGTTTTGTATCCTGACTGTAGTGCTGTTTCCATGGATCTATACATGTGTTAAATTCAAAGAACTATACACCAAAGTCAGTTACATGGTACCATAATTTAAAAGGTAAAATTAAAAGAAAACTATGACCATACCAAGTCTTGGCAAGACGGTACAACCACTTTGGAACCCAGTTTGTCAGTTTCTTAGAAAGTTAGGCATAGACCTACCATATGACCTATTCATTCATTCCTAGTTATGTATTTAACTGAAAGAAAACACACGTCCACACAGACTTTTAATTTTGTCGAGTAAAAGGAGCCAGAAAAAGGGGTATATACTGTATGATTCATTTATATAAATTTCTAGGAATTGCAAACGAATGTGAAATGGCAGAAGGGAGATCAGTGGTTTCCTGGGATGGGAGGAGAAAGGGGCAGAGGTGGGATTATGAAGGAGCATGAGGAAATTGGGGGAATAGGTGATAGGTATGTTCATTACCTTGGTTGTCATGATGTTTTTACAGGTGTATATGTATGTCAACATTATAAAAACTTTCAGTTTAAATCTGTGTAGTTTACTGTATGCCAATTATACTTCCATAAAACTGCTTAAAAAATAAATGAATAGGGCTTCCCTGGTGGCGCAGTGGTTGAGAGTCCGCCTGCCGATGCAGGGGACACGGGTTCGTGCCCCGGTCTGGGAGGATCCCACATACCGCGGAGCGACTGGGCCCGTGAGCCATGGCCGCTGGGCCTGCGCGTCCGGAGCCTGTGCTCCGCAATGGGAGGGGCCACGGCAGTGAGAGGCCCGCGTACCGCAAAAAAAAATAAAAATAAAAAAAAAAAATAAATGAATAGATTTCCTTTGTAGTGGTGAAAGAAAAAAAAGTGAAATTATAGACAAAATTGTGTCTTATAATTGGTTTCTACATGCTACATTCTATTTTCTCCCCACTGACTTTCTTGTACCATGTATCCTGACAGATCAAAATATAATTTCAATAGAAAACACACAGTCCTCTCCTGCAGGCTAGAAAGTCCAGAATCAGAAGCTATCAATTTGAGGGTGATCAAGTGACCAGAGAATCATGTGTGAGGGGGACGACTTCCCTCCATTAAGGAGAATGATAGTGCACTGAGTAATTACCCTGCAGTGCAATTTTTACACCCGAGATGGACCAACATCAGCCTCCAGAAATAGACAATTATCTATAAAAAGAACCAAGGACTTCTGGAGCCTCATTTAAATAATTTTGGGCAGGGATGGGGAGATTCCATTGTCTTCTTCTAAGGCCCTTGTTCACCTTCAACAGAGAAGGTGCTGGAGAAGAAGACCCACAGCAAAAAAAGAAAAGCACAAAAATTGTGGTGAATTACATAATATGCCTAAATTTAGACTGTGCATATAACTACATTAGAGTCTTAAAGCCAAAATATTTTCCCTTAAAAGAACACGTCTGAATTATAGATGAATCACACATTTATAATTTAAATATCAAAAATATGGAAACTTGGGGCTTCCCTGGTGGCGCAGTGGTTGAGAGTCCGCCTGCCGATGCAGGGGACACGGGTTCGTGCCCCGGTCCGGGAAGATCCCACATGCCGCGGAGCGGCAGGGCCCGTGAGCCATGGCCGCTGAGCCTGTGCATCCGGAGCCTGTGCTCCGCAACGGGAGAGGCCACAACAGTGAGAGGCCCACGTACCGCAAAAAAAAAAAAAAAAGGAAACCAGAAGTCAGTTGGGTCCTAACATCCTTCAGAGTTTTGGTGAAACTTTAGCTGAATTCCATTCCATGACCTCCACAAATTCTTGCCAAGACTCCTGTTTTCACCTCTGTATCTGTTCCGTTTAACTTAGTTCTGCCGCAAGGCAAGATAAAGTTTAGTTCATTCACAACTTTGCATCAAGGAAAAATCCCTTCCTAAGATAGTGTTTTGTAACTTCAATAATTTCACCAGCTTACATTGGATGTGTCATGAAGAGGGGTCATCTCCTCCGATCTATAGCCTTTTACTACCTCTCCAGCTTCAAATTTTTTCTCTACACGTTCTCTCATTTCTTTTCTGGTGTAATAAGCAATTTCTTTTTTATTTTTCCAGTAGGGAAACTCACTCAGAACCTAGTAAGTTTTCCTAACCTGTCTTTCTAATAGGAATTTGTGAACAAGTGGCTAAGAGAATACTGAACATGCCATTACACCTATACTGGGGTGAGTGCTTGCTTACCACACGGTATTTAAAGCATTTAGTCACATACACGTGTGAGATGTATATCACTTAATATCCTTATAGTTAAGCAATGGTAGCCCTTACATAAGGAGAACTGCTCTCTTTTAAAATCACAAGTTAGCCCAAATATTTGGACCTCACCAAGGTAGAGCTGCAGATCCAAGTTTCCCAAGTGTGAAACAGACAAGAAGACTTGCCACTCAATTTTTTCTTTCAGTATAAGGATTTGTTGGGAAGACAAAGAAGGGATTGGTGCCATATACTGGTAGGGATACATGAGTGACATTTGTCTTATCTTAGGAGAACACAACCAGAAAGGATCATAAAGATTATTTAACCATGAGTTCCTAACCTGAACTCAGAAAACTGATTTGTGATGAGCTTCAAAAAATACACAAATACTACCTTTCCCCTGAAATTGTATACAACATTTTGTGTATGTGTGCTTCTCTGGAAAGAAGATAGTTTTCATCATATTCTCTAAGGGTTTGTAACCTCCAATAGTATTAAGTATAATTGAATTAACCATTAATACTATGATCTGATTACTCAGGTAAGAATTTTATTTGCTTTTCCTTCCCAAAGTTTCTTGTTCATTAGAACTCAAACAAACAAATAAATGACACATTTGAAGTAGAGGATAGCAAAATATACTTCATTTAAACATGTGGCCCTACAGATCATTAATTCTGAAATCCTAGAAGCTGGATGGTAAACAAAAGAAGCCTTGTTGAGATCTGAGACTGTTTCAACCAGATTTAGTAATTATGTCTCATTCCTGTGTCTTTATAAAGTGGGATATGTAATCTCTCACAGAACCACATGCTTAATATGCTTGCTGTGGTCAAGATCACTTTATCCCTCGTGTTCTCTCTAAAAGTTCATAAAAACTCATAATTAGAGATGGGGACACACATAAGGGAATGTCTTTTAAAACTGTAGATCATGGGTTTCCCTGGTGGCGCAGTGGTTGAGAGTCCACCTGCCAATGCAGGGGACATGGGTTCGTGCCCCGGTCCGGCAGGATCCCACGTGCCGCGGAGTGGCTGGGCCCATGGGCCATGGCCGCTGAGCCTGCGCGTCTGGAGCCTGTGCTCCGCAAAGTGAGAGGCCACAACAGTGAGAGGTCCGCGTACCGCAAAAAAACAAAACAAAACCCTGTAGATCATGAGCTTCCCTGGTAGCGCAGTGGTTAAGAATCTGCCTGTCAATGCAGGGGACACGGGTTCAAGCCCTGGCCCAGGAAGATCCCACATGCCACAGAGCAACTAAGCCTGTGTGCCACAACTACTGAAGCCCACGCACCTAGAGCCCATGCTTCTCAACAAGAGAAGCCGTGACAATAAGCCCGCACACAGCAAGGAAGACCCAACACAGCCAAAAATAAACAAAACAAAACTGTGGATCATGGCTCATTAGTGGATTATGAAACCTATTTTATAGCCAGATTATCCAGCCTTAAAAACAAGTAATCCAAAAACTAAACTAAGATACTTTAAAACAAATATATTAATGTAGAATAGAAAATATGAGAGAACATCCTTTATAGGAAGGATAAACACTGCTTTTTAAACTTTGGTTTTGCAGGTACATGTATGTGTACACCAGCATGTGTCTTTAGTGGGTCATGAAACAAAATGTCTTATGGAGAGCTGCGGTCAAAGAAACGTGGAAGCCCTGGTTTTGTCTAATTCCTAGACATAACCGACAAGGAAATGGAGGCCTAAAGAGGTGAACTGATTTTCCAAATCTTACACAGCTAGAAAATGAGAAAACTGGAAATCAAGTTGAAATGCGCAACAGTTTTCTTGAAAATCTCTTACTAGACGTCTTTCCAAAACGAACTACAGTCGGAGGTGTTTCCTTGAGACCTTCGGCAGCGGGATTTGAGATCTTCTGGTAGACCTGACTGTGACCATGTCTCTCTTCTTCTCAAACCACAAGTACAGTTTCTACCGCCTCGTTTTCTGCTCACAATTTTTTACTGAGAAACAGAAGAAATCAAGAGATTCTCCATGCATTACGCCATTGCAGCTACTCACCTACATGCATTTATAGCCCTAAACTATGTGTTTCAGCAGATGTACTGCCTTTGCCCCTAATGCCAACCCCTCTTTGTGTGTTATATCCTGCCCCCCTTGCTTGTTCAAAATTCCTCTACTAAAACTGTCTCCATTTTCTCCTGCATCCTGATTATCTGCCTCTCCTGGATCAAACACATCAATATACAAGCACACTCTAGTATTTCCCATGTGTCCCCAAAGCACCATCTATCCCACCTCTCCTTCTGCCATGACATCAGCAAAACTCCTTGAATAACTTCTCTATGCAATTCCCAATTTATTGCCTCTTCTTTTCTAAAACAGTGCAGTTCAATCAGGTTTCCACTCCTATCTTCCACTCCTCCAAAAAGCTCTTGTCATGGTCACAAAATGCTTCACTGTGATACATCTGACGCCCCCCTCCCCCTTCTTGATGGGGCTACAGCTCTTAACATAGTTGGTCACTTTCTCATCCTTAAAATAACTCTTTTACTTGGTTTCCAAGACACCGCTTTCTCTTTGTTCTCTTCCTACTTCATAGAAGACGCTTTTCAGTATCCTTCACTGGTTCCCCCTCAACCAATAGACCAGACTGTTAAAAGGTGGTGTCCAGGGCTCAGTGCTCGGACATCTTCTATCTTCAACCCGCACTCATCTCTTGATAATCTCAACAGTTGCATTCTCCAGGCATCAAATGCCATCTTTAGGCTGGCAGCTGCCAAACTGATATCCTCATTTTTAATCTTCAGAATGCTTTCACTCAATTGCCTATTCAACATCTCCAGTAGCATGACTAGAAAATAAAACATCTGAAATTTTTTACCACACTGAGCTCCTGATCTTTCTGCAGATGCTAACTTCAATTCCACCACCCACCCTGCAAACATGCTAGTCATATCATTTTCCTACCTTTGCAAATAACCGTCTTGCTTGCTGTTCACAGTTAAAACTTTATAGTCACGCTTGCTCCTCTTTTACATTCATGGTTCACATCCTCTCCATCAGTAAACTCTGTTGACCTTATATTAAACACATGTCAAGAATCCAATCACTTCACTTCAAAGTTAAAGTTTGTGCACTGTCATATAAGATCTTACTGTAGGAGTCACGTAACTGCCTTCCCTGCAATCCCCCTCATATAGTCTTGTTGTAAACACATCAGCCTACTGGCTCATGCCCAACTCTGACCAAATTCCTCCAATAGCTTCCCCTCTCATCAATCAACCAGCCTTTAGAATGGCTGCTAAGCCTCCATAGGATTTACCTCTTTGACTTCACCTCCTTTTACACTTCCTTTGCTCACTCACTTCAACCACATCTGATGCCTTGTAATTCCTAGAACATTCTAGGGACATTCCCACCTCAGGGTCCTTGCACCTGCTATTCTCTCTGCGTAGCAGTTCCTTTCCCAGTCGGATGACTCACTTTCACTTTCTTCCTATCTGGCTCAAATATCATCAGATCACTGAAATCTGTCTCGATCACCATATGTAATATGAAAGCCTCATTCGTCCTCCTGTATCTTGCTTTATTTGCTTTTAAGCACTTACCGCCACCTGATATATTTTGTGTGTATTATTTTTTATTGTCTATTTTCCCCAGTGGCATGCAAGCTCCTTGTGAGCAGGGATTTTGCCTGATCATTTCACTTCCGTAAGCTCAGTGCTACAAAGGAGCACAGTGCACAGTAGGTGCACAATGAAGAGTTACTCGTTTTTTGAACGAGTGCTATTTGAAAAAGTAATAAAAGTAATACAACCACCGCAGTAAAAACGCAAAGCATTTGTATGTACCACAATAGCATCTGCATAACGTCATTTTTGTCTTGCCACCCCTCTTTATGGTTGATGTACATTATATTCCGTTTTACAGAGGAGGAAAGTAAGGCTCCAAGTGCCAGGGAAACTGGCAGAAACCAAAAACTGGCAAAATCATCCTCTGGCTCTACTTCCAGTTCCAGCTCCCCCTGAAATGCTCCATAAATATACTGCCTTGTTGCAGACACCTAGACTTGTTACTGAGGTCCCCCCTCAAGAAGTGACTTGCTGTCCAACTGCAAGCAGTATGATTTGCTAACAGCCTTGTTGTTGGCTTCACTAGGATCCCCCTCAGCTTTTGAGCTGGGTTCAAGCTATCTGGGGCACCAATGACTGCACAAGGGGGTGGCACAAGGACCTAGCCATTTCTGCTGGGCATAAGATGCTTCTAAACAACTGCCTTTGCTCCAGGGCTGCTCACGGGCCTGACACAGACTTTCTCAGCTCTAAGCCGCAGTCTAGTGGCTCCACGTGCCCACACCTGCCTCCTCTCTGTTACTCTCACAGGTTCCTCTGTAACAGACCTTCTGCACTGTCTTCATCTCAGCATCCACCTCCTGAAAATCCAAACCAGCACACGCCAACAGATGAGACCCTTGGCACCCTAGGGATGGAACTGGATGTGCAGGTGAAGGACCTCATCAGATATGCTTACTGACAGGGGATTCTGAGGCACAGCCAGGATGGAGAACCACTGTATGTCTCCCTGGACCCCACACCGGCCATCGAGATAGTGCGCTGACATCACACATTCTACACAGGACACAGGAGTTTTTCTTTCATATTTGTTCTACATCAGTATCAAACAATGTCCATTCTAACTGATTACATCGCTAAAATACCACCCCCGCCACCCAAAACAGTATCTCTCCTTCAGGAAGACCCCAAAAATGACAGTTTATAATGTATAGTTACATAAATTCATTTCAATTTCTGTAAAAAAGTGAGAAGACATATTTACCTAACGAGAGAGTCATCTAATTACAGGAAATCAAGGAGAGCTTATTATGGTTTAGCATATGAACAATGCCTATGGAGATTACTAGCATTGGTTGAAAGCCAGTAAAATCCCCCAGTCACTGTGCTACAACACACTCACTTACCTGATATTATTTAATCAATTCTAATTATCATTATAATTTTGCAAGCTCTTATTATCATTCCTCCTTATGGGTGAGACATCTGAAGTTGGAAGAGGTTAAGTTTCACTGCCAAGGATCACCTACGTTATAAACAGCAAAGCCAACACTGACACCCCAGATCGTCACACTAAAACTCTTGCTGTGGCTACAACATCTAGGCTTCGTATATTTTGTTTATTAGCAATTACAGAAACTACTTTCGCTGATCAGCTACTGCCACTGTTTCCATATCCGACTTTAAAAAATGTCACCTTCCTCTTTGACAAAGTTTGGAACTTTCTAACAGATGCACGGATTTATCATATATATTGAAGTTTAAAAAGGTTTCAATTTTAAAGGTGTCTTTGCAGAGTGAGGATAGAAAGATAGGGAAATGGTTGTACAAACTCATTTTTAACTAGTTTTTAAAGTCAAGCATGGTTGATTTACAATATTGTATTAGTTTCAGGTGTACAAACTCTTGACTGAATCCAATCTAATGAGCAATCTTTGGAAAGTTCACCAGTTGGTAAAATCTGGCTCTGCCCTCTTAGAATACATATTCATTGCAAGGAATGCAAACTGCAAAAATACAGCACATTCCATTTATAGCTGGAACCCCCAGAAAATTCCCCAGCTTAGAAGGTCTCTGTGTTACTAGTCCAACCTTGCATCCTTACATCTCCTATTTAAGGTTATTCTATTTTGATCTGCAAAAGAGAACAGCCAGTTATGAAGGAAGATTATTATATTGTCACAACTCTTTCACCTCCTGCCTACTCTAATTATGTGGTCTGATACAGAAGGAGATTAAACGACGCCATGGAAATACATAAATTCTAGAAGCATAAACAATTCCATGAATCTAGCTAGTACTGGTGGAATCACAGTAAATTCTTATCACCATCACAAGCACCTGGGCTGGGGGAAAACCTAAAGGGCACTTAATACAACCACCAATGATATCAGTATTCCCTCTAAGACATTCCTTCAAAATAATTCTCCTCCCAGGTTCGAAAATCTTTCAGATCGCCTTGGTGCAAATGATAGCGTTTGTTGACACAGATCATTAAAGAGTCTTTCTTTTCAGTGTGGAGAGGGTTTATCAACTCGAGTGTGACCTGTTAGTGCAAATGCTAAAAAGTTGCTCAGCTTCCTTCCCCAGCCTGTCTGTTATCAGCAGACCCTTCCACTGATGCAAGCAGAACAGTGCTCACTTATTCTCTCCAGAAAGCACCAGAAAGTGGTTGTCCACAGGAAGAAATTGGGTTGAGGACGATGAAAGGCAGCCTAAGATTTTAGGTTTAAAACGGATCTTCTAGCGCCTACTTGAGCTGTCAGGTACAGATCAGAAGTGGAAGTGAAACGTGCTGCGGATAAAATGAAAAGCGAGAAGGTGCTGTCTGTAAACCGAAGTCATCAGGTCAAAGAGAACCAGAATTGTGCTCAAGTAGCTTCCTACTGTCCCCTCTGTGCTTCAGTCACACTAGCTTTCAATCAGCTACTCTCAAGTGGCAAGTGGCATGCGCCCTCCCACCCGGGGTCTTAGACATGGGGTTCCCACTGTCGGGACCTTTCTTCAGCTCTCTCTCCACCAGGCAACACCTACCTGTATCCCTCTGATTTCAGCCAAAAATCCCACTTTGCCAATGAAGCCTTCTTTATTCATTTATTTTTATTTCATTTATTTATTTTTGGCTGCGTTGGGTCTTCATTGCTGCATACGGGCTCTCTCTAGTTGCAGTGAGCGGGGGCTACTCTTCATTGCAGTGCGCAGGCTTCGCATCGCGGTGGCTTCTCTTGTTGCAGAGCACAGGCTCTAGGCACACAGGCTTCAGTAGTTGTGGCACGCAGGCTCAGTAGTTGTGGCTCGCAGGCTCTAGAGCGCAGGCTCAGTAGTTGTGGCACACGGGCTTAGTTGTTCCGCAACATGTGGGATATCCCCGGACCGGGAATCGAACCTGCGTCCCCTGCACTGGCAGGCAGATTCTTATCTACTGCACCACCAGGGAAGCCCAATGAAGGCTTCTTTAAACACACACATTCCACCCTCATGTTTCAGAGCTAGAAATAAAAGCTCACTTACATTTCCTTTATAGCTCTTACTGTTTGTGCTTGTACCTGTGTATAGTAATTTGATTTATACTGGTCTCCTTCATTAAACAATGAAGTGCACAAAAGTAGAAACAGAGTCTGTTTACTCATTCATCTCCCCAGTTCCTAGCATATAGTAGATGCTCAATAAACATCAGCTGAATGAATAAATAAATCAGTGGAACATGTTAAAATAGGTAACATCTCTCCCTCCAAATATTTCCTTTGCCCTCATGTCATCATGTATGAAGTCCCTCCCCACATTAGCAAAGCATCCTTTTCTAATAATACACGGCATTTAACTTAATTTTAATATTATGACTTTGACTATTACATGAAATATCTGAAAATCTAAAGATAAATATTAAAAATAATTTGATCACTGTAAATAATAATTATATGTAAATGTATATTTTTAGACAAACATAGTACATATAGATAGACAACACAAAGATCATATTATAGAAAGAATTTCATAATATTTTTATTAAATTAATATTCACAAAATCTTCCCAAGTCAATGTAGATGGACATCATGATTTCTAATGACTGAATGGTATTCCATTGTAGGAATTCAGTTAACTAATTTCCCTTTCTGGACTCTTGGCTTTTATAAAATGGAATTAACTTCATACAATAGGATACTATGCAACTATTAGAAATGTTCCCTTTTCTTGGACTAAGTTTTATAAAATGATATTAATTCCATATAATGGAATATTAAGCAACAATTAGAAATGCAATTGACATTTTGATTGCATAAAATTTATCATACTACTGCCTTTAAACAAAAAGAAATGTTTATGGATATATACCTCTTGAGGGATCACTTTGGTAGTTATCCAATGACACTCAATGTGAATTAATTTATCAGCTCACTTCACTCAATGCCACCTAGATAAGAGTTAGTTCATAATTGAACTAGGGTATTTATGAGACCAAGGGTAAAGGGAGATTGAAAATAATTTTGGAGGAGAGAGGAGGGATGAAGTTTACATTCACTGGGGGTGATGCTGATTTAAAGAAAATATGTCAACATCATGTGTTTTCATGTGGGTCTTGAAGAAGAGGCTAAAAAAATGAACAATAAACTTTCCTTGCTTCACAATTCTCATAGGAAAGGTTCTAAATTAGAAAAAGTAAAATTAGAAACCAGATTAATGTCTTTTATGTATATTAACTGAGAAGATCTTTACAGAAACCTTACAAAGGAGGTATAGCAGGCTTTATCATTGCCATTTTTAAGATAAATTAAATGAGGCTGAAAAAATGTGCTGTATATACACATAATGGAATATTATTCAGCCTCAGAAAAGAAGGAAACCCTGCCATTTGCAACAACATGGATGAACCTGGAGGGCATTATGCTACGTGAAATAAGCCAGGCACAGAAAGACCAATACTGCATGATCTCATTTATATTTGGAATTTAAAATAGTCAAACTCATAAAAACAGAGAACAGAATGATAATCACCAAGGGCTGAGGTAAATGGGGGAAATGGGGAGACGTTGGTCAAAGGGCACAAACTTCTAGTTATAAGATGAATAAGTTCTGCAGATATAATACACTGCATGGTGACTATAGCTAATATAATGTATTGTATACTTGAAATCTGCTGAGAGTATATCTTAAGTATTCTCACCATAAAAAGAAAAATAAAAAGGCAACCATGTGAAGTAATAGATACATTAATTAGTTTGATTTTAATGATCATTTCCCAATTATCTATACATCAAAACACCACATTGTACACCTTAAATATAATAATTCTAACATGTCAATTATATCTCAACAAAGCGGGAGAAAATTAAATGAGGGACAGCTGAAGTAACATTAAAACTCTAGCCTGTGACGGACATTAAAACCTCACATCTATGACTAGAGAGTTTTTTCATAAATGTGTCTCAAAACTTCTTTAAAGTTGTCTGAAAACGTGAAAGGGCTTGAAACAGAAAAGACATTGAGATTTTAAACAATCATGTTAGGCACCTAGAAAATTAAAAAAGAAGGGGCTTTAGCAGGATTGAGAAAGCCACAGAAGGGGTGAAATTCTTGCAGTGTTTAGGGTCCAGTCCTTCTCTGACTCACAACTGATGGCTGATAACCATTTGCACATGTTTTTTTTTTGGTTTTTGCTTTGTTTTTTGTTTTCATCTGCACCTGGAACCAAATTCATCATGGTTCTTTCTCACCAGCTCATCCTCCAGACTTCTTGGTATCTGAAAGCAATGTCATCAGCTTTCTCTCTGTCTCCCAGGTATCCTTACTCTTGGTGAGTTGTCGTGACACAGTTCAATTAGACACATGGTGTTGAGTGACTCCTGTATGCCAAACATGGAGCTTGGGCTCTGACCTCAAGGAGTACCCAAACTGGCTAGTGAAGGTCAGGGTAGAAAGTGCCATGGTGCTTCTCTGGTACTCAGATTCCCCTAGATGATGAATTGTTCAGAAGCATAAAGTTGGGCCAGAGTGGTGGCAATTAAAGTACAAAATGAAGGCCAGATAAAACAGATGTTTGGGAGAAAGCATCTGTGGTACCCAGTGCATAATCCAACATAGGGTCAAAGAAAAGGAAAAAGTGAATCAAAATTGACATTGCGGTAGGGAGAATGATGATGGTGTTGCCACCAGGTTCCAAGAAGTCTGGAGAAGCAGCCTATGTAAAAGAACCATAATGAGTTTGATTTTCAACTGATGCAAAAGCAGAAAAAAAAATTTGCAAACAGCCATCAGACAGAGACCAGGACTCAGGAGAGGGAAGTGATAGAAACAAATCTTTTAGGATTATTAACATATAGAACACAGTTGAAGATGGGAAATTTGTTGATTTTGGAAGGACAAGCAGAGAGATGAAGACTGAACCATATATGTATATTTAAGAGAAGCTTTCATTCACTAAAAGAAAGGTACAGATTTGGATTGAAGACTGAACCTTAAGACACGTCCTTGCTATGTGTTAGTAGTAGTCAGCAAGGAAGGGACCAGATATTTTGGAGAAGCAGAACCAGTCACCATGCAAAGCAAGAGGAAGTTTGAAGAGGAGGAGGCGCTTAGCAGTGTCAAAAGCTACCAAGAGGTTTTTAAATTTGGTGTTTAAGAGGCTATTGCTGACCTTGAGAAGAGCAGTTTCATTTGAGCATTGCATAAGGAAGTGGGTGCAGGGCTGGTACGTCAGTGATGACAACAGGGAAGCAGGAATTGTTGAAGGTCTTGTTCAAATTAAGTGATGAAATGAAAGTGTGGTTGCTTGAAGGAACTGAAGTGTCAGAAACAAATGTTTATCAAATAGAGGAAACCCCAACAGAACTTCAGCTTGGCAAAATCTGCTGTACACAATGGAATTTTTTTTAAATGTATGCTTTCTAATTCATACTGAGAGTACTCTTTTTTTTTTTTTTTTTTTTTTTTGCGGTACGCGGGCCTCTCACTGTTGTGGCCTCTCCCGTTGTGGAGCACAGGCTCCGGACGCGCAGGCTCAGCGGCCATGGCTCATGGGCCCAGCCACTCCGCGGCATGTGGGATCTTCCCAGACCGGGGCACGAACCCATGTCCCCTGCATCGGCAGGCGGACTCTCAACCACTGCGCCACCAGGGAAGCCCTGAGAGTACTCTTGATATTAGTGTTCATTTCATCAAAATTAGGATGCCATCCATGTAAATCAAACCATTCTCTTACATAAGAAATGAAAAAAATTCTACCAATTAAACTATGGCCCTCATCAATTGTAAGCTATTCCCTGATTTTAGGAACGCCAAAATATGTCTGTGGATGAAATTTAGGACTACCACTTTTATTTTCCAGTTTATGTTGGTTTAAATCATTAGCAGGGATATATATTTTTTGTGCAGTAGTCTACCCATACATTCTTGTGTTCCTACCCATCCAGAAACATCTGGATTCTGGCAACACTATTACACATGTTGTTTTTAATTACAAAGTAGGTACTTGGGGTTGCTGAGCTCAAAAAAGCTAAATATCTGTCGGTAAAAGTTCTTAAGAACCTTCAACTTCTGAGTTTTCCACATGGTCCTATTTTGGCAAATAACTGACTTCTCTCGTGGCAAAATTGCAGAATTTTATGTTTATGCTGAAGCAGCAGTTATGCCACTTCGCAGAACTCTGGCCACCTGAAAAACACCCCCGAAGAAAATAAGGACTTCCAAAGTCTTAATAGACTCTTTTTAATCTTATTTATAAAAGCTGCAATTACACACTGCAGAGGAAGGAACTGAACATGGATCCTTTGGCAGTTTTCTAGAGATGAAGGCAGTTTTCCCCCTTCATTTAACCTTGAAGTATATGTCCTCACAATCACTTCGTGATTGATAATAGCTGGAGAGAAATAAGCAGCTTACATTTTAAAAAGTAAAATAACTACTGTAGGGCTTCCCTGGTGGCACAGTGGTTGAGAGTCCGTCTGCCGATGCAGGGGACGCAGGTTCGTGCCCCGGTCTGGGAAGATCCCACACGCCACGGAGCAGCTGGGCCCGTGAGCCATGGCCTGTGAGCCTGCGCGTCCGGAGTCTGTGCTCTGCGACGGGAGAGGCCACAACAGTGAGAGGCCCGCGTACCACAAAAAAAAAAAAAAAAAAAGATTACTGTATTCATTTTTCTTTTCTTTTTTTTTTTTTTTTAAAAAAAGAAGAAATCCTCTCCCCTTTATTCTCCTATCAGGTTGTTAGTTTTCTTAGTGAAACCTGAAACTACCTCCTTCACTGCTTTGGGAAGGTAATTCATGCTGCATGATGGCACAGTTGTTAAGGGCAAGAATTCCAGGCAGTTCTGGGTTTGAATTGTGGTCGTGGCACCACCAGTTGTGTGGACCTAGTCAAATTACTTGTGCTCCTGGAACTTTTCCAGGTTAAAACTCTTTGCACTTGCATTAAATGGGTCAACTGGATGAGAATAAGTATATGTCATCATTACTAGTCATTAAGAGTTTTGTCTTCATAAACTATTGAAGGATGTTTCAATATATTCATGTTTCTCAGGTTTTGGAGGAGGAAGACGACGAAGGATGGATGGGCTGGATGGGACGGACATGGAAGCAGAGAAGAGAAGGTGTGACTGATGGAGGGTAAGAGGGCACATTTCCAGTCACTGGGGAGGTCCACTGAGACACTGGTGTGAGACCAGTCCGAATACTTGTGCGTTTTTCTCAAGCCACATTCTACTGTGTAGGTTCAGGGCTTTAACCAGTGGAGAGTTGGAATGGGGCTGTCAGGTAGGTGGAGCAGATGAAAAAGGGGCAAAGGAGTTAAAGGTATGCACAAGGGAGTGAATATGAGGAGAGTTGTAGCAATTAAACTGGGGAAGGAGGAATTGATATGAATGGGGTTATTAGGGTTATTTGTGTGATATGGGAAGACAGGGGGGAGCTGTGAGAACATGGGATGCTGGCAACTGAGATTTGAGAAATGGTCCTCCTACCCATGATGACAGGTACATCCAAAACAATGAATGTCTCAAGTCTGGTGGAAGAGAAGATCACCTAATGTTCAGAGGCCAAGGAACTGAGAGAATGGGATCTGGGCAGATGAGCTATGGGACTTTTCAAATCTCCAAAAATAATGACAAGAATAGTGACAGAAAAATAGGAGGCTGCAAGCAAAAGCATTCAGGAAATGAGGAGAAATGAATGAGATTTAATAGATGATTATGACGGCCAGGATAGTACAGTTTGTTGGCACATACTTCATACAAGCTGAGGCTTTGGTTTTTTGTTGTTGTTTCATTTTTGTTTTTTTTTTTTTTTAATTAGGAGAAATGTCTTAGAAGCAGCACTGGGGGAGAAAGAGAATGACAATCTAGTCTCTAAGCTCTACAACAGAGAGTTGTCCTTCTCTGAGGAGACAGTAAGGAAAGCTGTGTCATCAGGGGAAGTCAGTTTTTTATTCAAGCCAGAAGATAAAGGAAACATTAAAGGAAAATACTGAAGATTGGGAATTTTGGTAATGACAGACTATATATTCTAAAGGATACACAGAAACTATTTGGGGAGTGAGGGATTGGAAAGAGACAGGAGATTAGATCAGATCAAGAGATGTAAGAGGTTATGGGGATAAAAATTAGTATTTAAATATCTTGAGTGCTTGGACTTTTGGTTAGTTACAGAGTAAAATGGGAATAAAAGCATGATGAGATTAATCCTGCTGGTCTTCTGGGGGAAGACAAGTGGTGAAAACAGAGAGATGGAGAGACGCCGACTGCACTGGTGGGGAGTACTGGTTATACACCATACTGGTGGGCTTTCAAAATGCTAAATGGAGGTGGGGTCATGGCTAGGGAAGGGGAAGTCTACATCGACTTGGACAACAGAATTTGGGGGGGGGGTGATTTATTAAATCCAAGAGAGTAAAATATATCAAAAAGAGTGGAGGTCGGGAATCAGACAATGTGAAGAAGTCAGGGAGAGAGGAGGCATTGATTGGGGGCGGGCTGTCCCTGAGTCATTGCCTGGTGGTGAACACTCTTTAAAAGACAGAGCTGGGGGGTAGAGGTTTACCTAATGCAGCGCTGGAATTAATTAGTTGAGGTAAAATATGTTTAGGAACATAGGAGTCTATCACTCAGAAGTGTGGAAAAAAATTAATCTCCCAGTAGAGACACTGCATTTTACACTTGCCATAAGGAAGATGAGTATTGATGGGGTCTGTATGATCATGGGCTGATGATCCATAACACATATAGTCATAAAGATAAATGGGTTCTAAATGGATCTGGTGACAGATTCTATTTACACTTCTGGCACTTCTTATTAAAATGACTACAAACTCATTTCAGGGATATATGTTCTTTGCAATTAAAGATGAAAACCAGGCCCCTTAATGAGCCTGTATAGGGTAATACATCGTCTAGTATTAGCATCATGCTATTGCCACTTTTCAGGAAGCACTGTTTGCGAGAGTCTTTCAGTAATTTTACAGATAATCATGAAGTGTAATGTAATCATGGGAAAGCATTTACAGGAAAACTTCATTTATTTGGCATGATTGGGAAATAACTGTTCCTACCTTATTATTTTAGATAACTCAAACATCCCCCTGGAGAATCCAAAATTAAAAGAAAAAATCTGTTTTCAATGAACTTCTTTTACAATTTGTTGTTTCTTTAAATACAGTAAAAGAACATAATTTAATCCTTTCTTGACTACTTAGACTAAGCAGGCTAGAGTCATATCTGAAAGCTAGGTAACCAAGGCCAAGATATTTAACTTCTCTCAACTTTCCTTTTCTCTTCTATAAAATCAATACCAATTCTATAGGGTCATTATGAGAATTTAATGAGATAATGCAAAGAGAGCTTAGCTCCATTTCTGTCACACAGAACACAATCAAGGGTACCTATGATTACCAGTAGCCTCATCAGATCAGCACCTTAATTAGTAACATCAAAATTTGCCTCCACCCCAATCAAATGATGGCATCAGATCATATGACCTTCGACAAAATGACCCTAGACTACTGAGGTTTTGAATTACAGTTCCATGTTTTTCAGTATCTTCACTCTTTGCTGCAGTGTGTGTGCCTATACACAACTGCATTAATTTTTCTCTTCAACCACTGGATTTTCTGTTTCTAATATATTCTGGTATAACAAACTTGATAGCTGAATTTACTAGGCCTGTGCAGACTAAGTATAAAATTAATTTTGAATGAGAGCCAGAGGGACTCTGTCATAAGGAAAGTCATGGATATTAGTGTATGAAATTGGTGACATCCATGTTGGTTATTGAGAAACATTTCTTGAATTTAATTCACCCCAGCTTTTCAAATATTTGTCAGGCATCTGTTATAGAAAGTCTAGATCACTGTCATAGCCTTTTATTTCATGATCAAATGCATTAGAGCACTTAATATGTTCAAGATGTGCTGCTGTACTAGGTATCAGCAATGCAAAAGTAATGAGTTAAGTCCTACTTTTAATTAGGGAGGCTGACCAGAATCCTTACCATTGTAATGTCTTAAGATTGGTACAGAGGATCAGGCTTAAGTTATCTTACCTAGACCTGAGTTTTCTAGGGGAAATGATATTTAACTTGGTTAAGTCAGAGTTACACAAATAAATGAAGAGAAAGGCAGGGACACTGGGAGTGTAAAGGTCCAGAGGTAATAAAGAACTTGGAAAAGTTGATGACCTGAATAAAGCTCACTGTAGTCGAAACATAAAATGGAACCAGAGGACAATACTGAGTTGTAATGCTGAGTATGTACATTAAGCAGGGACACACACGGATATGTGTAAACCATAGTAATGATTTTGGTTTTTTTCCCAAGGATTATGAAGGGCTGTTTAAAGGTTTAATCTGTGAAGTGACATACTCAGGCTTATGCTGACTATATCATGTTTCAAAGCTCATTTTATGTTAACCGCAGATAATGGATGGAAGGTACAAGTCAAGGGATGGGGGACAGTGAGCATGCTGCCCAGTGGTCCGGGGGGAAGACTGCAGTGACCCGCACTAGAACATGGGCAATACAAATGGTAGAGATTTTCACGAGGGAAAAACTGTAGGACTTGAAGACCAATAGAATAAAGGGAGTGAAAGAGAGGTAGGTGTCAAGGCTGACTTTCTGTGTTGCCCAACTTCACAGATGGTGGTACAATTTACTTAACAAAGGAATACTGACAAGGGACCACATTTGAAAAAGAAGGTCGAGAACTGAGACTCAAAACTTGGCAAATTTGGGGTACCTTTGAACTATGTAGTTATCCCCTGGGAAGGGACCAAAAGGTGCCCCAACTCTCCTCCTTCAAAGATTCATTACTGTGTGTATTCCAACCTCTTATGCTGTTCCATCAGTCAAAAGTCCTGATAGTATGTCCCAGCAAGGCCACTTCTAAATTTTTACCAAGAGGAAATGAAAGTATATCATCCACACAAAGACCTGGAGACAAATATTCCTAACAGATTTACTTATAAAAGACAAGACTGGAAACAACCCAAATGCCCATCAGGAAGTGCAAAGTTAAATTGTGGTATATTCTTGTAGTGGAATACTATTCAGCGATAAATAAATAAAAGAATAAATGGAGTAAGCTATTGATATGTTCAACGACATGAATGAATCTCAAAATCATTATGCTGATTAAAATAACCCAGACCAAGAAAAAAAAAAGCCTGATGCCATTTTTATACAATTCTAGAAAATGTAAACTAATATATAGTGAGTAAAGCATAGAGAGAAGAAAGAATTGCAAAGCTGCACAAGAAAACATTGGGAATTATAACATATTTGGTATTTTGATTGGGATGATGGGTCTGTGGGTCTACGCATATATTAAAACTCACAGTATTTAGTATACTTTAAATATGAACAATGTATCATGTGTAAATTTTACCTCAATAAAGTTATTAAAAAGTCAAACTGTTACCCCTGATCACCTGCTTCCAACCAGGTGAGCTCTCATTCCCTGTTCTATGTCCCATCAGAACAACTTGTTTGATAATTAGCAGCATACCTGTTTGCTCCTTCTCTCCCTATGGATTTCCAGCTGGGCGCCAAAAGAGATTAAGCCCCTTTTGTTCCATGTGTCTCTTACAAACCTAACACAGTGAATGAAAGGATGAAGCATTGGTAGTCTCACTCATGCTAGTAAATATCTGAGAATGAACATCTTTTCCTATCAAATCAGGTCCTCTGAGGACAGGGCAATAGAGGATGGATCAATGGTGGATTCTAGGAAAGGTGTCTGCTTACTGTGCTCTGGTATGCAAGTGAGGGACAGGAGGGTAAACAGGAGAGGGAGTGAGATAGTTAGGAAACAATGCTTTAACTTGAGACACATGTAGAAACCAGTAAAGAAAAATCTACATGGAGGTGGAACACAATATAAAAACTATCCCATTTAATTTATGCTACCTATGAGACACCAAAGAACAATGCTTACATTTTAGGAATGGTGTTGGAAGTGCAAATTGAGAGGGAGATTTTGTGCATATGTTAGATGCAGCCCTCAGGGAACACCCATTCTGGAATGAAGCGATGTCACATCACTTTGGGGTTTCACTGTCATTCAGCTTCACTCTGAGCTCACTGCCCTCAGGAAGCTAGCAGGTTAGACGCTTTAATTGAGAAGGGAAAGCTTTGAGTCCTGGGAGATATTCCTGTAGCTGAGAGTTTAATTTTAACTAAATGGAAACGGCTCATGAAATAAAAGCAAGATTGAGCCTTTATGCAACATTTTAGGATTGTACATGGCGGCAGTCCCAAGATGAAAACCAGGGTCCAAAGGTAATCTTAAAAAGATGACTTTAGGGTCACTTAAAACATCTGAAATGACCTACCATGGTAAATAAAATCCTAATGGGCAAATCCTTGTGCTGTATCTATACATACAAATGGAAAGTTAAATACTTATCTAGCTGTTTTTAGATGTTCAGTTTTATGCAAACTTGATGTTATTCTCAACGGCATTTTTGTAAGGCCCTCATTGCATACCATTTTAATTAAATTTTTATTTATTTAGCTACTGTGTTCACTGCCACGGAGCTGTAAATTATAATTTAAGATATAATCATTTCCTGATTTCAAGGATTAGCCTCTCCCTGTGCTACTTAAATAATACTTAAATACTTAAATAATATGATAGAAATTCTGTGATTCAACACTCAACTGAAAGATATGAACAGTGTTTCAAGGGGGTTGGAAGAAGAGAGTTCTATGTAAGCAATATGGAACAAGTAACTTTGCAAAGAAGAGATGGGCTTTGAGGCTACTCTTGAAGGATTCTTGAACTGGGGAAGTTATATAAGATAGAGAAGGGCACCCACATAGGAGAACAGGAGGAGTACAAGAGAGATACCACAGAAAGCTCTCAGGTTTCCCTCATTGTTCAAAAAAAAAAAAAAAAATCTTATGGTGTCTGAGTTTGCTCAAAGTCTAAGAAAAATATGAGCATAGCAGGGCTTCTCTATAACGGTGTAATGATCTAACCTGAATTAGAAACCACCTCAGGACAGAGGGAGGGTAAAAAGGCATCAATTTCTCATTGTCTCCCATCAACACCCATTGTAGACATAGTTCACAGATTAAAATCCTTTTGACTGTGGACCTCAGATCTGACTGCCTGGGAATATGGTGTTCCACAGCACAGGCTAGTTTTATCTGTTTCTGGATTTATTTTTATGCTTACTTTAAACTTCTGTAGTGAGAGATACTCTAGCAGGGTACTAAATATCAAAATGGAATTAGTCTTTACTAATGGCTTTAAAATTAATCTGGGTTAGGGATTATAAAATTATAGATATTAGTATTTCCCTACTGTGTGATGAAAGCAATCCATGCTATACCATGCATTTAAGAAATGTCACCACACAAATCCCAAGATGGCCTTCCTCCATAATTCCAATGGCCAAATCCTTCAGGAACAGAATGCCATCCTCTTCTTAAATAATAATGTTATATATAGTACTATTTTTAGACTTGCTTGAGGGTTTGTTTTCTTGTTTTGTTTTTTTCATGTTAACTGTAACAGGCCAAGTAGGAGGCATAATCAATATGAGAGGAAGATCTACTTGCCTAGGGCCACACATACCACAAATAAAAGAAAATAATTTTAACACATATTTTATATTTTACATGTTCTAGGCAAGATTCTATGAACTTTCACATAGCGTTAAAATCACCATATCAACTGTGTGAAGAGAATATTATTAGCCCCATTTTATGGATGAGACCGAGGCTCAGTAAGATTAAAAGCAACAGAACACAGATATAAACTCAGGTCATCTGACCCCAATCCCAATATTCTGTCTACTGTATTATACTGTCTCTTCTTTACAATCATAGTAATCATAATGATTAAAGTAACATTCTCTGCTAAGTGTTTTATATAAATCATCTCATTCCCAGCATAATGTCCCTAGAAAGGAATATCACTGGCTAGCATTCACAGATTCAGAAACAGGTTGATCAAGGTCACACAGCTGATAAGTAACACAGCTAGAACTTGAAATCTGAGTTTAGAACTAACACTATTAATATATTTTGCTGTCTCTTAAAGGATACTGCAATCCTAAAAGTGAATTCAGTTGCAGGTATTTGGACCTCCTTCAGGCAGTATCTATGTGATAAGCTGAGGGAGAAAATCCATTCTCTTGGGGAATCAGACAGCAAGCACATACTGAAATCTCATTAGAAATGAGTTACAGGAAATAATATGTTTAAATTTTTCAGTATATCATCCTCCTCCACGAAAAGGACACTTACATTTTCGCTTAATATCCTATCCTTAATTAGCAATGCCAAGAGCCTCAATTATGGATTGCTTTCTATATGTGCCTAAAACCATGCTCAGCACTTCATATGAAATATCTCATTTAATCCTCACAACCAGACTATTAAGCCTATGACTTCTTCCTGTACATCAAGGGAACAGTATACAAAGCTCAAAGAACTCGAACAGGTACTAACCTACCTAGTTAAGGGGCGCAGAGCGATTCTGGCCCACAAACACCTTGGAAGCTAATCGTCTCTGCCTTTCACGTGGAAGCCACAGTTGTGGGATTATTCAGCAGTCACCTGGTGAGATGGGATGCGTTTAACTGATACGACTGTGATATCTGATACTATTTTTATTTATAAAAATACACCCAGTGTGCCTTGCTTGTTGTGCCGAAGAAGCCTCCCCGGACAGTGTGAGTGGATAAAATATTGAAGAAATATTGCTGCCCATGATTAGAGTTCGAGGGATGGAAAAAAAATGAAGCATATATTTGAGAAGGGGATCAACAGCCACAGACTTCCTTACTTTTGTCAAGAGAATGTGAGCAGTTCAGCAAAGAGCTCACTAGCCTTCCTCTGTGTAAAACTATTGCTAGATGTTAACCTGCCAGAGCTGCATGACCCAGCACCTCCTGCATGTATACCTTGTCAATGGAATGTGAGCAAACGTAATGACTGTCACTTCTGGGATGGAGTGACTAAGAGCAGAGCCTCTACACCCTTTTCTCCTCTGTCTTCCAACTACGTTCCAAAGGCTTTGAGGCCCTAGGAAATAGAGTCAGGACATACAAGAAGCCTGGGTTCCTAATTCACTTCATGGAGAAGAGTTCTCAGCAAATAAAAAATAGCATGTTGGATTATGTCCTTAAAAGCACAAACTCTATTAGATAGATTTCCATCTTGGGCAGGTAAATACTCAAATACATAATAAGGCTAAATTAAATATTTTTCTCCTGATATTCTGTTCATAAGACTATAACGATACTTGTCCAACTGTACAATAATTATGTGTTAACCTCTATGACTCCCCTCAAGACTGGGAGACCCTCCAAGGTAATGATAATGACTTCTCCACCTTTCCAGCTCAGCACCTAGATCAATACCAGGTATAGTATCCACAGTAACAAATATTTTGTGAATATATGAATGAATGTGTAAATAGATGAATACAAGTATGAACAAATGAGTGGAGAGACTGGAGTACACAGAGAATAAAACGATTATTTTCGTAACAAGATGACACAAATTACTTTCCATTTGACTTTAGAATACATTTTTGAACTTATATTTAAATGTGGGTCTGTCCAAATCAATTCAAAATCATTCAAATAATAGAATTAAGTCAAACCATCAGAGGTTAAAAAAAAGAAAAGAAAGCTTGTCTCTTTTGTTCATCCTCAATTTCTCTCCCTAAACCTTTCTGGCTTAGGCAAAGCACCAAACTAACTTGAATTGTCCTTTTTCATTCAAAGTGTGTTACCTTCCTGCTGAGTGTCTTAAGTAAAAGATAAAGAATAAATATGTTCTCAGCTTCTGTGAGGCTGCAGGTTTAATCTAGGTAAAGAAAGGGTAAAATAGAGAAGTTTGCCATTTTTTATATTACTTTCGAAGTTCTTCAAGGCTGTTTTAAGCCACATACCTGAATCAGAGGGTACCAAGCAGTCTGCTTAGGTATACAGTTCTGAATCTAATGTTTGTAAGTGGGACATGAGATAATGATCCCCTCAACCCTTGGGGCTGCCTGGTACAGCCTGGGTTACCCAGAACCCTGGAACTATTCACATTCAGCCACAAATAGCCTCTCTAGGATCTCCCAGGAAGGTTACCCAAGAGAGACAGAGTCAGACAAAAGGTCAAAAGTGGCCTCGGATGGCAGACACAATGAGAAATGCCACACCCATGGGTCCATCAAAGTTCTCTCGCCATTCAACCAGCGGGCATCAACTTGTGCAACAGCCAGCGGCAAGTATGCCAATGCTCATGGTGAACAAGAGATTGCTAGGATTGCTACAAGAACTAATGATCCAGAGCAAAGATACAGCAGGTCAGGGGTGGGAGTCCCAGGAGACCTTGTCGGCGTGGGTTTAGGTAGTTACCCGCCCACCTCTGTCTTCATGTAAAGATGATATGACCGCCTAGTGGATGTGGAGGCTCTACCACAGCCTGTGCCTTCTACCATCATTATTGGGACATACCTTATAAAAGCAACCACCAACTTGGAACGAAATCAATCTCATACACATCATCAGATGATACTGCAATGAGTTTTTGTGTGCCAAAGGAAGAAGAAACTAGATTCTTTTAAAAACACTGGCTTGAAAATTTTTGAATGATCATAAAAATGATTAAAATTTTCTTGTCTAATGTGACTATCAAAAATAGAGAGATGTTATTCAAACATTGATTAGAATTACAGTCACAACTTCAAGAGTAAGATCTGGTAAACAAAACAAACAAACAAAAAAACCAAAAACCACTTATGTTTGTGGAAGCAAGCACAAGTTTTTCATTAAAAATCCTGAAAAGCATTACTTGAAAATTATGTAAATTAAGTAGTTGATATCTTTCCCAATACTTTATACTTTATTATGGCTTGTTATTTTAAATTTTAATTTTTATTAGTTGTTTTACTTTATCATTGTTTAATATAAAGGCTATACAATTTTTACCAAGCTCCATTTAGATCCCCTCTAGTTTATTCTAGTATAGCATACAAGTATCATTTAATAAGTGTGCCATGAAGTGAAAACAGTAAGCAGTAGTACCCAACTATATAAGCAGCATATTAATATTCACAACAAGACAACGTGTTCTAGAGTTGAAGGGGGCAGAACCCAGAAGATACCCTTAGCCTATTGATCAGGTAAATATTCAATTTAAGATTATATATTCCCTAGACCACATGAAAAATAGATACCAGTGTAATAATAAGATTTGAGGTCTGTAATTTTATCTAGCAATGTAGCCCTTAAGGCAGCAACTGCTGGTGTTTCATGAATTAATTGCCTACCATGGAGCTTTTCAATGTAGAATACAAATTAATCCCACACACCTTACTATTATAAAATTTACTTACATTTTTCATGACACATGCAGAATCTAAAGATTTATAAATATGCAGTAGATATGCTTCCCATTTAAATTTGGCATCAAGCTATGGCTCTGAGCCCAAAATAACAATGCAGACAACGCTGGTTTAAAAAAAATCCCAGATTTACTTAATTTTGGCTGTTTGTTCCTTTGCCTAAGTGTTTGGGTTTTTTTTTTTAATCTTACTCTATAAAGCCAAGCCAAAGCTCTTTATTCGAAGAATCAGATTTTTTGACTGACGGTGAAGCAGATGGATCACAAAATCACGAGGTAGGACAACTGGATATTTCTGATTACAACTCTTTTACAGATTTTTTTGCTTGAGTATGGATCAAGTCATTTCTTATTTGAGCTACAGTTTCCTCATCACTAGAATGAAGGTTTTCATTAAATATTTCTGAGTGTTCTTTTGAGCATCATGTGAATTTGTGATCCTAACTTGTTGCAGAAAAAATTTAAATGTATATAATCTTAGAAGTATTTATATTACTTATAAATTCAAACAAAGTACGGATTTTAAACACTGAATTATCCTGATTTTATGCCATGCTGCCACTAATAAACAAACAGCAGGTTCCCTGATAGTGATTCTCTATTATGGGATATTGATATATTTTGGGATTAGGAGGTTGGATTGACCTCCCCCTGTTTACAAGACACAACTTTCTGATTTGCTACCTGCTATGTCTCCTATTTAAGACTTTTTAAACATTAAGCAAAACCCTCATGGTACAGAATTTCCCACAAGTGGCCCACATTTGAACAGTAGAATTCAACTGAGACTTGAAGATGGGCCACACGCAGCACACCCTGCTGACATGTTCCTCTCCCCACATCCCTCCTTTTCTCACCGCCTGGTAATTGAAGTGTTTTTTTGTCAGTGGTGTCAAAGCCTGTCTCCTAGGCTGTCTTATTATTTTTAAATCCCCGACAAGCCCACCACAGTGATCCAGCTCCTTGCACTTTATAGGTGCTCAAGATCTACTGGCCAAGCCAACACATCTCTCTCAGTTTCTCTAGACTTGCAGGTCCTTAACTGCAGACCCTAGGGTGAGTGGGAGACACAGCAGTTGGCCTGGAAGAAACTGTGCATAAACCACAGATTTTTACTTATGCGGCTTTGTGCATTAATTCTGGATAAGCACATGATAGAATATCATATGTGTGATTTTATTTGTCAGGTGTGGTGATGGTGGGAAAAAGGCTGATAATAGCTATTGTAGACCACACTGCATTACAAAAAATCTGATAAATCCAAGCAATTCAGTTCAAAATGGTCAATTAAGGGGAAACATGCAGTCATTTAACTTGATAATTCTACAAGATACATTGTCTCTCACAGACTCCACCAAAATGAAAGCAAAAAGAGTTGAACGAAGGTAGAGGAAGATTTTTAGGTCCACTCCTTGATTTCTTTTAGCTCCTAAATATGTGGGAAGCAGTAAAGCATGGTGCTTAGGCCATCGTACTCACCTGATCTTGGAGTTGGGCAGTCTAATTTGTGCACTGGCTGAACAGATGGATAACTGATCATAGGCAAATTCTTAACTTTTCTCTTCCTCAGTGTCTTCATCTGTAAAATGGGGATATTATTGGTACTTACTTCTTAAGAGCTTTGTGAGGATTAACTACACTAATCCATGGACGAGAGACATGTTGTCTACATAATAGGTGCCCAATAAGTTACAGTGATTGTGTTGTGTTGTTGATAATGCCCATGACAACAATGATGGCATGTGTCTATTTTTATCATTATAGTGTGATTACACGTCATATATGTTGTATCTCCTTGTTCTGAGATTAACATAGCCTCTTTTAGAAACCACCAAAAGCCTCAACAGTATTGGTGAGAAACATCTGTGAGCAACAAACATTCAGAAACAAACATTCAATTAAGATGACCGCTTCCAGGAGCAGTCTCTGAAGCATGTCTGATCTAGAAGGGATGCCCCCATGCACTTCCCGCTGGGAGAGAATCTTCTATTGTTGCCAGTCAGGATCATTCCCTGTTGGTTTAAATTAACCTGAAAGATCCTCAGCAGTTTAGGTATGTTTGGCTCAACGTCGCAGATTGTTTATACCTGTGATGCAGGCACGTCAAAAAAACAACCACTGAGCCAGTGCCTTAGGGTTTCCAGCTGAAGCTACAGCGGTTCTTTTCTGTAAGCACAGGAAATCAGCCAAGCTCAGTTTACTTAAGACATTCAGGTAAACCGTTTGCTTTGTCAAAGCACTCTCTCCCAGGAACGACCAAGGTATTCTGAATCATTTACTTCTTTCCCATTTGCCATTCTTTTCATGAGGTGGATTCCCCAATCATAAACACAAAGAAAGTGTTTAATCAGAAGCAGCCAGAAGTGATTGGTGATAACTGGTATTTAATGGCTCAATCTCAAATCTAGTTTCAGTTGTGTTTCACCAGAGATTTTTCAGATTCTTGCTATGAGAGTTTGGCAGAAGACAATAAAAATCATGATTCCCTCACTTTTTTCTGATGTTTTACTATGGCACTAAATAATATGTTCAGTATTCCCCTGGAAATATATAAAGCACTTTACGTGGTGTGTCCATCATTTGCCTCTGACTAAAATGTCCAAATGACTGAGAATTAATGAAAATCATTATGGATAGGAGCAAAGGATGTGTACCAAGATATTCATTAAAGCATTGTCTACAGTTGTGAAAATGAAAACGTACATATTATAAACTGTATAACAACAGGCATGAAGTATTTACTACTACATGGACTACTATGAAACCATTAAAATAATGATGTAGAAACAAAAAAATGTGAAAAACGGGTTTTAAAATAAAATAACACACTAATATTAGATTATTTAGTTATTATTCTGGGTCCAACCAGAAGAAAAAAAAACCCAGTAATTTGAGCATGGAAAGTGTAATGAAAAACTATTAATTATGAAAGAGGATTAGAGTAAGGAAGGAATGGCCAGCGGCAAGTAAAGAGAACGCCAAAACACACAGTTAGCAGAAATAAGGAGAGCCGCTAACCCTCCAGCTGAAAAGAAGACCTCCTCCTCCCTGCCCACAGGACTGAGGTCCAGACCCGGTTGAAAAGAGCATGACTGTGGCTCACTGGATGGTAAAGAAGTTCCTGTGGTGTCTCAGGCTGGAACTTTCTGGAAATATGCCCTCTGTAAGTTGCTGGAAATCCACCTTCTAGGGTTCCGGGAAAACTACGCACGGGGAGATTTCTCACCTGAGGCGCTACTCCGAAACCGCTGATAGAAGAGGCTGAGGGAAGCTGTCGTCCACCGCTCTCTCTGCGCACTGCTGAAGCCGACTACCGGAGAAGTTCTGAGCCCCGGGAGCAGGGCTGAGAACGCCCTCGGAGCTGCAGGAGCGAGCGGATTCTGAAGACGCCACCAAGAGCCTTCCCAGCAAGCACCGGGGCATCACGAAGCCACGCCTTCCTCAGGTGCCGTCAATTAGTAAAGCCTAACATCACACGAGCTGGCCAAGGAGAAACTATTTAAAGGACCCATGTCAGTTTTCACAGAGCGAGTAACAAAAGAGTGAATTTCGAGCTGAAAGTCGGTAATCAATGTTACCTCAATAAAAATTAACTTAAAAAGGAGTTTGTTTTTGTTTGTTTTTTTTGTTTTTGCGGTACGTGGGCCTCTCACTGTTGTGGCCTCTCCCGTTGCGGAGCACAGGCTCCGGATGCGCAGGCTCAGCGGCCATGGCTCACGGGCCCAGTCGCTCCGCGGCACGTGGGATCTTCCCGGACCGGGGCATGAGCCCGTGTCTCCTGCATCCGCAGGCGGACTCTCAACCACTGCGCCACCAGGGAAGCCCCATATTTCTTTTAAAATGCTTTTAGGGCAACACTACAGATGCATGTTAATATACCCTGCTTGATTTAAAAAAAAAAAAACTTTAATGGTGGAACATATCAAATTCAAATAGCACAAGTTGCAGTGCCTGATTTTTCTGAAAAGGTCCATTTTTACTTCTTACTCTTCAATCTTGACATCACTTTTAGAATGCTTCCCCAACACCTGTCTTCTGATCCAGGCAGGCAGTGACATTTCCTTACATCTATGTTTCTTTTATCACATTGCATCATAATCATTTACTTCTCATAATCATTTTCATAATCATTTACAGTCTAAAACGTTCAGTTTTCCCCCACCTGCACTGAGTGAACCATGCATCTTAGGTATAAAATGATAGCATTTATAATTTAGTAAGAGCTAAACCCAGAAGTACTATAATGTATTATTAAGGTTGAAAATTTCTTAGAAACAAAGGTTTAGTTCTTATGATGACATTAATTGGAAATACGTTGCATCTACTACATGTTGAGAATCTCCTTGGATATGAATTGATGCACTGAGACCTAGCCATAGGATATAGCTACCCAATCCACTGCCTACTTATAAGTTCTTCTGAATAAGATTTTATTATATATTGTTTCACTTTAGGACTGCCCACATTGGGCAGAGTAGTTTTCCTGAGTTATAGTAATAGTTACCACTTTGAGTGTCTGTTTTATGTCAGTGCCGTGCTACGCCTTTTATATATATTATTTATAATGCATCCAATAACCCAGTAAAGACTGACCTGATTTCTACCTCACAGACAAGGCAACTGCAGTTCAGAGAATTTAAGGAACTTGTTCAATTTACATAACTAAATCAATGATAGGGATGGGATTTGGATGCAGTTCTGTCTCACTGCAGAGCTCATGTCATTTTCACTACCCTTTGTTTGCACGTTAGCTCTATCTCATTCCACAGCCACACACAGATTAGGGAAAATTAGAGGACCACCCCAGACACCACATTTGTAAGGACCTGCCTTTAGGAGGGGGAAAGCGGGCTAGCTTGTGGGGGAGAGAGTTGTTCCCACCTGATGCTAGGGCTTGTAGAGCCTCCATCAGCCCCGGAATCTCTCTGACAGCACCTGAGCAATGGATGTGATCAGCACTTTCCACCTTCCTTATGGTTACATATGCTGATTAATTTTTCCTAGTATAGATGCTCATTTTAACAAGTCACTCGTTGTAAACAGGGCCAGGTGTAGGGCCCATTTCCTGCTCCACCCACTTTATTGAAGCCAAATACTCCATCTATATCCTTCCCGAGTTGTATCTCACAGTTACAGACCATAGGCACTGTAAGTCTTAAGCATGAATAGATTGACATAAAAGCATTCTCTCTTCCCTAAAAGGAAAAAAAAGAGTACACTTACTGGGTGATAATATGGCAGGAAGCCTGCTATATATCTTTAAAAACAGGGTACCGAGGTATAATTATGCCACTTTAGCTCACAGATGCTTTCACTCGTTTCCTGATTTTCGCTTTGTTTTGTGCGGCTCACGACAGACGAATCCATTTTTGCAGAGATCAGGCCCTGCAGCTCAGGGCCGACTCTCATAGACACTCTGAATCAAGTACAGAGATGAGCAGCTGGGAAGATAGGGGAGGCGGGCAGGGAGGCAGGGAGACCTGAACAGATGAGTACCGGGGACCAGGAAGGAGGACAGAAGCTCCGTACATAATGAAACATGAATACGGGCCCTCTTGCCAACCAGATGCACCATCTTTATGCAGCTGGAATGACCCCTTTTCCCACACCTCCCTACACTACACAGAACGCTTTGACTGATTTTTATTGACAGCTCAGCATGTGCTATAACAGCAGTATCACACTGAGCAGAACAGACTGACAGTGTGGCAGATACCGCCATCCCTTTCCAATGTTTGTAGGCTTTCCGAGCAGGCCGTGGGCCTCCTGTGCACCTCACTCCTTTTCTAGCAGAGGCCAGGCGGTGCAGACATTAACTCTGTACCTAAATGAGACTCCTAATGAAACAGAGCAGGACCCTATGATCCTTTCCCCTAACCATGTCCTCTGCCTGCTTTTTGTCTGTGGAAAACCTTTAGCCAAAAATTAAGTTTAATCAGAGAAGTGAGAAAATGCAGAAGCAAAAAATAAAAGCAGTCAAACAGGACAAAACAATAAAAATTTATCAGTAAGCAAAGTTAAGGACCTTTAGCTCCTCCTCAGTGGCTATAGATAATATTCTGAGCCATATCCTGTGAGCTGTGTGAAACCCCACTAGGTGAAGAAGTTAAGTACCTGATGACCAGACTGTAGGCATGGCATAAGCTGCCACAATTCACAATTCTGAGAACTGGCCTCAAAGAAATGGGAACAAACCGACCCTGGAACTGAAGACTAACTGTACTTAAAACAATCAAGATGACACTGGTCAGACCACTGATGGCCAATTTCAAGATGACGGTCAGAACTGACTGTGCTATTTCTGCATGTAGCCCCCTCTCTCCGTCTATAAAAGCTCTCACCCCCTGATTGGGTGGGTGCGGGGAGTTGGCCTTCGGACAGGCGTCCTCCCTCCCACACCCCCTGGTCGCCGGCACCCAAAACAAAAAAAAAAACTTTCCTTTCCACCAACCTGCCTCTTTACTGGCTTTTGAGCGGCTAGCAGCTAGACCCCACTTCCGGTTACACTAACAGGAAAGGCAGAGAGAAAAAATCATTTAAAAACATGATGTAGGGAACGCAGATGTAGAGAACAAATGTATGGACACCAAGGGGGGAAAGTGGCGAGGGGAGGGTGGTGGGATGAACTGGGAGATTGGGATTGACGTATATACACTAATATGTATAAAATGGATAACTAATGAGAACCTGCTGTATAAAAAAAATAAATAAAATTAAATTAAAAAATTAAAAAAACATAAGTGGCATTTTATGCACCAGTTCAAATAAGGGGGAACCTAATCATTGTGAATGATAAACAAGTTTGTGAAAAACCCACTACTTATTAGAACAGCATGCTCCATGTAAAAAGAAATTTTCTAATGGTAAATATAGCAGAAGGCTACAATTACAACCTTTCAATGATTGCAATCCATGGAAAAGCCATTTAGTGATAAATTGGAGAGCAAGAGGAGATTATCACCTGTTTAAGCTTCCATTGATTCTATCAAGTTGTTTGCCTGGCAGTATCTAGGCTATGATGGAAAAGTTGAGAAAAACTCATTTTTCCCCTATCTAAATATTATTAATTGCAAGCATTCATTTTGAAAGGTTTGTGGCTCTTTGGCAGAAAAGGATCTGCTTGACAACTACTAATTATACTTAATAATAAATAATATTTATCATTTACATAATTATTTTCATATTTAAATCCTTTCACAGATTTTGTTTCCTCATATGGAATATCAGTGCAACTTGACTGCATATAATGTTATGATATTTCTGTGAAACCAGACCCAAGTAGTAAGCTTTCATAAGAAAATTGGGGCCTTAATCTTATCTATAGTCACAAGTGTTAACAAATCATTAGAATTTCTTTTTTTAGCACCTGAGGAGGGGGGCAGTATTGAATAACTATATGGGAGCACTGAACTGACTTTTTGGCAAAACACCCAGTTAACGCCAAAACTGAGCAAAAATATTTAGAAGAGGCAGAGACGTGAGGCAACAAGATCAATGAGAGACGTATTAAATTAAAATAAATACTTGTCTCTCTCTCTATCTGCCTACCTATCGATCAACAGGGTGAAAACAAAAGAGCAAAACAAATGAAATCAATATACTTAATATAGTTGTGAATGTAAAGGTCTGAATATAGATTTTTTTAAAAATTGTCTGTACGAGTTGGATATTTGACCTAGTGAGTACATGTGTAGAAATTATTCTAAGGATTTCACAGAAATCTAGGTACCATGGCATTAATTGGAATACTATTTGTAAAACAGAAAAACTTGGAAATAATTTGTTTCCAACAATACGGCATTGTTTAAATAAGTGATATCATATGTTGAAATATTAAATTATTTTTAAATTTTCTAAATGAGGAATATTAGATCATGTGGGAAATTGTCATGATAACATTAGTTAGGTGAAAATGTACTAGAAATAAAAAGTATATAAACAGTATATCTTAGCCTTATTAAATAATGTATGCATAAAATATATGTAAATATATATGTTTATATAAATATATATGCATATATAAGTGGGAAAATGCAAAAATGGAAAAGAATATCTCCAAGTTCTGCAAGTGTATTTATATTTTTCCTTTACATTTTTCTGTATTTTATAATTTTTCTACCATAAAATATTATTTTAATTACTATGTATTTTTGAACAACTCTATTTTTTTTAATTGTTTTTACATATAGAGTGGTCATGCGTTTGCTTAACAGAGTGCAAGTGGAAAATAAAGGCTGTTTTTGTGGTTCTCATGATGTTTAAAAGACTAAAACAAGTTCTGAGACCTCGAAGTCTACTTTGGCCACACAATTCCACATCTAGTCTGGGAGCTCATCATAAGACTATCAAGCAACTGGGTGAAAAAGATATCTGCTGCAACACTATTTATAATAGGAGAAACATGGAACCAACATTAAGGTCTACCGAAAGGGGATTTATGAAATGAATGGTGGTGCAGCCACTGCCTAGAGCTACAGCTATTAAAATGATCATGTTCCGGGAACACAAATTCACCCGGGAGGGGCTGTTCTTGCAGGCTGTTTGCATCAAACAGGAAACGCTGACGATGAAGCTCTCGTTGGAGAACACCTCCCAGGGCATCAGATGTACCTGCCCTTCAACTTCCCCCACATCCAGGTAAGGCTGCACACCAAGTATCACCAGACTGTCCAGTGTTCAGGAGAAGCTGCAACATGCCTAGGCTTTTCAGATGTCGTGCAGGCCCGGGGGTGGGACTTGGGGGGTGGGAAATAAAATGTCTACAGGCTGAATTTAATCAGTCAGCCAAGAGTTTGCAAACTTTGATGCAGAATTAAATTTATAACTATGTAATAATGTCCAATGCTTACATTAAATTTTAAAACAGGGGTTTAAAACATTATGTTTTATTTAGGTTAAACTATGTGTATATGTTAGTATGTTTGTGTGATGTTCACACAAATGAACATACACACAATATAGGGCGATAAAAAGCAGAGATGAATGGATCTGAAAGTATTTTTCTTTGGGTAATGGGTTATTGTGAATGACTTCAGGGTTTTTTTTCCATACTACTCTATATTCTATTATATAAAATATTGTATATTTATACTATTCTGTATTTTTATTTTTGAAACAAACACATGCAGATTTTATGAAATAAGAATTATACAATTATACTTAATAGAAATATAGATTTCCTTTTTTGCATATGTTGTCTTATTCTGTCTAAAAAGGACCATGTCAGAAGCACTAGATCCAGTTCTGAGCATTGCCTTTTTTGGAGTGTTTTAGAAAACAAAAGCAAGTACAAACATCAATAAACAAGATGGGGAAGGGCCTAGACATACTTTCACAGGATTTTTAGGAAAAAACATTAGATGTTTTCCTGAAGAAAAGCAGACTTCAGTTGTGTGATAATGGACTACAAAGATGTGAAGTGCAAACATGGGTATTTGAAACTCAAATACTTTTCTCTGTAGTTCCATCAGGTCAAGCTAAGACCAATGGACGACATGCTTCAGGAAGGCAACTATAAGGAAGTACTTTGTAGAAATTATAGTTGTTTGTATGCTGGATGACTTAACTCACCAAGTAGAGCATTCAAGATACTAGGAGTGCTCAAGCAGAGGCCAGATTACCAGTACTTTTATAGCATGAATTCTTACACTGGATGAGGTGATAAAACAGATGACGTCAACTTCTAAAATCGAGATCATATTTCCCTTTGAGTCCTAACACTATGATAATATAATCTCAGTTATGGTATAAAGCAGGTAACTGATTTGAGAAGGGTACTGAGTTTGAGGACACATTGACTGATTGATTCATTCCACAAATACTTTACTAAGGGACTATGCTAAGGGCCTGGGATCCCATGAAACAAAATGCCAGCAGCAGTGAATCTCTTTAATGAAACAAAGTATGCTGAAGACAAATCATTAAATGCTTACTTACAGTAAAGCATGCAATGTATCCTGAAATAGGAAATATAGATGACTATATGTCCAGGGCTTGCCCCAAGAGCAAGTCTTCTCTAAATGGATTATTTTCCTTTTCTCTTTCTTTACCTTGTCTCCCCCACTTATACATCTATTCTCTGCTTCAGTGAAAGATATTTCTGCTTTCCACTTCCAGCTGAAAAAAAAACAAGTCTCAGGTGTCAATTTACTATGTAACTGTGGGTCCCTCTCTGTAGTACAAAACAAGACTCAGGGGCCAGTGAGTCCTGATATCATGACCTCCAAAAGGGTCACAAGGGTTCTCTGAAAATTTTAATAGTTTTAGAGTCTTTTCTACATCTTTTCCAATGATTCAGGTATGGAGGTTTCTATATCTTGGGCCTAGAATTCCTTCTACTGAGTGGCGAGTCGATGTGGTTTTAGTGCTTATATCCTATACGTTCTTTTAATTAGTGTCTTATAGCCTCCCAAAGTGTTTATATATATATGACTGGCCACCATTTAAAATGAAACAAATAATTTACATTGCTACTTAGCCTCATTGAGTTGCCCATGTAAGAAGCAGAACTACACTGTCAGAGCATCCACTTTTGTAATACCTTAGCCATAGTATTTTAACATATATAGTAGTTCTCAATATGTACAGTGTATTGGAAGCACCATATTAGTCAGGGTACTCCAGAGAAATAGAACCAATAGGAGATATATAATAAATATAATGTAATATAGGTAATTGCTTTAACATATGTAATTGATATTAAACACATACTAAATATTAAATATACTTGTATATTAAATATAAGCTGGAAATTAGGAAATCCAGGGGTGTAGTTTTGAGAACTGACGTAAGCCACAGTCAGAGGGCAGGAGATCAGATCAAACACTCAGGCAGAGAGAGCAAATTCTCCTTTCCTCTGACTTTTTATTCTTTTGGGGCCCTCAACAGATTGGATGAGGCCCACCTACACTGGGGAGGGAAGTCTGCTTTACTCCATCTACCAATTCAAATGTTAATCTCCTCTGGGAACACCCTCACAGACCCACCCAGAAATAATGTTTAGCAAAATATCTGTGTATCTCAGGATATAGTTGAGTTGACACTTAAAATTAACCATTACATTCTGCAAACCTTAAAATATACCAATGCCTCAGTCCAACTCCCCAGAAATTCATATTTAATTGGTATAAATTACAGGCTGGGCTTTAAGATTATCAAAAGCTCCCCAGGAGATTTTAATGAATCACCAAAAGTTAAGAACCATTAACATCATAGAACATTTCTTTCTTGATGAGAAATCAAAATGCTTCTCACGTTTAGTGTTGATGCCCTGGGAGAGATATTATCTACCTCTGTAAGGTGCCTTCAGAGTATCCCACTGTACCCCATGTAGTCAGTATTTTCAAACAGGCCACTGCAAACATGTGCCTCCAAGTCTAGTAAAAGTCAATCCAAATATTTTTCCCCAATATGGTAGTAGATGGGTAGAATTTCTTTTATGATCACCATGTTGTATGGTAGGCATAATTATTCCCATGTAGAGGGTGAACTGAGATTCAGAGAAAAATAGGGGTGAATACTGCCACAAAGCTAGCAAATGTAAAAAATTAGGAAAAGGTCAAGTTTTCTGATCCGATTTAAATAAGTAGTAGGTATCATTATTTTATTTATTCCGCAGATACTACTGTCAGGGGTGAGTAGAAAAAAAGCAAATGAATAAAAATGTAGTCAGCTTATGAACGGGAAGATTAGCTAGCATCCTTCATACAAAAGACCTGATATGTATTCGGCCACTAGAGAGGTTTAGTCAGCTGTATTTACAGTCCCATAAATGGAAAGAAGCATCATGACAAAAGGAAATTCTATGAATCCAGGAAAAAAACACATCAAATTAAATAAATAATTCACAGGCAGAGCAAAGATTACAGAGTTGGCTCTGACAATAAAGTATCTAAAATAAGTGGTGGTGTGTTTCTCCAACCACACAGGCTGCCAGTCCAGGTGCAAAGGAAAATAAATAAAACTATTATAGATCTAGTAAAAGTTAAAGAGACAATAAAATCCAACAATGGAGATGAATTTTAAGTTGGTGATTCTTTGAACAATCCTCAAAAGATTTCATTTGCTCTGTTAACGCAATGTCAAGGCCATTTTAGAAATAAAAGAACATTTTTCTGCTTGCTAGGGTTTAGACATAAATCCTCAAACTGTATTAAATCAAGATGCTTCTAGAATCCTAGAGCTAAAGATCATCAAGGATTATGAAAGAACTAGAGTCACCCCCTCATTTTACAGGTGGGAAAACCGAGGTGGTAAATGATTCTGTGACGGGCTTAACGCCCACATGATTCCCATCAGTGGCCAAAACAAGATTAGAATATGCAGGCCTCCCATTTCCTCTTCACTTAAGTACTCATCGTTCTTTACTCATTTTGAGCATGACTAGTGCACTGCTGTTTGAAACCTGACCTTCCCAATGGCAGTCGGAATGCCATACTTTAATAGTGCTTCCATTGTCTTTGACCAGGACACTAAATAACTGGCAATCATGTTCCGAGCTTCTTCCCAGATGAATTCTATGCTAAGCTTTATTTCAATATCGATTTGTAATATACTTTAAAGCATGTTGATCTTCCTCTGGTCTCTTCTTACAGTTCTGAGCTACATGAATGCTAGAGTGCCTAAAATTTGTGATTTTCTAAATGGCCATCTCTACTATGTCCACCAACCCAACAACAGTCACTGCTTGCTGCTAGACAGAAAAAAAAAAGTTAATAAATTTACAAGTGAAATCCTGTGTTCATTTTTTTTAACGAAAAACAGAAACCTACTTGATTTAGAATCTAAACACTAGAAGCATACATAGGGCTTAAAGAAATGTATGATTCTTCTATGGAATATTGGAGAATTCTTGTTTAATCAATGGAAGCACATCGTTAGTTTACTCAGGTCCCTAAAAAGGTGGAGGACCTCACTTAAAAGAAACAAGTGAGCATCTTAGTTAATGTAAATAGAAATGCATTTCCAGCTTATTTATGGTTGTTCATTTCTATACTGTACAGTGGTCTGTTTCTCAGGACATCAGTATAAAAGGCAAATTGATAGGTGAGAAGGACAAGTGGCATAAAAAATAAGTTAAAAGCATGGGCTACATGACATGGACAAGTTACTCGGCCTTTCCAACCTTCCATATGCACATCTATAAAACAGGGAATAAAACATATTACAAAGAGATATGCTTCTCCTCCCACCATGCTTTGGCCTTCACATGTTTGGGAGGCATAGGAGATCCAGTGCCTTTCCCCTCCATCCTATTCTTGGAAGAGGAATTGTTAATGTTATTGGTCAGTAACCAGAACATCTATGGAGCAATGGGTAGAATTATTACATTTGAAAGTGATAAACGTGTCACATGGTTCTGTCCCAGTAGCTCAGCTTATGATTCACAGAATAAGGCATGTTAGCTTAAGCTTGTCCCATGACCTAGTCATCTGTGATTTGGGGGCAAGAGAAAGAGAGAAGGAAAGCCTCAACTAGAATTCCAAAATGAAGTAACAGCGGCTAGCTCACTAGTAATAAATAATACTTTGGTCTTTTCTGGTTATTGTTTCTTATGTATGGAGCCCTTGGCAGGAAACTTAACCACCCACTTCAGAGGTCTGTTATGAAGTCCGATATGGTATAAAAAGTGCACAGTGCAGTGCCTCATATGCAATAGGCTGTCAAAGAATATTATCTAGATGACCTTGGATTTGCATTTAAATGTTTGTTATTAAATCAGTTCGCATGGGACTAGTATCCAGAGGCTCAGGATAAAGTAGATTCATGTGAGTTAATAAATGAAAAGCTCTCTGAAATTCTAGATGGCAAGTCATGCTAACTCAGGTAAGTGGAAGCTGGTGGCTGGGCGTTCCCTCAGGACACGTGTTTTGATGGAATGAGGACTCAGGGTGTAGAAACCAGCTTGGCAGTGGATGGTAAACCATCGCCCAGCACATGCTGCCTCCTGTTAAGCAGAAGGCTCTCATGCAAATTGCTCTCTGAATCATTAGCTGTCAGCTACCCGCATCTCTCCTCCTGCAGCTGTTCTTTCTGATTTTGCCTGCAAACTTTTCATATTGGGCAGGCTCCCAAGCCAAACAAGTTGCCCCTTGGCAGGCTTTGTTCCTGGGGGCAAGAAGTGAACCTCACAGATAAGTCAAAGTAAGGATGCACCATGGACTAATACACACTGAAGGAACAGACTCCTTTAAGCTAAGGTGATGAATGCCTTTGAAAGTAATTTTCATGCGGCTTCCTATGAGAATGTCAGCCAGGCTTCAGAAGTTATATGCTGCAATTTTAAAATTATCTGCCTCTGTAGACTTCTAAAGCTTCTATCAGCTAAGAAATATCTTTTTTAAAAAAGAAAATATTTTTATACAATTTTAAAAACTACTTTCCATTTATTACAAAATATTGGCTATGTTCACCCTGTTGTATAATACATCCTTGAGCCTACTTCACACCCGATGGTTTGTACTTCCCAGCCCCCAATTCCAGCTCTTAAATTGCCTTTCCCCCCTCCCCCACTGGCAGTTACTAGTTTGTTCTCTGTATCTGTGAGTCTGCTTCTTTTATGTTATATTCACTAGTTTGTTTTATTTCTTAGATTCCACATATAAGTGATATCATACAGTATTTATCTTTCTCTGACTTATTTCTCTTAGAATAATGCCCTCCAAGTCCATCCATGTTGCTGCAAATGGCAAAATTAATTTCATTGTTTTTTATGGCTGAGTAGTATTTATATATATATGTATGTATATATAAATTTAAATTATATATATATAATATATATATTATATATATATATAATATATGTATATAAAATCTTCTTTATCCATTGATCTGTTGATGGATACTCAGGTTGCTTCCATGTCTTGGCAATCGTAAATAACGCTGCTATGAGGCTACGAACACTGGGGTGCATGTATCTTTTTGAATTATAGTTTTGCCTGGATATATGCCCAGGAGTGGGATTGCTGGATCATATGGTAATTCTATTTTTAGTTTTCTGAGGGACCTCCGTACTGTTTTCCACAGTGGCTGCACCAATTTATTACATTCCCACCAGAGGAATGTGTGGGAAATCTCTGTACCTTGTGCTCAATTTTACTGTGAACCTAAAACTTAATTAATTAATTAATTCCCAGCAGCATCAGCAAAAAAGACCATGCATTTTTTAAAATCTTTTTTTTAAGGCATAGTAAATATTTGCTGAATAAAATGAGAAACTCTATCTCGATTGGGTGGATTAAATCAGCAGAAACTAAGCTTCCCCTGTGATTTTAGCAGCTGAACTGGTTGAGAAATTCAAAGCAGAACAGGCACAAGTCCTCTCTGAACAAGGTAAGGTACAAGAAAAGGAAGGATGGATGTCGTAGGCAAATCATAACACTCTATCATGGCTAAATATAATATCAGGGATTAAATAACTTGAAATCATATAAAAATTTCCTTTATTCATAGGCCCCCTCCCACATAAAGGTGAAGGTGAGCACCAATCTAAATCAAGCAGGCAGAGGCTCCCACTATCTTATATCTGAAATCAAACTTCTAAAGTGTTTTCTTCAGAATCCCTTTTGCCTGGGTGCAGAAGAAAACGTAGCTGACCAGTGCACCCAAAGGTAAAATGAAAAATAGTAAAAGAAAGTGGTTCCACATTTTTGAATTTAAAATCTGAAATACATTTCTTTAACACTCTTCGTATTTATACTCATGTACCTTAAAAACCAAAATTAAAATTAAATTGTATTAGAGAAGAGGAGCAAAACTTTCCAGCCAATCAAAAGGTTAAGTGGTGCCTGATACACTGTTTGAATAAAGTTACGAATCCATATCCAGACTCAGCTAGAAAATTAAAGCGTGCTGTGATCACTTGGTACGAAGAGGGGTCATGGCAATTGATTTTATTTATACACCCTTTCATACATAATAATTTATCAAATTTGTCCTATGCCACTTTCCATGCTTATTTAATCCTCATTTAATCTCTACCAAATGAATACTGTGAAACATGTTTAATCATTATTCCCATTTCCAAGATGTGGAAACTGAGGCTGGAAGTATGGTACATCAAAATTCAGAAATTTTCTCACTCCAGATATCTCCAGGTCTAGCTCTTTAACCTGTATGATAGTCTTTTTCTCTTTTCCTTGCCATGTGAACCTTTCATCTTCTCCCACTGTCAAATTCAAGTTTTAACTCTAACCTCTCTTGACCTCCGCTATCCACTGAAGGATGCCTTCTGGCTTCCTAGAGAAGTTTCACTATTCTTAGCAGAGTACTTGAGATCTAGCAGTTGCTTTGTTAAGTGAATGAGTTAATAAACATATAAGAGAGCATTAAAATTGCCATTTAAGGGATGGAGAAACAGGCTCTGAAAGATTAAGTAACTTCCTTCATGTAAGGGGTCAAGCTGGAATTCAGATTCTAAAGCCCAGGTGATCATCCTCAGAATAATCTAAGTTATCTTCATTGGGATAGAATATGCTCAGTCTATATCCCTCACTAGACTCTAAGGAACAAGAAGGGAGTACTAGGTTCCTAATGCACTCCATTTTGGGTAAATTTTTCATTTATGCAAAAATACTTGTGTAAAGATAGACTAAAGCCTTAAGCTTTCCCTGCTGGATTCCCTGCTCAACTGAGTACTCCTGTGATGAAAACTCGCCTAACGTACTGAATGACCTTGACCAAGCAGCTTTCCTTTACAGCCTCCATTTTCTTTTCTGTAAAATACTGTTGACAGGACATGTTCCACCTGCCTCATAGAAATGTTTATAAAGCACTTTGGAAAGCATGAAGCTTTCTTCAAAAGCAAGTAAGTATTTTAAATGTCATTATTATAGGACTCCTTAAAAGGAGCCTTTTTTTTTTTTTTTTTTTTTTTTTTTTGCGGTACGCGGGCCTCTCACTGTTGTGGCCTCTCCCGTTGCGGAGCACAGGCTCCGGACGCGCAGGCTCAGCGGCCATAGCTCACGGGCCTAGCTGCTCCGCGGCATGTGGGATCTTCCTGGACCGGGGCACGAACCCGTGTCCCCTGCATCGGCAGGCGGATTCTCAACCACTGCGCCACCAGGGAAGCCCAAAAGGAGCCTTTTTTATGGTGAAAAGAAACCTTAGCTTATCAATTGTGCAACTCTACCACAGAAAATTTAAGGAAGAACATGCATGACACAATAATAATTCCAAATAAATCCTTCTAATAGTTAAGTAAAGAGAAGTCAAAATTCTTCTCTGGACTATTTTGATTTAATACAAAGGGCATCCCTTTAGAAGTTATGGAAGTTCAGATACAGAGCCTCAAACTCTAGATTGCAATGCGACATTTGTTTCTGAACTTCTGCTGCCAGTCTCGCTAACAGTTCAGTTGCAATGTAATATATTACTGCATTTCATTTCTAGGCAAGAACATTATTTACTCACAGGAGAAATACTTTCCTGAGGAAAGACTGTCTTTGGAAACTTTCAAGGACATTTGAGAAATGTTTCAGCCCAAGCCACAAAATTATGAGCATGCTTTTGTGCCTCTCTGTTCCCAAGGCACCATTTAAAAAAATCTTTCAGTTAAGTTTATTGCAAGAATCCATCTTCCCTTTCCAAAAAAAATAGCAATTAACACAACTTCATTGATTTCCAGTTTTCCTAGGTGTCATTTCATAATGCATATATTTTAAGCAGTTCACATCATCATTTTCATCGCTTTCAACATTTTCCATGTTGTCTCCCTACCTGAATTGTGAATTTTTGTATGGAAAGTTTTATTTATCACTTGCATCTTACTTTGAATAAATCTGAAATCAACATTCACTATTATTTAATTATTTTTATTTTCTTCAGTATGTTTCTAACTTAGCAAACTATGGGTAAAAATGCCATGTAACAACAATATGTAATATTTACATAGAGCCCATGTAGTGAACATAGTCCTAAACTCTTACCAAATCCTCACCAGACCCTATAAAGTAGGTACTATTAACCTTGTCATTTGACAGATGAGAAAACTGAGGCATAAACTGGTTAAGTAACCTGTCTGAGGTCAGATAGCTAGTGATTACTTTCCCTATCACCGCCATTGTTTAGTTAATGCATCCTTCCCATCTCAGTTCAAATGGAACTGACACAAAAAAGCCTTTCTTTGACCTCTTGAAAATACTGGGTCTCGTTGCTTTTATAGCATCATATGGTTATTATTCATTTCACATATTTGTGTGATTATCTAATTATATTTGAATGTATTTTTCCTAAGGGTAACTCTAGTCCAGCTGTGCTTTCCAAATTATGAAATCCATGACTACATGGGCTATGTCTGTTTTGCTTATCACTGTAGTTTCAGTATTTGGTGCATGGTAAGTATCCAGGAAATGTGCTGGATGGATGAATACAGGACTTTGTAAGAACAAATAAATAAATGACTGCATCAATAAATTTGGTTGATCATAACATAAACAACAGTGCCATGTTAAAATTTTTCTCTGGGTCTATACACAAACTCTTCTCAGACAGGGTTCCTGTTTGCTGTCTACACTGCCAGTTGGAAGAAAAAAAGCCAATCAAGGTCTGACTTTGTCATTATGTGTACAGGCTGAAGCTGATGCATTAGGTTGAGAGACAGGGTGATTTAGGAATAATTTTACTTCTGGCTGAACTATATATAGAACCAAGTCTTATGTAATAAAAAAAAATCTACTTTTAATATATTTGTGTGAAGAATGAAATAGGAGTATCAAGCCCATTAATTGTGAGATTTAATTATACTGTCCCATTTCCACGAATTTGGATGCCTTTAGGTCAAGCTAACCCAAGCATTTACACCACCATGATAAATAGTGAAATATCAATGGATACACAGAAAGAAAATTTCCCAAATTTAGCAGAGAACACATTAGCATGAACTTGCAAATTTAACATTCAAGTTCATTGGCGTGCAGAGAACCAAGTGACTTTTGTTAAAGTAGGAAACTTTATGACTATGTGAGGAGATGAACATTGAGAAAGTGCTCCCTATTTTAAAACCAGGACATTAGAAATATTTTAATGAATCTATTTTTTGCATATCTGCCATCTAGGTGAGAGTAAAACTCAATACTTATACATCAGATTTTTAAAACATTGTGCATATATACTGTATACTGCTACAGAATATAAGTTGCCCCAAAATCTCCAAGATACAATATGGGATCAAACAAACAAACAGAATGACAAGAAAAACCAACTGTAATATTTTGACACCTCCTAATTATTAAATAATTATGTTTAGAGAAATAAAAATTTAAAAATTGTGCTCTGAAGAGTATTTAAAATATGAATGAACCTTCAAGATGGCAGAGGAGTAAGACGTGGAGATCACCTTCCTCCCCACTAATACATCAGAAATACATCTACATGTGGAACAACTCCTACAGAACACCTACTGAACGCTGGCAGAAGACCTCCAGACCTCCCAAAAGGAGGTCTGTAGTCCTTCTGCTGTAGTTTAGGTAGTCATGCATTTAAGACAACACCTCAAGGTGGAGGGGGCATGGGTTCCTGATTCACTACTTGAAAGTAACCTGCTAAGAATGAACCACCTAATTCACATTGGTCTCTGACAAGAGAAATAAACATTTATTAAGTTAAGACACTTGGCTTTCAGGAGTGTTTGTTATACTACCTAGCATCAATTACCTTGAGTAATTCATTGCTGAACTGGTACACTGGTAATAACCACGGACTAGTGATGAGTCTACTTAATTCCAATCCTCTCCATTTCTCATTGCTGATTTACTCTATACTTACCAGAAATTATTTTTCATAGGACTTCTTGATGACCATGTCAGTCTAGAATTATCCGTAGTACCTCTATGTCTATCTCTTCCTCCAACCCAACTTCCCAGTAGGGGACCTGGCATTACCCCTCTGTGTAGATACAATCATGGAGGATCAGGTCCTAACGAGATCGTATCTAGAAGGGCCCTGTTCTGCAAGGTTTATGGTTTATTTTGCTATACCTTGGATTCATATGTTGGTTTAAAATAAAAAGTGACATGATTTTTGAAGGTTGAAGCTGAGTGGCTGAACCAAATTTCTATAATCAAGTTAACATATATTTTCCCCCTGAGTCTGCACTAGGTCATTTCTTAAAAATTATTTTTTCTATCCTATGAATCTATATGTTTACATAAGCATTAGCTATTATTCCCAACGTCTATGTTATGGATGGAAAGTAGGATTCTTCTCATGTCCCAACTCAAATCAAACAGTAAAGCATTGTTTACATTATACAAGGTTTACATTGCACAGGACTGTTTATATTCTACAAGGATCCTGAGGTCATGTCTAGACCCAATGGGAAAAAATGTCATAATAGATTAGTAAGGACTGTAATGAAGATGGAAGGGGAAAGTGGTGGCATATGTACTAGGCATTTATTTCCCCAACTGAGGTCATTTCCTTGTCATGTACAGTAAAAAATCAGAATGTTACTGTAGTTGCTCATGTGCTGCAATCCATTGTCCACCCATCCACCCATCTAACATTTTTGAGGACTTAATCTGTGCCAAGGACTCTACTCTCTGCCTGAAAGGCAAGTGAAAAATGCAACCCCAGGTCTTTCCTGAAGGAGCACATAAAGGAAGACTGATCTCTGAATAGTAAGTGACACAAGATAATGGCTAAAGGGGTGGTTTCTTTTATCATGCACTTGCAGGATAGAAAGCAGAGAGAAAAATAGCTCCAAAGAGTTGGACAGTTATATTATCATTGACTTTTGAGTGACCACCAATTAAAGGGCAGGCTTAGAAGCTAGAAATGAGGACCTCATTAGATGACTACAAGAGCCAGACACTTTCAAAACTTTCCCCTAAACTCTCAGTTCCATTTTCATTTCATGAAGAGACAGCTTGGGAAGTCAGAGGTCATGCTCTTGTATGTCCACAACAGGGGTGATTTAAGGCACCAGTAAGCTCCTGCTGAGCTGCCACCTAAGGTCATACGACTGTGAATCATGGGGGGATATAATGACTTGGGCAACATTCTTTCCTGCAAATACATACAAGATGGATGATGAATAGTATTGAAGTATAATATATGGTGCAGATCATGAATTTAAATTCCCTCAGAAATGGAGGAGAAACAATTAGCAAAGGGCATTCTTGACTTTGTTGAGCAGCAATGCCTCTCTGACTCCTGAGACACTCATTTTCAGCAGTCAGGCCACAAGATGTGTCTTCAATTTCTGCAAAATCTAGTTCTAGCTACAACGAATGGGAACATGATCTTAATGGATGTCTCATGTTTCTCATGCAGTGTGGTTGTGGAATTTTATGGGATGGAGTCAACAAAAAAGACAGGTCCTTTTTTACAGCATTCTTTATATCTGTTCAATCTTGTCACTACCATAGTGTCCTACTAAAAGGACATTTCAGGGACTGTGTGAAGCCTGGTACAGTGCGTTTTCATAGTCAGAGTGGGTCAGCGGATGGAGAATCACATGAGAGAAAAGAAGCGGATGAGGTGCTATTCCTGGCTCTGGCTTCACCTCAGAGAGTGACCTTGGCAGAAGCACTTAACCTCAGTTTGAATCTTTGAACCTCAGTTTTCTCATCTGTGAAATGAGGAAAGAACATCTGCCCCTTTGCTCCCTCTCAGGATTGTTGGAGGATTAAACAGATCAGGGATATAACCTGAAGTACGGTGAACTCATGAGGAAAAAAATTAGACATCACTTAAGTATATAATATTCTTTTTAATCATTACTAATTTCCAAAGGTGAAGAAAACCTTGTTAAAAAAAATACATAAGCTGATTGTTTTTCTGGAAACAAAATAAAGGCTCAACTAGCAACCATGCATTAAAAAAGAGAACCTGAAATTCACACTCCAAATCTACTTTGAGACAGAAAGACCCCAAAATTCCTTCCAGTTTCCTAAGATTTTTCCACTATAATTTTTTTTAGTTATTGTCTTCTTCATAAAATGTTAGTTATATTTTGGGGTTTTTCTCTTGCAAAGTTTAGCATATATAAGGAAATCTTTCCAATTCACTAATAAAAAAGGGAGTACAGGAGAGAAGAAGGAAGAGAGGGAAGGAGGAAGGAATAAATAGAGAACAAACCCACGTGGCTAAAAGAAACTGACCTAAGACAAAACAATTCATAATTTAAAATATTGTATAATACAAATGAAGTTAAGGATGTGTTTGCCCAGAAGAGGACTGACTTGAAGTAAACTGATATGATTTTCTGGATAACATCCTGTATTTCCCTGCTTTAATGAAACAGTCAGTCATAGAAGAGCTGTATCTACAGGGAAATTATGAAAGAAATAATCTTCATTTCAAGTGGACCAGGTGCTCCCACTGTCCAAGCCAACCACCAAACATATGAGTGAGGCTGTCTCAGGCCAGCTCGCACTCAGCTGATCCATCAGTTGACAAAAACTGCATGAAGGAGTCCAGATAAAACCAAAAGTAAAACACTACCCAGATGAATCCAGTCCCAAATTGCCAAGTAATTGCTATTTTAAGCCACTAAGTTTTGAGGTGGTTTGTAATACAGCAAAAGCTAATCTATACTATAATACGATTTGGTCAAGTGGGTTTATCCTTGAGAATGCAAGGTTGGTTCAGTATCAGCCAATCAATTCATGTGATTCATTGTATTAGTTAAATAAAAGGAGAAAATCATATCATCATTTTTTTAGATAGAGTAGATAAAAAGCATCCCGTGAAGTTCAAAACCTATCGGGTAGGGTAAATTTTATAAAACTAGATCCAAATAATAACTACCTTTCCTTGATAAAGGCTATATACCAAAAATACATGGCACATGTATACACTAACAAAAATTATTATACTACTAATTTTTTTTAAAAATTAGCATTTCCTTTAAGGAGAGAATTGAGATAAAGATTTCTAACATTACTAGTCTATTGGAACTGACCTTTTTGGAGCTGTGTATTGAGAGAAATAGAAAGAGAGAGAGAAGGTTTAGAAGAATATAGATAAAAATGTCATATTTATAGATTGTTTTGATTATGTATTTAATTGGGAACACAGGAAAATCAATAAGCTATTAAATCTAAGAAAAGAGCTCAACATAGGGGCTGGAAAAAAATTAATACACCAAAATCAATTGTGTTCCTCCATAGCATCAATATCTAGATACAATACAAGATGAATTTACCATAGTAACAAAACCTATAGAGCGTATGGGGTTTCACCTAATAAATTATGCAGAAAATCTTCATAATGAAACTTTATTAGAGGACACATGAGTAAAAGAAATATATATCACAGGTATGGATGAGATGACTTACTAAATAATATAAATGTCCTTATATTAATCTATAAAATTAAATGCAACTGTAATAAAAGGCCAAGCTCTTTTTTTTTTTTCTGGGACAGCATAAAAATGTGATTCTAAAATGTATCTGGGGGACTTCCCTGGTGGCACAGTGGTTGAGAATCCATCTGCCAATGGAGGGGACATGGGCTCAATCCCTGGTCCGGGAAGATCCCACATGCCACGGAGCAACTAAGCTGGTGCACCACAACTACTGAGCCTGCACTCTATAGCCCACGAGCCACAACTACTGAAGCCCACGAGCCTGGGCTCCACAACAAGGGAAGCCACTGCAATGAGAAGCCTGTGCACCACAACAAAGAGTAGCCTCCTGCCCCACTGCTTGCTGCAACTAGACAAAGCTCACATGCAGCAATGAAGACCCAATGCAGCCAAAAAAAAAAAAAAGAAAAAAAAAAACAGATTGCTCTATCTCCTATAAAAAAATTAAAATAAAATAAATGTATCTGGAAGAATAAAGTTCTCCATACAGCTAAGGTAGTTTTGAAAAATAAGCTCAAAATGGAGAATGTGCCCTATACATTAAGATATATTGGGAAGTCATGATAGATAAGAACTGTGTGATGCCCTTGGAAGAAACAGCAAACAAGAAAACAAATCAAACAGGTGGCCTAGAAATAGAGCTATATACAGATAGGAAGTTGGCATATGAAAGAGATGGAATCATAGTCCAATGGAGGAAGTTGAATTACAGCTTTTGGGGAAACAGTCTCATTTTAAAAAGAGATATGAGACTGGATCTTAACCTAGTGATATCACTTATGTTGTACCCAGTCCTATATAGCTCACCTAATCTTCACAAAAAAATCCACAAGACATAAACTATTATCCTCATTTTACAGGTGGAAAAACTGAGGTAGGAGAGATAAAATGACTAGCCTAAGAAGTACATGGTGGAGCTGGAACTTAAACCCCACAGAAATCATTCTATTAACCATTATGTTATATAATTCCACCTAATGTACAAAACTAAAATACAATAGTTTTAATATCTAAATGTGAAAAATAAAATCTAGAGAGAATAAAAGAAATTGCAAGGTAATATATCTGTGATTTCAGGGTAAGAGATGAAATAGATCTTTGAAAAAAAAAGTGTACATTGTATGAAGCAAAAGTGATGAATTTAACTATATTAAAATTATATATTTATTGATATAAAAAATCTGATTAAAAAAATGGGCAGAAGAGCTGAATAGACATTTTTCCAAAGAAAACATACAGATGGCCAACAGGCACATGAAAAGATGCTCAACGTCACTAGCCATCAGGGAAATGCAAATCAAAACCACAATGAGAAATCACCTCACACATGTCAGAATGGCTATCATAAAAAAGAACAAAAATAACAAGCCTTGGCGAGGATGTGGAGAAAAGGGAACCCTGGTACACTGTTGGTGGGAATGTTAACTGATGTAGCCACTAGAGGGGTGGGATAGGGAGGGTGGGAGGGAGACACAAGAGGAAGAAGATATGGGGATATATGTATATGTATAGCTGACTCACTTTGTTATAAAGCAGAAACTAACACACCATTGTAAAGCAATTATACTCCAATAAAGCTGTTAATAAAAACAAAAACAAAACAGAACAACCATATAATCCAGTAATTCCACTCCTGGGTATATATCTGAAGAAAACAAAAACACCGATTTGAAAAGATCCATGCACCCACATCCAGTGTTCATAACAACATTGTTTACAATAGCCGAGATATGGAAGCAACCTAAGTGTCCATCAACAGATGAATGAATAAAGAAAACGTGCCATATATACACAATGGAACACTGCTCAGCCATAAAAAATGATTAAATTTTTCCATTTGCAACAACATAGATGGACCTGGAGGGTATTATGCTTAGTGAAATAAGTCAGACAAAGACAAATACTGTAATGATATCACTTATAAGTAGAATCTAAAAAATAAGACAAATGAATGAATACAACAAAACACAAATAGATTCACAGATACAGAAAACAATCTAGTGGTTACCAGTGGGGAGTGGGAAGCGAGAGGGGCAAGATACAGACTGGGAATTAGGAAGTGCAGACAACTATGTATAAAATAAATGAGATACAAGGATATATTGGAGGGCATGGGGAATATAGCCAATATTTTATAATAACTTTCAATGGAGCATAATCTATAAAAACATTGAATCACTGTGCTGTGCACCTGAAATTAACATAATATTGTAAATCAATTATACTTTAATAAAAGATTAGAATTTTATGTACAATAAAGGATACCAAAGTCAGACTGAAAAACAATTGATGGGTAGAAAACATATACATTATCTAAAACCCAATAAAGGACTCAACATCTGAATACAAAAACTTCTACATCTCTAAAGACACAGAATACTCAATAGAAAAATGAGCGAAGGTCATGAATAGGCAATTCATAGAATGGAAAACATGAATAGCAAGGAAGTATATGAAGACCTAACTTTTCTAGAATCAGAGAAATGCAGAATTAAAACACCTTACTTCATATGAATCCACACATGACAAATTTCCAGAAGTTAAAATGCAAATTATGCTGTGGAGCAACTAAGCCCGTGCACCACAACTAGTGAGCCTGCGCTCTAGAGCCTGGGAACCACAACTACTGAGCCCACACGCCTAGGGCCTGTGCTCCGCAATAAGAGAAGCCACTGCAATGAGAAGCCTGCATACCGCAACGAAGAGTAGCCCCCACTCGCTGCAACTAGAGAGGGCCTGCGTGTAGCAATGAAGACCCAATGCAGCCAAAAATAAATAAATTAATTAATTCTTAAAAATGCAGATTAACAGCATGTGGTGACAAAGGATATGGCAAGAGAGAAATTCCAAGCATTGCTGGTGAGGGGAAAATGGTACAGCTATTCTGGGGAGCAATCTGTGAAATAAGGCATATATATGACTTCTACCTCAGCCATTCCACGGCTGCACTGTTACTCTGCACTGTTACTCAAGGGGACATGTGGAAAGAGTGTATTAATGCTTTATGGTGGACATAAAGTGTTGAAAATAGCCTAAGTATGTATCACCAGGGTAATGGATAAGCAAAACATGGTATTAACATATGGTGGAATATTAGACAGTGGCCAGAAGCAATAATTTATATGGAGCAACACAGACAAATTTGAAAACAATAATTTTGTGTAGAAAAAATAAAAGAATAGGATGTGATTTTTAGTCAATACTACTTTTGCAAAAATAAGAAAATACAAAACAATTCAGTATTTCAAATATATACATATGTTTAAAATAACTATGAAAGATGAGTTGGGAAATTACATATTAAATGGCCCAAATGGTGCTATATAGGGGAAAATAAAGGAAATCTGGCAGAGGAACATCAGGTCCAAAACCAATCTTAAAGTATTAGAAAATAGAGTGACCATACACACTGATGATAGGGTAACATGAACTGAGGCATATGGTCCCTTTTGAGTAAATGCCTTAAATACAAACCAAAAACAATAATGTCATAAGATTTACAAGCACTATAAAAATATTTAGCATTATTGCAGTAGATAGTAGAAATATATAACCTTTCAACTTAAATAAAAACAAGACTGATGAAATATCATCTTTGTTCCCATGTCATCCATGCTAAGCAAGAAATAATAAATCAGCTTTTAAGATAGAATTTTTTACAATGAGAGATAAAAAAACAAACAAAAAGAAACCCTAACAGTCTATCCCATGAAGGGAGAAAAAAACAATTTGAAAAGTCAGAGTAGAACTGTCTGGGGATAATATTTAACATCAATTTTTTAAAAACAGAATTTTAAGAAGCTGGTTTTGAATTGTTTATAGAGTTTCTAATTAGCATGCTGAGGAAATACAGGGTCCATGTTAATCCAGAAGCAAATAAAAAGTTCTGACTCTTAAAATTCTAGGCTCTAGAGTAGGTGTGTGCTGCTGTGCTGGTGTGTATGTGTGTGTGTGTGCACATTTGCATGTGTTTTCAATAAACTCAAGAGTACATACAGGTGTATGTTACTACATTGTAACAATTCTTGAGCAAGTCTAACTGAAGGTCAGTAGCAAACAAGTAGATGCCACTTGGGTGGCCCCCCAAACTCTCAGGTAATGCGCAGATCTGGCTTGGCAATCATGTTCTGCTTTTAGACATAATGCATTTTTATGTTCTTGTTAGCACTGAAAGACTAACTTGAATATTTTGCAACTGATGAAATGGACAACAGAGCAGTAACCTAGAGTTTACAAGTATTTGGGGCAGTAAAACTTTAGTTCTAGATTTAACTTGGATTTTAGTCCTAATTTAACTTGGATTTTCTACAACACATTTATTTTTTCTATAAACTGGAGGTATATACCACCATAATCCTAAAAAACCTGTGACTTTGGGCTTCAGGGGTCTAAGCCTTCTCTCTAAGTGACTGAAAGGTACAACTGGATATTAGACCTGTCTAAAAATTGTCCTTTTCTGTCCTCATATACGAGGGTTCAGGTTGATTTTTGGATAGCTGTCATTAAAAAAAAAAAAAAAAAAGTGCAAAGAGCTAATGCCTTTTGCTACAAGACAAAACAGTTTCTCCTGGACACGCAGTAATAGGAGGCAATGCCATGTGTTGCAAGCATGCACGTTATTTTATGACACATATTAATCTGGACGTTAACAGCTAGGTGCTCTGGTTGAAGTACATAGTTTGTTTCAAACATACATATAATGTTAACCCACTTTGTAACAAAGCCTTCAACATTTCACATGCAAATTCGTTTTTCTTTCTAATTTAAGCCCAAGGAAATCCCTATAAATCTTGTCTCCAAAGAGAAAATATAAAGAATTCATAAGATTAAAGAGTTCTTATCAATTGTATAAAAAACTAGAAATGTACTAACTAGACAAAAATGTAGACGTCTAAGAGAACGTCCAACAAATAGAAAAGTAGAGGACTGTACTGAGATTGCAATCCTGAGAAAAATAAATTATTTCTAAATGAAGAAGTAAAAGGAGATAGTATAGATTAAAGCCAGAAGAAAAATTTTAAACCTACAAAAATAAGAGTCAATACAAAGTTAAAAACCCATTAATTTTACTATATACCCAAAGGCTTCACAAAAGATCTCATGAATATCACAAATTAAAATAAAACAAACAAAAGCCAGAAATATTGTTTTCCCCAAATTGTACTACTACCTGCTTATCGCTTCAGGGGTAAGAAGAAAAATTATCTTCAAATAGTTAAATTGTATACCTACTTATATTTTAACTCGTAGGTGGATCTTGTTATATACTATATATGATTTTTAAAGAAAACTTGTTGATTGTTTATTTTGGCATCTGTTAGGAAATTCCTATTTAATTAGATAAATCTCCTTAGATAACTCTTAAATAAAAATAGATACAAATATAGTATGTTTCATATCATTCATTTTAGACCTCTAAGAGTTGGAAAAGCTCAACCTGGAGAATAAACTAGTTTTACTGAGCGAAGAAACTACTTTCCAGTTTAGAAGAGAAGGGATTATCCCATTTCTGTAGAGGAAGCAATCAGGAAGATACAAACAGAATGGTCCTTGCCTAGTGCTAAGGCCAGAACTACTGTGAATATTGTACCAGATCTTGTAAAAACAGCCACTGTGCTGGCACTCACGGGCCTGGGTCATGGTGTGTTAAACAATAAAACCTTGTTCCAAAGGATGGAACTCCTTCGGGCCAAAAAGCTTTCACCTGCATTATTCCATTAACCTCACTGTTTTGTTATGGGAAATGTGTTTATTTTTTGAAATGACATTGAAATACATCTTTAAAAGAACACTTTAGGTCTCAACAAGATTCTCTTCTCTTTCAGCCAACACATTACCTTTTAGAAATCAACAGTCTACTTCTTTCTTTAAATCATCACATTTCAAAGCTGTAGCAGCTAATAAATGTTAATATAATTTTTCCAAAACTGCAATCTCCCTAAATTTCTATGCTGTCTTCTTTATCCTGTCTTTTCAAGGTAAAGGTATCTTTGCAGTTTCCTTAGCATTATCAGGATTATGGATTTTGTTCATTGTTAAAGTTCGTTATTTATGGACATAAGTTAATATAAATGCAAAAATATCTCGTATTATTCACAAGCTGGCTGACTTAAATCACTCGCTTTTAAAACAACTTTACTGATCTCCAATCTGTTCAAATACACGGAAATATAAATTCAGGATGATGTGGCTTTTCTGCAATGCTTTCTTTTCAGGCTGCAGTCTACATGACAGCGTCATATTTTATCCTTGCCGCTGTTGTTGTTCAATCCATAAAATCTCTCTTGAAGACCCCCAAACAGCTTGTAATTTAAACTTTTACTTTTGGTGACTCACTGTTTTCAAATTGCCATCTCTGACCGTATCCCCCTTCCAGGGGAATTTATACAGACTCTTAACCCATAATTGCTTTACCCTTTACCTCTATTTCTGGGTTCTTAAATTAACTGTTACATCAGTGTTCTTCATTACTCAAATTATTTTTTCTTAGGAACTTTTCCTGGAAGTAAGTTCATGCTATTTTTGACAAGCAAACATTTGACTTCTGAAAGAAGTCTTACGGAAATGGGTTTATATCCCAAATGCACCACCAAAAATCTTTATGACCTTGCATAAATGTCCCTTACCATTTCAGGTGTTACCTTGGCTTGACTCCAAAGTGAACTGATTAAAACTATGAGCATCTAGCTGTTATGCACTTTTGTCTCAGTTTGGTCAATGAAACTCTCAAAAATCCATCAGATTTTCATTATTTTTATCATTAGCCTGTTTGTATAAAATAAGTTACCATTTATGGAGCCAGTGTTCTCCTTTATTCCGGCACCCAAACATTGAAAATATTTCTCATGGACACATTCTTAGAAGGCCTATGAATAACCTGGCCTCTTACTGATTCTCCCTTTTGGACTCTTACTAGCCAGACTTCCCCAATAAGTTTCAGAGAGAGTTTTCCCCTTTCCGGGTCTTCTTTTTGCCTTCTATACACCATAGAACTTTCAAAAGTCATCACACCAATACTAATATTACCACATACCCTCCAAAAAGCTCCAAGCTGTTTATGCCTATTCATTAAGTTAATACTTTATCAAAACTTGTCCAATTGAGTAGTTTTAGCACAGATATTTTACACATTTTAGCACAGACATGTGCTGTTTAAGGCTGACAGATCCATTAGGAATTAACTTTCTGCTACATTTTCCCTCTGACATTTTCCTCACAACTGGGTATCCTCATAACTGAGCCATCAGTTATCTCTTGCCTATAGAAAGGCAGGTAAGAGAAAAGAAAGCTGAGTGAGAAAAGATATGTAAATGGACTAGCACAATATTGGACACATAACGAGTATTCAATAAATGATAGCGAGTATTCTTACCCTTATCATCACATTAGTTTATATGTATTAAAAACGGATTACTGGACTCAACTCTTACTTCCTTTTCTCATTAGATCCTCACAGAAACCTTGGACGAAGCGAGATTTTATCCCCATTTTACAGGTTGGGAGACTGCAGCCTAGAGGGCTTAAGTACCTTAACTGAAGTCATATAGTCAAGAAATAAGCCTATATTTGTCACAATCACTTGCCCATGCTTTGATGTGACACCACCACCCATCATTTATCCAGCTTCACCAAGGTGCTACTAAATTTTTTACTCTTATTCTCCTCTCTTTGCTTCATACTGTCATTGTCACCAACCCAGTCAAATTCACGTTTTGTGTGTGTGTGTGGTACACGGGCCTCTCACTGTTGTGGCCTCTCCCGTTGCGGAGCACAGGCTCCGCACGCGCAGGCTCAGCGGCCATGGCTCACGGGCCCAGCCGCTCCGTGGCCTGTGGGATCTTCCCAGACCGGGGCACGAACCCGTGTCCCCTGCATCGGCAGGCGGACTCTCAACTGCTGCGCCACCAAGGAAGCCCCAAATTCACTTTTAATTTTCCAATCTTAATGAAGGGAGCAGAAGGTGGAAACTGAGGTTAAAGGAGGAAACTTTAATGCTATTCAAGGACTGACCTCATCCTAACTTCCAGCCTTTGTCTACCCAGTCTCTGCTCCAGTCACACGTGGAGTATTTGCTATCTCTTCCATAAGCCTTGACTTTTCTTGTCTTTATGCCACTTTTCTTTTCTCCATTTGCAATGAATCTCCCTTTCCCTTGGTTCTTCACCAATTCTTACTCCATACTCTCCATTAAAATTCAAATCTACCTTTAAAGCCCAACTCATACACCAGTTCTGTCCTGCAGTCTCCTGGATCTGCCAAGTCAGAACTAAGCACTTGCTCCTCCGTGCTCCTGCAATGGCAATGATGTTAGAAGGGCGAGTGATTTTACAGCTCGCTCACCACCTGTGGGAAATATGTCCTATTTGCCCTTCCAGATCCCTTCTCCTCCCAACTCTATATGGATGGCTTGCATGGCCTATCTTAGTAAGTGTCCTTGCGCTGGCTTCTGTTTGGCTCACCAATGAAGAGTACCAATAGAAGACTGTAGGGAATGAAGGAGGGGAGTGAAGTTAGGGTATTAATTCTTGCCAAATTGCTGGGAGTTGGCTGCACCCCACAGCTAACGTATAGTGCTCCTCTGTGGGGCGTCACAGCATCTTTGGGGAGGACCCTCTCTCCAGCAAGGCTTCCTTTCTTTTTCCTCTCCTATAAAGTAGCCACACTTTTACTGAACACAGGGCACTACACTATCTCTTTTTTTTTTTTTTCGGTACGCGGGCCTCTCACTGTTGTGGCCTCTCCCGTTGCGGAGCACAGGCTCCGGACGCGTAGGCTCAGCAGCCATGGCTCACGGGCCCAGCCGCTCCGCGGCACGTGGGATATTCCCGGACCGGGGCATGAACCCGTGTCCCCTGCATCGGCAGGCGGACTCTCAACCACTGCGCCACCAGGGAAGCCCGAACTATATCTTGATTCTCTACATTGGGCTCAATTTAACCTTATTGATGTACCCCTGATTTCCTGCTGAGACCCTGTCTGATGAACTTCGTAATATGCTCTTCTAAGCTGTTAATTTTACAAACCACATTATTACACTTATTAGAAGAATGTCTTCAGGATGTGTCAGTAAGCTCTGATTGATGATAATGGTAAACAGCTAGAATTTATGGAACATAAAGTATGCTTTGGTTACTCTCTTGAGTACACTGTGTGCATTGTTCTAATTAATTAAAATCGCTATTAGCTAAGCAAGGCACACAGATGGTAATAGGTTCCCAGAAGTAACTTGATCATGGTCACTCCAGTGTCTCAGTAGTGTTTAGGACTCAGATCTGTCCAAAGCCTAAACCTTAAGTTCTAGGTCTAAGCAGTGGGTCTCAAACTTGAGTATGCATCAACATCACCAAGAGAGCTCGCTGAAACAGGTAGTGGGCCCCACCCCCAGAGTGTCGGAGTCTGTAGGTCTGGAGCAGGGCCCAAGACTTGCATTTCTAACAAATTCCTACGTGCAGCTAATGTGCTGGCCTGGGTACCAGACTTTGAGAACCACTAGTCCAGGCATTTTAGGTCCAGAATTCCAGATGTTAGAATAATTTTCTGATGATGAATGTCAAAAAAAAAAAAAAAAGCACTGCACTTTTCTGTTTGTAAGGAGGTAATAAATTCAATCTTAAAGACTCAATAATGGGACTAAGTATTTAAGAAAGAAGAGTTATTCTCCAGGAAGATGGGAGGAGATGGACATTCTAAGGACAGGAATGCCCTTTCAGGAAACTTGCAAAGGGAACAGAAAAATAACATAGTAAGATTCTGCTATCCAGTGTTCACAGAACATGAGTGGGATACTCTTCACTCTAAAATGGGAAGCCAACTTTTGCTCACCATATACATACCTTATTCAGTACAAAATGTTTATTAAGAATCTCCAAAAGCTAGACACTAGGCATCAGGGCTACAATGATAGAGCAGATAAAGTGCCTGACCTCAGGGAGCTTGGGCTTCAGATGATGTACATCAGCTAGATAGACTGAATGATGGATACAAGAAAAAAATATATCCATAGAAGTGACCCAGGAGTCAAATGGCAAAAGACCTAGCCTCAACGTGAGTGTTAATTTCATTAAATGGTAGGTAAAAATTATTTTATATGCCGAGATAGGCTCTGCTTAAAAGACACAATATTCCTCCAAACGTATTATACAAGCCAGCTTACAAACCTGTGACTTTTTCTAGGACAAATGTTGCCTTCTTTCCCAAGAAGGGAGCAGTAGGGGTTGGGGTGGAAATAGTTTCATCATCAGAGGCACAGTCTCACTACTACTGCTCAGCTCCAATTCACAACCTTCTGAATGGTTTCCAGGCTAAGTAATTTAGCAAAGTGATGAAGAAAAAATGGCCCATTAATCTTATGATGTGTGTTATAACTTAACTCTGGGTTTAGCATAGGAAAAATATTATTTGCATTGATTAGAAATATGCTTTATGGCTGCATATATTATTCACTCTGAACATTCTAAAATTATTGGTTGGGTTGACATGATGAACTGCACAGGAGTACTTCTAGATGGCATCTCAATGTCATCTGTTACTCACATCATATAGGTCTAGGAATAAATATGTATTTTACTCAATATGAGATCTTATTCCAAACACCAAAACATGCCTGTTTTTATTCAACGGTTATCATCATGAAACTACCAGCTAAACATCATTTAGAAAATTCAAAGCAAGTAAATTACTGTATTAACTGTCCAACTGTGATTATGACTTTCCTCCACTTATAGCTGAACCTAATATAATGATCTGGTCAGTCTGACTAGGAGGATTTATTCATTAATTTACTCAAATGTTCTGAGGTACATTTTGAAGGACTTAAATTATGGTCTGGTTTGTAGGATCCAACAGTAAGGGTGCACGTTTATCTCCTACAAGCTCTGTGACCTTGCCCAAGTGACTTAGCATCTCTGAGCCTCACTTTCCTAATCTGTAAAATGGAAACAATGATAGAACCCAAGTTGTAAAGCTGAAGGAAAAAAAGTAATATGGTAATGTATTTTGGCACAAAAGAGCAGTTATGCTGATGGTCACTATTTGTGAATACTGTTGCTAAGATTATTGAAAACCTGTTGTGTGTTAGGTGCTGTTCAAGAACTAGAATTTTAAGACTGTTCTTCACCTTTATCCCAGTTTTACCTGCAAAGTTCTGCCATGCACTGGAAAAACATACTGGTATTTCTAGAGAAGGGGACCACTCAGATGACATTTTTGTTTCACCAGGTATATAAAGTATACAAAAGTTATAGTGTATCTTTTAAGTCCTTCGGACACCTAGTTACCTTTCACTAGAATGATTCTAGTAGATACCTGATCGATACCTGAGACAAGGTCAGGTCAGTGATGTTGGTACCTTTTCTGGATTAAGGGCATAGGGCAGAAACACAGGAAGAGAGGTCTCCCTTTTCCACTCCTGTTACTAAGAACCCTCTTGAATAATGACAATCTGAAACAGATTACTACATTGTTGCATGTTGTAGAATCAAAGCAGTGTACAAAGCAAAGAGCACTGGCCTCCCTTATACTTGCATTTCACTTGAGATTCATTTTTCTAGACCGTGGAGAACGCAGATGTTTCAACACTTTCCAGGTACTGGAATATTACCAACTGGCAATCTCCACCACTGCATGTTTGATCACACTATTCCCTGCAAATGGAATTCTGTTCCATCAAGGTCAGATTGACCAGTGCAAATACCTGATTTTATCGTACGGTCAGAACCAAATTAACTTACTGAAATTCTGCCCAGCTCAGGGTCTACCTTCTCTGTGAAACCTCCTGTGAGATCCCAAGTTGCAAACAACTCTTATCTTCTTCAGAAGACACTGTATATTATATAAATAGTAATTTACATATAAATATATGTATATGTGTGTGTATTTCTTTGTTACATTAAGTTATAACTCCTGTGCCTTCTCTTCGTAACTAAACTGGACCCCCTTATCATCACAGTGGCCATGTACATCATTGTATCCCCCCAAAAATCCAGAATAATGTCATGGATTCAGTATATAGTTGCTTAGTAGAAAACAATTAACTAACCACTGCAGAATACTAATGTCTCTCAAGGTGTGTTCAGCGGATCACAAATCCTATGAGGCAGTCCATGAAGGAAAAGATTTCAAATAAATTTGGGATCTGTTGTCCACTACATCTCCTTATCAGAGACGCATAATTCACAAGACTAGTAAAAAGCTCTGTAGCAAAGAAACTGTTGACTTAGTTTGACCCAGTATTTCTCTTACAGGAGTATCAGTTCTGGAGGTCAAGGACATTTTCCACCTCTAATGCAACATCTCTACTGCCTAGTAGAGTGCCTGGCAGTTAGTAGACACCTCATAAATATTTGAATAAGTTTAAACATACATTCCCCTTTTAACCTATAGAAGAAAAACAATAGTATATAGTATATTTTGATTTACTTAGGGAGAATAATAATATGAATAGATACATTTACACAAATCATTTAAAAGTATATATATTTGATAATACTTTTTTTTCACAAATCTACACAATTGCACATTTAGTGGTGATAGTAAATGAACTACATTTGCTTCTGAAAACTTGCTAAGAAGGATGGCTACTAAAAACTACAACTTGAACCCAAAACAATTGATTTAGTTCATTGGTCCCCACTCCTTAGCAGTTTTAATATAGAAGAAAATAGATGCATATATTTCTTATCTGCCATAATATGACATCATATAAGGAATGCTATTTTATTAGCTAGAAATAAGATTTGCTTTTGTTATTTTAGTACATTTGATCACGTAAGAATAATTCTAGATTTTTTTTCCCTCCTGTGACTCTCATAGCATCCCCATCTAAAATATACTTCGGAGATTTAGATCAAATGTCATATCAATTGTCCTAGACTGCTTACTATGTGCTTTCACTATAGATTTTAATGTCAGTAGAGAAAGGAGGAGGAAAAGTCAGAGGGAAATGAAACAGGTGTATGCAACACCCCTCTCTACTAATGACATTTCTCAGAATTCTGTGGGAAGTTGCATCTGTAAGTGGAAAGTTTTTCACCATGGAACTCACAGTGGTTGAACTTCTTGTGAAGAATTTTTTTTTCACTACTGAAGAAAAATATGTTTGATTTTACCGTAACTGAAAAGTTCTCCTGTTTCTACTTCTGAGGGTTGCCCTCAAGACTACCGTTTACCTAATGGTAGTCACTCCTAGGCATGGAGGAAAAAGTGCACCATTTGAAGGAAAAGCTAAAGGAGTGATATTCAGGTAGCTACTCCTCCCGCCAATGAAAACATACACATGGATTTTCCACTTTACACCTCATTTTCCACCTTATTTTCATGATTTTGAAATGAATATGTAGGGTCTGATAAGTTTGTCAATAGTCTATAATTATTAGTGTTATTAAAATAGAACACAAATGATAAGCCATATGTAAAAATGCTGTGTGAATAAACTGCTATATTCCAAATAATACAAATGAGTGAATGGCAGTAAATGCTAAGAGGGATGAACAACATAAAGGATATTAAAAAAATGATGACCGTATTTCATATTTATGTGTCTTTTTTTCTCACTCTTACTCAACTCCTAAATAACTAAGAGAATATACTCACAAATGGTAAGCAAGTTTTGGATGTTCGATGTGTGTTTGTGGGAAAGAACAAAAAAAAACTGCCTCAATTAGGTCAAATATCATACAAGAGATGAATGAGATTAGAGATGGGATTGGGATTTGTGTTAGTTACTCAATAGCTAACCAATCACAGATATGACAGTGTAGTGCAATATGCAAATATACTTTTAAACAACTTCTCTTAAGTTATCTACTGTCTGTAAAGACAATCACACTCAGCTGCTCTGCACTTAACCCCAGAGCTTCTGAGTTAGAATCTGTTAGGAACAGGTACACGTTTCATTGCTTTGGCAACATTTAAGTGGCTCTGCATCAGGCACGACAACTGCTAAGATCACACTCTGGGAATTCAGGAAAGGCTAGTGTCCAGTTCAGGTCGTTCTTCCACTCAACTGTGATCTAGGGTAAATTCCTAATTAAAAACAAACAAACAAACGAACCCTGAAGATGCTGAAACAGTATTTCCTACTTCACAGGGTCGTCATGGGGATAAAAGGTCATTAGGATAAAGTGCTTCTCACCCAGGAAACACTGATAAATGCTACTGATGCTACCATCATCATGACCGATCAAGAACATAATGCCACGTGGAAGTTCAACATTCCCTGGGCCATTCACAACTTTCCTTTAAAGGACTCATATTCTATGTGGGGTCTTAACACCTTCAAATAACAGAAAATACAAGTCTTTACGCCTTTTTTTCCTGTAGCTAATTTTGGCATCTTTCACCTCTGTCCACTTATGTCTTGGTTTAGCATATTCTTGTCACACAAAGAAGCTACTTCCCAAAGAGAGGAACAATGTGTCAAGTGACAAAGACATTGAGTGAAGTCTTTCACATCCTAGATTGTCCACGGTACAGCTCAGCTGGTCTCTGGGTTGGAAGGCCTGGGTCTACTTTGCTCGTCTGTTACAGGGGAAGGGACATGGTCCTTAGCATGTGCTCTGTGAAACAGAGGCAGCTGCGGGTAGAATTATAACACAAGCAGAACTGGCTTCAATTCTTCCTTCTTAGGTCTTTTTCTTCTTGTTCAGCTGTTCAAGGAACTTGCCTACCCTCTGTCCCTGCCAGGACGATGTTACATCTGCCTGGATAAGTAGGTCACCATTGTATATCAGGAAAGGTCTTATTTGTAATCATCAGGAACCAGATATGGTTAATTTGAGCAGAAAAGGAAACTTTTGGAAGTTTATGGTTAGGTCTCAGTAACTAGAAGCAGACTAAACAACCGGAAGCCAAGGCTATGCTATTGCAATTACAGGATCAGGCCAAAGTGATGTTATAAGTCCTAGCTGGCCTTGCTACCAAGCAGGAACAGGAAACAGGAGGTTGACCCAGCACTGCTGGCCTTGCTTCTTTGCATCATTTATTTGTAATTCAAAATCCAACAGAAGGGTGCAGTTGGCCAACCTGAGGTCGCCCGACTGTTTTCCATCTGTAAGGGAGACTGAGCATGAGAGTAAACAGTGTATCTGACATGTTCAGCTTGTATAACGGGAGGAAGGCTCTGTTTCTCACCAAGACCCACAAAGTGGAAAATTCCCCAAAGAGAAAGGAATTTCAGATCAGATGCTTGGAAAGTTAAAAACAACAAGAACAAAAAAATGCAGATGTGGAATTAAAGACATGGAGTAATTAAGAACCTATATTTGGAGTGATTCAGACCTGAGCTCACGTCTTGAGCAAGCTACTCAATCTTGCTGAGCTTCAATTTTCTCTAAAGGAAAAAACGTGGAAGATGATATCCACATGTAACTTGTGGTACAAATGAAGGAGGGTGGCACAGTATACAATGCCTGGCACATCCTATGCATTTTCTAAAACTACCAGCAGTACTGTTATTATCGTTACTTATTATACAATTTATTGTAGAAACTAACAGGGAGAGTAGTAATAACGTTAATACAGTGCTAAGTGTCACGTTTATTATCTCAACTAATTATTTGTTGACTCAACAAACATTCCACATATCAGAAAATAACCTGTTAGTATATTTTTTTTTTACAGAAGAAAAGAAACCCTGAGGCTTAGAAAGTGTAAACAATGTACCAAAAGTCACTCATTTAGGAGGTAATGGAATATTATTCAGCCTTAAAAAATGAAGGAGATCCTGTCATTTGTGACAATATAGATGAAACAGGAGTGCATTATGCTAATGAAATAAGCCAGACAAGATAAATATGAATGATTTCATTTATATATGGAATCTAAAAAGCAAAAAAGCCACACTCATAGAAACAGAGAGTAGAAAACTGGTTGCCAGGGGCTGGGGGGTGGGTGGGGAAAAGAGGGGGAGATTGGAAAAAGGGTACAAACTTTCAAGTGCAGGATGAATAAGGTCTGAGGATCTACTGTATAACACAGTTACTACAGTCAATAATACTGTATTATATAACTAAAATTTTCTGAGAGAATAGAACTTAAGTGTTCTCACCAAAAAAAGAAAAAAAGGAAAAAGGTGTCATGAGCTGTTAGATGTATTAATTAACGTGATGGGAAGGATCCTTTTGCCATGCATATGTATATCAAATCATCATGATATGTTCTTTGACTATCTTACAATATCTCAATAAAACAGAAAAAAAAGAGGTAATAAAAATGAGATTCCAATCCAGGATTATCTAGCTCAAAAAACTACACTCTTAACCATTACAACATAGTATCCATCCATATGTTGTAACTGTAAAATGCTTAACACAAAGGAAACGTTAATGGTATTTATTCTAACTCTAATGCTTACTAGATATTAGTTATGTGGTACGCTTTACTTCTAAATACAAGGGTATAAGGTGCAAATTCTTGCTACAGAACATAAAAGCCCCTGTGGTACCCTGTAGGATAAATACAGTACCTGTAAATCTCTCACCTCTCAACCCAGAGTCTCCTTAAGTTGGATGTTCTTTACCCCCTTTATAATGTGGGAATAATGCCTTTCCCACATTTGCACTGGGATGAAAATCCATACTTCCAGGTGTATACTGAACCTCCACTTAGCTCCTCATCACCTTGGAATCACCATACCAAAGATCATTTATTCCATTAATATAAATGATCTAGGGATAGAAGTACAGAATATACAGAGAGCATTGGAGGAATCCAAACAACAAGTCCTCCACTCTCAAAACAAATTTTAGAGTTCCAAAAGTAAAGAGCAATGTTTGGAAATAAAACTAAAAATGAAACTAACAACATCTACAATTAGCCAAGTAGTTATTATGGGCCAGGCTACTTACTAGGCACTTGATAAACATTACAGCTCATCTTCCTGCAGTCCTTTGAGCATATAATATTGTTTCTATTTCACAGAGAAGAAAATTGTATCTAAGCAGGTTAGTGATTAGCCCAAGACCACAGGGCTAGGCTGTAAGCAAATAAGGCCAAGTTTCAGTGGTCAAAATCGTGATGGATGTTATAACTAGAAGATTATGGCTAATCAAATAAAAATATTCAAAATGATCCTAATGTATTATTAGGATTTCTTTAGAATAACTTGGGTGCCTTAGTGAATACAGTAGTGGTAGACACTATAGTCTCTTTAATTTGCTAGTCATACAAATCTACTTTAATATTCTTGGTGACAAGGAGCTAATAACTACTGATAAGACAGCTTCTTCAGTTTGGCGGCTACTCCAGGGTGAAATGCCGTAACGTCTTACTGCCTGCAATGTTATCTAGTTCTACCAGGGGGAATAAAGCAGAACAAGCAGCCACTGTTCTTGACAAATGGATACAGTTTCAGTTTCTCAAAATATGAGTGTCAGATTCATTCATTGTATCAGATAGATCTGTCAAATGGCTTTGCCCATTTACTAATGGATGGCACACTGCAGACACACGTCCGGTCAAAGGACTCAATGTCACCTCATTGATACTGTCATCAATATAATTTGTATTGGCATTTTGTCTCACCCTGACTTTAAGGACTATGCGGGGAGATCCAAGTCTCCAGACCATGGACTGATCACCTCTGCTTGACACAGTATTCTCTGCTCATTTCCAGAGGGGACCAAGGATGAGCTCTTGGACTTCTGAGTCTATTCACCCTACCTGGCAACACATACTAGCTGGGCTGATTGGATCAAGCAGGAGCCCCAGAGTTTAAATTTCCAGCTGTTTTGGAGTAAACAGAGGCTATGCCCCACTCCCATAACCCCTCACTTCTTACTGCTAGCCTATCCTAGGCTGTTTTTGCTGATAGTAGTATTTCATGCTAAAAATTAATTTTGCTTACCTGATGGCAGTCACACAACCTCAAATGCCATTTTTATAAATAAGGCAACAACCAATGGAGTGTGATTTAGGGTTTTTTCTTCTGTAGACCCTGCCTACCCTATAAAATCTCCCATTACTGCATCATGGAGACTATAATCCCTTTCTGAGGGAATAGATTCTTTCCAACCATAAGATGAAATAAGGATTTACACTTCCATACTGCCCAAAAGGAAATAAATTGATTACAAAATGCAGGAGAATGACTGATTTTCCACATTTGTTGTGTTCATTAAAGGGTTTTTGAATAGACTTGACAATATTAAAGAAGTTCAACACACACAAAATAAAAATTAATAAATGAAGAGAAAAAATTTGCATTTATAACAACAAAATAAACACATTGATATATAAAAGGTTGTTATAAATCAATGAAAAATGGATGTCAAAAAGTCACAAACTAAAAACTATTAACCGCCAATAAAGATATGAAAATTGTTCAACCTTGCTATTATTAATCAAAGAAATACAAATAAAATAATTCAGGTGTCATATTTTACTGACTAGAATGACAAAGTTTTAAAAAACTTGATAATACTGGTATTGATATTGATAATACTGGTACTGATGTGTGTGTGTAAGAAACCACACTGGATGTTAAATTGTTGGTAGAAATAAAAAGCAGGGTAACGTTTCTGGAAGACAATATGTCAGTATGTACCAGAACTGACAACCAGCCATTCAAGTTCTAGAAGTCCATTCTAAGGAAATAAACAAATTCTCAAAGACATATGAACAAGGATGCTTGTTTCACTGTTTAGCAAAGCAAAACAGGAATAATCTAAATGTTGAACAGTAGGGACCGGTTAAATAAATAATAGAATGCTGTTCAACCATTAAAAATTATGATGCAGATTTTTATTAGGTGATAAGTAATCATGCTTATATTACTAAATAAAAATGTTATAGAACTGTTTTGTAGTTTGATATTAATTAAAGGTATTTTATACTTGCATTGTATTTATATGCACCCCTGTCACAAAAAAGTTTCAAAAGATACCCTCAAAAATGTTACAGAGGGGCTTCCCTGGTGGCGCAGTGGTTGAGAGTCCGCCTGCCGATGCAGGGGACACGGGTTCGTGCCCCGATCCCGGAAGATCCCACATGCCGCGGAGCGGCTGGGCCCGCGAGCCATGGCCGCGGAGCCTGTGTGTCCGGAGCCTGTGCTCCGCAACGGGAGAGGCCACAGCAGTGAGAGGCCCGCGTACAGAAAAAAAAAAAAAAAAAAAAAAAAAAAAAAAAAAAAAAAAATGTTACAGAGATGATTTATCAGAAATGGGATTTTTGAGTTATTTTTCCTTTTTTCTTTAAATCCTTTCAATTTTGGAGTTTCTGCAATGAGTCTGTACTATTTTTACAATGAAAAATATTTAAATTTACAACAAAAGGATCTAAATTCCTCCAGTTTTCCATTTATTTTCCACCCTGGCTCAGGGTATTTGTGTAAAAAAAAAAAAATCAGCTTATTTTCTCTTTTGTATCAATCTAAATTTACTTTTCATAAGTTAACTATTTTAGTCTGGCAAAAGTTTCACACAGGAAAATTGTTAAGGTTTGAGTATTCTATTACCTTTAAAAGCACTGGAAACTTTGAAATTATTTCTCTCAGAATTTTCATATAATACTGAAAGGCAGGGGTGACGTAGCAAAATGAAGGGAAATAGATAGTAGCAGTCATCTTCAATTAGCAAAGAGCAACAAGAGGCAGTTTGTACTCTTTTGATACGGCAGAAGCCCCATGTGTCAACTCATGCTAAAAAATGTATACATACACACACACATATATATGTTTGTGTGTATTATATGTATATATGACACACACACATAATTAATCCACAGTCTTAGGCTAATCACTCATTGTGGCAGAAACAACCAGCTGTTGACTACACTTTAATTAGCTCCTCCAGCCTGTAGAGGCATCACTAGGACCAAGACAGCAACAACATTCTCCATCTCCGCTTGCATCTGGGTATGGTTCTATCCCAAAGAATGTGACCAGAGGTGACCTGAAGAGTTTATGTCTGAAGGATAACGAGTTGATAATTGTAGCTTGCAGCTTCCTCTCTCCTTTCCTTTTTAGGACAAACGTAGAGCCACTTGATGAAGGTGGTGGGTCCCTGAGTAACTGAGCAGAAAACTGACCCTCAGACCACCAAAGTCCACACTGCACTCCTGAGTGAGTGAGAAATGAACTGTCCGTGTGTTGCTCCACTGAGGTTTAAGGTTTATTATTTAGTGTTTAACTAATGCATTTTTTCTTTAAACCTCAGTTGCCTTCTCTGTAAAATAAAGTATTTGAAAAGGATCAACTGTAAGTTTCTTCCATTGCTTCTATTTTTATCTTAGTTTTTAATTCTCAGAAACATTGCACACATTTTACCTTTTTTTTTTTTTTTTTTTTTCTTTTTGCGGTATGCGGGCCTCTCACTGTTGTGGCCTCTCCCGTTGCGGAGCACAGGCTCCGGACGCGCCGGCCCAGCGGCCGTGGCTCACGGGCCCAGCCGCTCCGCGGCATATGGGATCCCCCAGACCGGGGCACGAACCCGTATCCCCTGCATCGGCAGGCGGACTCTCAACCACTGCGCCACCAGGGAGGCCCCATTTTACCTTTTAAGTTAGTAAGTCTACTTTTTTCTCCACAAAGACAGGTTCTTCAAGTTATGGAGAAGTCATAGCAGACTGTTGCTTCAGCTTAAGATATGCGTTCACATATGAGATGAGAAGGGTGAGGACCCAGAGAAACGCCTTTGACAGAGGCGAGTGAGAGCATACTGAAGAATGTTTAGTAATAAAGAATTCAGATGGGAGAAACGGATGGGTTACATCTAACAGATTTGCTCAAAGGAATTTTGGAAAGGCAAATATGTGAAAATGTATAGCAAAGACATGAAATGCCTTTTGGTCCCTAAATGGATTTCATTACAAAGACGTGCATATTGCAAATACATGTACCATAACACTTCTCTGTCCACTTCTAGAATTTTCTAAAGCCTGACAGAACATCTGCAGAGAGAGGATGTCATTCCAAGATAGTCGACTGCAAGTTACTAAATTAAGATAAAAATGTCCTTAACCTTGAACAGTTTTTAAAGCGATTTTAGAAGAAAGGAGCCCTCCAGGGGGTTGTATAATTATATAATTGTACCCTTTCTAAAAGGCTATTTACAGATACATAATGTTTCCCCTCCATTCTTTAAAGTAAAATATAGGATAAAAAAGTAGTTTGGGGATAATATTTGTTTGGGACAGCAGGCACTGCTAATCAGTACCACTCTCTCCTTGTTCCTTACTATCAGAGCCCTGGTTTAGGAGACCCTATTATCCTGAAGGCTAAGGTGGCCAGTTTAAAATCTGAGCTGATGAGATCTAAGTGCAAGTCTGCTGACCATCTGTGGTAAAAAATTTGCTCTCTGATTTAGACACTGCCTTTTTTTTCTTACTTAATTTTTTTTTTCCTTTTCTTTCTTCCTGCCCAAATTGTTGGAACACTATTGGAGATTCTGGGGTCACTTTGAAGCTATGTGGATGTGCTAGAGATGTGGAAGCTGGAAGAGCTAAGCAACCCAGTCCCCTGGGGATGCCCTTCAGCAGCTGGACTAACGCTAGAGGGACTATCTCCAAACTTCCTGCTACCCGTGGAAAGTAAGGTAAATCACTCATTCACTTTCTGTTACCTACTAACTGATCCAGAACTCTAACCTCAGGGTTCTAGAACCCTTCTCAGTATCCCATAGTCATACTCGTGTTCTGGACTCCTGATCATCAGACTTGCTTACAGCAGATGTGTGGGGAGGGTGCGTTCTTCTGGAAGCCCTGATACTTCCTCCCCTACCCCCACCACACACAAATAATGATCTTTATGTCCACTCATCCTTCTATCTACACTCAGAGGCCAGGGCCCCCAGGAAGGCTTCACTGACAACCCTTTACTCCTCTCTACGTGCAGAAAGGGTAGAGGTGTGGGCTCTGGAATCAGACTTCCTAGACTTGAATTCTTAATCTGTTACTTACCAGTTTAGGACTTGGGGAAAGTAGTTACCTTCTCTGGACACCCCTGTAAAACAGGAACACTAAGTAGCACCTATGTACCTTACTGAAAGGATTAAGTGAGCAAATGCAGGTAAAGTTCTTATAATTTTTTCTTGGGTCAATCAATTCTAGCTGCTATTGTTACCTTTGGCTAATTTAGGGCAGAGTCCCTTTGCCCTCCTTTGGTTCTCTGGGCCCGTCTCATTCACAACACACACCATCGCATACTACAGAGTTTTGAAAGGTGGTTCTCAAAATGTGGTCCCTGGGCCAGCAATATCAGCCACACCTGGGAAGTGGTTAGAACCCTGGCACTGGAGCCCAGCAATCTGTGTTTTAACAGTATTCTCAGGCAAATCTGATGCACACTAAAGGTTGACGACAACTGAGAACATCTGTCTCAGACTCTCCTGGAGGCATTCACCAAAAACAGAGTTACAGGACCTTACACCTGACCAGCTGGAGAAGGGGTTTAGTAATTGCCCTGGTTATCATGATTGTCATGATTTTTCAGCACATAAATGTTTGAGAATCACTGCCATTTTGAATGTGTGCTTCATTTGTCTGTTTTTCCAGTGGACTTTACTTCCTTGCAAGGAAGGTTTGTGAAGATTTGTTGTTGTCGTTTGCATTATTAGTTTTATTATGCTAATTCTAGAATCTCTAGTGCATAGTGCAATCTCAGGCAGGAAGTAGTGGCTCATTAAAACAGGTATCCCCAAAGTCTTAGTAGAACTTCAAGATTAATTCCTTCAGGAAGAGGTAAAATCGTCATTATATGCAGATGATATGATACTATATATAGAAAATCCTAAAGACTCTACATGAAAACTACTACAACTGGTAAACGAATTCAGCAAGGTAGCAGAATACAAGATTAACATGCAGAAATTGGTTGCATTTCTTTATACCAACAATGAAATATCAGAAAGGGAATGTAAAAAAACAATGCCTTTTAAAATCACAACCCCAAAAATAAAATACTTAGGAATAAACCTCACCAAGAAGGCAAAAGACTTATATGCTGAGAACTGTAAAACATTAATAAAGGAAAGTGAAGATGATTCAAAGAAATGGAAAGACATCTCATGTTCTTGGGTTGGAGGAATTAATATTGTTAAAATGTTCATACTACCCAAAGCAATCTACAGATTTAATGCGATCCTTATCAAATTACCCATGACATTTTTCACGCAATTAGAACAAATAATCCTAAAATTCATACGGAACCATAAAAGACCCAGAATTGCCAAAGCAATCCTGAAGAAAAAGAACAAAGTTGGAGGCATAGCCACCCCAGACTCAGACAGTACTCCAAAGTCACAGTAATCAAAACGGCATGGTATTGGCACAAAAACAGACATATGGATCAATGGAACAGAATACAGAGCCCAGAAATAAATCCACACACCTCAGTTAATCTTTGACAATTTCTCTTTGACAAAGGAGGCAAGAATATATAATGGGAAAAAGACAGTCTCTTCCACAAGTGGTAAAGTTGGACAGCCTTATATAAACCAGTGAAGTTAGAACACATCCTTTCACCATACACGAAAATAAACTCAAAATGTCTTAAAGACTTAAACATAAGACATGACACCATAAAACTTCTAGAAGAGAACATAGGCAAAATATTCTCTGACATAAATCATACCAATGTTTTCTTAGGTCAGTCTCCCAAGACAATAGAAATAAAAATGAAAATAAACAAAGGGGACCGAATCAAACTTACAAGCTTTTGCACAGCAAAGGAAACCATAAACAAAATGAAAAGACAACCTACAGAATGGGAGAAAATAGTTGCAAATGATGCGACCAGCAAGGACTTAATTTCCAAAATATACAAACAGCTCATACAACTTGATGACAAAAAAAGCAAACAACCCAATCAAAAAAATGGGCAGAAGACTTAAAGAGACATTTCTCCAAAGAAGAAATACAGATGGCCAATAGGCACATGAAAAGATGCTCAACACTGCCAATTATTAAAGAAATGCAAATCAAAACTACCATGAGGTATCACTGCACACCAGTCAGAATGGCCATCATTAAGCAGTCTACTAATAACATATGCTGGAGAGGGTGTGGCGAAAAGGGAACCCTCCTACAACACTGTTGGTGGGAATGTAAGCTGGTGCAGCCACTGTGGAAAACAGTATGGAGGTTCCTCAGAAAACTAAAAATAGACCTACCATATGATCCAGCAATCCCACTCCTGGGCATATATCCAGACAAAACTATAATTCAAAAAGACACATTCACCCTGATATTCACAGCATCAATATTCACAATAGCCAAGACATGGAAACAACCTAAATGTCCATCAACAGATGAATGGATAAAGACGATGTGGTACATATATACAATGAAATACTACTCAGCCATAAAAAAAAATGAAATAATGCCATTTGTGGCAGCAACATGGATGCAACTAGAGATGATCATACTAAGCAAAGTAAGTCAGAAGGAGAAAGACAAATACCATGATACCACTTACATGTGGAATCTAAAATATGACACAAATGAACCTATCTATGAAACAGAAACAGAATCAGAGACAAAGAGAATAGACTGGTGGCTGCCAAGGGGGAAGCAGGTGGGAGAGGGATGAACTGGGAGTTTGGCACTAGCAGGTGCAAACTGGTTTGTATGGATTGGCTAAACAACAAGGTCCTACTATATAGCACAGGGAACTATATTCAATATCCTGTGATAAACCATAATGGAAAAGAATATGAAAAAGAATGTATATACATATGTATAACAGAGTCACTTTGCTGTACAGCAGTAATTAACACAATGCTGTAAACCAAGTATACTTCAATAAAAAATAAGTAATTAAATTTTAAAAAAGACTAATTCCTTCAGAAGAACAAGTACTACACACTCACAAAAAAGCACCCTTTGAAAGTTTAAATTTTTGAATTTCTTTGCCACTTCCTTAGTTTTGATCACCTTGGACAATGTTTTTAATATTGACTTTTTAAAAAAAATTGTGTTTCAGCGTTTGCTATCCTTAGAGAGACAGAAACAGATAAGTACAACTAAATACTTATTTTTCAAAAGTCTCAAAAGTATAAGGGAAATGAAAGTAATTATATCTTCAAATGATTTTGGGGTATGTTTCTAATTTCATACTTCTGATACTATTAAAGATTAAAACTGTATTAAGACATTTGAGACATGCTGCATTGGTATTAAATGAATTTAGTTTTGTGTAAAGTGGTAGAAATATTTTCTTCAGCAAACATACCTGCAGATATAAAATCACAACCATAAATCTACGAAAAAGCAAGCTATTGAATGAAATCTGATTGGTTATTTCCCTGTAGTATGGATCTGCTAATAATTTAATTTACTACTTGCTAACAGAAGCCAAAATTTAAATATACATATATATATGTGTGTGTATATATATACATCTTCAATTTTAAATCATTCATATATATGAACAAGTACACATACACATATATAACAATTGTTCATATATATATATATATATATATATATATATAAACAATTTAAAGAAAGTACATCTGGTAACCTATTTTTTCCCCCCGATTTCTAAAGAACATCATATTCTACTCTAGGCAGTGGAATGTCAATCTACCTTAAGGGTTGTTCAATGAGCATATCTGAGAAACCACTGGTTTAGCCAATGATGTACTTATTGAGGGAGGCCCTAGTGCCACTGTCAAGAGCTTATCCACAGGAGAGATAAGAAGGTACTTGTTTGGTTTGTGAGAAGAAGGAGTAGTGAGGGATAGCAGGTAGCTGCAGCCTGATGACACGTGATGTCCATATATATGTAGAACCAACACGCCCATAATGGCACCCATTTTCCATACCCAAATCCAAAGCCTTTATATAATTATTCCCAGGCAAAAATGGTAAGATTCATGTGTGCTACTATCCCACGGCATCAAGATGCCTATAAACTAATGAGTATGTCTTAGTTTTATCAGTGGAGGACAAACCAAGCCCCATTCCATAACAGGCAAACCAGTCCAAGACTTCTCTGACTGCTGCAGGGGAGTCTATGGAAGGGGCGCTCACTCCACTGTGATGCCTAAAATGCCTTTGCACAGAGCAAACATTCAATACATGCTGAGTGAATGAATGAGTGAACTGGTGTCATAAAACAGGCTTATTTGAGGGAAATTCCATTCAACAGGCTGGCCTTCCTTCCTACCCATCTTAACGGTTAAGCTTGCAATCAGACAAAAATTTAATTATAAAAAGTTAAAGCTGAGGAAATTTTAGAAACTATCTACTCTCCAGAGGTATACAACTTTAATTTAGTGGTAAAAATCACGAGGAGTGATTTAGGAGTCAATCAGACCTGAGTCCAAATTCCATGTCTACCATATTTTAGTGAGCAAATAACTACTTCTGAGGCTCTGTTCCACGTATGCATTATGGGATATCATAATAATACATACATTAATTGTATGACTATCAGGGGATTTGCCATGGTGGGCTAAGTAATTTGCACCAAGTAAGCACTCCAGACATTAGACAATATTAATAGCGGAGAGATGAAAACAAAACCCTGGGACTGACGCCTACCCTAGTGGCCCCAGTGGTCATAATGACTTTCTTCCATTCAGCCTGCTCTCTTCTCACTAAGACTAAGGAAGAGAAGATGAACAAATTAGGAATAACAATTTGAAAATGGTTTTATACTCCCTGAATGAATGGAATTATAATAAAATGATTCATGAGTTCTGCAGAAATATGATGAGACTTTAGATCTTTATGTTAGTTCCCTACAAAACCAATTTATGGCCCTAAGATGTACCTTTCCACCCAGCCCCATCCCTACCAGGATCAAATATCACTGTAAATGGAAAAGTCAACAACATAATCAACAGCTAAGTTACAAGCCAGTGACGTCTCAGAGGTTTGATAGAAAAAATTCAGATTTATCATTATATGTAAAAATAAGATGATATGAAGAACTTAATCTAAAAAATATTACCTGGAGATCTATAATCTCTATAATAGTGCTATAAAAAGTAAACAGCTAAAAATCTATTTAGATGGTTTTCCTTATAAGAAAGCATTTTCTGTATAACTTTTAATGTACTATTGATGAGAACAATTCAACAAAATTCAAATAAATATCTGCAGATGTTCTACAAGAAGAAAAGCACAGAGTTAGTGTGACAGGGGATAACTGGACTTCAGGATGAGTAAGACCCTATACTTGACCTCAGTAAATTAACATTAAATACAGTGGATGAGTCATGTACAGAATGTCAGAATTCTAAAAGACCAAGCTAAGATCCAAAAGGAACATGTGGGGATTCTTAAGAAGGAAATAAAATATTGGTTAGTTGATTACGAAAAGGCAGAAGGGAGTAGGTTCCCTTTGGCTGGTCTTTGAAGAGATCACTTCCTTTCCCCCCCAGTCCTGAGGCTAGGGTGGCATGGGCAATAGAGGAATATGGGGATTGAGAATCATTTCTACTCTCACCAGAGTGGCTGGAAGCAGATTTTCTTACCAGGATGTAGTAGTATGGTAATATTTAAGGGTTCTTGAGGTCAGAGAGACGCGTTTGAATACTCAGGCTCCGTCTCTTGCTGTGGGTCAGTTTCTTACCTTTCTTGCTGTGGGTCAAGTTTCTTACCTTTCTGACACCTCAGCACCTTTATCTGAAAATTGGGGATGACGGTACTGTCTCCTACCTGAGTGTGAGAACTACATGATATAGGGCACACGCAGGGCTAAATCTGGTGCCTGGCACAAAGGGCTCAGTACGGTGAGTGTAGTGACAGTCAAGGCAGAGATGACGGAGGTCGTGCTGGTGCTGCTTCTGCCCCCAGAACAGGCTCTGACTGGGAGAGAGTTAAAGCACCTTTGGGTTCATGGGGGTTTATATATAAGCAACGGTCGACCAATGTGAGCCGGTTGTCCAGATGGTTATGTGCAATCGAAGAAAAAAATGGGCCTCGGATTTGCTCAGCTACTTAATAATATTAGCAGTGGTAGTAGTCAAAGAAGCTAAATTTTATTAAGTGCTTATATGCCAAACAGTATGCTGAATGCTTCAAAAGGATTTACTCACTTATTACAACCAGGCTATACGCTAGGTCCTGATAGTGTTATTTGTCTCTTTCAGATGTTGACTGATCCTCAGAGGGGTTACAAAAGCACCTAAGATCCCACTGTCAGTACCTGAGGGAAGTGAGTTCAAATCCAGCCTGTCTGACTTGTGCTTAATCACTAAGGTATGAAATTAAGCATGTTGCCCTTTGCCTGATTCTCCTTCTGAGGCCTGAATATTTCACTTAGTTCCCTGAGTGCAGAAGAGAGAAAATTCTCTCTCCTTGATCCCACTTGGCATCAACATCCAACTCCCCTTCTCAAACCGGGTTGCTTCAACGAGCAGCGATGAATGCTGGGTCGTGGTCCAGTCACCTTGATGACTAAGAGTCAGACACTAGGGACAGAAAATGCTCTGGGACAATCCTACCCTTGTACAGAAAGAAGACAGAAATGGGGGGACAGGGCAAAAGATCATGGAGTAAGGCGTAGGAACAATAGCACCTGGCATCATATTAAGTGCTCGGTGTAAGTGACTTCACCTTAACATTGAAAACAAGTCTATGAGGGTGAAATATTATTAACGGCACTTTATAGACAGGAGTATGGAGGTTCAGGTAATCAGGTAAATTGCCCAAGCTCATATGGTTAGCAAGTGGAAAGCAGAGATTTAAACCAGCACCTACACTCCTAACCATTATGCTATAACCATTATGCTGAAGACATAAGAATTCCAACGGTCTTTCCCCATAACCCACTCCTGCATTCCAGACTTAAATAGTCCAAGTTCAAGAGAGAGCAAGCTTGGAGCTGCCACTCTTCAGTGAGTTTCAATCATTTCAAAACAGTGTATTTGCTAACAAGATGCAGTTCCTGTGATAATCTTCTCAACCAGGTGTCAAGAAACAGGAAGCAAAGATTCAAGTAACAGTATGTTCCTACTTATGAGGAAGGTGGGACAGCATAGTTGACACTGGGCTTAACTGCTCTGGAAAACGTGGTCCCACTAGGCATACACGCTGGTACATTTTCCCCACCTACCAAATACAAAAGCAGTATTTCATTTCCATGTTGCTCTTCAAAGTTCCACCTCATTCGTGCCTGTCATTCATCCTCTGGCCTCTTCCTGTCTCCACTTCTGTACAGAAAGGTGCTGAGTCTCTGCTCTCGGATACGAAAAGGGTGTGTTAGGAGAGGGAGCCATGGTACCTCAATGTCTTTTTTTTTTTTCATCTTAATTCTATTATGCCAACTCCACTGAACTTAATTAGAGTGAACACAGAATTACACAATTACCCTCTGTTCTATTCTTCAGATGTTATATTTTGATAAAATTTACTACATGCTGCTCTCCCCTTGAACACCAGATGAACACTAGAAATGGATGTGTGTTGACATAAAATCTGTTATAATTACAATTAAAGTATAGCTTACATAATGATAGTGTTAACATAAAATTATAGATGTGTAGAGACAACGTGGTCATGCATTTTTTAGTATAAGTACACGCTTAGACCAATATCTGTTAGCAGAATGAAGATGGAAGAGAGTTTTGGTTAAGCCACAAAGGCTGTTTAAGGACTTGCAGATAGCTAAGGGGAACTCAAAGACCAGTAAGATAATATTTCCCCTGCCATGTTTTCAATTGCAAAGTGAAGGGAAGATGTGAAAGTAAGTATCCTTATGGAAATTACAAGACAAGTATATTTTTTTCCTTGAATACCTGGGTAAATGCTTAAATTCTAATGTATATCAGTGATGCAAATTTTCAACTGAGTTTGATAAATTATAAAATAATAATTATACATATATGTATATAAAACTGCATGGAACTAGACAGTTCAGAATTATTTCTAATTAAAGAGGTACCCTATGACAACTAACTTAAACCTTACAAAATATGGTTCCAAGTATCCTATCAGAGTGAAAAGTAGGAGACTGAAAGGTTTATTGTAAATGTTTGTAGTCATGGTGTCTTAGCTAAAACTACTGTGTCACAAATACTATTAAAATAATTGAGACATTTTATTCACTTCTACTGCAAACAACAAAACAGGTATTTTTTCATTTCAGGTAATTATTTTAGCTAATAGTTATTAAATGTTTTGAGAAGACAGAGTGCTAATTGCATTACTTCATTTTATCTTTAAAATAGCACTTCCATGTAATTATTCTTAATATCTCCATTTTATTAGAATGTATCTCTAGTTTAGACCTTTCTTCAGAACTGCAGACTTGTGTATCCAACTGTGTACTCAGCACCTCTACTTGGATGTCAAGAAAACATCTCAAATCTTATACCTCCGAAACTGGTCTTTAATCCCCCAAACATGCTCTACCCCAAACTTTTTCCATCTTAGGTGACAGCAACCACACCTTTCCAGTTCCCCAGGCCCTAAATCTCGAATTCACCCTCGACCCCCTCTTCCTTTCCATTCTTGTATTCAATCTACCAAGAAGTGCTGTCACAACCTTCCCAATGTGCCACTTCTGAGAATTACCAGCTGCTAGCAGCCTGGCGCAGGCCACCAACATAGACCTCGAGGATCCTGTAGTCACCTCCCGAGATTCTCCCTGACGCCACTCTCTCCCCACATCCTCAGGACCACAGATAGAGTTATGTTTTTCAAACAAGAGACAGTTCATGCCACACCTTGGCTAAAATCCTGCCCTTGGCTGCCTACATTTAGAGTAAAAGACACAATGCATGTGATGGCCTCCCAGGACTTACCCAGTCCATCCCATAACATATCTGACCTCCAGCCCTCCTGCTGGATGGCCATGGTGGCCTCCTTGATATTCCTCCAAGCTGCCCGGCATATTTCTGCCTTAGAGTTTTGGGACTGGTTGTTCTTGCTCCCAGGGAGAGGTCTCCCCCTCATACATCTGACAACTCCCTCACTTCAAGTCTTTGCTCAAATGTCAACTTATAAAATGCACCCTGACTACCTTATGTAAAAACAGAACCTACCTGTACACTCCTCCAGCACTCCCAACCCAAGCCTCTTCAGTGAGCTTCACATCCTTTTCCTTATCCCGTAGCGCCCATCAAAGCATAGAATTTATTTATAACATCCGTTTCCACACGAGAGTGTAAGAAGAGAGAGAGCATGCAAGAAGGAGCACGCAAGCAAAGGCTCTTGTCTAATTTATTCATTGATATGTCCAAGCATAAAGAACAGGAAGATGCTTGATAAATATTCCTGAAAAAGATATAGATGAGGAAACTAGTAGTAAAGCTCAGAAAGTTTAAGTAACTTCCTCAAGGTTCTAGAGCTAGAAGAGGGTCACAGTAGAATTTACACTTGGGGATGTCTAATTTCAAATCTCTTAGCCTCTCTGCTATCTTAAGTCCATGCAATTCAGGATTTGTTTTAATCAGTGCCATGGAAATTCTCACTCCACTGAATAGTATCGCTAAAGTGTTCTCTGTCTAGATTTATATATATATTTTCCATTTAAACAAAGGAAACAGAAGAGGGGAATTCATCATGGGTTATTGCGGTAATTTTACAGCAATTTTAGCAATAATGACATTTAAGTAATAGTGATATTTAATGATAGCATAATAATAATAAAATAATAGCTCTTAAATGTAATGAACACGAATCACATGCTAAACTCAGTGCTAAAAAATTTCCATGTATATTTTGTGCAAAATCCTTATGAATATTCTATCAGATGAGCTTTATGTGTAACTCCACCAGGCATGCTTCTCTTACTCCGCTTTCAAAGATAAGGAAATTGATGAGAAGTGCGGTAACCATTTGATCAAGATGAGACTGGTAATAAGTTGTGAGTATGAATTTAAATTCAGGTCTAACTCCAGAATTTGATTCTTAATCCCTATATGAAAATTCTGATAATTCCTTTGAGAAGAGTATGTTTTCTCCTGGAAAACATCCCCCATTATGTCTGCCTGTGTTCATACCTTCAGAACACAGTCAAGTTTAAAACATGATAAAAATGTTTAAATAGTGTGCTTTAATAAATGGAAATATCTTCATCTAAACAATAACACAAAAAGGCAGGCTGAGTCCTTTGAAGTGGCTTCGTTGATATCTTCCATCCAGAACAAGAGAAGGAGTCAACAGCTGCAGAGTAAAGAAAGCACGAAACCCAGAGATGGAGGATTCTGTAAATGACCAATTACAAGACTATTAAGCTACACTTTCATAGCAAGAGGCAAAATATTCCATTAAACTGAAAATTCTTCTACCCCTCACTCCAAGGCCCATACAAACATTAATGTTGCATTTATTAGGATGTATTTCCTGTGCTCTATCAACTTGACTTTCAGCAACTGTATTAATACAGTCCTTTCGCTTTGCACATATATCTGAATGATGGATTCCATCACTGGAGTTCTGTAGAAAGAGTGGAGTGAATGAAGTAAAGTTTGGGAAGAGCCATCATAATCCATAATGATGGGCACTGAATCAGGACAAGAAGAAACCTCTCTTCTCATTTATTTGAATGAAAATTCTACTATATATTTATTGCCTCTGTACAGGGCCATCTGTTTAATGGAAAACAAGCATCTTTCATTTGGAGGTAGGATTTGTGTGCTCAGGTTTCTATGGGCGTGCAGAATTCATCTTGTTTTAGAAATGAAATAAAATGTAATTTCTTACTGCAAGTAGATGTGGTTAAACAACTGGCAACTTTGATGTCTTTAAATCACTGCAGTTTCAGTGTAGGCAAATCTATAATTATTTCAAGCACTTCTTTATTGGTGCAACAATTGAGCAGTGTACATAGTGGTCAACAACCTGGGCATTGTCAGACGACTCTAAGTTTGAATCTAGACTTTGCCGCTCACCAGCTATGTGACTTTCAGCTATGAGAATCACTTTCTTCAGCTTTACAGTGTGGATTATTATATGCCCTTTGCAGAACTACTGTAAGAACTAAATGTATATGGGCACAGTGGCTCACAGTAAGGGCTCAAATTAGTACTGTGGTCACTACTCGTAGTATTGAAAAGAAATTAGAACTTCTATTCTCATAAAGTGAGATATGTGTCCCTTTATCATTGTAATTTCATATCATTTTACTTTTGACCTTATAATTTAATAGCTTGATCCAAGAAACATTTAGCAGTAAATATAATTGAAAGAAGATTACTTGTCAAACATGAAATACTGTAGTATCAAGTGTGCTGGCACAATACTCTTCTCAGATAATTAACCTGTAAAAATATGTTATTGTCTTCTTTTGAATTAAGCACATTGAACATATATATTTACTGTGCCAATTGGCGAAAGGTCCATTAATTAATCAGTCTAACTATATGTTGCATAAATGTCTTCTAAACATAATCGCATATGTATTTGAGTTGTTGGGAAAATGTGTTTGAGATTGTTCTTTTTTGCCTATTTAAAGTAAAAGAGGGTGAGAAGTAGAGTTAGGCTTAATGCACTTTGGACTCCATTATGCCATGAAAATGCTTCTGTGCCCTGGAGACAACAACAAAAGATTTGCTTTAATGACAAGAATCAAGTATCTTCTAAAGCTTCCAGGTAGGAGGCCTATAGGTTGCAGCTTATATCAGAAGTATTTGCTCTCTCTCTCAACTGCATCTAGATGGGAAAGATGTGGTCACAAATACTTCAAGGTGATATAGTAAATGTTGGAAAGAGGGGGGTAGGAGGCAGAGTTTTGAATATCTCAAACCTGAGCTAGAAGGATTTTATTTAAAGAAAATAGCGGATATTATTTTTCACTTAAGGAATGCCAGTCGGCAAACCTGACATTAATGTAGGAAATTAGCTCTTTTAGCTATGCTGTTTTCAAATGCACATGGCTGAAAACAAATTCAAAATAGTCAAAGGAAATTTAAAAACAAAAACCAAACAACAACAACAACCTCAACAAACAAGTACTGGAAATTCAGGGATGCAGCCATATTCAGATACAGTTGGATCTAGAAGTTCCAGAGTATCAGCGGGGTTCCAGCTCTCTCTCCATCGCTCAGCCCTGCTTACCTCTGCAAGACCTTATTTTACAGAAAGTCTCTTCTTGTGCTGGATGGTCACTGGGAGTCCCAGAGTCATATCTCCCCAGCTTAGAAATTCCAGAGAGAAAAGACAATTCTTCCACTTTTCTCTGAGAGAAAATGCCTGGGGAGGAGTCTGACAGACTTAGCCGAGGTCAGATGCCTACCCATGAGCCAATCACCTGCTTTACTGGAGTTCAGGCCCTCATCCCCGGGGCGCCTCATCCCCGGGGCCCGTGAGGAGGCAGGATGTCATTATCAGGCAGTTCTCCAAGAAAAGCCTGCTGTTTTTGTAAGATGAAAAGGGAGAGGACGTGGATAATGAAACCTGTATCTGCTTCTGTAAAATCCACAGAATCTTACTCCCTGCCCCGTGTCAATGACCATGCAGTAAGCTGACCCAGGAGGTCATTTTTCCCACAACAGTCTTTATATATATGACTAAGGAACACACTGGTAAAAGAATATGGGAGAAAGTCTGAGTATGAGAAGTCAGCTAGACTGATATTAACTAAAAAAGCTGTGTGAAAATATCCTTAAAAAGTTGCCCCCAACTCACTCAAAGTCCAAAGTTGGAGCTGGAAATACAATGTCATGGAGTTTGGATAAGAACAGGTTTTCTCCAAGCTGAACTATGACACAGAGATTAGAGACTTCTAGAAACTATACTTTTTCAAAGAAAAAACATCACATGAAAAAAATGAGGCCTAGAAAAATTAAATGACTTAAGATAACGTAGCTAATTAATGGCAGGACTGAGACTAGAGTATACTTTGTGTAATTGGCTATGGTCTTTTGAATCCATGATACAACTTCTATATGTAACAAATTTGTTAAACCCTAAATGTTTATGAAATTCAAGTAATCCATTATCTGAAGTATTCTTGAAGAGAAAACATCCAAAGACTTCTTAATTGTATGCGTATACATAACATAAAATACACGTGAAGGTAACTTCAAATATAGTATGTGCCTGCCTCTATTCCTTCCCTCTCCGCTCTTTTAAAAAAATGCCCCTTTAAAAATTGCCCACTCACCATCTGTTAGGTAAATATGCTGAAACACAGTAAATGTGGAGACAGAAATTGTTATAGAGACTATTCCAAATGGCACTGACACCTGTATTTATGAAATTTTTAAAAGGGTAAGTTAGAGTTTTTTTTTTTTTTTTTTTTAAATCCCACCATAGTAACACCACATCATCCTAGATGCCCAGTTCTATCCAATTACATAAGATGGAGAAAGAGAGAAAGAGAGAGATCGAAACAGAGAGAGAGAGAGAGAGAGAGAGAGAGAGAGAGGAGAAAGAGAAAGAAGAAAGGAAGAAAACCAAGTACTTATGTACAAAATGTTGCTCCCAAAGTTTGAGATTATACTCAAGCATCAATGAACAGAAGGAAAACACCTACAAATTTACAAATGTATTTCATTTATGGTACGAGGGACACAGGTTTAGATTTGCAACACGCTCCCACAAGGGTCAAATTGACCACTTTTTTCTATCTAGTTGCTCTTGAGAGAACAAAACAATTGAAACAGATGCCATTCAATTCCAAGTCTATAGCTTAGACCATGTCACTGCACATGAAATATTGTTCATTCAGAATCAGCACACAGCAAGAGTAATTTATACTCTCAGAGTGTTTGCTCTCAAGTCAATAGCAGAGAAGCCTGGAATAAAAACGTTCCCATTACTTTCCATTGTAATATATCTTACTTATAGCCCATGAAACAGTGGTCAGGGGAGATTTATTCTTTGGACACCATATTATATAACCTCTCCACTTTAAGCTATCCCCCACTCTGCGATTATTTTTTAAATATGTTACTCGTAGTCAATATTAATTTACATTTAATCTTTCTTAGCATTAGGAGAGTATTATTTTGTACAGGCTCAGAAACAAATCTCCCGAAATTCCTCCCTGACGCTCCCTTCAGGCTGAAAATGCATTGCAGGGTGGCTGCAGTGACTTAATTCTAGTTGGCAGAGCCCTGGCCACACACTAATTTCATTAGCCTCAAATTCCTGGATTTGAAAGATCCACTGAATATGATTCCTGTCCTCTGACATGTCACTTACTAACCAATTCAGTGTGCATACAGAGGAGAGAAAGGACTTGCTCAGCTCTGGCCCACCGGCAGGCAGATGAGAATTCCGAGTCAGAGACACTGTTTACATCTGAGTGGCCATTCTTGCCTGGGTCCTCATTTTCAGGAAAGAACTGCATTCCAGGCTTTGCTGGCGGCTGCAGCGTTTGTTGCATCCATTACTATCTCCTTATTCCTTCCTGCCCCCCAGTGCTTTGCATCCCCCATTTAAGTCACTAAGTCTTCCTTCCCCCAGCCTAGAAGCTTACCTCACCATAAATTTTTATCTCAAATGATAGGCTTGGCACATTCCCCACAGCAACCCACAGGGACTGGGGGAAAGAAAACTCAAATCTCTGGAGAGCTAAGAATTCAACCATTTAGAGGAGTTTCTTTTATACAGGACAGTCTTCATTGAGCTGAACCCTGCAATCCCAGAGAAGATTCACCCACCCGTTCTTTTCCTCTTTCCCTAAAGTGACTGTGCCTTTGAACAGTGGGTCTGTGTTCCACTATTCTATTCATTTTGCAGGTTTACAGAGGCTGGGAAACTGGGGACTGGACTTACATGCCAGGGGCTTCTAAGATCACACGCAAAAATAAGAGAAGAGATTGTTGGAATCTGTCTCTGTATATTTGAACATGGGCAGTGGTTAACCAGGATGCTCACACCAAGCTTATATCCAGCTTGCAGCACAAGCTACAAGTTGGTGCATCCCTCCTACTACCAGCCTCTTCTCAATAAATGCAGGTGAAAACTGGAGGCTCTTTTCCCTCAGCTGTTCAATCCAACATGAATAGCTGCAATTTGCAAATTAGAGGAAAATGACAGTGTTTTCTCTGAATGGTTTTGGTCCCAACCCACACTGCTAATGCTGGCATTCAGTTCCTTTCCTTCCCAGCCCAGGGAACGGGGGAACTAAGCATAAGGCAAGCGTTTTCTTTTCTTGCAAGTGCCTCAGATCCACACACCAGAGAAGGAATCAGCTCCCCCTGGAATCTTTTTCAGCAAACAATCCTTCAGCCTAGTCTGCAAGCTCTCTCTTGACTTTAAGATTTCACTCTTTTTTCGACAGGCAGGCCCATCTGCAGTACTGCCCAAGCTCCAAGTGAAGTCACCAAAATAATTTTAAAAATGTTAAACAGCAAATGTGCCTTCAACCCCCAGAGCTCCAGTGAAAATACTGTGAGTTGCCCCTGTGGTTCTCAGGTGACCTCTGGCCTCATCCTCCCTGCAGCGCTGCCTCCTCAGGTTCTCTAGTTTAAGCTCAGAGGTAAAGGAAGTGCTTCTGGGTTTTGCTTAGAACAACCCAGGCTCTTCCTGAAAGCATTACCTCAAAGTGAAGGCTGCCCAGAAGCACTTTTGGCCTTGCAAACATCTAGACATCTCCATGGCGGCATACTCAAGAGGCGCTAGGGATGCTCAGAGGCTCAGAGGGGCCGTACCAGGCTGCAGCCTTAGACAGGCACCCCTCCTTCTGGCACAAACACAAACTTCATACTCCTGGGCGCTGATGTAGTGACGGCTTGAATCTCACAAGGAGTCCCCTCCAGAAACCCAACATGCTTCAGGAAAGGCACTTGAGAGGGAGCCAACTCTTTAGATACGGGGAGCATAAGGGTCAGCCAGAACATCTGGAGAAGGGATTAACTGAGTCTGGGTACTACCAGGCAGGGAGAGAGCTGTGCATTAGGAAAGGATCACTTCAAGATAGAGATGAACAAAAAACTTGGAGACAGGGGTAGAGAAGGAAAAGACAGGCAGAAATTGAAAGGGAGAAAATAAAAACAGAGAGAGAGAAAAAAAAAAAAGACAGCAGGGAGAAAGAGACACAGGAGAGAGACACACAGGAAGACAGACAGAGAAACAAGAAGAGAACCCATAGTCACGCAAACCCTGAAACTCAATGTCTTCATCCAGAAGCCATCCATCTATATAGCCAGGGCGGCACAGGAGCCCTGGGGCCGAGGCTGCGGGAGCAGGCATTAAGAGAGCACTGCAGCACCGCCCACCGCTCAGCTGGCCCGATCCGCTGTCCTCGCATCTTCCGCCGTCGCCCGCCTGCAACCGGAGCTGGAGGACCGCCCGGCCTTGCTCAGCGCACCCTACTGCCTTCTTCCAGGCGCCTTCTTGTCTGGCTCTGAGAATCGTCCTCAAAACCCAGGACTGGGGTTGGGGGCTGCGTTAGGGAGGTCGTGGGAAAGGATGGGAACAGGGTGGGTGCAGAGAAAGCGATTCTGTTTCGCAGTTAGCATGAGCTCACCTCCGGGCTCTGAGCTGGCAGGAGTAGAAAGCTGATCGCCCGGCTCCTGCCAGTGGCCGGATCGCAAAGGCAGTTTAGACGGTGCAAACAACTGCCCAGAGCAAATCACCTGGGGTGCACGTCTGCGGGTGGCATCTCCCCACTTGAGGACAGTCCCCACGCCTTCCGCCCCATGCCCTCGCAGAGACAGGTCACAGGTCGGGAAATCCAACCCGAGCGAAATGGGCAATTAACGTCCAAATGTAGGTGAAGACCTAGCCTTCGGTTTAAGAACTGCCTCCCTAAGCTCTTCTTGAAATTTTCCAAGGGAGCTGCAGCTTGTCGGGCGGCTTGGGGCAGGGAAGCTGGGGAGTTGAGAAATGCCTAGTTTCTAGGCGTCTTCTCATCTTTCATATTCCTTGCGCCTCACTGGCTCTCACAGGAGCCCGGCACTTTTACAAGCCTGTTTTGGAACCATATTTCACTCTAATGCAAACCCATTTAAATCATCGCCTTGTTTTTCGGAGACTGTTTCTTGTAAATGGGGCCATAAATCCAGAATGTCAACCCGGATGGAGTGGAGCGCGGACAGGGGAGAGATGGAAGGGAAATGAATCTAGCAGGGAAAGTACCTCCTCGGGTGAGGTGGGAGGGATTCGGCAGGATCTCCAGGGTGGAAATGAGCGAAGGCTGACCAGACCCCGCACCACTGGAGTCCAAGCCAGCCTTCAGGATAAAGAGCGCGGGGAGCTACGGCGCGCTCTGCCCCGGAGGGAGCGCCCCCCTACCTGGAAAAGCCTCAGGATGTTGGCTACCATGATGGAGACCGAACTCCCCGAAGCCCCAATCACTCCAACTACTTTCTCGGGCTTGACGAAAACCGGAGGCTCGCCGTTGGTGCAGCGCACTTCGGAGGTGTCTTTCTGGATGAGCGCCTGGACGAAAGTGAGCGACTGTTCGAGCGCATAAGTGTCCCTGGAACAAGTGTCCAGGATCCGCGCTCCCAGCGTCACGTTGGGCAGCAGGTTGGGATCGCTGTTGATCTGGTCCAGGGCGTAGAGCATCGCTTCCAGCCTGTGGATCCCGTTCTCCCTCTTGATGTCGCCGCAGGGCACTCCGCTAGGACCCTTCGCGTGCACCGGGAACAGCCCCCCGAGGGTGACGTCCCCCTCGATCCGAATGGAGTGCGGGGCGTACATCTCCTGGCCGCGCGCCGCCGCCGCCAGCGCGCACAGGAGCACCTCCAGCACGCAGCAGGGGAACTTCATCAAAGTCAGGGCGCGGAGCAGCTTCCCCAGCTGGACCATGCTGCTCCCGCGGCTGCGGTGGTGGCGGCGGCACTGGAGGGGACGGTGGCGGGCTCGCCGGAGTCCTGGCCCCTTGGGGTGAGCTCCTCCGGGGAAGCCCAGGGTCTCCTGCGGGCGAGGAGGGTGGGGGCGCCCGGGGAAAGGCAGCCGGCGAGGGTGGGGGGTCCCGCGGCGCCTGCCAGCTTGGGGCGCCGTGCGCTCTCGGGTTCCCCGGCCGGCGCGCCGCGCTCGAGCTCGCGCTCGGTGGCTTGCAGCTCGAGCTCTCCAACAGCCCAGCACTGGGGAGAGAGCGCGGAGGGCTATCGCTTTAAATGCGCGTTCGGCTCCCTCTCCTCCGCCCACTCCCTCCCACCCTCGCTCGCTCTCAGGCTCTCCCCACCCTTCCCAGCTCCCGCCCTCCCCACGGTTTTGCATCATCACGCAGGGAGGGGCTGCGTGCTGAGGTAAGGGGGGTGGAATGGGTGGGCGGCTGTGGGGGGGGGGGAGTGCCTCCGATTGGGAGTTTCGAGGTCCCCAGGGAATCTGGGGATTGCAGGTCGCAGGCGAAGGCTGTGCTCCTGCTTCTGTCTCAGCGTAGAAGCCGCTCGCTCGCCCGTCTGCACCAACACGCACATTTTAGGCCCAGGGTGGCATCAGCCCAGCACAGGGCGGTTCTATCTGGGGCTGACTGCTTCCAGCCCTGAGGTCCGGAGCCGGGGCTGTCAGCGCCGGGAGAATGCGAGGTAGTCGGAAGGTGATGCCGCCAAGCATGAAGGGTAGTAGGGAGACCCCAGTCTCTACTGCTAATTCGTCTGTGCCAGTTTTTCCTAAGAAAAGCACACATACACACAGGAGCCTGATTTATGACCTGAAGAACCTTTACGCAGAGACTTCTCCGGGGCCAGGCACTGGGCTAGCCTGTAGGGAAAGACGCCAACAAGAAATGCTGGGAATGGAAATGCATCTTTGGTCTTCAGGGGTTACTGTGGCCGGAGCCGGATGAAGTAACCCTGGTCCAGTAAATCTGTGGCGGATTCGCTCCTTTTCTTCCTTTCATCGCAAGAGATGGAACAACTGAGAACTCTGTAGAGCGCACTTTCTTCTCTGGCGCTGACAGGTGTAAGGCTCCCTCCTACCCATTTCCAGAGATGCTTTTGGGCTGATGTCAGGTTTCCGCGGGCAGGAAATAGCAAGAAAGAAGTGACAGTAGGAGGAGCAGACAAATCTCCCCATCGATCCAGTGATCCAGTGATCCACTCTTTTTAGCTGAAGACTTGGGGGGGTTGGGGAGTGGAATCAGGATGCCAGAGCAGGTTGTAGTGCAGTTAGGAAGCTGCTTTTCAAAGGTGTCCCCTTCTGCAGGTCCAGCCCAAACTTGGCCCGTTAAAGCAACAAGTGGCCCTAGCTCCTACACAAGGAAGGGCAGTGTATCTGCCCTTGGTGCCCATGTGTACTCCTTATGGTGGTCTCTACTCTTGCTGAGACTTTCTGTTGGAGTGCAGCAAAACTGTCTTATACAGAATTGAGGGTGCAGAGAAAACCAAAAACAAGACTATACTTTTTGTTGTAATGTTAGTGTACTAAAGAAAAATGTCCTTGCACATAAACAAAACAACACACACACACACACACACACACATCTAAAAAGTCAGAAGTTGGGTAGTTGGTTGTCTCTTCCACCAACCGCCTGTATGACCTTGGCACTTCTGTTCCTGTGCCTGGGTTTTACTTTCCCCATCTGTAAAATGATGAAATTGAATTGTATGTTTTACAGGTTAACTTTTAACTTTCAAATCCTCTGTTGAAATAGGCCATGAACCTCTGGCCATGGTGTTCTTTTTAGACCAATATCCTTTGTTGCTTTATGTGTAGGGCACCCGTTTTTTGATACCCAAACAACACTTCAAACATTTCCTGGTACAGAGGATTTTTTTGTTTTTGTTTTTTCTTGTTGACCACCTATTTATCTTCCTTCTAGGTAGAGTCCAGTCCATCATTTTCTTTTCAGACATGCCCCTCCTCCAGGTTTCAATACTTAAGGTTTGAGGAGGAAAAAACCTTCTGGCTACAGTGTTCAAGGAAGGGAATAGAGGCTAACAAGAGTTATGCAGGGCTAATCCCTGGACTTCTGCTGGAGTAAGGAGGGTGATGACATAGGGTTACCACCACTGTCCAATAGACAATCCGTGCTGGAGTTAAAAGAAAAAGGAGCCTCCTTCCTCTAAATGCTTTATGTATATCTTTTGGACAATGTTACACTATTTGATTTTGTAAAAACATACCATTTTACTGCCATCTTCAAGAAAAATGATGTAAAAAATATACGAATCTACCCCTGTATACAGTGTGATCATCAGTCACTCATAGATGTGATGCCCTCCTATGTAAGTGCACACCTTATGCAACCTTATGCTGTGATGGGCCGCCCCTTCCAGCCAGCCCTGGAGCTGCAAGGGTATAAGCCTGTAGCTGTGCCAGAAGCTCCCACATAAACAGGGAAATATTTGAATCCCATAATGAGAGATACCACGAGGAGAAAAGGAAGAGAGAAGAAGGGGTGGGGAAGAGAGAAAGGGACCTGGTTAAAACATGTGAACTCCTGGATCCACATGTGCCCGAAAGATTGCCTCTGTTTTGTTTTTTTTTTTTTTTTTTTTTCAATTATATAGTATTTTATTTCTGTTGTTTGAAGTCAAAATATCCTCTTGTGGGCTTCCCTGGTGGCACAGAGGTTGAGAGTCCGCCTGCCGATGCAGGGGACGCGGGTTCATGCCCCGGTCCGGGAAGATCCCTTATGCCTCGGAGCGGCTGGGCCCGTGAGCCGTGGCCGCTGAGCCTGCGCGTCCAGAGCCTGTGCTCCGCAACGGGAGAGGCCACAACAGTGAGAGGCCCGCGTACCATACAAAAAAAAAAAAAAAAAAAAAAAAATATATATATATATATATATATATATATATCCTCTTGTAACTCACCGGTTCTGCTATTCAATACATTGGATCAAAAAGGCTGGAACAAGTGAAATAGATATCCTGTTAAGACAGCATTAGCTAATTTGGAAAGGGGGAAAGAAGCAAAGCAATAGAAAGGCATCCTTGGGAACACAAATACTGTGATCCTAGTATTTAGGCATCAGTACCTCAGGCTATATTTGATAGAGACTGTATCCTTATTTAGTTTTTAATTTAAGGCTATTTATTAGGCACTTGGTGCCAAAAACTATATTTGAAGAGCTGTGTTACAAGTAATAACACTCGATTTTTCACCTGCCCATGTGAAGATCTATGTTCTCCTCTTCCATTTCCAGGTCACAGCTTGCAATTGCTCAACAAATAGTTCTTGGCTGACTGTTGAATGTTGCCTTATTCTGTGTTCTCTCTTTGCTCTGCTCATTCTCCCCGAACACCTGGCAGCAATCATTATCTTCTTTTTGTTGCAGTCATCTGTGTGCATGTTTTATTTCCCTTGCTAAGCTGGAAGATCCTTGAGGGTAAGGGGCTAGGTATTCTTTATCTTTTTATCCCGGACAATGTTCAGAATGGTGTTTTGTACCTAAGAAGCACTCATGTGTTGAATGAATCAGAACTGGTTTGCCACTCCCCACTGCCTTTATTTCACAGTGACAGAAACATAAAGTGGGCAGAGCAGAAAAGACGGCAAATAAATTGTTGTCCTCTTAGTCACAGAATGCAGTTTCTAGAACTTAAAGAATAATTAGTAGATTTTGAAATAATTTTGTTTTACAAAAATTGCATAAGATTGAAATACTCTAACCTTAAAGCTCTCGATCAACTCTAAAGGAAGGCTTTAATTGGCTCTTCCTGAGTCAAGTGTTTATTCCTGGGCCGATAACTGGGGCCACTGCCATAATAGAAAGTGTGATTTGTTACCAGAGAAAGAGGAAAGTGACGCTGGGCTTGCAAGATATTTATATCTTCAGCCAGAGTGCATAGGATCTGGAACTTAATAGGTGACGCAGTATTTGTTTGAGATTATATGAATGAAAAATCTTTCTGTAAGAGTGATTAATCTAAAACTTGGCCAGTCATTGTCCTAGTGTCATATTAAATTAGAGGAAAATCTAGTTTTAGGCACAAAGATCATAAAAATAAAATGTGTTCCCAGGCTTGGTTCTGTGTAGTCAGTAATCTATACTCACCCAGGCATTAATAAAAATGAAAGTTAAGGACTCAGTCCTAACTTATATGCTTAGCACTGTATTTTGTTAACAATCTCAGCTTTATTTTCTTTGTTCTCCCCTGTCCATCATCTTCTGCAGAAAATAATGTCTCCACTTTCAATTCCCTGTCTATTTAAATCCAATTTGTAATTTATAAAGTTGTCCTCCTTAAGGGCTGCTGCTTCTGCCAGAGTAATGTACTCTGGCTGTTATTATACTCTTCCATCTTTCATGTAGGTCTCCATCCATAGGTTTTGTTTTCATAGCTTTTTTTTTTTTTTTTTTTTTTTTTGGTGGTACGCGGGCCTCTCACTGCTGTGAGAGGGATCTTCCTGGACCGGGGCACGAACCCGTGTCCCCTGCATTGGCAGGCGGACTCTCAACCGCTGCACCACCAGGGAAGCCCAGCTTTTTTTTTTTTTTTTTCCAGTACTTGGGCCTCTCACTGCTGTGGCCTCTCCCGTTGCCGAGCACAGGCTCCGGACGCACAGGCTCAGCGGCCATGGCTCACGGGCCCAGCCGCTCCGAGGCATGTGGGATCTTCCCGGACCGGGGCACGAGCCCGTGTCCCCTGCATCGGCAGGTGGACTCTCAACCACTGCGCCACCAGGGAAGCCCCCGGCTTTTTTTTTTTTTTTTTTTTTTTTTAACACAATCTTACATTTGCATTGCATTACTGGGTCAAGGTCACTTTTTTCTTGGTGGGGCGTGGGGGGGGGGAGAAAAAAATTCTATCTCATCTGTTGTACTTTCCTGTCACACTTACTTGTAGTAGATATCTTGTGTCAGTTACTCCATCTATTTCCTCATTCCATCTTTTTAAGGAGCTCTGATTTTGTACATTCCCCAAGTTGGTAGGGGCGGGAATGTTCCTGATGTTCCTTTGGTAACATCATGGGCTAGCTATTCCTCTGGGAAAGAACCCCTCTCAGTCTGTAAGAGTTGAGATGGAGCTGTTAACCTCAGTGCCTCAACTATCCAAGCTCAGGTGTGGGCACACATCTAGTGTTGGCAAAATTGAGCCCTCCTTTCCCCCTGCTGAGGCTGAAGAGTTCAAGGATAGGTAAAGGACCTCAGATGTTATGTACTGATACTTGCGTAAGGCAGATCTATTCCTCTTGACCTCTTATCTAGGAAGACAGAAATGGGGGCTGCCAGTAGCTGTCTTTTCCATCATATGGATAAACCACAACTGATAATAAAATCAACCCACGTAGAGAAGCAGATCAAATATACAGAGAGAAAAGGAGAGCCCTGATGAGTCATCTGAGACTCTGGATCTGGCGATGGCTGAAGCTGTATTTGCCTTGGAACATTCCACTTGGTCCCCCAATATATTCCATCCCTTGCTTAAGCTAGTGATTCATTTCAGTTGAGTCTCTCAAAACTGAGGATACTAATTTAAATTGTTATTGCTTAAAGATAAACAGATAATTTTTAAAAATACCTCCTGATTCTTAGATTCCTGTGAGAATGAACTATAGAAAGTTTAAAACTCTGTGACATGGAGTGTGGTAGTAGTCTTAGAGTCACCTCTTAACATGAATCCAGAGCTTGAGTATATGATATAAAGCTCCAAATGACAGTGACTGCAAATGACCAATTGAGTGGGAAGTAAGATTAAAACTTAAGAAGGCTGGAGTATAACTGTGAGTTTTTAAATTGTCTTAAAATCACAACAATTTATGTTTATCTCATGATAAGATGAAAACAGGAAAACAATGATCCGAAGTGTACAGGATTCAACAAAAGCAATAAAAAGAGAGAAGTTTACAGCAATACAAATCTACCTCAGGAAACAAGAAAAATCTCAAATGAACAACCAAACCTTACAAATAAAGGAACCAGGAAAAGAACAAAGTCCAAAGTTAGTAGAAAGAAAGAAATAAGACCAGAGCAGAAATAAATGAAATAAAGACTAAAAAAAATTTAGAAAGGATAAATAAAATTAAGAGCTGGTTCTTTGAAAAGATAAAATTGATACACCTTTAGCCAGAATCATCAAGAAAAAAAAGAGAGAGGACCCAAATAAATAAGAAATGAAAGACGAGAAGTTACAACCAACACCACAGAAATATAAAGAATCATAAGACATTACTACAAACAATTAAACACCAATAAACTGGACACCCTAGATAGAAGACATGGACAAATTTCTAGAAATGTTACAATCTCTTAAGACTGAATCAGGACTAGAAAATATGAACAGACCAATCACCAGTAATGAAACTGAATAAGTAATAAAACACTCCCAACAAATAAAAGCCCAGGACCAGACAGTTTCCCAGGTGAATCCTATCAAACATTTAGAGAAGAGTTAACACCTACCCTTCCCAAACTATTCCAAAAAATTACAGAAGAAGAAACACTCGGAACTCATTCTATGAGCCCAGCATCACCCTGGTACTAAAACCAGTCAAAGACACCACAAAAAAAGAGAAAATTACAGGCCAGTATCACCAATGCACAAAGATGCAAAATTCCTCAACAAATTATTAGCAAATCGAATCGAACAACACATTAAAAGCATCATACACCATAATCAAGTGGGATTTATCCCAGGGATGCAAGGATGGTTCAGTAACAGTAAATCAATCAATGAGATAAGCCACATTAACAACTTGAATGCTAAAAATCATATGATCATGTAGTATAGGTTTTTGTATGTGTGTGTCAGACATATAGGGTGTGATAGTTCACCTATCTAAACCTAGGAGTAAATCTAAAGTAGTAGAGTTTCCCTTATCTTTTAGAAGAATAACACCCTGCTTACTTATGGGCCATGGATGCATTTGAACCTGCTCATTGAACCCCACAGATTTCTTGAATCAACCATGATGTGAGGTTTATTCTGTTTCACTGGACATCTACTGTCTGTAAGGCACTAGCATGGGCAGTTTACATGCAGTGAGTCAATCTGTGAGAAACCTATAAAAGAGCTGCTCTTTGTATTATTATCCTAATTTTAGACAAGAAATTATTATAAGAGCTAACACTTATCTGGAACTTCCTATGCCCCAGGTACTGCTTGAATGGCTTACACATGTTGATTTCTTTAATCCTCATAATAAACTAAGGATTTATCTCATCCCCAACACATAAAAGGCAGGTATTATTATTCATCACCCCTATTTTTCAGATGAAGAAATTGAGGTACAGTGTTTTTAAGAGACTTGCCAAGGACATAAAGCTAGGAAGCACAGAGCTCAATCTGAGAGCAGGAACTCTATCTTCAAAGTCTATGTTTCAACCCCTCTGCCACCTAGCTCTTGGGTGCAGAAACAGAGCTCATACCCATGTCTAAGCTCAGTAACAACACTTTAAACTATTGTACTCTGTTGTCTGTCTATGTATTAGACACTAATCCCTATCAGCAGTGTTTCCAGAACTATTCCTCTTGGATGAATCACGTTCTGGGTATGTCCAGTGAACCACTGAACATAAAATGTTTAAATTATTGGAAAGTTCTCTCTGGGGAATGTATTAGTATGTCTTACGAGACCATCTACCATGCTTAATTCCACTAATCGAATTAAATGGAATTTTAGACCATCTATCATTTTTAATATTCACATCTCATTTAATATTCAAACACTATTCTTTAGGGTAATTACTCATATTCTTTGCATATCTTGATTCTTTGTGATGTGGGCCCATTTCTCATGATCATATCTGCTTTGAAATTATTTAACGTAAGTTGATACTAGTATCTTCCCCATGCAAGTTATCTTACAATGATTTAAAATTTTTTTTTATCATTGTGTTGTGAATTCACAGCATTTAAAAAATTTTTATTTTATTTATTTTTGACTGTGTTGGGTCTTCGTTGCTGTGTGCAGGCTTTCTCTAGTTATGGCAAGCAGGGGCTACTCTCCATTGCAGTGTGCTGGCTTCTCACTGCGGTGGCTTCTTTTGTGGTGGAGCATGGGCTCTACGCGTGCGGGCTTCAGTAGTTGTGGCTCACGGGCTCTAGAGCGAGCGCAGGCTTAGTAGTTGTGGCGCGCGGGCTTAGTTGCTCCGGGGCATGTGGGATCTTCCTGGACCAGGGATCGAACCCGTCTCCCCTGCACTGGCAGGCAGATTCTTAACCACTGCACCACCAGGGAAGTCCCTATCCTATAATGATTTTGATTCTTCAGTTCCTCAACCCTGCACCCCCTTAAAATAAAATCAGAAGTGGGATCAAGTCTCATTTCTGTGGGGAGAAGGTAGCAGGTAAGCTCTTGTAGACATTCATTCAGTCAATCAATCTCAGTTGAGGACTCCTGCTTCTAGCCATGATGGAGTAATTGGCCCCAGAATTTTCCTCTCAAAGCTAATCGTTAGAAAATTAGAATAACTTAAACAACCCTTTTAAGACACTGGGCAGCTAGGAGCTCAGGACTGTGCTCCCCAAAGGAGGGGGAACGAATGAGGCAAGCCCTGTGAATGCTCCTGCCTGGTGCCACTTTTCAGACCCAAGCTGAGCATGGTCAATGGGCTAATTTGAGAAAACAGAGATCAGAGTTCCGGGAAACTCAGGAAGCTGCAACTTGCAGGCAAGAGTACAAGATAGACAGGAGGTACACAGAGAAAGAGGGCTAGAAATATGTATGGTGGTCCCTTGAATTCTGGCTCAACACTAAACTGGGAAAACATAGGATGAGGATCTGGGACCCTAGGAAAATAACAACTATTAGGGAACTGTAACAGAGCTCACACAGCACTGGGAGACACTGAAGTGCTAACCCTCTGGAGGGGAGAAACCTTTCTGAAGACTCGGACAAATTAGTAGAGACCCAGAAAGGTTACATTTTAATAGCAGGGCTAAATACCCACTGTAAAAAGTCTTAAAAACCAACCTGGAAAGGATCTAGATGACTTGCAAGTAACCTAACGTCTGCTAAAACAAGATTCAATGCTTTTTAAAGGAAGACAGTGAAATGAAGACACAACCACATTATTTTTACACTGTACAGAATCCAATAAAAATTATAAGGCATGTGAAAAGGCAGGAGAAAAACTAGTCAATAAAAACAAGATCTAGAAATGACAGATTTTAGAGTCAGCACAAATACAAAAAAAACAGTGTGACAGAATTCTAAAATGGCCCCCATAATTATATAGCAACTGGGACTTTGCAGGTGTAATTGAGGTTATTAATCGGTTGGCTTTGAGAGAGATTCTCCAGGTGAGCCTAACCTAATCACATAAGTCCTTAAAATAAGACTTTTCTTTGGCTGGTCACAAAAGAGGATGTCAGAGAGATCCTAAGTGTGAGAAGGATTCAACATGAAGGAGGTTCTCTATTGCTGAAAGGGAAGGAGCCATCTGGAAGGGTCTGAGAGTGGCCCTAGCAGCTGTCTGGCCCCTGGATAATGGCAAGAGAAGACAAAGACATTGTCCCTATAGTTGTAAGTAACTGAATTCTACTGATAAGCTAAATAAGCTTGGACACGGATTTTTCCCAGAGCTTCCAGATAACAGTTCAGCCTGGCTGACACTTTGACTTCAGTTCTGTAAGAAGAGCCTCAGGAGAGATCCCAGCCAAGCCACCCATACTTGAGTACCTAAAGATCTGTGAGATAAATGAGTATTGTTTTAAGTCACTAAATGTGTGGTAGTTTGTGTCACAGCAATAGGAAATAAATATAAATAGATAGTGTAAATATGTTCAAGAATTTGAGGGAAACATGAACCCAATGAGGAGAGAAGTGAAAAATATAAAAATAAATGGAATGTGTAGGGCTGAAAAGTACATTGTTTGAAATTCACTGCATCTGTGTAACAGCAGTCGCACACTACAGAGGAAAGACAAACTTGAACATTGTTCAAGATAGACCATATATTGTTCCATAAACAAGTTTCAATACACTTAAAGTTACTGAACTCATTCTGATAACAATGGTATTAACTTGAAAATCAGTAACAAAATATCTAGAAAATCCCCTAATATTTGATATTTAAACACACTTAACTCACAATTTTTTAAAAAATCCAGATAAATTAGAATATATTTTTAATGACTGATAACAATAACAGCCTGCCAAAATCTGTTGATTCTATCTAAAGCAGTTCTTAGGAAGAGATTTATAGCTTAAAGCCATATAGTAGAAAAGAAAATATACATTTAATTCAATCATCTAAACTTTGCATTCGAAACTAAAAAAGTAAAATAAATTAAACTCACAGTAAGTAAAAAGAATAAAAAGTATAAATCAATAAAATAGAAAAGAGAAAAAAGAGATAAAAATCAATAATACCAAAAGCTGTTCCTTGTAAAGACCAGTAAAACTGAAAATGTCTAAGCTGGACAGACTAAGAAAAAAAGAAAGAAGTGAGAACTGACCAATATAAAAAGAAAAAGCATCACTCTAGACCCTAGACTCATGGAAAGGAAAATAAGGAAATGTCATGAAAATTTTTATATCAAAAAATTGATCACTAAGTGAAATGGACAAATTCACTGAAAGGTACAACTTACCAAAATTGACTCAAAAAGAAAGAAAAAAATCTAAAAGCTTTATGTTTGTTAACTTTCCTTTACAGTGAAAAACCTTCCCATGCCTGGGGCTGGTGGTGGGAATGGGGATAAACTGGAAATGGGCATAAGAGATCTTATTAGGGTAATAAAAATATTCTAAAACTGATTCATGTTGATGGTTGTATAATTTGGTAGTTACTAAAAATGACTAAATTGTATCCTTGAAATTAGTGGATTTTATAAGTAAAATTCATCTCAACAAAGCTGTTTGAATAAGATAAACAAAATAACCGTAAAAAATCCTTCCCACAAAGAAAATTCTAGGTCCAGATGGCTTTCCTTGGTGAATATGATCAACAATTTAAGGAAAAATGTCAATCTTACACAGACTCTTTCAGAAAATAGGGGAGAAGGAAGAAGAAATGGTGAAAATTGCACAAAACATATATTTTACAAAGAACTTGTACACAAGGAAGATTGTATAATACACACATATACAGAAAAAGTATATGCTCACTAAAGAAGATACACAAAAGGCAGCAGGCACATGAAAAGATGCTCAGCACCATTAGTTTTCAGGGATAAGCAAATTAAAACCAAAATGAGATCCTATTACAAAGGTTAAAATGAAAAAGACTGACCATTGTGAGTGTTAGAAAGGATACAACAGAACTAGTACTTTTATACACTGTTACTCAGAATGCAAAATGGTGCAACCACTTTAGAAAAGTCTTTCTCAGTCTCTCATAAAGGTAAACATACACTTACCATTCAACCCAACATTTCCACTTCTACCCAAGGAAATAACAATATATGTCCACAGGTATTTCTGTATAAATGTTTATAGTGGTGTTATTCAAAATAACTATAAAATGGAAACAACCCAAATACCCATCAAAAGGATAAATACATGTGGTATATCCATACAATGGAATACTACTCAGCTATAAAAGGGAACAACTAATATACACTAAACAGATATATCTCAAAAATGTTATAGGAAGTAAAAGAAGAAAGACAAAAGAGAGTGTATGCAATATGACACCTTTTATATGAAATTCTAGAAAAGTCAAAATTAATATGTAGTGAGAGCAGATCAGCCTGGGTCTGAGAATAGGGGATGGATTTAGTAAACAGGGGTATAAGGTACCTTTCCAGGGTGATGGAACTGTTATATATCTAATTTGTGGTGGTTTTTAGAATATAAAGTTTTATGCTTAGTTTATATTTTATAAACTCATCAATCATATATTTAATATGTGTATACTTTTGTTTATGTAAACTATACCACAATAAAGTTTATATATAATGTTAAGATCCCATTATCTGGGCAAATTATTCAGCTCATCCATTTTTATTATCTATAAACTGAAGAGGTTTTTCTTTTTCTTTTTTTTTTGGCTCTCTGAGATTTAACATTTCTTTCAGCTCTAATTATATGCCATGATTTTTATATAAGTTTTGATAAAATAACTTGCATGATGCCACCTCATGAACTTTTACACTTATATTTATGTTGCTTCTTGTAAAACATTATTTCCCTATAAATCCAACAGTGATTAATATTATAACTCACACTTTAAAAAAGGAATTGATAAAAGTGCTTTAGAAACCTCTTTTGAATACTGATAATGTCTTACTTAGGATGTTAAGACCATACCTGTCTTGCTCCTACTTCGGGTCCACTCTTAGAAATCTCTGAATATAAAATGCGGTGGTATCCCATGATATTATCCACAATAGTCTTCTCTAAGCCAGATTTCTCACACTCATGTCAGCCTTCTTCACATCCTGTCACACTTTAGCAGTTATAAAGATTGGTTCCTTGTGATTTTTCGTTAAGTCTCCCTTTCTGAGGCTTGTTCATCCTCGTGTTCTTACCTATAGGACAAGGTTTCAAGTCCATGGGATGGTAAGTCTGCATTACCTAGTTATTCCAGTGAGGAAAGATATATGGAGAGATGGCCAATCTATAAAAGGTAACCTGATAGAGTCAAACATAGTTAAGAACCTGGTTATTTATTTCTAGAGCAGCTCAAAATTGTGATATGTCTGCTAAGAGTTGGGGCACTTCTGACTCAATCATAACTGAAAGGATTCTTTAGGGACTCTATGAAATCAAAAGATTAAATTAAGACAAGTTAAAACAACTTTAGAGGGCTGACAGAAATGTTCTACATCTTGATAGAGATAGTGGTTACATGGGTAAATATATCTGTCAAAAGTCATGGATTAAAAAAAAAGTCATGGGTTCACACACTTAAAATGTGTGCATGTTCTCCATATAAACATAACTTGAAAAGGTTAACAACCATTTTACAGGAGTAACTTTACAATGGAGAAACATGTCAAACACTACCTCAGCCAGGTGATCAAGGTTAATATCAACATTGATAAGCCACATTGATAGTATATACCCTTGATGTTATGCGATAAAATTGGCACTTTACCTCTGTGATCTCCTCCCCCAAACCCACAGCCCCATTATAATTGTAAGGAAAACATCAGAGAAATCCCAGTTTGGAGACATTCTAAAAAACACCTGGCCAGTACTTCTCAAAAGGGTCAATGTCATCAAAAACAAGGAAAGCCTGAGAAACTGTCACAGTTAAGAGGAGCCTAAGGAGACATGATGACTAAACATAATGTGATATCCTGTATGGGATCCTGTAACAGAAAAAATACACTAAGTAAAAACTAAGGAAATATGAATAAAGTATGAACTTTAGTTAATAATAATGTATCAATATTGTCATTAATTGTGACAAATTAATATAAGGTGCTAATAATAAGGGAAAGGGGGTGTGGGGATATCAGAACTCTCTGTACTATCTTTGCACCTTCTTTGTAAATATGAAGCTCTTCTTTTAAAATAAAAATTATTAAAATCATTCTGAATGAAAGACAAGTATATAAAATACATGGGAGTTCAAACATATCCATGAAGGAGGCAGTGTTCATGTTATCATGTAATTTTTTGTCAAAATCTGAACATGTTTTGAAGTAGAAGGGGATGCAATTAATAATTGTATCAGGACAAGAGGCATAAACTGAGATGTATGGTTCCCCTAAGTACAAAGTCATATTAAATGTCCAAGCTCTTGTTTCACACTTCCTGTGTTTCAATCCAAACTCTACCACTTGCTAATTAAGTAAATTATTTCACCTTGCTGAGCATTATTTGCAATTTGAGAAAGAGAGTAATATTTACCTTATAAAATTTGGGAGAATTAAATGAGATGATCAAATTAAAGAGCTTACTTAGCAAATGCCTGGCACATAATCAGTACTCAGTAAATGGTAGATGACAATTTGTGTATATTTGGACATTAGTGAATTTTGCTAAAGCATGCCTGCATAATGACACTGAATCCTCTACACTAATGCATCCTCTTGTTTTTCATCCTAACCAACAGTAGTCATACAAATACTTATTCTTTAATAGTTAGCTCAGATGTGACATGACAACTTCTAGGTCCCACCCAGGATGTGTTAGGAGACTGAATGTCGTCTAGAATAATGATGATGAAGATTATCATCATAACCATCATCATCATAAATGATACTGACTACATAGCTTCTTTTCCTTTCAGTAACTCTCACTTCACCTTATCTTGGTGGGTCTGGCAGTATCATGGTCCCAGCACCCAGCTGCAGAAGTGGTACATGGACAAGGCTGAGGCACATCCTCTTAGATACAGAGATTGCTCCAGAAATGAGCCTAAGACTAAAGCAGAGTCAATAAATGTCATGTGAGGAAAAGAGGTAACTTTACCTTTGGAGTCATGACCTCTAATGACATTAACCCAGACCTGCTAATGGTCTTCTTTGCAACAATGTGGAAAGACAACTCAGAAGCAAACAAAATTAAGGGGTAGAGAGGGAGATAGAGTTCAGGTGCCATGGTTTGAACTCCTGAGTCCAGCTGTGCCTGAATGCATCCTCATGCAAAATTTTTTTCCTACTTAAGCTAGTTTGAATTCCTTTTTCTGTCACTTACAATTGGAGAAGCCATAAGTAATGGAGTGAATTGTCTGTCTCACTCTGCACTCCCCTACAATACAATAGCTTTTATACTATTCATGGTTTCTTGAATTTTTTTCCCCTCCCTAGACTTACATCTCAGATAAGGACTGAAGTTCAGAGACTTGGTGTTTAACAACTTGGAATTCTTCCCTCTTGGATGATAATTTGTAAATGTTGGCTGAATAAATAAATTATACAGTTCTTACACAGGTGAGCTCAATTACCGGTCCTCCATCATTAGAATTTGCAAACATATGTGAAAAGAAGGACAGTCTCTGGTTTGATTCTGGACATTTTCCTCCTCCATTATTGTCTCTATTTCAATCTGTTATGAGGTCATTTTTCTCTGATGCCTTGCTTGTCCTTGAGGAACAGGTTTTTGTGAGATAGCTCACACATACTCTTCATCTGTTCATTATTCCTGCATTAAAGTTCAAGGGGCTTTTCTTGTTGTTTCGAGTTAGTCTTTCATCTATATAGCTGTCATTTTACTTCTATGCATTTGCAATTCCTTGCTCACATTTGCTCAATGGCAATATTCTCCATACTCAGCAGACCTCTTTCAATTGTAAGTGATGGAAACCTAACACAAACTAGATGAAACAAAAAAAAAAAAAAAAAAAAGGTTACTTCGTTGACTCATATAGCCGGATGTCTAAGGGACAACCTGAGCTTCAGATACAGCTGGATCCAGGTGATTAAAGAAGTCTTGAGGTGCTTTATCGTTCAGGGTCTGTTTGCCTTTGTATCTTTTTGCTTGGTGGCTTAGTTATCGTTCAGGGTCTGTTTGCCTTTGTATCTTTTTGCTTGGTGGCTTAGTTCTCTCCTGTTGTGGCTAGGCTCTTTGCATTGGCAAGCAAGATAATCACCGTCCCAGCTACTTTACAAAATCATTACAGGTCAAAATGCTAAAGTAATAGATATCTCTATGCCAATGACCATAGAACAAGTACAGAAAATAGCATGAAAGTAATCTAGTTGGGCAAAGGTGAGTCATGCTTTACACCAGGAAGTGATCAGACACTATGGCTGAGAGACTCAAGAGAACTATGTGGGTGATAGAGGAACAATTCCACACTGGGATTAATAGTTGTTCACTAAATACAAAGTAAAAAAAACAACAAAAAACAATTCCCTTTTATTGTAACCAGGGAAAGCTAGTCCTCGAGATAGCCCTTTCTTCATGACTTTTTCCATCTTCCATTCTAAGACACATCTGGACATCAAAGTGGCAAGCTTAAAATCCCCATCACCATACTCTACTCTAGAGTCTAACTGCCTTGTCCAGCCATCAAAGACAAATATTTAACTCTTTTTGCCTATTACATGTAGGGTCACATAATACAAAAAGTTAACAAGAACTGAGTTCAATTAAATTAGAATATTAAATATTTTTGTGGACTCTCCACATCCACCAAGCACATAGTCAACGCTCATGCAGCCCACTTCATCTGCTTGCATTAAGGCTTGACTCCCACACTTGCCTCACTTCTTACAGCCACGATTGTTTTCCTTAGAATTTCTAAAATATAACAATGGACTGCTTAAAATCTTGGAACAAATGTCTACTCACAATAGCTAACATATGGTAAGATTATCTTCAGTTTGGTGTCTCAGTTTGGATCTAGATTGTACATTATTTAGATCAATAGTTCTCAACCAGGGGTAGTATTGTCTCTGGTGGGTATGTGGCATTCTCTGAGACATTTCTGATGATCATGACTGAGTAAAAGACTGTCATATCTCCATGTATCTGGTGAGTTGAGGCCAAGGATGCTGCTAAACATTATACAATGCATAGGACAGCAAACAATAAAAAAATGTGTCAGTCCAAAATTTTAGTGCTGAGGTTGAGAAACCCTGATCGAGATGAATACATTTTGGGGAAATTTTTATTTTATTATTTAAATTCTTTATCACACACAGTATGCAGAATATAAACAGGTGAAGAAATAATTAGTTGAAGGAAAAATGCAGTAGGCAAGAATAATTATTGATGATTTTAATTCTCTTTATAACTCTTTTCTTTCATTCTTTCTATTTTTCTTAAGCCATCATGTCCTATTATGGAATTCTAATTGGGTTCTTAGATCTTTAATAGAACAAAAATGTGAAATAAAAATCAAAAAGCACTAAAACACAAGAAACCATGGTCCTACTTCCCATTATATCTTTTTTTTTTTTTTTTTTCTTTTTGCGGTATGCGGGCCTCTCACTGTTGTGGCCTCCCCCGTTGCGGAGCACAGGCTCCGGATGCGCAGGCCCAGCGGCCATGGCTCACGGGCCCAGCCGCTCCGCGGCATATGGGATCCTCCCAGACCGGGGCACGAACCCGTATCCCCTGCATCGGCAGGCGGACTCTCAACCACTGCACCACCAGGGAGGCCCCCCATTATATCTTTTAGTAGAGTTATGACTTGGGAAAATCATTTAATCCCTTAAAAACTAATTTTCCAACTTTTCAATATGAAATATTTATATTAAATTATTGTTTTAAAATAAAGTGTTAATCTACTAAAGAAGAACACAATGTAAAAAGAAACCCAAAGAAATGCTATGAGGGGAGAAAACCAAGGAACCAAAAACCCTACTAATTTAGCTTACCTTCTTCCTCCACAATAGTACTGAAACAGAAATTCTTCTAGAGTCATCTTACTAATCATTGAATTCAATGAACTCTATTTTCCTTTCCAGCTTTAATGTTTAATTACTAAATCAAACTTTATCTGTCCTAGGCTCTGTTTTTATACTATTTTGCTCTCTATCAAGGATTAAAATTTGACCTAATAAAATAACCAAATCTATCCTCTTAGAAACCATCAGGTAGTAATATTTCTGAGATAAACAGAGAGGAATCTTAGAGCATTATTCGAATACTTATAATCTCAAGAATAATGCCAATCTAGAGCAGGTGACATTTTACATGAGGATGCCATTTTGCTTCTGCCAAATTATGTGAGAAGATGGTTTATTCAAGACTTGTCTAAAAGGGACAGCTCCAAAATGCCAAGCCACAGAGCAAGCCACGTTCCAGAAACAGGAACAAGCTATGGAAGATCACTCCCGACAGCATTCACTTGATATAAGAAAACAATACGTCTCACATACAGAAAAAGTTATGAATTGAAAAGAAAACTTTAAGTATGAAACAAAATTTTCTTTGTTAACCAGTGGATTCTTCAAAGAATGTTTATGCCCAAATCTCAAATAAGATTTTGGAATGCCAGAAAATGAGCAGGAATGTAAGACCAGTAGAAGTACTTACTAAGAATGTGTTCATCTCTTCTAGTTTGTCCATTTGTTGGTGTCTAATTGTTCATAGTAGTTTCTCATATTCCTTTCCATTTGTGTGGTATCTAGGTGTAATGTACCCTCTTTCATTTATAATTTTATTTAGTTGAATCCTCTTTTATTTTCTTGATAAGTCTAGCTAAAGGTCTGTGTGTTTTGTTTATCTTTTCAAAAAAACTCAAGTTTCAGGGATCTTTTCTATTTTCTTTTTAGTCTCCCATTCATTCATTTCTGCTCTGATCTTTCTTTCTTTCCTCCCACTAACTTTGGTCATAGTTCGTTCTTCTTTTTCTAGTTCTTTGAGTTGTAAAATTAGGTTGTTTATTTGAGATCTTTTTTTTCTTCATGTAGGTATTTATCACTAAAAACTTCCCTCTTAGAACTGCTTTAGATGCATTCCATAAGTTTTGGTATATTGTATTTTCATTTTTATTTGTCTCAAGAAATGGTTTTGATTTCTCTTTTGATTTCTTCCTTGACCCACTGGCTGTTCAGTAGCATGCTGTTTAATCTCCACATATTGATTGGTTAATTTTTCAGTTTTCTCCTGGTAAACTAGGAGAAACTAGGAAACTAGGAAAACTTCTAGTTTTATGCAACTGTGGTGCCAAAAGGCTTTTGATATGATTTCAATCTTCTTTATTTTTTTCAAAGAAGACAGTCAAACAGGTACAAGAAGAAGTCCTCAACATCACTAATCACCAGAAAAATGCAAAACCACAATGAGATACATCTCATACCTGTCAAAATGACTATCATCGGGGCTTCCCTGGTGGCGCAGTGGTTGAGAGTCCACCTGTCGATGCAGGGGACACGGGTTCGTGCCCTGGTCCAGGAAAATTCCACATGCCGTGGAGCAGCTGGGCCCGTGAGCCATGGCTGCTGAGCCTGTGCGTCCAGAGCCTGTGCTCCGCAACAGGAGAGGCCACAACAGTGAGAGGCTCACGTACCGTAGAGAAAAGGAACTCTCCATATGTAGAGAAAAGGAACTCTCCTGCACCACTGGTGAGAATGTAACTTGGTACAGCCACTATGGAAAACTAAGAGGGTTCCTCAAAACATTAAAAATAAAACTACTATATGATCCAGCAATCCCATTTCTGGGTATATATACAAAGGAAATGAGAACAGGATCTTGGGAGAGATATCTGCACTCTCATGTTCATTGCAGCATTATTCACAATAACCAAGATATGGAAACAACCTAAGTGTTCCTCAGCAGATGAATGAATAGAGATGAGGTGGGGGGGCGTGTATATACATCTGTACATATTATTCAGCCATGAGAAGGAAAGACATCTTGCCATTTGTGACAACATGGTTAGGACTTGAGGGCACTATGCTAAATGAAATAAGCCTGACACTGAAAGACAAATATTGTATGATCTCATTTACATATGGAATCTAAAAAAAAAAAAAACAAGCAAAACCCAAAATTCAAAAACTTAAAGAAACAGAGAAAAAAAGGGTGGATACCAGGAGCTGGGAGGTGGCAGAGAAGTGATATGTTGGTCAAAGGTTATAAACTTCTAGTTATAAGATAAATAAGTTCTGGGGAATCTCATGTACAGTATAGTAATTTACGTCAATAATACTGTTTTGTATACTTGAAAGTTGCTAAGAGAGTATATCTTAAATATTCTCACCACAAAAAATAAATGGAAATTATGCTACATGTTTCAGGTATTAGCTAGTTATGGTAGTAATTACTTTGCAATATATACGTGTATCAAATCAACAAGTTGTACACCTTAAATTTACCCAATGTTATATATCATTTATATCTAAATAAAGCTGGAAAAGAGTACTTACTAAGTTTCTTTGCTTCATGCTTTCTCTTCTCTTAATCAGCCTTACCAATTATTTTGGTTTAAGATTTTCTGCTAGGTTTTCCCTTTGATGCATCTTTCCTGGATGTCTTTGTGAAGAAAACACAAACGAATATAAATTCCATTGCATGGCTCTGTCACTATTTGAGTGTACACTTGACTTCAGAAGGTCTTTATTTGCACTGAAGTTTTAAACATATTGAAGTTCCAATATTTGGGCTTTCAAATCTAATCAAACTTATCCTGGAGTAGAAGGGATTCACACCTCAACACAAACAAGGTTTCTTTCAACCTATCACATGGGTGGACTTTGAGGGCATTATGCTAACTGAAGTAAGTTGGAGAAAGACAAATACTGTAGGATATCACTTATATGTGGAATTTTTAAGAAGTCAAATTCATAGAAACAAAGACTAGAATGGTGGTTACTAGAGGCAGGGGGTTGGGGGTAATCAGGAGATGTCAGCCAAAGAGTACAAACTTCCAGTTTTAAGATGAATAAGTTCTCTGGGTCTAATTACTTTATGGTGATTTTAGCTAATAAAACTGTTTAATATACTTGAAAGTTGCTAAGAGTAGACCTTAAATGTTCTCACCACAAAAAAGAAATGGTAGTTATGTGACATGATGGAGGTGTCAGCTAGCACTATGGTAGTGATCATTTTGTAATATATAAATGTATCATATCAACATATTGTATACCTTAAACTTACACAATGTTGTACGTCAATTATATCTTAATAAAGCTGGAGAATTTTTTTTAATTCCTGTTGTTTCTTTCCCTTCTTTCTTTTTCTATTAGTGTTAAATATCTTGGCTTTTTCTTTTTATTCCAAAGCAAAATTTCCCAAGTGACTAATATAGAATAGTAATCCCCAAAAGTGTTTTTTTTTTCTTTTAAAGAAAATAGATGACCAAATATACCCTCTTTTGGATATTCTCCATTCCCATTTGCCAAATAAATTTTCTGAAGTCCTGCAGCAAAATTAACTTTTTAAATTGTTTCCTCAAGATATCCCTCAAGTGAACTCTACCCCAACATTCTCCTTTATATTTTTCAAGTAATAGCTACTAAAACCTGTGAAGATAGCAGAACTCAATCTGGAAAATGCTGGTCTTTAATTTGTATTATTTCTTTCCTCCTCTTTCCTTCTTTCCAAGAATCTGCAATCTTCATTGTGGCTCATATGTTACTCCCTTTGTAGCAAAGCACTTTTGCAAGAATCCCCAGTGATGCTGAATGTCTGATTTTAATAGTGTCTTTTAAGTCTTCATCATAATTGAGTTTTCTGCAAGGTACAAGAAACCTCCCATCATTTACTACCTGGTTCTCTTTGTCCCTTGATTTTCAAGGAACCATTTATCATCTGATTCTCACTCCTTTTATATGTCTCTTTTCCCCCTTGATTCTCTTTGTATCATCTTATAAATACGTCTTCACCAGGAATCCACCGCTAGTTCTACTATCTCTTTTGTTTTCTTTCCTCTTCTTGTGTGATCTCATTTACTGCATGCGTTCAATTATAAGTGTATACTAGTGACTCTCAAATCAGTATCTCCCGCCCAGCCTCCAGTCCTGAGCCTAAGAATCAAATTTCAGTGGTTCCCAAATACTTTCCATACTGTCCATAGTTTACAAACTTTGGGTAGGAATCTCGTGTTTCTTTTCTTTTTTTTTTTTTTTTTAAGCTCGGCGCTCATTAGAGTGCCTTCATCATTATACATACTTAATACATGTTGGTTAAATCAAAACTTTGAACCAAATTAACTACATGGCTTAATAATACATCTGAAAGTTGGAAGTCTATTTAACTTGCCATTGGTTAAATCACTTAATTTGTCTGTCAGCTCCGTCTGAAAATTGGAGAAGATAGACGAGATAATTACTATGATTCCTATTAACATTACCTTCCAGTTTCTAAAGTCTCTATTATCTCTTTTAAAATGAAAAAAATCTTGTAAAAAAACACCTAAAACAAGAGAAGCCTTAACTAAGCAGTTACGTTATTTCAGTTTGAATGTATTCATTTAATATACTTTTCTGAGTGCCAAATATGTGTCAGGCACTGGGCTCACAATTTTATTAAGATAACTAAGAAATACTAGGTATAAACAGAAAGATAATTCTAAAGAATGTGACTTACATTTCCTTTTTAAGTCTTATATTTTCTTAATATATGAGTTAAAAAATATTCTACCAAATCTTAATTGAAACTAAAATGCATTTGAAAAGTGGCCTAAAAAACTCATAAATTCACTGTTAAGGGTACCACTAAATAAATATTTATGCTTAAATATTTTCATAATTTTTGAAACTTGTAATAAAGTTGATCCTAGTTGCAAGGACTTAGAAGGCAGTCTTAAAAAAAAACTGTACTGTGTTAAACATTAAATAATTATTTCATTTTGTGTTTGCTATAAATTTTGAAAATATAAAGGAAAATCAGAGAGAAAATAATATTAGCCTGATATTGTTCAGAAGTGCTGGAAGGTAAAATAATGACATCTACTCATTATCAGAGTTAAGAGATGTTATGAATGGGGCATTTGGCACATAGCCGTTCACGAGCAAAAAAAAAAAAAAAAAAAAAAAAAATCCATAAAAGCATTGGATGTCACCCTGCTCATAGTATTTCAGGGCTACATATATGAATCAGAAATCTCAGGAGACTGAGAAATATTTAAATGTAACCCTCCTCACACTGGAATGAAGTATTTTAAAATAAATAGTAGCTGATGTAGACTGACAATTAGTGATAAGGGCACATACTTTTATCCAGATATTTTTACATCTTTAAAACTTGATCTAAATTATCAAGTAAAATTTTACATAAAATACTGAAGAAAAACTGGCATAAGAATAAATGACATAGGGGCCTATTTTTAATACATGAAATGATGTACTTTTAGTTTTGGGGGATTTACTACATAAAACATGGATGAGTGTTTGTTATCTCCCTTTTAGACCCTCATTGCATTCAGAGTCCAGTCCTTATTCACCTTGGTCTTCCCAACACATAGTTGAGTAGGTGTCCAGGAGAAGGGGCTCCAGAAGGCTACTGAATTCAGCCAAGCTAAAAGAAAAAAGAAAAGAAATACAAAATACTTGCATGACTGATATTATTATATAAAATGTGTATAAACATGGGAGAAGCCCTTTTAACTGGTCTCAATTTAACTAACCTATTGGGTTAACTAAGAATCCCAATTTTCTTTGCAAAACTTAAAACTTATGTTCATCAACCAAGGACTGCACCAGGATACTAAATTATGGTCTAATACTCTCCCATTTCTGCCACCACCAGATAAGCTGCATGTTTATCAAGAATAATTTGTGCTTTTTCTCAAAATTTTTCCCCCAGGTGTCCTTTTTATTACTTCTTTGTTATTTATATAACCTAATGGAATATGAGCATGGAAAGAGCAGTTCTTTTGAAGTCTATGCTTAATGGTTTCAAAATATTTAAGCAGGTTACAAACAAAGTCTTGAATTACGTATAGAAAAACATAAATTTAAGAAATTAGGCAGAGGAATATAAAATCTATGAGGATTATAGTCTTGGATCATTTTACAAATACATTTACATTCTCATTTCACTTAAAAAAGACAAACAACATGGAAATAAAAGACAATGCATTATAAATACAGTTTATACAAGATAAGTAAATTCATGTTAAGAAACAAAATAAAACAAAAACCAAATAACAGTAAATGTAGCCCTGCTTCAAATTCTTATAAAGTGAATGACAGTTAAAACAGTACATCTACATCAAACATTTTTAAATGACTCCCCTCTTTAAATTATTTCTGTCATTAATTGACCAGTGAGGCCAGTCATAGTGAATAAAAGACTATTCTGTCCAAACTAAACATAATATATGATACCAGATGTCAATATTTAAAACACTTTCCTAGTACCTCTTCTTACTGGTAAGCCTATTTCTTTCTTTGTGCCCATTCTACCATGAAGGCTTGGCCATGAAGTTTGTTACCTCAGGTAAAAATAGAGCAAGTTCAGCCCAGAATAACACAGTTGCTATTCAGCTTCAAGTCTCAATGCTGACTTTTTTTTTTCCTATTAGAAAAAACTTATCTAATACCCTATATCAGCAACAATATCAGAATCTCAAAATTCCAAGGGATCTTGTACCTAACAAGGTAGAAGGCAGTGTTGGATTAAAAAAATATTAATTAGGTGTGTATTTTAGTTAGTGGTCTCACAGTCATTTATATATAACCTTTAAAAAACCTCTTCTTGCAAGAGAGGTACCTAGAAAATTATTTTGCTTTGAAGGTCTGCTTTTTAAATTGCATGGTGATGCCTCTTCACTTGCTAAATACCCTGAAAGTTCTTCCCTCTGAAAAGGATTTGCTAGCTGTTGTTTACAGCTAAGGAAAGAGAGTGGCTTGATATGTTTAAGAAGAGAGTAGACATGAGATACTGTCAGGTCTGCACAGGATGGGAGAGGGATCTAGAAGGCCTGGTACGCCCCCAGTGGAACTGCTGAGGATTGAGAGCTAAACTTGCTGGGAGGCTGAGACCACCATGGTGAGGGAATAGGTAGCCATGGGATGGATGCCTTGACATGAATAGTCTATGCCAGGACCTGGAAAGCAGGCATTTCTGAGACTCAGAGCATCTGAAGCAAAGAAAATCAAGATGGAGCCAAGTTACTGCAGAAAGGGAACTACTGTACTCTGAACAGACCATGAGTTATACAAGCTTTAAGCTACTTCAGCAGCAGGTAGAGAAAGATGTGAAACCATGACTCAGAGTCTAGTTAAGATCACTTATGGGTAATCTAGAATTTATTATAAGTCAGGAAGAGAAGAACATGCAGACCATAGGCCCCTTTGTCAAATCTGTGGGCACAGATAGGTATCCCTGTGCACCTAGAGGGGGCCTACATTGGGAAGGAAACGATGGAACACCCTTTGAGATGGGATCAATAACCTTGACAGTAAGTATGAACTATGACTTCACTAAGTATTCACCTCATAATGAATTACCTTCCCTTAGGAAGTTTAAGTTTCTCTGAAGTACATTTATGGAGGAATAAAGCATCATATTTTATTCTTTCCACATTTGAGTGGGAGCAAATACATTTTTACATATATATATGTATATATATATACACACACACACATATACACTCGAAGATATATACATACAAATCTAAGAATAGAAAATTAAAGTATCTGGGAGGAAAACCATCTTGATCTCTCTGCAGGGAAAAAAATATTTGTTGATTCTATGGAAATTGGAATGAATGAAAATGGGTAGCTCTTGTCTTCATTTTACTTATTAAAATGATTAATGAACAGTTTTGAAAAATAAAAACTCTTTAGTACACACCCTCAGAATGTTTTTAGACAGTCATAAGAATTCATGCCCCAGAGTTAAATTATTCTGATAGATGTAAATATCAATATCAAAGAAGTGCAGAATAAAAAATTCTTATTTTAATACTTCTTAAGTGAAAATGGGATACTGAGGCAGTTAACAGCTGAGGGTAGGATGGGGGAACCCATCTTAGATGAGGTGCACAGGAAAAGTATCTCCAAGTAAGAAACATGGCAGGCAGGACATAAACATGAGAAGGGACTAATTACAAAAGGAGCTGAGAGATAGAATAAAGAAAAAGAAAAGCCAAAGGAAGACAGAAAGGCTGATAGGAAGGCATGTAGGTTAAAGAAAGGAAAGGAAGGAAAGAAAGGGAAAGAAAGAAAGAGAGAGATTCTCCCTCTGAGGGAAAGTGTGAGGCTAGGTGTTGGAAGAGAGATCAGAGCACAGAACTAAAATAAGAACAGAGTAGCTGCAGTGAGATGAGCAAGGTGGAAAGTGACACCAGATGACGTTGGAGCACAGGTCAGCAGCCAGGACATGGCAGTCTTGAGAAGGCCTTGCTGTAAATGCAAAAATGTAAGAGCTGTTCATTTCTGAAATATCAAATGTCTGACAGGGCAAAAAGAAATGAGTCCTTTGCCATGATATAAGAATTCTGTGATCACGCTTGCCTTCTCAAGTACTAAAATCCTTTCTATCACAAGCACTTCTCCACTCTGTCAAGCTTTGATGCCCTTTCTACCATCAATTCCTAATAATGAAAAGATGCCCAGTGTACGAGCACTGTAGAGTGTGCATGTGTGTGGTTTCAGGAAATAGTGTTCTTTTTTCCCAATAGGAACAAGAATGTTTTGAGGCTCAAGAGTCTAGGCACATACAGTTCAACGGATTTACTTTGGGTCACATGCCTGGCCTACCACCTAGATCTACTTTACCATTCTCCTAATTGTGGTCCAGAATAGCCACAGGCCATGAGTTCTAACAGCTGTGATTTCCTCCTATACTTATAATGACTGCTTCCATATTTCTTCCTCTTCTCTTATAAACTCTGAGTCCACAGTCTAATCCCCCACCCTCCTTGGGGTTAACTAACAAACCTATGACTGCTTCCATATTTCTTCCTCTTCTCTTATAAACTCTGAGTCCACAGTCTAATCCCCCACCCTCCTTGGGGTTAACTAACAAACCTATTTCATACTCTATTAATGATTCTTTCTTTTTTCATTTTTCCAAATATCTTTTCCAAAGCAGAGATTATTAAATAAATTATTTCCCAGAACACTCAGAAATGATTGAATTAATCAGAAAGTTTTAAGTAGAATTCATTTCTGAGGAATACATGAATTTCTGGAAGGGGGCAAATCATGATGAGTTCCTAGACTCTTCTGCAAAATTTGGCAGTTCATAAAATAAATTAGAGGTTTCAGGTTGTTTCAATCTGTTTTCTGAAGAAACCTTTTTTTCTGAGGTTTCAGAGGTTTCAACCTGTTTTCTGAGGAAAATAAAACAAAACAAAACACAGTAACTGCAAGCACTATAAACTCTTACAATTAATAAAGGTTCCAAGGTTTTTATTATCTTTATTTTATTACTATCATAAATAATTGTAAAATATAATGTACTATGAAAGTCCTTTGTATTCATTAATTGTATTTATACTTAATAACCACTGGAGTTCCCTGATATTTAATTAGATTATTTATTTTTCATTTTGTTAGGTCAGATTTCAGTATCTAAAAGATGAGTGGGGTAGCTGTAACTTCTACTAATGAAGACATTGAGTTTTTGGAGACATTGTCTCTAACCCATTTTCCCTAAAGTGCTTTGCTTAAACTATTTTTCCAAAGTAAGATAAACTTTTTCAAAGCCTGAATTACAGTAAGTTGAGACAAACGTATTTCATTTCAGATATGCAATGAAGAATATATTCTTAAAATTGCCAGCAGCAGTAAATGACATACAAACAGAGCAAACAGCACGCTGAGCCCCAGCAAGTACACCTGTCCTTTGTGTGCATTGTTTTCATCTTTCCCACAGTCTTTAGGTGTCTTTAAAGAGGCTCCTAATAAATTGTTATATAGTCTTAGTATTCCAAAAATTGCAAGGAGGAATCATCGATGTCAAGAATTCTTTGAAAAAGCTACGTAAGAACTGAAGGTTGACTCTCTCTCTCTCTCTCTCTCTCTCTCTCTCTCTCTCTCTTTCTCTCTCTGAGTGTAGTTCCCAACAGGAAGCCAATGTGTACTGCATGCCTACGCTTGAGTCTAAGCAATTATCTCTTGGCTAGAGTCAGGATGAGCAGAGATCGAAGTGTCATGGCTATATGACACTGAGAAGAAAGTGGCATTTGGTGTCTGAATCAAGCAAAACTCTGATCTTTGATTCATGGTGTTGTCATGTATCCTGGGATGAGCTAAGAAATTAGTGTGTTCCCTTTCATTTGTTGAAAGGAGCAGCCAAGTCTCTGTGGGTGATATTCTGTTAGGAACTGGAAAATTCACTACACCAGAAATGGGCAGCCATCCTAAATTTTCTATAAGATAAATTAACTTGGACAATATCATTGGAACGTCTACCTGGGGTGATCCAAAAGTAATGACAATTTGGATCAAAAAGTATAAATCCAAGTGTATTTGAGTTAAGAGGGCTCATATTCACTAACAGAAAAACATCAAAAATATTTTCCTTCAGACTATAATACAAAGCTACAGTAATCAAGACAGTACGGTTCGGGCACAAAAACAGGAATATAGATCAAGGGAACAGGACAGAAAGCCCAGAGATAAACCCACACACATATGGTCACCTTATCTTTGATAAAGGAGGCAAGAATATACAATAGAGAAAAGACAGTCTCTTCAATAAGTGCTGCTGGGAAAACTGAACAGCTACATGTAAAAGAATGAAATTAGAACACTCCTTAACACCATACACAAAAATAAACTCAAAATGGATTAAAGACCTAAATGTAAGACCAGATGCTATAAACTCTTAGAGGAAAACATAGGCAGAACACTTCATGACATAAATCACAGCAAAATCCTTTTTGACCCACCTCCTAGAGAAACGGAAATAAAAACAACCAAATGGGACCTAATGAAACTTACAAGCTTTTGCACAGCAAAGGAAACCATAAACAAGACAAAAAGACAACCCTCAGAATGGGAGAAAATATTTGCAAACTAAGCAACTGACAAAGCATTAATCTCCAAAATATACAAGCCGCTCATGCAGCTCAATATCAAAAAAACAAAGAACCCAATCCAAAAATGGGCAGAAGACCTAAATAGACATTTCTCCAAAGAAGATGTACAGATTGCCAACAAACACATGAAAGGATGCTCAACATCACTAATCATTAGAGAAATGCAAATCAAAATTACAATGAGGTATCACCTCACACCAGTCAGAATGGCCATCATCAAAAAATCTACAAACAAGAAATGCTGGAGAGGGTGTGGAGAAAGGGAACCCTCTTGCACGATTGGTGGGAATGTAAATTGATACAGCCACTATGGAGAACAGTATGGAGGTTCCTTAAAAAACTAAAAATAGAACTACCATATGCCCCAGCAATCCCACTACTGGGCATATACCCTGAGAAAACCATAATTCAAAAAGAGTCATGTACCACAACGTTCACTGCAGCTCTATTTACAATAGCCAGGACGTGGAAGCAACCTACTTGCCCATCGACAGATGAATGGATAAAGAAGATGTGGCACATATATACAATGGAATATTACTCAGCCATAAAAAGAAATGAAATGGAGTTATTTGTAGTGAGGTAGATGGACCTAGAGTCTGTCATACAGAGTGAAGTAAGTCAGAAAGAGAAAAACATACTGTATGCTAACACATATATATGGAATCTAAAATAAAAACAAAAAATTGTTCTGAAGAACCTAGGGGCAGGACAGGAATAAAGACACAGACATAGAGAATGGACTTGAGGACATAGGAAGGGGGAAGGGTAAGCTGGGACAAAGTGAGAGAGTGGCATGGACATATATACACTACCAAATGTAAAATAGATAGCTAGTGAGAAGCAGCCATATAGCATGGGGAGATCAGCTCGATGCTTTGTGTCCACCTAGAGGGATGGGATAGGGAGGGTGGGAGGGAAGTGCAAGAGGGAGGAGATATGGGGATATATGTATATGTATAGCTGATTCACTTTGTTATACAGCAGAAAGTAACACATCAGTGTAAAACAGTTATACTCCAATAAAGATGTGAAAAAAAAAATTTTTTTTCTTCTTGCAAGAAAGGTGCCTAGAAGATTCTGTGTTTCTTTCTAATCAGGTTGTAACGCCCCATCTCCTGTTAAATACCCTGAAAATCCTTCCCTCTGAAAATGATTTGCTAGCAGCCATTTACACCTTATAGTGAATTAAAGTCATCATGTCTTTCCAGCCAAGGGAATACATGCTTGTATTGAGAATGCATTTAACAATTTGTCTTCTAATGAGGAAACCACAGAGAATGGAAAAGATGAAGTAAAATGTAAAAAGGAAATAGAAAAAAAAAGGAAGGAATAGGGTGAGGTGGGAGGGTAAAGGGAATTCAGGATAAGAAACACAATTTTTTTTTTGAGCATGAAATCAGTGGTGAGTGTGGTGCTATTAACTTTCAAGGTCCTAATGCCCTTTAGTTCCCCAGCCACAGTCGTTATCTCAGATGAATTCTTGTCCTGAGATTTCTACCCTGAATTGTCTTGTTGCCTTGGGATCCTTCAACATTTGCATCAGCAAAATAAATGGAATTAAGAGGCTCAGCTGATAATATCAAGGTAGGTAGGACATCAACTGCTATTTTTGAGCTTCCTAGTACTTTTTTGATTCCATTGTGCAAACACTAACTTTCAAAGAAAAGACTTTTGTGTATCAAGAGTCAAATTCCTGGTATAAACAGGAGACTTAGAATATTGACCTAATCTGCTTTAATCACTAGCACAATAGAACAAGGAGTCATTTTTAGTTCTAGAAAACATTAGAATTAGTCGCTGGGTTGGATCTCGTGCTGATAAATGAACCCACTATCCTCCAGCCCTGTGCCAACCTCAGGCAGGAAGGGGGTGGAAAAATGTGCAAATAAGATTTATCATTTGATCAGCACAAGCTATTATTAATTATAATAACATTTTAGGTTGTCCTTGATTTCAGTCTGCATAAAAACTGCAGTGCTATTAACAGGCAATTATACCAAAAAATGCCATTGATTTTTACTATTATGCATTTAAAAATTATGGATACAATTATAAGGGAAACAATGATATTTATAATGTTTTTCATTTGAGAATTCTGAACCACTTGATAAATTACTGCTATTGTCCAATGTAAAACATTACAACTTAAAAGGATTATAAGTAATTCATCTAAGTCATATTCTCATTTTAGAAACACCTAACTTGAAAAAAAATTCAAAACATTTTCTAAATAATCTTATTTGCCTTCATAACACACCTGTGAAATTTTTCTCTTCTATTTTACAAAGAGAAATGCTCTCATCTTTATAACCCTTAGATTTGCACATTTTCCTCACTTCTATAATCTAATTTTATCTTCATAACATCCACGTGCTAGGTTGAACAGGCGTTAATATTTCCACTTTGTATAGATAAAAACAAGGCTAACTTTGTATGCTCTTCTCAAAGGCACATGAGAAATTGGCAGATTCACATTTAGACTGTGGATCTCCCCATCTCCAAGACCAAAGGTTTTGTTTTGTTTTGTTTTGTTTTAATCAAATCACAAAGCACAGAAAGGTTATATGACTTGCTCAAGGCAACTGGCAGAGCAAGAACAAGGAAAACGTCTGCAGGTTTCAAACTTAAGTGTGTATAACAATCACTGGGTTCTGATGAAAAATACAACTCGCCAAGCCTTATTGCCAGGGATTCCAATTTGATAGTTTTGCTTGGGGCCTAGGAATCTGCTTATTTAACGAGATTCAACTGTTTCTGATGGTGATGGACTACAGACTGCATGCTGAGATAAATGGCCCTGCCACCAAAGTCACAATTTATAGTTTATGAATCAGAGAAGCAAATTTGTCGTGGACCCTAGAAAGTTGCCATGGGTGCCCTATACAGTTTACTCCACAGAGGATTTTCCTCTTGTAAGACATCAATATCTGTATCCATATCCTTATCTGAATATCATTATCTATATCTTACTTTTATATATATCTTACTTATTGTAAAGTACATATGTAATAAGTACAGTAAATATATATCTATTATAAAATATTTTATATGTTATAAATATGTTAATAAATTTATAAATATACTTCATCTATATGTAATATATGTGCATATTTATAAATATTTAATACATTTATAATATATTCATGTTAAATATATTTGTTGAAAGCAGGTAATGCCTTCTTTTTAGAATACAAGTTAACATGATCTAAGCATTATGTGCTTTATAAATATTTTGTCCTATATATAAATGTTTGCAGTATTTAATGCTTAAACAGCCTTCTAAGGTCTGTGCTAAAGTTATCCTCATTTTACAGATGAGGACACCAATGCACAGAAAGTGTAAATGACCTGCCCAGGCTTACACAGCTTGATACTGGAGGAGCTTAGATTTCAGCCAAACTGCTTCGCTGTTAGGAGTAAAAGAGTGTTTATATGGACCTAATAAACTGTCAATAAAATGCAAGGAGTTATAGTAAAAGCGGAAAACTCCAGGAATCAGAAACATTTCCACTTAAGGTTCACTTTAAATTGACATGAATAGGGTCTGCCCTTTGCCTCTTGGCTTATAGTGAGTTCACTGCACTACTAAGTAGCAACAACGACAACGACTGATACAGGTGCACTGTATTTCAAGAATGAGGGAGACAACACCACTTCTTAGTTTCAACTTATCAGAAATTCGACAAGGCTGAAATCTTAACCTATTATACAGCGGGGGAAGGTGGGAGAAAAACACCTATTTCATCACTGTAACGAAAGATAGAAAGTTCTCGGGACTTGAAATCAATGCTATGGCTTCGGACACCCTTGGGTGCCAGATTTCCATACTTCAGCAAGACACTCTTATTTCTTTGAGTCTCATACATGGAGGTTTTAAGCACATTTATACCAGATTTGGGTACTGGTTGTAATAACATATACAAAATTTCTGGTAACAGAGCTCATGTTCAGCAAGTGTTTTTTTTTTTTAAATCTTTATTGAAGTATAATTGCTTTACAATGGTGTGTTAGTTTCTGCTGCATCACAAAGTGAATCAGCTATACGTATACATATATCCTCATATCCCCTCCCTACTTTGTCTCCCTCCCAATCTCCCTATCCCACCCTTCTAGGAGATCACAAAACACTGAGCTGATCTCCCTGTGCTATGAGGCTGCTTCCCACTAGCTATCTATTTTACATTAGGTAGTGTATATATATCCATGCCACTCTCTCACTTCGTCCCAGCTTCCCCTTCCCCTTCCCCATGTCCTCAAGCCCATTCTCTACATCTGTCTTTATTCCTGTCCTGCCCCTAGGTTAATCAGAACCATTATTTTTTTTAGATTCCATATATATGTGTTAGCATACGGTATTTGTTATTCTCTTTCTGACTAGCTTCACTCTGTCAGACTCTAGGTCCATCCACCTCACTTTAAATAACTCAATTTCGTTTCTTTTTATGGCTGAGTAATATTCTATTGTATATATGTGCCACATCCTCTTTATCCATTCATCTGTTGATTGGCACTTAGGTTTGCTTCCATGTCCTGGCTATTGTAAATAGTGCTGCAATGAACATTGTGGTACATGTCTCTTTTTGAATTATGGTTTTCTCAGGGTATATGCCCGTAGTGGGATTGCTGGGTCATATGGTAGTTCTATTTTTAGTTTTTTAAGGAACCTCCATACTGTTCTCCATAGTGTCTGTATCAATTTACATTCCGTCCAACAGTGCAAGAGGGTTCCCTTTTCTCCACACCCTCTCAAGCATTTATTGTTTGTAGACTTTTAGATGATGGCCCTTCTGACTGGTATGAGGTGATACCTCATTGTAGTTTTCATTTACATTTCTCTAATGATTAGTGATGTTGAGCATCCTTTCATGGATTTGTTGTCAACCTGTATATCTTCTTTGAAGAAATGTCTGTTTAGGTCTTCTGCCCATTTTTGGATTGGGTTCTTTGTTTTTCTGATATTGAGCTACATGAGCTGCTTGTATATTTTGGAGATTAATCCTTTGGCAGTTGCTTCATTTGCAAATATTTTCTTCCATTCTAAGGGTTGTCTTTTCATTTTGTTTATGGTTTCCTTTGCTGTGCAAAAGCTTGTAAGTTTCATTAGGTCCCATTTGTCTATTTATGTTTTTATTTCCCTTGCTCGAGGAGAAGGGTCAAAAAGGATCTTGCTGTGATTTATGTCATACAGTATTCTGCTTATGCTTTCCTCTAAGAGTTTTATACTATCTGGCCTTACATTTAGGTCTTTAATCCATTTTGAGTTTATTTTTGTGTATGGTGTTAGGGAGTGTTCTCATTTCTTTCTTTTACATGTAACTGTCCAGTTTTCCCAGCAGCATTTATTGAAGAGGCTGTCTTTTCTCCATTGTATATTCTTGCTTCCTTTATCAAAGATAAGGTGACCATATGTGTGTGGGTTTATCTCTGGGCTTTCTATCCTGTTCCATTCATGTATATTTCTGTTTTTGTGCCAGTACCATACTGTCTTGATTACTGTAGCTTTGTAGTATAGTCTGAAGTCAGGTAACCTGATTCCTCCGGCTCTGTTTTTGTTTCTCAACATTTGACTATTTGGGGTCTTTTGTGTTTCCATACAAATTGTGAAAATTTTTGTTCTAGTTCTCTGAAAAATGCCATTGGTAGTTTGATAGGGATTGTATTGAATCTGTACATTGCTTTGGGTAGTATAGTCATTTTCAAAATGTTGATTCTTCCAATCCAAGAACATGGTATATCTCTCCATCTCTTTGTATCATCTTTAATTACTTTCATCATTGTCTTATAATTTTCTTTATACAGGTCTTTTGTCTCCTTAGGTAGGTTTATTCCTAGGTATTTTATTCTTTTTGTTGCAGTGGTAAATGGGAGTGTTTCCTTAATTTGTGTTTCAGATTTTTCATCATTAGCGTATAGGAATGCAAGAGATGTCTCTGCATTCATTTTGTATCCTGCTACTTTACCAAATTCATTCAATAGCTCTAGTAGTTATCTGGTAGCTTCTTTAGGATTCTCTATGTATAGTATCATGCCATCTGCAAACAGTGATAGTTTTACTTCTTCTTTTCTGATTTGGATTCCTTTTATTTCCTTTTCTTCTCTGATTGCTGTGGCTAAAACTTCCAAAACTACGTTGAATAATAGTGGTGAGAGTGGGCAACCCTGCCTTGTTCCTGATCTCAGTGGAAATGGTTTCAGTTTTTCACCATTGAGAATGGTGTTGGCTGCAGGTTTGTCATATATGGCCTTTATTATGTTCAGGTTAACTTCCCTCTATGCCTACTTTCTGGAGGGTTTTAATCAAAAATGTTGTTGAATTTTGTTGAAAGCTTTTTCTGCATCTCTTGAGATGATCACATGGTTTTAATCATTCAGTTTGTTAATATGGAGTATCACATTGATTGATTTGCGTATATTGAAGAATCCTTGCATTCCTGGGATAAACCCCAGTTCATCATAGTGTATGATCCTTTTAATGTGCTGTTGGATTCTGTTTGCTAGTATTTTGTTGAGGATTTTTGCATCTATGTTCATCAGTGATATTGGCCTTTAGTTTTCTTTGTTTGTGACATCTTTGTGTGGTTTTGGTATCAGTGTAATGGTGGCCTCGTAGAATGAGTTTGGAAGTGTTCCTCCCTCTGCTATATTTTGGAAGAGTTTGAGAAAGATAGGTGTTAGCTCTTCTGTAAATGTTTGATAAAATTCGCCTGTGAAGCCATCTGGTCCTGGGCCTTTGTTTGTTGGAAGATTTTTAATCACAGTTTCAAATTCAGTGCTGGGATTTAACTGTTTATATTTTCTATTTCTTCTAGGTTCAGTCTCAGAAGGTTGTGCTTTTCTAAGAATTTGTCCATTTCTTCCAGGATGTCCATTTTATTGACATTTAGTTGCTTGTAGTAATCTCTCATGATGTTTGTGTTTCTGTAGTGTCAGCTGTTACTTCTTTTTCATTTCTAATTCTATTGATTTGAGTCTTCTCCCCCCCTTTTTTTTATGAGTCTGGCTAATGCTTTATCAATTTTGTTTATCTTCTCAAAGAACCAGCTTTTAGTTTTATTGATCTTTGCTCTCATTTCCTTCATTTTTTCATTTATTTCTGATCTCATCTTTATGATTACTTTTCATCTGCTTTGTTTTTTTTTTGTTGTTGTTGTTCTTCTGTCTCTAATTGCTTTAGGTGTAAGATTAGATTGTTTATTTGAGATGTTTCTTGTTTCCTGAGGTAGGATTGTATTGCTATAAACGTCCCTCTTAGAACTACTTTCACTGCATCTCATATGTTTTGGTCATGTTTTCATTCTCATTTGTTTCCAGGTATTTTTTGATTTCCTCTTTGATTTCTTCAGTGATCTCGTGGTTATTTAGTAGTGTACTGTTTAGCCTCCATGTGTTTGTATTTTTTACAGTTTCTTTCCCTGTAATTGACATCTAAGCTATAGCGTGTGGTCAGAAAAGATACTTGATACGAGTTCAGTTTTCTTAAATTTACCAAGGCTTGATCTGTGACCCAAGATATGATCTATCCTGGAGAATGTTCCATGAGCATTTGAGAGGAATATGTCTTCTGTTGTTTTTGGATGGAATGTCCTATAAATATCAATTAAGTCCATCTTGTCTAATGTGTCATTTATAGCTTTGTGTTTCCTTACTTATTTTTATTTTGGATGATCTGTCCATTGGTGAAAGCAGGGTGCTACTGTAGATATCCCGTTTTATGGCTGTTAGCATTTGCCTTATGTATTGAGGTGCTCCTAGGCTGGGTGGGTGCATAAATATTTACAATTGTTATATCTTTTTCTTGGATTGATCCCTTGATCATTATGTAGTGTCCTTCTTTGTCTCTTGTAATAGTCTTTATTTTAAAGTCTATTTTGCTGATATGAGAGTTGCTACTCCAGCTTTCTTTTGATTTCCATTTGCATGGAATATCTTTTTCCATCCCCTCACTTTCAGTCTGTAAGTGTCCCTAGGTCTGAAGTGGGTCTCTTGTAGACAGCATATATAGGGACCTTGTTTCTGTATCCATTCATCCAGTCTATGTCTTTTGGTGGGGGCATTTAATCTATTTACTTTTAAGGTAATTATTGATATGTATGTTCCTATTACCATTTTCTTAATTGTTTGGGGTTTGCTATTGTAGGTATTTTCCTTCTCTTGTTTTTCCTGCCTAGAGAAGTTTCCTTAGCATTTGTTGTAAAGCTGGTTTGGTGGTGCTGAATTCTCTTAGCTTTTGCTTGTCTGTAAAGGTTTTAATTTCTCCGTTGAATCTGAAATGAGATCCTTGCTGGGTAGAGTAATCTTGGTTTTAGGTTTTTCTCCTTCACCATTTTAAATATGTCCTGCCACTCCATTCTGGCTTGCAGAGTTTCTGCTGAAAGACCAGGTGTTAACCTTATGGGGATTCCCTTGTATGTTATTTGTTGCTTTTCCCTTGCTGCTTTTATTATTTTTCTTTGTATTTAATTTTTGATAGTTTGATTAATATGTGTCTTGGCATGTTTCTCCTTGGAATTATCCTGTATGGAACTCTCTGTGCTTCCTGGACTTGATTGACTATTTCCTTTCCCATGTTAGGGAAGTTTTCCAGTATTATCTATTCAAATATTTTCTCAATTCCTTTCTTTTTCTTTTCTTCTTTTGGGGCCACTATAATTCTACTGTTGGTGTGTTTAATGTTGTCCCAGAGGTCTCTGAGACTGTCCTCAGTTCTTTTCATTCTCTTTTCTTTATTCTGCTTTGCCTTAGTTATTTCCACTATTTTTATCTTCCAGGTCACTTATCTGTTCTTCTGCCTCAGTTATTCTGCTATTGATTCCTTCCAGAGAATTTTAAATTTCATTTATTGTGTTCTTCATCATTGTTTGCTCTTTAGTTCTTCTAGGTCCTTGTTAAACGTTTCTTGTATTTTCTCCATTCTATTTCCAAGATTTTGGCTCATCTTTACTATCATTACTCTGAGGTCTTTTTCAGGTGGACTGCCTATTTCCTCTTCATTTGTTTGGTCTGGTGGGTTTTTACCTTGTTCCTTCATCTGCTGTGTATTTCTCTGTCTTCTCATTTTGCTTAACTTACTGTGTCTGGGGGTCTCCTTTTCACAGGCTGCAGGTTCGTAGTTCCTGTTGTTTTTGGTGTCTGTCCCCAGTGGCTAAGGTAGGTTCAGTGGGTTGTGTAGGCTTCCTTGTGGATGGGAGTGGTGCCTGTTTTCTGGTGGATGAGGCTGCATCTTGTCTTTCTGGTGGGCAGGACCTCATCCTGTGGTGTGTTTTGGGGTGTCTGTGACCTTATTAAGATTTTAGGCAGCCTCTCTGCTAATGGGTGGGGTTGTATTCCTGTCTTGCTAGTTGTTTGGCATGGGGTGTCCAGCACTGGAGCTTGCTGGTCGCTGAGTGGAGCTGCGTCTTACCGTTGCGACGCAGACCTTAGATCTCTGGGAGAGCTCTGGCCAATTTATATTATGAAGGGCTGGGAGGTCTCTGATGGACCAATATCCTGAACTCAGCTCTCCCACCTCAGAGGTTCAGGCCTGATACCCGGCCGGAGCACTAAGACCCTGTCAGCCACACAGAGTTCTGAAGGCTGGAAGTCCAAGATCCAGGAGTCAGCTGATTCTGTTCCTGTTGAGCTCTCTTCCTGGCTTGTAGAATGTCACCGTTTTGCTCTCTCCTTAGTGGGGTGCCCTGTCTCAGAGGCTCCAGAGATGACTCCTAGGAACTTCCCAAGGACCTGGACTCTGCAGGCTCTGGCATGCAAGGGGGTGGGGGATCGAAGTGGGAAAAAGTGGAGTTTGGTGTCAGGAGAACCCAGGGCAGCACACCCTAAGCTCGGCCGGAGAGGTGTTCATCCCCCAGCAGCCCTGTCGGTTTGGGTCTTCCTTCCCTTCAACTCCCTATTGACACTGTCAAAGCCCAGAAGGAGGCTAGGCATCCTTTAGGGCTCTCCCCATAACTCACTTTGCTGTGTTTAAACTCCCTTTTCTGGATTCACAGGAGTTTGTGAGGGGAAACCCAAACCTGCCATCTTGTTGCTTCTCCCATCCCTTAAACAGGTGTCAGAGCTCAGGCACCAGCTGACCAAAATTAAGCAAGTGTTTCCTAATGGTGATTTCTACCCTAGGATTCCACTGACTAAGAAATTACCCTTTAGGAGTAGAGAAAGTTACATTGGAGGTGGAAGATAATGTTCCAAGGTAAACCTTTTCCCAGAAGCAGATTTTTGTCAGAAAGAAAGAGATTTGGAATCCACTGCTTATGAAATAAAGTTGGTGTTTATTTTTTATTTTCTCTGAAAATTTGTATGACTCTTTTATTTTGATTTTTTCAAGATTTTCTTAGGTTGTAGGGACTGTATGCAACTCTATTTCTCCTACCAGATATAGCACTTCTAACCTGATGATTATCACACCACTTCATTCTCACTCTTAACATGTGAGATAATTATTATTATGCCAATTTCCATAATTTAGAACACTGAGATTCAGCAAAGCGACTTTCTGCCATCAAACTTAAGCCCTTTCCACTATCCCATATACCCAGGATTCTGAAGCCCATGCCACAGAAACCTTTTCTGGTTAAATAAGTGGAGCATGATTTATTAAGAGGCTGTTAGGTGTCTTCCAGGACTTCTAGGATGTTGGCAATCCAGGCCAGTGACTATCACACCAGGAATGATATCTAAAGTCAGGCTTCCTTCCCCCTGGCTGAAAAGTAAGTTGGGAAAGCTAGCGTTTGGATATTTTAGCTGCAATAGTGAAGGGCAGGCTATGACTCATAAGGTAGGTGGTATCCCTAAGTCTAGGAAGGAGCTATAGATATTGAATGTCTAAAAAGAATGATAAGACGTACCATATATCCTGTTTGAAATGAAGAGTGTGTGCAAAAATGAAACAAATTAATGCTTGTTTGAAATGAAGAGTGTGTGCAAAAATGAAACAAATTAATGCTAGATGTTTACATTAATAAACTCTCCTTCTACATTTAAGTATTAAAAGTCAATTATATACAATAACTATATGTGTGTGGTGCTTATTCCTGTGTATATATGTATATGTGTACATATGTATAAAATACCAATGTCCAGTCATTTCCCAGTTACTGGTTAAATATGTATAGATTATGACAAAGCAAACAAATTTTGGCATTTGAAGAACTTAGGTTTGAGAAGTGACACCTCTACTTGCTCTGTGGTCTTGTTCAGGTTACTAGATCTCTCTGAGACTCAGTTTCCATCTGTAAAATGGGGGTGTAAATTCATACATCAAAGATAGGTATAAGGATAAAATTATAATGCCCCAATACTTAGTACATAAAGCGTTCAACATTTGGAAGCTTAAAAGAATAAAGCCAAACAGGACAATGAATTTTTGTTTTCAGCCAACAAATGTATAATAAATATAATAATTAAAGTACCATTGCATTCAAAATGCTTTGTGAGAGATGGGAAAGATTAGGGAAGGCTCTACTGAAAAACGAAAATTGATATTTGGGCTCAACCTTGGAAAGGTGATTGAAAGAATTGTTAACAGATTTTGAAATAATCAAAAAGAAGCCATGATTGCATGTCCCAAACCTGGAAAGACTTATGAAGTCTTGGAATATTGTCCTCTCTGTGTGTGCTTTTTAGGTCTCTCAAACATGTAATAAGACTTGAGACATTATAACTTCTAGGTCCATTGCAACTCTGACCTCCTATTATTCTTATTTAGTCTTAGGCTTTAGTTCATCTACCTTTGACACCTTGAATCTGTATAATTTTACTCTCAGGCCAGAAACAAGTATCCAATGCCAAAAGTGGCCATTTGGGTTTTATTTTTATAATGATAAACTTCCTTCTATCAATTGCATAGCTCCAAGAAAGCTGCCTTTTCTTAGCATCATAAACATTTCTTCCTCCTCCCAGTACCACCTCTGGTAATGCTCTGTGACCATCACTCAGTAAATATTTACTGAGAATGACATGAATGCTTTCTAGTCAAACAAACCATGAATTTGAGAGTCATTGTTAAATACGTAGTTCATCTTGTGGAAAATGTCTGGCACTTGTAGTCACTCAATAAATAATAGTTGAGTAAATGAGTGAATATGTTAATTTAGGTGTGTATGTTGGGGAGGACAGAGATGGGAGGGTAAAGAAAACTGCAACCAGCTACACTGACTGCAAAGGCTGTAGAGAAAGGAAGAAGAAAAGGACTCTTTGTGTAGACATGAGGTAAACAGAGAAAGGAAACTGGAAGAAAATGTGGATAACTTCATAAAGTCTAGCCATATGGTGTCTGATATAGATTGTCTTTCATGGGTCTTCATGAGATAGTCAGTAAAAATATCAATTCCTCTTTAATATAATGTAGAGTTGGGTGTTCCTAAGATATGGCAAAATGCTGAGGTTTGCTTCTCCGAAGGTGGTGAGAGCAAAGGTTGTCACATTCTGGTTATGGATTCTAACAGCGCTATTTGCTTCAGGCAATCCCACAGAAACCAAGTTCACATGCCTTTTATATCAGCTTTTTTTATTTTTAATGCTCTTCAACTGGGAAATAAAAAGTACTAAATTAACCTCCCTCCCCACACCCACCTCTCCCATTCCAAACACACAAATCTCAGCACAGCATAATACTAAACCAATGCATCCCTATAGGGTCCAGGCTGGTCAGATACCACAATCAGAGTTTTCACCTAAAATCTGCTGAAAAGAAACTTTAAATAAAATGAGGTGGAGGTGGAAGAGAATCATCTGAAGGGAGTGTTTGCTTTGAGGTTTGCACTTATATTTTAAGCTTTTGTGCATGTCTCAACAAAATATTATAACTATTTGACTTGGGATCTGAATGTTTTGCTGAAGAAGGGATGAGTAGTTTACACACTTTGAAAATAAATGTATACTGAAAAGAGAATTGTAATAAATATTTAAGAGTACTACATTTAAGCATGTGTGAATCAGCAGCTGAAAGACAAAATATAAATGATAACTACAATAAATTCAAATCAAGTCCACCTGTATAGTTGCTAGCTGATGGTCAATGTGGTTAAGCATTCTGAACTGTTTAAAAACATCTAGGGACTTCCCTAGTGGTGCAGTGGTTGGGAGTCCGCCTGCCAATGCAGGGGGTATGGGTTTGAGCCCTAGTTCGGGAAGATCCCACATGCTGCGGAGCAACTAAGCCCATGCACCACAACTACTGAGACTGCGATCTAGAGCCTGCAAGCCACAACTGTTGAGCCCACATGCCACAACTACTGAAGCCCACGTGCCTAAAGCCTGTGCTCTGCAACAAGCCACCACAATGAGAAGCCCATGCACAACAACAAAGAGTAGCCCTCACTCGCCACAACTAGAGAAAGCCCATGCACAGCAAAGAAGACACAACACAGCCAAAAATAAACAAACAAATAAATAAATTTATAAAAACGTCTAAAATAGGACGGATGACAGTTATTTAAGATCCAAGATAAGGACAGTAAGTTTTTAATAGCAGATTTATTGGATAATCTCTGAGAGCCTCACTCCATTTCACAAATGGACAGGCAAATTTCTACATGTAAAGTATACATTTCGAGAAAGAATATCTTTTGGGTGATAGTGTTAGCTTTGTTACATTTATGCGAACTTAAATAAAATGATTTATTTGAAAAACATATTTTAGTTCAACCTTTTCAGTTATTCAGATTTGCCCTGTATTCTTCATAATTAGCTCAAGTTAGTGATAACCTACTATTCCTTTTATTTACTCATTCATCAAATATTTATCTGCATGCTACTGCCGAGGCATATTGCTTAGCACCAGTACAACACAAACAGAACAGAACTCTCTCGCCTCTTAAACTCACTAGATACCAGGGTAGATGGACATGTAAAAAACAAACAAACAAATGAAAAACTGACAAATATTTATCTTATACCTTCTATGTGCCAGATACATAACAACCCAGGTCCATCCATGTTGTCAAAAATGGCAAGATCTAATTCTTTTTTATGGCTGAGTAATATTCCGTTATATATATATATATATACACGTATATATAAACATATATGTATCCATTCCAACAACTGAACAAATACAACAGAACAGAAACAGAAATACAGATACAGAGAAATACTGGTTACCACAGGGGAGAGCGGTAGGTAGGGGAAAAAGACATGAAGGGGATTAAGAGGTACAAACTAGCAGTTATAAAATAAATAAGTCTCATGGATGTAATGTAGAGCACAAGGAATATAGTCAGTATTTTATAATAACTTTGTATAGTGTATAGTCTATAAAAATATCAAATCACTATATTGTACACCTGAAATTCAAATAATATTATAAGCCAATTATACTTTAACTAAAAAAATATGCACTTGAAGTTGGGCCTGCAGGTGACTTGCTTAGGCCTACAATATGTGAGCAGGAACCTTTATGAGTTGGCACACAATTCATTATTTTTCCTTGCACCTGATAAGGTGATAAATGATATTCCAAGTAGTGGAGGGTTCACCAACCTGTATCCCTGAGTGAAGACAATGAGAAGCAGAGACCCCTGATGACCCAAGATGGATTATGGCCCAAGTAAGATCTTTGTTGTTTTGAGCCACTGAGATTTGAGGAATTTTGTTAACACAACATAACTGTATCCATCATTAGCAAAATGACTGCATTGCCAATAGGTCTGTTCTTGTCTTCATTCTTCTTCCTATATAAAGCTCAAAATGTTTTCTCTCACCAATTTATGGCTATTACCAAAAAGGGAGAGAGATATTTGATTTTATTCTATACACAGTTTGCTAGGGGCTTATTAAGATTTTCAAACTGAAAACTGAAAGTTCTTTTATCCTTCACTCTTATACTAAATTTGGTTGATTTGGGTAAATTTTGTGAGCAGTATCATTTAAACATACTTACTCAAAGGATGTAACATGGATTGTAAAAACTCAGCAGAGATTAATTGTAGATACTGGACCTAAGCATTCCTGTTTTGATTCCCTTTTCCTGCCATGAAGACTACATTACTTCTTCATAATACTTTTCAGCCCAATTAGAGATCCTTCTAGATGTAAGAATCCCAAGTTCCTTGAGTGTTAGAGTTATCAAGTCATTATCTTCCAGAAGTTTCTTCAGCCACGTGAAAATGCCAAGCCTGTATCAGGCTGACTCATTCAGAACCTGTCTGTTCATATACCACCCACCCCTAACATGTGGAACTCCAACACCAAGCTGGAGGCTCTCACACGTCAAATCCTGGTTAACAAAATCCAACCCACACTATAACACCTGCCAGTGATAATATTATGACTGTAACTCACGTTGTTCAAGTGCTGACCACAGCACAAAGAGAAGATTTTAGTTTGTGATATTTTTATGACTTATTTTGAAGCCAAGGAGGAGGAGCAAAAAAGAACCATGGATGGTCACAAATTGCTAGTAACTAGCCTTTTCTGATTTGCTTCCAGCCTCCAGACCTGAGACACAATGTGCTAACCTGAACGGAAAGAAATAATGATCCCACTCATCAGTACTAAGTAATAATTCATAAACTCTGAACTATGTTACTGATTGTGTGTCTTTTTATGCCAGCTTTATTTCTGCTGGTAAATAATAATCAATTTAATTACAGAAATAAATCTGCTATGCCATCACCATGAACTTGAAAGTGATAAAAAAGTTTAATAAAATAAAATAAGCCCCAGAAATAGAGAACTCAATTAGATGCCATTCTTTGGCCTCAATACTGTTTTATTTTAGTTCTTAAAAGACCTCCTGACCCCCCTGAACATGGCTGCCCAGTGAAGATAATTGCTAGTCCTTCATATTAGTAGTTACCTTTCTGAGTTGTCTTCGTTATAACTAGTTTCTTATTAGTCCCAGGGTCTTTGTCAGGCAAGCTGAACTCTTGTCTGTATCGTATATTCTTTTTCTCTTGCCATTTTTTTCCTCTTTTTTTGCTGTGATCTTCCTGTCCTAGAAAAGGTAATTTCACACACACTGAATTACTGCAATTTAGGTCAGAGAGACCAGGCACCATGAAAACAAGATCTTTATTTAGAAAAAAAAAAGTTTCTGATCTATTTCTCCTGTTAAGCTTGTGAGAGTTTCACCTTCTCTCCTGTTACAGATGTTGTGAAAAAGACGCTTTTAAAGCACCTTTTAAAAACTCCTGAGAGGTACAAATACGCTACTGTCTCTCCGTAATCTGTTCAGGGTAAGACCACATCTTAGGAAACAAAGGTTTCTGATTTGGATCCTTCTTTTGATGTCATTGGTAAACCCTCTGTGACCTGGTTCAAACCAGATCTGATCTTTTACCTTTTTATGCTAAAGTCCATGGGGGGTTAATATACTATAACTATTTTGGTTTTTGAAGTTTGTGAAGGCTTAGGGGATTATTTGGAAAGGTTAAATTTTAGTTTGCATTTGCTAACAAACATCCATTTATTATCTGTGGGAGGGTATGCATATATCCTCATACACTGTGCTGGCGTTCTTCCAAGAGCTTTGCAAAGATTATATCATTTTAACAAACACAGCCATCTTATTGTATAAATGAAGAAACTAAGACTTTGAGAGTTCAAGCAACTTGACCAAGATTACATAGCTCAGAAGTGCTACTGTCAGCACTAAATCCTCAAGGTTGGAGAGCACAAAGTTCTAACTCCATTACTCCTTGTTTTGTCCACCTCTACCACGCCCTGCCACCAAATGACTACACAGAGGGACCGAGTTCAAGTCCACAAACGCTGCTGAAGGCCTTTAAAGGACAAACTGCAAGACCAGATGCTGTAGGGCATGCACAGAGGGATTAAAAAGAAACCCACCATAGTCAAAAGTCTCTAAAGAGAGAAAAATGAAGTGGACAGAAAAAGCCATTTTCCTTCTTTTTTGACTGACAACCTGGTCCAGCCAATGTTTACTCTTTACCCTGGAGGGATATGCCACTAACTGAAAGATGAGGTGGTTTGCTAGATTTTATTTTTTTTTTTTTGCAAGATTTTAGTCATATCTTTCCACCAGATGCCTCAAGACTCTAGCAAGGACTTTACAGCATGCTAGTCACCTTAAGATATCTAGAGGAGTAACAGCTCTACGGCATATGTAAAAATAAAATGGAAAGAAGAAAACAGATCCTGAATTAAACGCATGTGACTCTGTTGCCTGAGAGAAGGCAGAGCTGATGATTTCACATATATCTGAATGTAAATTGAGACTCTAAAATCTATGCCTGGGACCAATCCTGATGCTGCTCTGATTAAGGTTAAATGAGAAATCTCTCTCCCAAAATGGCATCTTTTAACCTTTAGTAAAAATTAACTGAAGTGCCTACTATATGTGATGTCCTATACTAAGTACCAGGGATTCGGAGGGAAACACAAATTACCCATAGTCTTTCCATCAAGGGTATCCCCTGTCTGAGGGAGGCAGGTGTTAAGCATGTTAAGGCACAAATAAAAATCTAACTACAGGTGGCGATTAGGACTTGACTGAAAGGTGCTGGTGGGAAGTGGGGAGCTAGTGAGAACAAAGAAGTGGAAGTACTGTAGCTTGGGGTGGCAGTGTCTCACTCACTGTGTAGCCAAAGTCCCACCTGAATTTTTTCTCCCTCTTGTATGATCACCTTAACAAACTATGCAGTGACATTTGGTGTGTTTTGAAGATATAGATGGTGTCTTTGTATGCAATGTTTTTAATCTGCCGTACGGGTTTGCCATATCTGTAAATTCCATTACTAGGTCAAAGGTTCCTGACCAGGGCTTCCCTGGTGGCGCAGTGGTTGGGAGTCCGCCTGCCGATGCAGGGGACACGGGTTCGTGACCCGGTCCGGGAAGATTCCACATGACGTGGAGCGGCTGGGCCCGTGAGCCATGGCCGCTGAGCCTGCACGTCCAGAGCCTGTGCTCCGCAACGGGAGAGGCCACAGCAGTGAGAGGCCCGTGTACGGCAAAAACAAACAAACAAACAAACGAAAGAGGTTCCTGACCAGCCTGCTTCAGATACCTTAATCCGAGTGTCTAAAGAGCCAATTAAAATATTTACTTTTTAATTTTAATATATCTATATACAGCAAAACCAAATTAATGTTCTGCTTAGCAAGAAACATCAATTCAAGCATAATTTAAAGTTTATGAGAACTTTTAAATAATGTCTTTGACTACTCAGCTTTTGAATTCGGCACAAATTATATTTTAAAACTCTCACAGCATATCTAAACTTAATTAAAAGAATATTCTAAGTATTTTTTAAAGCCAGTGATAACATTATGATGTCCAAATGCTATACTATTAATATATAAATAACTGTAAATGTAGTCACATACTTAAAGTATGTTTTCTGTCAAACCCGTTCAGCTGCAACATGTATTTATTGTAGTACAGTGAAATAAGAAAAAAAAAACCCGTAATTATTGGTCATTCCCACCACACCAGTAGGAATCAGAGATATCGGAATAATACTGCTCTCTTGTTAATTCATAACACTCAGAAGCCTGATAGCTAAATCCCTGTGTGTCTCTTTTCTTATAACAATATTTTAGAAAAGGATGATAAAAAGGAAATAAAAAGGGAATACAGTTTTCCCTTAATTTCAATCAAAGTTGGGTAAATGTCAACATTCTGGAAGAATCCAAGAAACACTTGACAATGGCAAAATGATCAAGAGTGACATAATCAACAAAATTCTTTTTTTTTTTCTGTTCTGAAGTTTGAGTTGCACTTACTAACAAGATTACACACTCTTTCGTTTTCATTAAAAAGTAAAAATAATTATGGATGATACAGAGGAGAAATTTACAATCTGTACCTTTTATCCTAAGTTACACAGTTCAAGTTGCAACTGTCAGCTCCAAATATATTTTATAATAAGGGCACAGAGTTAAAATCTTGATGGACAATAATATATCAGGTTGCTATGGACAAAGAATAAGACATTTCCACTATGACTTCTGGAAACATCAATTATATTGGTGGTCTTCCCTATTCCCCAAGATTAATCAAAAATTACTGTCTTATGTTTGCTTTACACAGGCAGACAAAATCTTTTAAATTCATGATTCAATGTTCAACATTCTAGTTGATTATTTTAATCACATCACACACAGAAGTACTTCAGTCATCCAGTATTTCCCAGGAGGCACAGCCTCAAGTGCTATCTCTAATCTTTTTAGAGCACCCTCTTCTGCTGCCGTTCATTAATTAAACATAGTTTTGCTGATGATTCTTTTGGCTGCTGTTCCCCTAGAAGCTGCCCGATCTCTCGTCATCATATTGTTTCCTTCATCACAACCACGCTGGTTCATCATCGATTATTTTCCTCCTTCAGAACTATTTTCCTCTCTTGTAATATTCTTTGACGACTTGATAAATCTTTACAACCAAATTCCATCTCATTTATTCAAATTACTTTTCTTCAAAGGCACTACCGCTCTGTCTTTGTAATCATTTCCTTATTCCCCAAAGGAGTTTAAGACTCCAAAATCAACTGCAGACATACAAAAGTAAGTGCCAGATTAAAGAGCAAACTTTCAAGCCAGGAGCCAAGTTTGATACTAATATCCATGTCATTCAGAAAGGGTCAGGAACTAGGGTAACAATACTAATTTATTCATTTATTTTCATTCACTCAATGTATTCAGTGCTATAATTCATTCAGAGCTATATTTATTAAGTACCAGTGTTGTGTCAGCATTATTCTGGACACTCTGGTGGGCAAAACGGAAATGGCATTTTTGGCAGATTGTGTTTCTCAACAGAGTCATACCTCTCATCATGTAACTTTGACATTTCCACTATAGAGGGATGAGAGCCTATGTTCTTTCCCCCTGAATGTGGATTCACTTGCAACTATGGCAGAAGTAACGTTATCTGACTCCTGAAGCTAGATTTACAAAGCCACACAGTCTCTGCCTGGTACTTCTGTGACACTCACGAGTGGCAATAAGTTACTATGTAAGTAGTCCTACTGCTCTGAGGTGGTATCCATGCTGTAAGGAAACCCAAATAAGCAGCCAGCAAGAAATGAGCACTCCAGTTTTGGTTGAGTTCACTTCCAAAAGCCATCACCACCTTGCCAGCCACATGAGTGAGCCATCTAGAAAGTGGATCCCAGCCTCAAGTCAAGCATGGAGCAGAACGAGTCATCCCCACAGAGCCCTGCCCGAAATGCAAATTCCATGACTACTGTTGTTTTAGTCACTAAAACAGTCACTAAGTTCTGGAGTGGTTTGTTACTCAGCAGTAGATAACTGCTACATCCCAGACCTCAGAATACTTACAGCCTACAGTGGAAGATACAAAATGTTACCAACTTACATCTCTATGACATACTGTGATATACACCCTGTTGTCATATAGTTCACTGTGTTTGGGTCAGTGGGGTAAGAACAAACACCCTAGGAAGCCACACTTCCAACTGAAACGTCACCTTTGTATGAAAGAGAAAGAGCTGTTTCTTCCTCATAAACTTCACTGCCATTTACCGGAACACATGGCATATAAACCTAGGATCATCATGAGCATGAGAGTTATGTTTGCAATTCAGTTACGGCTCTAGCGAAAACCTCGGCATTCAGAAAGCTCCACAAAGTCAAAGATAAAGTCCAGGAAACCAGAGAATAATTTAACCCCTTTTGCCAGAACACTCTTCCTAAACCTTAATATAATCATGGACTATTAATCCCACTGCTGGGTAGCTTTCTTTTTAACTACCACACCTGGAATCTAAGAATCATGATGATGCTACTACTCTATTGCACCTACTACTGATAATAATACATTTTTTGATCGATTACTACTACTAAATATTTTACTAAGCATTGAGTATATATTTTCTCACTTAATCATCAAGTAACCCTATAAGATAAATGCTAATGTTATCAACATTTCATAGAAAAGGAAATTGAAGCATAGTAAAGTGAACTCAGTTGCCCAAGGCTACCCAATGTGTGAGCAGTGGTATTGTGTTTGAACTCAGATAGCTTCAACCCACAGCCTGTACTCTTAACCAATGTGTACACTGTCCTCTTTTGTACTATGGCAATGCCTTTCTCAGTTTACTCATCTTAACTGCCCAATTGATAGCAAGTTCCTGAGGGCAAGAATCAAGTCTTAGTCACATTTTATCTGTATAACCAATAATGAAGTGCCTGGTACCAATATGTTTGGTGCAATGTAAACAGACATTACATAAACTCATGATGGGATGAATTGTACAAGTCACTTCTCCTTCCTGGTAATATCCTTAACAGGAAGGTGAGGTGATTACAGTAGGTAGTCAGAAATACCCGTTTCAGCTCTGAAATTCAATTATTCTCTGACCTGTACTAACTTTTTTTAAAAAAAAAAAAAACTTCACCCTTAACATTTTTTTTTCCCTTTGTGGATAATTTATTCTTTTTTTTTACATCTTTATTGGAGTATAATTGCTTTACAATGGCGTGTTAGTTTCTGCTTTATAACAGAGTGAATCAGTTATACACATACATAGGTTCCCATATCTCTTCCCTCTTGCGTCTCCCACCCTCCCTATCCCACCCCTCTAGGTGGTCACAAAGCACCAAGCTGATCTCCCTGTGCTATGCGGCTGCTTCCCACTAGCTATCTATTTTACGTTTGGTAGTGTATATATGTCCATGCCACTCACTTGATTTGTGTATATTGAAGAATCCTTGCATTCCTGGGATAAACCCCACTTGATCATGGTGTATGATCCTTTTAATGTGCTGTTGGATTCTGTTTGCTAGTATTTTGTTGAGGATTTTTGCATCTATGTTCATCAGTGATATTGGCTTGTAGTTCTCTTTTTTTGTGACTACTTTGGTTTTGGTATCAGGGTGATGGTGGCCTTGTAGAATGAGTTTGGGAGTGTTCCCCCCTCTGCTATATTTTGGAAACATTTGAGAAGGATAGGTGTTAGCTCTTCTCTAAATATTTGATAGAATTCGCCTGTGAAGCCATCTGGTCCTGGGCTTTTGTTTGTTGGAAGACTTTTAATCATAGTTTCAATTTCAGTGCTTGTGATTGGTCTGTTTATATTTTCTGTTTCTTCCGGGTTCAGCCTCGGAAGGTTGTACTTTCTAAGAATTTGTCCATTTCTTCCAGGTTGTCCATTTTATTGGCATATAGTTGCTTGTAGTAATCTCTCATGATCCTTTGTATTTCTGCAGTGTCAATTGTTACTTCTCCTTTTTCATTTCTATTGATTTGAGTTTTCTCCCTTTTTCTCTTGATGAGTCTGGCTAATGGTTTATCAATTTTGTTTATCTTCTCAAAGAACCAGCTTTTAGTTTTATTGATCTTTGCTATTGTTTCCTTCATTTCTTTTTCATTTATTTCTGATCTCATCTTTATGATTTCTTTCCTTATCCTAACCTTGGGGTTTTTTTGTTCTTCTTTCCCTATTTTCTTTAAGTGTAAGTTTAGGGTGTTTATTTGAGATATTTCTTGCTTCTTGAGGTAGGATTGTCTTGCTATAAACTTCCCTCTTAGAACTGCTTTTGCTGCATCCCATAGATATTTAAACATTTTCCGTGTCTGTAACCACAAGTATTATATTACATTCCTATTGGATCTGCCTACAGTAGTACTAGGCTCTCTCTTCTTTAAGTGTTAAATATACATTTACTTTATAGTTAACAGTTTGGTCAACTCCTGGAATTTTTATCTCTTCTATGAGCCTCACTGCTCTGTGATTTCCCGGGGACCACTCCTAGGCTCATCTTACTACTCATCCTAGTGGACCCTTGTAAATATTGACCCTTGGTATCTGTCATTACAGTGATGATTGACACAAGCAAGCACTTTTGCAGAGCCTGCTAAGATGACTCATTCTCCCAGGGTTACCCAATTGCCTTGCTCACATTGGATGTCGGCCAATTTCCTCCAAATCAATGTGGGAAAGCACCAAACTTCTATTTTTTGTCTCTCCTTTGTTCTTTGACAACAGCATCTAATGACCACACTCTCCCTCCTCTGTTTCCATGGCTAGTAACCCTGAGGTCATTTTGACTCAGATTCTTTCCTTGAGATGAACATTAGTCAGGCTGTTAGGAATTCATGTATGTATAGCTTGGCAAAGAGATATATAGAAAATCAGAATGACAGTCATACACCATCCTGGGCTTTTGGTTTCCCTTACTGCTTTCAGTCTGCCTCACTGTGTGGAAACACTGAGCTCCATGCTTCTTTCTAACCTTCAATGGTTTGGTATCTTTGATTGCTTAGTCTCCTTATAAGATCTGAATCCACAAATCTCCTCATTTACACCTGTCATGAAGAATTACAGCATTTTTGAAACATGCAAATAGTCTCTTTACTGCTTGGCTTCCTTCCAAACCTCTACCTTCCTTTCTTCCATTTATTCATTAGACATTTATTGAGCACCTATTATGAACTCGTATTGTTCCACATACTGTAACTAACTTGTTCTACAAAAGAAATGAGATTCCTGATGCTTATATTTCTGGAAGGCAGGGAAAGGGGGGACCAGAAAAAAAGAATAAACTATAAACAAGATAACCACTGAAGAGATGAATTATCTATCTAACAGCAATTATAAGGGGTAAATGTAATAGAGAGTGACTGGGGGCAGTAGGACTATCAAAGAAGATTTCCGAGTTCAGCTGAAATGATCCTGAGAAGGTAGGGAGGAGTTCCATATTTGAAAGAAGCTGAGATAGTACATCTTAGAAGTTCTTATCACAAGAAAAAAAATTGTTTGTAACTTTGTATGGTGACAGATGGTAACTAGACTTATTGCAGTGATCACTCAGCAGTGTATACAAATATTGAACTATGAGGTCATACACTTGCAACAAACATTATATGTCAGCTTTACCTCAATAAACAAAGGAGCTAGTCATGCGACCAAAGTTTTACAATAAGAACATATTTCAGGCAAAAGGAACAGCATATTCTGTGATGGGAAAAACTTAGCTAGACAAAAGAACAGAAATAATGCAATAAAAATGGTTGAACCAAACGTAAGAGCAGGAAGGCATTGCATCTCACCCATGTTACCAATTAGTAATGATGAAGAGGACACTGATCATTTATTTCTTCTATTCATTTGTTTCAATGATACGTGAAGGAACTCAGCTTAACCCATTATATATTGAACCAAAAATCTGTGAGACTGCAATCAGGCAACCAATTCAGTACATCTGGTTCTATTATGTTACCTCAGCCTGTCCTTCCTTTCCAACTTTCTTTCGTAAGAATATATCTTTGAATTCTACAGAAACATGAGTGTGGGATATAGCATAACACCAAATTTTGAGAATTAGGAGATAGAAATATATGCACATGTGTTCCAAGAAACAAGCACAAGACTATTTAGAGTTATACTATTCATACCAGTCAGACGAACAAATGCCATTTATTCTAAAATGGATTAATTTTAGAATACTTACACAGTAGAATAAATTGTGATACATTCATACAATAGAATGAAAATGACCAAGGTAATGCTACAAAAAAGAACATGAATTACTATCACAAATGTTGAGTTGTGTGAAAGAAGACAGACATAAAAGCATATACACTACTACAATTCAGTTTATTTGAAGTTAAAAGTACATTTAAAAACATCGTTTTTGAATGTATGTGAATGTGGTAAAACTATAAAGAAAATCTAAATAATAATCATGACCTTCAGAAGTAGGGCAGTAGGGAGCAGGGAAGGAATGGAGTCAGAAGTGGGCTGGGCTGCTCAGCAAATCTGGGAAGCAAGCAATTATCCATTTCTTGACCTGAGTGGCATTACATGCGTGTCTTTTTTCTTTTTGATAAATCAGTGACCTACATATCTTTTATTACAGACTCATCCTTAAGGATACTAAATTTCACAATAAAAATTGGTTAAAAGTAGAGAATAACATAGTTCCTAGCATGCACTAAATATTCCATTCATTAAAAAAGATGGTATTATTAGTTTGGATAAGACATTTCTCCTTACCTGGAGAAGGATTAGGTGAAATGTTTTCTAAGTACCCTGATAGCTCAAAGGAAAAAAAAAAAAAAAAAACACCTATTTTAAGAAATAGTTTAGGGACTTCCCTGGTGGCACAGTGGTTAAGAATCCGCCTGCTAATGCAGGGGACATGGGCTCCATCCCTGGTCCAGGAAGATCCCACATGCTGCGGAGCAACTAAGCCCATGCGCCACAACTACCGAGCCTGCGCCCTAGAGCCTGCGAGCCACAACTACTGAAGCCCGTGCACCTAGAGCCCGTGCTGCGTAACAAGAGAAGCCACCGCAATGAGAAGCACGCACACAGCAACAAAGAGTAGCCCCTGCTCGCCGCAACTAGAGAAAGCCTGCGCATAGCAAGGAAGACCCAACACAGCCATACATACATACATACATACATACATACATACATAAATATATATATATATATTTATATATAAAAAAGAAAGAAACAGTTTAACCTACTGAGTCTACTAGCCTACTCCGTACACAGTTCCCTCGGTGTAACATGAAATCCAGATTTATGTTTGTACAAACTAACATTTGGAAATAAGCATTAATAAATTAAAAAATATATTCATCATTGCTAGAGTAGTTTAGATCTTACCATGTGTTCCATAGCCATTGAATTTCTATTTTGCCTTTCTTTACATGTGCATAACTAATAGACTCATTGCAATAGTTTATGTCTGTTTTCCCTGCTACTTTAACAACTGAATGGAGGTAGGGCCCTTTCGTGTTTTAATGACTGCAGAATCCTTGGAAACTGCAGTACTATGTGGCACACAGTGGGCAGTGAAGAGTGTTCGTGGTTCTACTGATTGAAGTTATCCTATCACAGGGCTCACAGTACTTTTATAAGTGAAAAGTAATACTAGCTGTTAGAACAAATGCACGCAAATTCTCAGTGATTGATAGCAGCTTTACTGGCAGGGTCTGGAACGGTGGTGCTCCTGTGTCACTGGTGATGGGGGCACAATAAGATATCCTGGCAGAGCCTCCATCACCAGCGACACACAGCAGCACCTCCGTTCCAGACCCTGCCAGTAAAACTATTATTAACTATTACAGTTTGGTTGAGCCTGCAAAAACGATTCAATTGACTTTTTTCACCCAGCCTTATACACCCTTCCCCACCAGAAAGCAGGTGAAGGAGAGAGATTGAATTGGCAGGTGAAAGGACTTCACTGCTCTCCTTTCCAAGCCGCCCTTCAGTGTGACCAGTATCAGTGATTACTTTATGTTATGAAACTAGAGAGTAAACAAACATTTAATTTACGTTTTTGTTTGGTTGTGAAGACGTAGATGTACACACACACACACACACACACAAAGACAAAGAGAAAGACAGAGAGAGAGAGTACTTGCAAGAGTGTTTTAGAGAATGTCTCAAAACATTCAACATTCAAAACAGAACAGTTCTGCTGGAAGATTAATATTCATTCTCACATAGCGCTGGGTAAATTTGAAATTAAAACCTCAATTCCTTGATTCATATCAATAAAGGGATATTTCCAAGAACCTCTCTATCACATCAAAACCTTAATTTGTCAAAGCAAACAATGTCTTTCTTTTTGCAAATGCTTATTACCTTTTCAGACTATTCCTAAACTGCACTTTTTTTTTTTTTTTCGCGGTACGTGGGCCTCTCACCATTGTGGCCTCTCCCGTTGCAGAGCACAGGCTCCGGATGCGCAGGCTCAGCGGCCATGGCTCACGGGCCCAGCCGCTCTGCAGCATGTGGGATCCTCCTGGACCGGGGCACGAACCCGTGTCCCCTGCATCGGCAGGCGGACTCTCAACCACTGCGCCACCAGGGAAGCCCGGCACGTTCTTGCTTATTAAAAGTCAGCTATAGATATGTTGGCCATTCAAGACAGATGCTGAAATTTTTAATTTTCTAATAGGTTACCTTAAAGTGCTGAATGATCACCAAGAACTAGAAATGGTGGATAATCTGCCTCTGTGATTCCAGACTAGAGCTCACGGAACCTTTGGGTAATCAACATATAGAACAGCATCACAGCACTGGGGTGGTTTAAACATGGACAAACTGGTATAGGTAATGTGGTTGAGAATCAAATCACTGAAGTACTGAAGATTAAACAGAATTAATGAATATTATGCTGCAGTCTCCATAAATGAGCCAACAAATATGCAGCAAAATCCTGAACTGCAGCCTTGAAATAAGGAGCTTAATGTAATTCAATGTTTATTGGTTGCCTAGAAACTAACTTAGAAGGGGGTTGGGCAGGCAGGACTACAAAACATGAAGGGTTCATAGGTTTAATAAGGAAATTATTAACTCGGAACTGTGTGGCGATGTGAGATATAAGTTCTCCAGTGGTCTCCTCTTCCACAAGCCCCTTAATATATTAGAAGGCAAGGTTAGAGGGCGTGCAGAGAGGCTGCTATACAATGACAGAGCAGTGGTTAGGGCTCCAGGCAATCATGGACAGCAAACGTCATCATATTCAAACCTGCCGTCATTGCAACCAGAGATTATCTCCCCTTCTTGACAAACTGCATCTGTGGGTAAAGCTTGCTTATTGACTTTTCCTAAAATATCTTTCTCGAAACATACCGCTTAGGACTTGGTTATTACATGAGAAATTTCACCAGTTAATTAGATTACTAAGGATGCTAAACATTTTAAAAAGGACAGGTAGGGGATGGGAGAGAGAGTTAGAAGACAGTTGAATAGCTTTTATGTTAAGAAAATTAACAGGCTGTGAAATGGGGCATGCGACTTCATTCAAAAGCCTTTTGGAAGAGGAGGGACTAGTTTTTCAGTTTTAATTGCAAACCACAATATCTTAAGGAGTCACTGATATCACTCATGTCAGAATCCCTGTTGTTAGTTCGGCTTCTTGGTTTCATTCAGATATAGAAACTGAAGAGCTGATGCCCAGGTGGTAATTGCAGAGGTATCATGTTAGCATTTCCTCTAAAACCATTAAGTAAATAGCCCTCTCACTTTTAGCACAGTACACACGCAGTACACACGCAGGAGACACCGTGCTTTAGCATCTTAGCTTGACAGAGCTGCGCGGGGAGGACATATTTTCTCCTAATTATTCTTGACAGGAACTAGGTCAGATTAATTAAAATTCACCTGAGCAACAGCGTCTTTGCTAATTACTTCAGGGCATATACATAATTCATTTACAACAGGGAAAAAAGGAAAAGGCTAGGGGAGAATTCAAACCCTGACCCCTTTGGTGGACAATTCATAAAAAGAGGTCCCTTTGTGACCTAAAAGGGGGCATGGGGAGCTGAGAGTATCTGGAGCCTTTAATTCAGAACGAGGATAAATGTTTCTTTATATAAATATCCCTATTTATATATTTATGTGTTTTAAAGTATCCATATTTGAATTATTTTTAAAGATACATTTAAAAATAGTTTAGAATATATATGTCAGAGTAAGACAGTGAGTGGTTAAGAACATCAATTTTAGAGAAAAGATTTTCCCAGCTAAACCCCTTGCAAGCTTTGAGACCTTGGGCAACGTACATACCTCTTGAAGGTTCAGGTTTTCCTTGTTAAACTAATAATAGCATTTAGCAGCTACCTTACGGCTTGTTGTAAGAATTAAAATATGAGATATGTAAACCACAGCATGTGACCAAGAGTAAGTAATATTTGTTAGGTATTATCATTTCTACAGAAACATAGGAAATTCAATAAATGTTTGCCTAGACACTTTTAAGCTAGTCCTAAAATTACCTTTAAAATGAATTATACCTGTTGGCTTGAACTGCAATAGAAAAGCCCCTTTAAATTTAGGTTCAAATTTCTACAGGGAAAGATGGATTAAAATATTTCAGTAGACTAAATATCCACTGATATTAAGCAAAAGTCAAAAGTGTCCAGGGGCTCTCAGGCTGATAGGAGAGTGTTAGTGCGTATTACTTGTCTAGGGTCCTACTCAGGTCTCTGAAAGCATTTCAAAACCATTGATTTGTCAGAGAAGCCCAAATGAAGATTTTTACATGTAATCTCCTAATATTTAAATGCTTGCTCAGAGGTTTTTAATAATCATATGAGACAAACCTATTCTCACATCGCTTTTTATTAACTGAAGAATTCTAGGATAAATTATGGATTTGGGAACTCATAATCCACCATTTGGATACATATAAACTGAAGACGAATTTTGCTGAGAAAACAAACTAGGTTCAGCCTCTGTTACAAAGGATCGTTTTGATTTCCTTTTCAAATACTAGAATATATTTACAGCTTAAAAATTAGATGGAATAGAAGCCATTAAAATTGATGACATTGAAGGAAACAGTAGAAATATTTTCCAAATGCAGACCCAAGTTGAAAATACAACTTGTAACACCATCTGCATCAGCGCCGTCTATTTTGTTGCCTAACACATATGTTAACATCATTGTCACTACTTTAATTTACACATCTCTCTTGAAAAATAACTGAATACTGAAGAGAATCCAAGCCTCACCAGCCATATGAGGCGTAAGTCTGGATGGTGCTGATCACATTTGGCCAAGAAGACGCTTCCTTATTTTCCATGAAGGAACTGTGTGTCTTAACACTATCATTAATCTACAAGGACAAAATGTGAATAGAATCCTTTGACTATTTTAGGGTGAAATTCAGCTATTACAGTGAAAAAAAAAGGAAATAAATGTGCTTACGAAATAAATGTGCTTAGGGTGGGGTGGGCAAAAGAATGCAGTTATCTTAAATTGCCAAATGGCTGATTGGAATAATCATCAGGTACTGGCCATTCCTGGTGTTGTGTCTTCTCTTCTCCAGAGTAACAAACGCTCGTGAGATACTGAGTCTGAGGAGGTCACAGATGCCCGCATTTCTCCTCATTGAGGAGGTAGCTGAGTTGGTTGGACGTGAATAAAATGCTCAGAAACAGAATAATTAAAACAATAACAACAAGACTTCCCTGGTGGTGCAGTGGTTAAGGATCCGCCTGCCAATGCAGGGGACAGGGGTTCGAGCCCTGGTCTGGGAAGATCCCACATGCCGCGGAGTAACTAAGCCCGTGCGCCACAACTACTGAGCCTGTGCTCTAGAGCCCGCGAGCCACAACTACTGAAGCCCACAATCCTGAAGCCCGTGCCCCGCAACAAGAGAAACCACCGCAATGAGAAACCCACACACCGCAATGAAGAGTAGCCCTGGCTCGCCACAACTAGAGAAAGCCTGTGTGCAGAAACGCAGACCCAATGCAGCCAAAGATAAATAACTAAATTAATTAATTTAAAAAAATAAAGTAACAACAGGCGCCCTATTATCTTTGAGGAAATGAAAGAGGCAAACAAATTTTCACTCATTCGGTTTTTGTTTCTCAGGGGTAAATAAGCGGTAGCTGGCTTTGGGTAAGAGTGAGGAGGCTCACCGGAGAGAAGGCTAAGCTTTTCAGTAAAAAGGAGATTTAAGCTTCTTTTACTTCACAGCCTAACGTTTTTGGTAAACTCTATTACAGTACCTAGGTCCCAAAATAATTTTGGATTGAGTTATAGGAGCAGAAGGGGTAATAGGTCAAGAGTTATGAGGGTGTTTTCTCATGTAAATGGTGGTTTGATATTGTTGATATCATATATTTACCTCATTGTGTTATGATTAATATATAGAGAGTGTATACGGCAGTAATGACTATCTTAAACCCTATGAGGATAATGGTGATACTGGACTAGAAGAACGATGATATTGCTACAAATAGTTCTCTGATTAAGTTGACTGTTGGGGGCAGGGCTAGGTCTGTAAGATTTACTAGTAGTTATCATGTTGCCATTAGTGGAAGAAATGTTTGTAGAACATGGACTAAAATTATGTTTCAGCTATGAATACGCTGATAATTTGAATTTGCCAGGCAAAATAATATAGATGATGTGAGGCTGTGGGTGATTATCAGGGCTGTAGTTCCTATAAAACTTGAAGGTGTTTGGGTAAGAAGAGCTACTATGACAAGTGACACGTACTTAACGGAGGAGCATGTGATGAGCTATTTGAAGTCTGTTTGGTGCAAGCCGATTGAGCTCATTATAATTACTTCTTAGAAGGACAGTATAAGGAGTGGGTGCCCTACCTACTTTGCTATGGGTTTCAGGATTACTGTGATTCGTAGCCACCAAGTTTGCACAGTAGGGCTGCAAGAATCATAGATCAGGCGATAAGGGCTTCTACATGCATTTTTGACATCATAGGTGTAATCCATAAAGGGGTATTTTTGCTATAAAAGCCATTTTACACACTGATCACGTGACGATATGGGATCAAGAGTTAGATATTGTTTGGGCTCAGTACTGCACTGTTAAACAGTTCAGCGAGCCTGTAGCATTTTGGATAGACACTAGTGCAACTAGAAGTGGGAGGGATGCCACCAGTGAGGAAAAGAAAGAAGCAGAGCCCTGCATTAAGCCGTCCTGTTTGGTTTCCTCAGCAAGTAACAAGAACGAATGTTGGGACTAGTGTTGCTTCAAATAAGAGGTAGATTGGAATCAGTTCCGTGGCCTTGAATGTTAAGATGAAGAATATATGTAGTACGATTAATATAGTAATAGACAGCTTGTTTGCTTTTTTCCCAAGCCAGTGATTCTTTAGGTAGCTGGAATTGCCTAGCTCTGAGTGTTAGTCGTAAGAGTCATGTAGTTCGAGTTGGTAAAGGTGCTGACAGAGGGTCAGAGAAGACTGAATTTAAGGCTGTTGTTTGAAAGGTTTGGACTAACAAAACTAATTAGTATGCTGTAGGTTGTGGTGTGCATTCAACTTATACTGCTTGTTGATAAACATGTTAGTGGCATGAATATAATAGTTAGAACAGTAATGTTTAACACTGGAGAAGGTTTGTATTTTGTATGCAATCGATGCCATAGGTTTTTGATAATATTCCTCGCACGGAAAACCTAGTGCAGCTTTTCAGGCTGTGAATATTAGTCAGATGACAAGTATTATGCTAGCAAGAGTGAAGTGGACATTTAGAATCATTAGGGTTGCTATAAGGAATAATGATATTATTTCTTCTTGACATAGTAGAGAAGATATTAAGTGAGATCGATATATTAATAGCTCTATAAGGGAAACTGTGAATGCTGGAATAATATTTATGTAGACAAAAGATACTCGGTAATTATGAATTTAATCATAGTTTAACGAGACAAAATCATTTGTTTTAATTTAAACTAATTATCATATTTGTGTCATTCTGATCACTTCTGAGTTCACTCACAGGCTATACTTATTGCTAGTAGTGAGATCAGGATGAGTGCCATGATGAGTATTGTTTTTAGGTTGCTAGCCTGGACTGCTCAGGGCAGGGGCAGAGGGGGGCAATTTCTCTCCATCAAGGGGAGGAATGTAACGGCTACCAGGAGAATCTTTATGGAAAATCGTACGGGGTCAAATCCGCATTTGTAAGGACTTGATGTCTCTGTACCTGTCTTTATTGGGGGCGTCAGAATTCGCTAAGTACACGTAGTGAAGCTAGTACAATGTTTGCGGCTAATGCTATAAGGTTTATTCTTCTTTTCAGAACTGATTGGAAGACAGCTGTACTAATTGATACTAAAAGAACACACCCTCAACTCCATTTCACTGTACAGTAGAAACTAACACAGCATTGTAAACAACCATACCCCCAATAAAAGAAAAAACAGAAGAGACCCTCATCAATAAATGCGGATGTACAGAAACAGCCATACTATGTCTACAAAGTGTATCAGGTAGTGGCTTCAGATCTGAAACGATATGAAACTGTAGTTGGCACAGGCAGCAGACAATGAGGAAAAGTAGAGCCAATGATCACGTGTAGGCCATGGAAGCCTTTGGTTATGAAGACTGTTGACCTGTGTACTCCATCTGAGATTGTAAAAGCTGTTTCATAATATTCTGAGGCTTGCAGTAGTGTAAAGTAAACTAGGGAGATTGTAATAAAAAGAGCTTGAGGAATATGCTTACAATTTCCTTCTATCAAGCTGCCCTGACCTTGGGTAATAGGTACTCCAGAGGCCAGTAAGACAGGTGTTGAAAAGTGGTACTTCTAATGGATTTAGGGGGTGAATGCCTGTTGGTGGTTAGCAACCACCTAGTTCAAGTGTAAGGGCAAGACTTGAGTGATGAAAACCTCAGAAGCAGCCTGTAAAAAAGAGAACCTCTGAAGTAATAAACAGAATTATGCCATATCAACATCCTTTTTGAATGAAGCTGGTGTGTGATGGCCTTGAAAAGTGCTTTCCCTGGTGATGGCTCATCATCATTGACATATTGTTAACATACTAGTTAATCAGCCCAAGGATAATAAAAAAGTTGAGTTAAAATGGAATCATATGACTAGATGGGCTGTTAAGAGAAGGGCTAAGAGGGCTCCTGTAAGAGGTCAGGGAAGAGGATTTACTATATGATACGCATGGATTTGGTGAGTCATTATTGTGTAGGTAGAGGCTCACTCACACGGTGAGCATGTAAGCTTGAATAAGGGCTAATGCATATTCAAGAAAAGTGAGAACAAGACTAATAAATATAACGAGGGCTGTGCAAGGATTCACGCTTAATAGGGAAAGGGATGCTCCTCTGATTAGGTGAATTAACAGGTGACTGGCTGTGATACTGTCTGTTAGTCATAGGGCTAGGGCTATTGGTTGGATAAATAAGCCAACAGTTTCAATAATTACTAGCATAGGGATAAGAGGGACTGGTGCCCCAGGTGATAGAAAGTGGCCTACAGATGCTTTTGGTTTATGGCAGAAGCCAGTGATCACAGTGCCTGCTCATAAAGGGACCACTGTGCCTAAGGTTATTGAAAGTTGCGTAGGGGTGCAAATGAGTTCAGTAAGAGGCCTAGTAAGTTTGTTGGCCAATGAATAAGGGACATAAGGATTAATGTTCTGGTTTGTCCTTTATAGTTCTGGATGTTCATTATTTGTTCTAACATAAGCTGAAGAAGTCATTGTTAAAGAGAAATTATGTGGTTATTAATCAGTAGGTTGAGTGCGGGGGAAAAATACCTGGAAACATAATAATTAAAAATAACAACAGTCAGCCCTAGTATTGTTGGGGTAATAAAAGAAGCGAATAGATTTTTGTTCATTCTGTGTTTGTTTCTCAAGGGTTAAATAAGAGGTAGCTTTTTTTCTCGGTGAGAGCTAGCTCTCTAGAATGGAAAAGCTCAAAGAGAAGAAAGCTAGCTTTATCAATATCAATACTTTGTACATAATCTTTGTATTTCTTGGTATCAACCAGCTGTAACTGATATTATCATTGCCACTGGCAGGGCCAGCACATCAAGGAGTCAAGATGTGGGTTCTGGGTGAAAAAGATACAGATGAAAATCTTTTCTCTAACATAGACCATCTGAGATCTTTGCCTACCTCATAAAACTGTTTCAGCATTAAATTTTACATAAAAAATATTTTAGCAATGTCTTGATATATAGTTACTCTAAAATAATAGAGGATGTTATTGTTGGTATGGTTGTGGCTTTTATCTTTATCAAATAAAACAACCTAGCCCTAAATTTAAAGAGGTTCCAATTGAAAGAGAGAACATTAACATGGAATGCAAGCAAATGAGAACCAGAAAAAAAAATATCATGAATAAAATTTCATTGTAGTATTTGACTACATTATTGATTGTTTTTATCATTATGAAATATGAACACCTTCCCTTTTGTGAACGTCGACTCTGGGTTGAACTGTGTTAGGCGCTTTACACACACAATCTCATTTAATCATCCTAACATCCCTCTAAGGTAGGTATTACTATAATCCTCGTTGTAAATATGAGGAAATTGAGCTTAAGTGACGTTCAATATTGTTCTCGAAGACCCCCGGACGGTGGTGATGCTTAAGCTATGACAGCAGATATTGCTCTGCTCTGCTCAAGCAGGTAGCAGGATGTAAGGACGTCCATCTTTCTGCCCCACTGGACCCCACAGTGCACCATCTAAATTTGTTTGGGCGTATTTACACCATCTCTCTACTGTTATGTGTTTGCAAGAAAGGACGGAGGTGGAGTGGCAGCTCATGTGATGGAAAGGGTAGAAAAAACTCATTTCCGCGTTTAGCCCCATGGGTGTGGACCACCACTAGGGGTCAGGCTAATATTCAGGCATATTTCAGTATTTTGGGGCCTAAACATAATGCACAAAACACAAAACAGCATCTTAATTTGCTCCCCAATATCCAAATGTAAAGCAGAATAGCTCTTTGGAAAAGTATTTGGTAGTTTCTTAGAAATTTCATCATAAACTTAACACACAACCCATTCCTTTTATTGCTGAATTGTATAATATATCCATTCATAAGTTGATAAGACGAAGAGCTTCAAAAAAGTTAGAGATAATAGCAGGCCAAGGGTGAGATAAGACTTTGACTCATGTTGTTTCCTTCCTAAAACATTCACCCCTACCCATATCCTGCTGTAGCAACCTCCATCCCTTCTGATTTCTTTTAAAAGATTTTGTCTCTGCTTCATGTCTCTTCATCCTCATATCATATTCAACCCTCAACCCACTGCAATCTGGCTTCAGCCCACATTATTCTACTGAAGCTATTCTTGCCAGCTTTGTTATGACCTCCTTTTTGTTGCGTGTAGTAGGTGTATTCCAGCCTTCAACTTTACTTTCTGCCTCAACACTTGTGACCCTGTTGATGATTCCTTCTCTTATACTGATTCTCTTTCCATGTCATTTGTGGTATTTTATACTTTTAATTTTCCTTCTACACCTATGGTTACTTCTTCACCAGCCTTCTTTCTGGGTTCCTCCTCCCCTGTCCATCTTTTATGTGCTGATACTACTTAGGCTTCTATGCAAGATCCACTTTTCCTTTTACTTGAAAGTCGGGTCAGAGGATCATCTGCATCAAAATCATGGTAAGGGACTCTATTTGTCAAGCATGTAGATTTGTGAGCTACATCCTGTACCTACTCAGTAAGACTCTGGAGTTGGTACCCAGGATTCTGAATTTTACCACACCTCCTGGGTAATTCATCTGACCCCAAAGTTTGAGAATCTCTTCAGCATCTTCCTTGGGTAATATCATCCATTCCCACATGCTCAATTACCATCTACCTGATAAAAGTTCTAAACTTTATATCTCTAGGTCACTCTCATTCCTGAGCTTCAAAATCCACAGGCCCAAATTTCTTCTAGCCATTTCATTTAGAGTCCTACCGAAACATAAAACTTTCTATGCCCCCAAATGATCTCACTACCTTCACTTGCAAACTTCTGTGTTTTCTATCTTTGGAAGTGGAACCAGTCACCACTGCTGCAGATTCCAGAAATCTAATTAGCTTCCCTGACCTCATATCCTCACCCTCCTCTACTTCCAAACAGCTGTGAAGCTCTCTCAATTTAATCTTCTAAAAAATGATGATTCCAGCTACTTCTCTCCATCAACACTTAGTGCTATTCTAGTTGAGGCCAACATCATGTATCGTCTGGAACCACTATAGCAGATTCCAAAAGAGTCCCTCAGCCTCTAGACTTAGGCTCTCACCTAACCGTGATCTTTTCTTCACACTGAAATGACTTTTCTAAAATGTGAACCTGACCAGGCAGCTTCCTTACGTAAAACCTTACTACAGAATCCCAATGCTCTTAGAAGGATGGTCATGTTTCCATGGTACAACCTTAGCTTACCGCCTCAGTCTTATTTATTATCCCCAGTCCCTGTTTTATCTTTTTAAGAATTCTAACTTTTAGTCAAATTTAACTTTTCTTCAAAGAACACCGCATCCTCTTTTGTCTCCATACTTTCACATATTATGCTCACTGTGACTGAAAGATTCTTCTCCATCTCTTTGCTTGGCTGAATTCTACTAATACTTCAGGTATCACCTTCCATATCACTTTCCCTGGGAACTCTCTCTGACCACCCCCCCACCAGATTCAAATAAGAGGATCCTGCAGTGTGTGATTATAATACGCTGTACCAACCCCATCATAGCACTTATTATCGTGCATTTTAAGCTTCAGTTTACTTAACCTTTCCTGCACTAGACTGTAAGTCTAATGGAGGCTGGAACCACGTGACCACAACTTGGAATGGGCCACTATATATCTACTGAATGATTCAACAGGTGAATGACTTTTAAAAAAATAACCACAATCTAAAAAAGTGTTACAATCTTATATTTTCAGCTTTCATATAATGGAATTAAAATCAAGGCTGGGAAATTACATTGTAGATCTTTAAATGATAATATGAACATTATTTTAATATTTGAATTTTTAAGAATATATAAGTATAAATTTATTAATATTTTAGGGAAAAGTATTAGACAGTGTTCACAATTCATAATTTCAGAGCCACCTCAGTATGAGCCATAATAAATTATATAAAATTCTTTTCACATATTTGGATATAAGAAATACCACTATAAATTTTAAGCTATTTAATGTTGTATTCCTATTTAATAGTCCCACAAATAGAATAAAGTTCTTATTTAAATAGACATGAAAAAGAGTCTTGTTCAAGGTCTTTTATCCCTGTTTATTCACTTTCTCTGAATGAATGGAATCTAAAAAGCTATAATATACATTCCCTTATTTGAAAACATATTTTCCTCCTCTAAAACTCATTTTTTCACTCTGTAGATTTCAGAATGACCTCTTCACTGGCAATTTCAAGGTACTTCACTTACTTTTGCATGTGGGCTTTTTAAATAGAACCTGACCTCTTTGAACTTTTGTATTTGAAATCCAGAAAGCAAATTCTCCTAGGGTTCCACATTAGGATTCTCCAGCTAGAAGCTAAGACTGGATATGCATAAAATCAAATATTCAAGCCCAGGAAGTCTGTTCTCATGCCTCCTCACTCAGTGGCCATTCCGTGGCAAACTCAGCTCTGGATAGCTCCCTCAGAAATTGACCAAGGTGGGGTAATTCATCATAGATCCAATTCAAGGTGCTGTTACATTGCCACCTCATGACAAATCAGAGCTACGCAACTTCAGAGGACACTGGTATATCCACTGGGATATAGAAATTGCTAACAGAGCTGGAAGGTTAATTTTTGCCTTCATATAAAAGCTGAACAATTTTTAAAAATGCAAATAATGGAGTTTGGAAGACTAGTTCCTTCACTTACTAGTTGTGTGATCCTAAAGCAAGTAAGATAATGTATATTTTTAATGAGCATATATCAAATTAAAAATAAAGTGTGGCTTAAGTATACTACAAATGACATCACTCAGGTCCAAAATTGAGTTCTTTTAAAGGGCCGGTTTGTGAATTACATAAGAATATGAGATATAACTCAATATACTAGCATACTCCCTGGTACTGTACACTGTACATTCTTGTTAGCACCAATGGCTCCCAACGACAGGACACTGCACTGCCTGGAAGAAAGTGTCATGATATCAAACAATAGGGCAGAACTCCACCAAGTAATACTGAATACTTTTATTAAGGAAACAGAAAAAGAAAAGAAAATATGAAATAGTGGCAGTTTCTTTGCACAAAAGCTGAGTAAAAATTGTTACCCTCAGGGTAGAAAAGTTTCTTGAATTGGGAAATCATACCCTGAGCTGAGAGTTTGGAACATTTGTGCACAAACCTATTAACTTTTCTATAGCTTCACATTAAACATCACAACTAGTTTATTCCCTTACCATCTGGGCCAGTAGGCCAAATTCTACCCTGAAGTTTTCATTCCTATATTCCCTGTGGCTGTTTTTACTGATCTGCACGCCCTTTCTCAACAAAAAGTGGCTTTATTCTTCCCTTTCTAATTTTCAGAAACATCTTTGTGATCCTTATGACCTTTCAGTGAGGGACATTCAGCACAAAGGGGAAAAAATATGTAAAAGCGCCTTTGTGATGGTTGGCAGAAGTTATAAGAGCTGATATCTGTGCCCTTGGGTGATTATGTACCCACTGGGGCTCCAGGTGCCTCATCTGCTCATCTGTGAAATCAGGAGAGTGATCATAAATACTATTATAAGGTTGTTTTTTTTTTCTCTAACAAAGTAACTTTCATATACATTATCTCATTTAATCCTTATAACATCCTTATGTCCCTATGAGGCAGATAACACACCCAGCAACATTTCATAATGGTATCATACAGATCCGCAGAGGTGAATATGAATCACTGCGCCAGTCAAAAACTCTCATTTAAGGCTGGAGGGAAGATTACTTGTTAACATGCAACAAATATTTCCTGAGCACCTACTATGTGTTTACCACTGTATCTACACAATAAGGATGGAGTAATGAACAAGTTAGAACACACCCCTGTCCTTAGCTATAAAGTAGGAAACCAAATAATAAACTAGATGATTTAGAGAGGGACATAGCACCATGAAGATAATAAAGCAGGGTAATGGGATACAAATGCATGGGGGTGCCTTGGAGGTACTACACTAGGATGATCGGGGAAAGCCTTTCTTAGGCAACATTTGTTCTCTATCCTGAAGGATTAGAGGTCAGAGGTATGTGCAGTTCTAAGAAAGGTGACTTGCAAAACGATCGACTACAGAACCCTAAGGTGGGAGTTAGTTTGCTATGTACAGTGATCAGAAAGATCTACTATAAACAATGAAGACAATGACATGCGAAGAGGAAATTAGATAGGAGCCAATTCACATAGGACCTTATGAACCAGGTTAAAATTCAGATTTTATTCAGACTGTTATGATCATTAATTGGAAGTGTTCAAACATAGGAGTAACATGATGTAAGCTGTTTTCTAATACATGTCACTTTGTGGGCTATGTATGTCAAGATGGATGCCCTGGGGGCAAATGTAACAATGAAGAGAAACCACTTAGGTGAACTGCTGGAGTTCAGGTGAAAACTATGGTGGTACAGACTGGGATGGCTGCCATGGAGGGAAGTATTCAGATCCAATATTCAAATAATAAATGGCTGATGGACTGGCTGTGGAGGATGGAGAAAAGAAAACATATCAGAAAGTGCCTCGTATACATATGTTTATGGAATCTTGTCATCTTAGGATTGAAAGAGAGCTTAGAATTTGGGTAGTCATACCTCTTTACACTACATGAAGAAGCTGAAATTCAGAAGCCAAAAGTGACTTGCTTTGCAACATGCAAGTAGATAATGACATAACTGGTGACTAGACATATGTATTACACACCAATCTCAGGCATCCTCTTTTTTTTAATTGAACTGTAGTTGATTAACAATATTATGTCAATTTCAGGTGTACAGTAAAATGATTATATATATGTTAGTTTTCAGATTCTTTTCCATTATAGGTTATTACAAGACATTGAATATCGTTCCCTGTCCTATACAGTAAATCTTGTTGTTTGTCTATTTTATATGTAGTGGTATGTATCTATTAATCCCATACTCAAAATTTATCCCCACCTTCCCCCTTTGGTAACCAGAAGTTTGTTTTCTGTGTCTGTGAGTCTGCTTATGTGTTATAAATAAGTTAATTTGCATTAATTTTTAGATTCCATATATAAGTGATATCATATAATATTTATATTTCTCTATCTGACTTACTTCACTTACTACAATAATCTCTAGGTCCACCCATGTTGTTGCAAATGGCAATATTTCATTCTTTTTTATACGGTTGAATAATATTCCATTGTATATACATACCACATCTTCTTTATCCATGCAGCTGTTGATGGACACTTAGGTTGTTTCCATGTCTTAGCTATTGTAAAAAGTGCTGCTATGAACACTGGGGTGCATGTATCTTTTTGAATTAGAGTTTTCAACTTTTCTGGATATATGCCCAGGAGTGGGATTGCTGTATCATATGGCAACTCTATATTCAGTTTTTTAAGGAACCTCCATACTGTTTTCCATAGTGGCTGCACCAATTTATATTCCCACCAACAGTGTATAAGGGTCACCTTTTCTCCACACCCTCTCCAGCATTTATTATTTGTAGACTTTTTGATGATGGCCATTCTGACCTGTGTGAGGTGATACCTCATTGTAGTTTTGACTTGAATTTCTCTAATAATTAGTGATGTTGAGCATCTTTTCATGTGCCTGTTGGCCATCTGTATGTCCTCCTACCCATCTATCTATCCATCTGATCATCCATCCAATGTATCATTCACTAATTTATACTTTCAACCTTTCATTTATTTATTCATTCAATAAGAATTTACTGAACAATTAGTTTTTCCACACGGTTCTAGATTTTATCGTTCTGGATCAAATACTTAAATTTGGTAGAACAACACTGAGGCCAAAGTTGTGGGTGCTAGACATGATTTTTAGAAGCTTCAGACCAAACTCCTAACCTTGGGCAAACACCACACTGAGGTTCACCCTGCTTTCCTGAAAAAGATAATTATGGCTTCAGACAGTTAAACCCACTGGTAGAAAAATAACTCATTACATAACTCTTCTTCCTCCACGTGGGCCTGTGTCATATTTGTATACAGAAGATGACTTTTTTTAATGACGTCATTATTTTAATGACGACCAGTGAGGAAAACATTCGTAAGGCTATAAGGTTGCCACCTTCAGAACCTAAACTAAAATTTATGACAGGTTGTCAAAGGCATGTTATTTCCATGATTATAAAACTCTTTATGAACAGCAAAGCTAACTGTGTTGAATAATTATCAGACTAAATACAAAGTTTTCAACTTAATAATACTCTGGACTTAAAATGAAGAAGCTCTTCCCTCAAAAGAAATCTGCATATTGAATTCTGTTATTCTCCATATTTAAGAAGTATTAAAGTGGTGTATATACATACATATCTTAAGAGGCTCTGATAATGAGGAATGGTTCTATCATTTCCTAAAAGTTTCTGTGTAAATTTCATATACTAGCAAATCTGAATACATCTGCTATTAAAAGCACAAGTGTGCCCCCTTCTGAATAAATGAAATATTGAGTCCTATATTTGCTCTTAAAATAACAACCACCCTCCTTTCTGGACCAAACTGAATAAAAGAATCTGGGCAAATACCAGCAGCAAGTTTTAAGAGCACGCTTTGTTAGAAGTATTTATGATTGGACGCATTCTCAAAAATATTCCCATGATATCTGCTTTGTCTTTTTATATGTGTTTGTCCTTTTCCACAGCTGGAATCTTCTAAAATAAAGCACCCCAAAAGAAGTTATGCTCTTGTTCTGGACAGAGAATGAAAAGCCAGGTTGCTAAATAACTCAGAGTGGAGTTAAAAGAGCTGGGTATAGTGTTGGCATCTCTTTCAGAAACTGAAATAGTGATAGAGATGTCAGCAGAAGTGAAGTGACATTCCACTGTGACAATTCCATTATGGTTTGAAAGACAGCAGCTACATAAGCTAAGTATTCATGTTGACTTCAAGTTCCACTCTGTTCTCTCAATTTTTCAGCTGAGAAAATAAAGACTCAGAATGATTAAGTGGTTTCTGGAAAATCACTTAACAAACAAGCTATACTTTCCTACCCTCAATCCAATGTTCTAACTATGGTAAAACATAGTGACACAAATTAACTATTCTGGTAGTTATACATATGTGAAGGATTCCATCTTTAAATCCATTCATTTCAATCTAGATTCTCCTTTTTATCTCTCTTCTAGTAGATTCAGAGCCAACGACAATTTCTGACAAAAATATGGCATCATGTTTGATTTGTTTATATTGGGTTGTGTGCCACTAGACTATTATAAAATGCTATGGAAATAAAGTGTTAATGATGACAATGACAATGACAACAGCAACAGTTATGATAACAAGATAATAAAATGAAATGTATGATAAAGTCCTAACATTATCAGAAGTTGAGAGTTAAATGATATCTTAAATCATAGTTAAATTATATCTTAAATCACTTGAATGAATGAATGAACTCAGAATAAGTTCTCTAATTCATAGGCAGGAAATACGGTCCTTTGTCTTATTTCTACTGTTATAGCAGCAAAAATAGCTTGTCTCCTTTTAAATACAAAGGCGGGCTGATTAAGCCTATAGCTACTGTGACAGGATTTAGTAGAATGATGAAATTTACATAAATATATAAGAATTTCTCTCTTTAGCAAATTTTTCATTTCTTGGCTATTTGACATAGGTTGAATCTAGTTTTTCACATAGTATGTGAAAATCTATGTCCTCTATGTAAATGTATTCTTATTTTTATTTTTTTCCAATGCATTTCAGAAATAACCAACTGCAGATGCTTTCAGAACTTTGGCTGAAATAAACACAGATCCTTGAATGGAATAAATGCGGTCTATCATCAACTCAAATTCTTTTCTAACACTATTCTTCCACGATACTGCAAAGATTCTTCTTGCCACCAATATGTCTATTACTGAATGAAGTCTTCAGAACATTGCATTAAAAACTACTAGAATGTTAAATCTTTAAATTGTTGTCCTCAGTGAATAAAACTGACTGATAAAAGCACATTTGTAAATGTCAGTTGCCATATGGCTTACATTTTTGCTAATGATCAATCCCAAGATAAATCGATCATTGGACAGCTATCATAATAAAACCATGAAATGTTTACTAGCTCCCTTATTTTCTCCCAGACTCATATCACTAACTTGTGCCAATATTTATGTACATTTAAACCATGCTCACTACTTACTGCAAGATTCAAATTCATCAATTTAGACTGGCAACTTATTACTTGGCCAATATATTAGTTTCAAAGAACACTTATTGAACCAACATATATAAAAAACTCTTTGAATTAATAAGCATTGTATATTCATTGACAAAATTACGTTCTCAACTAAAACACACACTGTGATCATTAACTCACAGTCATTGCTGATTATGCATAATCGTGCAATGAACCATCTTGTAAACAGCTTCCATAGTTCTTATTTAGAGAAACTTTAAAACATTCAGACTAGTAATTACACTGAATAATAGCTTAATTTAAATCATAAAAGACCTCTAGTGGATTATTTCTTCTCCACTATGTGATATGTTTCACACAGAAAGGAGCTATACATACTCATGAATCAATACGCATAGCAAATAATTAATACTGAAAATAAATATACTGAAAATAAATACTGAAAATAAATCATAGAAATTGAGTCCAATACTCCCAATATTTCCATTGCCACTTATCCCAACCTCCACTCCATATGGACACCACCTCTTTCCTCTTTCCTTTTTTTTTTTGCTTTCAATTCTTTTTAAGATAAAATTCACATGCCATAAAATTTACCCTTTTAAATATACAATTTAATGATTTATAGTATATTCACAAAGTTGTAGAAACATCACAACTATCTAATTCCCTGAGGTTTTCATGATGCCAAGAAGAAATCATGTATCTATTAGCAGTCACTCCTTTTCTCCCCTCTCCCCAGCCGCTTGCAGCCCTTAAGATACTTTTTGTTTCTGTGTATTTGCCTATTCTGGACATTTCATATAGATGGGATCATACAGTAGGTGGTTTTTTGTGTCTGCCTTCTGTCACATAGCATAACAATTTCAAGGTCATCCATGTTATAGTACGAATAAGTAATACTTCACTCTTTCTTATGGCTGAATAATATTCCATTGTATGGATCTATCATATTTTGTTTATCTCAGGATACAAGAACAGTAAACCAAAATCAATTACATTTCCATATACTTTCCTCTTTCCTTGACCTTTGAAATACACCATGAGTTTTTCATCTGAGAATTACTGAAATATGAATATTCCTTCTAATACCATTATATTTTGTCAGGATATTTCACTGATTGATCAATTGAGGCTATATGATGTATTTACCAGTGTGGCACCTATTTTCTTTTTTGATAACTGCAAATCATTTCTCCTTTGTGAATTTGGTAACTGCAAATCACTGCATAACCTGTGGTCTCTGCTTGAGTGATTAGGCCTGAGACATAGACCTGACCAATCAACATATTCCATCCCTTTGACTACAGAGACTGGTTCAAGGGTGCACACCAATTAAAACTAGTCCAATCTCATTAGGACATTGCAAATTAAAACAACAGGACACCCCTACACATTTTTTGTGTTTTTTTGGGGTTTTTTTTGCAGTACGTGGGCCTCTCACTGCTGTGGCCTCTCCCATTGTGGAGCACAGGCTCCGGACGTGCAAGCTCAGCGGCCATGGCTCACAGGCCCAGCCGCTCTGCGGCATGTGGGATCTTCCCGGACCGGGGCACGAACCCGTGTCCCCTGCATTGGCAGGCGGACTCTCAACCACTGCGCCACCAGGGAAGCCTCTACACATTTTTTAGAATAGAGAAAATCTCAAACACTGAAACAACAACCACTGACCAGGACATGGAAAACAGGAACTCTCATTCATTGCTAGTAGGAATAGAAAATGATACAGCCACCCCAAAGACAGTCTAGCAGCTCCTTACAAAGTTAGCCATCGTCTTATAATACCATCCAATATGTATGCTCCTTAGTATTTATCCATTCGATTTGAAAGAATCTCACACAGATATTTATGGTAACCTTACTGAAAACTGCCAAAACTTGGAAGCATTCACGATGTCCTTCAAAAGGTGAATGGATAAACAAATTGTGCTATTTCCATACAATGGAATATTATTTAGCAATAAAAATAAATGGACAAAAAGACATGGAAGAAACTTAAAAACATATTGCTAAATGAAAGAAATCAGTCTGAAAAGACTAAATACTTTTCAATTCCAATTACATGACATTCTGTAAAAAGCAAAGCTATCACTGGTTGCCAGAGGTTCAGCAGAAGGGAGGGAAGAACGAATAGTTGGAACAGGGGCAACTTTTATGGCAGTGAAACTATTGCTCATGATACTGTAATGGTGAATACATGACACTGTGCATTTGTCATAATCCATACAACTGTACAACACAAAGAGAGGACCCTTATGTAAACTGTGGACTGTAGTTAATAGTAATATATCAATACATGATCAACTGTAATAAATGTACCATATTAACACAAAATGTTAATATGAAAAACTGTGTAGGGAAAAAGAATATATGAGAACTCTGTATTTTCTACTCAACTGATTTGTAAATCTAAAACTGCTCAAAAATAAAGTCTATTAACTAAAAGAATCAACTGGTCTAATGAGTCACAATTCTAAAATTTCTGTTACAATTATTGGAAAAAGCACATTAAAGACTACTTGGGAGCTGCCACATGAAGAAGGACCTGCCCATAAATAAAGCCAATATGGGCAGAGTGCTATGAGTGATAGGAAAAGAGAAAGAGAAAGAAAAAGAAAAAGAGGAGAGAAAGAAAAAGACTTGTGGAGGCCAGCTGTGCTTGAACCCAGTGCTACCCCTAAGTTTTTCAACTATGTCAGCCAATAGAATCCCTTTAGGTCAGACTGAGTTGAGTTTTCTGCCACTTGCAGCCAAAAGACTCTTGAATAATACAGTTCTACAGGCTCAGGTCAATACTGCAGTGCTAGTTTTAGATAATGAGTTAGAATCAGAGATTACTTTTAGAGTGGGAAAGGGAACAATTTCAAATATCATGATAACAGACCTCCAGAAATTGACTTAAAGAAGACGAAATAGATTTTTGTGTAAGCAGTGTTTCTAACACTGGATATGGCAGAGCCCAAGATGGTTGATGGAGTTCCCTCAGTGGCTGCTGTGGACAAGAGAAGGCAGCGGGTGGGTGGAGGCAATGAGCAGACAAGGCTCCAAACTCAGCAACAACACCTCTTCTTCTTTATTTACTAGGCATCTTTGCAAGTACTTCTTTGAACAAAGGATTGTACAGTCAGGACAAAGTTTGAAAACCATTATTTTTGGAAGATGAGTAGCTCCCAAATTCAGGCCATGCTCAGTTCCAGGAAAGGCCTGCAAGGGAACCACTGAGCAGCACTGAAACACCTGAATAATAACCTTAAAACTGAATTTACTGATAATTTATTGTTACTGGGTGGATCAGGAAACCTGACAACTTTCTCAGAAGAGACACTCAGTTTCTACAGGGAGAGGGGAATGCGGCACCTTAGAAGATCCATTCTGATGTCATAAAATAGGAGAAAAAGGGGGAAAGGACAACTCCACAGAAGTGTTATGAGAGCAAGGACCAAGCGATACTGATCTCAGTGCACACCTTGTAGACCAGGACTCTGATTTTATGAAGGCTAGCTTAAAATGGTCTTTCCAAACTGTTTCTTTCTAGAATATTTTACTCCATGGTACTTCATGGAATACATGAATGGAAGTGTGTAGCCCTGGAGTTGTTCAAACCAGTGACCTTGCCACTGTCACACTAACACCATAGTGCAGTCTACACTTTACCAGCCATCACAGGAGGGTATTGCAGTCTCCATGCCTTGCTGGTAAAATGACCTCCTAACAAAGCAATGCTCATGGTCATCTTGGATTCCCTTAGAATCCCAGAACATCATTTTCCAATCTACCTTCAAGTCATCATTTCCTACCCCAAATTTTCTCCAGAAAACTTCTGAAATGTTTTTTATATATATATATATATATATATATATATATATATATATATATATATATATATATATTTTTTTTTTTTTAATTTTGAGGTTCACTCCTGTTCAACAAAACTCTTGCTTTCTGAAAAACTGTTTTTTGTCTGTTCAAAGACCTGCACGTAGCTATAAGAATGTAATCATCATCATCGGCATCACTCACTGTTGCGCTCCAGTGTACTTCCTATATATATAATCCCTCTTCAGGGGAGCCTCTAATTTCTAAATAAAACACTGACTGATTTCTCTAAGGTGTCCTGACGATTTCTCCCCCAAATAACTGTCTATTTAGCAGGTACAACTGGCAATTCTGCCAACTGGGATTCCTGCTGCTAAGTGGTTTCCCATATTGTTGTGTAGGAAGCAATCGTGACACCAACTTCTGAACTAACCATGGAAATAGCAGATCTCACACACACCTACTCTCCACAAATCATCATGGACAGTTTCTCTCTTTCATATTTATATAAAAAAAGGGAACAGATGATTCATGTTACTTGCAGGGGTGGATATAAAAATTCTCCAGCTATTTCTTGCACATCACAGCCATGGAAAAGGTTTCAAGAAAGAATGGAAGCAGAAATGAATAATTTTGGACTTATATCTTGCCTCTACTGCTCTCTCAAGAAGGGCACATAATAAGAATGTTTTTCCTTTCATCTCAGAGTTCTGGCAAATGCTTCAGAAAATGAGAATTAATCCAATTGCTAAGAAACAGTTTTTAGTCATAAGAAACATGGAAAGCAATTTTTATGAGCATTCTGAATGATTTTTTTGATGTCGATAATATTGAAGATGGAAAAAATAGCAAGTTAAATCTCTACTTTCTTTGTAATTAGCTACATTTAAAGACCAATGTACCTCCTATAGAAGCATGTATACTTTGATAACTGCACATCCTTCAAAGAGTAGTTTCTGATAGATTGAACTGCATAATAATTCTGCTACAGGATTCCTTTTTCACTAAACAATTTTATGTAATTTTGAACATGCTTATTCACCATTATGTCTAAAAACTAATTCACACTGTAGCTCCATTTTCATGTGTAAGACTTCAGCTTTTAAGATAATCATTTGCAAGTTTAAGCAAGGTCTTGTACAAACCTCAAAAGAAAATGCAAGCAGTCACTTTGGGCTGTGTCACATGTCAGATTTAAATTCTACATGCATAAACTTCATACTCACCTACATGATTCAATACACTTTCTTTTACAGATGGACACTAGTACCTTAACTGTTAGATGGAAACATTAACACGTTATATTTATAAGAGATGCCTAGACATAGAGTCAGGGGCTCATGTCATGACTGACTGAGATACAACACTCTCACCTTAAGAGAGAGGAATGGTGGTCCAGATGATGTCAAAGAAACTAAGGCTAATTGTGAGGCAGAGATGGGTATTTCTTTTTACTAGCTAAACTAGCTCCACCATCTGGAGGGTACAGCCAGTTCCCAGTGGAGTTCAATCACCAGTTTCTGAATGAAAAGATTCTATTTTTCATTTGGGGGAATTTTCCTTGTTCAAATGTTATACATAAAGTAAGGCTATTTTGATATTCTTAAGCAGCTCACTATTTTAAATTTGCATGGTTCAATTTCTAAAAGTGTGGCTCCACCATGAGACAGATCGAGGTGTCTAGCACATGGAAGATTCTCTCACTTAATAAATGACCTTTCTGTAGCCATCCCCATTCATGTTCTGGGACACTAATCTCCTTGCACACATCACCACAGAGAAGTAGAAATATTTTATACTAGAATAGATTATTTTTTGGCCTTGCCCCTATTAACTCATATTTAATTTATCCTTTCAATATCAGGTCAACTACGTGAGATCCACACAGAGCAGATATCTACTTTTATTCCTGTGCTTCTAAACAGACGGCATGGGAGAACACCCATCTATGAGAGCAGCTCTTCAGACTTCATATTTCACACTTTAGTTTCAAAGAATGTCTCTAGTTCTACACATTCGGAATGCACCTAAAAGAGGCATGAAGAATGATTGAACCCTACGACATTTCCTTTGGAGTATTTTTGGGTTGTCTGGAAGGACAACAGAGATTACATACTGAATGTAGTCCATTCAGTTTTACAACTGAAGTTCCTTAAGCCCAAAGAGGCAGACTTAATTATCCTCCAAAATTTCTAATCCTGTAGGCTAGAGCCCAGTATACTGAACCCTTAACTGATTTCTTAGCTCCAAGTAGTTAATGTGGTGTGTGCCATTCTGCCCAGTTATTTATTAACTGGCGGTCACTACATGAGGCTAAATACAAGATGCAGTAGACAAAGGACAAACTCCTTTTCAGTTCTTTTGGTCAAGATCTTCCCAGGTATAGTCAGATCACCCCAGTTTGTAATCTAGCTCTGCACTTACTAGCTGAACAAGTTACTTAGCCTAATCATGTATCTCTTTTTCTCATCTGTAAAATGGAGAATTTAGAACCAACTTCTTAGCACGTGTGGTGTGAGGGCTCAGTAAGAGCGAACATGAAATGCTTAGCATAGAAAATGCACAATAATTTTTAGCCACTGTGATTTGTTTTATCATTATTAGTCCAGTCTATTTATAAATAAATAAATAGTCTATAGTAGAACTTTCTTGAGAACACTTTGTGCCCTTTCTGTAACTAACTTGCTAGTCTTCATTTCTTTCCCTTTCTTCTGCATAATAAAAAAATGTAGTCTGAAAACATATTATTTGTCTAAATTGCATGGGCCTAAACAGTGTAAAATTTTCCAAGAACTGTGCATGGCGATTTAATTGTATGACATCCAATAAAACCTATGCAAGAGAACAAAGCAACAATGTAATGGGGGGAAAATGCACCCAGAAACAGATGACCAAAATATTTCCTTCACTGTTTCATATTGATTTTTATCAAATGGCTCCTGAGTTCTCTAGGAAAGTCCTGGCAAATATCTCTATTGATAACTATTAAGTTCCCTCTACAGTGCAAATACTATATAAATGGCCTAACAAAAAATGATAAAGCTATTGTTTATTGTTCTAAAAATAGAGTTTTAGAATCCTCTAAGGCAACTATTTCCTGTGGAAAATGATGGCTTCATGAAAATCTTAAGCATGAATTCAATCAATAACGTGCATACTTCTACAAAGTATGTAATTATTCATATGTAATATATACAACACAACACATATGCGTGCCAAAATAAAGAAAATTGGTAGGGTTGTTTGTTTCTTGTTGCCCTTCTGTTTCCTTGTTTGTTTTTTAATAAAACCCTGCGTTCAAGTACAAGAGCTACCTAGAACTGTGCACAATAAAGTGGAAGAAAATGGTGGCATAAAGAGAAATCAGAGCAATGGATAGTTGCTTTGGATAAGTTAAACAATTGTGTTAAACAATTGTGAATTATTAACATCAACTGTCTTAACATTTGAAAAATGTTCTTAATAACCAAGGCACTTACTTCCACCTCTCACAGCCATTCTAGAATAAAGTTCTGGGGCACAAGGCTCCAGGTTCAGACTTTAGGTTCCATGCTAGTTCAACTACTTTCTGCAACAAAGTCTCAGTTTCTCATCTTTAAAGTGAGGTCAATATTAGTATATATCTTGTAAAATGATTAGCATAAATGTCTGGCACATAATTAAGCATGCAAATACACATATAAACTGATTTTGTTTTTCCAGGCAATGTTCAAATGGTATTTGCTCAGCAAGTCAACTGGTTTTAAAATTAACCCAAACCAATTATTTTTTCTGTCTCCTATTCTGCTTGGCTATTCAGAATGTGAGACTTTGCACACATTAGACATTTAAGGTTTAATTCATTACAATTAATTATTTTTGCTACTTCTTCCTTATGTAGAAACTGAGAGTGAATTTATTTATACGTATGCATTTATGTATTTATTTTTACTTTTCTTCCCACGCTGTCCTGCTTCTCCTATTACTCACATAAACCTTGGGGATCTGCCTCCTTTGCTATCTCTGTAAGATTCTACTGGTGTCACGCAGGATTTCTCAACCTCTATACTATTGCTATTTGATGCTCTATAATTCTTTGTTGATGGGCTATCTTGTGCATTGTAGGATGGTTAGCAGTATCCTTGGCCTCTACCCAAAATATCCCCACCCCCTTGTGACAATCAGCAATGTCTCCAGATAGTGTTAAATATCCCATGGGAAAAATGCCCCTAGCTGAGAACTACTACAGTAACATACTGGTTAACCATATGCTTTAGAGTTAGAAAGTCAGTTCTACCCCCTGTTTTTGACAACAGCAGACATTCAATAATAACTTGTGAAAATTAAGGCTGAAACCTATAAAAATCATTTCACCTCTTCAGTCCTTATTTTCCTGGTCTCTAATATGAGAATAATGAAGAAGCTATTTTAGAGAGTTGTTTGGATGGTCTTTAACAGGATTTAAACAGATAATATGTGTTAGCTACTGAGTTTAGTTTGGGTATCTGAAGCGGAAATCAGATGGGATTGAACTTGCAAGGACTGAATTGGAGGAAATGCCTGCGTGAGAGATAAAGGGCCAAGACCTGGGAAAGTGGAGTCACTGAACCATCATGCAAGTCTGACTCTGGAAGCATGGCTGGGTGGAAATGCCCTTAACTGCCATATACTCTAAGAAGCCTCAGCAAGACCGAGGGGGTTTCCTGGAACCATACTCAGCCCTTATAGGAGTTCTGCCTGCCTTCAAATCCCTGCCATGCTCAGTCCTTCACTGAGAGTCACCCATTGTAGTAGTCGGTGCAACCACTACAATGGATATAAAAGCTCAGGAGCCAGGGTCCTTGGTAAGTTATGCTCCTTGTAACTGGAGGTCTGCCAGGATGCCATGTACTTTACACAATTTTTCAGCTAGATTAAGGCCTTATTACTATTATTTTTAATTATTATTACTATTTTCATTACAATTACTTGTCCTACTCATCTGCCAACGACACTATGCGGCAGCCCCAATGTCCCAGCCCTCTTCTGAAATTCCATAGCACGTATTGCTCGAGTCACCTTCTTGGCATTCATTAGACATCTCTATAAGGACATCTAGCAGGAATCTCCAAATTAACATATCCAAAACAGCACACTCCCAGTTCCCCCACCCTGGCCCAAACACTTCCTTCCCACTCATTACCAGTTCGGAAATGGGCCCCATCATCCAGCCAGTTGCTCAAGCCAAAGCTTAACTCACAGACTCATCTTTGGCTCCTCTCACAGGTCACACCCTATTCATAAGTGAATCTTATCGCTTGGCCTTTAAAATAGAGCCTAAATCCAACTACTTCTCTCTTCTCCATGTTCGGTCCCTCATTCCATCTGCCAATCATCATTTCTCTCCCTCTCCTTTCCAGAGTGAAAATTTGCATGGAGAAATAATAAATAACTAAACTGCTTGGGTCTAAGGCCTGATATTGTTGCCTAAGCCAGAAGCTGGCAAACTTTTTCTTAAAGGGCTAGATAGTAATAAATATTTTCAATTTTGCAGGTCAACAGGCAAAATCAAAGAAGCTACGTAGGTACCTATATAACCATTTAAAATGTAACCATTTAAAAATGTGAAAATCATTTTCAGCTCTCAGACTAAACAAGAAGAAGTCAGTGGGCTAGATCTGGTTGTGGGTCATCATTGGCCAACCACTGGCCTAAACCGTCATCTCTCAACAAACAGGTCATCTACCTTCCTCCTCAACCTCCAACACGATTCTCCAGGGAAGGGCCGGACGACTGTTTCACAACGTAAATAAAATTATTTCACCCTGTTTCCCTCAACTTTTCCATAGAACTATGAAATCCCTGCCTTGGCCTGCAGGGCTCTGTAGGTCTGTCTGCCCCCCTCACTCCGTCTGTCTGATTTCATTCCCCCTTCCACTGCCTCCTGATTTTCATCCAGCAGGTACACTGGGTCTTGGGGTTCCTCAATGCTGCTCACATGTTCTGCCTCAGGGCCTTTGCTCTGGTGCCTTCCTCTGCTCTTCTCTGATAGAGCCAGCTCACATTGTGTCTTCTAAAAGAGAAGCCTCTCCTTAAGGCGCTAGCCACAATGTCACTGTCCTGTCACCTTCTCCCCTCTTACTCTGCACTGTATTTCTTCATAACACTGATTATTGCCAGGCAGTATGTTCATTTCCTGGTACTCTGCCTCCTCCACTAGAATTGTAGCTGCAAAAAGACAAGGATTTGACAGTTCAGAGGACATCTCCATGCCAAGAAGAGTGCCTGGCACTGACTAGAAAGTGCTCCAATATTTTCTGAATAAACAAATAACTAGGGTTTTATGACTTTTTAACAATTCACTGCATTGTCTAGGTTAACGTCAAGCACCTTCAGGGTTAGAGTCCCATCTTCCATTTCTCTCAGAACTCTTCTGTCTTGTACGTAATTGTTACTAAATGTTTATCAACATTAAGCTCACAGAATATGCCTCACAGTTATTTTCTTTCTTTCAGTAAAATAGATATATTTCTTTTTTTTGTCAATAGAAAAACAAGTCTTTATTGTTTTCTTCTGATAATAATACTAGTACATACTGACAAAGAAAATGTATAAAAATTAAATACAGAAGAATTAAAAATGCCCTAAAATCCCATCCAAAGATATAATCAGTGAATTGGTTGATCTAGTCCTTTTGTGTTTTTCTATGCACAAATTATATCATTTTTATTTGAATAAGAATGGGATAATACTCTCCATAATGCCTTAATACTTTATGGACTTTCTTTTTAGTTAGTACTAGGTCTTTGATATTTTTCCATGCCAAGAACTTAGAACCTGAGATTTTGCCTTGAAAAATAAACAAGGAAATATAAAGGAGCCATTAATTAGGATACTTTTAGAGTAAATCAGTGCAGATTGACAAGTATGGAATTTTTAGTGAGCAAGAGCGGACGGCATTTGGGAGCCTGCATGGCTGAATGGTGAAGTCTAGGTGAAGCTGAGAGAAAAATGTCATCTGTAGGTTAACAGACCACGTAAAAGATGCAGATTTAACAGTCTGAATTCCACATGAGTAGAAATGAGATCAAGCAGTATAATAAAAGAAGTAGCAAAATTATAACAGAACAATCAAATGGGTATGCTTTTTGGCAATAATTGTGAAAGGTCTGGAAATGAGAAAGTGAGAAGAGCTAGTGGCTGCTATATAAAGAGAAAATAAACAAGATTAAACAGCTCAAGTTAGAGCATGATGACTTCTTTAACAATCTGGAAAGGGTTTTGAGGAACATTTAACCAAATACAGATACTTTATGTGCAAAATTAAGGTTAGAAAACGTGTTTTCTAGTTAACGTGAAGATACACATTTCAAATGCCATGTTATTTCATTGTATAACCTAAATTATTATTGTTATTATCATCTTTTCTAGTATCCTTAATTTAGTTAGAGATGTCAAACATTTTCACAAGACAGAAGTGGTGCACCAACAAAATAAAGTAATATAAAAAGATTTTCACTATTTTTTTAAATGGGGTTGTTCAAATGGAAACATTTCTTGCTTGTACGGGGTTATTAGGGTTTATACTGACCAATCTTCTTGCTGTGCATTTTTTTAAAAACTTCAGTTACTTTCTGCTCAGATGTTGAGTTTTTTGTTTTGTTTTGTTTTGTTTTTGCGGTACGCGGGCCTCTCACTGTTGTGGCCTCTCCCGTTGCAGAGCACAGGCTCCAGATGCGCAGGCCCAGCGGCCAGGGCCCACGGGCCCAGCTGCTCCGCGGCATGTGGGATCCTCCCAGACCGGGGCACGAACCCATGTCCCCTGCATCGGCAGGTGGACTCTCAACCACTGCGCCACCAGGGAAGCCCAAGATGTTGAGCTTTAAACTAGATTTCATCTCTGTTCAGTTGTGATTCTGAGTGATTCTAGTGTAATCCTTTGAGCCAAGAGCTACTGCTGCTAAGGCAATACTTATGATATACCCATAACCCCCATCTCAGATGCGGCTGCTTCTCTTTATTTATTCCTCCTTTGGCTGCTGGAGTTGTGCGGAAACATTCTGAGTCCCTTTAAATGAAGGCACGATTACCATGTGTGGAACCATACATCAAACTCTTCAGCACACACTTATCAAAGGTGGTTTTATGCTTTATTACATGACATCTTATAAAAGCTATTCATTTCCCTAAGTTCATTCTGGCTACCTTGAAATTGAAATGTCTTCTCCATGTACAATCCAAATGAGTTTGACAGTAAAGTAAAGGCAAAATATACTAGCTTAGCATTCATACATGTAAGACATTCTCACCCTGCATCCCTTATATTTCTCAGTGGCAATGACTGCTTTTTTGGATTATCCCCTGAATTTCAGTAACATGAGTTATACGGAATCCGATTTTGTGTGGAACTCTCACTTGTGGCTATATACAATAATTATTACTTACACTTATACCGTACTGAGTATACATGAGACACTACTTCAAGCACTTTACACATATTAATTTACTAAGTCCTTAGAACAAAAATAGATATTATTATCCCCATCTCAGATGAGGAAGCTGAGGTTTAGAGAAGTTAAGTAACTTGCTCAAAGCCATAAAGGCAGCAAACGGCAGAACCAAAAAATGAACAAGGCAATCTGGCTTCACTGTCTTTTTTCTTAATCATTATGTTCTATTGCTTCTTATTAAATTAACTGATCTTATTGGCTATCGGCATCTCTTAGCTGCTGCAAGATTATTAACCCAGGGCCAATAAAAGATTCATGTGTAGCAAGGGAAAATAGAAATTGGCCCTGCTTGTAAGATGATCTCAAGGCATCAAGGATTTGTTTCCTTGAGGCAACAACTGTGTTTAATATTATTGGTGCCTGGCCCATGGCAGAAACTCAGTTAAAGGAGAATGAATCCATTCAGTTAACAAACATGCAGTAAGTGCCTGTTATGTTTAAGCATTGTGCTAAGACATTGTCAAGATAAGCCAAAGGATGTCTCTACCCTTGAGGAGTTTATATTCCAGTCAAAGAAGACCAACAATAAATATAGAAAAAAACCTCACAAGCCAATATCAAATTGTGATTATCTCTATAAATGAAATATACAGGGTGACATATCTGAGAGGGTTGGGTGTATGGCTTCTTGGAAGAGATGACATTTGAGCAAAGAGCTGAATAGTAAAGTCTTATAGACTTATAGCAGTCTTATAGAAGGTAGGCAAGAGGATTCCAGGCTTTAAAGAGGGGCATTCCTGAGGAAAGGAAAGAAGGAAGCAATGATTTAATTGACAAATGAAGATGCAATCAATGTTCATGGTGTGGTCTTTCTAGAAGGACCCCTTTTTATTAATCAAGATACTTATTTTCTCACCTTACCCCTATTTCTAAATAGCTGTGCTTCATTTAAAAGTTTGCTTTTACCCTTAAAGAGTCCACATCTCAGGTTCTCTTTTTCACCTAAAAATCATAGTTTTTCTTACCTTGCAGGGGATATATGGGGATTGCAAAAATTATTAGGTATGAAGGTACTTAGAAAACATAAATGTGGCTATAGAGGGCATAGCAGTAAAACTATCATGAATAATAACTCTTCTCACTTTTTATACTCCCAAAATGATCTCTCACCACTTTTCTTCCCACTATCTGGGAAGATATGGTCTGGAAGAACAAGATCCTTTTGAGTTAATGCACCTCCTACAAAGCTTAGTAATCCTGATAATTGGCAATGATGAGAATAGATGCTTTCCCAAGGTCGTTCAAAAGAAGTCTCTTAGAGACCATTGATTTCATTTCATATTGTCACTTAGAGTCTCATTAGTATGTCCCTTTATCCATCAACTTCCTTGATATTCCATGACAACAGAATAATTTACAGCAACGCTTTGTCTGACTCACAATGAATTCAAATTCACTGGAGGCATTTCATTTAGTGCTCTTGTCAAAACACTTCTGGAAACAGAACTGTCTCCACCTGACCCCAAAATCTTTTATATGCCACTACTTTACAAATGACACTTTAATCCTCTTAACTTTTGCAAAGCATTTGCAGATTCTTCAATTTATTTGTTCAACTCCACGAAGGCTTACCATGTGCAGGGCACAGATCTGGAGGTGGGGGAAACAAGGAAGACAGTATGGTCCCACCTAACATGCATCTAACCAGAAAAGGCTGAGGCAGAGGTGCTGAGCAGGGATTGACAGTAATTCTCCAAGTGTGATCCCCACACTTTGTGGATCATAGGCAGCTTAAAATTATATCATTTAGTTCATTTAATTAAAGAATGGATGTTGGGCAATCAAGCTGGAAAGTAGACATCACTTTCTCTATGACAAAAAGATAGGCGGTGTCTTACATTGGGGAAAATTGTTTACACAAAGTCCTTTTACCAACACTACCTGAGCTTCACCTTGTATCAGGAGCTGTAGTGGATACTGCGGCATACTCAAAAAATTTATAGTCTAATTCAATGCAATACATCAGATTTAGACATAAAATGCTATGGGAGCCCAGGGAATGGTCATCTAAGCTGCCTGAAAATGTTAGGCTGGTCAGAAAAGTTGTCCCAAGGGAGTGAAAACTGAGCTTGGGAAAGAGGCAGCTATAGGAACAATGGTTTAATCTTATCCTCTATTTCAACTCTTCTAAAATTATTTTATCTTCATTCTGGGCTTATTTACGAGACTGAAGACCAAAGGAAAGAAGTCTTTGGAAGGGAGAGAGAACTAATTCCTGACTTCTAAATATTGAACACCGACACATTTTAAAACTATTTTCCACATCCTCTTACATTTTCACCTTTGTATCTTCTCCAAAATACTCTCTTTGAAGAGAATGACAGTCAGAAAAGGGATTAAATAGCACATTTTTTTCAGTCTACTGATACCCACGTCAGTAGAAGCCTACAGGGTGCAATATAAATCAGCTGTTGGTTTGAGTTATGGGAAGGAGTTGGTCCTGTTTATATATCTTAGATATCAATAAAACGGTCAAAAGGAGATGATCAAAGTAAATATTACAGTGATAATATATTTGCCAGAGTCTAGTCTCCAACCGGCATGCTATCTGCTTGCCTTTTCACACAAACAAATAGAGAAAATCACAAGCAAAGCCTCTGAAGCTACAAAGTTTCTTATGAGGCTTGGTTCCCCAGCCAGCAATCCTACTCCAGCTCTCACAAAAGCAGCCCTGGGAAGATGCCCAGGGTGTAACCAAGGGGAGCCAGGAGGAAAGGAGATATACGTTTAAGGTAGGCAACCACAGAACCCCTGCAAACACTGAGACAGAACCACCCAAGGGAGGGCAGTCTTGGCAAAAGAGAAACCCCCCCTTCAGGTGTCACAGAAACTTACATGGGGGCGTAAAGGAAAGACACAGAGAGACGGGAAACAAACACATTTCTTTGATATGCTGGCCTCACTCCTTCAGCAAGTTTAACAGGGTAAAATTGTGGCTGAGAACTAAGGCCCGTTGACTATACAGTGACAAATACTGGGAAACTGTACAGGGCAGGGTACTCATAAATTTTGATTGACCAGTAAGACTTTCCTGATTTTGGTCTATTTACATATCATCTTTATTACCAATTCTTTTTTAAACCAGGCTCATTCCTTATTGAATTGACTTAAATATTGATATATTTAAAGAAGAACACTTCATATTTTCATACACTTGATTTCTATAAAGGAAAACCTGTATCACCTGGCATAAATGAAAGACAATTCTAAAACTAAAGGCAATGAAAGGAAAATGGTGTTTGGAGTCTACCTGCCCACAGAAGGCTCAGGCCCTGGTCATTAAAGAGAGGTTCGCCCTCTATCCCCTTTCACCAGTGACCTGCTGGTCAATGCTGAGCAACTGCCTGAGAGAGGAGGGTGGTCACCATAGCATTTTATAATTTCTGTGGTGTAAATACTCCTACCATAGCCAATTTCAAGTTCCCAAGGTGGCGGACGTTACTGAACATAAATGGGAGGAGATGCAAGCAATCAGCTTTTCTGACGTCTACACGGCAGCTTCAACACACCAGGGCCTTGAAGTAATCAGAAGCGCCAAAAGAAAACTGAAACAGGAACATTTTCCTTATTAAATGTTTCCATGTAATTTAATTCCATTCTAGTATCATACCCCTAATCCTATTACTCTATCACCAATGGTATGTATGCCATTTTGGAAAATATAAGTCTTAGGTAACCTCCTTCTATTTCACGGCCTGATTTCTCAGGTACAGTTGTATATGACGCTTGGTCTACTTTCTCTGTTATATTAAATTTTATCTATCTGTAAACAGTACATAACAAATAAAGATAAAAATGTTGTAGGAATAAGCATCTATTTTAACTTTGTGAATACAACATAAACACAAGCTAAAAGGAAAAACTATGCTAATGTCTTTAATCTGAACTCTTCTTCTATGGAAAGGAAATGGGGCTTTGTTCCCTGAATTTATCAGAAATTTTCAAAATGTCGGCATGAGACAAAGTTGGGAGACAAAAAATATGTACATATTTTATTCTTGTTCAGTTTCCCCACTTATATTGTGCATCCTCTTTAGACTTCCTTGTACCCTTCCAGCTACTTTTCCTATTGTTTTTAGACAGAAAGTAAATTTTAAGAGAGCTTCATTTTGATGAATCCTGATGGCATTTTCAGGCAGCAGAGATACAGGCACCAAACGACACAGCTGAGAATAATGAAGCTCTTACATTAAATCAAAAGGCTTGTGATTTCATCTCAACAATGCAGATTCAGCAACTAAGACCCCGAAAGCATCTATATAGAATTCAAATGAGTAAAAGCAGAGATGGAAAACGTCCTGAATTTCTTCAGAATGCCACATCAAATCAAATAAGATGAAAATTACCAAATTTAAAAGAATGTGATGTTCTTTTAAAGGATAAAGATTCAGTGCTATCCAGAGATGAGATGTGAACGTTCAGAACACAGGAGGGTATAACTTTGTCCTGTCACTTCCATTTTATGAATTTATGTAGAGATTAAATTATTATAGCCTGCTTCAGCTCCCAACCAGTTCCTCAGAAATAGAGGAGGAATTTAAGGGTTATTTAAGGGAGCATTTACGTCGACAGAGAGAAGGCATAATTTGTCAGGGGAGACTCTTATACTTTCTTATTCTACATAACGCTCAACTGAGCTGACATTTTAGCAAGTTCAAAGGCTTAGCTGTTTAAAGAAAGGTTCTGCATTTCAAAAAAATGAGGAAGGAGGTTGTGAATAATGCCATTTAGGTCTTCTCTCTCATCCTCATCTTCCCTGACCGCAGATGTTGTCTGCTGCTGATAACCATAAAAAACCTCCTCTCAGGCTGAAATCCATGGGGCCCATGCTTCCCCCATCTCTCCACAATAGATAATAAGCTATCTGCTGAGACTTGATAATATTACCCATTAAATATGTCTTCCATTTCTTGTATCCTCTCTATTTTCTAGTATCATTCCTTTAGTCAGACCTTCATCATTTCTTGCCTAAACTACTTCACTCCAGTTTTAGCCACTACAAACTCCCACAGTGATAGCTCTGAATGCCAAGTCTGACTGTGTTATTCTCCTGCAGAGAGGACCTCCACATCAGCATGATTTCCAACTGCCTAAAGATGACATTCAAGGCCACGGTGAACTGGTCCCTGCCTACCTCTCCAGCATCATCTCTTGCCATTCCTCCCTTGAACTTTATCCTGCAACAGGGCTGGTTTCCCTGCCTCTGTGTCCTTGTTCATATTACTCCCTTGTCTGTGAGGCTCTTTCCCTCCCCTTCAACACCCATTAGTAATAAAAATAAGAACAGTTTATATCGATAAACAGGTACTGTTCTAAACATTTCATTTAATACTCAGTCAACACTGATAGGCATGAACTATTTTAAACACACCATTAAAATCACACATTTATGTATACGTATAGCTGATTCACTTTGCTGTACAGTAGAAACTAACACAATATTGTAAAGCAACTATACTTCAGTAAAACTTAAAAAAAAAAAAAAGAAGTCTGTCCAAACTGAAAAAAAAAATCACTATTTTAAACACTGAGGTTAAGTAACTTGCCTGTGGTCATGCAGCTAGTAAGTTTTAGATTCTGGGCTTCAATACTAGTGCTCCACCACTCTGCAATATTCTGTCTTTACCCTAGTTAAGTCCAATCCAGCTCTTCAGACTCAGTCACCATCTCCAGCAAGGTTCCCCCTTTTCTACTCTCCAGATGGGAGTGTATGTTCTCCCTCTTTGCTCATGTTAAGCCTTTCTATAAATTCATTTGCCACATTGTATTATCATTAATCATTCATGTGTCTCTCTACCCTCTGAGATTATCACTGACCATGGCTGATTTATTTTTATATCCCAATGTCTGTCCCTCAATAAATGTAAGTTGAACATAAATGTAAATAAATATTTTACATTACAGAGAAATATCAGAGGATTATAAGGCGCTTCAGAACATGACATTTACATGTAGTTCTCTCTTCCACTATTTTCTATACAAATATGCCCCGTATTGCATACATCCAGAGCTTAAGCAAATATCTACTGAGGGAATAACAAGGTCCATGATGGGATTTGAATGAAAACTAGTCTTTGCAGTAAACAGTGAGGCTATTCTAAAATAAAGAAATACAGTAACAAATTAAATCAAGATAGATAGGAGCCTCTGGGTTAGATATATCTGGTGTACAAATTAAATATTTGGAGGATTTATTAGCTGACCTATGTAAATGGGCAAATTCAAAAGTTCTGTTTCAAATATAAAGAAGTAAGCCTGCAGGAAACTGTGATTTAATAACTGCAGTTTAGAAAAAAATTCTATTATAAATGAAGTATTTTCTGCCACTTTAAAATATAGTTGTTTGTATATAACAAGGCTATTGATTTTTGTACATTAATTTTGCTCCCAGGCATCATTCTGAGTCCCAGCTGATTTTCTTGCACTGTTCCATTATGTCAGATCTTTTGCAAATAATGATAACATTATCTGGTTCTTCCCGATTTTTAATGCCACATTTATATTTTTGACAGAGGACATTCTTGTCTTCTTCCTAGCTTCAGTGCAGAGTTATAATATTTTTCCATTAGGCCAAATATAGGTGTTGGGGGAATACATACTTGGATAGGCATATATTAAATTTCTATTTTTTTATTTAAGTGTCCAAAGCATTGACTTTCATTCCTCCTGTTTACAATATAAACATTTGAGGTTACAGATATTTTTTCTGAGCACTCTTTTAGTTGTATCTCATACGTTCCCTTATATAGTGTTTCCTTTGTCATTATTTTTTATATATCATGACTTTTTGCTGGGGGAAGATGGCGGAAGACACGGAGATCACCTTCCTCCCCACAGATACACCAGAAATTCATCTACACCTGGAACAACTCCTACAGAACACCTACTGAACACTGGCAGAAGACCACAGACCCCCCAAAAGGCAAGAAACTCCCCATGTACCTGGCCAGGTGGATGAAAGGCTCTTGGTGCTGCAGCCAGGAGTCAGTGCTGTGCCTCTGAGGTGGGAGAGCCAACTTCAGGACACTGATCCACAAGAGACCTCCCAGCTCCACATAATATCAAACACCGAAAATCTCCCAGAGATCTCCATCTCAACACCAGCACCCAGCTTCACTCAACGACCAGCAAGCTACAGTGCTGGACAACCTATGCCAAGCAACTAGCAAGACACAACCCCACCCATTAGCAGAGAGGCTGCCTAAAAACATAATAAGGCCACAGACACCCCAAAACACAACCCCAGACGTGGACCTGTCCACCAGAAAGACAAGATCAAGCCTCATCCATCAGAACACAGGCACCAATCCCCTCCAACAGGAAGCCTACACAACTCACTGAAACAACCGTAGCCACTGGGGACAGACACCAAAAACAACGGGAACTACAAACCTGCAGCCTGCAAAATGGAGACCCCAGACACAGTAAGATAAGCAAAATGAGAAGACAGAAAAACACACAGCAGGTGAAGGAGCAAGATAAAAGCCCACCAGACCTAACAAATGAAGAGGAAATAGGCAGTCTACATGAAAAAGAATTCAGAATAATGATAGTAAAGATGATCCAAAATCTTGGAAATAGATAAATGCAAGAAACAGTTAACAAGGACCTAGAAGAACTAAAGATGAATCAAGCAACGATTAGAAACACAATAAATGAAATTAAAAATACTCTAGATGGGATCAATAGCAGAATAACTGAGGCAGAAGAACGGATAAGTGACCTGGAAGATAAAATAGTGGAAATAACTGCTGCAGAGCAGAATAAAGAAAAAAGAATGAAAAGAACAGAGGACAGTCTCAGAGACCTCTGGGACAACATTAAACGCACCAACATTCGAATTATAGGGGTTCCAGAAGAAGAAGAGAAAAAGAAAGGGACTGAGAAAATGTTTGAAGAGATTATTGTTGAAAACTTCCCTAATATGGGAAAGGAAATAGTTAATCAAGTCCAGGACGCACAGAGAGTCCCATACGAATAAATCCAAGGAGAAATACACCAAGACACATATTAATCAAACTGTCAAAAATTAAACACAAAGAAATCATATTAAAAGCAGCAAGGGAAAAACAACAAATAAAACACAAGGGAATCCCCATCAGGTTAACAGCTGATCTTTCAGCAGAAACTCTACAAGCCAGAAGGGAGTGGCAGGACATATTTTAAGTGATGAAGGAGAAAAACCTGCAACCAAGATTACTCTACCCAGCAAGGATCTCATTCAGATTTGATGGAGAAATTAAAACGTTTACAGACAAGCAAAAGCTGAGAGAGTTCAGCACCACCAAACCAGCTTTACAACAAATACTAAAGGAACTTCTCTAGGCAAGAAACACAACAGAAGGAAAATACCTACAATAACGAACCCAAAACAATTAAGAAAATGGGAATAGGAACATACATATCGATAATTACCTTAAATGTAAATGGACTAAATGCTCCCACCAAAAGACACAGATTGGCTGAATGGATACAAAAACAAGACCCATATATATGCTGTCTACAAGAGACCCACTTCAGACCTAGAGACACATACAGATTGAAAGTAAGGGGATGGAAAAAGATATTCCATGCAAATGGAAATGAAAAGAAAGCTGGAGTAGCAATTCTCATATCAGACAAAATACACTTTAAAATAAAGACTATTGGAAGAGACAAAGAAGGATACTACATAATGATCAAGGGATCGATCCAAGAAGAAGATATAACAACTGTAAATATTTATGCACCCAACATAGGAGCACCTCAATACATAAGGCAAATACTAACAGCCATAAAAGGAGAAATCGACAGTAACACAATCATAGTAGGGGACTTTAACACCCCACTTTCACCAATGGACAGATCATCCAAAATGAAAATAAACAAGGAAACACAAGCTTTAAATGATACATTAAACAAGATGGACTTAGTTGATATTTATAGGACATTCCAACCAAAAACAACAGAATATACATTTTTCTCAAGTGTTCATGGAACATTCTCCAGGATACATCATATCTTGGGTCAGAAATCAAGCCTTGGTAAATTTAAGAAAATTGAAATTCTATCAAGTATCTTTTCTCACCACAATGCTATGAGACTAGATATTAATTACAGGAAAAGATCTGTAAAAAATACAAACACATGGAGGCTAAACAATACACTACTTAATAACGAAGTGATCACTGAAGAAATCAAAGAGGAAATCAAAAAATACCTAGAAACAAATGACAATGGAGACATGACGACCCAAAACCTATGGGACGCAGCAAAAGCAGTTCTAAGGGGGAAGTTTATAGCAATACAATCCCACCTTAATAAACAGGAAACATCTCGAGTAAACAACCTGACCCTGCACCTAAAGCAAGTAGAGAAAGAAGAACAAAATCCCCCAAAGTTAGCAGAAGGAAAGAAATCATAAAAATCAGATCAGAAATAAATGAAAAAGAAATGAAGGAAACGATAGCAAAGATCAACCAAACTAAAAGCTGGTTCTTTGAGAAGATAAACAAAATTGATAAACCATTAGCCAGACTTATCAAGAACAAAAGGGAGAAGACGCAAATCAATAGAATTAGAAATGAAAAAGGGGAAGTAACAACTGACACTGCAGAAATACAAAAGATCATGAGAGATTACTACAAGCAACTCTATGCCAATAAAATGGACAACCTGGAAGAAATGGACAAATTCTTAGAAATGCACAACCTGCCAAGACTGAATCAGGAAGAAATAGAAAATGTGAATAGACCAATCACAAGCACAGAAATTGAAACTGTGATTAAAAATCTTCCAACAAACAAAAGCCCAGGACCAGATGGCTTCACAGGCGAATTCTCTCAAACATTTAGAGAAGAGCTAACACCTATCCTTCTCAAACTCTTCCAAAATATAGCAGAGGGAGGAACACTTCCAAATTCATTCTACGAGGCCACCATCACCTTGATACCAAAACCAGACAAGGATGCCACAAAGAAAGAAAACTACAGGCCAATATCACTGATGAACATAGATGCAAAAATCCTCAACAAAATACTAGCAAACAGATTCCAACAGCACATTAAAAGGGTCATACACCATGATCAAGTGGGGTTTATTCCAGGAATTCAAGGATTCTTCAATATACGCAAATCAATCAACGTGATACACCATATTAACAAATTGAAGGAGAAAAAAAATACGATCATCTCAATAGATGCAGAGAAAGCTTTTGACAAAATTCAACACCCATTTATGATAAAAACCCTGCAGAAAGTAGGCATAGTGGGAACTTTCCTCAACATAATAAAGGCCATATATGACAAACCCACAGCCAACATCATCCTCAATGGTGAAAAACTGAAATGATTTCCACTAAGATCAGGAACAAGACAAAGCTGCCCACTCTCACCACTCTTATTCAACATAGTTTTGGAAGTTTTAGCCACAGCCATCAGAGAATAAAAGGAATCCAAATTGGAAAAGAAGAAGTAAAGCTGTCACTGTTTGCAAATGACATGATACTATATATAGAGAATCCTAAAGATGCTACCAGAAAACTACTAGAGCTAATCAATGAATTTGGTCAAGTAGCAAGATACAAAATTAATGCACAGATATCTCTGGCATTCCTGTACACTGATGATGAAAAATCTGAAAATGAAATCAAGAAAACACTCCCATTTACCACTGCAACAAAAAGAATAAAATATCTAGGAATAAACCTACCTAAGGAGACAAAAAGACCTGTATGTAGAAAATTATAAGACACTGATGAAAGAAATTAAAGATGATACAAATAGATGGAAAGACATACCATGTTCCTGGATTGGAAGAATCAATATTGTGAAAATGACTCTACTACCCAAAGCAATCTACAGGTTCAATGCAATCCCTATCAAACTACCACTGGCATTTTTCACAGAACTAGAACAAAAAATTTCAAAATTTGTGTGGAAAAACAAAAGACCCCGAATAGCCAAAGCAATCTTGTGAAGGAAAAACAGTGCTGGAGGAATCAGGCTCCCTGACTTCAGACTATACTACAAAGCTACAGTAATCAAGACAGTATGGTACTGGCACAAAAACAGAAAGATAGATCAATGGAACAGGATAGAAAGCCCAGAGTTAAACCCACGGACATATGGTCACCTTATCTTTGATAAAGGAGGCAGGAATGTACAGTGGAGAAAGGACAGTCTCTTCAATAAGTGGTGCTGGGAAAACTGGATAGGGACATGTAAAAGTATGAGATTAGATCACTCCCTAACACCATACACAAAAATAAGCTCAAAATGGATTAAAGACCTAAATGTAAGGCCAGACACTATCAAACTCTTAGAGGAAAACATAGGCAGAACACTCTATGACATAAATCACAGCAAGATCCTTTTTGACCCACCTCCTAGAGAAATGGAAATAAAGACAAAAATAAACACATGGGACCTAATGAAACTTAAAAGCTTTTGCACAGCAAAGGAAACCATAAACAAGACCAAAAGACAACCCTCAGAATGGGAGAAAATATTTGCAAATGAAGCAACTGACAAAGGATTAATCTCCAAAATTTATAAGCAGCTCATGCAACTCAATAACAAAAAAGCAAACAACCCAATCCAAAAATGGGCAGAAGACCTAAATAGACATTTCTCCACAGAAGATATACAGACTGCCAACAAACACATGAAAGGATGCTCAACATCTTTACTCATTAGAGAAATGCAAATCAAAACTACAATGAGATATCATCTCACACCAGTCAGAATGGCCATCATCAAAAAATCTAGAAACAATAAATGCTGGAGAGGGTGTGGAAAAAAGGGAACACTCTTGCACTGCTGGTGGGAATGTGAATTGGTACAGCCACTATGGAGAACGGTATGGAGGTTCCTTAAAAATCTACAAATAGAACTACCATATGACCCAGCAATCCCACTACTGGGCATATACCCTGAGAAAACCATAATTCAAAAAGAGACATGTACCAAAATGTTCATAGCAGCCCTATTTACAATAGCCCGGAGATGGAAACAACCTAAGTGTCCATCATCGGATGAATGGATAAAGAAGATGTGGCACATATATACAATGGAATATTACTCAGCCATAAAAAGAAATGAAATTGAGCTATTTGTAATGAGGTGGATAGACCTAGAGTCTGTCATACAGAGTGAAGTAAGTCAGAAAGAGAAAGACAAATACTGTATGCTAACACATATATATGGAATTTAAGAAAAAAAAAATGTCATGAAGAACATAGGGGTAAGACAGGAATAAAGACACAGACCTACTAGAGAATGGACTTGAGGATATGGGGAGGGGGAAGGGTAAGCTGTGACAAAGTGAAAGAGCGGCATGGACATATATACACTACCAAACGTAAGGTAGATAGCTAGTGGGAAGCAGCCGCATAGCACAGGGAGATCAGCTCGGTGCTTTGTGACCGCCTGGAGGGGTGGGATAGGGAGGGTGGGAGGGAGACGCAAAAGGGAGGGGATATGGAAACATATGTATATGTATAACTGATTAAATTTGTTATAAGGCAAAAAAGTAAAAAAAAAAAAAAGTAAAAAAAAAAAAATTTGAGAACCCTTGGGTACAGTAAATCTTAGTTATAAGAGAAAATGAAACATCCTATGATAAGATCAGGTCTGATAAGATATAATAAAAACATGAAGCATGATACATAATGTCAGAAGGATCAATGTAAATGTGAAATGAATGCACAAATTGCATAGTCCTAGTCACCCAAAGTGTTTGGAAGTGACAGAGGAATTAAATTGCAAGTAAAGCTAAATATTAAGAGGTTGAATGAGTTCCTAAATCTACCTAGGTATTCCTAAAATGTGTGTCACTTTTTCCCTGGAAATAACTAAGATCTAAGCCAAGGTTAAATAAAAAATAAAGTGTGAACATGGTCATCATGCCATTTAAACACTGGTATTGTGTATATGTGAGGGGAAGGAGACGAGAAAATATGGTGTCTGGTAGCCATAAACCACAGTTAAGAGAACCACAGATATTTATTCTTGTAAAACACAGTCTGACTTACTGACTTACTCTTAATACCTAACCGTGAAATTATTATGGCAAAACCTGCAGGAACTGGAATTGCCAAAAACCTACTAACATTGAACCACAGAGCAGCGTGACATTCATCCCACACATACCTCTTACTTACGTTATTCTTTAACGAGTAAGAAGGTACATTTAAAAAATTTTTGAAACACATTCTCTTTGTAGTACAAAGTGACTTGGAAAGAGGAACAGCCTCAAAGCTTGTCATGGCTGGAATTCAACTCTATCTTTGCTGCTTGGTCGCTTATAAGCTGAAACAATTCCCAGACTCCCGTGAGCCTCAGTTTCCACATCTGTCAAATGGAGATGAGTCTTATGAATGTTAACTAAGTGAAAACATGGAATGTTGTAAGCACAATATCCGTTACTGGGTCATTTTCAAAACTTGTTCATTTCTTTTTTTCCTGCTACTCTTTAACTTCTAGTGGCTGCAGAAATATGAATTGATCTTAATTGAACTGTTCCTGCCTCTAATGTGTGGTTAAAATCAGTCTCTGAGATGAAATACAAAAGGGAGAAGGAGATGGTTAGAGATATGATTAATGGTACAGGCTTTTAAATGTTGCTTTTCAGGCTCCTTTTGAAATCCAACAAAGAGGTACAAGAGGTAATATTATACCCTCTTCTATAACAAAACCTGAGGCTCTGGGTGACAACGACTTTGAGATCAGTGTTCTCCTTCTCATGCTAATACTGCATCTTACATGTTCTATATGAATAATGAGAGTGATGTTTAAAAATTCTTTAATTTTTCCTACACTTTTTTTAGCACCTGGCTTTCACCTTATTTCCAGTTTTTTCAAGGTATTTGTCTGCCTGATAGAATTTACTATAGAAGAAATGCCAAAAGGAGATACTCTGACCTTCACAATTCAGTAGGACAATGCCTTGAAAACCAGGCTATTGTCCTCATGAAAGATTTGCTAAATTACTTTTTCTTTTTCAGTCACTTCCTGTGACTGACCTAGTTGGACTCATTGCAAGAATCCCCCATTGTGTAGAGATGAAGCCTCCAAGTTGTACAATTCCAAGAGGGACCATCCTCATATCATTCAATGTTTTTTTTCTGGAGGATGCCATTACATGAAATACAATCTGAATAATGTGCAAGGACGTATTTCTGTCCCCCATTAAAGTCAGTTGGAATCAAGAAGATGAAAAGGAAGTAAAAGGAAAACAAATTTCGCTGCCCACTGAGGTAGTGCAATGGAGAGGTCAGGGGAGAGGAAGGTGTGAAGGGAACAGATGCTGTGGATGTCCCAGCTGGGGAAGTGCATTCCGTTGTTCAGGAAACCATGGAGGCCAGGGATTCTTGCCTTCACCTACTTATTAAATCGGGAGGATTAATAGGCTGCTCCCACATCCATGTGGAAATCAGGCATGTGAAAGCTGAGGGCTGCAGATGGTTAGTTTCCTGGGTTCCCTGCCCTTGGGTCTACTGTGGAGAAGGCATAGCCAAAGCAGCTGAACATTTGGCTGGGACACTGGACAAAGGAGATCAACTCAGGGGCCCTGCTCCTAGAGCTACAGGCTAAGTGGGATTCAAAGTCAGACAATCAGAGGGTGGACAGCACCAGCAAGAGCTCAAGTGATGCTGAGGTAGCAAGAAAGCATCACATGGCCCTTTCTGCACCCAGAGAAAAGATGCTGACTATAGCCCTGAATGCCAGTAGGGCTGACAGCTCCACGAGGACAAGGGGCACTGCTCTGCAGGCCAGAGTAAGGGAAGAATGGCAAGAGGAAGCAGAAGCATGCCTTCCCCTCATATCCAAACACCATCTTTAAGAAAGAATCAGGGATGTTTCGGGTAGAGCAGTCTTTGAGGGAGAGTAGGGAATTATATTCAAATACTCTAAGCAATTTGAAAATGTCTTACATTATATATTGGATATACTTTTATTAATAATCTGAAGATCAAGTTGTAGGAGGCAAATACAAATAGTTACAGACAATATAGGAATGCTGCAGTTTTCCTTCCTATACCTAAGTTGAGTAAGAATTATATGAGAAATGCTACTACCTATAAGGTGTGCACAGTTTACATTTTCACATCTCCTAGAGCTTACAAAACATCTCCAAATAAGTTTTGATTTTAGAATCAGATTATAAAGATAGAAAACATGTGGATTTTGCCAAGAGGTCTGGGACTTCGGAAGGCAAGAGAAGCAGGAAGGAAAGGTAAAGGTTCGAGGTTAGTTATAATCTTGAAATGGCAGCATAATGGCGGAGATCTTGCCTTCCTACGTATGGAAGCACATCAGGAAGCTGAGGCAATTACATCAGTATAGCACCGAAGTGGGAATGCATCATCAGGGAACCAGAGTAGGACCCTGGAATAATACAGACACATATAGACATATATATATATATATACACACACACACGTCTATACATATATATATATATATGTATATATACACACACACACATACACATACATACATACATATATATGTACATATATAACTACAATTATATATACAATTTTCCACAGATATATATATATATATATATACTTGAGTAGAAAATATATAATTCAAAATCAAAAGGGAGAGGATGGACCTATTCAGTAGAATGAATATCTACAACAGTTAACCATTTGGTGTGGAAAAAACATTAGATGCCTACCTTGCATGCCCCTTCCCCACATGCATACATTACAAATGAAATTCAGGATAAGAAAGTAGAAAATAAAACATAAAATGCTAGAAGAAAAAAATATATATATAAAATTTGAATGAAGAAAGTGTACTTATTCAAGAATGAAACAGGGCTTCCCTGGTGGCGCAGTGGTTGAGAGTCCGCCTGCTGATGCAGGGGACATGGGTTCGTGCCCCGGTCCGGGAAGATACCGCATGCCGCGGAGCGGCTGGGCCCATGAGCCATGACCACTGAGCCTGTGCGTCCAGAGCCTGTGCTCCGGCAACAGGAGAGGCCACAACAGTGAGAGGCCCGCGTACCGCAAAAAAAAAAAAAAAAGAAACAAAACCCAGAAGTGATAAATAAAATTAAATAATATTAACATTTAATTTAATTAAAAACTAGAATTTTAAAGTAAAAAAAAACACTATATGGCAAATAACACCATAAATGACTTTAAAATAAAATATAGATTGGCAAATTGTTTACAAATATTAAAAACTGATGTAGGGCCTCCCTGGTGGCGCAGTGGTTGAGAGTCCGCCTGCCGATGCAGGGGATACGGGTTCGTGCCCCGGTCTGGGAGGATCCCATATGCCGCGGAGTGGCTGGGCCCGTGAGCCATGGCCGCTGGGCCTGCGCATCCGGAGCCTGTGCTCCGCAACGGGGGAGGCCACAGCAGTGAGAGGCCCGCATACCGCAAAAAGAAAAAAAAAAAAAAAAAAAACTGATGTACTCAGTGATAGAAACTATTAGTTGGAATATATATTAGTGCAACCTGTTGCAGGGCAATTTGCTGATAACAGTCAACATCTTAATTGTTGATACATAAGTTTCCCCCATCCACTTACACCAAGACAATATTTTGAGAAAGAAGCAGGGGTTTTAGTGAGGGAGGTATTTGTGAGAAACTAGGGCTCTGCATTTCAAGAGATGCCAATTTTTTCTAAATGCACTGGATTACATACTCATTTAAATATTTCTTACTAATAAGTAAGTTCATTATTAGCTTTTTATCATCTGGACAAAACATTCCTACATACGCATATAGAGATGCACAAGGACAAGAAGTGAAGGACTGTTTAATAGGAAAAATAGCTTTCACCTATTATTGACAAAAACTGAGGTAGATCTCCATCCTCAAATGTTGACAGAGTTCAGTAACATGTTCCTGTATCAAAGGAAGCAAGTTGTAGAATTGTATATGTGGTATAAACAAGTTTCATAAAAAGAATACAAAAACCCATTATATACACATACCTATATACACACACATGTGTGTGTGTTGTATATGGACGTAAAATTTGGAATAATCTTCACCTTTTAACAGGGAAGTAAAAATAGAAGTAAAATAGAAGTAAAAATAGAAAGGAGAAATTTCCGTTTTAATCCTGACTTTCCTTTCATTGTTTTCTTTCATCTTTCTTTTTTTTCGTCCTTCCTTCCTCCCTCCCTTCCTTTATTTCATTTTTTCTTTTTGAAATTTAAAACATGAAAGGGGTTGCTATTTATTTTAAAATATATTAAATAACTAAACCATCTTTGTACAACAAAGCAGGGTATAATTCTGTATGTTAATTAGAATCAAAATTTAATGTAAGAAAAATTAGTAAACACACTCAAAGATTTATTCTCAGTTGGAGGTGGAAATGGGGGAAAATTTGTCAAGATATGAATAGCAGCTAAAATGAAATATTCACTTCATTTTATTTGTAACTCAACAATTATTGTGACTATTTTAATATCCAAAATAGATTTATTAAAATTTAAAAATGTATTAAAATTTATTAAAAGTCATCTACCTATTTTTAAATATCTCTCTTTTTACCTATTACTTCGGCAATTCTGAGTTGATAACCAAGACTATGTTTCAGCAAGCAGAAAAGAAGATATCTGTCTTAGGTTGGGTTCCCTATAAGCAGACTCTGAGGTTGGGATTTGATTTGGGTGAACGTGATTTATTTATTAGAGAAGTGATCCCAAGGGAGATTAGTAAGGGACTGCAGAGCAGGAAAGAGAGGGAAGGATGGAATTTTAGGTGATGTCTCGCTCCCATGTCTATTCTTGCAGGGGTCGCAGGAATTAAACTCAGTTATCCAACTCCAGGCAAAGTGCTTGGGCTTTTAGTTATTCATGGACTAAGGGCCACTCCTGGAGAAAGGGCTGGAAAGGTGGGAAGTTAGCTCCCAGGAACTCTGCAGCATGTGCGTAAAGGCATTTCAGGCACCTGAGGGCAGCCGTCCTAAGAGAAGTGCAGGTACAACCTACAAGCAAAGCAAACCCAAGTCAGGAGAGGAATGCAGCCAAAGAGAAACAGGGATCCAAGGAGATCTGGACAGAGCGTCCATAGTACTCATTCCAAAAGGGATTTTATTTTATTTACAAACACTGATTCATTCAAAATATTGAGTTGAACAAAGGTCTTTTCCTGTTCTCACGGTATAGGGGGAAAGAAATCAAAAATTTCAATTGAACAAAGTTGCAGAAGCAGCAATTCTAGTTCAGAGAGGTTTCTAAGAATTCCAATGTAACAGCTCTAATTCAGTCAGACCAAAGCTTAAAGTTCTTAATATTTTATGGACCCAGACCTTCCAGTTCTAAGATCAAAACAGCAATTCAGCTCCTGTTTCTACTTTTCTTCAGGATCTATTTCTTTTTTCTTTTTTTCCCCCAAATTTCAGCATTCTTTTCTACACTCTGGGAAATTTAGCAGAGAAAGAGTATACTTTTGTTTTAGAAAACTCTGAATATTTCACAGAGATAATCCCAGTTATTTATTCTTTACTTATTCTACTGCATCCCTGGACACTAGGGAAAATGAGTCCTTTCCCGTTGATCTTATACAAAATATAAGCTGTAAGGCAAAGGAAACAACACAAAACAAGATACACCCAAAGATGGAGATTAAGTACTCAAAGCCCCTGTGAATTAGTTGTGGTGTCACATAAACATGGCTTCTCTTTCCCCTTAGAATCCTGGTATTCTTACACATTTCTCCTTTGGAGCCTTGGGCAAGTCTCTTAAGCTCTCTTAACTTCAGTTCCCCTACTGGTTTCCTGGTAGGGCACTAGCACACAGTAGGCATTCAGGAAATACATGTTTCATATATGAGTAGAAGGAGAATATGTCAACCTTATTTTGACCTCTGTACCTTGGTTCAGGTGGCTCTATATATCTAAAATATATTCATCTATTTTTCCTATCCACCTGTATTAGTTTTCTATTCCTACCTAACATTTTCACAAATGTAGTGGCTTAAAGCAACACACATATATTATTTCACAGTTTCCACGGGTCAGAGGTCTAGGCAAGGTTTAGCTAAATCCTCTGCTCAGGATCTCACAAGGCTACAGTCAAGGTCCCAGCTGGGCTGCACTCCTCTCTGGTGCCCAGGCTCCTTTTCCAAGTTCACATGTTTGTTGGCAGAATTCAGTTCCAGCCAACAGTGGCACTGAGGTCTCTGTTTGCTTGCTGTCTGTTGCCTGGATGCTGCTCTCAGCTCCTAGAGGCCACTCACAGTCCCCTGCCATGTGGCCCCCTTACAGGTCCTCTCTCAACATGGCAGCTCACTTCTTCAGAGCCAGCAAGACACGGCACTCATCCCACAATCTCATATCTCACTCCAGTCTGCTCTGCTCAAAACTGTGTGTGTGTGTGTGTATAATATGCATATATATAACCATAGAACCAGAGATCTGTGGCATATATGTATATGTCATATATTATACATATATGACATACACATATATATGTATATATGATTGGAAAGACATCCTATTGCTTTTCCTATATTCGATGGATTAGAAGGAAGTAAGCCACAGGTTCTGTCCACACTCAAGGGAAAAGATCACACAAGAGGAGGTCACCTTCATTCATTGGGGGTCACTTTATGGAGCATTTGACAAACTATATTCATCCCATTGACTTCAAAGTCAAACTCAAGTCACAGGCTTCTCCTTTGATCCCCAAGCACCCAGAGGCTAAATAAGACAGAACTAAGTGTTTATTTATGGTGATATTTTTCATTTCTCATGTCCTATCTCTCTCTCTTTCACACACACACACACACACACACACACACACACACACACACACACACAGGCACCATATCACATCACATGTTTAGGGCTAAATGCTTAATGGGTATTGCTTGAGATTCCCCTAACCTGGAATCTTGGAGATATCTGCAATCTTTATATGTCCTTTGGTCATACTATCCAAACATCAGCAAATGATGCTAAATTTGTTGCACACTTACAATCCTCACTTCTTCCCCATTCATGAGTCTTCACTCTATTTCAAACCTCAAACACATCATGTCTGAGAAAAGCTTCTTGGTTGTGCTTCACGCTTTCAGTCTCTGCTAAGTATGTGAAACCCTACCCACGTTACTCCCTGGCAGTATTACCATACAGTGATCTCACGTGATCCTCATGGCACAGGCCAGGTTTTTCCTTTACATAAAACATGTGAAAGCACTTAAACATGTCATATTTTGACCAGCAGATGTATAAAGACCAAAAATAACTTATATGTTTTGTTTAGGTAACAAATAAATTAAAATAACATTGGCAAAATGTCAAACAAAACAGACAAAATGCCACGTTTGTATTAAAGAAGACAAGTTTTATGATAAAATAAGTACCTAAAACTTTGTTTTTAGGACATAAATACAAGATTAGTTTGAAGTTGCTTTGTTTTTAATTTTTCTCAAAATTAATATGCGTAAGAACACCCCTATTTTTGTAGATCAGTGTGTGGAGCAGGAAAACTGCTAAACAGCTGGGTGTTATAATCAGCTGTGATCTAAATGGATAAATGGTTCTACTCAGTGTGCTGGCTTCCAAGGCTGTCTCTTGAGTGTGACACAACTCAAGTCAGTCCTTGATGTTAAGGAAGCTCACCCTAAATACTGATGTTACAAAGTACTGTGCTTAGAATGACTGAAAATTAAATTCAAAAAGGGAAAAAAAATCACAACAGAACCAGTGATGGCCAAGACCTATACAACTGGACACAGTGAACAGAGCCTGCTGTTTTCTTCCGTCTGTGTAACGGGCATGAGGCTTAAGCTGTAGTTTTTAAACATGCAAGAAATCTACATGTTGCTAACTTCACAGATTTGAAAAACATGGAGCTATTTATTCCTCTATTTACTTAACAACATTGGGCTATCTTGGTGCCTTGCTGAATTTTGGGAAGTCAAGCAGGGAAATTTAATATTCTGATGATCCCCAAACATCCACTTTGGTGACTAAATTTTATTTAAAGCTAAAAAAGATAAAGAGGTAAATTTGTTAACAAATTAGTATGCCTTACCCAAAGAGCAACACAGGAATAGAATAATTGATTCTCACTCTTCCATGGTTTAAACAATATTTCCTTTATAAGCATTCATTATTGAGTACTTCCAACTACTGATGATTGCAGGGTGTTTTAGCATATGACTGTAGCAGCATTTCTTTCTCATGGTTAACAAAAAATCATCTTCCAGACATGCTACAAAACAGCAGCTAAAGCATTCTGGACAGTTGAAAATGTTCCTTAATAATCAGGAAATATCTATGTGCAGGTCAAAACTGTGTTATCTAATGATATATCCTAATACCTCTTTATGTGTTCATTCTATTTTGTTTTCTTTACTGTATCATGAGCAATATTGACACTATACTTTTGTGACTTAAAAGGCCCATTTTTAGACCAATGTTTGTTTTAGTTAACTACCAGTGTTTTGAAGGAAGTGCCCGAAATTCTCTTTAGATGTCTCCGCTGACTGGACCATTTACTCAGTGCCTGATTCAATTTATCTTCTAGATTCTAATATCCAAGCCTCAACAAGAATCAGCAATCATTCTCTTCAACAGAACTGCTGCAATAAATAAACTACTAAAACGCCAAACGAACAGAAGTCATGGCATCCATGGGTGCTATTACCAACTCACAGATGTCACCATGCTTGCTCCAGCCACACAGATTTTCCGGGAAACTGCCCTGCCCATCCTCCTCACATTTTGGAGCCATGTTGTGTACCTTGTGATGCAGCCCGCTCCCTGGCCTCAGCTACAGAGCTGAGATGAGCAGTCAACAAAAGATGAACTGTCTATAGAGCAGCTGGCATCTAAAAGGCATGAGGTAGGCTGACCTGATCACCTCCTCAGGAATTTGAACTAAGAAACACAAAGAAATGGGAACAATGAAGAGTAAGAGAAAGGCATAAAGGAAGAGGAGAACACAGAAAACACCCCTGAAAAGATAAAAGAAAAACTCTGAGGAAGCCGTGATACGTAGGTAGTATGTCAAGAAAATAGAGAAACAACACAGAAAGGACCCATGTGTGTTCCGAGAAAAAAAGGAAGAGAATAGCCAGTTCATAGATTTGCCAGTTTCTGAAGCTTCCCATCTATGGGTACCCTCACAATAATTATTTTTCCTCCTTTGAAATTTCTTGAATGTCTCTGTTTTATATAACAACCACAAAAATTACTTTGATACCAAGGTCATGGTGTGATGTTAAACTGCAGCATAATCAGTACAACAGGGACAATGATCAACCTGAATGGCTGCTGAATGTAAAATCCACTGCTCGAACATCTGGTGGCCTGGCTGAAATAGTCACCCTGATAATACCACATAGTATGTGCATCTCTAATTCAGAGTTGATAACATTATACAAACCAACCTGTGCTCACCTTTGCCTTTGCAATCAGTGTAAAAACGATCATAAAGTTCAAAAGTACCAACAGGATTCCAACCTAGGCCTCTTGGATTTTAAAGCGATATTAATTTTAACTGGAGATTAGATTATAAAAATAAGACTCGCTGACATGTCTTGAGTGCTTAATAGACATCATGCACTTCATTTAGCCTTTACAACAATTATTATTATAATAATGATCTATTATGGGTACCACCGTAGAGTTGAAGAAATTGAGAGTTTGAACAACTGGCTCATGGTCATTGTGGAGTCAAGTCTTAGTGACAGTCTTAACTCTTCACCTACCATTTTTAACCCTGACACTACACTGCCCACCACTATGAGACAACACTCATAATGTCACCTCCAAAAAGTCTGACACAAAGCAGGGAGTTGTGACAATTACACATCACTGCAGTAGCCACACAGCACTCTCAGGGAAGGCCCCTGTTCACGTTCTTTGACTGCTCTTCTGGGATCAAGAATGAATAGTAAACACCAAGTGCATTGTGGAGCTAACCTGGAGGTGCTACCTGTGGGCTGAGGCCTATGGTTTGAAGGACATAATGTTAAGACATAATGTGACAAGATGGCTCAGCTGCCCCTGCACAGTCTCAGAAACTGAGAGTCATTAGCAACTAAAAATCACCTAGAACATCTGAATCATGAGTCTAGAGAAGGCAGCAAGCACAGAGCACAGAGGAAAGAGGCTGTTCAAGGAGAGCCAGCAATCAACAAAATGCTGGGCTTCATGGGTTTTTCCACAACAAAAATTGCATTTTTTCAGTAAGTTGTTTCTGCAGGTTTATGAATTAATGCACAGAGTTTCACAGAGTTAAGACAAAGATGGTTAGGAGATAAATACCCATGATATACCAGATACTTTCTTCAGTGCTTACCCATAATAGGAACTTACTCAGATAAACATAGAACGACACTCCTGTGTATAATATTATTCTTAAAGCTCAATAAGGAAGAGGTCAGAATTTTATTTTCCTTCCATTTTAACATCCCATGGGCACTGAACCTATTCTGTTCGACAAGAATCAGATAAGCTCCTACTATCTATGCAGCAATAAGCTAAGTGCCCAGGAAAATGCAGAGGTAGTAACAAACAGCATGCCTGCCTCAAGAAGCTTATATTGACCCACTGCTACTACTCACAGCTGCTCTTAGGAAAGCATCGCCAACCGGGTCCACGCATTTATTCACTCTTGCAACAGTCTGTGAGTGCCTCCTTTGTACCACAAGCAATGCTAGAGTTTAAAGCAAAACTAGAGTTAAAGAAAAAAGAACTGATGGGTCAGTGAAATATATGGAAGTGCCAATGAAATATCTAGAAAGTCTAAAATGAGATCCCCACTTTCCTAGGCTGACAAAAATGAGAGTTTGTCCAGATTTAAGGGAATTCCATCAGGGGCCCTTTAGAAATAAGGGGACTCTCTGTTTCCCGTTAAGTATCACGGTCTACTGTGGGGGATGGTATGGCCAGTCTCTACGCCAGTTATCTTTGGAGCCATGACCCTCCTACTGGGTGAATATATTTAGACTGATTAGGTTCCATGAAGATAGAGAAAACAACTGCCACAGTCTTCCACAGTTAATGACCAAAATATCACTGAAGCTTGGCATACATTAAAAGTGGTGAGAAACTACTAGTCTGCCAGTGACTGCATTAATTTGGTTTACAGTATCCATTTGGTCAGATTATGTTTGCTTATAAAATAATATTCTAGTTCTTCACAATGGTATAGAAATAGTCCCATTAGTTTTGTTCCTTCTGTTTAATTTTACTTTATTTCACCTTATACTGTTCTAATCAAGTAGATCTCCCTATTATCCCATTGAATTTTCAGCAGTGATAGACTAAACTCTTGCATTCTCCTGGAACTGCTTTCTCATTCTTGTTCCCTAATTACAGTTCCTCTCCATCCTTCCTTCAAGCTGAAATCCCACTTTCTTAAAAAAGGGTTTTCCAAGCCACTCTAGGTTATATCAATCTCATGTTGTCTTATTGGGTCGTTTGCTTGTATAAAGCATTTTTAAATTGCCCATATAAAGCTATACGTAGTAGCTGTTTTGAACTGAGTGTTTGTGTCTCCTTCAAAATTCATATGTTGAAATCCTAACCGGAATTGGCCCTCACAATTAGGAGGTGGAGCTTTCAGGAGTTCATTAGGTCGTAAGAGTAGAGCCCCCATGAATGGGATCAGTGATCTAAAAAGGAGAGATCTGAGAGCTTGCTTCCTCTCTCTGCTCTACACCATGTGAGGATACGAGGAGAAGACCGCCACCTGCAACCCAGGAAATAGGCCTTCATCAGACACCGGACCTGCTGACATTTTGAGCTTGGACATCCAAGACTACAGAACAGTGAGAAATAAATGTTTTTGGTTTAAGTCACCCAGTCTATGGTATTTTTGTTACAGAAGCCTGGATTAAGACAGTAGCATATTTTTTTGTTTTGTTTTGTTTTTTGTTTTTTGTTTGCGGTACGCGGGCCTCTCACTGTTGTGGCCTCTCCTGTTGCGAAGCACAGGCTCCAGACATGCAGGCTCAGCGGCCATGGCTCACGGGCCCAGCCGCTCCACGGCATGTGGGATCTTGCCAGACCAGGGCACGAACCCGTGTCCCCTGCATCAGCAGGCGGACTCTCAACCACTGCACCACCAGGGAAGCCCTACAGTAGCATATTTTTTAATGTGTATGTCTTCATGCCACACTTAACTGACTTACAGGTTACCAGAAAGCACTAAAGCTCAGACTTCTTTTCTTACACTCTTTGTGCTCATGTACACACACAAAAATAATGGACAAAATTTGGTCACCAATGCTACTGTATAAACTCTTCATGATCTGGAGGAACATTATTAAATTACTCTATCAGCCTTCTCTTGTTTAGGTTGAAAATACAAATTGTAATGACATTTCTACCTAGTTCTTTCTTTCCAAGAATAATCTAAGTTATAGCTCTCTTACCAATTAGTAGGCAGTAGATCCTGAGGCTCTTAAAAATATTTTAGGGGAAAAATGTCTTAGCAATGGAATATGCCATTGGAATAGCAATTATAACAGCGCCTGAGGAAGAATGGGAAGAACTTTTGAGGTAGACAATTTTTGCAAAATTAAACCCACATCTGTTTTTACTTTGGCCTGGAGATAAATATTCTCTACTAATTTAACTTCTGAAAGAACTCATTAGATTATATAGGCAAAGCACCAGATGAGGAGAAATGAATGAATGTTACAGTAAGTTCTTCCATTTACTATTTACGGGACCTAATCAGGACCCTTTTTAACAATTACAAAATGTCAGAGCTGTAGTACACAATCTCTATGATTCTCTTCTCTTCTGAAAGTTAATGACAAAGTAGTTGCAACCGTTAAATCTCATATATCTGTTTGTGTGGAAAAACACAACTGAAAAATCATATTAGTTCCTATTGATCTCCTTTTGCAATTGTTTTTTACTGTGATAAGAATGCTTAACGTGCAATCTACCCTCCTGACAGTTTTTTAAGTGCACAAGCAGTGTTCACTACAGGCATAATGTGCTACAGTAGATCCTCTAGAATTCATTTTGCATAACTGAAAACATACACCCTCTGAACAGCAACTCCCCATACCTCTCTCTCCCCAACCCCTGATAACCACCAATCCACTCTCTGTTTCTTTGAATTTGCCTATTTTAGATACCTAATATAAGTGGAATCATGCTCTATTTTTCCTTCTGTGACTGGCTTATTGTACTTAGCATAATGTCCTCCTAGTTCATCCATGTTGTTGCGTACAGTAGAATTTACTTTTTTAAGGCTGAATAATATTCCTCTGCATGTATATATCTAATTTTCTTTATCTGTTCATCTGTCAATGAACAAGGTAAGTTATTTATATATCTTGACTATTGTGAATAGTGCTACAACAAACATGGGAATGCCACTATATCACTTTAAGATACTGATATCAGTTCTTTTGGATCTATAACCAGAAGTGAGATTACCTAATCATATGGTAATTCTATGTTTAAAATTCTTTGAGGAATCACCATATTCTTTTCCATAGTGGCTGCACCAATTTACATTCCCAAGAACAGTGTACAAGCATTCCAGTTTGTCCACAACCTTGCCGATACTATCATTTGTTTTATACACTTTTGATTAGCAAAATCCTTAACCAGCATTTAAAATCTTAAAGGAAAAATTTCTACCATTTAACTTCTTTTGGGCCACTTCCCCTTTTAATACATATGTGTAATGAATGAAGAGAGTTTAGTTGACTTGGTTTTTTTTCAAAATACTTCTTCCAGCAACAATCTCTATAATTTCGCCCACAGTCTAGAGCCGAGAGCTGTGGCTCTTAAGCCCATTCTAAATCCAGAACAAGTTCCATACTCTGGGAAAAAAACAGTGAATTAATATCTTGGATGTTCAATATTAATATGGTCTTACAATGATGTTGAATGGATCTTGCCTTCTAACATGGAATCCAAACACTTTTTCATTAAAGAGAATTTATGCATAATAAACCATCTTCATATTTAGTGAGTTAGTGGCCATTTATTTAACATATGAAAGAGCACCATTAAGCATATGATTAAGAATTAAGCATATGGGGCTTCCCTGGTGGCGTAGTGGTTAAGAATCTGCCTGCCAATGCAGGGGACAGGGGTTCGAGCCCTGGTCTGGGAAGATCCCCCATGCCATGGAGCAACTAAGCCCGTGCGCCACAACTACTGAGCCCATGTGCCACATCTATTGAAGCCCACGTGCCTAGAGCCCATGCTCCGCAACAACAGAAGCCACTGCAGTGAGGAGCCCATGCACGGCAAGGAAGAGCAGCCCCCGCTCGCCGTAACTAGAGAAAGCCCACACGCAGCAACGAAGACCCAACACAGCCAAAAGTAAAAATAAATAAAATAAATTTATTAAAAAAAAAAGAATTAAGCGTATGATTCTGCAAGTTGGCACTTAGGAACAGGTGTTTTTTCTAGCCTTGGTTGGATTTACTGATGCATATGAGATTGCTTACAGGTCAGCTGAGGCCTGAGGCCTGCCTGGTCCAGGACAGCTTTAGCAGGCAGAGCTTCCCTTTCTCCACATGGTCTCTTGCCCTCCAGCAAGCTGCACTGGACTTGTTCACTTGGCAGCTTGCAGGGATCCAAGAGAGCAAGAGGAAGAAGGCAAGGTCTCCTGATACTTTGGCTTAGAACAGGCCCACTGCCACTTCAGCCATATTCTATTGGCCAAAGCAGGTCTTAATCCACAAAGCCAGCCCAGGTGTAAGAGATCGGGAAATGGATTCCTTGATGGGAGAAATGAAGATTCACAATGCAGACAGCATAGATAGAGGGAAGCAGAAACAACTGTGGCCATTTTTATAATCAATCTCTTACATGGCAATTTTTCTCAATTTATTTCATGCCTAAAATCCTATCTTGACACTATGTTCTGAGAGACTAGCTCTCCTGCAAAGTTGTCATGGCTCAATCTAAACACAAAAGTCCAACCTCCAAGCTCAGTCTCCACAGTTTGCTTCTTACCATTTACGCCAGGAACTTTCTGATGTCAGCTCTTCACCTGATTATTTCCCATTGCTGCATTCTCCTCTAAATGTGCTCCACATACCTACCTGGTCTCTAAGAACTAGGTTCAATGATGTTCTCTAACACAGTAGTTTCAGTTATTTTCTCGGTTTCAGTCATGTCTTGTATTGCCCTTTTTATCATGGATGAGCCTCTATTCTGGCACTAGCAAAACATTGGCACAGTAAATAACTGTAAAATGGCACTGACATGAAGAATGCAGGGAAGTGGTAGGCAGAGGAGTTAAGTGGAAGATAAAAGCAACAAAGAATGTTGACAGAGTAAATTCCAGTAGAATCTGCACTATTAAGTCCCCGAGATGGAAAGAAATCATGAGATAGGTATGCTGACGTCACTACTGCCAACCACTATTTCTACAATAAAATGTGAGGGGGGAAAGAACCTTGTAGTTTGATTCCTTTAGAAACCCCCAAGTCAAGACTGAGATGACATGATGCAGAGTGACCTGGAAGAAAGAATCAAATTAGCCTTTGTAAGTGCCAAGCCAACGACGATGCTTAATGGAGTCTTTCTCTGGTCAAAGCCCCAAAGAATAGCTGTTATCAAAAATTGGATATTTCATTTTTAAATTGTATAGCAGCTGTCAATTCCAATATGGAAAGGTAGAGGACTGGGAGCTGTGAAAAGCAGCTACTTTATATTTACGGACAGCTCAGGAGTCTAAACAATTCAGGTCTAATTATGTTTTCATCATGCACTCGCTTTATCAGAAACTTTTGACGTGAAATATGCCTGCTTAATGGTTTTATCACAGTGAACCAAGGAGTGGTTTTCAGCTGGAGTAGAGAATCATTGATGTGAGCTTCAGGGATGCAAGTGGATTTTATGTCATTTATTATCCAAAGAAGAAAATAGATTTATGGCCAACAATTTAAAGAGGGAATTTGCTAAAGGGAGGAGCTGCAGTGTTTCTTTTTGGACAGTGATGACTGGGTGACTTGGTAACAATTCAGGGTCAAAAACAGAAAAGCGAAACTACTAAATGAAGACCCAGTCAGGATCAAGATAGTCAAGACGATGTAGCTAGGCTACAGTCAGAAAGATAGAGGTCAAGTGGTAAAATGGGGAAGACAGAAACCGGGAGGAGAGGCCAGAGGAAACACATGCTCCGTAGACCCCCTAGCAGAGATACAAGCAGCGCTCAGTCTCAAACGCTCCACGGTCACTAAGAGTCAGGGCCAACACTTTGCCTGCCCTTAACTCTTGAACACTAACAGTAGGGACACTGGTTAATTTGTGGAATTACAGATCATGCTGATGATTTGTACTAGCCACCTAAATACCGACTATTAAAGGCAAAAATATATTTAAATCAAGAACAAATGAGATTCCAAATAAAGATATGATGTATAAAGATGTGTACAGCTTATTCATCTATTTATTTTAAACACCACTGATTATAACATGATGCAACTTTTGGTTAACAGCTTTTCTAAACCATTCATAGTTTTTCATACAAATTATTTAATTTGATTTTCATTTAATAAAAAAAAATTATTTAAGAAAGCCCCAAGATCTGAAGAGAAATGAGACTTCCTCCATCTCCTATTCTTACAAACATACACATGTACCAGTATGACAGCAACATGCCCCATTCTCTTTCCATTGTATATACATATGAGAATTTCTAGCTCAGGATTTTTTCTGTCTAGAACATCCGTTATTTCAGAAAGAACGTTAATGAACAAAATTACTCAAGCCGAACCCATTCCCAACTCAGTGACAATAAACTATGACTCTTGGGAAAAAAAATAAAAGTTTTCAGCCGGCCATGGAAGAATTCAATGACATTAAAAAAAAATTCTTAACACAACTTAAATTTCTAGTGGTCCAATCCATTTGTGTATGTGTACTAAATGACTATAATCACTTTCCAGAATCTTAATTTATTTTACTTTTTGATTAAAACACTGTGTGATGCTGATAACCTTCAAAAAATGGTTTTCTGGTCCTTTATGGAATAATTGGTGTCAGTATGTGATTAAAATACGCCTAAGCAGAGAGGAGAATGGTTGGAGGGGAAAAGGTTCTGAATATGCTTTCATTTGAAGAATTTCTCATCATCATCTGTAAATTAATATATACCGCTCTTGCTCTGTTCTCTGAAACTGAGTAACACATCCACTGGAAAGGGAATATCTTGATTTTTTTGTTGGCTAAGTATTGAGCTCATGATTGAGAAAAATTTATTTTCAGAATTATAATGTTCAGGTTAAAGCTTTTCAGACAGTAAGAAAAGCATGATATTCCTAGCTTTTATAAATTTATTTACTTTTATCAAAATGACTTGAGTTTCTGTGTTTATGCATAAGAACTAGAAGGGAATGTACGAAACTAGAAATAATCCATATGTTAGAATAGTGAAATGAATGAGAAGCCTTTCCTCTCTTTTATCAAATCATTTTAAAAGTTGTTGGAACACTGATTTCATATGAAAAATAAATTTTATTTGCAATATTACCCCCAAATCTAAAAATGTTCATTCTGTATAAGACAGTTGTCTTAAAACTGCAACTAACATATATTTAAAGAAAGTGAGGAGCTCGGTTTTATATTGCTAAAATTAAATGTGTAGGCTATGTGTAATGAGAAAGTATGCAGAATTAAGTTGTTTATGTGCAGTTTAAGCACATTTAACAACAAATCAGATTTCTAGCAATTTCCATGCACCAAATTCCCAAACACTGAAATAAAAATTGACTGAGAGCCAAAAGCCTTGCTCTGAGCTCCTATGTTAAAGCCAAATTCTCTCAGAGTCTACGGACTCCTCAGTGGCTTATTATGCTCAGTAAACCTTCTTATCTAGTTGTCCCACCCATGGCAGATTAGGAGCAGAGAATAAAAAGATTTGGGGAAAGGATGTGAGGTGGGAAGAATGGTGAAAAATGCAAGAAAAGCCATAGCTGACAGTTTGACAGACAGGTAAAGATAGAATGGGCTGTGCATTAAATCATCACCATAAAAACAGCAACTGCAATACATGTTTTGCAGTTACTATATGTTTCTCATGTTTCTTTTATTCTGTATACTTTTATACTATAAACTAGGCACAGAGTGATCTGAATGGATTATTTTATTCTAGTCCTCACAACAAACCTGTGTGATATGTATTATAATTATTTCCACTTTATATAAGAGGATTGTTAGGCTCAGAGTAGGTAAATAACATGCTCAAGGTCTCAGGGTTAGCAAGATACAGAGCTAGAATATGAATCCAGACATTCTGACCTGAGAGCCTGCCCTCAACATATTAATGGTATGATTGTGATTAATACGTTCTCTGCAAGAAAGTGTGCAGATGTCTTTACAAAATTATTTGGATTTAAAAAAAAAGTAATGTGTAAGGGCATAAGGTTCATTTAGCTAGAAAACCCATACATATGGGTACACTTATTCTAATCAGTGAAGCAGTGCTGTTTCTCTCCACTTGCTCACTAATTTTTACTTCTAAGTTAAAACTCAACTCATGTTGAATTAAATTAAATGAGATGTTCAACAAAATGTACTTAACAGTACCCAGTATTTTTCTTTCCAGACATTTTAAATTCTTTAAAAAAATTTCCAGAAACACGATTACAGTTCTCTCAAGGGTTTTTAATAAAGTCTAAGTAGATGTTCTGGTATTAGCTTGTAAAATGCTGAGTCAAAGACTAAGGGTAATTTAGTCTTGAGAACTTTTAAAAGAGTTATACAGTTAAGTCACCTCAGGGCCATATCCTATCTGCTAGTTCTATCCTATTATAACTTTTAAAGGAAATACAGTGGCATTTTCCCTCCTCAGCCATATTCAGAAACTGGTAATAATAAAAGCATGGTTGGCTGTGTTTGCACAGTTGAAAGTGTCTCAAGTATTAAAGCTTTTTGAAGTGTACCCACCAGACAGGCCAAAGTTCTTTGGCATTGCTATGTTTGTTAAAAGTTAAACCAAAGGGACTATTGAATGTAAGGAGGTGAATTATATCATTGGAGTTGATTAGCTTCAAACTTCACTGTGTTGAATAGGTAATATTTCTAAGGTGCCATTTGCCCAGAGTTTTCTGTGATATATTCTGACAACTTTGCAACCAATTGCCTTACATGTGGTCTGAGTATCTTTAGAAGACTGGTGGTTAAAAAACAAACAAACAAACAAATGAACCAAAACCAAAAAACAAAAACCCAAAACTTTCCTTTATAGATAAGAACATAACCTTAGCTCAGCACTCTTTACTAATTCGTAGGCACTGCTTGGAAGACTTTAGGCCATGTTTTACTGGTGGAATCAGCGTGGTCAGACACAGGAGCCACACACACAGGTGTGTCTGATTTCAATTGGCTCCAACATCTAATTGAAACAGGTATCCACAGCCAAAGAAACATAATAGAACCTGCCCTGAAAAGGAATGTAAACTTACATGATCTAATACCTGAGAAGGAAGAGAGATGGACATAAATAACAGAATTTAGTGTAAGCAACTGAACATTTTTAAGCTCATACTGAGCGCATCTAGCTCATCTGATTATCAAGAGACAAATCCTTACAAAGTTTGGATTCGCTGCCATCACTGACACTCATGTTGAGATCAAGGTTAAACACCATTACATGCATACTCTAGATGGAACTGGGCATCAGAATTACGTGTGTGCCCTTGACCCTTTTGGGCCTCAAATACCTCATCTGCAAATTGGGGGAACTGGACTAGTTTGGTGGCTTAAATTTTTTTTCTTAGCACCAGCAGATTTTCTGTGTGTTTTTTTTGTTTTTGTCTGTTTGCGTGTTTTGTTTTGTTGTTGTTTTGGGTTTTTTTAAGGAGTACTATATGGAAACATCAGGAAGAAAACAATTGGTTACACAGGAATGACTCTGAAGAAAAGTGGAGTTATGGAACTCATGCCACCTAAACACCAAGGAAGCCTCCCAAGAAATATGTGGCACAGAGGAAAACCACAAGACTGAATAATCTCAAAGGTTTATGATTCTGTACTTTTAACTGCTGTCTGTTATACTGATCTGCTCTGATTTCAAAACCAAACTTGTGCAAAGCAAAAACAAAGTTTGCCACATGCAATTTGGATACTAAAACAGCAGTCATTTCAATTGCCACTTTTGAGGCACCATAATTCTGGGATTGAATTATCCTTCTAGACTACAATCTCAATTAATAATATTTATGTCTTCTTTTAAGAGAACGCATGACCTTTGTTTTGTTAATTGACATCGGAACATACTACTAAATTTAGAAACATTATCTGAGTTTTCTCAAAGAACTCAGGCTTAGATTCTCAGAAACTTGGACTCAAAAAAACTTCGATCTCAAAAACTTGGATTACACTTGGATCACTTGTGGAAAGAAACTTTAGGGACGATTTCAGAACTCTGGACTGAAAAGGCAAATTTTAGGACATGTTGGAAAGGAAAAGTTGTGCCATGGGACTAATTCAATGGACTTTAATCCTCATCTAAGGCTCCTTAGAATCATGTGAGCCTCCTTTTTTTGTGTGTGGTATGCGGGCCTCTCACTGTTGTGGCCTCTCCCGTTGCGGAACACAGGCTTCGGATGCGCAGGCTCAGTGGCCATGGCTCACGGGCCTAGCCGCTCTGCGGCATGTGGGATCTTCCCAGACCGGGACACAAACCCGTGTCCCCTGCATCGGCAGGCGGACTCTCAACCACTGCACCACCAGGGAAGCCCACGTGAGGCTCTTTTAAAACATACTTGTGCTCAAGCTCCACCCCAGACAAATTAAATCTGAGTCTCTAGAGGTGTCCCAAGATAGAGGTATTTTACTTTGTTGTTTTTTACACAACTTTTAACTTGAGAATAGCTGCACATTTACAAAAGGTTTTAAAGATAATTTTGAGACTCTCCATATATTCTACACCCAATTTTCCCCATTATCACCCATTAGTAATATGATACATTTGTTACAATTAGTATATAAAAATGATATATGATTATTAACTAAAGCCCATGCCTGATTTAGATTTCCTTAGTTTTTACCTAATGTCCTTTTTCTGGTCCAGGATCCCATCCAGGACACCGCACTACATTTAGTCATCTTGTCTCCTTAGGCTCCTCTTGGTTGTGATAGTTTCTCACACTCTCCTTTTTAGTGATGACTTTGACAGTGTTGAAGAGTACTGGTCAGGTATTTTGGAGAATGTCCCTCAATTCAGATTTGTCTGATTTTTTTTTTCCATGTTTGAATGGAGGTTATGGACTTTGGGGAGGAACACCACAGAGGTAAAGTGCCATTCTCATCACATCACATCAAGAGGACATGACATGAACACGTCCCTGACGTTGATATTGATCTTAACCATTCACTGAGGTGTATCAGGCTTCTCCACTGTAAAGTTACAATTCCTTTGTCCGTTGATACCATACTACTTGGAAAGAAGTCACCATGTGCAGCCCACGCTTATGTGAAAGGGAGTTATGTTCCACTGCCTTGAGGGAGGAATAGCTTCATAAATTATTGACACTTATTCTACACA